>NC_054055.1:115876680-117113180 GCF_017639655.2 Falco naumanni
TCTAGTAATACATGCAGCCTGCTGTTGGGAAGATGTTTGTGTTGAGAAAAAAGGTCAATGATATAACGATGGTCAGTGGAAGCTACAAGAGGACATGACAGCCAGCGTGGGGTTCTTCTCTGTTACTATGAAAAGACTGCTTAAAAGGTGAAAGTCTTCACCAAGTCCACAGTCACTGTGACAAACATTTCCTTCTTCTTCCCCCCATCCTACTTTGGTCATAATTGTGCTGTGTTCCTTTGAAAAGTGTTTTTTTAGGGCTGTTTGACTCCCTACAGAGACCATCTCCTGGACCTGTTCCAAGGGGAGCAAAACGCAGAGGATGGAGCACATTATGGCAGGCAAGGGCATCACGCAGAAAACTTGGCTCTCACCAGATCACACAGAATGACTGCAACATGGAACAAAGACTGCAGCGGTCAGTCTGTCTTCAGGGATGAGGGAAGGATGTTTCCCAGGGACCAGAGACAAAAGAAGAGAACTGGGCAGACTCAGCCACAGTGGCTGAAATGGTCTGGGTGTAAAGACATACTTGCAAGGACAGAGGGAGATGGAGTTGAAGGAACAAGCAATTTAAAATGCTTTTGATTTCTATTATGCAACATATTTCTATGTTGCTTCAAATTTTTCCTATTTACAAAGTTTCTAGTTCATATTATAGTGACATGCAGCATTTTTGTGCCTAGTTTCAAAGCTTTTTGATCTTCTTGGTGGAGTTCATGGTCAAAGCAGGTTTACCCTAAATGTCTGGCTGACACAGGGTGCTGACACAGGGTCCTGACACTGGCCATCAGCCTCTAATGTCCCCTCCTTATGTGCAGTATCCTGATGGACATGCTTCAGATACCTGGTCAGCATGATTTTCCAGTAGAGCATGCAGATGCAAGCTTGGAGGACTGAAGCTCTGAGGTATCCCACCAAAACCAGCTGCCTCACAGACTCATGTTAGCCAGCTGGCTGAACAGATCTGAGAATAGTGAGCATTTCATCAAAGCCTGTCCTATGGTTCAAGAAAGTCCTTCAACACAGACACACTGCCATGAAATATTCCTTTATTTTTATTTTTTTAATCCGTATAGCATTTCCTGATTCAAAGCAGCTTTAGCTATGATAAGAAAGGCAGGCATCAACTCCTGTAAAAAACTAAAAAAAAGGATATGTAGTAGCTGAAAGCCTCAAATTATCATTTTGTGGTTTTCCTGAACCCAGCTGCGATAGGCTGCACGGCATTCCCAGTGCCTTCCACCACTGTGTGGCATTCCCAGTGCCTTCCACCAGCCCAGCCGCTCAGCCCCTAATCAGCCCTGAGCGATGTGACTTGCCTGTCACAGGGGCACTTGCTGCCAGCTGAGCACGCTCACATGCACAATTAGCAAGGCTCAGCCAACATGCGAGAGCTTGTTAAGCTGCAGTAATGTTTATTTTTCCTTTCAAGCCTCGTAGAAAGAAGCTGTGTGAAGCAAAAGATGTTTTGAGAACTAAACAAGGGAAATCTCCCCTATAAAGCAAAAAACTAGCCCCCCCCAGCTTATTAATACTGATAGAAAACCTTGCAGAGCGACTTGTTTTGCTCTAATCAGCTTGCAGTTCTACATAGACCTTGTTCTAAGAAATGAAATTTACAGTGAATTTATTAGAACACCCCTATTTTAGGCTTAATTTGGAAAAAAACACATAGAAAAGATCTATAATCCCATTACAATAGCTATATTGAATTCAACAGATAGAGCAGAGTACTTACTACAGTACAGTTAAATTGGATGAGTTCCTCATTTTGGCCATACATCACTTTTTAAAGTGAACTAGAATAAAAGGTTGAAATAAATTATTTAATGCTAATTTATTATCTCTATTAGAATTCTGTCACTGTGGGCTATCATGGGAACATACAAATTCTGTGTATTTGGCAAGAGTACTAATGAGAATGCACTCTGGCTCTGAAATAATTTCAGTTTCAGTGATATATATCTGAGTTACTTAAAATCAGCTTACAAATAGCTAAGATTCTTAATGTTGTGGTAATAATAACAGGAATGTAACTGAACTTCTAGTACGGTGAAAAAATGTATATCTGAACTTGTAATTTTATTAGCACCAACGTACTCCTTCCCCTTCTTTCTTCGTAGTGCAGGTAGGTACAATTTCCTTCTTTTATTCCAAGTCAAATTTGAAGAAGCTTCTCCAGGTTCAAGAATTTTTCACGTCAGCAGACACTCCCCCAACACCACAAACCAGAAAAACCACCCCCAAAACCCCACCTAAAAGTCATTTTCCACTATAACAATTTACTTGTACTACATAAGGAATTTAAGTATTAATGAAATGAGACTTAAACCTTGAGAGAAAGGTCCTATGTATCTTGTTAGAAGTTAAACCCAAGTGAAATAAAATGAAAATTTTTATTTATGAATACAAGGCTTGTCACCATGCTTCTATCAGTGGAACTGGTGAGATTCTCTGTCCCCATCCTTCTCTTTTAAAAACATCTCTTTGTCAATGAACACCAGGTAACAGAAAGGGCAACTATGCGGGGAAAAAAAAACCCCAAACCAAACAAAAACCCAATAGAAAACCCAAACAAGAATGGGAAAGGTCTCCCACTTGTACCCCCACATCTGCTTAAAGTGCTTTTGCCAAAGGTTTTATACAATCCTCACACCACCAAAAATAAAAACAATGTCCCTTCAACACCCTGGCAGTGCTATTAAGCAACGCTGGCTGAGAATGGAACAAAGCCAACCCGAGCTAGAATTCCTATGGCCCAGACAAATCTGGAAGTGGAATAAAGAACAGAAGAGGCACAAGGCAATCAGCTGTTCAAATTAGATAAGACAAACTTACGCTTGTTGTGTAAGCTGCTTCGGGGTCGTCCTCTAACACTCGCGACAAACCAAAATCAGAGACTTTACACATGAGGTTGCTGTTGACCAAGATGTTCCGGGCTGCCAGATCGCGGTGTACGTAGCCCATGTCTGAGAGGTACTTCATGCCAGATGCGATCCCCCGCAGCATGCCAACCAGCTGGATGACTGTGAAGTGGCCATCGTGCTTCTGCAAGTAAAGGAGCAAGTTTGAAAAAATCCAGCTCTTTTTGTTACATTTGTACTAGTGATATTAACTACAGCTCATATTTAAAACACACTTGTAACCCATCCAGCCAATCTTCCCACTGCAAGCTTGTTTTTTCCCCAGTATTTAACTTGATCAAAGTGCAAGCTATCTAATCTCCCATTGTGCAATTTATCTCCCTTTTCTTCCACATTTTCACATACTCCACGATCCATCTACTGAGAGCATTTAATGTCTTTTATCTTCAGTTACTAAGAACACTTTCCCCTAACATTATTTTTTAATACAAGAAGGACAATGCACACAAAAAACTCCTCTTTTCATCTCTTACTCCATGGCCTCCGGAAACAAACGCCCCCTCTTCTTATTGCCTCAGCTTTATTGTCTGCACGAGGTACTACTGTTACCTCACTCCTTGCTTTTCTAAGGGGTTTGTTTGGTTTTTTCAAACAAACAAACACCAAAACCCACAACAAACCTGGAAAAAGGCTGGGCTTTACCTTACGCCTGTTCTGCACCTAACACCATATAGGCTCTGAACACTGGATTAAAATGGAGATTTGGGTTGAATTTCAGGGGTTATGTAGCTTTTCCAAAGTCTTCCTGGCCCGCTAAATCCATTAATCTCAGACCCACAAATGCATTAAGCTGCTTAACTCCTGCTGAAGTCTGCTGGAGTTGAACATGTAAGTAAGTTTTGTTGTTAACCACACTTGTCCGTCCTGGTCAGCCTCGGTGGGCCTCAGTTTCCCACCTGCAGTATTACAGTTAATATTGCGGTGCCCCCTACACCAGGAGGCTCCTGAACTAAGGGGCAGTGCGGACCAAGCGAGTACCTGTGCACAAATGTGACCATGGTTCGGGTCTGCCCTCTCTATCCTTTGCAGCAGACCGCTCGCAGCAGTGTTTCCGTGACCTCAGCTGGCAGACATGTAGCTTCTCACGGATAATTCAGTGAGCCAGGCTTTTAAGGTAGTGGGAACAGCCAAACAACAGCAACCAGCTCTTCCTAGCAAGTTAACTTTCCATTTTCTCTTTCAACACCTTCAGCATTGGGCTACAGACAACTAGCAGCGTCCTGATCAGCATTTGGGACATTTCTATTGCTCATACATCTAAACAAGATAATTTTTGTAGAGAAGTTTACAGTAAATTCCTTAGATTCAGCAAAGCAACCTGCTGAACTGTATGGATATGCTTAACTCTATCCCTGATCAGCAAAGTGTTTCAGCGTTTCCATCATGATTCAGTGATTTGGCGGCTATATCGAGCTAGTCAGTATATAAATATTTAAAGAAACAGGGAATTAGTACTTGGATATAATGAATGTTACCACCCCCACCCCAACAAACCACAAAACCCCGGACATGAAGTGTGCTGTTCCTTGCTTCTCCTATTATTAATCTATCTAAAAATAATAAAGCTGCCTCTAATATATGTTATACCTCTACTTGATCAAGAGATTACATATTCTTAAGTGATATGCCATTTATTGTGCACAACAGGCTGCTAAACTTAAAAAAGTTGTTTGCCTGTAAAGAAGTTGGAGGAACTAGTTCCCGAAGTCACTATTATTCAATTAAACTCTATTGGATATAAACAGAAAGACAGGCAAATGCAGCAAACAGAAAAGGCAGAGACAATGTGGATTCTGCAATTTGTAGAACTTGCAGAGTATCTTGAAACTCTTTCAGTTCATTTCATAAAAACCATTGGAAGAAAACCCCAAGTGCAGCAGGACATGAAAACCTGCATTATGGCTAACATTGACCAGTACTGCTATAACATGACAAAACCCAGAAAGAAAATGATAAAGGAAGATATGCATGGTTGCCACATGGTTAGGCTTCCAAGCTGCTATTCTAAGTCAATGTAATAGAATGCAAAAATTCAGATGCTAACACATCTTTTCATCTAGAAAACCTCACAGCTCATCATACCCCCCAGCAACACTTGTATATAAGGGACCGCGCTTCCATCAGTAGCCAAGCACCACAGCCACCTTACAAACTTCTCCAAACAAAGCATATTTAATGACTTCTTTAAAACCAGCATTTATGACTGACTCATAGCAACATTACCCCTGGAACATTCATAGGATCACAGAATGGTTTGGGTTGGAAGGGACCTTAAAGACCATCTCATTCCACCCCCCTGCCAGGGGCAGGGACACCTCCCACCAGCCCAGGTTGCTCTAAACCCCATCCAACCTGACCCCAAACACTGCCAGGCATGGGGCAACCACAGCCTCTATGGGCAACCTGTGCCAGTGTCTCATAACCCTCACAGGAAAGAATTTCTTCTACTATCTAACCTAAATCTACCCCCTCTTAGTTTAAAGCCATTACCTCTTGTCCTATCACAAGTCCTCACCGTTCCTCCTGCATCGGTGCTCTGGACCCTTTTTGTCTCTAAATTACCCAGGTAAAAATGCTAGCAGACCCCTCCAAACAATCATGTCACATCTACAAGCAACCCTCTTCCTTTGCTGTCTCCATACGAGGCACCTGTGAGCAGTGAGTTCTGCAGACAAGGCTCAGCTGAGGGTGGAGGCACAGGTGTGACAAGCAGCCCTTGCACAACAAGCCATCCCCTGTTACCGGCCCATGATATTTCCTAGCACTGCCCCCACCACAAGAATAAGGGGAACCTCCCAGAGTCCAAAACATGCCAGTGACAGATGTTTTCAATAAAGGCTTTCCATCTAGCAATTAGCAGAGAGGAAAAAAAAAAAAAAAAAAATTCTTACATACTTGAAGTCTTCCAATAAAGGAAGGCCATGAACTCCATCTTATATCTCATGTAATGAAGCTACATGGGATTTGAGAATTTAGTAATTCTAAAGGCTCAATTGATTCAAAGTTTATTAAGCTGGTTGCAAAGAGTTAATACTCTTCACACTTACCCTGTATGGATAACATTTTTTAGTTAACTCCAGAATTAGGATTTGGAACAAAGCACCCAAGACTGACTTTTGCAAAACAACCAACCAAGCCCTCCCCCCCCAGTCCCTGCAACAAAGCACCAAACAAAACCACCCCCCCAAACCTCTAGATTTTACTTCCTCATCATCATCATTAACAGCTCCATTCTTTCAACAAACCCGAGTCATCTGCAACACCTCCCTTAGCCTTTTATCCCCTTGGATCGCAAGCGTTCCTTCCTTTTTTTAATTTGTGCTCTTTCAAATCTAGACCGTGCTTGACTGATTTTTCATAAAACGTAACCTTTTCCTGCTCTTTCCCAATCTCAGTATTTGCCTTACCAGTATAGCAGAAACACCTAATTTAAAAACAATCTCACGCTTTTGCCATTCTCTCCCTCCTTCTTTCAAATTTCTTTGGGCTTCTGCCTTGACACAAAAAGTTCAAGCTGCTTTATCTCCACCTTTAAAGAAATGACAGACTTGCTAACATACCAGTTCCGATTTTCTTCTGTCCTCCTTCTGCCTCTGTAATTCTCTTTTCTCTGAATCCTCTTCTGCATCTGTTCTCCTCTGTCCCTTCTCACCCTTGGTTTTATATTGTTTCATTGCCAGCCTTACAATTGGAACAACTACATTTTTCCTGTCGGCAAAACAGTCTTGTGCCTCTCAAGTCTCTCTGTAATCACTTTTGCATCAGTTTCCCTGCCAGTTGTATTCCCTTATGGTCTAGAAACTGTTATCTTGCAATATATCAAAATATTTGTCTGATTTAAACTGATCAGGATAGAGACTATAGGCCATATTTAACCCTGGGAAAATTCAACAAAGTTGATGAAATTATCCCAGGTACGAATCTGCCTTCGTATCTTCAGCATTTGTAAATCCCCACGTACATCTGTGAGCCTAACCAGTCCTTTGGCAGCTTTCCATGATCTCGTTTCATTTGATTGTCATATAGGGACATAAAACACTCATCTGAATGATATGGTGGTGGTGATCCCAGGGCTTTCTTTTGATTCCCATGATTTAGATTTGAAATGCACTTTTGATAGGGTTCCCACTGGGGTGTTAAGGGTGTTAATCAATACTGGCAGCAATTCAGACCTCAGTGGACTTAGCACATTTATCCTATCATCCCATCAAATTTTAATCAGGCTTTAACAGCTTTGCTAAATAAACTTTTCTCAACAGCTGAGTATAGATGCAATATCTGAGTAGTTGCCATTGCATTTATGGGGCACTGCAAACACCCTGAAAAAAATGTTTTTCATTCAGCTGCAGTTTGCTTTTGAAAACCTTATGTGCATTAAATGTTCTCCTCCTGTTACAGGCCATTCAATAGCACTGACATATAACGGGCTGGTGAGGAGGGTCAGTGGCTGGGGGAAGGAACGATGATATCCCAAGTTTCTCACATTGCTTTACGCTCTAGTTTCCAGCTCCAGCGTGTGCTAGTTCAGTGCTCTTCTACAAGCCCTTGGCATTTTTCTTCTTCAGAAGATTCTTTCCATTTTACAGCTGAGCAACCTTTTGCAGGCATGGTTGTTGAATTTTTCTGTATGGTTTCTGGACTTTTATCTACTCTAAAATCCACTCCTTTATTTGCTCTATAAGTCAGAGCACTTTTATGCCTTTATATTCTGAGATGTATACAGAATTTGCTATAGGTCTAAATATTTTACTGCAGCTGATTTAGATCTTATTTTAGATGGAGAATAGCATTGAAAATAGTGTGTCTGCGTCTAACCTAAATCATATTCACCAGTGACAGTTCCTACTGGTCACTACACGTAAGAAATAGTTTTTGCTGTGCATTTGTTGTTACTATTCTATCATGCAAAAATTCAAGTTGTAACTTGGTATCTCCTGGAAGTATAAACTGATGCTTCATCCTACCACGTGGCTCACTCAGCTTTGTATTGCTGGTACTGAATAAGGTCAGCTGTCAATTTCTTCTTTAATCAACTGCTAACAGGCTTCCATACAATTAGCAATACGTAATCTCATTAAATATAATACATAAAAAACCCCAAAATGATGTTAGTTCATTTTAAATGCTACTGAGTGATCCTACACAAGAATCTAAGTGCCTCTTCAGCCATTAAAAATACGGGAAATCTTTTTATTATTAAAAAAAGTGTTGCAAGATGAAGCTCTTCCAAAGCTTATTTTAGGATGCAATAGTCACCCTCAAATCTGGAGAGAACAGCAGCGATAACCTTGCAGCCCCCGACCCTGTATTCCTTACCCAGCTATGGCAACAAGAAGGGGATGCCCTGGAATAGCCAGGTGTCCCTGCCCACTCTGTGCACTGGAATATAGCCGTCAGAGAATCACGGAGCGGGATGGGACTTTGACGGGGGATCAGATCATCTCCTTACCCTGTGTCACCCCGACATGCTTTTCTAACCTGCACATAAAGTCTGCCAGGCCCAGTATTTCTTATCCTACCCACTCTATACCCCATCTTAAATAAGATGCCCGCTTCAATAAGACGCCTCCCTTGAGCCTGGCACTTTGACTGGCGCAAATTTCAATTCCTCTTTGCCACTGCTTTTTATGCCCATGAAGACTAAATATCTCTCTTGCTCTTTCCTTTGGGCTTAACACAGGCTCAGTCCACAGGTCCCATTTGCTTGGCAACTATTATTTTTGATTGTGTTGTGGACTCTTCCCACCTACTCCATACAGCTCCTGAAGCATTAAGGTCCAAACAAAACACAGTACTCTGAGACCTCGTCAATGGAAGTAGCATCTCCTCGGAGAAGCTGCTTGACAGACCTTACAGGGGATACTCCTGTTTTTGGATTCCACTGTGGTATTTGCCATTTTCACAGGAATGTGACGCCCCTGACCTACTGCAACCTCTCGAGTCATTTCTTCCAGCAGACTTATTTCTGAGCAGTTCTTCCCTGTTCTCTCTAGCTGATTATACTAGTCTCAGTGGAGTATTGTGCCCTCATCCTTACTTATTTCTAATTAGTTTTTAAAACTAATTAATTACTAGATTATTTGTTAAATTTGTTGGGATGATTTTAAATTCTAGCTCTGTCCTGCTGTCTGCCTGTGGTCCTACTCGGCTTTGCATTGCCTGAAAATTTTCTAAGTTTGGTCGCAGTCTCAGGATCCAGAAGGTTAATGAAAATATGGGAAAACACAGACTGCAAAACAACCCTACTTCATACATCTTTCCAACCAAACTCCCTTCTCTTGACACGGTACATAGCAGTACAGCGTCCACTCAGAGAAATCTCATGAAGACCGTATTTCTCTAGCTGCTCACAAGGTTCTCATGTGACAGAGTTTTAAAACTTTACTTAAGTCCAGGTTTCTGATACCAGCTGTTTCTCCCATACCCCAAAGCCCCCCTGTTACAAAAGGAAACCACTGTTTGACATAATTTGTTCTTGACAAATCCATGTTGGCTCATACTTTTCTCACCATTATCTTTAAGGTGCTTATAAATACTTTTTTGATAATTTGTTCCAGAAATTTTACAGCGGTTGACATTAAGCTGACTGGCCTGTAATTTCTTGGCTTCTCTTTTCCCTTCTTTTTAAAGACATGGATGACACTGGCTCTGTTTTGATCTCCCGGTTTCTTATGTATTCTCCACAAATTCACAAAGATAAAGATCACACCGTGGATAAAGTGTCCACATAACCTATCAAAATCTTTTTGGCTTGAAATACGAGACAGTTTGTAATATATTTCTTGTTGCTCAGTAGGAAGAATATCTACAGTGATTAAAAATACCCAGCATTTCTAAATAAACTTCTCACAACAGTATCAGAGATACTGTTGTCTGCCTCCTTTTAGCGAGGTAAAACATTGCTTGAGAATAAATGTTGGCTTTGTAGCATCAGCGACAGCTTATTACTGTAATGTTTGATCATGTAAATACATCCTGCTTACAATTTCCCTACTAAGCAACGCGTTCATTCAAACTCAGTTTCTAACTGCTCAGTTTGTTTTTTGGTTTAGAAAAAAATACTGGAATCGGCAGTCTCCGGTGCAGGTTTTCTTCTTTACAGTCATTTCTGAGAGCGAAAGGCCACCTTTATCCTACCAGGAAAGGAACGTGCCTCCAATAAATAAAAGTGCCCATTAACTCTGTGTGTGAAAGCAAAAGGAGAAGTATTACTTATGAGCTCTAATGTTGTTCCCTCTCTGGATGCAGATAAATAATAACAGGAACCATTAGATTTAGGAAAGGCCATCTGGCTTCTTTTCTCCAAAGAAGACTCTGTCTAGTGAGGCCACATTTGATGGATATACAACATATACTTTACAAGATTGTTTTGTAGAACTTTCTACAAGTCTTCATTTTTCTCTTTTCTCCCTTTCCCCCAAACTCACTAAATGTAGGTGTCTGCTGCAGCATCAAAACTCTAGTTGGAAAAAGGGCGAGCCTGATAGCAAAGCTGCTCTGAGAATAACTTCATAACAATTACTGCATCAAAGAGTAATATATCATAATATTTTCTCCTTCTAGGAACATTTTTTTCTACACATTTTTACACTTATCTGAGCCTTTGCTAGACAGGCCTCAAGGGATTAAAATTTGGTGATGAATTCCAGGGTTTCATTTGCTGTAAAGTCTGCTCCAGTTAGTGCTCTAAGGCAGTTAAGCATATTTTTGTAGAATCTTTAGAAAATATTTTCATTGGAAGAACAAAATATACTTCACAGCATTTCTACCTACTATGCATGCCTGTAAATAAAGCTAACATTTTTTTGGCAAGTATTTTAATTATCTGAAGTGAAAGGAAATATATCAATCTCAAGGTTTTAGGCAGGAAGAGGAGCATTGCTATTGCAAAGTGACAATGAAGAAAGCAAGGTGACCCTGTGATTACCCTAGGTAAACGAATCCCTTCCTTCTGCAGCTGAGGTTCATAAAACTGGGCAAGATCGGAGCACCTTTCAGACTTTAACATCTGTCTTTTCAGGGTACAGTTAAGAGAAAATGTTGCAAAGCCCGAGGAGCTTGCTTTCCCACTTTGACCCCTGGTAAGCGCATGTTCCCATCTGAATAAAGCAGGGTGAGTAAGTACGGTGCAGTGCATACGCGAGCCTGCAGCTGATACTGCTGCGTCCCTGGCGCCTGCCTCACTGTGCTGACTGTGGTGAGCATGCCTTGGCCACGGGGCAGGGGTAACCCACTGACAGCGGTCCGGCAGCCTGCAGCTGCAGGCAAATACTGAATCATTTAGAAAGAATTACTCTGCTGACAGTTTTTGGGTTTGTTTCACGTGATTCTACATAGCCAGCCACAACCAAACGTCCCCAGAAGGCAGCTTCTAGATGTGTTCTTGGTCTGTGGTGTAAATCCGTGGCCATACCGAACGATGCACGAGGAGGCTGAGCAGAGACCACAGCCCACAGATGCTCGCCAGGTACCACTCTGGGCAACGGAACCCAAGAAGCAGTAGTCCCCCCAAGCACACAAGCCACCTAGCCTCCTCATCACCCCGTTCCTGTCTATCAGATGCTAAATCCGATTGGTTTAGCCAAGAATGACCCTTTAGATGGAGCTGTGAAAACACTAGATGAGACTTAACTCTTAGCAGCTCCATAAGTTTGTGAGGCATCTGGAGAGCGGGCTAAGCAGGGGAGGGTACGTCAGGGTGAAGGGACCAGCCTCGGGGCAAAGGGATTTTACAGGAATTGTTGCAATCATCTGCCAGGCAAGATGGAGGGAAATATTGTGGTGTCCAGCACAAACAGTGAGGGAGTGAAACTGGGATTCAGACCTGGGCTGCAGTACTGTATCACCCTCTGACCTGCTACACAGGCTCGGGTGCAGGTGGCATCCATGTCCCTCTGCCCTCCGCAAAATGGGGTTGGGTTTATGTCACATACGAAGACTGAAGGATCACCAAGCAGTGGTTCGGTACTCGTGGGGTTTGCTCAGCCGTGGCCAGGCTCAAAGAACCGGCATCTCAGACCTGCAGCAGTGGGAAACCGCTTGCTAAAATGGTTTTGTGTTTTTAGGCTTTTAAAATCTTTTTTTGATTATGCGTCTCTCTCGGTTGTCTCTCATGTTATTTCTTCTGTAGTCTGCATCAACAAGCCTGAACAAATATACCTGACTGCAATTATCCCATCTAATTACCGAGGACATCTTTCTATCAGCACAGATAGCTGCCCTTTCCACTCTCTGTGTATTTATTATTTCCCTCGTATGCTTGCAGAGTGAGTAACTGCTAGGATCTCTGTGACACAGAGAATGTGTCCCATCCTGTCTGTGAAGCTGGTAGATGGTACCTGGATCTCCTAAATTCCCAATTCTTTCCAAGCACAGACTACTTCTATCTGGCAGCTGTTGGAGTAATACTGGAAAAGGATCCTCCAGCCCCTTGGGAAATACTAAGCTGGAAGCTCATGTTCTTTTTCAGAGAAATCTCTCCAGATCTTACCAGAAATGAAGTCACGTGTACCTTATTTCTGGTCAAATGACCATTTCATTGACAGCCAACATCAGGTGTACTTTTGTGGGATGATTAGCTTGCATGCCTCAATCTTATATGAGGGAAAAAAAAAAAAAAAAGGTAACTGAGTTTCATCTTATGGAAATTAGTTTTATATAATTGCAAAAATAATACAGGATTTCTGAGGAAAATTTAGTGTCAAGTGTCTCCAGCAATTTAGTCTGTCTGGTGGTGCACAATCACTGTAATTAATTACTGTCATTTTATGGAATTGGCTCTAATTACCTGATGCCTTTCCACTAAGGATATATCTGAAGCATCTTCATATTGCAAATGCAGGCCTAATTTTTTTACCCCCAAGCTCGAAGTTAGCAGCCAGTACACAGGATATTTTGTGGGGTGGACAGACGTAATCTAGCTGAGTTTACTGTTCAATTAATGCAAATAGCAGAGAGTAAGGCACGGGTTTGGGCACTTGGTCACATAACTGCAACCAAAATACAGCACTAAATGAAATGAGGGATGAATGTAAGCTGCTGGCCTGGGATGCGGGGGAACTGATTTCAGTTTTATTCTCTGCCCCACACTTCGTGCATAATAATGTGCAGATAACACCTCAGTGCTTTACTTTCCTGTCTGTAAAGCAAGGAAGTAAAGGCTATTAAGATTTCAAGGTTTAAGGGTCAAGGGGAGTTTTACTTGGAGCTTGTGATTCCTGACGTGACTCATACTGGCATGAAAGCTAATATCCCACCAAAGCTGTGAAGAGGGTGGTGGTAAACGTCTTCCATGAAGAGTCCTTCTTCTGGAACACCCACACAGAGTTTCATTTTGAAACGGTGAGATTGACCCATTTTTGCAGGCTTTTGGAGAAGGACGGGTTGGAGGGATGTGCTGGTGAACTTTTGCACGTTGCGATGTGTGGGGAAATATTCCTTCTGATGAGAAACGGATTTTCTCCCCTCTCTGTGAAAACACTTTGCACTGTAACGAGCGATTCCTTTAAATAATAAGAAAGATCAACTACCCTATAAGCCCTTCAAAATCTCACCACATAAGAATTGTTATATTCACTGAACACCTTTCATTAGCATTGCTAGAGATAAACCCTTTCTGCTTCTTTGTATCTTCACAAAAGCTTTTAAAAGTGTCGACTTCTATCTGCAGGAAACAACTGTTATTAATGAAGCAGCTGGATTTCTTTTTAAATAGGTTATTTTGCAGCCATTTGCTTTGCTAATTATTAACAGAAATGCTGATGACATATCTACAGTGCTTTGGGATGCTGAATATTATCTAAAGTCCTTTTAGAAAGCATTTTAGAAGAATAAACTGTATCTGAAGCGTTAATTGAAACTGTAAAATAATATACAAGGAAACCAGCTGCAGAAATGATTAGCTCACATTCCCCCCCAGCAGTTTTGCTTACAAATACATCTGATGCAATGTGAGACGTATTGCTTCACAGTAACATCACAATTTTGCTGATGTCGGTTTCTATTAATGTATCCTAATAAGTAGTTACTATTCTGATAAATGAATACATGTGAAGAAAAACTGGAATATGGCTATCACACTAGAGCAAATCAGAGAAAAGTAATTCTCTCTCATGAATTAGCTCAGTATTTGGTTTTCTTCTCTTCTATGAAACTCTGTACACACACACACACGTATGTGCACAGTGCGGAGTTTCAGGCCCAGGCAAGTTTTCCTGTGGCACTGGTGGAAAGTGACAGCCCAGGGAAGGCCCAGGTATTCAAACCAGTGGCAGTCTGTCTGCTGCAGGTGGATGGAGGGATGAGCTAGAAAGGCAAAGGGGGTGATTTTTTAAACCTGCCCGGTTTTTAAGAACTTGAAGAAGTCAGACTCTCCAGAAAAATAACCTGACTTGGAGAAATCTGCAAATTCTCACCATAAACTGTGGTGCTGGTGATTCTGACAACACAGCAGATATCTGTCATGTGTCTTGACAAAGGAAAATTAAAAAAAAAAATATTTGGGAGAGTTGGTGAAGAGGACAAGAAGAAATATTAGAGTTAGATTGCTATGAAATACTCAAAAGCAAAAGGAAGGGAGAAACTATGTTCAGAAATAGCTAAAACCTATGTTTAGAAATAGCTAAGACAATAGCTCTGATGTGCTTTCAGGGCAGTATCCTCTGTTCCAGGTGCTCTTCTCTTGTGACTACCTCTTTTCTCGGCACACCATCAAACAAGTACTCTTTGACTTTATTTCCCTCTCTCTGATTTAAGACTTTCTAAAGCGTTGCTTGTTTTTTCCCCTCTGCTTATTCACTCTTTTCTCTTAGCAGTTCCTTCGTCCTGCTACCAACACATCCTGGAATCACCATCATCTAGATTTTCATGCAAATATTTTCACAGCTCCTTATTGACCACCTTTGCGCTTGGGATGCCCTTTCAACCAACTTCACAAACCCACAGTTCCCCTACCCCCCATCCCAACCTTGCCTACAACCCCAGCTCAACAGTTCTGCAAGATGGAGCTGGCAAGGATTTAAGATGAATTTGAAATACTTGACAATCAAATTATTCACACAGGGTCTTATGTCAGTAGGCCTCCGGAGAATTTCCAAAGGTTCTGTTAACAAAAAGACTATTTTAGGATAAATTTAGCTTAGGAGGGTCCATGCTTTCCTTCTGCTTTTCTAAGAAAAATTCAATAAAATCGTGCCAACTTATTATTCATGCTTTCTGTAGCCCTTCTTTAATGTTTGTTTGTGACCTTTGGGGGTTAATTAATGTCAGGACATTTCACCCATGAACTGTTTTCTAATTCAATTTGTTAAATGCAAGTAACCATACATAATTATAAATCAATTACTGAGTCTATTCTACACTTCACCAACCAAAAAAATCATAACAAAGTATTTTTGAAGGTGATCGAGAAAAATGAACCGGTTCCATAAGGCTAGGCGTTTGTGATTCAATTTATCTTTTTCTTCAGAAAAACACTATTTGAAATTCATTTTGCTAAATATGGGAACTACTTTTGTAGAAGAAATCAATTATATTCTTAAGTTTAAATCTTCTTTTTTTCCAGACATGCTCTAATGTATCACTGTACCTCCGAAATGTGCCCTGGGGAAAATGCTTCTATTCTTCACTAAAAATCCATGAATAACATTATGTAGAAATTAATTTATGATAAATGATTTAAAATCTTAACCTAGAATGGTGTCTTATTCAAATGTCATCAGAAAATGATACCTCACCCGCAGAAAGGAGTCAAGGGATCCATTCTCCATGTATTCAACTACGATCATTACTGGTCTGCCTGCAAAACAGCAAATATACACATTAGGAATATAGACATATTATGGGGCTTTTATGATTCCAGCTGTTATGCACAGATTATTCACAGTAGTTAAATACGTTACATATTTGCAAAATCCTCATTTATATCACAAACACAATTCCCTGTGTTATTCTCCAAGAATTATTTTTTTTGTTTGTGTGTGGTACTAGACTAGCTGAATGCACACTGTTTGCTCCAGTGTTTCCTCCCCTTAAAAAGGACCAAAGAAGCGCCTGCTCTTTCCAAATAGCAACACTTGCTGTGTAATATTTTGGGATATATTTGAGTTAAAAAAAAATAAAATTCATAAACCATGTCCAAGAATTTATAAATGCAGTGCCACACTTTCCTTCTCAAAGAAAAAAAATATCTCAATGATTTAGGGGCATACAGATAGAAAGATAGAAGGGAATGTCACAAAAAAGCTGTCCTAGAGGGGGGTGCGTGTATTGGGTGTGTATACTCGAGCAAAACTCTGAATTCCTATGTCTGTACATACATAACATACACAATGTTACTCGAATCAAAGGTTTGCTTAACTAGCACAGCCTTCCTGTAGGCTTCCAGGGTGGGATCATATCCGAATTGAAGAGGAATAACACATGACATTTATTTCTTAAAAGAATATCCAAATCTGAAGACGAACTTTTAAACTGGGTGCTTAACTAAATACTATTTCCCTGTTGATACCCAGGAATAAACTACCTGGAACTGCTTGACAGGAGAGGCCCAATTAACACATTAATCAGGCTACACAGTGAGAACTTTTTAAGAATTGTTAATATTACAAAGGAGCCATTCTAATATATGCAAAACTCATGTAATGAACAAGTATGTTAGATTAGGAAGCAGGCAAAACGTCTTAAAAATGCCAACTTTCATTCCGCTGAGCACGCCTGTCTCTGGGGTTTGTGGGAAACAGGGGTGCCAAGTGGTGACCCCATAAATCTGCCCATTTCATGTTCTCAATACATCAGCTGTTCCAATATTTTTCAATTCCAAAGGAAGCCACTTTCATGCTTTTTTTGTTGTTTTGTTTTTTTCTTGTTTGTTTGTTTGTTTTTTTGTTTTCCCCCATCTCTCAAAATATGTTTGTGCTTTATTTGGAAGAGGGGATGAGAAACAACCCCAGCGGTCAGGGTGAGCAAGCGGAGAAGGGCGTTGCGGCCGTTCCAGCACAGCTGTCCTTTCTGTACCTGCTCACTTGCTGTTCAGTTTGGTTACTACTGGAAAGCATCTATTAAATTGTCCACAATACACAAGAAGCCACAGCCAGGTTTTTCTCCTGAGCTGTTACAGCTAACCTTGAATTTCAAGAAGTGAATGAGCCGTTTCTCTGTTCACCCCAGCATGTTGACTTGGCGTTCCTGGTACACTGGTGATGCTCATTCACGCAGCTCAGTCTGGTCTTTCTAGGGGTTCCTCACAATATTCTCTCATTTCTTCTAGTAAAATTTGGGGTTCTTTCTGTATTCACCCTCATGTTTAGGCCCTCAGTGTGCTTCATAATATTGGTGCAGTAGCACATTTTTTTATGTGTGAAAATTCTCAGATGCCTTAATAGTCTTTTTGGATAGCTTTTCTGAAGCATGAAGAATTACCAGCTTCTTTATTTTTTAATTGAATGTTTGGTCTCAGCTGCAGATGTGCATCTGCCACCAAATCAATTTATATTCATCTGCATCCATTGGTTATACCCTGGTTTTGCATTAAATGATAAATCACTGTTAAGCTCTTAGAGATCACAGCATTTTAAAAATCAATGTTTTCTTAACTTCAGCTTGCTAATGATGACTAGTTGTATAGCCTAGTCTCTTTAGTTTCAAGCACACGAATGACCTAGATTCCCTTACCTTTACCATTTGCTTGCTGTCAAGGGGCTGACATCCCCATGTGAAAGGAATATTCTCTAATCTAGAGAAGTAAATAAATGGCAGCCTGATGCTAGAGGATCTTACCATATGCAGAGCTCTCAAGCAAGCAGTAATTTCTAAATTGTTGCAGACAAGAGCATCTTGCAATAAATAGGGATGTAAAGCTGGATTTCAGATGGTATATTCGGTCAGGCACCCAGAAGTTTCTCTTTCTGGGTAAATCAACAACTCAAACAGCTTTATGGAAGATTTGCATTTGAAGGGACTGGCAAGTGGAGCTATTGAGCTTTAAACCAGTGCCCCTAGTTTCCTGTTGGTAACCCTCTGGCACCCTACGCTTTCTGGAAACTATTTTGTAAGTTTCTCTAGAGGTTCATAGGCTCTTGTAACATCTTTTATGCTCCTTAGGTTAGTATCCTTCAACAAAAATTATTTTCACACTCAAAGCAATTTTTAATTCTGCGTTCTCTCACAAAATATTCCTCCCTCCTCAAAGACTCCAACAAACTGTACTTCATTTTGCTCAGACCAACAACATGAACTTCTAGGCTAAAGTAACTATGAAATGTATCTATATGCATTTATCTGTGGATTTAAAAAAGAGATTTCAGTATTTTTCACTGGATAACGTTTATGAGTGTTTAACCTGCTCAATGTGTTCCTTTAATCACTTGAAATGATATGCCTTAACTTAAAACCACACCTTCTTCCCCATGATAGCACGGGAATGGCATGATTGGATAAATACACCAAAATAAGTAGCATTTGGCTTCAAACAGGTTGCTGTATGTTGGAAGATCAGGATGTCATCAGGTTTTCAGGAATTTTGGTGAATGATAAATTTAGTCACTCGGGCTGATAGCTTCCCACAGGCTCAGTCTGTGCCGCTCGCCATCCTCCCTAAATCTCAAATGAATGTGATGCAAGATTGTGTCGAGACACCACAAAAATGAACCCAACTTCATGGCTTGATTATCTTAAGCAAAAACCCTAAATCTGGATCCTAACACTAACTTCTCAAACACTCGTCTTTTAGTGTGCCAGCACTTGATAAAAGATCCTATTTTAGCTGCGAGTTTAACGTATCACTGAAGATATTTATGTATTCCAGGCTGGACTGTGACAGGCAATATAGTGAGAATTTTAGTCAGCATATTATTTGTCTTTGGAGTACCTGTAGATCAAAAATGTCTCAGCTATTGTTTTGGTTGCTTGAAGATATAGTAAAAAACTCTGCTACACAGCAGATTCCAGTAGGTACATTTATCATCAAAGCAGTAACACACAGATTCTATTCCCAGCAAACAATTTGTCGCCAATAATTTTAAAGGTTTGCAAATTTCATACAAGGATCTCTAAACATTTCACGAATGTAAGTACATCAAGTGTCAGGAGATGTAAGGTAGGACACATCTTGATTCCAAAGGTGCAGGAAAAACAGGTTCAGAAAATCAACCAGCCCTTTCCTCTGGTCAGTACAGCCCACCCGGCCAGCCTGTGCTTGGTCACCAAGACACAATGGTGAATTTTCTTCCCTAGAGCAGTAGCCTGCAGAGGCACTCGAGTGATCCCATGGTTTGCTGGTGGCTGCATGAAGAGACTCCCCAGCTCACAGATGGTTGAAGGACTGGGGCGAGCAGCTGGCTCTGGAGCAGCTGGCTGAGATGTGAGGGTGAGCAGCTGACTCTGGCACATCCAAGGGTAGAATCCAACATTGGGCACCTCAGTCCAGAAGATCAAGTCACCAGTCCCAAGGGCAGGCTGTGGAGCAGACTGGGGCTGGGACGCCCAGTCTCCAAAGGGTCAGAGGGTGGCACCAACCCAAGGGCTTGTGTAGAACAAAGTTCTTAATAAGACACAAGGCTATGGATGACAGTAGTTGATGTTAGCTTCATTTTAGCTGCAAAGAGCAGATGCTATCCTTTATATTGGGGTACAATTTGAGTCCAGGAAAGAGAAAGGTCTGTGCTGAACCCTGTACAAACACAGAATACTGCTTTCGCTTTAAAGAGAACTAAAAAAATGACTTTGAAAAATAATAGTGGGATATTTCTAATCTAGTGAAATTTTTGCCTCTAGACAAAGAAAAAAAAGACTATTACTTAGATTATGAAAATCCATGTTACTCTCATGGTACTAAGAAAGATGAATTCTTCATCCCCAGAACAAGGACAGGAATGAATTGGGGGGTGGGGGTGGGGAGGGGAGGGCAGAGAAGTCTCAGATGGAGAAGCAATCTCTGACTATTTTATCATGGGGTAGGCTAATGCAGTTCTGGAAGGCACTGAATCATTTTCCTCTATTTGTTATTGCTTACACATACAAAACATCAACATCTTTACTTGAGAAACAGGTTTAAGGACAGACTCCGTACAGGGAAGAGAGCATGCACCAGAAGGCACTCGTGAGACCAATAACAAGTTCCTTCTGAAGCATGGGTGCTCCTCACCGGACAGGTGGACACCTAAGCTCTAGTTTAAAGACTTGAGCAGTCCAGACGAGTGTTTTCACACAGGTACAAGCATACACACTTGAAAAATACCTGAAGAAGAACCAGGTTAATTCTAGAGTCAAGTTCTACATAGGAGAAGGCATGGAAAAAGGACACTGAAAAAGGTGTCAGCTTGGGCTGAGGACTTGGCATAAAAGACAGAGGTCAAGAGCATCTAGGAGAGAAAATCAACAGATGCTGCTGGAGGAGAGGACACAACTTCATGTTTGAATTGGGGGAGGACAAAATAAAAGGTTTGAAGATGGATTCAATTATCAAATGAGCCAAACAAATAATTCTTGCAGCAGTTTTAGATACCCGGCTGTGCTGCATTAGGAAGGACTGTGAGAAAATAGACTTTTAAAGTAGAGGAATTATATAGTGTTCTGAGGTTCTGTTTTAACCCCAAATAAGCATTTTACACATTATGTATATTTAGCATTTGCAGCATCTTACTGTAACAAATTTGTCATTTAACCGCATGCTTAACAATATAAAATTATCATCGTATTTATACATGATGAAGCTATAAATAATCCTGCCCCTGACACGCGTGTGGGATATTGGCTAAAGCAGCTTCCCCTCCTTGCACATGGAGTCACTCTGGCAGATCCATGTCACTCCCACCAGCTCAGAAAGCCAGACTGAACACACAAGAGCAGTATTGCTGCTTGGCGTGATGCAGGAAGACATGGATCTCATTACTCAGAACTTGACTAAACCTGTGGAAGGTGTAAGGGTTATTCATTGCTTTGATGCAACTACTACCTTGTGGCACGAGGCTGACTGCTTTTGACAAGGCGGGCTTTCTTTCCTAAGAAAGTTCTTCACGGGAATTCTCCCACCCAGCTGTACTGCAACGTCGTAAAATAAAACCAGCATAAATGACAAACACTCTTTCTTGATGTCATGCCACCTCAGAACATGCTACAATTTTGTATTTTCCACTGATCAATCTGCTTGATATTGTTTTTAATAAGCAGAAATACAAAAAAGAAAAAAGCCACACATTGCAGACTAATGTAAATACAATTATATTTAAAACTCACACAATATATATTTTTAGTTATCTTTCTGGGTTTCTTTTGTTTTGTTTTTGTTTGTTTGTTTGTTTGTTTTGTTTTGTTTTTTTCCACAACAGAAGATTTTGGCAATTTTTAATTTAATTGAGTGGTGGAGCGATGAATAAGGAGGAGAATCTGAAGTGTCATATCAGTGACAAAATATTCAGCTTGTTGTCTCCTGTTGTCATTTTAAATAATGCAGCAAAGCCCACTTTAATGAAATTTTAATGTAAGATTAATCCTCCTAAAAGAATACAGTTAGAACATGTTCATTTCTACAGTCTTTACTTATAATGAGATCTTTAATACCCATTATGGGAACAGATCTGTGAACATAAACAGGATATTTATTCTTCCACTTAAAAAAGCAAAGGTTGAAATCTCTTTAGTTCATATAAGAATATATTGCTCCTGGGGCGCATGAGCCTGCAAAGCACACGCAGCCATGTCCCCCCCCTGAGGTGTCCAGGGCTCAGAAGGCATTCCTAGACCTCACCCTAGTTCCATTCATTGCATATGCCTCAAATAAGAGAGCCACTTGCCAGGGCATTGCAGCTTCTTCCCTCCTCCTCCTAATGATGCATTTGCTTGCATCACAGAGGAATTTCAGCGAATGAAAAAAAAAATAATTTTTTTCCATAATGCAAAACCAATGGGGGAAAAAAAGAAAAAAAGAAAATGAATGTTTATGGTAAAAGCCATTGAAAAACATTCTGCCAGGTTTTAAGTTGTTAGCCCACATCAACACATGTGAAGCCAACGGGAATTATGTGGCCAGCCATCTCACTTGCGTTACTGACTGACTTCACAGGAGGTCCCCAAGACCTGTGTTCCAAAAGCCTCAAAAAGTAGAAGCTGCAGTTCCAACCCCCTCCTGGAGACTTCAGAAGCCAGTTGGCAAACAGGACAGCACTGACATATATACATCTGCTGTTGTGGGAAACCACACAGATCGAGCCTACTTATCTTGCTGTTAGCTCTCTTTCTATTTTTCTGCATCTGTATACGCTTTTCATTACTGAAATTAATTTAGTCAAAGGAAGATACCTTTGCAAAATTGAATCATTAAAAAAAAAATGAATGAGCATGTTACTGTCTATTTTTTAGTAAACTATGGCCATATAGCCGTTACGGAAGAAGATTTATTGTATCAACACAATCTGAAAATATTGTTCTCTGAGCTTTTTTTTTGTAATTTTATATTAAATACTTTCCCCCTCGCTACCGTGTAACCCACTGGCAAGAATTTACATCTGTTGGTATGTTTTGGAAGCCAGGAGAAGGCTGTATGTATATTTCTAAAATACCATCTCAACCCCCCTGGCCCTCCTCTCCTGCCACAGTGCTGCACTGCCAGCAGTTCTCCTGGTCTCTCCCATGACACAGGGACAATGTGCTTTGGACAACAGATGTTTTAGTGGTCTCCAGCATTCCGCAACCCCTAACTCACATCACTCCTCTGGTGTGCCTACAAAAGATGTTCCGGAAGGCTCTGAGGAAAGAAAAGTGGATCTGTAAAGAGAAAGCAGCTGCACTGTTTCCATGATTTATTTTCTTGTCCTTGTCTTTCCATGGAGAAGCAAATGGAGTGGAGTAGAAGGCAAATCCAGAAGAAATAGGTTTGGGTCACTAGTTGGAGGTTGGGTAAATGAGGGAGAAATACTGGCTAAAATTATACCATAGAAATACAAAAACTGTCCCAAATTTTGTTTTTTTTCCCCTACATTTATACTTTCTATCCATACATCTTTGAAAAAAATCTGAATTTCTTCAAGTTTCCATTTGTTGCGTTGTTTATCTGTATCATCTATTTCTACATATTTATTAGCATTACAAATACAACAAGGATGAAGAAAGTTCCATTTTATTCCTGATGCTTATATTTACATGTTATAAGCAGAAATAAAAAAGAATCGTCTTCACCATTAGGGCGAGATGGCTTATTAGAATCCAGAAGTACACATGGAGGGGAAAAAGAGCTGGTGTGGTTGTAGGCCAGTTCTGAAAGCTGTCGCATTAACTGTTCTGAGTATGTCTGAAGCATCTCATTTGAGAGCTTTGCACTGTTTTTCAAATATTAACCTATAAACACATAAATCCATGCTATGTATGGTGAAAAGAGAAGATGAGCTGAAGTGGCTTGGCTGAGGTATCACAAAAAAGAAGTCCTCAGCCTGCAAGAAAAAGCTGTGGGAGCCACCATATCTGCAAAAAGTGCACCAAGAAGGCTTTGCATTGCCTTCATGTTCTCCTGATCCTTAGCGGGCAGCATGCCAACCTAGGCCCTTGGGATAAACCCACGTACCCTAAAAAAGTAATCTATCAAAATTGTGGCAGTTGCCCAACAACTTCCACCGATCAATAAAACAGCTGATGTTTGCATCAAAATCTTGGTTATGTACCCTGGAACTGTTCTGTCATCCCCACGCCCTGTAAGGACCACTTTCTGGGACTTGAAAGAGGTTTTAAGAGATGACAAATCACAAGTCAGCACAATGAACAGAGCTTAAGGATCACTTTTGAAACATCCTATGTCAAATACTAGGTTATATCATCCCATCTTAAATCAAGAAAACCCATCATCAATGGCAGCCTTTATCAGTGTGTAAGTAGGAGGGAGAATGCGGAGTAGTGTCTTTGTAAGAATAGGTAATTTATTAGTGACCAGCCACAAAAAATGTGGGCATTCAGTTTTAGTTTAATATGTTCTGGGGAAAAATTAACTCAATTAAAGTGATACTGGCATAAGATTTATATTGCTTAAAATTTCGCTCACAATCTTAAACATTCCAGCACTTTCACTTTAGCACTGAAGCAAAGAACAATAAAAAAATTCCATAACAATTACCAGATTCTGTTGAGATTCAGTTTCAGAGAGATACTTTTGCCCAGTTAGTTTAACCAAAACAATTCACCTCACTTTTTCATAAGTGCATTTCAGCATATTTTGCTTAATCTAACGACATTTCAACCTTAAGTTACTCTTCACATTTCAAATGTTCCTATGAATCTACATCCTCTTGTGGAAAGAGCAAGGGATGTTCTTTGGTTCAGAATTAGTCCACAGCATCTGACTGCATCAAGGATCACTTGCCCTATTGACCCCAGAGCATGTAAAGGAATTTAAACAAAATTAAGTCTGTGTATCAGGGGCTTCTGCAGTTCATCAATATGCAGCACACCATGATACAGAACAAGTACTTATGGGATGTAAGAAACAATGCTTACTTAATCTCTGTTGTGAATTTACCCATTATCATAGGTGTGTTACATTTAGAAGCTGCAAGCTACAACAGAAATTTGAAAATGAGCAAAATAAAAAAATTGAATACGTAAGGTTACAGTAAAACATGGTTTGGGTCTTTCATAAGTATAATGACATGGTTAAGGTATTATTTTAATCCTACTCTGAAACATCAGATCGTTTTTTGATTATTCATTACTATGCCTGATTGTGATATTTATATGATTCTGACATGTCTTGAATATCCTTTATGTATTTTTTCCATTTACTATTTGAGCACACATACTTTGCCCTTATTTCCCTTTGGTTGACATAAACTTTAAACTTCTGAGCTATACAAAACTGATGAGTTATCACCTCCTGCATCATTGTTTATGAATATCTCGCTGCTTTCTACACATGAGAAAGGCATCGTTTCCCATTTCAAGAAGCAGTGGAGGCCACATATCAACACTCCTGACGTTTCTGAAAGCCACAAAGGAAGCTCTGGTTGTAAAGTGCAAGTTGCTCAATCCAAAATTAAGAAAACAAAACATCATGAGTCAGGTTTCCAACAACTAAATGATGCACTGCACCTAACATTGTGACTGTTTTGTGATCTCATGACTTTTTTTCTTATTTCTCTGAGGCTTTGTACCTTCAGGACATGCAGGCATACATTTTCAAGCTTCTCCTTTCAACCCTGAGTTG
Organism: Falco naumanni; assembly: GCF_017639655.2. Taxonomy (NCBI): domain Eukaryota; kingdom Metazoa; phylum Chordata; class Aves; order Falconiformes; family Falconidae; genus Falco; species Falco naumanni. The sequence goes on from NC_054055.1 coordinate 115,901,788, forward strand.
TAGAAGATGAACAAAAGCCAAGAGTTACAATGAAGATGGGTCAAGCAGAAAACCTCATATACTACTTGAAGAGATAAAAATATGAAAACACATTGACACATAAGAAGGAAAACCAAAAGCGTTTGTCTCCCAAAACTTAACTCCTGTAACTGTAGAGTCATCTGCAGTGCCAGCAATTCTAGTAATTTTAGTTAAGACTGTTCTGAGAATGTAAAATGAATTTCAAGGGAAGGAGTCAAATTCTCATAACTATGCAACACAAACAAGTCATATGAGTCAGTCCAGAACTGTCCAGTGTTCACCAACTGTATAATGCACCTAAACAGGTTTGTTAAATATCGGTGTGTAAAATCCAGAGTTAACAGATTATTTCCGATACATGGTATTTGGGTCTGGGAATGGTACTTCAGCAAGTTGAATTTGGTAAAGGTACACCGGCTTCCTACCTAGAACAGATCAACCCATCCCTACATGTTATTCAAGTTAACTGTTCCCCCCATCTCCCACCTCACAAAGTCAGAAAATATGGAATCTGCTTTCATATCCAATGCTTTCAGGCTAGGATAAAGAGGGAGTTCAGTTTTGGTTTTATTTTTTTCTCCTTTCACCTCGAGACAAAGAATAACTGTGTGCAGCTTATTTACAAATACATTTATGTGTGTATCCACCAGGCTCCTCCAGCCTCCTGTTAGTAATGAACAGCAACTTGCTTCAACTTACATGCCTGTTACAATAAATTACCGCATGCAAAGTAGTGTATATTATGAAAAAAAAGGACCACATATGCAAATAAACTTTTCTGAACTTCTAGGGCTAAAATATTTGGAGTTGTTTATAATGACCGTCTGGGCATGAGATGAGTTATTTAGCAAGAGTGGAGAATTAAGACCTCCTTTTTATCACATCCTACACTCAGAGCTTAATCCTAGTTCTACAGTTCAAGCTAAACCCTAACGGACCAGTACAAGAAAGTTTTTCTCACTATTCACGTTACTTGCTGCTCATCCATGTTTTGGTTCTGAAGTACTCTGTGCCCGCCTAATGGAAATGTCCATATACGTTTGAATGCCTGTCCTCAGAAAATACATGCCATTATGTATTAGCTATAGGGTTTATAGGCTAGGCATGCCAGAGAAATAGCACTGAGGCTGGAAAGAAGAAACTGGAAGAGCCATTTGGTTCAGATATCCTAGAAAAAGGATATGCAATAAAAGAATCCATTTGTTAGTCACCGAGAAAGAACTAGCAATTTTTGTTTAACAAATACAGGAGTTTAGATGCTGGAATCCAGAGTAGGGAAAAATGCATTAACTGAAAAAAAAGAAAAAAAATAGAAATTACTTTTCTCATTACTGGAGTACTTTAATTATAGTTGAGTTTCACTATGAACAATTGCTCCTTGATGGTTCTTGTTGAGCAATTTTGTTCAATAAGGGTCTGTCAATACAATTTTCTTTCAATTGTCAGTTTATAGAATATCAAGAATAATGGGCTTATTCAGGTGCACTTGGAAATTGTAACAAAATATTAATTTTGGGGAAAGAAAAACGGATAATCATCTGGTTTAGTATTCTATGGTTCTGTCTGAGTTTTTTGAGAAGCTCCCTGTAATAAATGTGAACATTACAATGTTAGACAAGCAGGCAGCGAAACACTGAAAAGGGGATATCCTCGGTATAACGCACTTTTTGTGGAGGAGGAGTCCTGGTACTCCCTAGTCCAAGACAACAGCGAGCAAACTGCCCTGTACCACTTCTAAGTTTCTGGAAAGTAAGCGCATCCTCATTTCTTGCATATTATATATTTTCTGAGGTTCACAGGGGTGGGCTGGTTTACCAAGCCTAATTTCCTTGCTTGCCTTTTCCTAAAATGTAAAAGACCCGAAAATCATGCAAAATGACCAAATAAACCATGCAAAACAGATGGTAGGAAATAACTGATGCTCATATTTCATTAAAAAAAGTCACATGAAGATACTTTCACAGGAGCTTCAGAGAGGTGCTCTGTGAATGAAAGAGGGGGCAATGATCCAGCTGCTGACTCCATGGGGACATCACAAGCAAATCGCAGCACTGATGGCCATAGAAAGGTGTGTGTGTAAAGAATAATTTTGATTTTTTTGCCCCTCTCCTGCTAATGCAGTTTGAACTCTGAGCAGCATGAAGGGGGTCTGGGAGGTTCACCTAACATGAACCTTTCCAGTTCCTCATAGCCTAACACCCATCTCTCATTGTTCTTGTCAACAGAAAAACTCAGGAGTTTATCTTGAAAGATACACTAGGGAAGGCATTTGCTTTCCCTCCCTTCCTTTCCAGCTCAGCAAGCTTAACAATCTGTCTGACACTCTTCAAAGGCAGCAGCATACCATCATTTTTTCTTTCCTTAACTTCTGCAGGGCAATACGAGCATCCATTTACATAGCAACTCCTTTACATCTGACTGAAATTGGGAGCTGCCAATACACAGCAAGAGCAGTGAGTTACGAATTTCCCCCAAATGGAGCAAATAACACTGTGCCTAGTTTGGAAGAGCCAGAATTTGAAGAAATAGATCCAGCACTGGCACTTTGCAATTTTTTTTTCACGCCATGTGTACGTATGTGTATGTTTGTGTGTGTGTTTGTAATTATGAAAGAAGGGGTGAACTTCCACAGCTTATGTATGTATGTATGTATGATGAGGATTAAGAATTCTATTTAATATATGCAAGGATATTGCTTGAGAAAAAGTATTTATTGCTTATGTGAATCCATCTGTCATAGACCCCCATCAACTAGGTCATCTGAATTTGCACTGCTAACAAATGGGATAACTAGAAACTAAGTAATTTGTGACAAAAATGATAGCTAAATGAAAAGGAAGCTCCTGCCTTAAAACGAGCATATTTTTGCAAAAGTCTAGGATGGATATTTGGAGGCTTGCTGAAAGCTTTGCTTCTAGTGAAGTGGCTTTATAGCAGCCACAGACTTTTTTGATGTAACTATCAAATATAAGCACTATTGCATTAGCATAGTCATGTCTAGGCTTAAAACCCACCTACATTTGAGGCAATCTATTTATGCAGAAAGATGTACCACCCCATGCCAGCAGCATAAATTAATATTTCAAGCTGGCTAAATGAGGATACCTTTTACATAGGTGAATCTCTGCACAGTGCAAAAGCAGACACCAAATTCCACAAAAATGAACATCAGCTGTCAGTGCAACGGTGAAAAAAAACCACACTCCCCAGAACTATTGACTGAAAAGTAGAATGAGAAGAAAGGAAACCAGCAGCGAGGTTGCCCTGCTAAGCTGTTTTCCAGATACTTATAGCAGGCTTTCCAGTTTAGTTCTGTGCTTCACTTAAAACATCTCTGGGGAATTTTTTAGAAAAAAAAGACTTAAAAGCATTTTGTCTTTAGTAAGGAATACATTTTCTGACTATTTTGAAGTAAATCTGCCACTTAGCTTAGCTTAAAGGTTTTGGTGAATAAACCCCATCTCATTATCTTTGTTCCCAATGACCCTAACAGCAGCATAATGCAGGCATTTTAAGCCTTCCACGTAGTTAAATTCACTGAAACCTTACGCACAAGCTGTATGTGAAACAACTAGGTTATAGTTCAGCAAAGTTACTAAACGTTCAGTACTTCTGTTGGGCTCAGGAAAGCTGCTGTCCAATATGAGCCCCACGTCTCCGATAACGGAGGTGGGTCACTGCTGTGGGAGGCAGGGATGGAGCATGCTGCCCTGCAGTACCCATACACACAGCAGCCCTCCCGCTATAAATTAAATTTATTTTTAATATTTATAAATTAAATAAAATTTAAGGTAATCAAATGCCAGGGTAAGCCTCAGAGACAGCATCAAGACTGCAATGGGAGGTTGATTTTGCTGGCCTGTTGCTGTTCTAACAGCCAAAGGCTGCCACGATACCTTAGAAGGAGCATTGTTGCCTTGGGTGACTTGTTCCTTGGTAAAGCAACGCTCAGAAAAAAGGTCCCGTGTTTAGTGCAGTGTTTTTCGGTGCAAAGGAACAAAGAGTACATCCTATCTCTGGGGTTCAAGGATGAACTTATATTTTCCATTGATCATGCACAGTAAGAGATTCAGTTCTGAGACTCTCACATCCCAGATCAGTACTCCCTTCAACAGACATTTTTTTTTTCCCTTAAAAGTGCTGTAAATGTGTGTGTTTTTTGCTCACACATACAGCAACACTGGTTTTAGCAATTTAGGAAGTTATCGTGAAAAGAAAATGGCATCCTCTGGTCATCTCTGTAACAAAGACAGGCAATTCAGAATTAAGATCGGGCTTAATGTAAATACAGATATGATAAAGTCAAAAAGGAAGAGCTAAATAGCAGCACTACAGATAAGATTGTTAGGGTGCATTTGTTAACAGCAAGGTCTGACTTACACTGCTGAGTTCCATGCCACGTGCCCCCCCCCCCTGCACTCTTTCTCAAAGGAACACACCTCACCCATTGGATTTATCACAGTCCTTCACTGGCTTTCAAGTGCCTGACAATCCTCACTTTCCAGAAGGTGGGCAGTCTCTCCCTGTCTGTGGGGTTGCTGCTTGGATAATTTTTTTTTTTATTGTTGGCATGATCAAACAATAACATTGATTTCCATTACCTTCCTAGAGTACATGCTGCACACCATGTAGTTGCATTTCCATTTTTCCCCCAAAAAATTCCAATTTTTTGAATATATCATCAGATTGAATCAGAATTCCTAGTAAAAGACATTTAGTAGCGTGAAATTATGAACTAATTTTATGAAACTAACCACATCTCAGAGTCCAAAGTGAAAAAAATGTGATAAAAAGCTTTACAAGCACTCAGAAAACAACAGTCCTGGGGACCTTAAAAGTAAACTTGTAGGTAGGTATGTAGCTGAGAAGCAGTTCATGAATGCGGTTAAACCATTTGTAATTAACAGAATCAGTGATATGCTGTACCTAATGCTATGTTCAAAATGGAGAATTTTACGAGCCTTGGAGCATTTCCTCTTTCACAGAGTTGTTTGGTTACAGATACCAATCTCATCATGATGCTAACTGCCAGAATAGCTGAAGGGCTATTAAACACTCTCAGATACATGAAGCGCAAAAAAATTTACAAAAAATATTTTACAAACTGTTGACAAAAGACACCTGAGCAGTCATAAGAAAAGGCATCAAAGTTGCTGAGAAGCTTCTATTCAAAGAAAGAAACAAAGAAATAGTAGCACTTAAGAAAAGGAAAAGTAAGCATCATCTTGTAGTAACGAGACCTCTAATTACTGCAATAGATAAAATGGGGCATAGAGAAGTAGAACAGTTTCTTTTGTATAGCAAATCAATAACATTACATAATTTTTCAATTTTCTCCCTACTTTTACAATGATTTTTTTTTCTTTAAGAAAAACTGTAAGTAACATTACAGATGTCCTGAAAGGATACAAGTGTGACATTAGCCCACGTGCAGATTAATTTTACTTAGAAATATCTAGTTTGGAAAGCAACAGAACTGAACTTTGATCCTGTTTTATTTACAATTAAGATACACGTATTCATCATGTATTAGCTTTGGTGGAAGATAATGTTTAATGGCTCCAGTGTAGGATGGATAACATATACAGCCTTTCTGGGAAAGGATGCCTCTGACCTGCCCTTCTGTCCTGTTCCAGCCCCGTGTCCGGCAGCAGCTTGCTCACTGGCACGGTGCTCTCACCCTCTGCCTGCACCCAACACTGCGCCGACCTCTGGGGTCCCTTGTGCCATTGTACAGCTGGCTCTCTGCTGGGGACCTTGCCAGAGGCAGCGCAGCACACTGTGCTGGCAACACAAATGATGGGGATGGGGTTTTCCTACTCGTTGTAAGAGAATTACAGTCATTCAAATTGTGATAAAAATTATTAAAGAAAGTTAAGGCAGCTTTCATGAGATATGAGTTGCAACTGCAGAGGCATACAAAGGATTTAAACACTATATACATAATTAAATTTTCCCTTTCCTTTTTTTTTTTTTTTTTTTTTTTTTTTTTTGTGTGTTTTAGCGAGGGAATGTAAATTTTTAGGGAAGAGTCACGGAGTCACATCAAACCTGGGATTTCACAGAGGCATTATTAAAGTTATGTTTCGCTGGTGCACATGGGCATGTTTCATGAAATGCACGATTAGAGGATACTAGGTCTTCTCTTCCCATATTTAGGTTGACCACTTAACTACAGATCAGTTTCCCTCACATTTTTTCCTGGATTCAGAAAAATGGCTAATTCCTGAAAAGCAATTTAGTTTTCCCATTTTCTTTCAGTTTGGCTGGTTATCGGAAGGCACATCTAAGCTCCCTGGCTGACCAATACCAAATCTTATTTCCCTAAGATGTGTGGAGGGGGCAGAGGGTGAAGGGAAAAACTGATGTGGGGGAATAGGCTGGAATACCTACCAGAGGAAATGCTGGGGGGTAAAGATCCACCCCCTGACACTGGATGTGAGGCCAGGATGCTATTTAAAAATCCCGCCCTCAGGAATCTCGAAAGAGACTTCACCCCAATGGTCGGAAAGGATCCTTTCAAAGAGATAAAAATGATCATTAATCAAATGACTTGTTCTTTGGCTGATAAAAGAAGTTGACTGTTTAAAGAAAGAATAACCAAATCTCTGCAGAGTTAACAGTGGTTTCACTGGAACAGATTTTACAAAGCAGTTAAAAGTCTTTGTTTGCTTTTCAACCAAGTCATACAATACACAGCTTTAACCAGAATTCCTGCAAGTGTTGCAAATGGAGAATTCCAGCACTTCTAGGAGGAACGGAAAAATTTGGTGTTTTACAGGCAGATTACCCCTATTGAATATTCATAATGCATTCCAAATGACGCTACCGTAGAGACATTTTACATGTTTGTATACAAATCAAAGAGCCCAGCAGAGGTGAAGCTATGCCAGCAAAGCTGTGTTTTATACCAGTATTTTAAAGATACCTGACAAACCACCTAACAAAAGTCATGTCAAGCAAGGGGAGAAGGGGAACCAGAATTTGCAGCTGCATTACTGACTTCTGCATCAGGGCAGCTACAACAGTCAGAGCTTCCATTGCATCTCCCAGCATCTGTCAATAAGCTGATATAGGTGAAAACCAGGAGTATAGACATGACGCCTTTCTGCTTTGCTCTCACCAGAAGCTTGCACATTTTATGCTTTCAACATAATAAACTTCATATTCTTCTCGTAGTCTAAACGTACAGTTTTATATCTGGAAACGATTATCTGATCCATCTCTTTTAACGTAAGTACTTGTGACATATCTATTTGAGTGATGATAAATACGGACTCTCTATCATTTGATCCACTGTTTCAGCTTCAGTCTATGTACAGAGATCTAGAGGCATCATCCCATCATGTCAGTGCTCAGAGAATGCCAGCAAAGGTGGATCTGAAAGGAGAGCTCTACACATCTTGCCTAAAAGCACAGAGCCAAGATTCTCCCACCTAGCAATAATTTTAAATCAACAATTAGAATAATTTTTATATTTTTGCAAGTACATCAAGCAAGCATCTATCCAAAAATTTAGGCAATGGCAAATTTCTTTTCATCATCTTGCAGGTACTTCATAGTTGTTCTTCTAAGAGATAGAAAACAACTTAATGTTTATACACAGTGAGAAAAATAAATGTCCCTCTTAAAATTTATGCAACAGTTGGGATTTTTTTTAAACTAGTAAAAATATAGCAAGGAAAATTTAGCCTCAAAACACACATATGTATTTGCTGAGCTTAAAGTAGCCTAAGAGAGCTTTGAATCTTTCTCTTCTATTTTTAAGCAAGAGTACTATTCTTTCCTCTCAATATACTTGCCCCTTAATTTTGCTATTAGACCTACTGCAGTCTGTGGAAAACAAATTAATTTAATCAGAGTTCTGGATGCAGTATTTTTATATCTGATTAGTTAAAGATAAGGTATAATAATGTTTTCCTCTGGCCACTCCAGAAAAGGCTTTGGCATTCTTGTGAAAATGTTTCCAAATTCCAGGGCTTTCTTTTTAAAATATTTTCAGAAGTGATCACAGATGGAGAGTCCAGAATGTGGTACACAGAAATGAAATTTGAAAATGGAAAATGGTTGCATTAACTCCAAGATGTTTGGTACTAAACAGCATCTTAAAACAGGAAGGCTAAATGATGAACATATGAAGACTTGTCAAATAAAACTTTGCTTCTCTGTTTCAAAATACGGATTATACCAACCATAGCGTACAGTCACATGTCATACGTCCAGACCTTCAGAAAGCCAAACAGCTTGAGCTTCACCATTGACATTTTCCTATATTTAAATGGTGTTAAATGGAAAATAACTCAAGTTTCCTGTCTTACAATAAGTTACTTTGTTATAGAAAGTAATGAAGACAAAATAAAATATATTTTACTTATTGTACATATTCAGAAATAAAAACAAGGAGCAGCACATTTTGGAGCAATTAAATCTGTAAATACTAAGAGAGCTAGAGGGCTAAAATTATTGAGGCTTTATAAGCAGCAAATAAGTAAAAGAATGCATATAAATGATGTTTTTCTCTTACACTTCAAAGGTAGGATTCAGTCGCTAAAGTGTAAGTGCTTTGTGTCATGTGAGATGCTCTAGAAAATTTGAGACATTCACATGTGAGTGGCAGGCATGACACGATCTGCAGATTTGCACTCTCTGAAAGTGGCAGCAAGAGGCAAAGCAGCAGTTGGGTATCGAAGAGTAGGCACTTTGTGTCATTTTAGGCAAATGAATCCCATCCAAATAGTCTACTGTCACCTCAGAAATGTCTCTGATTAAGGAGCGTACAGAGTTGCAAGAACAAGACCTCATTTATTCTCTTCTAGAAGTCCTCAAACAGCTTCTGAAAAGGACAAGATTGATAACATTCAGCCCTGATCAGTGTCCATCAACATAAAAATGCAGACAAAGGAGATGCCGAAAGTTCATTTATCTTAAAATATGCATGGTCCTAAATTAAAAGACAGCATATGTCCCAGAATGAGCAAATGGGCGCTTTTTTGGTATTATCGCCTGCACAACGTGAAGAGGGTTTCAAACTCCATTACAGAGCTATGTGTGTGGATGTTGAGTATCATTGCAGGTAGTTGGGAAAGAAAATGAATTCTTTTAAGTCCCATCAACCACCACCAGAAGGACAGAGGCTTGATGACAGCTTTGGGCATTTACAGTAATTTAGAAGCTAACTCAAATTTTTACTTGTTTGCATAAACATTCATGAAATAGGTGAAAGAAAATCTGCAACAAACAATTGTGTTCAAGAGAAAGGGAGAAAGCTCTCTGCTAACATAACAAAGAAGGGAGGGGGGAACATGATATTGAAAAGAAAACACCAGCTTCTCAGAGATATTATAAACTTCTGTGTGGAAATCAATGAACAAGAATTGCATTTCCTTCTATTTGAACATTATTTTTTCTTATTATTGAACAATGAAGATGTAGTTTTTCCTCTTTTTCCATATTGGATCCATGCTTAACTAAAGAAAATGTCCACCAAAAATGCGCCTGCTGCTTTATATCCTGCTGCTTTACGCTCCAAATTGCAAAAGCAACATTTGTTTTTGAGAGGTGTATGCTAGCAATAGAAATCTTAATGCTGGATTTAAACAATCCCTTTAAAGCAACCACACTGTATACTTTCCAGATGCTAGCATATTATCACTTTCATTAACCAGCTTTCTTGAGAAATAATGTTCTGCCAGTGCACACCATGCAGAGACTAGTGCTCTACATCCATTCTGTTTTATATAAAAATTATCACTCGTTTTTGCAGTAGAAGCTTTCAGTATAAGGTCTTACTGGTTCTAAACTGGGAAAAGCAGAGATGAATAATAAGCCATGACTGCTCAGCCCCCTGAAATGCAGCTGTTATTTAGCTCAGCCCCCTGAAATGCAGCTGTTATTTAGCAGCTTACAGGCATGGATTTATCAAGAAAAAACCCCAACCTCTCCCCCCTCCCTCCTTAACAAGGGGAACAACATTAGTTACGGATATTAGCTGGAAAAGTGCATTGAAACAGTAAAAATATATGGCAACACTCTGAGTAGCTGACAGTTCATGAAGTATACACCATTTACTGAGTCTTGTGATACCAGTTTATAACTTGACGTAAATTCTTCTGTTTCACAATTATTACAGCTAAGTGCCTGTGCTCAGAGACGGTGGGGGAGTGCTGAATCAATTAGCCTGCCTTCCACCTTCATCTGTTGTTCCAGGGGGAATATCATCCCACAAATTGTAGAATTTGATAGGGAAATCGCTGGTATAGCATCCTAAACTGGCATAATTTTAGTAGCGTATTATCACACTGAGCAGAAGGGCAAGAGTAGATAGCTGGGTAGGGGAAATACCTATGCTTAATTCAGCTTCAGAGCATATACATTATTTCACACACATTTATTAGCACTTGCATCATGACAGCAGGGCCAGCCAGAAGAAACGGTCATTTCTGCCCACACCAAAGGCACATCCCACCGCCTAGGGTTATTGGCAATGTAACTGGGCTGCAGAGCCCTAGATCTACGAGGGTGAGAAAGTTCTGCCACGTGGCTCAAGAATAGTACTGGATGGATGGATGGATGGATGGATGGATGGATGGATGGATGGATGGATGGATGGATGGATGGATGGATGGATGGATGAAGAGAATGGCATCAAATGCGCCTGGTGCAATGCTGGTGGAACACAGTGGGCTACAGCAAAGCACACAACTTGTTTGAATGGGAGTGGTGGTGGGCGAGCACTTGTGAGCTATAGTAAAAGGCATTTAAAAGGATCTAGCTAATATGCACTTTAAAACTCTCTGGGATTGAGCCAGCTGAGAAGTGTTATGTGTGCGACCTTAGTGTAATTTCTGGATATTTTCTTTGAAAAAAGACTATTTCTAGAGTCTCTACGTTGTGTCTAACGACCTGGTTGAAGTAGGTTATTAGAAAGCCTGCTGAAGATGCAGACTGCTCTTCAGGCTTGTTATTTGTTGTTGTTTCTTATTTATTACACTTTAAACTTATCCAATAGTTTCTGCAGGTGGAACTGACCATTTCAGGTGCTGTATATTTTTGTGCATTGTTATAATAGCTTCAAATTCACAAGGAGCTCTTTGGCTTTAACAAACTAGAAGGAGAAGTTCCAGAGACATCACACTTACTGTCAGTTATTTTTTACTAGTACCATCTGTTAATGGCATGAAAAAAAGACTTTAGTCTGTTACTCTTTCCTCATAGATTTTGTTTATAATTTGGAAAAAAAAGGAAGAAAATCACGGTTAGTGTATTTAATGTAAAAAACCCAATGATATTTTTTTCTATACAGTCAGTTGTCTTGATGCTTTCCATAGAGCGGCTGCAAAATACAGCTAAGGGAAATTTCTTAGGAACTCTGCAGATGAGCTTTTGTGTTCAGTTTGGCAGAAAGCAATGAAATTACTTCAGGCTTTTCACTCCCAGCTGCACTCTCATGATGGCAGGACTGTACCATTTAATTATGAAATACTAGAGGACAGAATGTAGAAAGTGTTTTCCTGCTTCTGCATAGGGGAATTATCCCATGTTATCACTTAATGTTGGGAGACGGCTGGCTTCTGTTACGAGCACCTTCCACTCTAAAATAAAACCTGGGTTTTATCATTACTAGTGTTTCCTCAGGGAAGCTAGAAGGGTTAGAGCATTTTCGCCAAAATTATTTGTAACACATCCATTATGGAAAGTACTGAAAAACAGTCGACTTGTCTCTCACATGGTTTTATTGATTTATCCTTCCCAGATCACCAGGAATTGCACATCATAATCTTTTATGGGGGAACATATGGAAGGTTTTCATAAGGAAGGGCTTTAAAAAACTTTGAAATTATGTCAGGTTACAATTTGTAGAGCATTCAAAATACTTGACTTGGAATGGGAAAAAAATTCAGAATCAGGGTTAGAATTTATCCCCAATTAATTTGTTGGATCATATTTCCAGTGCATTTAGAAAACACGGATCTATACAATTATTTTTAACTGTTTTGAACGCATTAATCTGGAGATTTAGAATATGCTTTTAAAAAAATTATGTTTGAGTTTTTTAACACACACAAGTAAAGGTGATCGAGTATAAAGTGATATGCCTAAATTTTTACCTCTATAACTTATACGTCTTAGGAAAATCTAATTTTCAAGATCACTAAACAATAATTTGCAATACGCATCATACAATATTAGAGCACAACAGCAATTAACAAAACCGAGTGTGCTTACCCCCATTGAAATCACAGAATCACAGAATGGTTGAGGTTGGAAGGGACTTCTGGAGCTCATCCAGTCCAACCAAACCATGGGAAGATTTCCATTACCTTGCAAATAACACAGCCAAAAATTTGGAAGGCTAAATTCTGATCCCAGGAACATAAACTAGACAAACTGAAACCTGTATGAAATGCATTTTGCTGTGCAGTTATATTTGTACTATAAATTGTTCTGCAGCAAATTTTCAAAGGGTGGTTTAATTTTGTTTCCCCACATTCCTCTCGAGTAAATGACATCACCTCAGAGCACTCACAAATAATCCTGTCATTCCTGAACACACTTTCAAGAACCCACAGGTCTTCAACTGCCTTTGTCTGAGCAACTTTTAAAACAGCCTGAATTTTTACTTTCACCATTGTAAAATACAGAGCTTGCAGTCTTATCTCAAAGTAGAAAGTACCGTTAGAATACTTAAATATCCTAAATACAGTCAATGTAAAACTTAGAACATCTTCATTTACCAGGTAGACTCTGACAAATTCAGTTAGAAACAGTCATTTCCTGACATATCTCCAAGGGAACAACTACAGTGGAAATTATATCATTTACGTTAGTAGATTTAGAAAGATACCAAGAGATATGAATAGAAGAATAAGGAAAACAAAACATAAACTGCTGTCAGAGGGATGCAGCTGAGGACTGCTCGCTGTGGTACTTTTAACCAGTGAGACTGGAATTTCTTCTAAAGGAACTCATGTCAACATCTAAACCAGCAAAAGACTTTTGTGCCTATTCTGGTCTGGAACAGAGTTTGTTTGGTTGGTTTTTTTGTGTTTGTTTTTGTTTTGTTTTGTTTTTTAAATAGAATCATTTAGGTTGGAAAAGACCTTTAAGATCATGAAGTCCATCTGTTAACCCAGGACTGCCAAGCCCACCACTAAACCATGTCCCTAATCACCGCATCTACACTGTTTTTGAACGCTTCCATGGATGGTGATTCCACCACCTCCCTGGGCAGCCTGTTCCAGAGCTTGACCACCCTTTCAGTGAAGAAAATTTTCCTAATATCCAACCTAAACCTCCCCTGACACAACCTGAGGCCATTTCCTCTTGTTCTATTGCTTGTTACCTGGGAGAAGAGACTGACCGCCACCTGTCTACTTAGGCAATATAGGGAGTTATTTGGCAGAAGCTTTTCAGATAATGAATTTTCACAATTTCAATTACAAAGCAGTGTCTAAAAACTGAAGCTGACAGGAATCTCTGTTGGGGAATAGTCACCCAAGCTGTGTGGTCTCTATTAGAAAATCTGGGTGCTCTTGCTAGTTCTTAAGATTAGAGATTTAGGGAGGCATCGCTTTTGTCCTAGGATGTGGCATGGGTACATACTGTCTCCCTGACAGTGCCCATGGAAAGGAAGATCACATGCCCTGTGTAGAAGGGAGCTGCAATGAGCTTCAGCCACATTGTAAGTCTGCAATGCAGCTGCCCACACCCCGGGAATGATCCCGAGCTCCTTTTGTCTGCCTCCGAGTGCCTATCTCACTTCAGGTTTCAGCATTTCACTCCAGAAGATGACCCAGGTTCAGCTTTAGTTCTCACAGGACAGTGGCCCAAAGAAGGAGAAGGATCACAGGAACTTGTCTGCAACACCGTGCATCAAAGAGTGGCCAGTTGCTTCATTTTTTGGGGTGCTATTACATAGCCACCGTTGGTGATTTCATCTCAGAATAAACTCTGCTGTGTGTTTAAAATAGAGAATTTAGCTCATCCCAAATTATGAATATTATTAATGGAAACAAAATGGATTTTATGAATATTTGTGGTGGGTTACCTTAAAATACACTTCAGGAAAAGCTCTCTAAGAAATTTAACAAACTGCATCATATATTTATCCTGAATAGTCTTAAAAATGGAATAACAGATGCTTAAACATTCCTTTTTTTTTTTTTTTTTTTTTTTTTTTTCTGGCCATACCTTAGAGAGATTGTGTGCACTTGAAAATTTTATTTTTGAACAACATAATTCCGCCCTGTTATTCTGCATAGGAAAGTGTCTCTCTCAGAAAGGACTGGAAAGTAACAAGCTGCTGCGCCCCATAACCAGCGGGACTGCCCTGTTTCAAAAGTCACCTGCCGTTACTCTCAGCTGGATCTTGCCTACAGGTCGGTGACTATTCCGAGAAGCGCAGCAGGCTTCCGAAGTATCTAAGGAGCCCAGATTCATAAATGGCTCTGAAAGAGAGCCGTTAGATCACTGGAAACAGCAGTACCACAACACGCTGTGATCAAAATTTCCACGGTGCAGATGTGCGCAAAGAGCGATAGAAAACAACCCACATGTAGAGGACGACTCTAAGAAATCCAGGGAGCAGAAGATGGCACTTTTGTTGATGGATCAGTTTGCAGTTAGAAACAATGGCAAAACTTACTAAAAATTCCTAAAGAGCTCTTTTTAAAAAGCTTTGGAGCAGATATACTTATTAGAAAAAGCAAAAGAGAGATGAACACTAGAAACACACGTGCTTGGAAGAAGGAAAAAGGTGTATGGAGGTTTGTGTGCTTTGTACCTAAGAACAGCGCAAGCAGAAGCGGGGACAGGAGGACGGATGAAAGAACTTTACATTTTGGTTTGGAAGAGGTTTGGAAGAGATTTGGATAAATACTTACCTGCTTTGGACTGGCCTAGCTGTGACAAACAACTGTACGCTCAACTTAATCAATCTGTACATTCTGGCCCGCTTGTCACGTGTTTTTTCCTTAAAATAAGAGCTTTAATAATTTCAGTAGAAATTCAAGGAAATACACAATGAACATGCTTGCTGATGTTTAGGAAAAAAGAAAGCTTAGAAAGCTTAGAGTAAATTTTAGTATTTTGTTATTCTAGGACTGTGCCATGATTTTGAAGGGCCTGACCTGAGTTTTTTAATATTCAGCATCAAGCTGCATTTCAATGCAGAACCACCGTAAAGATTTTTTTTAGCCCTTATTAATCACATATAGTATTTATATAGGAAAAGGAATTTCCATCAAAACCCAGACTTCATTTTAACCAGCCACCTACAGTGAAGTACACTCATGTCCTGCAGTGAACTTCAGCCTGGAAGGTGTATTATGAAATATATGAAGCAACTGTAATGTCAACCTCTTTTCTTTTTCTGCCTCTGCCAGTAGGCTACGGGGGACTTAGTGTTGCTTTTGCTTGACCTAGTGTGGGGCCAGAGGCACTGCCATGACACAAGCACTGATGGAGTTGTGATGGCCTCATGGAAATCTTACACAAACCCAGATGTCTGTCTCTTAGTATCCAAGCAATTTTTTGGGGGAAGAGCAGGGAAGCTTTCTGGCACCCAGGCTCAACAAAATAACCTGAAGAAGGCTTTGTGTGTCTGAAAACATTTCTGTTTTCTTCGCCAGTGACAGTAAGTAATAATAATAATAAAGGACCTGTTTTCTATGAATGTCGCTTTGCTTATTTTCACTGCAAGGTTTTTGCATGATAGCACAATGAGTAGTTCAGGTGCCTGGATTATTCATTTCCGTGCTTTTGGGGGTTTATTTTTCAGTTTGATTTTAACTGAATTTCCTTAATTTTCTTGCTTTGGGAATAACAAAACATCCACATGTTTTGGTCTCATTTCCGAGAAGCAGACCACTATAACCTAGTTCTTTGTGAAAATAATTTTTAAAAGCCTGTTTTTCTATATCAAGTCTCCTAATCTCTGTTCCAGACTTAAATTTACAGGGTCAGTCTGAAAAATACGAAGAAGACAAACACGTGGTTGGGCAAAGCTGCAGTTCAGGTCCCCAACCCTGCTGAGTTTAACCTTGAAATCCCCGTGACAGACAACGCTTTCCTAGGAACCTAACGTGCTGGAGTTCTCTTATTTCTTGATTGGCGGATGGGAATAAATTCAGACTTAGGAATATTTACACAGAATAAGACTATTTTAGAAAATCCCAATTATAGCAAGTTTTGGCTTTACTTAACGACTTCTCTGGGAGAAAAAGCAAATGCTGAAAGAAGCTTACAATTTCTAAAGAGGAACTGATGGAACTTACAGAATATTTGGGTAGAATATTAACATCTAATTTAATTTCCTTGCTGCTTCTAGACAAACAGGCAATTTGGGGTAGAAAAAATGAGGGAACTGCTTGAAAAGAGTTCTACAAACAGTATAGCCATTTATTTTGTGATGTGTTAAATGTCAATGCTGACTGAAGTTCTAGTTGCTGAGAGGACTGGTGTGACAACATTAATATGATTAAGGCTTTTAACAGCAATAACAACTGTTGTGTTGAATCATCTTTGTAGTCTTAATGGAATAGTAATTGGAAATACTCTGCTGTTATGGGAAAAACAATCTTGTGTGAGCTGTATATTAAATAAGTATTTTTCAGTCAGTGCTCAAACTGAACATAGCTTTAGCACAATGCTATACAATAATCTTTATGTATTTATACTTCTGTGTGATACACAGAACACCGTTCTGAGCACTCTGTGCTGTACATTTGGATTTCATGATCACGCATGTATTATCAAATTAGCTGGAAACAAAATAATTTAAAATTACAGTTCTCATGACAGAAAAAAACCCAAACCTGCAATTTTGGCCAAACCCTTTGTGATTCATTTGGTAGATATCATGATTTTGGGGAATGATTGGCCCATTCATAATTAGCAATATAAATTGGAATACAGAGAAATTGTCCAAGCATCCAGGGATCAGGTTAGGAAAGCTAAAGCCCTGACAGAATTAAAGCTGGCCAGAGACATCACGGGCAACAAGAAAAGCTTTTATAGGTACATCAGTGACAAAAGGCCGGCATTTTCCCGGCCCTCTCTGGAAGGAAACAGGAGACCTGGTAACCCAGGATATGGAGAAGGCTGAGGTACTCAATGACGTCTTTGCCTCAATCTTCACTATGCTAAGGCACATAGAAGAGAGGGAGGTGATTTGCGACAGAAAACAGGGCTTCACCAAAGGCAAATTGTAGACTGACAAATTTGGTGGCCTTCTATGATGGGATTACAGCGTTGGTGGATAAAGAAAGAGTGACTGATGTCATCTACCTGGACTTGTGCAAAGTATTTGACACTATGCCACATGGCATCCTTGTCTCTAAACTGGAGAGACATGGATTTGATGGATGGGCCACTCAGTGCATAAGGAATTGTTGGATGTTTGCACTCAAAGAGTTGTGGTCAATGGCTCGATGTCCAAGAGGAGACCAGTGACAAGTGGTGTTCCTCAGGGGTCAGTATTGGCACCAGTGCTGTTTAATATCTTTGTCAGGGATATGGACGCTGGAATTGAGCCCACCCTCAGCAAGTTTGCCAATGACACCAAGCTGTGAGGTGCTGTCAACACGCTGGAGGGAGGGGATGCCATCCAGGGGGACCTTGACAGGCTTGAGAGGTGGGTCCTGTAAGAACCTCATGAAGTTCAGCAAGGCCAAGTGCAAGGTCCTGCACATGGCTTGGGGTAATCCCAAGCACAAATACAGGCTGAGTGGAGAATAGATTGAGATCAGCCCTGAGGAGAAACGCTTGGGGCTGTCGGTGGATGAGAAGCTCAACGTGAGCTGGCAATGTGTGTTTGCAGCCCAGAAAGCCAACTGAATCCTGGGCTGCATCAGAAGCAGCGTGGCCACCAGGTCAAGGGAGGTGGTTCTTCCCTCTGCTCCACTCCTATGAGACCCCACATGGGTGCTGCGGTCAGCTGTGGAGCCCCCAGCATAAGAAGGACATGGACCCGTTGGAGCAAGTTCAGATGAGGGTCATGAAGATGATCTGGGGGCTGGAGCCCCTCTCCCGTGCAGACAGGCTGGGAGAGCTGGGGTGGCTCAGCCTGGAGAGGAGAAGGCTGCGGGGAGACCTGAGAGCCCCTGCCAGTGCCTGACGGGGCCCTGCAGGAACGCGGGAGAGGGGCTTGTTACAAGGGCGTGGAGTGTAGGACAGGGCGGTGGCTTTAAACTAAGAAAAAGATAGATTTAGATCAGATATTAGGAAGAAATTCTTTCCTGTGAGGGTGGTGAGGCACTGGCACAGGTTGCCCAGAGCAGCTGTGGCTGCCCCATCCCTGGCAGTGCTCAGGGTCAGGCTGGACGGGGCTTGGAGCAACCCGGTATAGTGGAAGGTGTCCCTGGCCCTGGCAGGGGGCTGGAACGAGATGTTCCTTAAGGTCCCTTCCGACCCAAAGCATTCTGTGATTCTATGATAATACAAATTTCATTTCAGTCATCTTTTGGTCACCCAGTTTTTGTGATTTTGGAAGGAAAGATC
Organism: Falco naumanni; assembly: GCF_017639655.2. NCBI lineage: Eukaryota > Metazoa > Chordata > Aves > Falconiformes > Falconidae > Falco > Falco naumanni. The sequence goes on from NC_054055.1 coordinate 115,920,307, forward strand.
CTGAGTAAAATCTGAGCATTGCTATAATGTGGAATTCTTCATCCTTTTAAGACAGCAGCCTCCCATGTAAAATGTCTTTGTGGTCTTACAAAAGGAGTGGTTAAGAAGTTCCGGGGGCTTTTAAATTTTCAGATGTCCTTTTTCATGGCATTTCCATGAAAAGAGAGATAATAGGTTTTAATTTTGTCCTTCATGTTTAAAAACTGCAGTGAGTTTTACTTTAATGAGTGAAATACCTTTTTAGGGGCAGCATCTGGAGATGAATGTATTCAGGCAGCCTGCTGTACACTGCATTTCTGCAACTAAAGCTCTGATTATCTGCTCCTTTAGCCTGTTAGCCTGTAACAGTGTGAACAAGGAGTAGGAGATAAATGCTTTCCACTTTTAGACAGTAATTAGTATAATTGAAAAAGGCTCACTGTTTTCAGTTAAAAAAAAACACTTGGGGCTGAAGTTCCGACAAGTCAATTGAGAAAAAGTGATTTTTTTGTTAAACAAATGTAGAGTATAAATTGCAGGTGAGGATTCCTTTCGCTGTTCACATTCATACCATTCATAATTCACATTTTTAGTAATATCAATGCCATTAAGTACAAAGGTTTGATTTTCTTCTTGGTTACAAACACCAAGTGACTCCCTCAAGTAAGTGATGCCAAGATTAGAAGCAGGAGGATCACTATCATGAACTCAGATGAACTCTTTGGTAAGAAATATATTATATACTGGTCTACATTTACAAGGCTATATGCTAGATTAGAAAAACCTCTATGCCTGTGCTCAGCGAAGGTGTCCCAGCTCACACCTGACAACCCATGTCAGAAGCCAGGTTGCAGGCAGCCTCCCTGAATCTATATCTGGTGGGCTGTGGCATATGCATGGGCCTTTTGCTTCCTTTTTTTGGGAAATGCTACTGACCAAAAAGTATTAGCTGTGCTTGTTGATTATCTCTTTGTGGATATCAGCGTATTCAGAGGATTTTCCGTCGAGCTCAAAGAGCACTTGGTGTTAAGGGTGAATGTCATGTGAGAAACCCCTTCCATCTGATCTTCCTTGTGCTAGTTCTGGCAATGGTGATTGTGGCAAGATGAATACTGGGCAGTCAGAGTTTACACAGGCCACCAAGTCACATTTTTCAATGCTTATAAAGGCATTAATTGAAATTTGGAAGTGAATTGCCAATCTTATCCAATGCAGCAAACCAGCATGTGTGTGCTGAAGAGTGTATTCCACAACAGCTGAGAGGAAAAGAGCAAAAAAAGGAGAGCGGAGACTCATTTCCAAAGTGGTTAAGTTATTACCAACCCAGGGAGAAGTAATACATGTTTCTGTTGTTTCAGGAAGAAAGGAAATCAATTATGTGAATTCTAGCAACAGTACAGTAGTTTGTTTCAGATTCCCACTATTATGAAAAATCCGTTTTATGCTCCTCTAGATGAAATATTGAAAAGAAGTCATTATCAGCTAAACTTATTTGCTTTCAAATTTTATTCAGCAGAAATTACCTTGTTAAAGTTTAGTAGGAAAATGACAATATTTACTGATAGATGTAGTCATGAATCTATTCTGAAATGTCAGATTGAATACATTTGCCTCTTAAAATGCGTTTACAGGACTGTCATTAGCGTTTTGTGCTTATATTACAAAAATACTTAAATGGAAGACTGCAAACTCACACCATCTAATTATGGTGTTTTTTTAAAAAAATATTTTTTTCCACATTTATATCTCTTTCAATTGTGTCCCCCTTAACAGTTTTATTATCTACTCCTGTTTTATAACCAGTGCCAAGGCTATGTTTATCTGTGAATTGTAAGATTTAAGAACCAGTAGGTTTTGCAAGCTGCATTTCCCACCAAAACTCCAAGAGTCTGGATAGGATCCCAGACAGTTTTCATCTAAATTATTTATTCATCTGGAACCTGAACCATGTATGTATTAAGAATCAGAAAGATAATTATAGCCTGTGAAATGGATAAAGCAAGACTCGCTGTAGAGAGGAAGAAAGGAATTTAGAGGTCAGAAATGTGCAAAGAACGTAGTGATGGGCTGAGTGAATAGGTTCTGAATACACAGTTTACAGATGAAAACTCAATTAAAATAATGGCATTATTTTGTGTGGATGTTGATGATAGTGCTAGAAGAATAGCAGAAGCAGAAATAATTTATCTGCCTTGGCTGGAGCTGCAACGCTGAAAGAGATCAGGAAGCAAAATGCATGGGTGGGTCGGTTCACTGCAACCCTCTGCCATTAAAGTTCCCACTTGCGCTCCAGAGCAGAACGCAGAAAACACATGGCACTTCTCAACAGACCATAACTCAAACAAGTCTAAACAGATTTTCAGTGCATAATATGACTGTTCCACTTTCACATTTCAAAGATTTCTTGCTAATCACTGAAAATAGTTACTTTCAGCAACTTTTACTTCTATGCACTGGAAAATTGATCTGTATGTGGGAAGCACACCCCAGCTGGCAATACTCCACACAAGTGCTTTGATTCCTATGGGAGGAGGATGTGTCTGGTTTCAGATAAAGAGAAACTCTTCCTTACTCAGAGAAACCTATCTGCAGCTTGCTAAAACAAAATGGTATTACCACCTTCTCAAGAAGTTCCTTTCTTTTCTGTTCTGTACTCGCTCTGTTCTATCCAAAGGATTATAACTACAGTTGTTTATAGCAATCCTTGCATTAGAAAGAAGATGATGTAAATAACCAAAGGTTCCTTTTCTTCACATCCAACTCTCATGTTTCCATAAAATATAATATCAGATCATTTATATGAGAAAATTACCAATCCATGATTTAATTCTTTTTCTTCATATGAATCTGCTGTTAAAGATATCTCAGGATTCTTGCCTTCCACCAGAAATTTAGGTATGAGCCTTTAAGCTGTAGTAAAGACCACAATACAACCGCTTGAGGCAGAGGTTTATACACAGACTGTGTGTGACATCTGGACAAGCACTACCATAACTACCTGATGAACTAGCAGCTCCCTAGGGCTGATGGTCTCTCTATTTTAGGGTGACAGGAGACTGATCTCAAGGCTCTTTCTTACTCTAGTTCAGGTAATTCTGTGGACCATAATTTGTCCTTACATATTAATCTGTAGCGCACTGCTGGCATTCCCCCTTCAACTCATTACTGATGTTGGTCTGGCATGTCCTGTTTCATCACTAGTTTGGCCAAGTGAACTGGTAGGCCTAAGCAACACAGAATATTGAAAAACTTATTATTTAATTCCTTATTCAAAGACTTGAAAACAAATGTAAAATTTAAAGAGAGGTGAACCAGAGAAGGGGTACAGCTTTTGTGGAATAGTTTTAATGACTCAAACATTCATCCAATTAATCAAAGCTCAAGCATACAAGATGATCTATTTAACTTTGCGTATTAGGAGAATTAGGGTATATTTACACGTTGGATTCTCTTATTTCTTCTGTGAAGGCTTTAACTCAGACAGCTGCTAACTAGAACCTGGCAGCATGACATGGTTAAAAGTGCTAACACCAATACTATCGGTCCATAAAGATTGTCAGTATATGCCATATGAGAAAGCACAAAGAACTGAGCTATATTTTTGGTAGTGACAGAAACATTTACCGTAGTTTTAAAAAGTTATTTAAGGACCTCAACTTACCAATAAAAATCTAGTTGCTATCTTGTAGCTGTTTAGTTTAATGAGATGTGCATTTTCTGAGGTTTGCAGAAGTACTAAGATACACACCTCCATCCTTAGATACCTAAAATCCACTGGACTAGGGAAGACTAATATTATTTATAACGTTCACTACAGTTAACAACTCTTCTGTAACAAGGTTCCAGCATTATTAAATTATTTAGTTGTAACGATTGTGGCTTCAGTAGCACTCCACCCCCTGGGTTTTTAAACACTTCATATATACTGTCAGACTTGATGAGCTCAAGGTTTTTTCCAACCCAAAAGATTCTCTGATTCTATGATAAACGAACTTGTAAGTCCCCACAATAACATTTCCACACATGTAAGGCAGTAGGCTTATGCAAAGAAGAGGAGAAATGCAAACAAAACTGTGAGGGTGAACAAGAATTCTTCACCCACAAGCAAACTGTAGGCAACATTAGGGTAATACGCTGCAAGTAACTTTGCATCAAATTGAAAGCACCAGGGATGTATTATTAGTTTGATACACTTACGTAAGTTTGAATTTAGTTAGGCCAGTGAGGATGGCAGCTGTTTCTCTTAACAAAAGTAACAGTGGAGACTTAACAGTCAGCATGATTCTGTCTCCCATCTTTCATGTTGTCACCTCAAGGAGAAGCTGTGTTCCTTGTATCAGACATGGATCTAGACCCAGCATCTGCCATGGGACAGAAACATTGCTTCCTCCCTATTATTTTTATATCTAATATAGATTTCTTCCATAAAAGTGTAGTCTTAGTGTAACATCTTAACTCAAAAGATCATGAAACAGGTAAAACTTGGTATGATAAGGCTTCTACCATAAGCAAGACACATCCATTAGCTTATTATCAAGAACGAACTGTAATCCATGAAAATACAGAGATATATTCCCCTAACGGTGACAGCCTTCCTGGTACAAGGTTTTATCTTATGTCACTGCAGCCTACAGTAGCTTTGTTGCCACTCTTTCATTCTTTAGGTGATTGGCAGTACAAGAACTACAACTGGAAATGTAGACTAATGGCAGCACAAAAGAAGGAAAGGTAGTAAGCGAGTTAGTCTGAGGCAATGAGACGTCAGCCCTGACTACATTTCATCACGATCCATACGAGCTTGTATTCTAATCTGTACTCTGTGATTTAACTCTTTTTCCTTAGGACTTTCCTCACCTTTCCACATAAAATTTCTGACGAAACTAGTGCACAGTCAGGGTAATAACAGCTAGGAAACTGTCCTTAGAGGTTCACTGCCAACCTGGAAAGATATAAATAGTATGGTCCAGGGCTTTTGGTGCTGTTCTGTTTTCTCCTTAACGACTGTGAACTAGAACTAAGAGTGTGTTTCTAAATCTCAGAGACATCAAAATGGAAGACTTGGCATGCCAGGGAAAGGTGTGAGAAAACAGAGAACAATATTCTGGAAGACACAGCAGGTCAGTGGAGATGGCAGCAAGCAACCACACAAATACATCCTGGAGAAAAGACCAGACAGGCAGTTCACAGAGGGGGATCTATGGGTAATAGTAAATCAAAATAAACCCCAACAATGGTTGCTATTGAAACCCACACATATTTAAATATGAGTAACACAGTTTACATTTAAAATATTTATTTCCTGCTTGCTAGTGGAAGGTAAGGCTCAGCATCCACTGCATCCACTCTTGAAAGCCATACTTTAAAAAAGATATGAATTGGCTGGAAAGAGTCCAAAGTAAAGCTTTAAGAATGACCAAAGGTCTAGCAAACATATACCATGAAGAAAGACTTGACGGAACCTGGATGATTTACTGAAGACAGTAAAGACATTATAATGGTCTACAAATGTAAAATACTGCTGCAAAGAGGAAAGGCACAAAGTGTTCCACCACAGACAGGAAAAGAGTTAATAGCCATAAGGTGCAGTAAAAACAATACTGAATTTACTACTAGGAAGGTTAAGTATGATGATAGCTAAGCACACCACAGGTTGCCCAGGGAGGCTGTGGAACCTTCACCAGGAGAGGTTTCTGAGAATAGGATAGGCAACCATCTATCCAGACCGGTTTAAATACAACCAATTTGCCTAGAGGCAGGACAATGGACAAGATGACCTCTCTGTCCTTCACAGCCCAATGCTGTACATTCTGTGAATTATGAGAGAAAGATTTATTGTTGAAAAACAGTACAAAGTTTATTTACTTTGCCGTTTACAAGGACAGAACCCTGCCTCAACTTCGAGCATACTGTAATATTTAATAATTAGGTTGAAGTTTACCAAATAACGCTGCTGGTATAATCTGACTTTGCTAGGCTTTAAAATACAGCAGAACCTCTCTCAGCTATCATTAGCAATTATTCTCAAACTCAGCATGTCTTGGTATTAATTTGAGTGAGAGTCCCTCACCACACAGCAAAGGTTTAGTAACAACAAAGTTGCAACAGGACTTTACCAATACTCAATCATGTGTATTTACTGGTGTGTTATTGCCTCTACACAGAACAAAAAATGAATGTAAAGTTATGAGAGTAAATCGACCAAACACAGCTTGTGAATCAGGATTACCGATTGCTTTATCTACACTTTTTAACCCACTCACTCCTTTAACGGGCAATTGCAATTGTCATTTATAATTGCTCTTGTCATTGCTTATATGGTTTTCCTACACAGGCAACAGATCAGCCATGCTGTTGTATCAAACCTGTCAGCACAGTGCCATCCTGTCTCCTCCTGTTATCCATCAAATATTCTGGTTACAGGTGCTAAAAAAAGCCCCGATCCTTCATATATCACCTACACAATACAACTATCTTGCCCTTTAACTTACTATACTCTTCTTTACTTTCATGGTGGAGGAAGACATTACATAGTTTATTTAGAAGATACGTGGAAATGCGATCACCTGCAGTTAATAATGATGATCATTATGCAAATTGATAACCATGCTTTTCCTTAAAAAGAAAAAAAAAAATAAATCTGTCCATTTCTTATCTACGGGACTTTGTCTTTTTATGGCTATTGGTAGGAATGATTTTTGTCACCTGTTTTTCTACTAGAACCACATCTCATATCAAGGCATCCAAATATCTTTGAAGGTCAGGTCCTGTGTGTCTGAATACAGACATCTGAAGGGGAAGGATCCTGAAGGAAGTGAAACCCTGTTTCTCAGATGTAACCTATAAAAGTAGAATTATAGAAGTTTAGTTATGTTAGATACTGTATCATGGTCAGATTAAGCTGCTGCTAACAAGACGTTAGCTGTTTGAAGATACGCTTTTCCTCATTGCTTATCATTGTGTGAAAGATGTTACAGCAGAATTGACAGTTATAATGTATAGCTTGCTAGCTGTGAAATAGAAAAGCAGAACACAGAAACGTGACTGATTTGAATTGTAGGAAAACATAATGGCCCTTTGCTTTTTGTGAAAAAAAAAAAAAAAAAAAATCTCAGAATGTAATAAGTGAAAGAAAAAATTAATTTTCCCCACAATTTAAAAGCTAATGTCTTTTAAGCATGTGCCATTCAGGAGAACCAATATTGCGTATTCTTAATTTTTGCCAGCAACCTTCAACAAATGGAATGCATGGTAGTTTGCTGTGTTGTCTGAAATATCTGCATGCATGTGTAAAAATAACTCAGTACTATCAACATTAATTAAGTTCTTCGAATACCAGTTCATGAAGGGTAATCTATCTTGCAAGAAGGCTACAGACACTTAGTTATATCTGTGTTACAGCAGTCATATCCACAGCTCTAACTTTCAGTGCTTTATTTTGGATGATATTTTAATAAATTGATCTAGTAAATTTGGCTAACAGTGCAGGTGGTGATTGTGGGTTTTGTGCTAATTTGCTGGCCACAGCAACACAGAATTCAGTAATGTGTTGTGATATATATCGATGAAACAGGATACAAAGGAAAATAAAGGCAGTGAGCCAAATTTAAATTTACAGCTCCAGTTACTGAACAATTTACAACACAACTGAAATTCTGCTGTTTTGTATATCATTACGTGCACAGCTATACTATGCTGCATCAGAGAAATTCAGCTTTATGCCTAATGTCATGTAAAGCCAACTGGCTAATATGACACTCATACACTCTCACCACCACTCTGGGTCACCATGGGTTGTCCACAAGCAGAATAAAAGATATTCAGGGATGAATAATGTCTTCATACCCTGCTGTATGTCTCTGCTGCCCAAGGTGGGTGCAAGTGCCTGCCAGTGCAGGGGGCAGGTTCAAGGGTGGGTGGGTAGGGGGCCTCTGAAGCCATTTTGGCCTCCAACAGGTACATCTGTGCCTGGAGATGTCAGTGAGCTCTCTGTGATGTACTGAGATTACTGACAGAAGTAAATGTCAAGATCTGAAACTGGCTAGACTGTAGGTTATATACAATGCTAATATGGAATTTATTAATGTCGTATGCTTTCTGTTGGCCCTAAAGGTTTTACTTTTCAGAAACCGATGATAAATACTGTAATGTAGGTCTCACATTTTTTGCTGTATATTCAAAATAATATTCTGTGAAGTATCATGGTGTAGCCTGCTTCAAACAGTCACAACTTAACTCCTACAAGGTCAACATTTAAACTTTGCAAAATCACATTTCTTGGGAGTACAATTTCACCATCCACGGCCAAGGTAAGAATGTTACAAACGCTGCCACAAAATTTCCTAAATCTTTTGCATAACAGCCAAATATGCAATGCTGCGTAAGAAACATGTGCTGCAAAATACGTAATAAACACATCTACCTTCCAAAATGAATTCTGAACTTCATTTAACAGTCTCAGCCTATTAACAGGTTGGAGAAAAGGCCAACCATTAGATTCATCATACTAAGGGCTCAAAGACCTAGAACACAAAGCCTTGGCTAAAAAAAAAAAAATAAAAAAATTAAAAAAAATCATTGTTATCTCCTGCATTTTTTAAAAATGAAAAATGGATCAGATATGAACAGCTACATACTGGAAATTGTAGTGAAGGAGGATCATGCTCCTGCTCTGCCTTCTTCAAGGACAAGGCAAGGTACGCTGACCTCCGGACTCTTCTTGCACTGAACGGGTTATGTACAATAATTTAAAAAGCAACTCAATGATTAGAGCTTTGAACTTCATCTGCCAGATGACTGACTAAGGATTTCAGAACTGCGATAGCATTCACTGTTGGAAAGTCACTAAAGCAAAACAATGCGGGGATGATAAGGGAGTTGAAGGTGTCATTCTAGACACAGACTCGATGTCATGAGGGTGTGAGCTTACACAGAACCAAAAATCCAGGTGCTGTCCTTCATTCATCCTCCTTTGGTGAAGGGATTAATTTGAAAATTCTGGAGAATAACAACATACATAATGTTGTTAAAGCAAATGAATGCCTTAAAAAGATTCCTATTGTACATGTGGCAAGTGCAAATCCTCCAGCAGCCAAAGTTCAGAAATGGAAGCAATTCCTTGGAAATTAGTTTTAAGAACTGAAAGTTCTTTGGGATAAATCTGAGGGGAAGGGGAACAAACTAAGATTATGAACACAGCAGAGCCCTTGCATGCATTGCTGTTTTGTAATGCCACAGTATTACACAGACCTGACAAGGCTGTGCTGTAAATAATTGTGTAAGGCACTATCAAGCTAAGCTACCTATAGAATCCAGTTTGGCTAGCCTAACACCAGTGGTTTCTTCCTGGGTTTCAATAGTCAGAGACCATTTTTTCATGTCTCTTGTAGATACAGTTACATTGGCAGGTGTTTGCTGTCAAGCATAGCTTTAATTTACAGACTTTTCATGGAAAGGCTGTGATGCAGCCTTCAGCATGATGTGGAAGTGGAAGACACGTCTTAGTTCTATAAAGCCCTGATCTCAATGTTGGTTACATATGTTCACGCTGCAGAAAGACATCTTGGTTTTTTTATACCTGTTTATGAAACAGCAGCAGCTCGGACAATAACGTACAGCTCAGCCGAGCGTACCCTGACACCCCCAAGAAGAGGTCCCAGAATTAGCACTGTCCTAATACGACTTGAAAGGGGGACATGAATGTTTTTACAAAGTACCTAAGCATCTCTCATAAATTAGTGAGGCAATAAATAAGCAGCCTTTTATGGCAAACCCTGCAAGGAATGGTGTTGTTAAAGCAAACCAAAGAGGAAGAAAGTTTCCCTTGTGCCTTCTGATTAGCAATATAAGCCAGAGATCAGATCCAGATTCTGTGCCACAGTGTATTTGCCTTGGCACTGCAAATTGCCCTTGAAATGAACTCGTTGCTAACAGAAAGCTTGTGCTACAGCAACTGTTCTGCCTACTGCTCTCCATGATTAGGGATCGCAGTTAGGACAGATGAGAAATGAAGTAATTAGAAAAGGGGATTAAAACTCTGTTTCAGACCTACTTTGGAGCAGGCTTAGTTGAGCATTTTTTCATCCTGTACTGTATATATTCCGTAGCAATTTTGAAACCAGTATCGTTTAAAAGTTAACATCTGCTTAGCTGGTAGCACCAGATAAAAGATTTCATTTGTAGCGAACAGGCAAATTTGTTACTGCCCCAGTCAATAGCTATTGACTTGGTAGAGCTCTTCTGCTTATTATAATCAAATCCTTTTCGTTTTCTGTTCAATATTCAATGACACTGTAATGGAAGGTACTGCTTGCAACCTGATGCCACATATATCAGCAACTGCTAGAAGTTAATGACTAATGGTTACAAAGAGGAAAGCATGTGCTAAGGACAGCGTTAGACACCTATTAATCAAATTTACTGCATCTGATGCGCCTTTATATGTTAGTGGCACTGTAACGCACATCAGATAAATAGTTTCTGCTGTTATTAATCTAAGTTTTAACACAAAACACCATTTAATCATGCTATCATTACATAAATAATTTGGCTATGACAAGATTCCGCCTGACTTTTACAGCACACCTTCTCATTATGGGAAATTTCTGTCCTGTGTTGGCTGATGCAATCCTAGATTTAGGATTTAGTGAAATGCGAGGTAACTGTTCTGCTTCCAGCTAAAGCCATGTTATTCTCTCAGTACCACAGATGGGGCAGTATAAATGCAAGGCAACATCCTAAAGATAAACTGGCAAAAAAGCATCATAGTGGCGTGTATGTGTCCATTGCTCAGCCTGCCTGCCAGCTTCTTTCCTGCAGCAGAGCAGTACTGCACAACTTTGTCCTTTACACTTTCTATAACTTGCACTTTCCATGCCTTAGGGTGAAATTTGTTGATAACTCATGTATTTTTTCCATTCTATAATTATTGCTGTATAATTGTTTTATTTTTTAAACCTGCCTGAGCCCAAAATAATTTCTTTCAAACTTTGTCTATGTATTTTATATCTGAAAGAGATGCTATTTTTATAGGACAGTATGACTTTAACAGTAACACCTACAGTTTTTATATTACCTCTATGCAAACTTTCCAAAAACAATAATGAAATTTGTTGACTCGTTAGAAAAAAGTGGAACTGCTGCTGATGACTTCTTGACTTACAGGTGTCTATAATCACTTTTCCTGTAGAACAGGAACAAAAGCTCTAATGCTGGAGCACTGATTTATCTGTTTCTGTTTTCAGAATGCAATCTTCATTTCTCCCTAGACTGATGAGACATTACAGAAAGAAAATTTATAAATGTGACAAAGACTAAACAATCAAGCCTTTGCCAAGCACATGATATCGTACTCGGTGTGCACCTTCTCACTGGATTTAAAAAATGTTCATAAATCACAGCCATCAGCCTTTTCCAGAAATGAGACAGACGCTACTCGATCCACTGCATGGCTCCTAGTCATACCTGTGATACTGGTGCATGACCTGCCCATGCTGGTGAAGGCTGCTGGAATTCAATTGTTGCTGTGCTGCCCATTATGAAGCAATGAGCTAAATTCAGTGAAGTTCCTACATATTTACATCTCTTGACAAAGATCTCTAATGCTGCTCAGCCAGTATTAACTTGTGTTCTTGTTTTTTTGTCAGTAGAGCGGTTACTGGCAGGAGAGCGATGGAAGACACTAAGCAATATTTTTCCAGAAGTCTTCAACCTAATGGATTTTGTTAGTCTAGTAACCAAACATTCCTAAATGATAATGAATTTATCCTTGCAATACTGTGTGAAGAAGAACGGAAAGATCCTTTTCATTTTTAGAACCCCAGAGAGACAGATTTGAAGAAGGTCATTCCATATACCTACTGAAACCCCATTCCAATGCCATGAGCTCAGGATCTATACTTTCCTCTTTGTTCTAGTAAATTGCATTTTCCAAACAGCTTTTGACATCGTAACAAGGTGAAAACAGGAAATATTCCTAAAATATTGATTGTATTTATGTGACGGTAAGAGGACATCATTGTTTTATACACACAAAACTTATCTTTAAAAGAAAAATATAAGTACTGCATATCAGCAAACAACATGGCTTAGTTGAGGCAATGATTAATTTTGAGAAGAGTATCACTTATGAGTCTTTTAATTCATTACTGAAAAAGCTGGCATTAAAGAAATTACATGCATGTTAATAAGTCTTTTTGCTTAATACTTAAGTGATAGCTAGATATTTCAGCATTTCAGAAAATTTCATAACTGCTTAAAATGCTAGATCTCAGAGACAAGAGATTATCTCTTGTCAGCTGCAACAGGTATAAAGAGTAAGACATTTCATAGATTATTTTGGAATTTTAGTGAATCATTTGCAAGTCTACAATAAGTTTAAAAGAGGTTACATTTTATTTCTTTTAAATAGGAAGTTGATCTCTTCTGATATAAAAATCGGCAAAACACAACCAAGTAAATAATGAGTGCTTGGGGGAAAAGAAAAATATAGCTGCTCCCTTACAAGACAATTTGACTTCGTTGTCCACTTAGTTAACGTTTATGGTTTTCTCTGCTGTATTCCACTTGCCTATAAGCAAGCTCTACAGTCTATTTCATAAGAACCTGTAAAGACTTTATTTGAATGAGGAGGATATTTATTAAAATATAAAACCAAACCATATTAATCGGAAACAGATAGGCTATGCATTTCTTATTATGGTCCCAAACTCTGCGGTATCTACTGCCACTTTATGATTTGGATAATTACTGAGAATGACAATCCATCTTGAATGTGGAAGTAATGATTAATTTGATAGTAAATAACAGAGGATGTGAAAACCAACAAAAAAACCCTATTAATAGGAACTTACTTTTTGTAACAACTCCTTCAAGGCGAATTATATTTGGGTGATCAAATTGTCCCATGATACTAGCCTCTCTCAGGAAATCTCTTCTTTGCCTGTCCACATAGCCACCTTTTAGAGTTTTAATTGCAACAGGTATCTCTCTTTTTCCTGGTATCTTTAGACGTCCACTGCATACTTCTCCAAACTCACCTTAAATAGATAAAAATATCTGTTAGATCATTCACAGTGCCTGAAGAACTACAGTACAGTTTGCATTGTTGAACCTAAACACCACGTTTTTTGAAATAACCTTCAACAGCTGTCTTAAAAGCTGTCTTTTTTAATAGATCAGGGTTACCTGTAGTTGTCAGCGAAACAAGAATGCAAAAATATTGAAGAAACTCACACATGCAATACAAGTAGACAGAGAAATAATGGGTAGGATATTCAAGTTCCCAAGTTTCATCGGATCCCAGAAAAGCGAAGCATTCATCATGACTTCACAACAAATAATGACCTTTCCTTTGTGCCACATCACAAGATCATGGGGACTTGTACTTTGACTGCAAGAGCCAAACCATCTGCCCTTCGCAGCGTGGCTCATCTTGCTTTACTGACACTTTGAGACGGGGATCAGTATGTTTGTGATATAACTGAGCATGCTATGAGTAAGGAATGTAATTGTAATGATGACAAAATATCTATCTAAAATATATATTTATAGCATTATCTGTCTATAGGGGTTGTCATGCACTAAGACCTACATGAAAAGAAATGCCACAAGAATATCGGAATACCTGACTATCGTGTGATTGTAGAAAGCATTTAAAATGTACTTTATGCTGTTATGCCCCAAAAGAGCAATTGCACATGATTTATTTAAATGGGCTTACACACCTACTTGAAATTAATTACATATTTCACTGTTAATCCAGCCAAAGGCCACCAGTTTCAGCAAATCAGGGCTGAGCTGAGTAACGAGAGGAACCTCAAAGCTTGCTCCACCTGATGTTTTCCTGTGTATGTAAGGGCCTTTGAAGAATGCATGTCGCCTCGCATTTCCTATACACATTTACTAATTAAGCTTGTATGGAAATCACAACTTTCTTTTGATCCTGAAGCCACTCAAAATTTATATAAAGCCCCTACCAAATATACCCTGGATGCCTGCAGGTCAGTTTTCAATGGGTCATAATCCAGTAAATGAAAAACAGTGTTTGCAAAAATGTTTCAAAGCACTTCCCAGTGCAGGGTACGTCTACAGCAAAACTAAATTCTCTACCCCAGTCATTTTGGAATCAGAACTTTTGAAAAACAAAAAAACCAAGTAATGAATAGACATATATTTAACTGGAGGAAATAATTTGTTATCCCCTCCATTGGGTGCTGTCTGGATTAGTTGTCCTTAGACTTTAAGGACAGAATGAAAGAAAATGAAATGAGAGCTCTGTCCTGTAACAGTGTGTCTTCAGACATGAACCAAATCTAGAAGAGAGAGGCCTTAAAGGCAGAAGCTTCCTTAAAAAAATTATATCTCCCTGATGTTATAGGATTAGAATTGATATTGTCATACAGCTTTTATTTTATTAGGTTCTGCTTCTTCCGCTAAAATAAAACCAGGTTTTATTAGCCAATAAGGTCCAGGAAGAGTGAAGGGATTAAAAAACCAATTTTACAGCTTGCCTTCCACTTCAAAACAGAGGTGTCATCAAGTGCAAGAGTACAATTAACAGATGCTGAACATAACCTCTGAATAAACCAGCAGCTTCTCAAACAGCTAACAAAAGCCAAGTGTCCTAGGTCTCCTTTTTACCAAAACCCCCACATTCATTTTATTTCTACTTAATTTCCCAAAATAAACCGAAGCATGCGCTTCCCTGAAGGAGTGTGTCATCAGACTAATGCTCTGGGAATCTTTTGGCAAAAGGGGAAGCTGCGTTGGGATTTTCCTGTATGATTTTGCCACTTTAGCTCTTAGAAGGCTCTCCTTAAAAGTTTGTTTGCCTGAGCACTGCCACTGGAAAAATACTAGCTAATTTGGACTTCCAAAGTCCTACCATAAATCAAAGTCATGGAACCTGAATGTTTTGAAGGAGACGTGGTATATCAATCTTCTGTTCTGTGATATATCCGGCAGGGCTAGAACACACCTCTAAAGCCGTGACCTTATTGCATCTTACTGGCTTTTGGAACTTAAATGCCTGAAATGAGAAAAATTTCCAATTTCTTTCTCTTGATGAAACAGTGAAAATAAAAAATACTAAGGCCTTAAAATCCAGATTTTTAATGAGATTTCATGATCAATATATCCGCAGAACTGCAAAATCTTATTTCTGAGAATAATTTGGAAAGCATAGGTTATAGAAGAAATTGTTTTGCTAGTATGAGATCATACAAGAGTACTACAACTTCAGAATTTCATAAGTAATGGCACTCATACCTCAGGGACTGTAAAGGGCTGTTCACCAAGTGTTTTGAAATGAATTAAACTGAAGGAGGCAGGTGAAGGATTTACAATCCCAAGATTTATCATCTGTACAACATCCAAAGCAGGGGAAGGCACATTGTGTTTAGGAAAGGTACGTTGTGTCTTCTCCCTGACCTATTTTTTTCCCTGTTTTTGAATGTGGGATTTGTACAGTTAGAAAGAAATTTCACTCCCCTTGGATATTAGGATTCATAAACTGGTGAACATAGAGACTAACAGCAATTTTTCTGTGATGTAATATCAGCCAGCAAGTGATCATCAGCTCACAGAACAAACACCTACATTTGGAAACCTGAGGTACGTTTAACTTCTAGTTCTGGTTTAGACTAGATGGAGATCAATGATATAATTTAAAACACTGAACTACTTAAACTGAGAAAGGTCTTGACAAAATTTCATCCCGGAGTATTTTTTTCTACATTTTTTTTTCCAGATAAAGGATTTTGAATGCTTTTAAAATCAAAGGGGAATGTGTTCAACAAAAGGGGTTTTTAGAATGTAAGAACTGAAGCCTCATTGCTCAGGTTTGACAATAAACAAGACAAATGTTGACCCTGCAGCAGTAAAGGTTCATGACCGCATGTGTAATAAGTAGAAGCTAAGAGCCAGATGTCAATGAAGTCGCCATCGTTCCTTGCTCCAGGGAAAAAGCTAGTGATAACTAGAGAAAAAGGCTCATTGAGAAAAAGAGTTCATTGCCTGTTCAGTTTTAATAAAGTGTAAATAATCTCTGGTTTAATGATATAAACCCTACACGTCTTACTGTATGTTATACAAAAAGAAGCTAACCGAGCAGTCTAGAAGCTTACTCTACGCAAACCCTGCATGCCTCTTCTCATTCAGTCATAACATATGTGTTACTTAAAATGAAACGGGAAAAGTCGGTCACTTTGAAGTCTGATATGCTGATATTACAGCACGGGATCAAAACAAATGTCTTACAGACAGTTGCTGTTGATAGAACCAAAAGGTGACAGCACCAAATACAGTTCAACTCATTTCTCCCCAGATTTGGTCATTAGGCCTGTGGGAGAACTGGCAGAAGATTTAGATTATAAAAAGAATATAGTGTGTCCTCTGAGAAACATTGAAGAGTTGGCCTCTTCCTTGAGTTTCAACGTTTTAACAAAGAAAATAAGAGGGTAATAGTAACTCTTAAGGACAGATTTGACAAAGTACCTCTGTGATATTCCTCCTATGAAGAGGCACAAAGAGCAAGAAGTGATGGGGCAGAAAAAAAGTGTCATGGACAGGACAAAATCAAATGGTATGACAATATGTCCGTTAGTGCAGCAAGCTCAATATGAAAAGTGGCTGGAAGGGACCATCTGAAGGAAATCTACAGCCATGTATAAACGGCAAATTGTGGGAACCAGCAGGATGATAATTACCAAACACTTTAAAAGATAACTTGGGTAGAGAGTTAGGTAAGCTGAAAAAGGAAACTAGAAAAAATACTTGCCTTTGAGTGTCAAAGCCATCTGAACTGCAACTAGTAAATTGTCAAGACCTTTTGGACATGACTTTTTCCATTGAAAAACCAAATTGGAAACTGTTTTCAGAAAAAGATCAGTTTCAAAATTACTTGACCAGAAATGCTAGAAAAAAATTTCAAATATTTGCAATGTTCCACTTTGATATTTTCAAAATGAAAACTTACAGTTCTTGAATGGAAATAATTTTTCTTTTGAAAAATTAAAGTTACAGTAATTCAAAATGAAAATCATTGATGAAAATAAAATATTCAAACAAAACAAATTTAAGAAATGCAACTTATTTCACTTCAAAGATTTTAATGTTTTGTTTCACTTAGGTGAAAATTGTAAACATCTTTTAAAAGTAATTCTATAATAAGAAATCCATTTTACATTCTGTTGCCATGTTTAATACAGAATTGGAGAGAAGGCATGAAGAAGGTTTTAGGATTGCTGTGAATTATAATGATATGTTGTGTCCCCCAGCAGGTATCAGAGAACTCTGTCAGAATTTGTACTCTCTGTGCCTCAGGTATGGTATTTAACCTCTATCTTGCCTGCATGGAAAGGGGTTTAAATTTCATTGCAACCAGTTTGCAAGTCCTGCTAGGCAAATATCTTTGAAGATGGCAGATTACCCAAGTAATTTTAGAAGATAAAAAATATAAAAATAAAATATATTTAAGCAGGCAAAATTCACCCCCATGCATACAAGAAAAGGGCCAGAGAAGCTGAGTAAAGAATTTTCATAAATGAATTAAGTTGAGAATAAGGACACAATTTTCATCTGAACTAAAATCAATAAGCTCAATCCTTTTCTGTCGTACTAAACTGCTTTGAAATCAGCAGTTATACCAGTGCTGAACGTAGTTCAATGTGCTTTATAATCTAAGACATCAATATCTATAGTATGTCTGAAGAAAAGGAAGAAATAGAAGAATTGGATAGGATGTTTTCTGCAGAAGTCAGCCCTCTGGCTGCACAGTGCCAGCTACATATTATCTAGCTTAAGCAATCAGGTAAACTCCAAAGTACTCTAGTGATATGGACAGCACCGTGAAACAGAATTTTCCCTACTTTCAGACTGATACTTTCTCTCCCTGTTTGTTAACAGACCTGGTTTTATTTCTGTTATATTATTTGCATGACATTTTCTAGTGCATAGAACACTTTTCAGCAACACTGGAGTCATTTCCATTGCTATCAGTGTAGTAATGTATCATGAATTGAGGAATCTCAACTGAAAAATACCTCTCCTTTCTAGAGTGACTATGATATATGAATCAAGCATGACATAAAAAAAGGATCACAGTGCATTATGCCTTCTGATATTAATTTTCCTGACAATGCTTGCTAGTGTGAGTTCTTTGGTGGGCTCACTATGAGCAAATTAATATAATTTTTTTCCCACTGACCCCCTTCTACAAGATGTAGTTCTGATTTTTGCAGTCTGTGAAGTATTTTTTTTTCTTGATGACATTAGAGTTAGACAAAATAAATAAGGTTAAAAATAAAAAGCATTTGTGTGTTGGCATTTACTTAGTAAGTAATAAAATAGCATCGTTAAAAGAAATCCCAGAATGGATAGCTCAAAGATGGGCATTGGTGTATGGAACAGTAATTTTTGCTATTGAAATAAAATCACAGTGAAGACAAAACACCTGTGTAGTCAGTATTAGAAGTGCCTTTAAGACAGCAATTTACAAAACTCAGTCACTCTTAATACCTTAAAGACACAGGGAAACATCTATACTGTGTGAACCGAAGATGGGTATAGTGTTAATGTCTTTCACAGGAAGAAATTAAATTTCAGAGCTGGAATTAGAGCTCAGGGTTCTGTTTTTATGTTCGTCAAAATTTCTGACAGAGACCCTTTGCTCTCCCACCTTCCCTTTCTGTTGGGGCTGAGCAATGACGAATGCTCCCCAGCCACTGACGGCGTGTGGGTAACAACACCGCGGATGCAATGCACCAGCAGAACTTCAGACACTCCTTGCCAGTCTAGTTTTTGTTTTCATTTGTTGTACCTGTGCGAAGTGTTGGTGGAGCTTCAGAATGACACGTTGCTCACAAGCCATGCACTGAGATCCACTCGTTAGGTAAGTTTGTAAGGCCTTTTTCTAGCCTTGACTCTCTCAGTCCTCAGTAAATTACAGCTGGTTCAAACAGACAGCAAGCAATCTCAGGATGTGGTCAAGAGCAACATGCCATCCACCCTAGATGGTCAGAACACAAGTTACATGCAATGGTTTTACAAGACTCTGATCTTTACAAGTATTTCACTTTTGTTGTGTTAACCCCAAAAGTGTATTTTCTGTCACCACTGAGCTGCCACCAGGACCTTTAGTGAACCCTGGACAGCAGCCACCGTGAGCCTCTATTCCTAAAAAGTCTTTCCAAAAGTGAAGGTGTGGGAACACTTACACAGCACTCTTGAGTAGCAAAACCTGACAATTAAACCAATGCTAAGACAAGAGGATAACAACGCACAGGACAGACATGCCTATAAGCATTGCATATTAGGAAAGGGTAAGATCCCTAAAAACACACAGGGCGTGTTATCACCTTTAGCACAAAAGGCCAATATACATACAGGATTCTTCTGACACTTACTTTCAAACAGATGTGAAGTGGCCTCTATCCCCCATGTGATGTTCTGAACTGAAGGTAAACACCCCCTAGATGAGAACAGGGTCTAAAACAAATGTTCAGGTGTCCCCACCACACACTTGGACAGACAGGGATGTAACAGGAGATCCTGCTGCTACTTTTCTCATTCATCCTGCTTCCCACCTCTGCATCTACACCTTCCCGTCAGATCTTCCTCCTTTCCCTCTCTGCCAGTGATCCTTCTTTGCACAGCTACAGGAAAGCCTGTCCCAAGCCAGCCTCTCCTTTTCCCCCTTGTCCTCCTCCAATTTTCTATCTAAGAATATTTTTTCCTCAGTCTTCTATATTCTGATCTTACGTCCTCCCAGAAAGAGACTCTGATCTAATCCCCCTGTCAGTGACAGAGAACAATACGTGACACTAGCTATGGCAAATGCTGAGTGACACGGTGCTTTGAGTACATTTGGGACAAAGTTAAAAAAAAAAAACACAAACCAAACAAAACCCCAACTAAAACTCTAACCCTGCCTAAAAAGATGATAAAGCTAAAAAAGATTTGGGATAAACCTATCACTTTGGAGAATCTGCCTCTCAAGAGCTCCTTATTTGAATACACCCACATGTGGAACATTAGCCAAATGTAATACTTCATGACCACCACACTGGACAGTGAACTGGTGCTGTCAGAGAAATATGCCCCTGTTTTGTACTATACTTGACCACCTGCATTATCCTGGTGACTTGAGAAAAGCAGTTTTTCCATGCCCAGACATTTTTAAAGTGGGTATACATTTACCTGCCCCAATAACTCTCTCAATACGAATTCTTGAAGGATCTATCTCCTTTGCAAACTCATGGACAGCAAGAGATGGGTCTTCATACGTGTCTGGATCAATATATGTTTTGATTCCTGGGAAACGTACTGCAAGAAAAGGAGAGAATACTAGGAACCAAGAATTCTTTGACACTCATGCACTGTAACAACATGGTATTTTCTCCCTGCTCCACACCCTCCCCCCCCCCCCCCCCCCCCTTTTTTTTTTTTAACTAGACACTTGCAAGTTTTGGAAATAATATATTAAATCTTCCACATTTAATATTTCAGAACCCAAAAGAAGAGCGTAACGACCCCAAATTACTAATGCTTGCCACCATTTTCACAGAAACCAAGTGCAGAATCCACATGAGTTGTCCCCATTTGCTGGCAGCACCAGGGCCTTCAAAGACTGACCGAACACAGACTGAAAACATTTCCTCTTGTCCTTCAAGTGGCTGTTTTAGGTGAGGCTTCGGAGACATTAAAGAGCTGGGTGTTATGACTCCGTAGACAGAGGATGGGCCTCTGCCAACTCAGAACTTGCAAAAGCCATGGCTGAAGCTGTAAGCAGGTTCCTGCTGGCCCCTGCTCAGATCTCCTGGGATGCTCCGGGTGACTGAACGCACGGCTGCTTCTTGAGGGCTGCTGCAGTGCAGTGTTACATTAAATATCCCTTCAGCGTGCAGTGAGAACTGATAACCAGTGTTAGTGTAAAGAACGGTGGAAATACAGTATTAGGCGCTCCGAATGTTATTTATACCTCTAGTTACTGTTGTGTTGGCTGTCTACACAGGTCCCAGAGTTTATCCTGTCCCACAGGAACAAAAAGCCAAATGCCTTTAGAAAACTCAGTCTTTGGTATTCAACTGATAAGATGTGTCAAACTCTTAAGCTGTTTTTTGTCTCTGTCCCAGCTGAACACAAACATCTGCTGAGGTATAGCATTTCAGGCAGGAAAATTTAGAAGACAACAAAGTTTCTGGAAACTTCTCCATAGGGAAAAATAACAGCCCTAGCTAAGTTTTAAAGAAAATACTATTTTGGGTAAGATAAATTCCTTTTTTTTTTTTTTTTTTATTTTTTTTTTATTGTAAGCATTTTCTTTCAAAATGCTGTTTAGTATTTTAGTCTGAAGGGGCTCCTTAGAGTCTCTCCACTTAGCTCACATCCTTAAGGAATGTTTCAAGTACAGCTGGTAAACCTGGAAAATGCAGCAGGTCATGAGAGAAAGTATGAGCTCTGAGCTGGTCACTTGTAAGGGTGTCTACAGGGATGCCAAACTGAGGGTTCAAAGATATGGGGAAAAGCAGATCCTCAGGACTAACAGTGATTAGTGCCAAAACAGTTTACATTCCCCTTTGCTGCTCCTTGGGCAATTTAGGCAATCTGTCCTTTACTTTGAAAACAGTGCTTTCTAATTCACTCCTTTCATTTGTGGGCGGATGCCTGAACAATCCTTTTGCCAAAAGGGTCCAATCTTTGAGATCATTTTCTCTCAGGATGGCTCCTGGAGGACTGTGCTGCTTTGTTCTCTTCTGATCAGCTGGAACAACCAGACAGCCAGGTGCAAGACGAGAACAAAAATATCCCAATCCATTTACAAGGCTTCGATAATTTGTGTCTGCTTCCTTGGAGATGGCCATGGCAATAGTGGGTTGGTGCCAGATTGCTTTGGCAGGCTCCAGCAAGCCATCATTTCCTGGCGTGGCTAATATCCCTTGTGTTCTTGAGTACAGCACATCCAAGAACTTACGTTGTTTCTCTTGGACTATCTGTATGGAAATTTTTTTAGGTTGCTGCCATGCAGTGATTAAGTTCTGGAAAACTTTCAATCCATTAACAGAAGCTGATGTAGATAATGCATCAACTTATGAGGATAAGAGGAGGGTACTGCAGCTGGGTCCAGAGAACCTCTTTTAAAATAATTAAGTACCTCTCAGCCTTCTTCCTCTTACCATTTCGTAGCTGAGTCTAAAGCAGCTCATTATCTGATGAACCTAAATGCATTAGGTAAAGAACACATGTTCAGGACACATGAGTGTGGCTGGGCATCATTAATTAGTATGCAACAGCCATTTGGGCCACTGCTGAGAGAGTACATGCACCATACAGAAACAGGGAGGACACCAGACATCATGGGATGTCATATTACTGGCAAGATCACGGGTCCCATTCTAAGTCCCTTCAAAGGGTTTATTTCCTGAAATCATCCTCCGACTCACAGCGAGCTCCTAAGGGAGAGAGGAAGGATGAACAGGAGATGGTTTTCTTCTGCACACAGCAGAAGCATAGGATGTAAAACGTGGACATGACAGACCTGGGCAGAGGTGACGCTAAACAGTGCAGGGTTTGCAGTGAGGCTTTTTTTTTAAACAGCTTCAGCCAGTCTAGGAGAGGTTACCATTATACTGATCACAGCAGAGACCCTGCAGCCCCACATATTGTTTCAAGTTGAGATGTTGGATACCAAATCTATAGGCACTCAGCAGTCAGGTAAAGATTGCCGCTAACATGACGGAGGCACTTTTGGAGGTGCTGGGTGCTAAGTGTAAAGGAGGGAGTATTGCCGGCAATCCAGTCTATAGCTGTTAGGGCAAATCACAGAAACTCCTGTTTATCCTTAGTTCTATGGAGCACACATGAGTACTTGCCCCCTCCAGTCTGATGCTGAGATAACTGGAAATGAATGAGAAGCCTCTGAGATGAAGCTACGTGTCAACATGAAATACAGTCATCATTCACCCTGGCCTCAAAGACACTGAGCGAGGCTTTTCTCAAATGCAGTCACGGTCTCCAAGGTGTATATCAAACTTTTCAGCAGAAAGCTTTCTGTCGTCTTTCCTTTCTGATCATATTTGAAAACAAATGACAAACAAATCTTCAAAGGGAGTATCCTTTATGGGGAACTGTGCCCTTTTCCTTGACAGAAAGAGTCACTTGGCTGGATATAGTGGTGTCACCTGAAAAATGATTTTATTTCTGGTGACTTATCTTCTGCCTTGATCATAGTATTTTGAGGGATGTTACAAGAAATGGCAAAAGAGTTAGTGCCCTTTTTCTAATACTCTTTGAATAAAGACTTTAAATATCTACTCTAACATAACAGTAAGGCTAACAATTTAAACTAAGTAGCTAAACCAAACTAAATAAACGAATATACTGCCTATGGGACATTGCCAGGATATTCTCTCACTGTACTGATCAGTGAGCAAGAACACGAGGGAAGACACCACATTCCACTTTTAATTTCTTGGGTGGCTGGAAGTGAAGATCCCTAGAGCCAAAGAGAACTGGATATAAATGAGGCACATAGCAACCAAGAGAGGAATTTTGAGGCAGAAATTCAATATGGTCCAGACCAGCTGAGAATTCAAAGAAATATACCTGAAAAACTGATAAATAGTATTAATAGAATACCAAAAAAACTTATTAACTAGAGTGAATTCAGTGAAATTGTTCAAGAGAATATAGAAATAAATACCCTTGAGGGTGCAGAAAGTAAAAAACTATTCAAATAGCCAGACTAAACCATCAAGGGCAAAAGCTGTACAGAAAACAATGAACATTCTTCATTTAAAACGTGATACAGATATTCTGTAACTCAGTGCTGAACTACTTACAATGTCCGTTTTGCAAATGAGCCCTTCTTTTCTCTTCAGATTTCATTTTGGCCTTTATGTACCACTGGCATCTTTCGAGAAAAACAAGTGAGGTTTTAATTAAAACACGTGTCATACATAAACCGAAGGTAAATAAAGTTTTATCTGCACTTTTATGAAAGCCAAAATCTTTGCATTTGGAATATGCATTTATTTATTAATCTAAAGAGAGAAATATGCATGAAGAACTACAAACAGATTAGATACAAATAAAGATAAATCATGGTTGAATGATTAGTATGAAAATGACTACTTAATTTCAAGGCTTGATCCAATATTTTATTTCCAAGTTCGACTCCTCCAAAGAATCCTTGTATTTTAATCAATCATTTCCCTGCATTCTTATTTGCATACATTGGTTTTTACTAATTATCTTATTAATTTTCATATCCATAGGGTCAAAAAAGCTCATATTTTCTTCATGAGGTAATAGTTTCTATGACTTCATCATGTTTCATGAAAAAAGGAAATATTTTTTCCCACCAGGACTGCTTTGTTTTTCCTTTCTTTTCTGAGTAGCTCTGTTCAGTCTGAGCCAGGCACTGACTTCTTCTGAGACAGCAGCTATCCTATACGATAAACAATACGTAGCCTCCTATGTGAATACGATGATTTAACATATGACTGTATGATTGCTATAAAATCGCAAATCCTTGGCAAACAACACAAAACTGTGGACGTTTGTGAATTGTTAGTGACCTTACCTGACAGTGCAAGGGTGTGTTGGAGAAAACTGCCACATGGCAAGCTCTCAGGTTGCCTGTAACGAAACCCCCCAGCCTGGCTACTGCCTACATGTGGGACTGTTAATGCTGATTTAGAGGGTCACATGATAGGAGCAACTGTTTCAATCAAGAAACCCCCAAATACTTGCTTTTGGTCTTAAAGCTCATTCTCACTCACTGAAGAGTTTAAGAAGTATGACTTAGAGGGAAATCTGGGCTAAGGGCTGGTGAGGCACTGACCCTGGTGGGGAACAGCAGTGCGTGCGGACATGTGCATCGCTGTACAGACATTCAGTTTTAAGACCAGCTTGAAAGAAACGGCTGGCCTCTGTGTGTTCATTACCAGCCTTATAAACTAAACTAAACTATAATTATAGATTGTTTATCCAGTAAAATGCTAACAATGGAGACATGAGGAAAATGTGAATGTACCCACCTCATTTCAATGGTTCATATGAAATACTGAAGCAGAGTAGGAACACTCATAAATTCATTTATTGCTACAGATGTGAAGATGAACACCAGAAGGCAGAAACTTCTGAAGCTCATGGTTATATACACTTATGGAGGGAAACAGCAACCGGTGGCTTCTCAGCTTTGGTTGGAACCTTTAAATTGCACACCAGCTGTTGGGACCACTAAATAGGCCAGTGCCATTTTTAGGACCCGATCTACTGCTCTGTAGCATGCCAACTGCCAACAACACTGAACTCAAGTTCTTACGCAAGGGAAAGGTCAAAGAAACAAGGCTTTAACCCTGTCCAGTCCTCCTAAGTATGCATGTTGCCCCAATTTGACTACAGAAGCCAGCGAGTAATCACCAGCAGAGGAGTCTTCCAGCTCCCCTTTCCCCGCTAGCGCTAGCTACAGAACAATCAGGGAGGAATGATTTCTGTAATGATAAGAACAAATCACACTGAGCTTTAAGCTTGCGTTGCCTGGCATTTAGCCAAGACCCCCATCTTGCTGCGCATCCTGCGCCTCCAAGTCTCCGTCGCTTTCATTTTTCTGCCTGCAGTCGACAGCCACGCTCCCTCCTTGCTCTCGGTGGGTAATCGCTCAGCAAAGTGCCGAGGCAGGTGCTCACTTAACCCAGCCTCTCCACTGTCAACAGGCTCATCAGCAGCCCTGCGACTCCACAGCTCATCGAATTGTTAATTCTAAACAGTGAAGCAGAGCACGTCTGTAGGGTACTGATCCTGTTTTTCCAACAGAAATTTGCCTCCAGTCCTAGAGTAAATTGAGTATTTGTTTAAAATTTTCTTGTTCTGTCTTCTGTGGAATACACTCTTACCACTGCATTTAAGCAGCACTTCAAAATGAAATCGTATCTTACATAATTGAAATGGTTCCATTGAGTAAGATGTTAGAAAGCTAAGAGAATCTCTGATATCCTTAAAATTAGCAGACAAGAGGAATAAATGCAGAAATAAATCTATTTCCATATATTTTTTTAATTCCTGAGTTTATTGACCTTTTTCTAAAGGAAGAGTTTGAGTTATGTTCCAGGATTCCACACGATCATTTTCTTCGAAAGTTTGAGTAATTCCTCTCTCTTCTGAAAGACCCTACTGTTTGTCAGCGTTTGTAGTAATCACAGGAATATTTGCTTAGCTTCTAAGATTATCTAAGGTCACAATGTGTTCCAGTGTTAACTGCTCCCATTAACTTCAACAGAATGTTAGACTTAAGTGGTTTTATTATTTAGCAGACCGAGCATTAATTCCATAATGGCAGCTACTGTAGTGCCATATTTGGTTGCTGGGGTACTGCAAATAAAACCTCCAGCCTATACTGATAGGACTCCACTTAATTTTCAAATTAGAGGTAATGCTACACCAACAAAACAGAAACTTCATTACAAACCTGAAACCGCAGCACCGCCTACCGATACCAGCCCTGCCCGCGGTGACTGTTACCGCGTTCAGAGGGGTCAGTGTAATGTGTTTTCCCTAAGGACAAACGCAGGCTCTGAACCAGGACAGGAACAGCGCGGCCTCCCATCCCAGCTCTGGATTTTTCCTGGCCCCAAGGTGGGCAAGAAGGAAACTCCACGGAGACCATTCCTCACACAGAGGTCATCCACCGGCTGTTTTATGGAGAAGAGTGTATAGGGGAAGAATGTAGACAGGGGTCTGAGCCCACGTAAGCCCCTACGGAGCCTGCAGCAGGAGCTTGAGCCCAACTCCTTGGCTCGAAGGCCCACACTCTGCACATACCAGTCTGCTTTTAGCCTTTCTCGATCCACGGCAGCACCGTGGCGCTGCTGATGTCTCACAGAGGAGATGGGGACATAATGTCTTTGTCCTCTTAAATTCTGCTTTGCTTCCTGGTGGAAGCAGGTAAAGTCCTGAAATCCCACAGGAGACACACAGAAGCTCAGTGAAAAAGGAAACAAGGCAGCATGGAAGCAGCTACGCCTGTGGGAATCTGAGCTCCAGCAAGGACTGATGTTCCAACTCAATGTGCGTTTTTTAGCATGTCCGATTAGAATTTGTGAGTTCCCTAAAAACCTTCACTGTGTAATTGAACGTGGCATCTGCCCACTCAAATCAAAATGCTTTTATGATCCAGTTTCCATAATGTCATTATTTGATCCTGATCAACACATCAATTGAAGGAAGGATGACAATCAGCACTGTAGTGAAAGAATTGTAAGTAAAGAATCAGGGTAGTTACAAAAAATAATCATTGTCCAGACTGGTGAATTCCCCTGTAGTAGTGCTGCAATGTAGATTTAATTGGCATATCTTTAATGCAATTTAAAAAAAAAAAAAAAAAAAAAAAAGAAAAGCCCAAAAGCAATAAAACAGGACCTTCAGAAAGCTATTTTCTGTTCACCAGTGGTATCACAGGCCATAGAATAATTTTGAGTATTTTTGGAGTAAAGTTTTCCTTGGGTTAATTTCATTACATAATTCCTGTATTTTATCTTAATAGATGCAGGAATGAGCATACATACATAATTTTGGAAGTGCATATAAAATAGATACATAATTGTGTATGATTTTTCCAAACAAATTTAAGGTAGGAAAAGTATTGAAGAATTGTTCACTCAGTGCCTTTAGCAAGCTATGTTGCCAAGGCCAAGGCACCAAAAATCCCAAGGTTACACCCTTCAAAGCTTTGCAACGGATAGTTGTAAGATTTTCCAAAAAATACCATAGTTTTTTTGGCTTTTGTCTTCTAATGTCAGAGCCTTGGGGATGCAGGTACATTGTATTTTTAAATTCTTGCTCTGTAGGCAAAAGGTCCAGAAACTTATTTTAAAAATAGCCAAGCTAGTTCCCAATTTCACATAATTGCTTAGCATCCCAAACTGGGTTTTTACAAAAAAACAACACTCACAATAGAACTACGAGTATAAGCAGTGTTGAACAAAGAGGATTTTCACCTCACTATGTCTAAACCTTATTTTAGCATTGTAAACATGGTTTAATGACTTAACTATTACTCTTAAATTCTTAGGCTTGTATGACTCTGACCCTGACTCAATGAGACCATTGTAGTGTTAATTACCTCCCAGTGATCAGGAAGAACAAAGTGAGGATGACCAGGAGAGTGAATCCACCAACAGCAGCAGTGGCGATTACAAGAATCTGTCCCTGCTCTGCAGCCATATCCGAAGCTGAAAGAGAAGCACAAAGAAAAGAGGTTGAAGTTCCATCACCCAGGGTTCTTGCAGAAAGGGTGATAACACTTCAGTGGTCGAATGTTGCAATTACTCTGTACGTCAGATGCGAACATGCCTGTGAAGTGAAAAACGGTAATCCATATCCCAACTACAATGAAGGGGAGAAGATGTTTACAGTTTTTTAAAATGAGGAGCTGGCATTATCAGACACTTGCAAGTTACAAAAGTTTGAGTGTGACAGGATTTTGGACACAAAACTAGAACATATTTTTTCTTTAGCTTTATTTAGATTAATCCTATATCTAATTCAGAACTTTTTTTCCGTCCAGCTGTCCCAGTGAAGCCAGCAGCAGGGCTGTGTATGTAAGAGAGATGAAGCTGGGTTCAGGAGACAGCAAAGCAGAAAAAACACACCTAATGTGTAGCCTCACACACCCTTTTGTATGTCTGGTGTTTAGTTTTATTGTCACAAAATGTGTATGGTTTTATCTATAACATGCTCTGGTGATTTGCAACACTATAGTTGAAAGAAAAGACTGATTTTCTTACACCTTGTGTTTTTCTCTCTGCTTTTTGTATGACATTTAGGAGTTAAAAAAGATCAACTGAAATTATCCAGTCTCTAGACACTTGCTATTTATATTAATTGATTCTGTATAATATAAAAACTTTACATTAACAAAGTACTATGTCCAGTCCAGTTGGTCCTTACTTTCCAAGTATTACAAAAGCAGAAAAATAATTAGGCTCAGTTTTTTCTCTATCATCTCCTGTTTTGTGACTCCAAAGTTTTATTTCTTAAACTTGGTTACACTTGAACATTTTACTATGTCATGTTTACCTAACTTTCTGTTTCCATGAGAAACACCACTTTGTTCTGAAAGAAGAATAAGTAATTCTATTCAATGACCTCTGGCAAGAGTAGTAAATGTAGGAAAGAAAAGAAATTTTAGATTTCTCAGGAAAGCAGCTTTGAGTTTTTAAACTTGCAAACGGTTCTGTGAGCAAAATCTTCAGCTTTCTTTAGGCACCAGATGATTAAAACTTAGGGAAAGCACCTAAGCTGCTGCCTAGAAAGGTCAGCAGGCTGTATTCTCTCACTCTGCAGTTGATGAAACCCATTACAATGCACACATTGCTGCCCAAAGCCTCATAAAATGCTGTTTCCAAGAAAAACATTTGGCTTCTAAACAATATTTATGAGTGGTTTAGAAATTAGCAGTGTAAACTGGCTTTGTAAAAGTAGTAAAGCAAATAAAAACAATAGTTTATGTCAAATTTTCAGCAAAAACAACTTGTTAAATTTCAGCCATTAGGTTTCTGACCGTATAATTTAATGGAGATACGCACAGGCAGTAAATTACAAGTCATTCAGTATCTGTGGTCATAAGCTCTCCACAGACAAGTTAAATACATACATCTTCCAATAAATGATGTAGCAAATACTCACTGAATAGCTAATCTCCAAAATGGTATCTAGTGATATTATGGGAGTGGATTCTAGCACTGCATTATGTTCTGCAGAGTCAGATTTAGTTGGAGAAATACAGCAGAACAAATATCATGCCACACAAGTAACAATGCCAATAACAACAGGCTCTCCAAATGAAATGCTGAATACTGTTTTCAGACTAGCAGGGGGTTGTGCTAAATGTTGTAAAGATCGTTAGAGTCAGGCACAGTTTGAAGGTGTAAATGGAGGAGGAGGTTTTAGATAAGTCTATCTTGCCCATCCTTGCAAATGGAAGTGAGAGGACAAGCTGCAGCCCTCAGGTTGTTTTTTTTCTTTTTTTTTTTTTCTTTCTTTCTTTTTATCTCATTTTAATACAAAAAAGGAGTGTGCAAAAATAGTGAATTGATCAGGAGAAAAGCAAACCATGAGCTCAGAGAAATTAGCTGTCTGCTTCAATAGACATTCATTGCCAAGGAGACAACCCAGGGCCTTTCTTCATGAGAATTAAAGATGCAAATGTAGGGACTGATTCCATGGTCCAAAGCAGTGCTCTGCAGCTCTCAAGATGAAGAAAGTAATGTGTCCTGGATCATTTCTGCTGAATCGAGCTGATATTTTTTGCTGGTTTAGCTAAACCAGAATGCAATCTATCAGTTTAATGGCATATATTTCCTATTAGGAACCAGGGAGAAATTCATGAAGGGGAGAAATTCCGGACTAACTTAGGTCTTTCAATCCCTAAGCAATCCGAGTTTTAGCTGAGACTGAACATACATAAAAAGTGATCATTCTGTTTCTCGTTTGTATTTTACTATGTTGGCAGAGGTGCCAGAGTCCAATACATGAGATTTCTTTTTTTTTTTCCCCAAGTAGCCAAATCACTGTAAAGGGCTTTCAGGCCTGACGCTCCCCGATGACCTTAATTTACTTGTCAGATAAAACCGGCAAATGACAGAGAAGTATAATTGGAAAAAGTGGATTTGTTAAAAACTGACAGAGAGGCAGGTAAGGTAAAATGATGGAAATACTTATTTTTTCTTGAAGCGATCTTTCTAGAAATCAATAAAGGCACAGTGCAGTGAACAGCACATATATAAGCACATGTGTATGCGCACACACAGGCTCCTCACATGCAGGTAAAAGGTTCCATAAAACACTATCTAGGCAGCAAGAAGAGAGTAATCAGGGATACTCAATAATTAAAATTTTTACAGCATTGCACCATTCTAAATTAAATTCAGCATGTCCCTCTATCTCTCTGTTCTTTTCTAATTTATTCAACTTTCTCTTAAGTTAAAGTCCAAGTTGTAAATAAGAGCCTTTACATGTCTTGTTTCTGTTGTACATGTTCCTGAATCTTTTTTGTTTCCTGCTTTTTCTTCCTTCATTTTTCCTCTCCATCAGCTGGGCATATCGGTATATGGCCCTGTGCTTCTCCTCAGGAATATTCTTGATTATGCAAGACAGAGAAACTCAGTTTAAAAAAACAATTATGATAGGTTGCAAAACCAAACAAGCCCCTGCAACCTTAGTTCATCTCCTTGTGTGCACATATTAGAGTGCTGCATTTAATCATAGAAGTACGCAGCACTTTTCCCAGAATCTCATTTGTTAGACATGCCCAGCATTCATAGAGCTAAAATCAAGATTTTGTTGTCTCTACAGTCTCCGATGCATGGTCTTGTATCTGCCAGCTGTGCACCGCGCTAATGTGTCCAGTGCAGGGGTGATCGGTGGCTCTGTGATCACAGGGATGGATGTGGCTGCACCACGAATGGGGCCACACTGCATTCCATAGTTGAGGTTGATAAGCAAGGGGGCGAGGATGTGCTGGTGCAACAGGAATATGTAAACCACCAGCAGTGCTAAGACTCGTAAGGGAGCTTAGTATCTATCTAACTGGGCTGGCTGTTTTGTCTGGCAGTATGTCTTTCTCTCTGCCTGTCTGCTCAGTAAGTTTATTTTGACAAAAAACAGGTTTTAAAAAATGAGCAGCATAAGATGAGGAAAAAGGAGGATTTATTACTTATCCCAGTAGATGATTAGATAGTATTCTATTATGTTTGGGTATCAAAACTCTTTAAACACATTGTTGCTGCAACTAATGTGATTAGTCAAAGTGGCAATTTGATTTTACAACTGCAGTGTGTATCATACATGTACCCAGAAGTGTATTACCCAGATAAACTCTTCAGTCCCATTACTCTTCATGCTTACCTGGGGTTAGATGCCCACAATGACATTTGAAGTGTCTAATTTCATCATTCCGGCTTCCTTACTTAAACTGTGCCCAGAAATCCCTTCTGCATCCAGCTTGGAGTCGGTTCTGTCCCCACCATCTACTCCTTACATCCTTGCCCTGTCTCAGTCCCTCTCTGAGTTCTTCACCCAGGTGTGTGGAGGAGGAACTGCACTTTCCTTCCTCTCTGTGCTGAAGGGAAATACCCTGAGGCTTCTTCACTTCCTCGCTGGGTAGGCGGGAAGAGATGGTGCAGATATTTTAGTCACGATGCAAGAGGATGAAAGACAGAGAGAATCTTCCAGCTCTGTTCTCCTGTCTTTTCTTTGAACAAATTTCTTAAAATCTTTTAAAAGGTTATGTATTTGGTATAAAAGGGCTAGAAGCCCTAATGACAGCTCACTTCTGCCTTTTAGCTACGTTCTTTAGTTATTTCAATTTGACATCTATCAGGCAGCGGACCTTCCAGCAGACTGAAAGATAAAAAAGTGACAGAAAGACAGCTAGACAGATAACTGTGAGTAGCTGTGAGGTAGATAAGTGTGGCTGGTGAGAACTGGAGCTCTAACAGACAGGAACTGGCTGTCAGATGGGTTTACAAGGTGGCGTAAACAACAGTGCTTAGGAACAATAGGAAAGAAAAATATAAAGTCTAATTAGGGTAAAATTTACATTCTCATAAGTGCTGTAGTTCCTGTGCTGTAGTGAGCTGATGGGCTCCAATCTAAGGGGGAATGCAGGAAAGGAAGGAAGCAGCGGAAAGGCAATCTTAAAAAGGAATTTTGAAAGGGAAAAGCAATGCCATCACTAGCATAAGAATCTAAAAGTTTTTGGCATGTATCTGCTCGAAAAGCCTTCAACATGTTGCCCCTAACATTAGCTTCCTGACTGGTGGGCGAATGGAAAGCCTGTGCAAGCAATTTGAGATCTGAGCAAGGATGTTGCTCTTGGTTAGGAAATGCAGAGGACAAGTAAAGTCTCTGGGCCTTCTGGACATACACAGTAGAGAAATGAGATAGGCCAAAGTCAAATGTGAAGAACAACGGCCTGAAAGTATTGATATGGAGAAATAGTGTGAAATGGGGACAATGGACATCGATTGTGATTGTATATGTCTGCTCAAGGAATGTGGGTATGGTGACTGGTCATGGGTGCGGTGTCTGGTCACATAGGCACACAGCTCTGAGGAGACAACTACAGTTTTGAGGAGACGCCTGCCCCTCTTCCTCTAACAAAGGGGAGACGGGGAGACGCCTGCCCTTCTTCCTCTGACAAAGGGGCTATTTAAAAAAGAATGAGAAAAGGATGAGAGATATTCCAATGCTATCTAGAGGGAGGGAGTGCTAAGTCTCCTTGCTGGATAAGATGGGATGGTCACAAGAACATGAATCACCACTCCTTGCTGGAGAAGATCGGATGGTCACGGATGGTCATAAGAACATGAATCACCTACAAACCTGCAAGACCACCACATTCCGGGAAACGGACTGATAAGCTAATTAACATACAAAGCGGGGTTTAGGTAACGAATATGTATAGGCGTTAATTGAATATTCATTTGTTTTATTGTATAAATGTGAGATGGTTCGTCACTTCGGGTATGCACGCTTGTGGAGGAGCGATCCCCCGTGCATCTGCACGCAATAAACATACCTACTTTATAACTTTCGAGTTATAGAGTCTAATTCCACACGTCAGTATAAACCACAGCAAGCAAATACTTCAAGATCAAAATGAGACATTCTGAGGCATCCAGTGGTGGCTACTACTGAATGAACAGTAGGACTAGGCAGCCATGGGCAGAGACCCAGAAAGACAGTTTCTACACATGAGATATGTGCCAATTCATTTGTTTGTTTCAGCCAGAAACTGAATTTACTATTGTCAAAACCTCAAACATTCTAACAACCCCCCCCTCCATTTTGCATTGGTAATTCAATATATTTCTTCTCTGTTGTGGCATGAATCAGAGCATGTGCTTGAAACAATATTGGAGCTCTATTGGATTCAACGATTTGGGACCCTTCTCTTGAGTTTTGGAGTCCTTCAGAAAATGGAGTTCAGGGTGTAAATCACATCTGGTGGCAAATCCAAAATAGCATGATTTGATGCTGAAAAGTTAAAGATAGATTTTGTGGATGTGGGAAGAGGAAGAAGAATGTGAGAATTCAGCAGATCTGACAATACAAGAAAGTCACCATCTGTGCCTACAGTAAACAAATTAAAATTATTGTTTCATCATGATAAAGGTTCCAGGCCAATTAGTTTTCACAGTCCTCAAATTTATAAATTATCTAATCAGCTATTCTAGTAGCATTTCTGAAATCCTTTTTTTTTTTTTTTAATTCTTAATATGATTTATTTGAAGCATACAAATGTCTATGTTACTTTTGGATTAAAAGTTGTCATGTGCTTACATTTATCACTCTGTTCAGCCCAGGCACTAGCCCACACTGCACACACGCTAGCTTGCCCCTTAAGTCCCTTTTGGAACAAGCCAGCTAGTTCCCTTTCAGATTTTTTTTTTTTCCTAATCACGTGAAGGTTGACCTGGAAGATACCCTCGGTTTTAGAACAAGCCCTGCGCAAAAGCTACAGCATGAAAACATGGCACTGCCTAACAGCCATAAATTGTTCCATATTTTACAAGTTACTGGAGGCACAAGGGCCTCTGAGGTGATATAGTAAAAAGACATTTCTCCAGAAAAAAAGAATACTTTGAATCAGTAATTTAAAAAAAAAAAACAAAACCCAACAGACAACAACACAACACAACCAAACAAAAAAAGTCTTCTGTAAACAGCTAGTTAGAAGAGCGAGAGAGAGGGAAAAATAGGGAGAGGGAAAACAGTTAAAGACTAAAGCATGTTTGCCCTGGGACAAACGATCTTTTATTCTCAGAATATATTTGATTCTACCCTAGGAAGGACCAGAGCTGTTTGTAGTGATTCAGTTGGTACTCCTGATACATAAAAGCAGGAACTGTGAGTGAGGTTATGCTTCAGTTTATAGCCACAGCAGTGGCACAGGTCGGGGTGAAACCCTGTCAGCTTTGCTAGAAGTGTTTTGCCTGTAAGGTAGCGAAACAGGGAGATGGAATAAAATGTCAATTAGGAACATGGTCAAAAGCAGTAGTTACTACGCTTTGTAAAGTTATTACAGCAGCAGCCTCTTGGCTTTAATAGCGGAAGAAACGCTTGATGACATCCATTCATCGATCTCTGCTTCCTTGAAGAGAAGTTTTCTGACTTCTCCAGGTAACTCCATTTCCTTTCACAAAGAAAGTACAATTTTTACTCTATTAGCTGTTCCATTTATTGGTCTCTGCAGCAGGGATAAGAGTTCAAGAACAACACGCTCCCCAAGCAATGGCTGCCTCAGTCTGCTGGTAGGCGAGGGGGCTTCCCAAAAGCCAGACCAGCACTGCAAGATTAATCAACTGTCCTCATTATTGCTACAGACTTGGCCTTTCCGCCTTGTGCACCACCGTTAATAATTATACCAAAATATCTTAGTGTTCCTAGTAATGATGTATCTAGCTTTATTCTGTAAAAGTGAAGTGGCACAGAGAGCGTTTCAACCAGTAAACTGGAGCAGACACGCCAGCGCTGTCCTGCCAAGGGCAGTATGTTTTAGGACACTGATATACCCATCCCACAGTTGATGAACCATTACTTTTCCACAACTTCTCTATCACTTTAAAGAAAAATCTTAATTTTGGCTTGCTCACTTTACCACTATTTATTAACAAATTATGTCAATATTCAAATGGAACAACCTCAGGTGTTCATCTGCAACTGGTCCTGGAATTCTTCTCTAGATGCTAAGACTGTAACATGTACAGTTTGTAGAGAGCTGAAGGATGTTTAAAGCTGGTGCCAGTTGAGAAGGCTTTTTATGAAACACATCACTTGAAATATTTTTGGCCAATTTTATGAGATTTTCAGTTGATTAATTTTCTGTTGGCAACACAGAATTTCTTCCCAGCCTTCTCATGAAAATGTTAACTTTATATAAAATCAGTATAGCCCACGTTAATTAAATCTGGCTACATGAAAGACCACGGAAAGCAATTGCAAACCTGGAATTTTCACCAAGTAACTTGTTTCTGATGGGTAGGAATGGAGGGAGCTGCAATAGTCTGCTTTGGCCTAGTACTACTTGGTATCTTTCAGAATAATAGAGAAGAAGATATATGTAAAAAATCAGAACATCTTCAGCTGAGCTGCATGCTGCGAGAGTAATAAATGAGTCCAGAGGAGGGACACAAGTATGATCTGGGGGCTGGAGCCCCTCTCCCGTGCAGACAGGCTGGGGGAGCTGGGGTGTCTCAGCCTGGAGAGGAGAAGGCTGCGGGGAGACCTGAGAGCCCCTGCCAGTGCCTGGCGGGGCCCTGCAGGAACGTGGGAGAGGGGCTTGTTACAAGGGCGTGGAGTGTAGGGGGGGGGGCGGGGGGGGGGATGGTGGCTTTAAAATGAAAGAGGGTAGAGTTAGGTCAGAAATTCTTCCCTGAGAGTGGTGAGGCACTGGCACAGTTTCCCATAGAGATTGTGGCTGCCCCATCCCTGGCAGTGCTCAGGGTCAGGCTGGACGGGGCTTGGAGCAGCCTGGTTTAGTGGAAGGTGTCCCTGCCCCTGGCAGGGGGCTGGAACGAGATGATCTTTAAGGTCCCTTCCAACCCAAACCATTCTGTGATTTTGTGATTCTATGACTCTTACACAGTTTGACTTGGACCAGTTTGTAAGAGAGATGCATGCCAGCAAGGGTGAATTAGCATTTATGTGTACTGATACAACTGTGCAGCATAACCCTCCCTAATCCCTCCATCTAGATGTAGATCAGTATCTTGGAACACAACGGTACTGACAAAAATGTTGGTCTGTTCTAGTTATTCAGCTGTGTGAGACAATGCTCTAGTTCAGGCTACAAGTGCTTAGCCCTATAGGTAAAAAAACCCCCAAACCTAAAGAATAAAAAGAAAAAAAAAAAAAAAAGGAGGTGAGCAGTGTTAGATCTGTCCACGGCATCATAAAAAGATTTAGTTTTCCTATTTAATTCAGCATCAGATTCAGCTCTGAAGTTATACTTCAAAAAGGATGGTAAAAATCTAGAGAGCTACAGAATTATTCAACGTTTGGAAAATCTGGATTTTTTTAGAGTGAGAGAGGTCATTTATATAATTTATGAGAAAGATGAGAAGTTTTAAAACAAGCATGCACACATTTAGATGAGGAAGAGATTTCTGATACTATTTTGCTTTTTTAATTTGGCAGAAAAGGGTCACAACAAATAAAAAAAAAGGGTAGAAATAAGGTGCTGATTTTTAGTTATGAGGCTTAAGCACTGACACTACCTATAAATATGGTAAGCTCCCCATTACTGGAAGATTTTAAATCAAGACTATTGGTATATGGTAGACGTTACATTTCAATCTATGGTCATTAGCTGTCTGGAAAAGTTACAGAATTACAGACATTTGGTCTGTGTTGTGAAAGGGGTACAAATGAATGATCATAATCATATGGATTGCCCTACAGTTTAGAATAGGCCGATTTTCAAAATACTGCTGTGAGGAAGTAAGATAACTGTAGAGTAACAAGGCATCATTTGAATGGTCAGAGTACTGCTTCAATTTGAAATAAGTAATATTTACCAGCAGGCACTTACTTTGCTTCCCCCCCCCCCCCCCCCCCCCCGCCTTGAAATCTAAAGCAGTACTGTATAAATATTTGAATAAGACACGGTCCTTTGAACTACCCTTCTAATTAAACTGAAGTCTTTATCTAGCTCCAGGTAGCATTTCAAACAGCAACAGAATTTCTCTCCACCTCCATCTCGATTGATCATAAAGAACAATTCTATCTACATTTCCTTTCAATCACACAATTTACATTTAGAACAAATCAAATACTTTTAGTCAGGAACAGGCTTAAGCAATAAATGTTGGTAAACAGCAAATATATAATGTGTATTCATGTTTCGCTATCAAGATTCACACCGAGTGCCTGGAAGTAATAGAAGGTAATAAATGTTTAAGAGTGTTGTGAGCTCTAGCTCACCACGCAGCCCAAGAGCCAGTTGCATTAGTGCAACTGAGATGGAGATGTGGGGCTGGGAAGGAGTGGGTGGAATCTCACTCCCAGGAGATGTTTCTATCAGCAGTGCCAATGACAGAAATGTCACTGGAACCACAGTCTTTCTGATTTAGATGGGTAAGTCACATTTTTACAAACATGACATAGGCTCATAGAGATTTAAATACCATTTACTTTTGATAAGTTATGTCTCTGGGTGCCTAAAGCCTAATATTTATTGCATCAGAAGATGCAGAAAGGATCTACTGGAATTCTTGAAAGCACCCAGGTGCTCAGCTCCTATTCAAATCAATTGGCTTAAGTACCTAGCAAACTTCAAAAAGTCCATTTAGGCATTAAGCAATTGGAAATCTACTCCTAAAACATTTTTGAAATAGAAGTTAAGAAGCAATGAAAATGGAACACAAACCCATGGGTACTCTTGAAAACACTTATATAGTTTTGAGTCTGTATTTTAGCTTAAATAACTTGAATTCTAAAACACTAATGAAAAACATGGTATACATAATTGGTTAATTAAAGTAATTTCATTAATGAGTGTTTTAGTGTTGTATCTACTACACTAATTATATCTTAAATGCTAGTAAATACCTTGTGTGCAGTTTCTTTGAACAGGGAGGGCAGTACATGACTGAAATGTAAAATTGTTCAGAGCACGAACATCATATGTAGCATCAAGCCTTTTGTATATACTGTAGGAACATGTAGGCTTTTTGCTTCTTACTGGAAAATGTGGTAGGCTTATTGGTTGATGTAAATGCATATAAAAGTTTTCAATTTTTTTATTTGTAGAGTCTGGGAGCACTAATAGCTACAGAGAAAAGACTCCGTCGCTGTGTTCTGGGAGCTTGCCTGAAGCTGCTAGACTTATGTAGAGCCTGACTAAGGGTATTTCTAGATGTCAAAAGCAAGGCCTTCGTTAAACAAATACAGGATCACAGAACATCGCAAGTTGGAAGGGGAGCTGTATGGAAATTTTGCAGATGAAAACATTCTTCAGCTGCAGCACTGGGCTAAAACTTTCATTTGTGGTTATAAATCCAGAAGTGTGAGGCTGAGGCTTACTTGTTTTTTATCATAGAGCAGTGGTCATTTTGTGATAAGCAAATGGTATGGATTCAG
Source organism: Falco naumanni (assembly GCF_017639655.2). Lineage (NCBI taxonomy): Eukaryota > Metazoa > Chordata > Aves > Falconiformes > Falconidae > Falco > Falco naumanni. Next base: position 115,959,427 of record NC_054055.1, read on the forward strand.
CCATTCAAACTCCCAGGGTCTCACTGTTTTAGAATTAGATGCTACTTCTATTGCATATGATTTTTTTTTTTCCTTCAGTGAAACTTACTTTCATCTCCAGTTTCAAATTCAAACTTCTGGCTATAGCCGCTGTATCCTGCTGCCGTCCTGACTCTGATATGAAATATATACTTGGTGGCTGGCTTGAGACCTGTGATGATAACACTTGGAGCCTTGGACCTTGTGGAGGAATAGCTGAGCTGCTCATGCTCCTGGGGGACAAAAGAGGGGAGAAATGATATCAAGTTGAGTTGTACAAACTTTGCAAAAATGATATAACAGAACTGAAACTCTATATTCTTCTCATGAATGTAAAATGTGTTTGTAAGAGGTGCAGGTATGGATTTCTGTATTTTGATTTTGTGCTACAGTCATAATGTATGATATGGCCTTGTCTTAGATTTCATCTTTTTGTCTTTAATCTCGCATATAAACACATCATATCTTTGTGACTTGGGTTAGTAATTACACTGTAGTCAAAACTATATGGAATTAGTACAAGACTACATTCACAGAAATGGCAGCTAGAATGGTAGCTCAGTATTTTTGCACAATGGACAAACTAGGAGGTCGGTAAATACTAGTAAGCTGTAAAGTAAAGATGTGGGAGTATTCAAATACCCGCTACTCACTTCTACCCGCAGGTAGTGCCAAAATGCCGGCGCTATCCGTGGGTAGACCTGTGGGTAAAAGAAAATAAAAATTAACTTTTTCTTTAAAGTCTGTAAACTTCTAGCATGGTTCAACTGCTTCACTGCTGTTGAACTTCATTTTTCTTTCCAGGTAGCTGTAATGTAGTTGTAGATGAAATTCTCCTTAACATGCTACGAGGTGAAACAGTCTCTGCAGAACTCCCCTGCTAATCTCCTAGCAGTTGATCCTGGGCATCTACTCCAAATTCCTGACTCTTGCAGAGATGGCTGAGAATTACGGTGTGCAGGGAAAACTGGGAATTACCGCTGCAGACCAGCTGCTGTACTAGGGTGACCAGCCACATCGATTGCTGTGCAAAAACTAAGTGCTGCTTTGCTAGACGGGTCGTTGACGATACTTTTATGTGAGGGCATGACTTAGAAGAAGAGGGAGTTTATTCCCTGTCATTAGTTACTGTCACTTGATAGATCAGTAATCTGTAATATTTTATATGGTGCCTTAAGGCTAGCTTTGCTTTGTTGCAGCAGGATTTGTCTCCAAAATGACAAATGAGCAGAAATGTCCTTGGCATATGCCTAACAATCCAACTGTGATACCCATAGGGCACCATATACATTTATTACACTATGCAGTAATACTAGAGTAGGTATAAGTTACTCGAAGGGTGCTTCCAGTCTGTTAAGAAGGAAATCATCTGGTTCACAGAAAAGATATAACCAAGAGAAGAACAGGTTTCAGTTAGATTCTGTGGGATTCTTAACCTTTTCTGTGTAAAATACATATTTTTTTAGATAAAGCAAACAGTTTTATATAAAACATGCCAAGTCAGCTTCACTCATGGTGTAACAAAGTCATATTGGCATAGAGCAGCAGGTATGTCAGTATTCCCCCAGTAGGCGTACAAGATTGTTACGAGAACCAAATTAAAAACCAGACACAAAAATAAACTAATATTTCTGCTAAGTGGAGGAGGAGAAGGAAGGCACCAATGACCAATATCTAAAATAACTGCATTTATTGCTCACTTCAAACTGTGGAAATAACTTCAGAAACTATAGTAAGAGGAAGTGTGGGTTTTTCTACAGTATATAACCAAATTTTAAAACAGCAAGAAGCATATATTTAAATTGAAATAGTATGACACAGTGTACATGTAATCTTATGGATGGAGACTATGATTAACATATCATCTAACAAATTCTATAACTATCAGTTTTCTCCCAATTACTTGAAATGTTATAACTTCACTTTGAACAGTTTAGTGAATTTTAGACAAACTTTTTTTTGACATTTCAGAAAATATCTATTTTCTTTTGACAGAAGGCCAACTTGTTAAAGTGATGGATTTATTTATTTATTTATTGTGATTAAGCTTGCTTCAACTTGAAAAACAGCTTGTATGTGAGCAGAAGAGGTATAATAGGTTAATAATCAGATTGGAAAGGCAATAGAGAACTCCTACACACACAGAGGAGTTTTCATACTGCTTTGTGGACATTTCACAGACATTCAGTGTCATGAAGCTAATTTCTATCCTGTAACCTTGTTAGATGTGCAGCATCCAGGGGCTTCGATGTGTAGAGGAGTCATATAACATAATGTGTAACTTGGCCAGGGTATGCAGACTTGGAGAACAAATGACTTGAATTTGTTTAGAAATGAAGCTGCTGGCTAAAGTGTGTGCATTTCTGCCCAAAGGGACCAAGTCTTTCAACACAAGTTTGCTACCAGCTCAAAATCAACCTAAGAATTAAGAAAAAAAAAAAAAAAAGAAAAAAAGAAAATAAAAAAAGAAACCACCTGAGATTGCACTGTCCTAAGACCACACTGAATCACAGTGTGGCACAATGTTTGTGATCTTATCTGTTAAATACAATACCAATACAAGACTCTGTTTCTGCACTTCAGTCCAGGTAAAGACATGGCATCCAGCGAAGGAAAGATTCTGGATATGCTCCTTACAGGTTATGTAAACAGCAAATGCTTGTTTTATAGAGGCGTTAGTATGGTTTATTTCAAAGTTTTAGCAAGTACCACATGCTCCATCTGTCATGGCCCAGGTAGGCAGACAGAGACTTTATACTCTGGAATGCTCTGGAAATTTTTATTTAGGCTCCACAACCCATAAGATAAGGAGGAGACCACTGCCTAAGGGGTTTCACTGCACGACCTAATAGTTGCAAGTCATTTCTTTTCTCCACTTGGCTGCTTGAAATCAAGTTCTAAGCATTTAATAATTTACTTTTTTTTTTCTGACCTGCTGAAGAGATCAGAGAAATAATTCAATGGAATTGTAGAAAGAAATACATTCCTTCAGAGGAGGATGGAAATGGAACTTTTGTCAAAAATTGGTGTAGACTCCCTGGGATCCACTGGTGTGATTTACTCCCTGAAGCCTGCAGAACAAGGCCAGTGACAGCAAAGAACTGGGAATGACTTCCGAAAAAACCCAGTCTGAGCTATATCTGTTATTACAGGCTAATTACTGCTTGTGTAACACAGCATTTGGGATACAGCAGCTCCCTAACCAGGGATGTGGACAGACAGTCAAGTATAATTTACTATTTGTAGTTGGTCAAAGATGATGAGTGTGACAAGGACTATGATGGTAATATTTAATCAACAAAACGGTCCCTCCATCTGCGTGGGCAGGCTGTGGCTAAAGGCAAGTTCCCGAAGAACAGCCATCTCTGTCCCTTCTGGGTGGTGGAAGGCATTTTGGCCACCTCTAATGGTTGTCTGGCTTGCTGCCCCTCACCACCTGCCTGGGGTCCCGTCTCTGTGCCCCCCCATCCCCCATCTTCTTTCCTTTCTGCAGCTTCTTACGCCGTTCATCCCATGGTCTGAAAAATGCTGTCTGGGAGTAGGCAGCCACAAAAGTAATACTGTTGTCATATGAGAGAAGGGGGAGGATTTGTTATTGCAAGTGGAACAGGGGAAAGGTAACCTGTCCCCTTGGTGTGTCTGAGAAGAAAAAGCTTCAGTACCTGGTACTTGAGGAGAAAGCTGCTCACGCTCGAGACAAAGTGATTAATAGCTAGAAGCTTCACATTGTTTTATGTGAATGCTTCACACAAAGAAATCAGCCTTTTTGGACTGGATTCATATGTAAGACAGTTTTCCAAAGAGTGGATGCTTTGTCATTACTCCCTCCTCATGACAGTGACAAGATGTGAAGCCTTCCTGGAAAGCCAGAGCTTTCCACAGAGGTTGCTGGGGGTGGCTTTCAAGGTTGGCCGCTCCTCCTGCCGTGGCCTTTCCCAGGAAGGCTAAAGATGATCTCAGAATAAAGCCATAGAATTCTAGTCTGCAGAAGTATGGGATACTTTGTCTTATTCTTGCCACAGACAATATGCACTCACTTTTGCATGGATTCTGGGTTCAAAAAGTGAATTTTAAACTGCAGGACCTAGATTTACTTCCTGTATGTTAGTGCACGCTTTTACCAGACCCCGATTTTATGTTGTGACAAAATTTAGACATATATCAGCCCTCCTGACATGCACCCTATTTTCCCTCAAAAAGAAGCATGGTTTTGTGGGCTAGAAGGCTCTGTGACAGATCTCTGACCTGAACAGTGATGGGATCAGGATCAATGGGAAATGGCAAGGACTATATCTGTTCTCTATTTCTTGATAACTATAAAGGATTACTAGAAAATCTTCAAAATAAAATAAAATTTTCACTGATGTGACTGTATTTCCCATTGCAATTAAGCAGTAGGTGAACCGCTGGCCATTATGTATGCCTCAGATTTCATATAGGAGTACAAGAAATGCTCTGGTCCTTCACACTAGTATCAGAGCAGCATTTGTGGTCTTAAGATGGCATAGGACTCACAAGAAGCAGTTCTAAGCACAGGGGCTAAGGGTTTAAACATAAGTTAAATGAGTCTGTCTAATATAATACGTAATTGCTAGTCAGACTCTGATACAAGGAAATTCATAAGACCTCTTCCACAGCCTTCTGCAAATTTATCTTGGTGAAAATCTGTAATTAAACATAAATATAATCCAAATGAGAAGTGATGGCAATGTTATTACACAATGTAATACAGATCCTATGACCACCCATCCAAGCTAAACAGAATTTTATTATGAACTTTGAAAATTCTATCTCTATTTCTAAGGAAATCGAATTTTTCTTGTTTGTGTGATGCTTCTTGTCAGTGGATTCAGTTCTGATTATGGCAGACCGCTCAGGATTCCACGACAGTTTGGTCTCTGCATGAACATGAACACCTTTCAGAATCAAACTCTTTCCTGCAGCCACCTGTGCATGAGAGTCCGAGTCTGTATCTATCCTAATTTTATACTTGGCTTTATATTCAAGACATTTTTTCATATCTAAAGAAACAGACTGACTGACTGGAAGTTACAATGGTGCTAATGGTCTAAGACTAGACAAACTCATTTAATGGAGTAGCAGAATCAAGAGTATAAAAAAATCCTGAAAAGCCTTCTGCTTTTCCAATGTACCAGAATCCCTGGGTCTGTCCCATCAACCATGCTGTAATGAAACACTTCCACTGTATGACATTGTCAGATTAAATGACAGCTCTTTACTCACTGGACGTAGCTACTTTATGAATAAATGTTATATTCATTCAATATCCAAATGTTCTATTATTGTGATGAGTATTACTATTTTTCTCATATGCTGAAAAGAAAGGGGATTCCCTCTGATGACATTAACACTTGCAAAGAAATAGATAAACCTCCCCACGCCACACCTATGTGAACATGCTGCTCTGCTTTTATCCCTCCCTTACTTCAGAAGGAAGCGGCACAGAAATGAAGACTTTGTGCACATATATGAAAAAACCCAAGAAACGGATAAAGAGTAACCAAAATGTGACAAATTTTTACCAGTTTAGACTCATACTTCAAACCAAGTGTTTACATTCTGATGCTATGGTTGAGAAAATGTATATATAACTAAAAACTTATTGACAAAAAATATTAATGTAAATAAAAGCTGAAATGCAGAATTTCACTCATAGTACTCAATAACCTTTAAAAGACAGTAAAGTCTTTAAAGTAAAAGTGCCAGTAAAGCACTGATAAAAATCCAGGCACTTTCAGGCATACAGGATTTGTCACCATTTCTATTTGACTGGAAAAGAGAAATATAGCTCTCATCAAAATAATATCAGCCCCTACTTTAGCGATTGAAAAAGTTAACCAAATATAACTTTCTGTCATTTAGAATACATAACGGGAGCTCCTGGAATTACCACTCTCTTGCAATTTACTCTGTGTCTAGCTTATTTTACAAATGACAATCAAGGTATTTGGTTCGTTGAGTCTCATGAGTAGCTGAAAAGCCTTCTTAAAGTGACACTGGGGAAAGGGTTTTCAAAGGCTTCTGCCAGCAGAAAACATACTTATTGTGTACCCACAACTTCCAAATGTATGTGTGTGGAAAGAATCCATGGAGACAGTAACTGCATTAACTATCAACTGCTTGCAGATGCATGTTCTAGTTTATATCCATTGTCCTCCAACATGAAAATTCTGTACTTAAGCCATATAATCCTGCTCAGCCTTTTCAGAGCACTATCACTTAACAAAAAGAAATACTAACAGAGATTCAATCTATATACTACAGGGACCAGGTCTTTCTCCTGTGCACTAAAGCACAATGTCAAAGCTGAATAAGTACCACATTAAAGTAAAGAAGATTTGGAGTTCCATGATTCAGACGTTATCAATGTTTAAATAAAAGCACCAATAATAAAAAAGATTCTTTTATGAGACCATTTGGTCACATTTTTCCTCTCTCTTAGATACATCTATCTGAAGGATGTACACAATGCGACCTACAGAGGAAGCATCATTATTTTAAAGGAATAACCACAATTCTGGCAGATCAGAATTTTTACTAATCATAGCTCTGGTCCATTGTGAAATGAAATCTCCAGTCTCTTCCTTACTGTGCTCATGGAATCAGCTATGATAGCACTTACTTAACTTCAGGGTCACCTGAACTTGAATGATGTGATACACATGAGAATAAAACAGTAGGTAATTACTAGGTACAGTCAATAGGTGATTAATCAGTTCAAATAGAATCTATTGAAGACAAGTATCAGCTAACTGTGGAGTTTGTACCTACTGTCTGTGTTTTCCATGAAAAACATAGCCCCCACATCTCTAATTTATGGAAATTGCCTCTGATTTATATTGCCTATATTCCTGTCACCGATAACTTGTCCCCAGTCATTCTCAAAAATTATTTTCTTTCTTTGCAATAAAATATTTCCATAATACCATTTCTGGATGGCTATTGCCCTTACTCATATCTCACCTCTCATCTTACATAGGTTGTTTTAGATAAGGAGTAATTATACTGAAATCAGTTAAAGTAACTACACCTAGGAAACTCAAAGTCTGTTTTTGGAAGCTTCTTTGTATTTACTAATTTTGTGTGTGATTTTCTCTTAGACTATTTTGACATACAGTATATCTATTAAAATCAATGCCAACAGTAATATTTGGAAGATATTAGGGAAAAGACGCAGGTTAAAAAATGTGCTTCTAATATTAATTCCTTTCTGATTACAATATAATCAACAGGATTAGGTAAATTCTCATTGCAATACAAAGCAACAAGAAAATTACAATAATAGAAATAATAGTAAAAGACATCATTCATAGCCTTAAAAACCCACTTCCTAAAAATCTTGTACCTTTGGTTTCCAGCTGACCAACAAACTGAAATTTAGCAAAGTGATTACAAAGATCTGACGACCAATCCAAACTAAAATGAAAACTCTGACAGGAAAAAGTAGGGCCACAGAGACAATCACCGATGGCTCTAGTACGGGCTTCAGAGAAGAAACCTACAGCATTTTAAGGCATCAGCCACTTCAGGTTGTAATCTTCTCCCTTCCCTTCTCGACCTCCCTTGTGATTAATCTCAGATGTAACAGTTTGGGGAGCTGAAATACTAAAGTGTTCTTTCCCTCTTTGGCCTTTCAATATTTTATATTTTGATTGTCTGTCAGTCAGCTCATCACTTTCTCCATACATAAAGTGAAGCTGTCAACAAGAAAAGGGGAAGAACAGATGACCAATCATCAAGAAAATATGGAAAGGCCAAACCCCAGCCAAACCTCATTTTAATTGGATTATATACATGGAAAGGCAGAAATGAGTTGGTGTGAGGTGAACCACGAAAAAGAGAAAATTAAACGAGGAGAGATGAGGACAGGGTGACTCTAAAGTCGTGTCAACATTCTCGCCACTGCAATGAGGCGAGAGGTGGGCTGTGCTTAGCAGGGCAGGCCAAACGGGACCACCAGGCATCAAGGCAGCAGGCAGGACACTGCTGATCGCACTGGCAAGGAGGGTTGATTTTATTGTTTTATTATTTTACATTATATAAATATAATGAAATTATAGAAATTATACATTTCACAATATAACATTATATGTTTGCAATTTATATATGAAATAAATTTATAACAATACATTATCATCATTATCATTGTTACTATAGTTATAATTATTGTTATTAAAGCTATTATTGTTGCGTTATTATTATTGTTGCATTACTATTACTGTTGTGCTATTATTATTGTTATTATTATTGTTATTGCTATTATTATTATTATTATCATTATCATTATTATCATCATTATTATCATTATTGTTATTATTATTATTAAGAATAAAACCAGGTCTGTGACTGAAGTCCATGATGGAAGAGGATGCAGTTCACAATATAATAAAGGGAGTTGGGCAGTGTGACTGGAATTGTCAGATAAGCGTGGGGGTTAAATTCCACCTTCCAGGCAGTTATGAGCCACTCTGGTAACATTTGTTTGCTAATTACAAATACTTACCAGTGAAAACCTCTGTACCAGGATCTCCAGGACTCTTTCTACCTTCAGCATATAAAAATGTCAGCCTGTCCAGTTGTCCCTTAAGAATTTTCTCATTTTTCCACTCATTTTAATTTCCTTTTGCCCTGAACTGCTTTTTCCAGTCAGAAAGAATCAAGGAGCTACTGTAAGCACTAACTAGTTTCCTAATGGTAAAAATCTGCTCTTGTATTCAGAAGTTTTGCTGTCAATAAAGCACACTTTCTTCTGAGATACCTAACACCAGGGTGTACTTCATAACGAGAAAATAAAGCTGCTGACAAACACAGCTCAACAGGAACCATGCAATCCAGCAAAATCCGAAGATTGGAAGCCTTCTGTGACTGCCTCGGTTGTGAAACATGCCCAGAGAACAATGTACCTACAGCCAGTGGGCTAATTCCCAACTCGGTTATTTGGTATATGAGATTGATAGTTCAAATTTCTGAATCAAGTCCTGTCTGTGCCACTGCAGACCTGAGACTCCACACTAACAGCAGAGGTTCCTTCTCCCCATGCTCACCTTTAACAGTCCCCCAGAGTCCAGAAATCTGCAGAGTAGTGGGTGTCTGAATTAACTAAATTTGCTTCATTATGTTTTACAGCTCATCGACTTTTCTTCCACAAATATACTTAATTATTTTTTTGAACCAGTTTTGCTAGTGGCTTCCAAAACATCCCTAGGCAACAAGTTTAATTACAAACTGATTTAAAAAAAAATACACTTTTTTTGTTTTAAATCTGCTTCCTGATGCTTTTATTGAATATACTCTAGTTCCTTGTCTATAAGAAATAGTGAATAACCATGAATATCAGTGATTTGTCCAGTCCAACTCAATATATCTCTGTAGATCATAGGAACGGTACTTCTAGTTATAGATGGGAAGTAGGTCACTGGATAATGAAACTTTTAAATTGAAAATGCAAGACCCTGGGGGAGAGATAACAAAAAGGGACAATTCACGTGATATAAAAATCTGTAATGAAAAAAGCCACAGTTCAAACACTTGAAGGTCTCTAAGTTTCTGAGAAATATGGCAGGCAACCTTCTCATGCCTAACATTATCAGCATGAGTAAAACTGCAGCTGTACTCACAAAACTGCTGCATTCCTTCCCAGCAGAACCCAAAATCGAGGTTTCCCTACCTCACACTGAAGTGTGGAGACATTTTTAAAGTAGGGAAACATCTTACAACTGAAGTGGAATTTCAACACAAGAGCAATGATCCAGCTTTTCAGAAGACTTGTACAATGATGGTGACTTGCTACAATACAATATAGCCAATGCTCTATTTTGACAAACAAAGAAACAAAAAAAACCAACAAAAAAAAAAATCATATTTTCAAAGCTGTGACATTCAAGTGATTCTACCAACCCCAAAAATGTAGTACAGCACTGAGGCAGTTACACAAAACTCAGCTGTAACGGTGCTGACGACAAAAACTGCTTAACTTGCCTAATTTCAGATTCCCTACAATATCCATAGGCAGGTAGGCCCAGGATTTGGATTCGAGCTCCTGTTCTGTCCTGGATATTTTGTCAGGTTCATAATATCTTGGTAGAAAATTACAGAACACCCTTGTAAAAACTACTGTATTAAAACCCTCTTGAGGCAACAAGACTTTCCATCTCCTTTTTAAGATATGTTTCAGCCTTGCAGGGTGTTAGGACAGGTAGAGCGGCTGGGCTGATTTTAAGACTAGTTTAAGCCTAGGTTCAATCTTCTACGTAAACACCTTTCACTTTTGGAAGCGCAGACTAATGTACACTTCTATTTTCATTTGCTACTGAATTATTTCCTACCTGGCAAATACAGAAAAGATCCTTATTGATATACAGCAGCTTGGAAACAAGCCATACGTAAAGCAAAACTATGTATAGCTGTTTACTTGTTTCATAGATACACTTAAGAGAGCAGTTAGCTGTAGTTTCGTGCTATTAATCAGAAATCATAGAACTGTAGAATCACAGAATGGTTTGGGTTGGCAGGGACCTTAAAGACCATCTCGTTCCACCCCCTGCCAGGGGCAGGGACACCTCCCACCAGCCCAGGTCGCTCCCAGCCCCATCCAGCCTGACCCTGAGCACTGCCAGGGATGGGGCAGCCACAGCTGCTCTGGGCAACCTGTGCCAGTGTCTCGTCGTCCTCACAGGAAAGAATTTCTTCCTTCTATCTAACCTAAACGCACACTTTTTCATTTTAAAGCCACCGCCTTGTCCTACACTCCACGCCCTTGTAACAAGCCCCTCTCCCGCGTTCCTGCAGGGCCCCGCCAGGCACTGGCAGGGGCTCTCAGGTCTCCCCGCAGCCTTCTCCTCTCCAGGCTGAGCCACCCCAGCTCCCCCAGCCTGTCTGCACGGGAGAGGGGCTCCAGCCCCCAGATCATCCTTGTGGCCTCCTCTGGCCTTGCTCCAACAAGTTCCTGTCCTTAACAAAGCTATCACTTTTATTTAAGTAAGCAAATTACTTATTTTTATAGGTAGAATTGATTCAGATTGCTGTTGTGAATCTGGAATAAATGATTGAAGTCATTAAGATTAATTTAAATCTACATGTTACATTCTAACAAGTCTTTCACGTGCTGTGTATACAGTTGTTTGGGAGAATTACTTTCCTTTTCAAAGAAAATCAGGACTTATACAGTAATGTTGACAATATTAATACAGGTCAATAGGACAATATTAATTGGTCAGCATCACCCTACAAAAATCAGTTTTGGAGGAAGAATTTCGGCTCTAAAATACAAAGTCTGACACTAACTAAAGCTTGACTTTGATCACTCCAATACAAATAATAAATGAGAGGGAAGAGGGAACATGCTGATTTATATATAGGGACAATCATTTGGGATTGTGTAGCATTTTTCATTATGCAAACCTCTTCAGATTTAAATACATCAAAATGTATTGAACAATCACTGAAATATGACATTATTTGTGTATTTGTGAGCATGTGTGTACATCTTGCGTCTCAGTTCAGGCAGACAGCAAACATCTATCCTATAATATTAAAAGGGCTGAATTAATATCTGGTGTCATGACTCTATTGCAGATCCTTGCATTACGTCATCAGTAAATGTATCATAGTATTTAAATTCATGTTTTCTTCAAACACATCAGTGAGTTAGTAGTGGAGTATAAAGCAAAAATGGAAATATTTTTCCAATTAGTTTAACATGAGTTTCAAAGGACAAAGTAAACAATCTAAAATGAAAAAAACCAAAATGCTGATTTTACACTTTCAAAACCAAGAAAGTAGGTTTTGTTCCTATTTTTCCATCAGGGAAGTGCCCATTTCTAACTTTACCAGGAACAATACTTTTGGAGTTGGTAAAAACAAACAAAAAAAGTCTGAAAAAAACTTTAAAGAAATCTACGGACAGGTGACAATACCTTATTAAAAGGGAAGAGCTGCCTCAGTCACTAAAGAATAGCCATTGTGTTAACATAGTATGTTAGTACTCCTGGCAGTATGCGCAAACCCAGACAGTTTGTGCAAGGTCATTGCAAATACAAGATGCATCAACCTGGTGAAGTTCCTACAGCAACATAAATGTGTTTATGAGCAGCAGGTGAATTCCTACAAAAGACTCTAAAGCTATTAAGAGCTCAGTAAGGAGTACATAATAATAGGCTGTTAACTCAGCCTCCCTGACAAGAACATCAAGAAAGGGCACTTTGAAACTATTAATACTAATACATTAAAGAAAAAAAAAAAGAAAAAAGAAAAAAGAGAATTTTCACATTATGTTTCTTTAAATCAACAAAATAAACACTCATGATTCTATTAGTGTATAAAACTAACAAAACTACGTGGGAGTAACTGAATAGCATGCCCTTTCTATGAATTCCAGTTGGCTAACAAAATCATGCATTTAAATGAAAAGCTCCCCTAATGTTCATTTTTCATTCCAACAATCACCACCCCCCCCCCCCCACCAAACCCACAGCTTTTATTCAATACATGGTAAAATGCTTATACTAATGTTAAACATGGAAATGGTACATTTTATTGCATGAAAATGGAATGGGTCTCCTTAAAAGAGCTTCCTCTTTTCCTTTGTTTTTTTCTGCCTTCTCCCAGAATGACTGCTTGGGGACATCACTACTTAATAAAAAAGAGGTTGCTTAAAGATTCAGTTCATGGCTTTGTCTCCATTTCAGTGTGAACAAAATATTAAAAGTGGAAAACTAGTAACAATCTCTCCTTCTGCACAGTTAGTGTGCAGTTGCAATGCAGTCTCAGAAGAGAGGAAAAAAAATCCAAACTTTGTTTTTCCTCCCCAAAAGAATACGTCTTATTACATGTAACTCCCCAAAATGTCCTGAATATAGGAAAGACTGCAGGAAAAAACAGGAAAAAAGTGAAATGATACCTCGTATTGGAACATTCCCTCATTTAAAGAAAGATATAACCTCACTTATGTCTCAAAGTACACAACTTCTTGACTTGGTCTGTGAATCCACCTTTTTGGCTGCGAAAGAACAACTTACAAACAGTACGTAGTTTGTGTATTGTGAAAGCACTGTCCCTAGTTTTTAAAACAGTTTGGACTCATAGATGAAGACTTTTGGGAATGTTTAAGCTAGTTCTTATTTTAAGAAGGTCTAAAGTAAACGTTTGGACAGGTTTTAGAGAAACGGAGACCTGGACATTGTATTTAACTTATAAATAAGGAAATTATTTTTTCTTAGATGGCCATCTTTTGGAAGCTATGCTAATTATTTTTAGGTCATTGCTCACAAAGCTCACCATTCTTTTTGTAAAAATATGTCAAACTTTCAAAGTTTGACTCCAGATTGTGCGTTAAGGTACTTGAAGGAACTACAAATCTGACTCCAGATACTACTAAAACTTACTGCACCAAAACTCAAAGGTGAATACACTGAAACTAGTTACTAATAACAGCAATGACAACAATAATAAAATGTTTTAAGTTGAGAGTACATCCTCTGTATTATTATTTCAGGATTAAACATGTTAAACTTTTTACCACTTCCTTTTGTGCAATTGCTATATTCTCTCTGAAGAGACAACATTTCTTTCCTACAATATGTTCATCAAAATCATCTAAAGCTTGTCCTTGGGAGGGAGCTGAACTTACTGTACTACACAATAGCTGCTTCTGATTTTTGACGCTACCTAATCATACACTTAAGATTAATAGCTGATTCCTGCAGTTAATGTTACTATTCTTGCTGTGTGAGTAATCTGTTTTTTAAACTATTTTTTTCTGAAGTTCGAATGCTGAATGGCTAGCAAATATGTTTAATAATTCCTTTTATTAGGAATCAACCTCTGCTATCAGTGGATTTAGCTTTCTTAGCTTCCTCTGAAGTATGGACTAGCTGTGTTTGTTGCCTTGTAATAGTTCACACAACTCCTATACCGCTGTCTTTGAAAGAGTTTGAAAAGCATTTATTCAAAGCCATTAAAGCACCTTTACTAAATTTGTGTGGCTCCTCTAGCAGTTACTTCAATAAGCATTGTACGTGCAGTTTTCCTTGGGGAAAATGGTATTGGCTACAGACAAGAACACAAGATCAGCAAAGACTGAACTATGTGGTTTTTTAAATCAAATCCACTAGGCTTGCTTAAACAGCATTATATTTCTTGTTGAGATTTTTTGGTTCAGCAGGAACGACAACAGTAATAGCTCTGTAGGCTACTTTATTATTAAATACGAATGTTTAGAAGCTATATCTAAATAATTGACGAGAACGATTAGGAGACTAGCCAAACCAGGCACCTAATGGAGAAGGCCTAGCTCAGAACTTCTATGATAAACCCTTTGCTGCATGGAACAGATATTTAGAGGCCAGATTACTTTTTCTCCTAATAGTAATTATATCAGTGTCATTAATAATAGCTGCTGCAAGGTCCTTAGGTTCTTTCCTGCAGGCAAAAATTATATCTGGTCAGAGAGTCTCATAATTATTCACTCTCATTTTCAACAGTCCTGAGACCTATTTTTTTTTTTTTTTTAAAGAATCTAAGGCTTTTACAGTTCTTCCCTTGGGAAACTAGGTTAATAACAACAGAATAGGAAAACTGAGAAGCTTGTTTAACATCACTTACTATGCTAAAATAAGCTAGGAGATTTCATTTTAATGATCATCTCCCAAAGCGCATTTGTAGTGATTGTTTTTTAAAAACATTTACCAGACATGGTTCATTTCCCAGGAGCTCCAAACAGCCGAGAATGCGAGAGGTGTTCCTTGGGGCTCTGGTGCCTTGCAGTGACAGGCTGATCTGTTCCTGCAGCTATGGGCAAATACTAAGGTCTGCCTAATACTACTATCCAAAAGTTCTTAAGTATCCATATCACTCAATGCTATTTTTCTTATGAGAACATGCTGAAAATGTAATGAAAATGTGTTACTGCATGAGCCCTACGTTTCTTGCTTCTAGTCACATCAGAAACATTTTACTTGGAGGCAGCATTTTGCTACTTATGCCTCAAGTAATTTGAATAATTGAAAAATATTACAGGAGCAAAGCGTTCGTTTTAAAAGAGAACGATTAGCATGAGGCTAAAAATTGCCCAGCTGATCATTCAATGCTAACAGCACAGCGCTCACTATTTTATACTGCATATACTCACTGAGTGGCCAGGCACCTGAAAAGCACATCCCTATCGTTACAAGCCTTCTCCTGTTCCCCAATTTTGTCACCCACGTTGACTTTAACATTTAGGCAGGAAGCCTGCAAGGTTATCAAGCATGCTGTGGTGGTATATATAAAAGAATGTGCCCGGAGAAAGAACCAGTACATGGTAACAATCCAGCCACAACAGTACCGAATGAACTGTGCTGCTCAGGAGTAACAGCGCACAGTCTGCAGGCTCCCTTCGGCCTCATGTGGGCTGGAGCTGGTGCATAGATTATTCTTCATGATTTAAAAATCTAACATAAAAGCAAAATCTGAGCCAAGAAAGTATTAGCTGGTACTTCAGGGAAATAGGGAAGCTGTAACATTGCAGTGCCTGAAAAAAAGTGATCCTTCTATCTCCGTTCAGCATTATGTGAAATTGTAACTAAAGGGGGTGGACAGACTGGAGTGGTTTAACTTTTTGAGTAGGAGGGAGGTTGTGGGTCAATGAACCTCACACATGTCATACTGACCTCACAGAAAGGCGTAGGGCTATAGAAAAGAAATTACTAATTTTATTTTGTCTTTACAAAGCATTACCCAGAAGTTCAGAGGATTGTCTGATCAACATGACATGGCTTCTTATAAGAAATGTACATATCTTGTCTAATGAGAACATGTATGGCTCCTGGCCAGTGAGGTTTGAAACCAGCTGATATTCAAGCAGGGTCACATTCTGCCTGAGCAGAACTGAATTAATCTGAGAAGATCGTAATGAAATATCTCCTTAGCTGGAGAAGACACAGAGGAACATCTGTTGCCCTAAACCAAGATGGGTCACACACCGTACACTGGCAGCTCACATGGGAAAAAAGCTGGAATGAAACAACTTCGGCATGTGCGGGAAAGTGAGCTTGGTGTGTTCCCCGGGCTCCCAGGAGCATGAGGTTGCTGTGCTAGTCTTCAGTACGGTACCGAGCATAGCACAAGATTATCTGTTCCTCAAAAAGCGTGGAAAAAAAATTGTCAAGGCTTATCAGTTCATACCTCTGTACAGGTACCAAGTGTCACATCTTTTTACCATCAAAGTGCAAAGTATGTGATCTTGTATATATACACTTCTGTGGTTTTGAAATATATTTCTACACAGATTTGCCTTAAACTACAGAATACTACTGTGGACAAACAATTCTAAAAGAGAAAATTATGCTCTTGCTAATCATTTTCCATATTAATTTTTGTAAAAATAATACTGTCATTCAAAACATTACTCATTGATCGTCTTAAATCTTCACATTATTGCTATCAAAGTCATTTACCTCAAGGTCTCTTAAGTATTTTACTACTTATATTCAGGGTGGCTCATTTTAATTCATATTAATGAATATTCAAAGAAATAGCGGTGCTTGTTTTAATAGTATATATTAAGAAGGAGCATCATTTCTTGTATAAGCTAAATAAATACATGTATAAGCTAAATAAATAAATGATAGAAAAATTAACAAGGTCATACTGCTTTCTAATCCTTTAATTCTGGTACTTTATCTCTTTGCCTTATCGGCTCTTCATCTCTTTTTAAAATCTCATTGAAAAACTAATTTCCCCCTTGCCTCTACTGCTCAGTTATTTTCTCTCTTTTATTTATTAATTCAACTCTAAATAATACTGGAATGGAGGAAAAGTCCTATCTGACATCCTACATATCCTGTCCGCTCACTGTCATATGGAGGTGAGTTACAATTTTTATGTGAAAACTGCCTGTGATTTGTAAATTGAGTCTGCCAACAAAATGAAATATTTTGTCAGAGGGATTTGGCTTTAGTGTAAATTTCATCAAAAGACGAGAAAGTGAAGAATCATCAGCCAGCCCCCCCCCCTTCTATATCCTGCTCCAAAAGATATTCTCTGCCTGGAGATGTCATTGCCATGCCTTGGGATATCACTTGGGTACATTCCATTAAAATCTGTTCTCTATAGAGAGGCTTCCTCTGCTAATTATATATTATCTTGTGCGCAACAGAAAATATAATCCAGCTGGTGTATTTGGGCCATATGGGAGAATAAACTTAATACAATTGCTGATAAGTATACAGATTGATATGCTTAATACAGCTCTCTGGGACCATTAATTTTTGATGATTAACTTTAAGGGTTTGGGTGGAAAAGGGGAGGAATAAGCATTTTCCAGTTCAGCTGCACAACCTGAAGTGCTGCCGGTACAGTGTATACCCACCGCCGACTGCTTTTCCCTTCCCATGAGGGAATTGTGACGGAAGGACTTGGCGTCATGACAAGGCTGTGACAAGGCCACATCTCATCCCAGTCCTCCACCTGACTCGAACTCGTGAGCTTCTTGGAGAGAGGTAAATAGATTACAATGGCCTGGTATCTTTCAAAAAGTACAAGCTTTGGTCAATGTCTGAGTAAGAGTTTTAAAGTATAAAAGAAAAGTTGATTACTCTTAGCAAGGAAACGGAGCTTCTATTCATACTGGGAATCTGATTTTTATAGGGAAAGACAATACTGCCTATAAGAGATATATTGGTTTTTTTTAGAGTACTGGGCTATTGTGGAAGATATTAACAGATTTTAAAATAGAATGGCTACCTAACAGACTGCAGAACAGGGCAGACACCCTGTACCAACAGACAGTTTGCAAACGTTTAGTATCTATGAGGACTCCAAAGAAGGTCTATCAAGAAATGCTTTTCAGAGTACACCTTAGATCTCTAAAGTCAAACATTTAAAGGATTCTTTGTGTGTTGGTGTAGACTCATCATCTAAGGTGACAAATGTTGCTAACTGTATAGTTTTCAGAGTGATCGATAATCTTCTAGCAATGAGATATTTCAACTACCAAGCCACAACATACAGTATTACTTCAGGCTCATGACAGTCTCTCCCTGGTTACATCACGTAACTATTTAAGCAATGGAAAACTTTTTGTTTTCTTTACTGTGACAGAAACTCCTAGCATCTTGGGCTGAATGTCTGGGAATTTTTGTTTTCCTCACAGGCCAAGTCAGCTCTCTAATTATGTCCTGGGTCAGCTTATGTTCACTGCACTTTGGGCTGAAAAGCTGCAGAACAAAGTGACCTCTTGTCAGCCAACCACATAAATATGTACCAGTGTATTCCGAAATATGAAGCTAAAAATCCGTACAACCCATTGATTGACTCACAATGAATTTTGTTATTTTCTCAAGATTTCCATTTTTAGAGTCAGATAGGAAGCCAAACAATATTTTGTTACGATTCTGAGCGTTCTGCAGCAATTCACTGAAGAAAAGGTCATATGGAATATGGTGCTTTAAAATAGACAAATTACTGAGCTGCTTTATTATATTTTAAAATTCATATGTTTCATACTTACAGCTTATCGATAGCCTTGTATAACTTACTTTCTCTATTTCTTTATTGTTTGGTAGCTTTTCTCAGAAGAAGTGAGTATTTTTCACAGAGAGAGCTTACCTTTCAGTAGTTGCCTGTGTGCAATTTGTATTGCACAAGAGTGCAAATATAAGTTTCTTGCGTATTTAGCACCATTTAGCCTCCTTCCCTTGTTCTGCTTGTTCTGGATATGCATGGAAAGATGCATCTCTATGTTCTGTGTTCAGTCACTAATTTGTCCTACTGATGAAACTGTTGGAAACTGCCCTGTTTTGTGGAATGCTCACTGTAGTTTATTAGACAGGTACTTGATTTCTGTACGTTTACACATCTTTCCTGAAACCTTGGGAGTACATGACAAGATATTACTTCCATTTATGAGCTGCAGAGTTGCTGCTGGTTATAATTAAACGCAAGCATGCTCCCCCAGTGTGGTCCCCAATGTCATATTGACAATTTTGCAAATATCAACAAGGAACCTTATAAGAAATAGCAGTTAATACTTGTAAAACTTTAAAATCCTGCAGAGTTCTTCAGACTTTTGCAAATTTAAGAAATGGATATAATCAGATGAATTTGGGGGACTGAGTGTTTGTACTTGATGGAGAAATACAATTTCTTATAAATCAAAACAAATCCTCTTTTATAAATACAAATGACCAGTAAAAAGGAATAAGGACAGGACCAAAAAAGATGTTCCATTTTACAAATTAGTGCATTTATTATTACCTAAGACTATTGTTTTCTGCATTTTTCTTGACTCCTTAAGACACTAATAAAATTTCTGTCCTTCTCATAGTCAACGTGTTCTTGAACTTCAGCTGCATTTTTTACTGTCCAGTAGAGGACTAAATCTAGTAGACAATTCTTTCACTTTTATCACATTTCTTGTGGGTATGTAATACCATCTCTATTTTGTCACTGCTGCTGAGAACGTGAATGCTGATATTTCCCTCTTTGAGGGTTAGTGGGAAGCCTAACCTATCTACCCCTGACATTACACGAACAATGCTACTTAATACACAGTGTTCCAAGGTGAATAAGAATGGATTAATTGAATCTGTTAATAATTGAATTAATGTGCACGTTAGTATTTTCTGGCTTTGAGTTAGGAACTATCCTTTTTTTTTTTTTCCAATATACAAATCCCATTTGTATTTTGCCACTATATTTACCAAGTGCTACTGTTATACATTTCTTCAGCACTATTTAAATATAATTAAAGTGTTATAAAATCACATTTAATACTGCAAATCATCAGACTGACTTGCAGTACTAGATGACTCATCTCTCCACTCTAGAATCTAGTCTTCAAAAAGTGTTGTAGAAAATCTCTTATATACCTATTCCTCTACTCAAATAAGTGATCTTTTTACTGCTGTTGCTGGCTTGTCTCTTACTCTGCCTGTTACACAGTACTGCCAGACAGCATGCCTGTTGTAACTTACTAACAAAAGGTGTATTCAAGAGCTAAACAGTTAGTGATTTAGGAAAAAGGTGATGCCTGTGGAATAGTGCTGGAATAGTGTGGAAGAGATGCCAGTAGTGCATTTATCTCCCCACACCTAAGAGGGGAGAGAAGATTATAGTTCGAGGATAACTCCTTATGTACTACAAAAGGTGAAAACAGAAAATGGTTCTTTTTTGGTAGAAACAGATAGGAGTGGTTTAGACTGTATACACCAAAGGGCAGTGAATCCTGTGTATTTAGTCTTGCTGCACAATGGACAAGGCTAAGTAATATGTACACCTCTAAGGAGAACTATTTGACATGATATATCAGCAGATAATCAATCTGTTGATAAAGGACTTCTATAAAGATAACCTTTATAATTTAACATCTGTATGAATGGCTTTAGATCTTTGAAATTGTTCCTATTCACTTGAATAAAATCTCACTGTTTCTCCTGTTTAATTCACTTGGTTATTATTTTAGTACCAACAAACAAAACAAGGGCAGTCCAAGTTGTAAGGTGGCTTTCTTTGCTAATGGATCAAAACCTGAAGGACTTCCATTACTGTAGGAAAGTAAAGTTTCCTTCCTTTGACTACCAAATATTCTAAGCGATGTCTCTTCTCCCTCTAGGTGTGATATTTAAATTGTTTGGATTTTTTTTCCCAGTTTACCATTTTTTTCTGCATCATTAAAGCTGCGTAATCTCAATGCAGCCAAGGAAAAAAAAATCTCAGATCAATGATTCTATGATTCTATTTACAGAACCTAACATCCCTAAGTATTTCTTTCATTACTTGGCTTATATTTCTGTTCTTTGTGGTCTTTTCACAACTAATATCCATTAGTTCCATTGTGACTTTCAGATGGGGACAGAGAAACAGCAAGAACTGACTTAGCCGGGAAGTGTTTAAGATGTTAAGAAAATTTAAAAATTTTCCTAGGTCTTTAGGAATGAAGGCACTGATTAGCACTACATTTTATACTGGTACAAGGCTCTATAACCAACTGGAAATGACAAAATATGTTTTGGGCTTTGGGAGAAGTAGGCTTGAAATCACGCTTTCACAAGACATACTTGTGTGCACCTTGTACCTTTACTGGTATTGCACGTTGTTGCCCTCTTTTGTGTGAAATCACCTAATTTTGACAGAATGTCAGAAATATGACATGGATGACAGGCAGTTTCTCTCCCTCGTGTAACCTTCTGTAACCCTCTAAACAAGGCTGGTGCACTCTATGATTTAAGCATGAATTATTGCTAAATAATGCCGCAAAATGAAATGACATTGACATTCATCTTAATTGTTTCAGTGTTGTGAAGTGTTTACAATCCATAAATCAAAATATCTTCAAGCATACGATCCATTTATCCACGTTCATAAATGTAGTTACTATAACACAGGTATATCTACTGCCTGCTTGCTGCTCAACTTGATTCTGATGTGAAACAAGACAGTCATTAAACAAGTCAGAAGTAAAACAACAAAAGACCGGTACAAAATAAAACGTCTACTTATATAGCATCGCACGTGGGATCAAGTGAAAAGTTTAGAGTATTTTTTAAAAATATTGAAAATACGAAACATATTGCTCTTTAGGATCTGAGTTTGGGTGATGCTGTAAGTGAGACCTACTTTCTCATAGTACTTGATCTCGTAGTCCAGAATTGCTCCATGGGGAAAGTCCGGCTCTTGCCAGGAGAGGGCAATGCTGTTTTGGGAAGCCCAGTCCTTCCTTACCATACCTATCAAGGAGGGTGCTGAAAGGGAAAAGGATAACTAAGGGTTAAAGACAAAGCACACGGTTTATCCTTTCAAACTACTGTCTTAGGATACCAACCCGAGGTAACTTGGAGTGACCTCCAGACAGAAAAGCATGACAGATGGCAATTCTCAGGGAGATGATACAACCTGGAATTAACGTCTCAAGTACATACTAGTAACTCCTTTGTTAAAGTGCAGTCCAGCTTCTGGAAAGTGGCTATATATAAAAATATAGATAGAGGCGCCTGTGCCAGTCCCCGCCACCAGGTCCACACAACCAGGCTGGCTCCCAGGACATCGTGTCCACGGCAGAACCCCATTTCAGAGACAGTAAATCCTACATTCCGTATAATCTTCATTAAATGTTATAATTCAGCTGTGTAAAATGTACATTGGGTTTATTCTTTGGGGTAAAATGAAGTGACACGGCTTAAAACAGATGCAGTGAATTTGATTTCTGCTAGCTGGGCTGGCAGCAGCAAGGGTGTTTTAGCCGGTAGCTGCCTGCACAGGAGCCAGCTTGTCAGGGGAGGCCAGTGGCAGGGAGGGGGCTATGGGCAAACCCTGGGGGCAAAGGTGTGCCCGGACCTACCTGCTGTAACGGAGACTGCAGGTCTGCTGCAGTGCAGCACGTAGGAACCGCTTCCAGCAGCTTTTGGAAAGGGCCCCGCATGGGTGGATGCACGCCAGAGCCAAATTATCTCTTGGTTATGGGGTTAACTAATTTTAAGAAATGCTTTTTCTGCCCTTTTAAAAATAGAAGGCGCACTGTTATCTATGCAGTAATTTCAAATGGTGCAAAAATCGCATTTTAGGAAATGGTCTTAGCTTATGTTATTAATCTGGTCAAGTATGCCAAAAGAGATCTAATATTCTCCAGGTACTAATGCTGCTTTAATGCTATTGGTGTGCAGCTTTCCCAAATTTTACAACACCACCAGTCATGTTGTTCAACATTCTTGAAGATGACTGAGAAAGCTGAACAAAGCAGCTACCATTAAAAAAAAAAAAAGTTATTCCAGTGATTCATAGCTTTTGCTATTTGTCTTTCCACTAACAAATATCAGTTCATTACACACCCTCCCTCATTCCGCTCTATTACGAATCTTACTTAACCTCTTCTGAACTTCCAAGGAGCTGTCCCCTAAAAATAACACATTTTTACAGCTTCTGTTTTAATCTTTTGAATGAAAGAGTCTCCCTAGGAAAATGAAATAAGAATCTGCTTCTAGTCACAAAATTTCATGCCTTAGTTTTCTTCCCTGTAAATATTTCAGGAAGTTTAAGAAATGAAAACAATAAATAAATTCTAGAATGCAAAGAAACACTAAAGAAAACAAAACCCGATTGTTTTTCTTTGAAAAAAGGGAAACTTGCCACACAGACATGCACATAACAATCTCTTTCTTTGTGACAGTGCATTTATCCAAGAGAGAAAATAAACTTCCATTCACTGCCAATCCTCCCTGTGGATAACTGTTCTGTAGTATAATAGTCCAGTCCTCTCTGATGTGAAAAACCCAACACCTCAACATGAAACGCTAAATAAAAAAACCTACCAAAAGCATTAAGTGGACAAAACAGAGCTCACGCAGGAAACTGTCCTACACCTGTACTTAGGCCACTCTAACCACAGGTCTGCTGCAAGGGAATGAGAGAAAAAAAGAATTGCTGCTATGCTCAATAAAGGATTATCTTATTTTTAAAAGTCCTTAAAAAGCATAATGTAGAGTACCTGAATAGTACAAAATACAAATAAATAAATGAAAAGCAGTCATAGATTTTGGGCCAAAAGTTTATCGCTGGGTATGTATAACCACTCCCTCAGTTAAAATGAAATTTTTACTATTGAAGTTGAGGGTGAAGCTGAGCTCTTGTAATATCTGGGGTAAAATCAGCTACTCAAGCAGGTAACAAAGATAGATCTGCTTAAAGGGAAAAAGAAGCTAGCAAACATGGATTTGTATTTGCTAAACAGTGATCGAAGGCCTGCCAGGGTATTGCTTATATAAATTTGTTTACCATTTGTTGTTTTGAGTCATTCACTGTTATTTGCTGTGATTTACAGGCGGGTTGAGGGAGCTATAGCAACCTTTCAGATACATCTAGGATACCGTGAGTACCTGCTCATGGGTGACGGACATCAGCTGGGCCACCTTCCCCAGCACATCATGGCTTTGTCTCACTGTGTTTGGGGGTTCACTGGTCAGACAACCAAATCCCTGGGAAATGACTGAGGTTGATTTACAGAAAACAGCAGTTTAAACTGTAGATACAATTACATTCTTGGCCTTTCTAGGTTTTTAAAATATAGATTAGTGCTACTACACTTCTTTAAAAATTATGATCTAACCTTTATAAGCTTTGCGTATGTGCTGCATGTTGTGCATTTTTCTTTGGGTTCCGAATTCCAGATTTATACAGCAGTTTATGCAGGTTTTCAGTCTAAGCTCACTGCAGTAACTCTGCCATTTGAGGAAGCACATGTCAAAACACAGTCCTGGCACATCTGAAGATCCTCTCAAAAGTTCAGTGTAAGAAATAACCCAAGCTTGCTTCCTGGGAAACAACTCAGCAGCAAATTAATGAAAGAAAATTACTTTAGCCCTCTCCTAAACCAGCTGTGCTTCACCTGCACTTGAAGCTGAAATGCTCACATCACCCCTGTAGCGCTGTGCCAATCCTCTAAATCAAAATGCGGAGGTGTAGACATAGGACAGTGAATATAAAAAGCATATTTGTGTTTGTACTAGGGTACTGGGCAAAAAAAGAAAACAAAAAAGAAGAAGTGTACTTTTGTGTACTTTTGAACAAAAAGCCACAAAAGAGCCAACATTGTCCATTTCTTATATGTTCAGAAGGATAAGCCTGTATTTGTCATACAAAGGTTATCTATTGACATCTCAGAGGAAATAATGAGTTTTGGGAAAAGGATTTCAATCAGAAATTTATTGTACAAATAAACAGTCAAATAAACCCAAGTAATTAAAACCTGCAGCTAGCTCAGTTTCTATTTCTTTAGTTATTGTGAAGTGCTACCAAAAGCAATACTTTGTACGGAGATATTTCAGCTTCTTATAACAGTTGCTCACTAGAGCAGAAGTTATTTATTCCCTAAAGATCCTATCCATTTATTGTTAAAGCTCTTTTTAACTGGAAAATTGTAAGATAGGTAAATCTTATTTGCCCGTTTATAAAGACTGCTCTAATGTTCCTATGATGAATCAATGGGAAGTTCTTTTAATTAGTTGTTTCAAATCCAGTAGCTGCAGGAGAGCTCTAATTTGGTTACCCAATGAAACTATTTGGGAAAAAAAAATGCTTAGAAGCACAGCATGGCTTTTAATCACTTTAATGGCAGCACTTTCTTGCCGTTGGTACTAGGCTGAAGAATGGCTTCTGGCTCTTAAGCTCAGCGCAGATCTCCGTTTTGTACTGAGGATTCTTTGCACCATCTGCTCTCTATGTTTTCCGCCACACTGTTATAGATTTCTTGAATTATGATGAGGCATCTACAGTGCGGTGAACTCCTGATTTAGTTTAGTCTGATAAGTTTCTTTGTCTTTTCAAATTTGTATTGAATAATGGAAGTTCATTCCTTAATTCACAGTAAGCTTATTTTATTCTAAATCTGTTTGGCTTCTCTTTTTTTCAGAATCCCTTTTCTCATACGCTACACGAAGGACAGAAAAATGTGTCTTTTAATTGATGATTGGATTCCGGTGTCATTTCTCTAGAGACTTTCTCTTCTTCTGAAGTTGTCTTCTATTATATGAAAGCATCTGATTTCAAAACAGGTGACCTGTAGGGTTTCTGAAGCTTTTTTCCTTTAGTCCATTTTCAAATTTTCCTATTTCTTGTTCCACACTGTCGAAAGACAGCAAAGAATTGCCAGCATTTTCCCCCTGGTTTTCAGGGTTGAAAAACGTTGATATGGTGCCCATTCACTATGAAGAAGCTTCAGACCGAACGGTAGCTGATGACAAAAGCTCATTTGATGGCTGTCTGTACACGGAGTGCTCTACCCCTCTGGTATCTCATCTCAAATTTTACTACTTTGGTGAGAAGAAACCATGACAGGTCAGTGCCCTTTTACTGGCTGGCAGAACCCTACCAGGTATGCACAATCACTTTCTTGTTAAAAAATATTACCATCCAACAAACAGGAACAGCTGCATCACTGTGTTCCTCTTCCCTGCTGTGTTCTGCCTGTTTGGCCAAAGCCAACGAGGTGCCAGCAGATACCAATTTGGAGAGGAGAGAGTGGAAGGGGGGTCTGAACTGGGCACATGGTGTGGTGAGGACTGCAGCTTCCCTCTTTTGGACACCATCCTCATGAGAAGGCTGTGGGTCCCAGTGGGTAAAATGCTGTCATTTAGGATAACGTGGTTTAATTTAGTTAGATGTTTCTATACCTCTACCATTGCCAGTAATAATCTGAATCGTGTAACTGCATGTTATTCTTTCCTGGAGACCTCTACTTGCTTCAAAGTACAGGAAAGACCTCAGTCACCAAAATAAAGGGCTTTATCATGTTTTCTGAGCAGGGGCTTCCCAATAGATGACAGAATCCAGCCCCCTCCCTCTTCTTTCTCTCCTACCTCAGCGACTTCCCAACTGCAGCTGGGGGAAAATACTGACTGAGGCCCCCTCAGCAACCTTGCTTCTCTTTGAAAACTCATTCATTGATCCCTTCTAGTTTCATACAACACAGTCAGAGGAGGAAATCTGCTTTAACATCCTTCAGGGAGCCTGCATTACTTTTGTTGGGGAAAAACTTCCTTCATTAAGGGAAGGACACTTAGAGGGTGGAAGAAATATCAGTGCTGTGAGGACTAATTTGTGTTGACTTGGGTTTCATGTCTCCGTTGGCCAGAAAACAAAAGACGACTGCTTTTCTGTTCATTAAGAGAAAAAGACTTTTTCAAGCTTATATCACATGTTAATGGCATGAATTAAATCACACGGTAATGTGCCACTATGGAAGCCATGGGTATCTCATCACCCAAAAGCCATTCAACAACAGGTTTAGGAAATTAATGAAACAGAATATGGTATAAGTACATTTACTTTCAAATGTTTTCTCCTTTTCCTTAATTGTAATCCTAGAAAGTTCTTTTGGAAACTACGGATATTGAAAAGGAAAAAACTGGTCTAAATTTCTGTTTCTTTTAATAAATACAGCTATACCTAAAAAAACCCACAAACCAACAAAAAACACTGTCAAATTTTGTCAAATCATACATACGTAGTATTTATAATTGTTAGCATAGATATGTACTGAGATCCAATTTTCAAGTGTTTTTCTGGGTGCTAAAAACAACCTTCGCACCTTCTTCTATACCAGAAAATGTTATTATATTTGTACAGTGTTTCACCAGTCTAGGTTCTGTAACTATATTAAGAATTTCTATACTATTGGGCACTGAGTATGATTTTATATTATACATAGCAATAAATGAAGTCTGCAATTTTATTCATGATCCCAAGCTTGAAAAAATTATTTCAGGGCACAGTAAGAAAAACAGTGATTTTACTTTTGGTTCTAGAGAGTCTGTGAAAAAGGTAATAAGCAATAAAAAGTTGTTTTCTTAGGGGAGCCATTTTGCTCCAGTAACAGAACGGGAAGTAATGAAACAACATTTCTTGATCAATGATAACACCGCCAGTATTATTAGCATTTGAGCTATTTACCAAGGAAGGATTTGCCAGGGAAGCTAAGAAGCCAGAAGACTTCAACCTCCATCAGTAACGCCACGCGTGACACGTATTACCGGTCAGCTGACAAGGCTGTAGTTGTGCTGCCTATCACCTACAGCACTCCTCATTCCTGCAATACGATTATTACTCCTCCAGCAGAGATGCCTTTCATCCTTTTTTCCTTTTGTGTTTGCTTGTTAAATCTTTCTGTTGCTATCTTTGTAGGATAAGGGAAGAGACACTATTTTATGGGCAAGGAATGTGCTATGGATTCAGGAGACTTATGTTTGTATTCTTTTCTGGTTGTGCTCCAGAGATTTTCTTAAATCTTCTGACTGTGTTATTGTCATGGTTAACCCCAGTGACAACTCGAGTACTACACAGACACTTGCTCACTTCCCCCTTCTCTGTCTTCCCCGATGGGATGGGGAGGGAATCAGAAAAAAATATAAACCCATGGGTTGAGATAAGAAAAGTTTAGTAATTGAAATAAAGTAAAAATTACGACAACAACAACAACAACAATAATAATGAAGAGAGGGAGAGAGAGGAGTGAAACCCAAGGGAAAAAACCACCAAGTGATGCACAATACAGTTGTTCATCACCCTCTGACCGATGCCCAGCCAGTCCCCAAGAAGCGATCAGCAGCCCCCAGTCACCCCCCGCCCCCCCAGCTTATACACCCAGCATGACACCATATGGTATGGAACATCCCTTTGGCCAGTTCAGGTCATCTGTCCTGGCTGTGTCCCCTCTCGACCTCTTGTGCCCCTGCTTGCTGGACAAGCCTGGGAACCCAAAAACTCCTGGATTTAGAGTAAGCGCTACTCAG
Source organism: Falco naumanni (assembly GCF_017639655.2). Taxonomy (NCBI): domain Eukaryota; kingdom Metazoa; phylum Chordata; class Aves; order Falconiformes; family Falconidae; genus Falco; species Falco naumanni. Next base: position 115,987,722 of record NC_054055.1, read on the forward strand.
CAAGGACTAAACCATCAGCGTGTTATCAACACTGCTCTCATACTAAATCCAAACCACAGCGCTGCACCAGCTACCAGCAAGCAAATTAACTCTGTCCCAGCCAAAACCATGACAGCTATCCTAACGTACACTGGGAATGTCAATACCTTCCATTATGCACAGTATGTGAGAACTTTAATGTTAGAAGTGTGTGTGTGTCTATATGAAAGACTAAAAACTAAGCGCAAGTTTACATGGAAAAAATCATGGAAATATGAACATAAATTAAACTCTTATTAAAAAGCCTGGTTCATAACCCATATCTCTTTATATTAAAGATGTCCACATGGCTGCAACATCTTTGGGTTTATGCTGAATTCAGTAAGAATTCTTTTTCTTACCATACAAGGCTGTTTACAATTAGCACAGTGACTAGATAAGATACTTGATTCTTCACAAAAGAGAGTCTCTTACCTTCCTAATCACTTTAGTGGTAATTCACAGTTACAATGCTTGGAGGGGATACTATTACTGACACTAACCTTGGAGTTCAAAGTTGAGGATCGAGTTTTCCTGAAAAGTCATTAGAGCTTGCAAATTAGTAACTCTGGGTGAAAAATAATGTTTTTACTTTATTTTCTTACACTAGTTCCCTAAAGGTTTGCATTCAAAAGGCAGCGTAACAGTATGCTTCTTTTGAAGCACTTCATTCATTGAAAAATAGGCCTCCAGCAAGCTATAATTATAATTTCTCCCTCCATTTTAAATTCTTTCCCCTTGCAGATTTTCTTTGCTTGCTCAGAAAAGGTGGATGAAAGCCAAGTGAACCTAATATCATTACCAAAAAACAGATTCTGCTGCAGTGTGGTGGGCTAAAGGTCATCATAGATGCAATCCCCAAATTTCCTCCAGGCTAAATGTGGTATCAACATAATTTTTTTCCTACAATGTTCCATAATGCAACTCTTTATTCCTTGTTGCTTAATTTCCCTCTCATTTATTGTTGATCTTACATAAGAAGACAGTTAAATACTCACCCAGACGATTTTGCAACACTACGGATTTTCTTTCAGTTGGAGAATGTGCTGCAAATCAGTATTTTGCAAGCTTGAGACAAAAGCATTCCTAGATCTTTAGTTCTACCAGGACTGCTCAGTCCCTGATTCTTCAAAATAGATTATAGCAGAAGATACTTAAAAGCAATTTTAGAAAAGAAAGCCTTATCAGCCGTCAGTCAGGGTGTGTGTATGTTCTGTTCTCTCTGACAAAGTGTATGTGCAAATCCCTCAGCTAAAAAGTATGGTGAGATATTTGGCATAATTTATAATACAGTGATCAATTTAAAATACTTTAATAATGCTTCTTTAAAAAAGTAGCTGAAAAAAAAACCCCACACAAATGTTTTATATATATGTATGTTTGAAGGGGTTACTCCATATGCTCTGTATTTCCAAAGCAAGCGGAACAAATTCAGTTCAGACAAGTTTAGTGGAAGGGTAGGACTCCAGGAATCACGTGCCAACAAAAATAGATCTGCAAAACTGGAAAAGGTTGCCTGTCACCTAAGTGGAAATCACCTCAAATCAATGCCCTCTGACAACCAATGGGATCTGCATCAGAATAAGCAGATTCTTGGCTCCCTTCCATTGCCTTTTACTGTTGAAGCAGCAGGACACAGTAAGTGGCTTAAAGACCTACTTAGGTCCCTGCGATTCTTGAGGGAACAGCTCTCCCAGCTCAGAGCTTCCCTGTCCTGCTTTGGCAGAAGACAACACACCGGTTGTGTGGCACCGGCGTATCAGCTCACATCAGGTAGTAACAACCCCTGTGGCTGAATGGCACAGCAAGAGCGTGGTAACTGGGGAAAAAAACACCCTGCGCTCTGTTTGCTTCTTCCAGGCATTTTGCTCTGGATCAAGCAACAGAGTATTTGATGGCACAGGGGAGGGTGCGGGAGGCCCCCCAGGCAAATCCCTTCCTATCGTCTCTTATGACAATTATCAACCCTGTTGTGGTACCCACAGCAGAACTAACAGAATGCAATGTTCTTAGCCAGCAGATTCCCTGCTTTCAGAAGCTCAAACGTTATGTCTTGTACTGTTCCCTGTTCCTCCTGACCCAAACGTTGTGGCAAGTCACCGACTGTCGGCTGGTGGAACATCCCCATTGAAGGTGGTGTGTGTGCTTTCCTGGGGGAAATATTCCAGACATGCAGGATTCCTCTTAAAAATGAAGGCTGAATGGCTTATAATATCCTTTTTAGGAAACATGGTGCTAAAAGAGAAGGAGGTGGGAGAAACTGGTTTATCAGCAGATTCAGATTGCTGCTGTAATGATGTTAATCAGCATGAAAAAAGATGTGTTCCAGCCAATGTGTTATGTAGTTATAAATACCGTGCCAGCACTGCTAGGTGGCCTGTGATGTGGGGACAACCTGTGGTGACACATTTCTCCGGAGAACTTTGTTTTCAACCTCCTAATGTAACTTGGGAATTGCTATAAATTTACTGGAAATACAACTTGAGGTTAAGGAGGCATCATTTATTGCAGCAAGGTGTCATTATGGAAACAGAGCTGTAACTAAGTCTCATTCAGCAACAACCCCTCCAGGGTCAACTGGAACCAAATTGCTCTGCAGAACTTCCTGCTGCTAAATTGATCTCAGAAGTTTGGAAATGAAATAAGCAGGTTAAAAAGCACTAGGAAATCTGCAATCTTTTCACTCCATTAATTGCTACTCATCCTGCCATGTAACAAAGACAAACCTACAATGTACACTCATTTCAGCAAATCGCTCCTGATCTTGTTTATATCAAAATACGAGACTACATCAGACTGTAGGTCATTTTCTGTCAAACAGTACTTTAGAGGTCTGACAGAAGTTTTTCTTCTGGCAAGAAAATCATGAATATTTTATTTGAACTTCCGTGAACCTTCTGTAAAAGCTGTTGGCATGTGCAGGGAATGTCAGAGCTACTGTGCTTCAGCATTTTGAGTGGTATCTGTAGAGCGCATGGAGACACATCTGATACTGACTTAAAATGTACATCTTCGGACAATTCCCGCATAAATGTTGATTTTGACAAAGCACTTTATAAATCACAGTGATGCTAAATAAATATGCCTTCATAAATTAATTGTCCCAGTGATGTTACAAACAAAATTATATCATATATTATATAAATGCTAAAAAGATTCCAAAGATACGCTCCCATCTGTTCATTACAAAGAATCATTAGATAACAACAAATGCTATGGTTTAGTCTATCTCTGTTTTACATAGGGTCAGGTATCTTTTAAATCTTTAATATGTAGGCCTGTGGACAGAAAAGCACACCATTTTAAGCTCTGGCATAGAGACAATGTGAAATACTTCTAGAAGGCCAGTTAAGTCAATGGTTTGTACTTGATGTACATGGATCACTGAAAAGCACTGTTGCTGTCAAAGGTATGTTCGGTGTTCAGTTTTTAGTCAGGTAGGGTGGAATTCATTTTACTTGATTCAAATAACTTAAAATCTGGGGTTTAGTTTTGGCAAGCTGTCTTGTCAGAGGGACACAGGCAACTCCAAATGGCAATTTATGACACCTGCCACAGACACCATCTTAGGGTGGCACCAGTGGCACACTGGAGCTGCCTGTTTAGATGCTGAACTTTGAGGTGGGTGCCACTGGGTCAAATGTACACCCTAGTTTCAGCCACAGCGTTCATTACATGCATCGCTACTATTAGCACAGAAGCTTAGTGCAAAATCAGCCATGAAGCTTCTTCAAAGATGACTTCTAGAGCAATGCAAGAGCTATTTTAGATATGCCAACATCCTAAATAAAGTGGCTTTTCCAGTTGGGTGTATCTATATGACACAACACAGTGTTGCATAGACATATCTGAGTTGGCCAGCTTGCTTCTACACTGGAACTAATACATCTGAATTAGCTCAGCCTAGTTAACTCTTTGGAGAAGATACTGAGCCAGTATTATGCTGTGCTGGAAATACAATGGAAAGATATAAAGAACTGGAAGAGAAATTAATAGGAGACTCGTGAGGTGAGGTTAAGTAAAGGTGATGCATAGTGCTTAGTGCAAATAATGGCAGTCTACAAAGGTAAGTTGTAGTAATTCTCCTGCTTTCTGTGAATGACAGGAGGAGAGAATTAATGAATAGAAGGAGCACGGTCAAGTTATCAGGAAACCATAGATTAAATACCAGGGAACACATGGTGTAGTGAGAAAACATTTATGTCTTCTATTACTTAGATCACAGGGATGTTTGCACACCTGTGAGTCTGAGGACAGGCTCTCAAGGTGAGGGATAGAAGCAATCACACTTGAAGGCATCAGGGCAAATCAACCCTAAAAGCAAACAGCAGCCAGGTGGAGTGGTTGGATGGTCTATCTCACCTCTGCCTTCTGTTATGTCTGGGATCTGAGGTTCAGAAGAGGCAGTGGCTCTTCTTGGACTACTGTACTCATATATTCTGAAAATATGTTACAATGATATTAAATGTGTTTGAAAAATAAATGTCTTTGTCTTCTCTTTCAAGAAGATTGAGTCTCTTTTATTCACAGAGACAAAACTCCCCAGAGTTAAAGAACCATTGGGAGGCTAAAGAGTTCTCATCTTTCTGAGTTGTATAAAAATTAAAACACCAGGAACATAGAGCATCCTAGAGAACAGATGATAGGTGGTAAAAGATGTTTCAAAGGAAGGTTTGTGGAATCCTGGGCAATTATGGAATTCTGTTTCAAAAGGGAAGCTTGTTCAACTAGTAGCTACCAGTTAGCTCGTGCCCTGAAGCTTGTGGCTTTATATTTACTACACACATCCATCCCCGTGCACTGATAGGCAATCTTCTGACAGAGATCCAGGTGAGAAAGAAACCTGAGTATTCACAGTTCCAGATGAGTGCATCACTTAGCTTAAGGAGCCTGTCTTTTATTTCCAGGAAATTAATTATCTGATGACTACCCTCTTAGCAAGAGCCTCTGAATTCTCAGAGATCATTCACTATGCCTTTTTGGTATTTCTCTTCTTTTTCTTGGCACTGCCTTAACCAGTTTTTGTGTTCTTCAACATTCTGTGTGCTGAACTCTGCCCTTGTAGGTTTTTTCCCAAGTCTTTTCTTCATCTCCTACCTCTCTGTCAAGCCAGTACAACAAAGGTGTTTCCTACAGACCAGAAAAGCAGGAAAGTTTAAGGAGGGAAGCTGAGCACTGCTGTCCTTCCCTTCACAACCTCTTCTTGTGCAAGGGACAAAGCCTAGTTGACTTGAGGACACATGTAGAGTTTACACTGTTCATTTTCTAAAGAGGACTGTAAAAATTCTGTGGCCGCCAAAAAGTTAGGAAGATGAAAGATATTCAGGCAAGAAACGGAGATGTGCCTTACTAACTAACGTGTTACTGAACACTGCTGGCATCTGGAGAAGTACATGAGGAGAAGTATCCATTGATACTTTCCTGATTTCCTTCCATCCGTGTCCCTTGTTGCTTATTGTCAGAGAAACAATAATGAACTAGATTAACCTTTTGAAATTCAGAAGTACTCTCTGATGAGAAAGCCTTCTGTTTGACTCAGTCCCAAGCAGAAAGGCAAGTTTGTTACATACAGCTCTCCTCTGGAATAAGCTTCTATCTATCCCTGAATAGTCTCGCGCACTGCAGAAATTTTACAGAGAGAAAACCCCCAGCTATGCAGCTTAGGTAGCTGCTTGTAAGAACTAATGGCTCATATCCACACAGCACATTAGTGATGTGGAGCTGAGCGCTTCAGGGTCTAACTTTTAAAGTGCCTGATCCTCAGAATGAGAAATAGAGTTAAATTATGCTACGTGTCCAAGCTCTTTAACACTGTCAAAACAGAGGCAATCCAAAGCGTGCACAAAAGCAGAATTTGAGAACTAAGACACCTTTTAGTTTGACAGCTGATTTAGGTATACATGAGTTTTAAGCACCATCGGGGTTAGACATTGGTATTGCACAATTGCTTACAAGCAATATTGTTACATTGGAATAATCCACAAAATAATGTTCTAATAAGCAAAATATTGTCCAGACTCTTTTATCGTTAAGTAAATCTTCTTATTTCTAATCCTCCTTAAGTATTTTAAATAATTCTCTTTGCCCAATATCACATTTCATGTCATGATTCAATTGTGAGGTGAGTTTGGTTGGAAAGTTTGAGAAACTAGCATGTTCACAAAGGGTATTCAAAATTATTTGGCAAACAAACAAAACCAAACAGTAAGATCCCTAATTCAGATGTGTCTCAGTAATTGGCAATGTCACATTCATCTTACAATATTTTACAACAGGCAATCATCTCAAGTCCCTCTGTACTCAAACATATGGTGAAACCCGTGCAAAGCAACCACCAAAACACGGCAACTACTAAGGATAATCCTTGATATATGAAAAAAATATAGCCTCCACACATGTAGCAATTCCTTGAATGCCATCTAGAAGATACTATCCTAGCACAGCTCTGAAAGGGTCCTGACAGATTCAGATGTGTGCGCTCCAGATCTACTAGTTCTTTATATATACTGTTCAGAAAACAAAGGTTTGTAAAATGTCATCAAAAAGGAAGTTTAAAAAGATCGACAAAATAAATCATACAGAATAACTTTATAATAGTTTTCTAAAGATATTATTCTGCTTGCACAGAATAATTCTGTGCCAATAACCTTATGGAAAAGAAATAATAAAGACAAATGGGCTATTTACGTATTACAGGTTTTCACCCTAAAATATACTTGTTATCATTTTGAGGAACCTATATCAATGGCATTAATTTTCTGAGACATCATGCTAACTCTGCCATAAATCAGAATTATCTATGCTTCATTAATGATCATGATCACCAAGTATTTGTGCTGTTGACTTAACTACTCATGCTGTGTGTTTTCAGATACATTGTGACTGGGTTTGTAACTGCTCAGGCAAGTCGATCTTCACCTGAAATGTCCTTTCAAAATTTCCACTTTGGCTGAACACATAAAATCTTGAGGAAGAAAGGCTGTTTTGATAATTAATTCATTGGCTCTGGCTGACAAGAGAGGAGTCAACCGCTCTGAAAATGAACTCCTCTAACTGTAAGAGCTCTGAGTTTGTCAGTGTTCATTGTCAGTCCTCACTTGCTGGTCAGCTCCCATAGTTTACTACACTACCCCATAGTCAGGCAGTTGGGAACAGCCAGCTAATCAGCCAGAAGGTAATCTGCTAGGTGGACAGGCCAGCAAAATGTGGGAATTTCTTGACAATGGGCGCATGCGTTTGTTTGGCTGGCTCCCTGGGGGAGGTTTATTTTGTTTCTCTGGCCTGGGGCAGACTAATTGGTAGACCAAGTGCTCTGGAATGCTCAGGAACAGGAGGAGTCCTCCCTGCACCATTTGTTATCCATGTTCTGGGACTGAGGATGAGTGAAGGGTGCAGGATATGCATGGAGTGAGGGGAAATGCAGGAACAAAGAGACTTCAAAACATCAGGACTATGGCAGCAGCAGCAAAGGATGGAAAGATCCTATGGAGGGAAGCACTGCAATGAAAACTGTGGAATGTCTGCAGGGAGTTAATTGTACCAAAAGAGGTGTAAGCTGAAATATTAGCCTGATGATGTGAGTGGATCATCCAAGAGACATCTGCATTGCCTGTTGATTTTTATAATCACACAAAGTAGGTGATGAAATTAATACACCACTGGAATGATCTCTTTTCATAAGTCTCAGAGTGGCTTAGACATTACCTTCTTTAAGTATGAGCTATATTCCTTAACATGGCTCTCCTGGTTAAAGACCTCAGCACTGTCTTAAGTATCATCACTATCAAAACAGCAACTATTTCATTCAGTACAGTTGGAACTGGGTAGAAAAACTCATGTGAAATGATTTTATTACTTAATGAAGTTTGCATAGCACATTTAGTCTGGATGTAAATCATAGCACCTTGAATATTTACTATCTATATCCTGCAGCAGATAAAATAAGGGATAACTAGTCTTCTTCCACAAGCCAAAAAATAAGAAGCACATTTTGGCTACTGATCAAACTGAAAATACGTAGAGATTGAAACTGCCTCATCTGTGTTCTGGCTGCAAAGGGGCTGAGGCATGTTGCAACTGAATCAGAGACATGAGCTTGAGTCCTGCCTTGCCTGTGCACTGAAAGCTACCGACGGTCACTTTGGCGGCAGGTGGATAAGCATCCGCAGGCGGAGAGACACGGGTGGCACATCAGGCTGTCAGCCGCATCACTGGCTGACGTGCCATTGCCTACAGCCGTTCATACGCCGTACCCACACTAGCCCAATGGATCACCTGTGTCGGAACTGCCTTTTTGTCTAAGCTGTCCAGAAAACAAGGCTCTCCAGGGATTGGTTTTAGGTCTGCCTGCTTAAAAATGCATAAAAATAGGCAGCTCCCAGATGGCTTTCCAACACATTACATTTTTTGTCATCATGTCTGAACGTACATTTATTGCAAACTGTTTTTAGAATGGAGAGATGACTCAGCATGTAAAAAATCAAAACAAAACATCCCTCCCTGCCCCCCCATTTTCTATTCATGATTGCACTACTATCACACAATGGGAAATAAAGACAGACAAAAAACTGCTTTGGAAGTTTAAACAGAGTTTTCTTACCTAGTAATAAGAAACAACAGTAGTATAAACACAGAGGCATACCAGATGGCTCCAGTCAAGCTTTACCAATTTACAGAAAAGTTTTTAGACGGAGAACATGTAAGGTCTGAACTTGAAGTCCACTGCATGCTTGTGAAAGCGCATGCATTATTTCAGAGGTGGGAGGCAACTATGATGCTATAAGAAAAAAACCCCACAAGATGAAAACCAGAATTTTGACAAAAAAAAATTAAAATTATACAGGTTTCTTAGAGAGACAATTTTTGAAGTTAATTTTAAGAATGTATTTTCACTTCTGTTTGCAGTGCCCAAGTACTTTTATTTTCAACTTTTGCTTTCATTTTCCTAACAGATTTTTTATTACAAGCATATCTATTCTTAACACTTGTAGAAACTCATATTAGTTACTCCTTGAAACATTTGTTGCTGTGAATAAATAATGGAAAAAAAATTTAAAACAGGTATAGTTCAAAGTCTATGATTGTTATCTAACAACTATACTAGTCATCACTTGCTTAAAAAATAAGTTCATGTATGAATCAGTGCTTATTTATCTCAGCGTGTCAATCTACAATACAAAACTGTATGGCTTAACAATGTGAACAAACATATGCTATTGGTAAGACCAACCAGGTGAGCAACCCAAGGAAACAGAACTGATTTGGCTACAAAACTCTATTTATTTTTCTTTCCATGTGGCTTATTTTGACCCTTTTAAGGGTATCTGAGTAAACGTGACATGTTGTCAAAGTGGCCAGTAATAGCATGCAGAAAATACTTCTCTCCTTAGGTTTCCTACCTAGAAGCCATCCTGGTCCCTTTCTGTCTCGTAACATCCTTGAAGTCAAGGGTGTTTTTCCTCCCAGGGAAAATACCAGCAGAAAATAAAAGTTTGTTTTCATTGTAATTATCCATTTAAATTTTGGGGTAAAAAGAACAAAAAACTTATACAACTCAGCCCATAACCCTAAATATTTTATTTTGGGAACGCCTCTAGTGTTTCATATGAGTTGCTGTTCAGGTGCATCATGACTTTGTTCCTTTATCAGATTTCCTACATGCACCATAGTTTCCTCCTCTAGTTGTAAAGGAGGCAACTAATCCTTGGGACATCAGGCAGCTGTGATTGATGTGAGATACCGTCTGATGGAGACAGAAGAAGACAGTGACATGAGAAAATTACAACTCCGATCACAGCCAAACTTCGGTTTTCAAACTTTTGTTTCTTAAATGGAAAGCAAAAACTTTCCAATCAAAACAGACTTTGTGTAGTTAAAAATGAAGAGTAATGATAATCTTAATGGAACATCTCTAACCAGCCTGGCTATGTTTACATCTATAAGTTTTCTACTTTCTCTCTGCATGATGCACAATGTCAGAATGACAAAGATTTGGATGCTAGAGAACACATAAATTCATCCTGGAGCACAGGGGTTTTTTTAATATGTACCTGACACACAGGCAGAGTACATTTTCTAAAGAATTAAACCCCCCTCTTATCAAAATGATGTACTAAAATCCCACAGATTTTATACATCACAATGATCAGGGGTGGCTGATTATAGCCACCCTGGAGAATTCAAATTAATCCTGGAACTCCACATGTTGGCTTCACCACAAACACTGCAAATGAGACATTTGATGAACGAGGGGGATTTTCAAAATCAGACTAAACTAAGAATCTTACTCCTGAGACAGAATAAATTTAGTCTTGCTCAATTTAGAACACGGTAAAAGGAAGCTCTTAAGATATGATAGAAGGAAAACTGAGATTGTATATCTGAATTCTTAGTCAATGAGATCATAAAGATTAGACTGTTACCAGGTCTGAGTCTCAGATTTACTGCATTTGGAAACACTGAAGTGAAGTGTAGACAAGATAAATACTGGAGATGACACTGGCAGCCAATAACATACTGCAGAGTGCTCAATTATGATCCATTATTTATGATTTAGCAAGAAAAGTGCGGGTAGGAGGAAAAGGTCCCTTTCTCAAAGGCTTGAATCCAAGAGATGAGGAATTAAGGAAGGAACAGAAGGGAAAAGAAGAGATTATTTCCTAATTGAAGACATAAATTGTGTTTTTTTCACTCCTAGAAGGCTGGCCCAGTGTTTCGGATATGTAGCAACATTAATAAAATTACTTGAAATGATCTGAGACCATTTGTATCCTAAATAATGCATAAGCAGTGTGGGTTACCATTGGGATCATTTTGGACTAACTCAGTGTCGGACGCATTGCTCTAACCAGAAGCAGCTGGATATTGGTCTCTCTGCACATTACAGTGAAAATACCTTTCAAATAGAATGGCTGGGGTCCAGGCTCCCTTCATTGCGGGGAAAGCTGTTCATATAGCACCTGCAGAGCCTTACAACCAAAGGTATAACCTGTCACAATTAAAGATTAAATGTAAATTACTACCCATTTTGAAATATACGTATTTGGTCATATATAGCCTGGATTTCTAAATGTGCTAAGCTCTCACAGCATCCAGATGGAGTTACGGCTGCCCAGCTTCTTTGCAGATCAGGTCACAGATAACTAATTAGAATTTGGAACAGCGACATTAGCCTCTGCATGTTTAGAGTGACTACACAGAGTCAGCTTTCCTTAAAGCTACCTATAGGAAGAAATGCATGTGATCTTTAAGTTAAACTTTCCAGAGCAGTTCACCCAATTATACTGAGATTCTAAGACTTCTGTTACAAAAGTGGGCAATTTATCCTAACAGCCACTATTCCAAAAGACAGTTTGAAACAGATTCTTCTTCAGTACATGAAATTTTCATGTTCTTCTACCATAATGCAAAAAAATTATATAGATACAAAAAGTTTGCTTTTATGCTCTGATCAATATCATCAATAAAAAACCCGAATCTTGTAAATTAAGTTTCAGATATATCAAACTACATTAAAACACAGAAAAAAGGCAAGAAAATTTTAATAGTTCTTCACGGTACATTGCAATCAGCAGAAATATTTTACTCTGTTACTTTTTTTACCCACTGAATCAGAATAAGTTTTTTCAACGTTTAAAGGCAAATGAAATGAAATGACTCCATTGTTACACAGCAGAATTTGGCCTTAACGCAATCATAATCAGCTACTTCACATTTAAATAATTCTGAAAACCGATTCTGAGCAATGAACTGCAGCCAAAATGCAGAGACACGGAGGAATTTTATATAGATTTCAGTGCAGAAAATTTACACTGCTCCTTTATTTTTCTCTACAAAAATGCTTAAACTATTCCTAAATTTGGTACTTAAAAAAATGTTAAGAACAACTCGGGAATCAGTAGCATCCATGCCTTTCAGCTCTGTTTCATGGTAGTTCCAAAGAAAAAGCAGTCTATTGTCTAAAGAGTGTAGGGCTGTGTGCAAAACCAGAGTGGGTTTTTCTCCCCTATAGCTAAGGGTTTCAGACTTCTACACCTCCTAGTAATTGCTGTATAGCACCGATGCTGATCTGTTCTTATTTTTTTCCCCATTTTTGAAGAGCAATACAACCTTCTAAATGATGTTCATTTATTTGTTGTTCAAATATATTACATATTCTCCACTGCTATCACAACTTCTTCCCTGGGTCGTGCAAGACTCCAGGTAGGTGAATCTCCCCATTTCCAAGGCATGGCTGTAGAAAGCACAGGGAGTGTGAAAGGGGACCAGGAGGAGATGGGTACTTGCTCCTCTGCTGTGGGCAAACCCCTGGTGGTAAGGTGATGACAGGTGACAATCAGCTGGCAAGTGCCTCCAGGAGGAACAGCACCTCAAGTGTCTCCCTGCATTTCCACCCAGCAGCCCCAGGGAAATCCCTCCAAATCATTCTGTGGCATGACTCGCTGTCCTCATAAATTCTCTTGCAAGACAGTGTAGTCCACTTTTCCTTAGAGAAGACTAAGTTCTTTGTAACATGTACCGAATGATAAATCTGTACATATATAAAAAGACTGGCTTTACCAGAACTCATGTGAAAACAAAAACTACCCAAAATATTCTTACTTCGATATTGTTATTCTGACAAAACAGGCACGTCTCTTTGTTGCCAACGTGGCAGCACATTTCTATTCATGCTATGCTGTAAAGGATTTCAAATTGCCTGGGATGGGGTGGGGGGAGTGGGGAGGGAAAGGGCATTTTGTTCTTGATGCCACCATCCAGGTGGCCTCTTAGCAGCAAGTTGGCTCAAGCACACATTCTAATCTCAAATAATTTTGTGTGTGCTTCTGTGCATGCTAAGCAAATCCTGCCATCCCCTTCCAGCTCTATCAGCTAGCATCTTTCAATCAACAAATTGCACTTTGGCATGAACAGAAGGTTTAAGATGGACTTCTGCCACCCTCCCAGTCCCAGGCTAAATAGCTATGAACATATGCAGAGATTGTGTTGTTCATTTTTAGGGCTTTATGATGGCACATTTAATTGTACTAGAAGTGCAATTGATGGAAAGTGAGTTGCAGATTGAATAGGCAGTGTAGCAGATGTACAAGGTCATTCAACAAGGACTACTCATTACTTCAAATTACCACCCTTGAGGAGAAACTATAGTATGTGCCAGGATGGAGCTCTTTCTCTGACACCTCATCTTTCAGCTCCATCCCAAAGGCCATCTTTGTTTTCTTACAGATAACAATTCACAATTAGAACCTGCTACCTTAAGTTACAATGACTCAATTGCCGTGTCTAATGTATTTCACGTGTGAAGTATGCTGCTGCTGCTGCTGCCATTCATTTTAAGACAGGCGATTGCCAGAAACTGCATACAATGTGTTTGTACATTCACAGAACTGTGTTTCTGCCCCATTTGACAGAATGATGAAAGACAGCTGCCTTACTTAGTTTTAAATCACATTAGTGTTCTATTTTCATTTACCTTTTACTTTCATAACTCTCCATCGAATTACAGTCTGACAAAAATTTATCAAAAAAGAGCGTAACTTGCTCAACAGTTTATAGGGTTTGGTAGCATTGGAATGTTTGCTGCCTTTTATTTGGCTGTCCTGACATTCATGAACAAAGACAAATATTAGATGGACACAGTTAACGAAACCGCGAATTTGTTAATTCCCCTAGGAACCAGCAATATTTTATTCAAGATAGTTCATGACCTTTATCAACTGCTGCCTGCCAAGGAGCCACCATCACAGACTTCACAGTTTTCAAGTGATTTCCCAGTGAGCTAGAAGGGAAGCGGTGTCCTCTCCAGGTAGGAGAGAGGTACGTCTAGGTGAGATGGAGACAACAGGGCATTCATTAAGGAATTCTCGTTCCGAGACTTCTTTCAATTTCATTTAGCAGAAAGTCAGACGTCCTGCCAAAGGAATATCTGCCCTAAGCAGAAGAAAGTTCCAGGAATTAGCTCAGCCCTCTGCAGCGCTGCCTTGCACCTGTGGCACACTGCCCCACTGACCTCTTCCAGGGAATAAGGGGATACGTGACCTGCCCATGCCTTCAGAGGATGCTTTTCTGACCCCTTCATGCCCTGCTTCCAAATCCCAGGACTCTTTCCAGGGAGGACCCTTAAAGAAAAGCCTCTATTCAACATGCCCTCGCCAGCATTTCAGACAATTCTGTTCTGCACAGCAAGACATTTTGTTTAACAAATGTATGATGTGATGGTGTATGTTACAACATCAAAAAACTTTTTACTGTTCATTTTTGAAGCAATAGCAGAACTGTCTTCAAGCAAGAATGAAAAAAAAGTCTTTTACCTTTCTCTGATGAAGAGTGAGTATCATGTTGAACAGTAAATGTGGAATTATAAAAAAAGTGAAATCTCAGGAATTAAGATTTATATTTAACTGCTTGAATTGGTCAAGAAAAAATCTCAGAAAACAGGTAAGTTAGGGCTGTTCACCTTGTATTTTTGTGTTGGAATTTCGTGTAGAGATGCTGATAAAATAATTGAATAAATACCCTATTTCCATATAGGAAAATGATGGGTACTGTTCATATCGCCTTCAACCTATGGTCTCAAAACTGCTAATCTAGTAAATGTCACAGAATGAAAAAGATAAAGTTGAACTGGAGATCAGTAGCAATATTGTTATTTGCAAACATTTTATCTGCAAATAGATGTCAACCTTTTTGTCAGGAATAATTCAGGATAATGGATTCAAGTAACTCTACTTTGAAATATTGTCCAATAGCTTCCAAAACACCCTCATTAATTGTCCTGAAAAATATGAAAAAATACAGGTTTTTGTCTTCAAAATGCAGAAGAGAAACTGTGAGAAAATGATTTACTGGGTACATTTAATAATGTAACTAATAACACTTACCCTGCATGGTTGCAGAACACCCAGTAATTACGAAGAGCAGAGTAAATTTCTCTTGCTCATTTTCTTGTCATCCTGTTTCTTCAAGATCTGGCATCAAATTTATTTATTTATGAGTGGTCACCTATAAATCTCTGATAAGAACTGCTTCTTACAATCTAAAGTGCTGAGATAACATGTTCATTTAACAAACTATTTTTATCTGTGTGCTGTGTACATCAGTGTGCTGACCCACTTTTACTAAATTCAGGTACTGTGGGGCCTTCAGGAGTATCAATCAGTCAGCAGATACACTCACTGGAGGCTTTATTGTTTTTTAAAATGGCACACAATGCGTGGACTGCATGGCTGTCACAACTGATAAGAGCTCGAGTCATTGCTGGACATATCCAGCCTTATTTTGGTTTTCTTCCCTCATTCTTTGTCATTGTTTATCTCTGTCTTGCAACACTTAGCTTTTGTGGTGGACAAATACAGTTTCTAATATTAATATGTTTTTCTGCAAAATGTTAATTTCAGAGTGCCAAAGTATTTCCTTTTTTTTCCCTCCATACGTCCATCTCACACACCATTTCAAAGGCAACCATTCCCACGTATCTCACAGCAGTACTATGCTCTGGTTTATAATATGCACTGTGCTCAAGAAATGGTTAGAAACAGTAGTGATGATGGTAAAATGACACACAAATAAATAATTGGAATGAGAAATATTTGGAATCTGTCTGCATTGATACGGTTTCTTTAAAAGCAAGCTTTAAAATCATGTAGCAAGACACGAAAACTTCTGCTCTGTTTTGTTTTTCAAAGGATGCTCTGCAGGCACTTCACAAAAAGGCATTAAACATTTCTCAGATTAAAAGAAAGTAATGAAAGTACTGGTACTATAACACTAACAATAAAAATGATAGTGGTCAGCAGTGTCATTTACTTTCCTGATAAACAGACACCCAGACTAGGTGCTACCAGTAAAGTAGCAGTTCTGATATAAATCACAGAACCCCAGAATAGTTTGGGTTGAGGGACGTTTAAAGATCATCTAGTTCCAACCCCTCTGCTGTGGGCAGGGACACCTCCCACTAGCTTAGGTGGGATGCTGTGGATGAAGACAAAACACTTTCTGAAATGGTCCATCTGCATTGGAGTCAAACGATGCTGGCTGGTCAGAGTCAGCACTCAAAGTGCTGGCCCTTGCACGAGCCTTGTCTTCCACATTAATATGAGTTCAGCCTCCAACTCTGCTACTTGTAACCTTACAAAAGCAATACAGTCACTAAAACAATTTTTATAAATGGAAAACGTTCCTACATTAGCAACTGAGTAAATGAGATATTATTTCTACTGGTTATTGATTAGCTTTCATAACGTTCTTGAATTTCCACTTTGCTGTGCCAATTCCAACTTATGAAGACATCAATAGTTTATGAAAACATAAATCATGTTCAAAGTCTCATTTTATATGGACTTGCTATCTAGCCTCTCATCAAGTATAATGGAGTGGGGAAAGTTTTGCTGGGTTTTTACAAAGAAACGTTTACTACTGCAATGGTACTGCTACTATTAAATTGTTCTTCAATAAATACATTTTTTAGTTTGAAAGTGTGTGCAGGTTATTCAGCTAGCTATAACTTTGTTTCCACATTAACCCACAAATTACTTAGAAATGAGGATACTGCCAATGTTAATGGAAAAGTGCCACAGACAACTAGGTAGCTCCATTTGTATATGGATAATCATTAAATAAACATCTATACAGCTTGACAAAAACTGATGCAACTCAGCACAGTGAAAAGGGTTTTCTTCACGAAGAGTAGAGAAACACATTACTTTTTATACCTATGAAACCTCAAGGTAAGAAACTGAATAATCTCATTGAAGGGCTGAATGTTAGGTGTACCGGAGCCAGCAGTTCATAAAATCTTGTATTTCAAATTTAGATTAACTCCTTTTACAGAATATTAAATTCTTATTTGCTTAGGGGCATCTCTTTAATGTCATGAGAATGTTAGTAGGAGTTAATCGAAGAAATTTCAAATCACCGACATTGAAGAAAATTGGATCCTAGCAAGCGTATTGAATAATAAGATGACAGTGACATAAGAACTGGACAAAGCCTTACGTAGTTACCACCCTGCCCAGGTAATGCTAGACACATAATAGACAAAGAACAGGCAAGCCTTTCAAAAATTAATTAATCAACCCTCATCCCACTGAGATAATACCTTCTGTGAAATGTTTTATCATGGTTCTTTTAGCAGCTTCTGCTTGCGTAAGTCACCACCTTGTAGCGTAAATAAACCGTACACTTTTTACTGTTTAAAAAGACATCTCCCGTATCCTGTGTACCATATTGCCTACGTAACTTCCACCAAGACATTTAAAAAGCAGGATTGCTCTGCATGAGATCTGTTTCTCTTCCCTCACTGACCCTGAAGGGAACATTTCCCAGTAACGCCAAGATAACGCTGCCCATTAGGGAGTAACACGCTGGGAAGGGCAGTGAGAGACGAGGGTTTCAGCAGATGCTGAAGGTAACGAGCGGTAGCTTGTCTCAGCTTGAGGCGAGATGCTGTGTTTGCGGGGTAGGACAGGGAAGTGGTGTATACTACGGTGAAATGTGATGCAAAGAGACAGCAGACTAAACAAATGAATTCTGCCACATACAGAAAAGCTAGTAAAATGAGATGAGAAAGTGAGTGGTATAGTCTGGAAATGCAAAACACTTTTGGGATGAGACCTGTACAGAGAGAAAACTTCCATGGGACACAGACCCCCACAACTTGCTGCAACCAGAGCAGCACCAAGGCACAAGTGGGTTGCTGCAGGAGTGACCAGCCTTGGGTTTTTAGGTTGTTTCAGGAACAAAAATAAGCAGCTCCCACATGGTTCAAGGGCAGCAACACCTCCTGCCTGGCGGTGCAGCAGGGCTGCCACGCGGGCTGCTGGATAATACGGACCCACAGCAATGGGAGAAAGCGAGACAGCAACAGGCAACCTCCCTGGGTTGTCCTGGGAGTCAGATGTCTTCTGATCCCAGTCCTGTGCCAAAAGGAACTCCTAAACACAGAGAGAGCCTCTGTTGTTCCTGGTGGCCAGTTCCTCTCTGCTTTCTCGGCCATGGCACACACTTTTTGTCTCTTGATAGGTCACAGAGCTTGGTGTGTGGCTCTGAGGGCTTGATGGGACACTGGTGCAGGGAAAAAACATCGTTAGTTTTATTTTCAGCCACTGTTCAGCAGTTTAACTGTGTGTTGGAGCACCTATTAAAGGACATTCAAAGCTCTGCTGTGTTTGGGAAACTCTTTGGCCTTCAGTCAGACGTTTGCATCTGCAGAGCAAACAGGAATGCTATTGAACCAGGCAGTTGCACCAGCTCCATATTCAAGTTCAGGTTCATGAGGCTGCTTACATTTTTCTGTTGAGCTTAGACAGCCAGTTTCCATTTGGGTTCCTGCTCCTTTTGTGCCCCATGCATTGTTCTATAATTCTAGTTATTAGGTGCTGAATAAATGTCAAGAAATGCTATCTGTTATTTCTGTAATATATACTGCATTAGTATGTTCCATGCTTGCTTTCTGTTGCTTTCCCATCACATAGTGTGATGTTGCATAAAGGCTTTTATCCCCAGAGAGCTTTTTTTCATGAAATGTGCTGAGATGCTAGAAATCTATCCAAAACATTGCTGCTATCTTTGACTTTGATACAATTAGCTACTCAGTAAAAAGGCACATTGGAATACACTATGAAAGAAATAAAAAATATACTCAGTCAATTCCGAGTTGATTCAGTGCCAATGTGTTTAGCCGACTGTCTGAAAAAAGATAAGTAGCAAACCATTTCAAAGATTACTCTTCCCAAACAATAAAAAAAAAATACCCCAAACTTGACATTTCCGAAATGATGAATCTTGGTTCATGTGAAATGTCAGAATGAAGAGAAAAAGAAAAATCAATATCTGTGCAGATGAAGCAATGTAAGGTCAATTGTACTATATTGCCAGTGCCAGGCCACCCATGTCTTTTTAACAGCAGTATTTTTAAAGTGTACAATACCTGAAAGACACTGGAGATTAACTTTCAAGACTGAACCACCTTTTAACAACAAAGTTATTAAACATTTTGTTTTAGAGACTGGAGCAGAGGCATAATAAAATGGCACATTTCCAAAAAAAGTTTTTACTGCATCCTTGAGATTAGTTCACCAACATTATGCTCAGCATGTTACATTACATGAATTTTCCTTTTAATTTGATATATTTTTCCTGCCGGATAACTGAAAGTTTTAATCAGAGGAGGGAAAAAAGGGCTTAGAAATCATCACTGCTTTTGAAATGTGTCCTGAGCCTTTTGCTAACTCTTATGACAAAACCCAGCATTTCCCTGGGAGAGCCATAGGTGTGCCATAAGTATACTGGACGGGGTGTAAGTATATTACAGGGGCTCTGGCACCACGGAACTTGGGCACATTCTGAAGGAGCACATGCCTCTCACTCCCAGGCTATGTAGGTAGCTGAAGGGGGACACTCAAGGTGACTGTCCTGAGCCCATAATGCAGATAATCATAAATCAAATGTAGACGATATGAATATTCCCCATATTGTATCTCTGTGTGCATGGTTAAGAAGTAGACCTAGGACATTTGATTTTTTTTTTTTTTCATTTGCTGAAAGCTAAAATGTTTCTAAATTCCCTTTTAAAGTTGAACACATTGACCCTTTTTGGTTAGTCTGGGTCTCAGCCATGTACAGTGAGATGACATGGACTGACGTTCACGTCTTTACCATTCAGTACCCTGCACGGGTATACGCGGATTTCATGCCATTTAGTGTGGTCCTATGGGCCCGAATACAACCCCTGTGACGATGTGATCATCCACACGCTGGGAAAACTGGCTGAGGAGCTCGGATCACCCTCGGACTAGCCAGAGGAACTTGCCAAATACTGACAGGTACCTATAGGTAATGAAGGGTAATCACCAAGTCAGAAAACCCCTTATTGTTCTAGAGAAGTATACCATAATGATTTCCTCATTACCTGTAATCACTGTTTTTCTTTAGGTTTAAAAGATTTCTCAGTTGACAGATACTCTAGACAAGGAATATTAGCAGAACTGGTTTTAATGCAGCACTATTTATATTTCCGAGAAAACCAGAAGTGTGACGGAACTGGATTACTCCTGGATAATTCTTTAAGAGGGGACTGAGAAAAGAGAAGCTTTTACTACTTTTTTTTTTTTTTTTTCCCCAATCTGAATAGTGGGACACAACATTTATTTGAAAAGAAAGAAAAAAAAATCAGAGCAAAGAGGGTGTTTGAAATTAGATTAGAGACTAGGCTGATAATGACTGACATTGGAGATCAGACTCTAAAGATAAATGGCATTAATTCACAATGCCACCCCTAAACCTCTCTGGTACTTCTAGGACCATATAAAATGGTGTATTTTTACAACCTGACCTGCTTTACAGCTTTAAGATGGAGACAAAAGTGGAGGCTAGAACATTTTGTAAAATGGAGTTAGTGCTACTGAAAGAAAGCTGTCTGTGAAGCTTTTCTTTTAAGTTTTCCTACGATAGTTATTATTGATGTCCCCTATTGCTGTTTAAAGAGAAAGTGGGGGAAAAGCCTCCCTTCGAAGGATATGAGAAGGATATGAGTGCATTATATCAAAAATGGTTTTTCATTTTAGGACTTTTTTTACAGCTAGGGAAAAAAAAAAAATCAGCTTGCTTTTGAAATGAGATTTTTCACTCACGCACCCACTGTAGAGCTAACCTGACTGTGGCGTTGCAGTACACCAGCCTGTCAGCTCTCTCCCTAATTACCCAGCAGACAAGAGCATTTCTGAGCATGACTGAGAGTTTGTTGTTTCCCCAAATCTGGTAGGAATCTTGTTCAACTGAATGTGGTCAATAAAGGTAAAATAGGAGAATATTTATTGGCTTTGATGAGCTGATGGTTAAATAGCTTCTTTGAAAAACTCAGTTTTTGCCAAGGCAATACGTTCAGGAACGTGCCTTTGAAGAGGAGGAAAAAGCCCCAGTTTCTCTTTCTGTCATTAAAAGGTATCCAGAAAAGCAAGTATGAACTGCTTTATTCAAAACAGCTTAAATTTGTGATGTGACTGTGATGTATGACATCCATAGGATAAAAATTCCATGAAGACACTACAATGTGGAAGAAAATACGTAATTTAGCTCTGCACTCACACAAACATTGATGATTAGAAGTCACAAAGTGACTGAGAGGGAATGCTGCTTTCTGAAAGCTCAGAAGAATCCCTTAAAATCATTTTATGCTTGCATGATTTTTTTTTTCCCCTGTCAAAGACATGAAATCCTCTTCAGCTACCCAATTCTGGCAAGAATGCTAAGGAGAACACAGTACATGTTCTCCAAGCTACTGTTAAAGGAAAGGGCTCTCAGCCTCGTCCATAACACTCCTGGTCCATGTAATGGAGGTCCCTCTCTGAAAAAAATAACCAACGTACTGCACAACAGAAATGTGGGTAAATTTCTACTAGTGTTCATTTTTCTGCTGTTTATAGGTAAAAAATCCCCCAAATCACTAAAATGAGCCAGCATCCCTTGGTTAGCGTCTATTTACTTTCTTGCCAAATAAGAAATACTTAGCTAATGGTATCTGGGGACAAACCATGAGAGGGAGATATGTGAAATATCAAGATGTCAAAACAACTACTTGATCCTATGGCTAAACTCACAAGCAGTCCTAGAGAAGTGATGTTTTCAACAACCTCAGCTATAAATTACTCTCCTGTATTGTCTGTTCTTTTCTACATAGAAGACACTGAGGTCTTACAATTACTGCAGTGAGCATTTTTCAGATATGGAGGTCACTGTAACTTGCAAGATTGTTTACATTTGAACTTCCCTGTTTAAACTCACTTAAATAAAAGTCTGACAGTAAAAAAATAATATTAGAATTTCTGTTGCAGAGGACTATTCTTTCCTTTTTTTCTTATAGACTAGTATCTTTTGGGATCCTTCTACTTCTGAGGTATAAGCATGTACCAGATGTTTGTCAAAAATATCCTGTTAATCACTGTAATTAAACCAATACTTTTTTTATTGCATACTTTTGCATTTCATCAGTGTTCTGCAAAATCAAACTGCAAATGCTAATTACATGAGCCAAAACTCAAATGCAAGCAAAAAAGCTCATTTAGATCTGATTTTTTGTTTTATTATAAAAATGTATCATGCAGAGGCTTGGTACTTCTACCTAAATTTAGGGTGCTTGTATAACCCTGTTTATTATTAGCCTAGGATTTTAGAAAAAGTAGACCACCATGCCCTGCCATATATATGCTTGTCAGCATCTTCTCAGAGGCTTCTGAACTGCTGATTAATCCCAATCAAGCTGGACATGGAATAAGGTTATAACTTGGGATGAAAAGGACTTCAGAGGGCACCTGGTCTGACCCTTTGCTCAAAACAGCAATTAAATCAGTTTTTCAGGGTTTCGTCCAGTCAAGTTTTGATTACTTCTAAAGACAGGGCAGAAGTCTTCAGGGCATCAAGTTTCCACAAGTATTAAGTAGTTCAGCAGAGTAAAAAGCCTTTATTACTAACCTTCACTGAGTAAAAGGCTGCTCTCAGCCTTCACACAGGAGTGCCTGAGACTTGAAACCACAGCACACGAGGCTTCACTGGGCTTTTTGCTTTCAGAACTGGGCATTCCACCTGCAGAACAACACCTCACCAAAAACTGACATGGCTTTCTAAAATTGGGCACATGGCTCTATATGAGCCACAATACATACGTGGCTCATAGCCAATTACAATAATATATTAGTACAAACGCATCACTTTAATTGTGTATGCTAAATGATGTTAATCTAATAAATACATAGGTAAAAGATTTATTGTGAATTGAATTCATCTACAGATTTAACCTGGAAAATACTGTAATGAACCTAAGTTTTCCATCAGTCTATACAGGCAAAACAATTTTCAAAGTAGCTAAGTAGTTTAGATTACAAGGTTTAGTTCTTTCATATGATCTGGAGCTGGGCTCTCTGCCCATAATTCTTTTATTCTATTTCTCAGTGGAAAGAATAGTATTTAAACAGTTTGGATTATCAAAGATCTTAGTCTCAGTAAGAAAACTGACAGATCTAAAGTCCATTTCTCTACACATCTGCCATCCAACCATTTTTAGTTCAGTATTAAAGTTTGCCAAGTGCTTGACAGCCCAATTGCATAAGTGAATTAATCACTGCTAAACCTATTGTTCAACAAACCACAAATTAAATCTCTGGAAAAACAGACTGATAAGGAATTGGGCAGTTTTGTAAAAAACAAACCCAAACCTTTTAGGCAGCACTGCTAGGATTTGATTAAATCTGTGGTCACTGATAAAGGCAAGTTTTTTGCATCACCTTTCATCTCCAGATCTGGCGGCTATTTTAGCCTCTCTGCATAGTGTTCCCCATGCCAGGAACATTGCCCTTCTTTAAACCTAGAGTGAGGTGATGCAGACACATATAGACACAGCCTGGGGAGTTGAGTTTCTGCTTATGTGTTATCCTGGATGTCACGGAGTTGCCTCGAACCTTTTCTCTGGGGTGTATACAATGCATTTCTCACCATATACATCTTGCCAAAAGAAAGATTTCATCCTTACGTAGTAGAAGACCTCTAGCTGATTAACTAGGCGTGATTAAAAACCTCTACTGATTAGAACACCTATCAGGAATACTTTGGAGAAAAAACAAATATAGTGTCTGAATTTAGGTTCAAGTATATCTTGCAAATATAGCACCGTGTGCAGACTTACAGTTCATTAAATACGATGCTGCCATTGCTTGTGACAGGCCAGACTTTGCGTTAAGGTAACAACGCCAGTCTCTGGATTTATCTTGGCTTGCCTGAAGCTCTGCTTCAGCTTGGTTACCTGTAACTAATGCAGCTGATCACAGTGACTATCTCAGGCCCACGTGACTGGTCCTCATCTAATTTGTTTTAGCTTTTGTCTAGCTCTGTATGATTATGTGTAGTGCATTGTGTCATACATACATACACATTCTGTTACTAATAGGCAGTAATGACAAGGAGTTATTGTATGCAGAATGAACTGTCTATGACCACAGAACTAACTGCAGCATAAAGGAATAAAGGCACAGGATGACAGCAGACACCTTCAAAGTATAGTCATGGGATGATACCAGAAACCCTAGGGCTATAAAAACCTCAGCAATCATCAATTACCATCCTCATAGGAAGGCAGGTTTTGAAGCTGGGTAAAACCAGATCCAGAGGCTTTAGGGAAAAAAAGCAAAAGCATCTAACACACCTAAAATACCCACTGTACTGGGGCCAATTTGACTTAATGTCTTCATTAACAATTTAGAGAATGGGACGGAATAAACTCTCAGCAAATTTGTGGTCAATACCGAATCTGCAGGAGTGATTGCTACACTGGAGGGATATGGCTGTTAAACCTGGGATGACTGAGGGGAGACTTTATTGCTGCCTACAAGTACCAAACAGGATGGTTTAGAGAAGATGAAGCCAGACTCTTCTCAGAGGTGCACAGTGAAAGGATGAGAAGTGATGGCTGCAGCACATGACATTCTGGTTAGATATAAAGAACTACTTTTTCACCATTTGGGTGGTCCAGTGTTGGAATAGGTTGACCAGAGAGCAATGTGGTATCTTTATCCTTGGAGATACTCAAAACTCAAATAAACAAGAAGCTGAGAAACCTGATCTCATCAGACCTGTTTTGTTTGGGGCTTGGATCAGATGATATATAGATGTCTCTTCTGACATAAATTATGCTATGGTTCTATTTTTTTTAAGAATTACAATAAAATTGCATAAATTAGTAATGCTGTATCTGTCTTGTTATCACCGGTATCCATATATTAAATTATGTTTAGAAGGTAAGATTGCAGAGTAAAGCATTCAAAACGTGGAAGAGTTCAGAATTATGGCTAACCATCAACCAAATTAAATGCTATGCATTCAAGCCATACTACAATTCTTAATTACATGCATGAATCCATTATTCCACCACTTCAGTTACTGAATAGGATGAATCATATTCACTGAACAGGAAGTCATTCAATATTTCTTATCTTAAGCCAGCATGGTCCCAGATCATATTTGCTGTGGCTCTGAAAAGCCATATTCCCATTCTAGGATTCCGTAAATGTACCAAACTCTAGCGACAAAATTCTCTCTGTGAGGTGAACTGGTATTACTTTGAAGAGAAAAAATAAAAAAGGCAAGGATTAAAACCTCATGTTTCTTGAAAAGGGTGCATGCTGCCTCTGACATTGCGAAATCTACACTGTGATAGGGTATCAGTTTCCATTACACAATACAGGAGGAAAAAAAATCATAATTCACAAGTTTTATAGCATGCTGGGAACTAAACCAGTAGCACATATCACACATTCTTCCTAGGTTCTGAAAATACCACTTCAACTCTAGAGCCTTAATTCATGTCTGATATATCTTAATCAAAGTGGTGGAATTGACTTAGGAACATCTGATATTGGGAATTACAGCAGAGTATCCTGCTGTCACATACTGGCTTTTATGACTGATTAACCCAACTCCTTTGTTAAGACAGAAATGGAGGCAATATTCAGAAGCACAGATCTAATAACAGAAGACCAAACAGAAATTCAGCCATGGTACATATATCCTCTAGTGATTTAGCTACTATGTGTGAAGGGATGGAGCTTTTGGGCTAAAAAGCATGAAATGCTGACACACCACACGCTGAGATGAAAGAGGAAGAGCAGGGAAGGAAACTCCATACAAAGAGAAAATTAGCAGAAGACAACAAGCAGAGAGAGCACAGAGCAGTGGATCTAGCTGAGGCAGAGGATGTGGAGTAGGTGCGTCGGCTGATTTGAAAGAAAGAGGCTCAAAGGCATCTGAAGACGGTACTTTTTTATCAGTGGAAAACTACAGGATGAAAAGGAAAAAAAACAAACCACTATTTTGATGACATGTCAGAGTATGACCTGGATTAAGAAAGCACTTAAACATTTCTTTCGCTTCCAGTATTAAACAAAGATTACGACCGTATAATTCAAGATAACAAGCCATATTCTTCAGATAGTCCAAGTCCCAAAGATAAAAGAAAATGGTTTGCAAGCCAAGGAGGCTATGGCCCTACAGGAATTTCACCTTTGCATGGCATTTGGTAAGCATTTAATTAAGAGCACATTTTGAATGAGAAGACTGCTTCAAGAAAATAGTCTACAGAAATCAGAGATAATGTAAGTCACACATTATGGAAGTAAAAACTCGGAATTTGCTTTTCTTTTTTTCATTTAAAATTTCCTTTAGTTAGTGACATTCACACACTAACAGCTCAATGGAAAAAACTTGCACAAAATGCTAGCAAATGCCACTGCACTGCCTGTAGAGAATAAGGTGTTTATTGACGTGCCAGCTTCTAGCATAAAATGTCATGACTGCAGTATTGACTAACAGTATATCAGGATAAACATCTGAAAGTTGGGCAATGCTTGGAGTTTCTGAAAACAGTCTTCTTGAACCACCAGCTCTGCCCTTAAAAAAACAAAAAATCTCATATCTATCTCCTGAAGCATGTTAAGATATAAACTAGAAATTCCATTTAAGTGGTTGAGGGATAATATAAAAATTCTGCCTGTTTCGACTTCTGTCTTAAGCAATTTAGCTCTTGCCATTTTTTCATTACTTTTGCTCTGTATCTTCAGTAAGTATCATTCTATGGGAATGGCAGCAAAGAGTATTTTGACTTTTACTTAATCAGAATTACTTGAGAAATTGTCTTGGGAACGGTATTAACAGCGAAGCAATATATAAACCAACGAATTGCCTCTGCTACTGATTACTAAACCAGCACTGAAATGTTTATAAAAGTAAAGGGCATCCATCATCAGCAAAATCCAACCAATTTAGCTAATTTGTATTGTATGTGACATAGGAAAAAATCAACAAGCCGCATTTTAATGACTGTCATATGTCTTCTCACATGATGGTTTGAAAGTACACCAAGGCCTTTGCCCTGTTAGGATTCCCACTGACTTTAGTGCTGGTATTTGTCATGAATAAATTTGTCCAGCAGAATAAGAATCCTGAGCAGGAATAGTGGGGTTGGCCAGAGTCTCCCACGGTAATATTTAGACTCATCTTTAGCAGATGACGGAAGTCTGCAGTTCCTTCCTGCAGTTAATCTGGTCCTTTCATCCATTTTATTATTGAAGTAAAAGGAAATATGGATGGTATTGCAGTATGATTTATCAGGTTTTACTTCTTCAAGGCAATACCAAAGAATCAGTTCAAGCTATGTTGCACACATACATGCAGCTATTTTCTATTCAGTTTCTAAATTAATCCATAGTGGTTTGGTCGCGGTTTGTTTATTTATTTATTTATTTATTTATTTATTTATTTTTCATTACCAAAGTCCTAAAATGCATCTATATAATAGAAACTAGTCAGATTATCAGTTGTTAACTCTTTAAATACTTCAGTATACTTCTTAATATGTCATTTACCAGACCCTTTGAAAGAAACAAGGCTTTTAGAATGTCAATTGCCACACTAAAAGGTTTCAGTTAAGCTCTAAAGTACAGCCTTAGTTGTCAGAGAGGGGAAAGGGTCAGATATTAAACAGGTTTCTTGAGGTTTTTGGTGGCACTGTAAGTGAAATCACTCTTGCCCCATGCAGCTGTGCCTTAGCTGTTTTACCTGTCTGTAAACTGAGACAAGCAGCGTTTGCCACACAAAAATTCAGAAGTGAATGAAGTCTAATCCGTGGACAACATGGGAATGTATCAACCATATGGCATTTGCTGTATGTGCATCCCTTCAGGGGCTGGGCAGAAAAAGAAAAAAAAAAAAAAAAAAAAAAAAAGAAATAAAAAAAAAGAGCAAGAAACCCCCCTTTTTTTGAAATTAGATCCATAGTTTTAGAAATTGCCTCTGTTTGTTTTCAAACTAAATAACTGAAGTCCATGTCTTGAAGCGTGATGTACAGACTTTTTTTCCCTTAAGAGCTCAAGTTCTGTAAATAAATAGCTTTTCATAAGTGCTGGGCACTCACGGGTACCTGGATATTTACGCAGGTTACATATGGGCAGATTTTCGTGCAGTCTGCGAAAAGAGGAGCTCACGCCAGTCCCAGTTCTGTCTCCTGCCTATACAAAAATATTATTTGAGGTCAAGTAACATAAAATTGCTCAGCTGCTTGTGACAGACTTAAGCTGCAGCCCAGTAGTCTTCACCTTTTTCAGACAATTTCTATCTTCGCATAGACTGATCCATAACCCGCAGCACCTTTTAAAATAGCAGGAGTAACTTCACACAAAGTAGTAACTCTAAATGGTATGTATCAGACATGCCCTGGTATTGGTGCCACACAGATATTTCTTTGCGGACTGGTTTGGCCTTTGCTTGTTGTGCCACTCTGTATTCCTGCTGAAGTTAATGACAGACACACTTCTCAGCTTATTTGGTGAAGCACTGTGAGTGTCCTGATTTCCTAAGATCACTAGCTTTCTTTCATGGCAGATATCTTTCATGGCATATACATGCTATTGAATTGGGTCAAACAGTCAAGTGTGAATTAAATTACTTTTTTTTTTTTCCCTTTTTTTCTCTCTCTTTTTTTTCTGACATAAGTAGCTAACCCAGTTTTAATCTGAATAGAATTATCAGCAGTTATTCAGTTACTATGCTAAAGAAACATGAAATGCTAATTAATCTTTTTTTTTTTTTGAATGAGAGAGGTATCACCATTTCATTGCCTAAAAGATGATTCTCCATGAAAATTACTGTCTCTTACCGTGAAAGGAGAAGGCTTTTTTTTTAGTTGAAATTTAATCTTAATTCAACTTGGATACTTCTTTGTAAAGGATTACAGGAAACAAACCTGATTACATATGAAGCAATAATGAGACAGGAGAGAGAGAATCTCAAACCAGTCTAAATCCTATTAAAATTTATGCTCCTTTACACCCTTGAAGCAGACAGATACCATAAACTGATAGGGCAAGGAGACAAATTAAAAAACGTATCTTTTATTTTTTAGATATTGTCAACATGGTTTTGTATTTACATGGTACAGTTTTGCCTGTTCAAAAAAACGTGAACTTATGAAACCAAGATGCATTCTGGAGGAGCTTCCAAGCACTTCCAAGCTGTGGACCTAACATTTTCTCCCTTGACTCCTGTTGAACAAATTCCTGACTTTGCCTGGGTCTGATGGCAGGACTGACTTTTGAATGCTCAAAGGGAAACTGCAAACCAGCTTCTGCTACAGCTGGTGAAAATTAACCAGCAATAGTGAGAAAAGCAAATTCTGGCTATATATTAATCTGCTCTTACGAAAACCAATAAATATTTCTCACACCTGCCACATATTAGCAATTAATCCTGCAAGCTAAAGGTTTTGTCAGCAGGGAACTGAGGTGCCCAGAGAAACCCTCTGCATCCTTAGATGACTTGACTCCCTGTCTGTATCTTCAAGGATGGCGACTCCACCTCTCTGGGAAACCTGTGCCAGGGCTTGGTCACCCTCACAGTGAAAAAGTGTTTCCTGATGCTCAAACGGCACCTCCTGTGTTTCAGTTTGTGCCCATCACCTCCTGTCCTGTCACTGGGCACCGCTGAAAAAAACCTGGCTCAGTCTCCTCTGCACCCTCCCTTCAGGTATTTTAAATCTGCATTTATTTTTCATCCCACAGAACAGCCTATCTTAACTTAGCAAATACAGATAATAATTTAAGCATCATTATACTGCATCCTGAGGAGAACAGACTACTAAATGAGAGCCAGGATGAGTTCTGGGGACTCATTTGGCCCCCACTCATTTCCCAAATGTGTTTTTAAGGCCTCACATTATAATTCACAGAAGAGAAATAAGTCCAAACGCCAGTACTATTAAACTTGAAAGAGTTTTGCTTGCAAGAAATCTGTTTAATTAATAGAGGTACAAAAGAAGTAGGGACATGGATTTTAAACTAAATAACGAATACATGAGAAGTACAGGGTAACTGGAAAGTAAACACAGGACAAGCAAAATTCTATCTCCATTACACATTGCAGCCCAAGGTCACCCCAGCAGCAGCGCCCACGTGTAACAGAACCAAGTGACTGGTGTGCATTTTGGCAGCAAGATACCCCATTCTTTCTTTCCTCCCACCCAGAAACTTGTGTTAGAAGGGAAAAGACAGAAGTAATTGTACAACTCAATAGGATAGCTATTCATTAAACATCTTCAAACCATTCACAAGTGGGCTTCATTTATACTTTATTCTAATAACTCAGCGATGCTGATCACAAAACATATTTGTTTCCTTGAATTGTCACAAAAATTAAATTTCAAGCACTGCCGCAATGATCACTAAACGAATATGCATGTTGATACTGCACTTTACTGGGTGAGCGTAACTTAGTATGTCTTTTGCACAAATGGTGGCAAAAGTGAAACATTTTTCTTCACTTGGAACAGTGATAGGAAGCCGTCTATCCAGGTAACCACGCAAGAATGATTACTAAAGATTTAGGTATTTAACATCCTGTGTGGTCATTCTAGCTTAGAAAAAATTCTTTGCATAATTAGTCAAAAAATGCTATAAATATTTCACAATAATGTCTGTATAAAGACAGCTACTGTGGAATAATTTATTGTGCAATAGCTATTCAGATAATTTCCAAATGTAGACAAGCTATTACGCATTCTTCATTTTAGGAGGACAAGGGCACAATCCACTTCTCTCCTAAACCTTTCTGAGTCATTCACAAGAGGAAATCGGAAGAATTTCCTACCTGGGGAACCCTCATAGCAAGAGATGGAATAATTACCATGGATCTCCCCAGGCCCTTTGGTTTCAGGGGCTTTGTAATTTGCTGCTTTCACAGTGATCGAAAGCAAAGCTATGGGAAAGGGATACTTTGAGAAAGCAAATGTTTACTCAGTTTTAAAGAAAAAGTGCCAGCTGTGTTGTGTTGGCCCCTTATTCCCTACCAGTTCTGTTCTTTTTTTAAAAATTATTTTTAATTTATAATATGGGTTGGGTCCAACTTCCAAGGCAGATGTTTATTTTGAATATTTATGTAACTTGCATCTTGCGAGGGAGGAGAGGAAGGGATTTACCTCGTAAGCCTTGCAGGGAGTTGCTTTTTGTCCTGTCACTTTCTTTCCTTCCTGTGAACTGCTCATTTGTTGCTTTACCTGCGAAGGATTTGTCAACCCATTTTGTAATGCCAACTCTCTCAACTCTCCGAAATACGTCATTATCTGTGGCAGTGCTTCACAGGGAAAAAGCTTGCTTACTGCACTTTAACTGGCAATTTTTTCCACATATTCTGCACTACTCGTTGCTTTGCCAGCTCAGAAGACAGCATGCATTCCCTTAACTCTGATCATGCATTGACACTTCACCAGATTTGGAACAACAATCAGTTGTTGCCCAGTACTCATTATTTAGTTGGCCAGGTGATACATCAAAAGGATTTCAGCACAGGAGACACACCAGCTGGGGTCTTGGCAAACAAAGGTAAATTTTCCCAGCCTTAGCTCCTCTGCAAAGATTACAAGCACTCAGACCTAAAATGTAGGATAATCTGCACCTAAATGGCGGGATAGAACATGCTGCTCTCAATGCTTACAAAGGTACAGGTTATTACTGTTATTTTCCTATTACACAAACAGACCCTCTTCACTTACTCGATAATGTGGAAATTTGTAACTCACAGCCACAGGATGATAGTAAGTGTTGAAATAAGTAACAATTGGTTTGAATCACAGACTTCCTTGAGCTGAGTCAAAATTAGTATGTGTATGAAATTTAATAGAAATATAATTTTTAATATATAAAGAGTTATGTTTTCTGGACTAACGATTAGATTCTATCATTAGCATTCCGTCATGTGAGGCACTTAATTCACATAATGTAAAGATTCCTTTACTCTAGGAAGAACTTAAAGTAGAAATGCAGTCATATAAGAGCAAGTACATTAGAATTATAAATATGAATTAGTTTATGCATCTTTCCTCAGTGGTTTTATAAAATTGACAGGTTTCAGACACTTCTTCATCATACAGGAAAAAGCTTAGTAAGTTTTCCCAGCAGTGGCTACTACGACATAGCTAAGCCTACTAGCTAGTGCAACGTGCACATGAAACCTTCTACCAACAAAACATCTTCCTCTTCTTTCTCATCACTCTTCATCCTACAGTAAGTCCCTTATCATCTCCCCTTACCTTCCTCTCTGTTCTTCAGCGCTCAATACCTTCACATAATTTTCATTTTTTTCCCAACAACCCTCAATCCCTCATGCTCCATTCATGAAACACATGCATTCAGTCCTGCAAAACTATAGCGTTACAACAATTTAAGAGACAGAGAAGACAACCTACTAGCTAAAGAATGCTCTGAGAGACAATGCCAGCCCACAGCACATACTGGATTTTTTCTAGGCTGCTGCCAGCAGATCTGCCAGCACATGGTCTCAGAAGCGTAGCAGTGTTCTGCATGCTCACGTATTCCCCTGGGCAACTGAGTGTGCCCTACGATGTACTGAACAGCAAGACAAGGGCTTCTGAGGTCTAATTCTACACTCTGTGCTGATTGTTAATATTTTTGTGGGTCTCAGACTTCTAGAATCCATGTTTCCTATCTTTCTGCAGGAACGCAATGATCATCAGCTACAGAGAGAGAGGAAAAGGGGAACAAGATGAGATCTATCCAAGCACTCTAATGCTACAGCCCTCCTGATTTTGCTCTACAATGAAATGCCAGTTTTGCTACTGATTCCATATTGCCCTTCAGCTGCTGAAGGCAGAGGAGCTCTGAAGAACCATGTGGTCCCAGAGTCAAGACAGGCCTATTGCAACATCGTCTATTTGTAGCCACTGAACTAGAGTTTATTAATGATATTATACTGCTGTCATAATGCTTCAGTGCTTTAAGGCAAGACCCATCTTATGCAATGTTCATCAAGACATTTAACAACCCGTGTCTCTAGAACTCAGGCTTCGCTCTCGGTGGTGAACGTTAGCACTTCCGATTCAGCCAGCAGGGTTTTCATCCACTGAGTAAATTCAGTGTTTCACTTTGCCTCATACCACCTCTCACCTCTTTGGCCACACAGCTGACACGCTAACGTATTCATGAGGCTGCACTAACATCTGCTGTCCTCAGAGGAGATGTCCTCTTGACGAAGAATGGCAGGGCAGTGGGGGAAGGAAGCCTGTCCTCGCTTCACTAAAGCCTTCCATTTTTTTTTTTCCACAGGTAGAACTAATTTCCATGCAAATTAAGTGGAACATGCAAAATTCACATGAAATCTGAATAAGGCACCAGGCACTTGTAAACAGTTCTCCAGTTCTGCAAAAGCCTTTATCTTTCTTGACAAAGTCTAACTGGTCCAGCACAGTGGAAGCCTTCAGCAAAATTTCCTGTTGATGTAGTTTTTCAGCCTCCCTCTAAATAGCCTCCTGGCAGTGACTTGGGGGTTTCTTTGCTATTCAACCTTTTCTTCATTTTTACATCTCTTCTAGTTGCCTCTTTTATGCCAGACTTCCCCCAGGTTCTCACTACTAGAAAGGCAGTTTCTCAGTAACTGTATTTTCATTACCCACTTTCTAGCCTCAGTCTAGGTTTTCAATAATCGTTCATAGCAGAGACCTCTCTGTTGCGAAGCCACACACATTATATTTTGTTTTGTTCACATTGATAAAGCTACTTTTCCTAACAGCTATGGTAGAAATAGGAAGATAGGACTTGCTTAGAAAGCCTTCTACTTAGAACTGCATTTCTAAAGCCATGAAATAGACTCTTCCCATAAGCCAACATCAAATAATTCAGTTTCTAGCCAATGTTCACAGATGTAAAAGCTCAGATATAATTTCTTCAAAAAGCTCTGAATTTTTCCAGACTTTATATGCCCTATGTATTGTTTGATGGAGGACTACTGTAGCACATTTTATAATGAACAGTGAGACAGAATTCTGCTCTTTTCAGAATCTGAAATAAAAATTTTCTGATCTGACAGGACCATGATTTTTCTGAACTAGGCTTTCCACCACTGACCATGGTGACAGTTCAACAGAGGGAATAGTACAGCATTACTGTTTTAAAATTAATTTAGTTTAATTTTGAATCCAGTAGGAATTATGTTTTCACAAAAAATAACTCAGTAGTGATCGTCTAATCTTTTTTTCTGCTTTCAGTACTTATGTTACCGTGAACAATCATTTCCAAGGCAGGTGCCACTTCAATACTGGATTAAGATTTTGGAATAAAATTACAAAAAGTTGCAAAGAACGTGAAAATACATGCATTGACTCTTCAGCAATTTTAAAAATTGCTTGGTCTTAAGGAGTTCATTCCCTTCCCTAAATGAAGCA
Source organism: Falco naumanni (assembly GCF_017639655.2). Taxonomy (NCBI): domain Eukaryota; kingdom Metazoa; phylum Chordata; class Aves; order Falconiformes; family Falconidae; genus Falco; species Falco naumanni. The sequence continues at coordinate 116,022,001 of NC_054055.1, forward strand.
TCAGACAGCATGCTCAGTGGAAGAAGACAGGCTTCATGTTAGCAGGGCAACCCAGGTCAGGACGTTTAGCCCCGAGTGCAGTGAAGAGCAATCACAGGAGCCGTTCAGACTTGGCAGAGCCTCAGACACCCTGTGCCTGCTCAGAATTTCTGGCTGGCCAAGGACCAGTGTGGTCACAGGACTCCCAGGAGGAAGCACCTTAATAAAAAGGAGATTCCCAAAGGAGTTGTTGTGTTTACACCATGCTGCAACAAAAGGGAGAAGAGAAACGGTAGAAACCAGCCCTACTATATTTATATTTGACAGACAGATGCCACCTATACTGGTCTTTTAAGATTTAAACCTTACAGCTAAGTCATCGAAGATACTGCTTTTGAGGGTATTGATATGAGTCTGCTACTAACGTATATTCTGCTTTGGTTATACAAGCGCAGAATGTTCTGACTACAACACTGTGATTTACTGAGTATCAATCCTGCCTCACACCATCGCTCTTAAAACCAAATCTATTTACTTTGCACTTCTCAACATCAGTTTGTTTATAGGAAAGCTGTATGCACAGATGGCGTGGAGAAATGTGTAAGACTTTGCAGAGCCTGGATCAGGTATCTGCAACATTTTTTTTAAAGAATGGTGTATTAGTGAGGCTGTTCCTTGAGGAGATACAGAGTCTTATTTATTACTGCAAAGTACTTACGTTCATGCAGTATGAGAGCTAAAAGACATCAGCTCAGAATAACAGTATTTTCCTTTCTCTTTGCAAAACTGTACACGACTATATAAGATGAAAAGCATCATGAAGGATCTGGCCCTAATTTCTAGGCACTTTATTACTACTTTTCCTTCGGGCTGAAACCAAGTGTAGCTATAAGTACAGAACCTGAATCATTCTCTATCAATTGAGAATATCTTGTAGTAACATTAGAGATAAACTGCCCAAAATTACTTTTTCAACAGTATGACTCCACCTTACACCCAGAAATAAGTGGTAGTAGTAAAGCAGGTTCAAGAACAGACATTCCTGTCTTAAAACTGTGTTCTTCCTTTAGCATTAAGTAACCTGCAGTTAAAAACTTCTTAATTGTGTCTACCACTTAGAGGGCTGATACGTCATGAAAACTCTTTTGCTGTCTCATCTAAGATTAAACAATCAATTTTGGTAATTATGGTATACTGCATTAATCACAGAAGTGGGTTTTTTTCTGACAGTCTTTTTGAGATGCTGAATTAGGATTCTCACCTTCAGCTTTTCTCTTCTCTCTTTACCTTCATGCCTACAGCAATACCCCTCCGGCTATCATCTTGTCGTATCAGGCCAGTAAGAATCTGAATCAGATACCTCTACAACAAATGCAGATAGTGAGGAAAAGTCTGTCTGATGCTCAGTAGTTACTACTCTCTAATCAGTACTGAGTCATGCTAAAGTCACCATGTGGCATTTCTTTCAACTGAGTTATAACATCCAGGCTTCTGATCACCAGGGGCCACACATTTCACATAAATCTTTCCCATTAGTACAATTCAAATTTCATTTAATTTGAGAATGTAAGTTATTCCCATTTCTGCTGTTTCCTTTCTCCTTCCTTTTCTAAAAAAAACCCCAGTCTGACAGTTCCTTCCCGGACCCTGCTCCATTAACTTTGACTTTCTTTGGGGGTCTTTTCCATGACATCCCCATGTTAAGCGTAACGGGATTACTTCTCAGTATCGAGAGCAAACTTGTGTTTTCTGCTTGTCTCATGTGTGTAGGGGCAATACAGAGTAGGGCAGACTGAAGGAGCACATAGAAGGGCTTATCTTTTCTATCCAAGCATATTCTTAAAATCTCTTTTCCTCTGGCAATCTGCCCAAGGTACTTCTCCATCTTACTACTTTATTAGCTTCTGATTTTGTAATTCTACTTTGTAATTCTGCATGTGACACTGACACACTCTGAGGAGCTAGGTTATGAAAAATTAAGCTCTCAGTTGCAGAAATATGCATATGGAAAATGACGCCTTCTCTCTCGTGAAAGGCAGTAAACAAATTAGCTTATGATACCTCATCATTTTGTAACATCCCCACATATCTGTAAAGGCCATCAGTTGCAAAAACACTTGCAATCTTTGTGTGCATTATTCAGTTTGTTTTATTAGCTTCCATTTTAATTGAGAAAATGTTTTCATAAAACCCCCAATATCTCTCAGAGAGGATGGTAGTGGAAATTGGAACCTATAGAATATTCTCCCTTTCCCTCTACGGAGAGGAGTATGTACGACTGTTTGTTTCAGTTTTCCATTAGCGTGATTTTACATGAAAAACATCCTCAAATTCCTGCAACTCCAAATACTATCCCAACCTGATAGCATCTTAATGTGCTCTTGTAATGGATTCTGGAACAGGTGGCTAATAAATTAACCAGAGGTATGCAATCTATTATTGACTGGCATCATTCCAATCACATAGCTCTCAAATGACAGCTTGTTTCATGGAAATTTTATTGTATTGAAGGTTCCATTTGTTACCAAGAGACTTCCTTATAAATAGAAAATGCAAATAATATTTTCTACTTTACATAGAATAATGCTTTAAAAAAAAAAAAGGCAAGCAAACACTATTTTCCTCTAGGCCTTTTAATCTGTAGGATGTTAACTAACAAAGTAAATATGTTGAGAATATAGTAGTTTGGTAATCGAAGAGATAAAAATTAATATAAAAAGCTAATAGTTAGCTGGTTGGGTGCTTTTCACACTACTAAATAAAACAACTCTGTCTGAAGCAGATTAGGAAGCTCTTGAAACCACCAAATGATCTTTATTTTGCCATGTAATACTGTATAGATTACTGAGTACTTTTTAAATCACCTCTTAAACTGAGCCAAATAGCCGCTTCCTTACAGATCTCTGACCCCCCATCATCCACTGATACCCACCCCTGAACAAGTAAGGCAAAGGCGTCTCTTCTAAGTCTTTGCTGTCCTCCTCACTAGCTGTATCCATATTTCCTTGTGGGTGTGAAGCCATGAGCAGAGTGCTGTTAGGGAAGTTATTCGGGAAAAAAGGAATTCGTATTCATGAAGGACAGCCAGACTCTCTCCCTCCAATTCCGACATCAGCTTGCAGGATATTTTGCAGAAATTCCTGCAGCACTGTCGGAAGGGCATGAAATAGGCCTTTAGCCATAGCTGTGCGTGTCCAAATCAGGCACAAGGGCTGAAGCCACAGACTTTGAGTCTGATACATGAAATTTAAAAGGAACATAGGACTTAGTAAAACAGGCACTCAGAAAAGCTGTGTATTTTCCTGAGTGACAGGAAATTGAGTCTTTCCTTGAAAATGATAGTAAAAGTGATTTAATTTTGTCTGGAGAGAAAATGAATTAAAAATTAGTATTTCAATCATGTATCATATTACTTATATATTACTGGTACGGTTTTCTTTTTACATTATGATTGACATATATACATGTCAATATTCTAACTTTAATGTCAAAGGAGACAAGGGTCTTGACACTTTCTTCCTGTAAAACAGATGACTAAATACATTCTTCTGAATTGATGATTTGCTTTGTGAATCCTTTTTACCTCACAGTTCTTCCTCTGATGGACAGTGCACTAAAAACAATCCAAACATTTCCATAGATAGACTTATCTTGTCCTTTACCCATTATGTGGTTATTACTATTGTAACCATTAAATTCTATGTGCTAATTATTATTTCTATTATCTAATTCTGGATTTGGAAAAAAAATATATATTTCTGCTAGGAATTGCAGTTATTGATTCTATATTTCTCTGTCTTTACTCACTGATTTTATTATGCTGATCTCCTAGGTCTTTTAAGACTTATTTTATTTTTTGCCATAAATATAGTAGTTGAAGAATACTATTCAGTCATATATAGAAAAGGCAGTTGTTCACTGAGAAAACAAAACATTGTGATTCTTTCTTCCTTTTAATCATTGACACATATACATGGAGAAGGAAAAAAAAAGGATATTTATGATATTTAAAAAGTTGTTCATGAGCTTTAAATTAATATGGGAAAATTATATGCAAAATAAACATCAAGTATTGCATTGGGGATTTTACATGCATTCTGCAAGTGAGTATCAGACACTGTTGTGACAGTCCTCAGAGAGTCTTTTGTAGCCTGTGTAAGTGTTACAGCTATTTGTCTTAAGAGTTGCTACTCATAAGGATTTGTCAGTTTGATGTTCAATAGAAACTTTTCCTCTGAAATACTGTCAGGCATAGGACAGCTAATACTGATATCCATGGGATAAGCCACATGCCAGCCATGCTAATGTAAAGATTAACATCAAGAATGGTCAACTGCTGCCCAACAAATTATTCTGGCCTGCTGACAGTTTATCAGGCTTTCCATATTTTCTGTTTGCTATTTACTGCGTATGTACACAGAGATGATGACAAAAGATGGCCTGTTGTAATTTGTCCTCTTTCTGTGCAACCCCCCTGGGAGGCTCACTGAGAAATGAGGGGGAGGTGATGGCTGCAAGAGCAGTTTGGTCACATGCACAAAAGAAACCACCCGGGGGCATTTTCACTGAAGTGCAACACTGAAGGTAACACCACAGAGAAACCTAAACCTGTCAAATACATATTTTGGAGTCTGACTAAGCAAATAAAAAAGGAAAAAAAAAGATTATCCAAACTCAGGAATAAAATTTGCCAGTATAATGCCATTAAATAAAAAAAAAAGAAGTGCTGCAGCATATTGTTTCATAAGACAGCACATTTATTCTTACAAACATTTTATAGTTCATGAGTCTTTCAGTTCTGTGGGAACAGGAAACATTTTCCAAAGATCAGTTCTTCTGCTTTGAGCTCTTTTTATCTGCCTCCCTACTGCCATTGCTTTTGTGCCTGTATTCAATGTGCATACAAATTGGATAATCACAATGATCCTCTATTATTTTTGCTTTACAAACAAAAATAAAGGCCAGCAAAATGAGCTGTCTTGACATTCAAATGAAAAGCAAAAATAAAAGCCAGCTAATGGTTTGTATGTATGGAGCCTGTAAGGAAATACCAATAAAGTGTAACGGAGTTTCCAGTGGCCTAGGGGAAGCCAGATATGTATATTAGAGATCGATAACCTCCATGTTAGAATATTAATATACAAAGTGAAACACCCACTTACTAATTAGTATCCAAAAGTTTTGAGTCACATGTCAGTATATCCTTTTCTGTCCACATTCGGGATAACATGCCTGCAAGACGTGGTGATGGTGACAGTTAACTTAGAATACATTGTAGGACAGAGCGTTTAAACCAAGAAACAAAACTGTCAGCAACTTGTCTGCTGTTCTTACTCATCACATTAATTGCTTTTAGGATCTACTGCAGTGGTACTCATACCAATGCACCTTCTCCCCATAGGAGTCCATCTCAGAGGAGCACAAGAAGCCCTGGGAAATGATACTGGGTCCAAGACTGAGCCTTGTATCTCTGAAAATCAGATTTTCTTTCTGTCTAATTTCTAACATAAATTTTATCTTTCTCAGGTTGGTATTAATCATATGATCCTGCCTGAGCAGGATCAAGGTACTGTCATGCAAAGAAGTTTTGCACAGGCCAAAAGGGCTCCATTTAACCCTCAGAAATAATGTAGAGAAAACTTCAGCTCATCTTTTTCACTTTCCTGGCTTCTTTCATGACTTTTGTTATTATTTTGAATTCCTTTCTATTATATAGCAGTTTGTTTTTGCATTAAGCTGAGATGCAGTGCATTCCCTGTCATCTTTCCTGTCATGTTTACTGGGTGGCAATATCAAGCCAGGTATTAGTGACAATCACCTTACTCAAGGAGATGTTAATGCTCCCAGTTTCACTGATGCTGTTTAGGAATGGTTTTGGTGTGTGAGTTTAGGCTTATTCTGCAGAATTCCTGAAAATGCTACCTTTCTTATCAGGACATTTTGTTTTCCATAGATGAAATTTATCTTGAATTTCATAAAGGTGTTTCATTTGAACTTTTGTGGGTTTAATTTCAGCTTAGAAACTGCATCTTGTTTTGTGACTTCTAGTTCTTTCCATATTTATAAAGTCTACCATGACAAGTCTTTTTGGCAGGAAAATACAATACTAAATATTGGCCAACAAATACGTTGATGTAATAATTTAGTAATTGCACAGTTACACAAACAGTATGATGTACTAACCAATGTGTAATTAATTTGAAAGTTCTTTATCCTATGGAAGATGTCTCTATTTCATTCTTGTTCTTCTATTCAGAAGAGACAAAGGAAAGGTAAAAAAGATGATCAGTTGTTATCGATTTGATTATTCTGCTGCTCTGTTCCACTGTTTGTCCCTTTGAGCTAATATAGACGCTACCTACCATCTTGCCACAATGAAATGCCCCCAAAATGAAGTCAGTGCAAATGGTAGGTTGGTACCAATCTCACTGCATCATGGAGTGACTCATCAACCCGTCTGCTTTACCTTTCCCTGTTCCCTTCCCCTTTTTATAATTCCATATTTACTTGCTCCTCATTTTTCAGACCCTAAACTCTGGCTTCATGAACTCTCTCAAAACCTCTCTTCATTTGCTGATGCTGTCCCTTCTGTATAAGAGCATTTATTCTTGTTCTGGGTCACTGGGTGCTAACATGGTAAGAACAGATGTTCACAAGTGTTGTATAGAACACTTGGTAAATCTATCAGATAGCATTATTGCGACATTTATCAGGTTGACATTTGAATTATTTTAGTCACTTTCAGTACAGTCTGATCAGAAGATTCCTAACTGCAACCAGTTGAGGTGAAAATGCAGAAAATGGTACAGAATATATTTAAGTAATAGTTAAAATAACAGGGTGAAGCAAAAATGTTTGCATTACGTCTATGCAATATTCTGAAAACCATTTACACAAAAATCAAATAATGATATACTGCTTGTCTCATAACTTGACAAATCACTTATAAAATAAAGTAATTTTGACATTTCCCACTATACTTCTTGTCACTGCAAAGTACTCTACCATTATGGACTTTGTCTACCCCCCTGTGATGAATTGGCACCTCAGGCAGTTTTGTTCCTTTTGGTGTGTAATATCAGCAGTCAGAAAAATAGAAGAACCATTAAAGAGGAAAAAAAAAAAAAAAAGCCTTTTCAGCAGATCATGTAGATATGCTCCAATAGCATACAATTAAAGAGTGCAAAATTAAAAAAGATAAAAGGAAGAGAAATAGAATAAGTAAAGAAGTGGTGAAGGAGTTAAAATAGTACAAGTAAAAATGCTGAAATAAGCAAGAAACCAATTTAAAAGTTTACCTTGGTTGCCTAGGCAAAAGCTGGACGGAATGGTCTTGCAACCTTGTGGAGAATTTTGGTTTTCTGTATCATCCCGCAGTAGTTTCGATTACATGTGCAGCCACTCCTGTAACCTTCTGGGCTTGAACCGTTCAAGACTGAGCGCGACCTCAGCGAACTGCCCTCAGCCCTGGCACTCACACACACCTGCAGTCTCCAAAGGCCTAAGCTTTACTACGAATTTTTATGACAGTGAGCAGATTCCCCGTTAAGCCTTTGAGAATCATAAATGTTACGATTGTTTTAGTCTACTGCAAAGAATAGAGGGCAATGTGGGGACTTTTGTAGAATAAAAGAATATTTATCTTTCTAGAAGGAAAGTATAATGTTTCATTTCTGTGGCGGTAAGGATTTCGTACTGTTTTTGAATGATAGTTACATGCCCATGTTCTCTCAATGAGCTTCCAAAGGGATCTAAAGCCCTCTGAAATCACTGCAGACGGTCAGGTGCAGGAGTAGGAGGAACCCATCCACACTGGGATGCCACGGGCAGCAGTGTCACACAGCCCTGTGTACCCACTTGTCAGATGCCACTGGAAACTGGTGGATGTTTTCTTTCTGCAGCATGTTACAGAACTTAATCCCTGTGACAGTGGAAATCCTCCATGTAATCATCCAGTTAAAGAAATTATTCAGACTTCTAAAATATACTTTTAATAGCTTTATGTGGCCATGTGAAATAATAGCAATTCAATTCAACCTGTCATAAATTGTCACCAGCTAAGGGTAAATGCTTACCAAATACATCTAAACCAGAATGGGTGTTGATATATAAAGATGAAAAAGAAGTTCTAAAGCAAATAAACATTTTGAAAGGGATAAAATTCAAAAAATACTGTGAAATACATGACATGTATTCAGATGATGACCTTGTTACTAGCAAATAGTTCTTGAATTTTCCTCTGAATTATCTGGTATTGATAACTGTCAGAAGAAAAATATATTACTGGATGAAGGGGTAATTGACTTGATCTGGTATAGCACATTTTCCATGTTAAGTTGGAAAAAAAAGTAAAAACTGTAATCATTAGTAAAAATATATTAACACTTTTCATTGTCAGCCAGAAAGACCCTTGGAATCATGAAGTTCAGAACTTTCAGAAGAGGAATGATTATTTTATAAATAAAATTACCTCTGTCCAGCATATTTACTGTCACAAGAAATTTACTTTTTTTTAATCCTATATATACAGTACATTAATCAGGAGAAATTTCCAGAAGCAAAGACAGGTTTCTTCATTTCTCAGCAGAGGAAGGACCTAATGCCACAGGAAAATTCTAAAACAGAAATTCAGGGACCCATCTCCATGGGAAGCAAAAGGCAAAAGCCATCCTGACTTCAGCAGTGACTGTAACCATATAGTCTCACTGTACACACACAGTTATTTTTTTTCCCCTGTATTTCTAAAACCATTTCCAAAGTTAATCTTTGAGAATCAATCCATAATATCAAAAAGAAAAAAAACACAAACGAGCATAAATCAATCAACTTGTATCTTTTGCATCGTTAATGACTGACACTAAAAGGTTTCATAATTGCTAAAAATAAGACCCCTTTAGAAAGGAACAACGTAAATCTCTGTAAACAAAGAACAGTACCATGACAGGGGTATAGCTATGGTTAATGTCACGTTAGGTTTTTAACAGCAAATGTGTTTAGTGATTTATTTATCAGACAGAAATCTGAATCCCTACTACTGGCATTTGACAGAAATCACTGGCTCTAGTACAGAATGCTTCTCAGACCCGTCATTTACAAGAAATACAATTTTACATGGACCCTCCATCATGTCTAACACCTAATTATCTTGTCTAAGTGCTTTTGCTGGGCAAGGAAGATAAACAATTAGCATGAAGGGTGGTGAATTTAGAAAGTTCAAAACCTGATTGTATTTGAAGAAAGAAAAAAAAGTTTTGATTCCTACCTGCCTGATTAAGTTAAACCTATGGTTTAGATTTTTTTTTTAAATACTCAATTAGTATAATTTTTCAATATTCATTATGGTCAGTGAGATGAAAAATCAATTAGTCACACAGCTTTGCTCAGGAGACAAGTGGTGATGAGCTGGGAAATCATGAAAAACCATGAAAATGCTGCAGTTTACACAGAGAGAAACTTTGAAGGTTTGAAGACAGAAAGAGAAGCTGTGAGATATAATCTGAAATTGCATATCCTCTCAAAAAGGATTTTATTATTTTTCTTTAGTTGAAGCTTGAATAGTTTTCTATTTCTACATCCTATTTCATATAATTACTCAATTCTAAAATCTTAGAAAAACAGTTTCAACTGTTTAACAGGTTGCTGCCTTTCTCAGCCCACAACTCCCTGCTTTCCCCAAAGTGTGCATTTTGGCATGGATTCATTATAGCCTTGCTTTTAAACTTTAGAAAAGAATATGTAAGCATACAAAGCTTAAAGAAAATCAATTGTACCCTTCATTTCTTTGTGGAGGAACAGAACTAGTACATAGGAGCAGAGAACGCTTGTACCTAAAATTTCCTTACCAGCACATTTGTCTGAATCAATCATATTTCAGGGCGCATTTACGACGAGTTACATTGCAAGTGCCAATAGAAGTACACGTCTCCAGTCACTCCATTCCACCCATCAAACCTCAATGCTTTTGCCTTTAGGCGCACAGGACCTTAATTAAATACACTCCAGTGAAAGTCATGAATCCTGCACAAGCACGGTGCTTTATAAGCCAGACAGCCGAGCGCTTTACATTTACAATAAAGGTGTGTTATCGTCACACTATTTGATGTGTGCTCCAGTTATAAGAAACACCCAACTAATCACAAGATTCTGTAACTGTACTCCAGGCTTTAATATACTTGGCTGAAAACAGTAAAGACATTTCTCAGGACGAGAATTGTTTCAATGTCTGAAATTGTTTCAAATATCTCTAGAATTATTGAAGTTCAGAAGTAAATAAATCCTTGACATGCCTCATTGCAGGTGTGAACACAAAGTCTAAAGGACTGTGGCGAAATTAGGGCGTGAGCATTCCTAACACCCCGGCATCACCCAAACATGCTGCTGAGGTCCCAGTGGCGAGCAGTAACACGGCAGCCCGTCACTGGGGATGTGATGCTGCACCAGCATGCAGTATGCGCGTGTGCTCAGGTCACAGACAGAAGCACTGAAGACAACAGTATTGCATTTGGGGTAGCCTGAATAGCTCCTTGGATGGTCTAGAAAGCGTTCACCTAAAAAAATGACACCCAAATATTGGTTGCCCCACGTTCAAACACACTGGCAAAGGTACAGGGATGGTGTTTATAGGAAACCTTGTGAGCTGCTGTTGTGGCCAGAAAGAAGCACTTCTCGCCACCCTTGCCAACAGAAAGCACCAAGACACTGGTGAGAGGATGACGGCTGCGGAGGATCTCACCAGTTTAGAAGGAGGAGAAGAGAGACCAAGCCTTCACTGGTTTGCGTTGGCACCGTGTAAGTTGGTCTAAAGAGAACAGTATCATCTCAACATTGCTAACAGAGACCTGGAGATGGAATGTGGTCCTCATGGACACCAAGACCCAGAGACCCTGGGAAGGAGAACTGCATGGTACAAAGAGTACTATGCCGCTCCCTGCTACCTGGGACTTAAAGGAACAACTATGATAAGGCCACATGACAGCTGTCCAGAGGATGGATCACAACCGTGGTCGTAACAATGAACCAGAAAACATGAACTTCGGGTGAACGTTCTTCATTATAATATCATTATAATACAAAAGCACACCTCCTGGTCTGAAGCCACCCGCCTCTAAGGCAAACCACGCCTTGGGCACTCTTCTTTGGACATGTGTGATAACCTGGCTCGAGAAGGTGGAGACTGGCAACAGTCCATGGGCCAGAGGAGGAGCAAGGTGTGCTGCTTGGTGTAAAATATGGCACCTTAGCAACTGAACTTTGAAGATCTTCCCCACCAAAGATCATGACAATCGGAAGGACCGGCAGGACGCTGCCTGGACCTGGGACCATAGGGGCGCCTTGGACCCGTGGTGGTAGCTATATTCCACTTTCCTTTTCTTTTTACTTTCTCTTCTCTTCGCTTTCTGTCATTCTACCTATCGCACACTGCTTTATGGGCAAACAATAGAATTGTGCTGTTTGATCAAAGCATAACCCCTTTGCGTGGTCGCCTTGATTTTTGCGCTTCGAGATCATAGTAAACGAACCGTCATGAGACCACTGAGTGGACCGTGACACACCGTCACCAGCAGCGTCAAGAGATCACAGCTCTCTTTCAGTGCTACGTTTGATTCCAGAGCTTTGAAGGAACACTTGGAAGGTATACACAAGCCAACAAATAACTGCCAGTTAACGAATGAAGGTAGTATTATATATGAAAGTCATAACCAGGACTTCAGAAGAGAATTACTGCAAGTAAATTGACTTGTAAAAAACAATAGTAGATTTTTAGAAAATTATATATTTTCAGTTTGCACAGCAAAACCTAGTGAACTATTATGTAAGTTTATATACATTATACAGCAACTGGGACAGTAAAACTAATAGGAAATGCTGCTTCTTGTCAGATTCTTGCAGCAAGAAATATGTTTTTTCCATTTAGGAGACATTTGGCATGTTGTGGAAATATAATAAGGTATTTCTGAAGAATTACAAAGGCAGTAATTTGTACAAGATTATTCTTTTTATCCCCAATTGCATTTTTTGTCCTTCCATTGGTGAGGCAATTAAAATTTTAAGTAAAAATTGAAAGAATGCTAGTGAGCAGTAATGCAGAACATATGAAGATGGAAACCTGTAACAATCTGCTCTAGCAATCAAAAACTGTGTCTTACAGGCAAACCAAGGGTCTCTTTCTGAAGTGACCTAGCCTGTAATCCTTCTAAAGAATATAGGCTGATACAAGTAATTACCTCCTCCAGCAAACTAAATAAATACCTGCACAACACATTCCCAAACCTCCAGCAAACTAAATAAATACCTGCACAACACATTCCCAAACGAGGATTTAGCAAGTGCAATACAAATGTACTTTTAGAACTTTGATTTGAAATGAAAACTGAATTCCTGAACTGAATTGAAGAATTCCATCAGCAGTAAGGTTAGCATCTCGCAGCCTGGTGGGAAAAGCCATAGTCCAACTAAGAAGTCCCCTCTTTTCCTTTAACACTTAAGCACTTGATGGTTCATAAGGATTATCGAAGGGATAGTGATACTTCAAATAATAGTAGTAGCAGCAGTAATACTAGTAGTAGCAGTAGTAGTAATAAAAATAATAAAGTAACAAACTGATGTGCTGCATTCTGATTGCTGAGGGTTTTGATACTGACCCACAAATTGGAGATCTGACTCACAACTTACCTGAACCCTACAGGTCTAGAAATCAATATGAAAATACCGAAAAACAAAATGACTTTAGCTCTTTGCTGTTTGAGGTATTTCCATTTCTGCTCCGTGTTTAGCAATATAAAGATGTCATTCACTGTTTTCCCTGGCTGCATCCACTCTCACAGCATTGTTTCCAGACCTGCAAGGCACCCAGCAAGTGATTCCTGTATAATTCAAGAGTACAGACGATGGGCTCTGGTAATTTCCAAGGCTACAGCTTTTGGGTCTAATAATTTAATTTGCATATTCACACATATCTTGCATATGCAGAATGCTTCAGAACTTAACAAAAGCATGGGCTTGGTGGTGGGGAAAAGGGACTGCCTTACCAGCTCTGCTTCATGAAGTTCTCAGTTTATCTGCAGGAAAGCAAAAATATAAGATTTCCCTATTTGCATTAGTGTCTTAAACTTCTGCTTTGCCCTGGGGACTTACTGTTTTCAAGACCTATCTAGTGGTGGGATTTCACCTTGGTTTTCAACTGGTGACAAGCATAAGGAAATATTTGTGTATAAGAGCAGAAACTGAGACATTTATTGAGAGAAAAGTGTACCTGGTTTAACATAAATCACTTTTAAATAGTGTTTTCTGAAAGGATAGCAAAAATAATGCAGAAGCTCTTTTTTTTTTTTTTTTTTCAGATGACAAATTACTTATTTAACTGAATTTAAAGCAATTCCTAATTAACTTAATTTAGTCCAAACCAAGTTCATTTACACATTAAGCCATGGATAAGGATCGGATGAAAATTAGTTTTGGCAGAATGAAGGTTATACTGGAGATGCCAGATCTTCCAGAAATGACCTTGTCCAATTTTTCAGGTGACTTCAGAGTAAAATAATAGGGCTGCCCCAAGCACAGAAGTGTGCAGCTTTGACTGATAAAAGTCAGAGAGTGTGCAGAAATCTTGGCTTCTGGATCAATGCACAACCCTTTCCAGTGCAGCAGCTGTGCGAGGGAAGGTCTCTCCCTTCCCATTTTTCCCCTGAGGTCTGACATGACGTGACAGAGCTGTCACCTACATGACTGCGAGGCATGGCATCGAGTAGGTTTACTGTGATGCTGATTTAACAGTGATTGAAAAGCAAAACTCAATTTCTAAAAGCTTTCATGATTCTTCCGTACCCATCAACCATTAGACAAAAATCTACGCTGAAAGCTGTTGTGTCCTAGGGAGAAGCGAGAGCTGGCATGAGCCTTGCTTCTGAGGATGCAGGGAAAAGGTACTTGCCACCAGGGAAGCTGCCTAAGCACCCCAACCCAGAGCTGCAACAGAAGCTGGAGCTCAGCCCCTTCATTCAGTGTTAGGCTCAGACTCCTGCTCTTACTGTCTTGCTATAGCTCTGTGTGTTTCTGCATAAAAAATGCAGGCCTGACAGGAGTGAAAAACTAATTTATTCTGGCTTTGTCATTGTGTCTTCAGCAAAGAAAAAAAATAATAATTCTAAGTAAGATGAAATACTGCCTTTGAAAGTGAAATGAAATTTATGCGGAAGCAATTTCTGAGAGCATGCTGTCTGCCTATCATCTGCCCCCTTTTTCTAGTCCTTCATAAACAACTTTGGAGCCAATCGGCAAATTTTAGAGAAATTTAGAGAAGTTCAAAAGATGTACTTCTACAACTGTCATGAGAAGCAATATCTGCGTAAAGACAGACCCAACAATAAATGTGTAATTGTGAACTAGTCACAGCAATTACTGCCAATATTCCAGCTAAATCAGTAGGAAATGCAGGAAACAGCCCCAAGCCCAAATCTGAAGGAAATGAAGTTATACGATCCTGCTACTCCTACTACAAACCATTTTGTCTTAAAGAAAACAACCTTAAAGGTATTTTCATTAAAACATAGGGATAGCATCTATGAGGAAGATGTGAAAGGCTGAAGTTAGGTAGGTCTGACTTTGCATAAAGACTTTGTAAATGTCTTAATTTATTGCTTTCGTATATCCAGTTAGTGATATGATTGGATATGAGAAAAAGTAGTTTTTAAAACTTACCACAAAAGAAATCCAGAACTTATTAAATTAATAAAGTTCAGATTAAGGGCCTGTACTTATGAAGGGAGAGTACAAAGATAATTAAAATGTCCAGTGGAACCAATTTTATTAAGCTGTATGATGCTTTTTATAACTGAGATGAGACTTCAGTTACCAGCCAAAAAAGTAAATATTGTGACTTTGGCATCAGTGTTAAGTCTTCAAAAAGACATGACACCTAGCTGGTGCCTCACTTCTAAGAGAACACAGAGTAGTTCAATCTCTTTGCTAAAAAGCATGTTACACGCAGACCTTCACTGAAAAAGCCCCAGCAGAATCTGCCTTAGTTTCAGAGTATGTAAGGAGAATTACTCCTAAACACATTTCTTCCAAAAAATAGTGGTTTACATAGAGCTACTCAGGCATATCAAGGGGAGCAACATAAGCAGCAAGCAAGTGCCTGAAACCAATTAATCCAATTCATTTAGACAACAATTACTTACTTTTGAACTGCAAGATATACTGACTACAAACTGCCCTTTTCACACTCTCTAATGTTTGCAGGATTAAAATAAATTAATTGCCTACTGAGATAAGTGCATGATAGGAGGTTTTACATTGCCAAATTCCTGCATATGTTAATGTGCTGCACCAGTGACTCCCCTGCCGATCAAGCCAGGGACCTCCAATCCACTATACTGCCCAGGGGCTGAAGGGCTGTCCTTAGCCAGCTCACCTAAGTGAGTTTGCAGAATGTTTCGCAATGTTGAATACAATATTTTCTACTTATTTAACAAGCACTACCTGGACTAGATGCTTTTTCAGCTAATTGTTAAGTCTCCAAGCAAGAGTCTGCCCATAGCCAATAGATACTACCACCAAAGGGGTACACAGGGTCTCTACCGTTCCCAAAAGACATGAGTCATTAAGCATATTTGGACAATAATTATAGCAGAATTGTCTGAAAAAATAAAAAAAGATTTAGCAGATTTGATCTGAGCAAGTGTAGTTATGCAACTTTAATAATGCTATAAAAATCATATTTAAAAACTGTGATGTTAAAGGCTGAAAATGGTGCACTACTGAATTTCAAATCATGCCAACCATCCATCCAGGTTTCTTCTAAATAGAAAGGCTGTAAAAAAGCATCATATTTTTTTTTATGGTATTAGTGATAAAGCAACTGGTGTATCTTCAGTCTCAACACTGAAAATTTCAAATAGTTGCCAGATGAAGGAGACTGCAAACACGCACTAGTATTTGCATGTTTCTCTAGTGAGCTCATGCACAGCTATGTGAGCTTCAGTGAAGTGCACCAAGATTGCAAACTCTGCCTTTCAAGGTCTGAAAATCCCTTTTTCTAGCCCTAACATTAGGGTTCAGAGTACCTACAATATGTAGGCAGGTATTACAAGACACCAGAGTTTAAATAGAGCAGAAAGCTGTCCTTCTAAAATCCAGCCAGAAATTATAGCTCCCTATGCAACCCATGCACATGGCTTTGATGTTTTTTCTTTCCATACTCAATTTCTTTTAAGCATCCGGTTCTTGTGCATCAGTTGTTCTGTCTTTACTGCCTTGTATCTTGCAACATTTGTTCTGCTGCAAGGCAAGGTTTAGTTGTGCAAGAAAAGGTTTCTGAATTAGTAAGACCTTCTCTCTGGTCCTGATACCAGACTAATACAATTATTTTAAGAGTTTACTAAAATTTAATGCTTGGTCTGAGGCTCTACAACAAAAACTTAACTTGAACAAATGTTTATGGTTGAATCTGAAAGCTTTGAAAACGTGTATGGTAGGAACATTGGAAGACCATTAACTATCTAAGCAGAACAACACAGCACAGTAACAAATTTTGATTAAAACTGTACAGCTCCCTCCAGAATAAATAAGGCTTGCACAGCGACAGATTGAGAGTATACAGCAACTACCTGACTTCATGATTAACATAGTGGTACAAGACTTAAAACTGCAGAGGATAATGAAATAATGGTGTGTGTTCATGTCACTCACTGATGGCCTAAAGCAATTTTTACCTTTAAGGCTATGCCCTCTAGGAATAAGTAACATGTGGCAGTCCTTCCTGCGACAACTCATGATGTATGTATGTATGAATGTATGGATTGCCAAGGCCACAAATGATACCATCAGCTTTGCAGTGGGAAAAGGACTCAAGCATGGGAAATGCAAAAGTAGAAAAGCAAGCTGCTTAGTAGCAAGGAAAACAAAGAGCTCAGTTCAGTACTCTTATTTATACTTCCACTCTTGTACTGAGAGCTCTGTAGCAACTCAAATTAAATGTTCAACTTCAAATACTCATGTCTTTGATTTATGAGGTAAAGACTCATTTGCATTGACTTCAGCTTTTGCAGCTTTTTTTTTTTTTTAAATACTTCTTTTCACCTGGGGCAAACAGATAACATTTCACCAATTTTATACTACCAGGAGCTTTTCCATATTGGTAATGAGTAACTAATGTGTTGCTAGAAAGGACAGGTAAGTGACTAGTTGTGAAACAGTCCCACTGATACTGAAACTAGCATTAAATCTGAAATTTTAGAAATGGGAAACTACTGTCCAGTGAATTTCTGAATATTGTTGTGTCCACTTTTTAGATCTGTGCATAGTAGACATAAAGTAAAATAAATGAGAGACTAGTTAAGGAGATATAAGATTTACAGCTCCACTTGGTCTTTGAGGTCACACTCTTTAAAAGAGCAATTGCTCATCCCGGCACTTGCTCTGCTAAAACAGTTGACAGCAACTCTAATATCTAGTCAGTAGTGATAGAGATATACGTACTTAACCCCAACAACCTACAACCTAGGTACACGAATGTCTCATGCATCTTTCAATTTGCTCTTACACTTTTAAGCTGCCCCATGCATTCTCAAAGGAAAGTCACCTTCACATAAACACAGCTATTGCCACAGATAGACACACCCATAGCAAATACCCACTTTTTCAATCGGACTAATTTTTATTAGTGTTTACTTTTTGAGATGTCAGATGGGATTGCTGCAAAGTGAAAAAAATGTTTTATGATGCCTTTTCCAATCAGCATCATCATTTTTATTGCAAGCTAGCAATTAACTGCCTGCCTAGTTTGTCACACTTAATTTAAAATGAAGCATGCAGCAATGTTTAGAGCTACAGTCATGGTATTTGTGTTTGACTGAGGTAGTGGTCACTAGCAGTCTCAATTTATCACCTTAAATTTAAGCTCCCATGCCAATGATTTTTGTTCTTAAAGCTATGACTGGCACTTATGGATTTCAAAATCAAAGGGAAAATAAAATAGAGTTAAGAATTCAACCACTCAGATCAATGAAAACCTGTTTTATAACTGAGTGTGCTCCAGTTAAATCCCAGCTGCCTGACAGAAAGAATTTAATGTTTCAAACAGTTCTTTTCCCACTTAAATTCTCAGAATAACTTTTTATTGCGGCAGTAAGCCACCACTTGGTGAACAGATGTGGACTGCTGATGTTATGGCCTCAGGAAATAGTGCAAAGCAAGAAAAGGTGAGTGCCTCAGCCTAAAGAAGCATGCACCAACATCCAAATGGCAGTCCCTGAACCGTTTGATTGTCCCTGGTGTATACTTTCTCGTTTAAGAATAATGATACTACGTATTATATCACTGTTAGCAGTTAACAACAAAAGCTTAAGAGAAATTAGTAAACGGAAGAACATACTCCATTAAATTTACTATTGTGAAAATAAATGTCAGTTATGTTTCTAAACTTCTTTGAAAGTGAATAATCTAGATTATTTGGTCCAGCATCTCACAATTAGCAGTTAATTTGAATTGGAATTCTTTTCTGTCCCTTTAAAAAGTTAAACAGATAGGTACATATTTTTATCTGTTATTATTTGCTAACATATTTTCTACAATAACTAATGTTTTTAACAAATGAAGACTGCACAGAGCCACCCACACACGTCTGTGTATAGTGCTGGCACAGACCTACCCATCCACATCAGAAAAATAGAGGGTGAGGAGAGAAACAGAAGTCTGCATATTATTCCATACTACTCTATATAACAGAATAAGAAACACCCTATCATTCTTGTTCTATGGAAACTAGAAGTAATTAAAAAGTGTTTAAAAATACTTTTTTTTTATATATATATACATTTATATATATATACATTTAGGGGAAATGGTTTTATTTGGTGTGGTTTTGTTGTTTCTAACCAGCCTTTCCTCTACCACAGTTTTCCATCCAGAGAGTCTGTTACAAATTTCAAAGTCCTTAATAATCTTCTGGTGAATCAATATTTTATGTTTTGAGATCATTAGTGTAATCCAAACACTAAAGCTTGTTCCACATTTTAGGCTGTGAAACAGCCAAAGACAATTTGAGGGCAATTCTCTCTTTCATTAGGCTCACTGCAGCTCCTTGGGTTTACAGGATTATCAACCCCTACTCTGCTTCCCTTCCCAATTTATTATTCAGTAAAGTAGCCAAATGTAGCATGCTGCACTTCGTAACAAAATTTCCCATACAAGAAATATGTTTCAAGAAAAAATTAAGCAAAGCAGTACTAATTACAGGATTGATCATAAACGGGTTTTCTGGTAAAAAGAAATTCTTAATTTTCAAAATAAATCGACTACATTACTGAGGTAGTAGTGAACATTTTTCTCTTTTTTTTTTTTTTTTTTCCTCTGTGTGTGTACAAATGATGAGTATGCTTAACTGCCAGTGAAACATACAGAAAGCTCTAAATTCTCCCAAGTCCAAAAAGTTTGGTACCTGCATCCCGAGGGAGCCGTGAGCCGTGCTTACCTCATGGACAAATACACCCTACAGGGCTTTACATGCATAGACTTATTCCTTATCTTCTAAAATGTGAGCAATTCCATCTACTTGCCTTCAGGGATCACTGACAATGTTTGCAGTGTGCGTAAAAGCAACCAAATTCTACAGCATATGAATACAGCAGAAAAGTTACAACAGAGTATGTGGCACATGAAGGCGAAGCTTTGAGAAATTGGGCTAAATAAAGGATAAAGGGACAATGCACACACTGGCAGATGAGGATGATGTGGAATAACATTAGTTTGTTATCATGGAGACTGGACCAAAAATGTGTAGGCCGTTAGACTGCATAGTAAATCATAAAACATGATCCTGAATTAAGGTTTCATGAAAAACTTTCCAGAGATTTAATTTGGAACCTTATTTTTTTAAATGAAGGTTTCAGTTGCAACTTGGGTGTATGAATTTCATATTTGATGTTTTATAGCTACATAAAAATAATTTCTTCAAGAAATAAATCCATTATTTGCCATAAAAATGGTTGTGAAAGTCGTCAAAAGTAAACCACTCTCTTTTATTAAAATCTGGAGTATTTGTATTACTGCCAACAAACCTTTGCTATTCTTTTTTCCTGTTGCAAATATTGCAATTCTTACAAAGATTATCTCATATTGCTTTAACTCAGAATAACAATCTTTTTGTGCTTTAAAGTCCAGAGTATACTGTAATAACATTTACCCTTATTATGTCTTTTTATCTTTAATCATTGTAAAGGTATCCAGACTCAATAGGTAAGCAGGAATTCTGAGCAGAAAAAGAACAAAACCTGAAAATCTATTTATTTAATGCTTTAGGAAACAGAAAACTCTGGTCAGAGCACTGGCCACCCAGTAATAAGGTTGAGAGCGTAAAGCTCACAGTTTCACCTTGTATCAAGAGATTAGAAGCACTCAAAGAGCACACGTGTTTAAATCATTTACTTTCACAGTTACTCCATACTTCTATGAGTGTATGAGATAATATGTGACCTCACATCCATCTGAAATTCACTTCAAGTGAATTTTATTGATTAAGAAAGGATTAACAGCCCAGTTTGTAAAATAAGCCATTAAGCACCTCAGTGATGGCACAGTATTTTGGAAGATGCTCCGGTGAACTGGAGCTCTCAGTGCTTTCCTTTCACTGAGATGCTTAATGGGACCCAAGTTCCCTGGAAAACCTGTTAGTCCTGTAGAAAACATGCACACACTTCCCTTACTCTCTGTGTGTACTCTCTCACTCGGTGGAGCACACACAGTGTGTAGTGGTAACTGCTTAGGAGGTACCCAGCTTCCTGTAGTTAAGGTCTTCATTTAATACAGCTTGTAAATGTTCATCATGTTGCTACTTAATTCACAATATTCCACTGAGGAAATAGATTGTACATGTATCAGGTACTTAAAATGTTTACCTGTCACTGCAAAAGAGAAAGGTGGGAAAACAGTTTAAACATAAAATAATATTGAGCAAGGAATGGAGTGTGATGAACTTTGCGATGGAGAGCAAGGAAATCTCGTCAATGAACTTTTCAAAAGTGTTGGAGAGTTTCAATGAAAATGTCCTTTTAGTGTTACATAGAAATGTAGCTCATGTATCAAGCTGGTAAATATGAAAATATTACAAAACTATTAAATCAACAAAGTAAAATGATGTTTTCTTATAGCAAAGTGAAAGACATTAACATGTATTTAGTATTAGCTAGGCTAATGAATCACTGGCAAATCATTATTTTTACGCTATTATATATATTGAAAGGCACTTTTTACAATAAATATGCATAGAGAAATAAAACTATATATGTTAAATATTATGCATTTTTATTCTTTAAATTATATTAAATTTATAAGAAATTCCAGATTGAGATTTTAATTAATTTTAATCCTCTGTCAACTGAGACTGAATAATAGTGACTTGCTCATGAAAAATGACACATATTCCACCCACTCATTATTTTTGAAGGTGTTAGTTTTACTCTCCCTAAAACTGCATGAGAAAGCCATATTTTTAATGTCTCGCAATACAACTATCACCTTAAAATAGAAAAATGGGAAAAAATCAGAATATTTTACTCACATTGCTGCTTAAAGGGGTTTAGATTTATTATGTTTATGCAAACGCAAAGGTTATCTAGAAAGTTTATTGAGAATGCTACTGTACATATGAATAAGGAAAACCAAGATCTGAACTGATTTTTCATGCAGTAGCCAGCCTTTTGGAACTGTTCACCAGCACTGCAGCTAATACCTTGGGTAACTACCTAGAAGTGTCAGGCCATCTTTACAAACCAGTCATGTCACAGGTTAATGCTTATAATGGAAAAGCAAAGATTTTAAAAGGGAAGGTAATGAGGCAAATGTGATATTGCATAATTGGAAAACAGATCAAGATATCCTGCAGTATGTCCCTGAACCTGCAGAAAACTGCACTCGTGCATACTTTGGAACGGGATGTAAAACCATCACAGCATCGTGTCCAACGCCTTAGCAGTGTGTTTGATGCAGGTGGCTCTATGGGGTACAGAATCTGTATGGGTCAAGTGTGGAGGTATTTGGATACAACATCCTTTTACATCAGCTCCTATGGGATGCAACATAAGAAACCATTCACAGTGAAATTTAGGTTCAAAGATCTCGCAAACATCCCTTTGTTGATCTGAGATTAATCGCTTTTTCAGTATTTCACCATGTTGCATGTAACAAAAGTTACCATTGAAACTGGTACCACTGAACCTGATTGTTTCAGAGAAGATCAGGGAGACAAATGCAGATAAAACTGTGCTCTTCTAATCTGTCAGCACCAAAGTAATATAGACCATGGAACTAAATTAATACAGCTCCACAGTCACACATTCGCTTAAAGGGTATAGACTTCAGACTTCCATGTTGTCAACTTATTTCTTTGACCATACAAAATTCATTTCCAAATACAAGTAAGCATTTTAGAAGAGAAATAGTACTTAACACTACATCAGAAAAATGTGTCTTTCTCTATTTCCTCTGTCCAAAGGTTTCATATTCTAGCCAGAGTTGCATTTATAAACTGAAATCATTATTTTCTGTAAATGGGCATAGAGCAATGCTAAATATCAGTTAAAATACTTTCCCTTTATTAGAATAAATCATATCTATGAATATATGGAAACAAGACATAAAAAAGCCACCTTGTGTCTAATTAGTACATGATACTTCTAGCTTGACAGAAAAATGTACAAACTGAGGGAAGAAGGCAGACACTTATTTGCCTTTATTTTTGATAGACCATAGCCTATCATCCTTGAACTATGGACTGAATTTCCAGAACCTCATTATTCCATTACCCTAGCTTGAAAAAAATATTTTCTTTTGCCCTCATTGATCTTCAATTACAGGATAAAAAGAATTGTTAGATAATTTTAGAACAGTCTAATTTTGAAAAATGGAGTTTGGAGTTTAATATTATGTATATATGAACTAGACATTGGATCGAGACCATTTGTTTTCCAGACAGCTTTGAGTTAATAAAATAAAATGATCATTTGTTTCTAAAGTGTAAAATACAATATTGGAAACTGGTTGAACAACTTGTCAGTGACTTACAGGATCGTACATCAGCTGTTTGCTATGCATAATAAGTTGGAATTTATAAGTCACTTAGATAATACACATTAATCTCCAAATACCTCAATACAATTATAGATCAAGTACATGATTTCGAAAGTGCTGCATGTATTATTTAAGATGATATGGAAAACACAAATTTAGAAATATTACTTTATATTCAGACAGAATAAGCACAAAGAAAATTCTTGCAAATGTAAATTAATTCAATGAAGAATGGGATTTAATTAACACTACAGCAAGTCATAGAGTTTGCCATTAAATTCAGCAGAAAAGTTGTGACTAGTTATCCAAGTACTGTGGATGAAGGCAAAAGAGTTAAGCAAGAGTAGAGGAGACAACCAGAGAGTTCAGGAAACATCAGCTGAGCCAGGCCTCCCTTGCCAAGGGGTCATCAGTAACTGACTTCCAGTGAAACAGCTTTGGGACATTAGATCTAATCTTGCACATAGAGGTTTCTTGGAAATATTTGCTTTAAAATTTCAGTTTTCAAATAGTAGTTTAGTGTACAAGATGACATTGTTATTCCAAGAAAAAAATATACAGTGATCAAATTGGTCTAATTTGCTGAATACATGCTTTTTAAAAAACTATTAAATCTATTTTTTTTAAGCTTATTTTGTGTATTATATTTTTTTTTATTCAAATGCCTCTTCCTTTCACACATGTTTTCCTTGTAATGGTTCTGTGCATCACCTTCCTTCTCCTTTTGGCTATCATGACTCTACATGCAGGCAGCAAAATCAAGTGCTTTTATCTGGTGCAGTGTTTGCCAACTTTCATGTCACTTCAGCAAAGTGAAAACAACCAAGACAAAATATTCTGAATAGTTAGTCCTACACAGAATTAGTTGCAGTCACTCCAGAAGGTCAACAAAGTATGAAACTGATTTAAAATGGTTTTATTGAAAAAGTCCACTTTAGAACTTGTAGCCATGTCTTGAATATCTAATAATATCCCTGCTTAATTAAGTGAAGGTTTAAAGTGAAGTCTTAAATGAGGAGAAATAAAGAAAAAATATGCAGATTTAATGTGCAAAAAATCACTTCTCAATTGAAATTACAGACTTCAAGCTAGAGGAAATAATATTTAGCAGAAGTAGAGTGCTCTTTTTTTTCTTCTTTTGCTTCTGGCCAACCAATACACTGGCCAGTCTTGATGCTGGTTGTCATCCCCTGCCTAATCTGTCAGACTAGGATTCGGACTAGATTAAGAAGGCTCACTTGTGATAGGGGTTGTTAAAGGCAACATGCATTTCTAAAATAATATTGAGTGCATATCCTGGCTACTCTGAACTTTTGAGAGGAGCAATCATTACTATTTGTTCATTGGAGACCCCATATAAATTTTACCACAGTGGGAAAACATTTAAAT
Organism: Falco naumanni; assembly: GCF_017639655.2. Lineage (NCBI taxonomy): Eukaryota > Metazoa > Chordata > Aves > Falconiformes > Falconidae > Falco > Falco naumanni. The sequence goes on from NC_054055.1 coordinate 116,046,433, forward strand.
ATGTAACACAGATATGAAGATAGTAAACAGATGTCCCTCACTGTTAGTCTTGGCAGAAAAAGGTGAAAGTGTATTATTAGAAATATCTTGAATCTAACAGAACTGAAAATAAATGGACTTCTGAAGCTTAGGAAACTATGTAATTTTGAGTCTGCTCTCAACCTTATTCCAATGTGCATAACAATACCATTATTGTATATAAATGAAAACTATTTCCAAACTGTGAGCCTAAGGCAAATGCATATGGAAGAGTCACAGAAGTGGAAGGAGAAGGGTTGTTGAGTGTAATGAAGAAACTACATTTTAAGAAGCAAATGAATCGGAGCAACCTGCTACCAACATAATTGCTTTAAAGACCGCACAGCAAACATCAGCAGAATTGGCTTGTAATTTACCATGTCCTTCATTTTGAACATGCTCCCTAAAGGTTTGCGTGAAAGTCATGACATCTACAAACACAATTTGTTTCAGATTGACTAGCCATGATGAATGTCTTCTGTTACTACCCCAAACAAAACCGCTCCTCTTGGCAAGAATGCAACAGAAGTCTTCATTTCACTTGCCATATACTGGGAACACCAGCATTGCGGTTGTTTTGTTGTTTTTGTTTGTTTTTTTTTTTCAAATGAAATAGCTTTTAGAAATGTTTAGGTAAGTTTTGAAAAGAGAAGGTTCCTAATGTAACTCTGAAGAATTTTGTAATTGTGGCAAAGGTTTCTAATTACTTAGGTCACCAGTTTATATCTGAAATATCTTGTACCCTACCCTAACCAGAATACTCAATAATGATAATTCTAACTATATATCATTCATTGTGAGAAAGTCCCAGCTAATTAAAATATGCTTGATTATCCTAACAGGACTCTAAGCTGAATGGTGTGTAGACAGCACCAATAAGCTTATTCAACATTGCTGTTTAAAATTACCAAAGCTGATGAATAAACAACTCATTCTTAGGGGTCTTAATCATGTTGAATGCCCTTCACAGCTACTGACCACACCAGGAACAAACAAAATAATGGCATATGTCTTATCTCAGTGCTGTATGCCTACCAATTTATTTGTAACAATTATTTTACATTTTTCTCCACAAAAGCCCCTTTTACCTATTGAAAAAAACCCCACCCTATTATTATTAAATACACAATTGTTGCAGCATTTGGACATTGTATTTTAGTGACTACAGCTTAAATCAGAAACTTGCTGAAAATGCATGTCACAGACAAATTGCCAATGGTTATAAGTGTGCTATGCAATGAAAGAAACTATTATAAAAGCTGAAAGACCACACTGCTAAGTATATTATGGGAAAAATACTTTACAGTATTGATTAACCTCTTTCCCCTCCTCCTTCAAACTAGAATTTCATTTTGTTCTCCTCATCTTGCATAACTTAGAGAAACATATCTTAAAGCCATGCATAATCTGACTAGCTTAATGGATGATACTGGTGAATGAGAAAAGAAAGCAAATGGAATCAGGTTGACTTTCACCGCATTAAAGAAATGGCTGATCATCAGTAACTGCCAGCAGAAAAAGAACATATTTGCTAAAGAAAAATTCTAACTATTTAAAAAATCTTTGGGATATAAATCAACATTGTTTTAAACCCCATTTTTTCACCTATGATTACTGTGTTGTAATCAAGCATACGTGTAAAGAAACATGATCAAAAAGTAGTCTAAATGTACAGAGATGACCAGCAGATGAAAATCTATGGGTAACAACTACGCTGCACAAAGTCCTTGCCTCAAAACTCTGAATTTTGGCAGACCTGAAGAGTGTTCAACAGAACATTAGTTGAACAAGTCTGAGAATTGAAATTTAGCATTTTTGCCTTGTGGTTTTCTTTGCAGCTGTAAATGCTCTGATTTATATACACACACTGGCATATATACACATATACATTCATATAGTTCAACAGACTGGCCTGAATATTCATTGCAGGATGCTGAATACCTTTTTTAAATGTATCATTTAAATATATTGTTCAGAAGTGGAATTTAAAAGGGAGCACACATCTCAAACTTTTTTTTGGTTTAGTAATCCCTCTTCCTGTCTTCGTGTCACATTCAGTATGGGCACAAACAGACAGTCCCTAGCCAGTAACCAACAAGTTAATGTTTCTTTTCAAATTTTTCACATAAATTAGCACCCACAGCACTGTTCTGCACTGCTCCCATGACAGCACAGGGTTTGGTAGAACTATCAACACAGCTGTAGGTGTTAGGTAAACAATTGCCATAAATTTCTCATTTACTGTCATCTACGAAAATTTCATCATCGTTCTTCATGTGGCTTGAGCTCTGATGTGGCAATGTCTGATGGAGGTTGCTTTGTGAATGTTTCATAGCAGGCTTTTATGTGACCCACTATGCCATTTCAATAATTAGTAACTAGAAATAGCTGCTCCTTTAGATTTATAAACCATTAACATAAGCAGCTGGGAAGATGGTTCAAAGGGCTTCATCACATCATTATGAAAACAGAAGCTTTCTTGACGTTAAAGTTACAAAGGACAATCACATCTGTAGAGATCTGAGATTTAGGGAAAAGAAAAACAAAGTTGACTTTTGATTAGGGTGAAAGTCAGATGTTACTGTGGGCAACAACTTAGGATAGGCGAACAGGGAACATCCCTGCCACCCCAGTGAGCATCCTGAAGCTCTACTGTCGTCAGTCAGAAGGACTAATCCTGATAAACTGTCCTGCCACTGAGATGCTTTTCAGACTGTCGAGTGAGGCTCTTAACAACTTACACAATCCCCATTGTGACTATAATGCTGTACATGCCATTAATTCATGGCATTGCATTCATGTTTATCCCTGGAAGACACACTGAAATCTTTCTACGCATTTCTCAGTTCCCACAGCTCTAAGAAAGTGGTAAGAGGTTGCTGTTGCTACACATCATCCAAACTGGGTTACAAATATCAGGAGCCACCTGTACTAGGAACAGTGAATTGGAATTTGGAAAATAACTTACTTGGAAAAAGGAATTAGATGAAAGGCAATCCCTTTCAGACACTGGCAAGATTTTACAATCAGATTAGGAAATATCTTATCATCTAGGATATATCTGCCAATGGCTCACATAAAATAAATATATTAGACAACGAAATCCTGCTAGATTTGCAGTTTCAGAATCTGCCTGAAAACTTCAGCTTGCCACAGGCTGCCAACACTAGATGGACGCAGCGGAACTAGACAGGTCTTTAATACAGTGACAGGGTGCGTGCCCACACAGGGTGACATCTCTCAAGCCTCAAACTTTGTCCACTGGTAGCAGGTCTTTGATGTCTGGTCTGTGAGTGGCTAGAGCCACTCACAAACTGCAGAACTGAGGGAGGAAATGAGATTTCTGGGATGCAATGGCAGAAGAGGTATTTCTCCAGTGTAAACTTTCCACCAAGGCAGCAAAGACATGCGGAAGGAGCCCACGAATGGAACAACGCCTGCGAAGCATCCCATAGCTGGAGTGTGATCCTAGGGGGGACTTGCAGGTGAGCTGGGGAGAGCCGGGGACTGCCAGCATGGAGGGACATGATGCAGTGAAGATGCAGACCGGACAATGGGGAAACTATTCAGTCAAAGAAACGCTACAGCTATGGAGTGCTGCTCTACAGCCACGGAGTGCTGCTCTACCGTGATGCAGATGAAATGGTGGACTGCAATGGAGCAGGCCACTCTGTCTGTATAATCACGTACTCAGGGTATGTCTCATGACTTTACTCCCACTCTACGTAGTGTAACATTAAAACCCTCTCTGTTCTCAAGGAATACAACACATACATGTGAAGTGAGTGAATGTGTATGTGGACTGTTACTTGGAAATAGGAACTATTGTTTTAAGTTCTGTTTTGCTTAATTATTCATTATTTGCTGAATTATGCATGAGAAACCTCAAGTACTTCTGAATTTTCTTTAAGCAATGCAGACTCCAAGGCATGCTAAGAAAGTTATATAGTGAGGTGTCTTTTCCTTCCATTAGTCATAAGAGAAACATAAATCACAATTCAGAATATAATTCTCTGCTTCTTCACACAATGATTTAAAGTCGATTGGGTACAATTACTTCATACTCAGCATATTTACTGCTGTATAAAACTTTCTTGCACCCATAAAGAAAAGGGATCCAGGCACTTTTCTGAACAACAGTATTGTTAAACATGTTTTGATGAGGCTTTTTCTTGAAAACATGTTTTACCTTTCAGTTGTTTACTTCAGCAGTGATTTGGGAAAGCACTTAATATGTGCTAATGTTCTTCCTTGAACAGGGACTTGGCTTAAGTGCTTTTCTGAGCAGAATCTCGCATTTATCTGTCCATTTATCTGAATTTAAAGTAGGCAATATTTGGTATCTCAAAACATTTTGAAACAAAGCTACACAAGAGTAGCATATAGCTTACTTTCCTCATCACTCCATCTGCAACATCTGTGCTTCCTAACACATCCCTACCCCATCCCTGTTTGCCACACTTTCTGGACAAAGACACAGCATGTGCTGTGATCATACAGGAACTATATATATTCTTTTTTTACTGACTAGCCAAAAGACAGGTTAAGTGGTCAGTCAGCTGGTATCTCTAGTCCAGTAAGTAAGCCTTACATAGCTGAACCTTGCTTTACAACTTGCAGACCCAGTCAACAGCTTGGTGACTCTAAGTGGTCATTTTTCACAATTCTGAGAGAACATAAGATCTGTGAAATTTTTTTCTCTTTTATCAAGAAAATAGCTAATGGGTTTACAGTTCTTTATGGTGCCTGACAGACAATGTCACTACAGAAACTTTGTTTCCTTATGAAGCCTGACGGGAAAACCCAAAAATGTGGATATTGAATTTATGAATACCTGTACAAAATTAGTAATGAAAAAAGTCATGAAAACCACCAAGTTCATTTTATATGACTTAATATTTTTTCCCTAGTATTTATTAAGGTCTGGTAATGGTTTAGTCATCAAATCTCAGCGAGGTTTAGGGGTTGCATTTCGCAAAGCCTTTTCAGAGTGTTGCTTTCCTTTTGTCTGCTTCTTGTCATTGAGCTTCTTGTCATTATAGCTGAGCAGTATACTTAATCTTGTTAATGCTGGTGATTGCAGTGAGGAGGCAGTTAAGTTTTTAATACTAGTGATGCTAGAGCTCTGTGCATAAAGATGAGCCCTAATCACTTTTGAATTAGTTCACTTCTGTCAGCAAATATTCTTCCTCTTCGGTGCTCTCACACTACTGTACTCACTAGCTGTGGTAGAATACAATTCAGTTTCTGTGGATGCCCACGGTACTCTTTGCATTACTTTATTCAGCAAAATGCGAACAGCAATAATTTCTCCAAACGAGAGAAAAAACATTGAAGAACAAGTTAAGAATTTTGCATGTTTAAAGAAGAATCTGTTAATTTCACATAAACCATCAAAAAGAAAGAGCCACTAGAGGGAAGTAAATCCAATATACTCAAAGAATATAAAATGCTAGCTCCTCAGCTACTCTAAATTATTGTGGCTAACAGAATGGTCCGAATTTACAACAGCTGAAGATATTGTTCTATATTCTTAAAAAAGAAAGGACAATTTATTTATAGAGGTCTAGCACTTCATGCAATGTGTATACCAAAAACATTAAAAGGGTATGTATGAAAAGATTACATATAAAAAGCCAGTATGAACATGGGATAAGTATGTTTTGTAGGTATAAATTATTATAGAGCTAGATCTTTCATATTAGATAAACATCAAAAGAGAAAATTGTTCTAAACCAATATGTTTGGACTTCAAGTAATGCAGTCCTTGTACACATTAGGATATTTTTGATTTGATGTCTTTGAATCTTTTTTTTATATGAGCATATGCAGAAACCTCAAACACCATGCAAAATTACTGTCCATTTCAGTATAATTAATATTATAAGGAAATATTGTAACAGTGAGTGTCCCATTTGGTCATGTAGATATAAAAAAAAAAGCAATATAAAGGCAATTATTCAGTATTTTTGGAAAATACGGCAAAAGCAAAACTATAAATGGTTTACTAATAGCTGGCTAGCAATAAAAATAAAAAAGGTCACCATCCCTTTTATCTGAGAACAATGTGATTTACAAACATTAATAAAATCTCTGCAATGTTCTGAAGCTTTTGTTCTACAGCTTTCTTTTCTAAGGTTAGATATCCTAGCTTTCTCTGTATCACTTCTTATTTATGACTAAAAGTGACTCACAAAAAGTATTTATTGTCCTCTCAACAATTTCCATCAACAAAAACTTCATTAATTTTCTGCCATATTTTGTATGCCATTATCTTTTTTTACCTCTAAATATATAGTTACCCTGCTTATGATTTTATAAAACTACACAGTTTGTAAAGCTTACAAAAATGGTTTTATCTTTATAACTACATTTTATAGATGCCTCCATTCCATTTATTACAATGCTTTCTCCTGCAAAGCTGTCTTTTTATATCCAAATAAAATGACAGATATTCCGGAAATCTGGTCTTAAATTCCCTGAAGCCCTTCCAACAACACTTTTAGTAATGTAAGAATTAGTATTGAGAACGCAAGCAGTCTACACTCTAGAGTTTACTGTCAGTGTGTCACAAATTATCAAAACATTGGTCCTTGCACTGCTTTGAGTAAACTGCAGTGAAAATCTATATCCTTAAACCAGGAACAGACAACAGCAAAAGACATTATTTTTTAAAAACCCACCACTTAAATACACACCACAAGCTGTGTTCACACAGCTGTTAGCCAGTTTGAAAACAAACTGTATCTCTGGTGACCTCCACCTGTGCACACTTGGTGACTTGCATTTAGTAACACGCAACAAAACATCTAAAAATAAGTACACCGAGGGGTAGTTCCGGGCATGGTGTTGTCTTCCATTAATGAGAAAGGAAAAGAGAGATACAGGTTCGCAACATGATACATAGCCTAAGAGCTTAAGGCAATTCTCAGTGCAAGGCATGTATCATTAGGCATCTTATATAATTAGCTCTTCTGTTACCATCATCGCATGAATGGTGAGCGAGTAGTTTTCATGTTTTTTCTAATCCATTTTCATGAATATTATTAGTATTACCATCACTGCCATTATCATCATCATCACAGCAAGCTGTTAATTTTTGTATGCCCAAAGGCAAACAAGTCATTACTTACTCATCAACAAAACTACTTGTCCCAGATACACAGGTAAGCAGCTTTTTGCTAGACTGATCAGTGAAAGAACCCAGGGCCTTCCTACAAGTGGAACATAACAGGATCCTCCTGAACATTAGCACTTGTACTAAATACTCTCATATTATCAAAGGTCTTCTACTCAAAACGGTACTTGCGCCAGTTTGGTTCCTGTTCTACATTAAACACTTCAGCTACAGTTGCAATGTCACTGCACAGTAGGTGAAAAACATTTCTGGAACAAATGTCAGCAAGGGATAATTTTGAAATAACCTTCTCATCTACAGTAATACAAGGCAGAAGATAACACTGCTATACAGATTGCTTTGTTGGTAACCTATGATGCTGTTTTCTGGCATAGTAAGTATTTCTAAAGATGGAAAAGGAAAAAAGTTGCAGAAATGAACAAAAATATAGAGCTCTTAGTTTCCCATGTTTCTCATAAAGGTTGACCTTGGACATGAATTTGAACTGAAATGGGGGGAAGAAAAAGCTCAAAAACAATAATGCAAAGTGGACAATTAAAGGAACAAACCCGTCTGTCAGGATACCTCACCTAAGGAAATGGCTCACTCAAATGTTGAAATACCTTACAGTGAAGCATGATGTAGTACTACTATGAAACATGGATACTAAAGGAAGTAAGTGCACATTCATTTAACTTTTGAATTGTGAAATTGTAATGGATAATCTATGGTGTTTTACTCTTTCAAAAGTAAAATTGTAAGCAAAGACTTGGAAAAGCATCAGCGCCGTCTCCAGTTCTGATGAACCACTGATACAGTTAGTCTCGGGTAGTTAAAGCTCGCACTTCATTTTAAACAGGAAGGTACATTTTTGTGCCCTTTGTAATGGGGTCAAGGGCCAGCTGCCAAAAGCGTTTAATGCCCTCATCAACAGAAGCTGACAGAAGCTGAAAGTCCTCACCAAAAGCACTTAAAAACATTTAACAATCTGCAAAACATCCTAACTTGCTGATCCAGACTTCCAAGAAACAAAACGATCTCCCTAACAAGTGCGTAGATGACAGGGGCACAGTAACAGACATGCAGTGCAGGGACTTACCATCTTGGTCTGTGGTAACCGTGATAGCTGTGAACTGCTTGGGAGAGAAACTCAGCTCTGAGACCCCATTTGTGGCTTCTATTTCAAAGGTGTAGTTCACGTGTGCCACAAAGTCAAGCACTGTCACCGAGGAGTTGATGAGACCTGTGTGCCTGGGGATGAAACGGATACCTCCCCCACAAATCTCACACTGGCTGGCATCCGACCCACATTTCTTACAGATGACACTGTAAGTGAGATCTTTTCTTCCTCCGGTATCACTCGGGGGGCTCCATTCCAACATAAGAGCCGTTTCGTTAATGTTAAAAATGACATTCCTTGGAGCAGAAGGCGGCCCTGCAGAGAAGGAGGGGAAAACCTGTTAAGTGACAGTTGTCTATTTTGGAGAAAAAAAGAAATCATGAAAAAAATACATTAATCTTAAGACAATTATTTGCAAAAAGATGCTAAAAGAATGATGTTTCAATTTATTGTAAAATTTAAAAATTATCTAAATACAATCTTTGAAAATTAAGCAGGAATAATAAATGCATGGGATCATAGAAAGCTGAATAATCTAAATAAATTAGAATTAATGCAGAAATAATTTAAGGCAACATAAAAATGACTTGCGAATGTCAAAGCTAGACTTGATAACACAAATTTGCACTAAATATGTCTTGATCTTGTGGGATACTGGGGTAGAGTTTAACCACAAAATTTATTTCCTTATTTTATGTCTTGTAATGTAGGCTTTTCTGATACTTATAATCTTTGATGTTTTATAAGAGTCAAATTGAATAATAAATACCAGCTTTGGAAAAACTACAAGAAGTAAAATTGTTTGTACTAGTCCTGCAATGCCAGATATTTTTTCTACCCTTCACGGCTTTTCCCTGGGAATTTCTTTGCTGCTGTTCATTAGTAGCATTAGATGGCAACAAGCCAAGACTATTAGGCACAAGAGACAGTTTACAAGTTGTTTTTTTTCTTTTGCACCTGGCACCTCATCAGCATCAGTATAACAGTGAAGACATCAGCCTTGCAAGCTAAAGGTCTAACAGAGTGGCTGCAAAGCAGGAGAAAAAATAATTCATGAAGACTCTGAGGAGGAATGCAAAAATAGTTGCAGCAGGCAGAGTACAGGAAAGCTCTCAGCTAGCAAGCAGGTGGTAAAACTGTGTACTGTGACCCATCTCCCATAGCTCCCACACTAGTCAAGTTATGTCCAACAAGTTTGAAGCCGTTATGCTGACTTACTGTGTAGGATCATACGTAAATCACCTGAGGCTTTACGTATCAGCTTGCACAGCCTGATGGAAGAACTTTACCATCTGATGCTTTTTCAGATAGCAATGAATGAAGGGGTGAAGGAAAGGCAGAAATTGTTAAATGAAGTCTGAATAATCTTATCTCAATTTCTTATTATATTATTTTTCTTCCACTTAACATATTTCAACCAAGAACTTACAGACACATGGTTTTCAAAACCAATTTCTGTAGAGTCCCAAAATATGCCTATACAAATTATGTAAGAGACACAGATGTGGTAAAATGCAAGGCTTTATACTGCAGGTTTTCACATATGTAAGATGACTGTGGTAAACTTCACTGGCAAACTCTGGGTTTTTTTGAGCTGATTGAGTTAAACAAGCATTATATTCCAAGCTCTCAACATAAAATGACAGTGCATGTGGATTGCCTCGCTAATGGTTAGCAGAACTTTGAAAATTTTCAGCTTGCTTTGCAGCTTTCCATGATTTATACAACCTGCCTGCAAGACTTAAGTGTAAAGTTTTGACTGAGATGCTGTTCAAACTTTGAGTGAGCTTTTCATTACTTCAGGGCCTCTTAAGCCGGCTGAAAGACTATGTGAAACATTTGCAAATGACATCAGCCAATTCTCATCCAGAGTGTATTTTACTCAACAAATTGAGTGGCACAGTAAATGTGAGAGACTTAGATAATTAAAATACCATAATGTCCTTTATAAAACTTTTAAGACAATGAAAAAGGAACTAAACAAAGAAAAAAAATATTGATCAACACTTGCAAATTCCAGTTCTACAACTGGTAGCATGAGGACAAGACCTTGTGCCCAAAGGATGTCAGATAAATAAATGGTCAGATCTTTGCATTAGGGAGGAAAACAAAATATAAAAGCTCCTCCTGACATTTGACACACAAATCAGGTTCTCAAATTTTGGCAAAAAAACCCCAACAAACAAACAAAACAAAACTGTTATTAATTGTTGAAGATGACCCTGAATACTAAAATGGACTATACTTTAAAGTATAAATGGAATACTAAAAGTATAAATGTTTAAATGGAAAACATTATCTTACATTTTACTAATAAACTATGTAGTAGCAAAGATACAGTTGTACGTACACATAGCAGCAAGAATGAATATTAACTTCCATGAAGGAAAGATGCAATAATAGTTGCAGAAAGAAAGTCACTGTTCACTGATATTTGTGATTTTTAACTCATGCTGTTTGTTTACTTACGTGGCATAAATGTGAGTATAAAAGCTGGAATGCTTGTAAAGGGAAAAAAACTTTCTATGGTGTGGGAGGGATAACATGGACAAACAAAAAAATAATTAAGGAATTCTGTGAACTGTAGTTGAACATTTGAGCTGCCTTTTTTCTTTCTGGTATCCATTTGTAACTTTAAATAATGGAGACTGTGCTTTCATTAAAATGATTTTTTGGCCTGAAGTAAATGAAGAGTTAGCTGCCAGTTTTCAAGCATTTGATAATTAAAATATTTGAGAGTTTTATATTGCTTTGGATTTTTTTAGTGGACAAGAAAGTAGAAAATATTTTGTATGTGTATTTATTTTTACATCTATCTGTGCAGAGTTCATAGCAGCCAAAAAGCCCTGGACTGTAAAGACCAGTTATTTTGCAGTGTATCAAGGAATCATTTAGCTGAACAGTATGTGTCTTATTTGTACTGAAGATCGATATTTCTGGAACCTGTCAGATGAAAATTGTATTTGTAATTTGCAATTTTTATGGTTACAGAGAATATTTTGAGTATTTCCTTCCTGCTCTTTGACTGTGACCTTGTGCTAAGTCTAACACTGAAGCATTTGAAATACTGTAGTAAGTATTTATAAATGCAACTAGTTAACAAAGGCTGTTTATGTTGTATCATTTTCCAACGGTATGGAAAACAGAGGCAGGTACAGCCTTGAAAATACTGATGTGGTCCAAAAGCCCCTACAGCCTTAGAGTGTCTCAGATTTACAAATCCCAAAAGTTCCCATAAAATTACTGTGAGGCTGATGGTTCTAGTTACTCTGGAGAACAGTCCTGAGATCAAAATAAACTCAAACTACCACAGATTATGTCAGCATCAGTTATTATTTACATGCAGAATACATGAATAATTATGTTTCCTCTAAAAACATGCTGTGAGAATTGAATAATGACTGGTCTTAACAAATTCCCACTGTTAAAACCAATGAGGAGCTTTAGAAATATGGAGGATGAGCTTTAATTGCACTTACGTATGTGCATAACTAAGCGGATCAGTAATCCCCTTGAAATAATTGGTAATACTCATGCACTTAAAACTAAGCATGTGTGTAATTGCTAGAAGGATTGGAACCAATGTTTCAAAACTGGCTTAAATTTAATCTTACATAAACTATAGCTATCAAGACAATGGGTCCTCACAGCTGAGTTTTTTTATGTTACTTCATCAACTTTAGTGGGCCAAAACAGGAATCAATCTGAATCAGGGCAACAGGAGAGCTTTGTCTGGCTTTGCCAATTCTAAATTTCTATCAGATTTTTGTTGTACTATATGTAGATGGCATCAGTAGAAGAACCAATACAGTAAGTAAAAAATATTTTTTTAAAGAAAGTGTATTTTATTTGTACTAGAGAGTGAAGGTCCTTATATTCATGATTTGGAAGTTAACTGTAAGAGATAACATGAATTATTGTACATTCATATTTCAATGAATAGGGAAAATATTATCAATTATGTTAAGAGGTTTCTGAAAGTATGTGACTGTCCGCCTGCAAATACGGAAAAAAACCTCAGACACACTTCATACTCAAGGCCCCTCATGCCAATTTGCACAACGATTAAATAGCTTTTTAATTGCTGTTAAATTATGCCAGTTAAACTGCGATTTCATGCAAATATTAAGCTGTAATGACATGCAGTGAATCATTTACTAAGATTTAGAACTTGGAACAAAGAGAGACAATTAATTCTAATCCTCAGATTCAGTTAAATTATGTGTCACTGGGCTTTTATGAATGTGGCCTGATTGCTTTGTTATCATTTATAAATTATACAAAGATTATTTGACACATTGGAAAAACTTGGCAGTAATAACCCTTCTGCAGACTTCTGTGTGCAAAGCTCTCAGGGATTTCCTTACATTGATTTTTAAAGAAAACAAGTATATTGGTGAAACTGATGGATCCTTTCCTCACAGAAAAATTCACGACTTTGGATTTTATGCAAAAGAATAAAACACAGTTCACATGGATAAGCATTAAAAAAAAAAATGCAGCTCTTCTGTTTCTTAGATGAAATGCAGCCCAAGTTGTGAGTGTGTGTCTTTTGCTTCATTTACAAATTAAAATGTAAGATGTATTTCTACGCCCTCTGTGGAGTAGATGGGCATTGATGTTTTGCAGAGAAGCATGCCCGCTCCAAAAGCAACAGAGCTGAGTTTATGCCTCTTTTTGGTTTGCCTGCCCTCTCCCTCTGTGAAGGTGAAGTGTATTTTGCCCTTTATGGAAGGAGAGAGGAGCAAACCCAGTGCTGCAGAAGCCTAGTGAGGGCAATGCAGTATGTTAAACACTACAGTGATGACTGTCTGGCAAAAACTGTTGCTTTTTAAGTGAGAACTGCCCATTACCAACTATTGGATGCTCAGAAGTGTGTGTTATTTGAGTACTGAATTTACAGTGGAAGGGCAAAAATTAACCATCGACTTCTGAGAATACTCAGGATCAGCATCTTGCTGTGCCTTGTGAATTCATAATTGCTTTTTTAAATCCATACATACATGTAGCATAAATAAGTGTCACTTGATGTAGAATGCTGTATCACATGTCTTCCTTTTCAGAATCACTTATTCTGTGAGGCAGGCAGGAAGAATGGAAGCCAGTGAATACAAACCAATACTTCAAGTCTGAGTGCAACGATAAATTGCGAACAAATATATATATAAAATAACAATAGAGGTAGTAAAGTGGAAGGATTCAAGCTCATTGCTTGATTTTGATGATGGAGTAGTGTTGACTTAAAAATAGAGGATATAGTTTGTGACAGAGATTATTGAACAGAGATTAAGTTTGTTGGGTTCAAAATCATTTAAGCATAACATGTAAAGAGATGCATTCAGACTCAGACACTCAAGCCTGCCTGCCTCTGACCTTGAAAAGATGGATCAATTTATCCAATTACATTATGGTGGGAAATGTTAGTTTATGTACAGAGTAATCAGACAGGGGATTAGGTATGATGCTATGTGTTGCTCACTGTGTATGCAGAGAGATCACTGATAGAGTACTCGTATATGGTAAAGAAATACAATAAGGAGAAAGAGTAGCAGCAAGAGATTGGTAAGAAGTGCCAATCAAACAAAAAAAACCCTAGGAGAAAGAGATTAACAATATATCCTAATCTAACTTTCATTCCCTTTGTTAAAATTAGATTTCTTTGCTTTTCTGCAAAGTGCACACTCTTACAAAATACAGTTACAAGAAATAAAAATGGGAACTGTACAATTTTGGAAAAGCATACAGTAGGCACTTTCACAGAATTAATGAAATTAGATTAGAAGCTCTTGAAAAAAGTGGATGCTTGAAGCTAAACTCTTAATTTCATAGTCTCTTAAATCAAGGTCTTTATTTTCCATAATGCTGCATATGCAAGTTTTCCAGTACTCAGGAAAAATTTGAGTGAGGAATACTGTCTAACCCTATACAGGAATGGAATAAAATACACGCATATTGCTTTGCAGGATTTGGGGAAGCAAATACAATAGGTATGAATTCAGTTGGTTCAAGATGTTTGAATATAAATAAATTTGTAAGGGAGATCCACTATTCATTCTGAGTTCAATTGAAGAACAACTCTAAAAAAATCACAAGAAAATTGTCTAATCTCTTACTTCACATCTCACATGTCAGGATACAAATTTGCAAATAAACATAAAAAATGAAGATCTGCCCCAAAAGTGGTTATGCAGAAACAGCATTTTCTCACTGCAGTCTTTTCTCTCTATTTAGTCAAATTGGCTATTTTTTTCCCCTAACTTTTCAACTCTCTTTGTTACAGTAAAGCATGACAGTTTGGAAGGAACAATCTAAATTCTACTCATATCTACCTTTGTTTATTAAATCTAAATTAGCCACATCTGCACAGACCTACCGAAGGCAGTAAGGTTGTATTTATGACAGAAACATAATTTTAATAACTGAGAGCATAATTTGAAAGCAGCGGGGCTAAAGATATCACTTAGGGAATAATTTGGCCTGCAGATTCTTCATTACTGATGATGTGCAAGATAAGAATGCAGTCTGCCTGTCAAGAGTCTCAGTGTCATTTGCAGAGCTGACAATTAGTGAAATAATCATCATTGTAGGTGTAAGATGAATACATCTGCTGTTACAGTCAATGAAGTACTGATACTTTGCTGTCTAGGCTGAACGACAGGCAATATATGGTGGCACTGAACCAAGAGCAAGGCAGAAACTAGAACATGGTTCACCGCCTCCATTATTTATTTCTCCCAACCTGGGGTGAGGTGGGGCACTGGTACCTCTGTTGCGGTTGATTTCTTCCCTGCCTCCACTCACTCAGTTGCTTCAGCTGACATCCTCGGCAGGAATGGAGAGGTCTGGCAGTCAGTCTTCCCTGACAGTTTTTGGCCAAATCAGCTCTTCACACCCTGCTTTTTTTTTTTTTTTTTTTTTTTTTTGTGAAAGCACCGGGATGTTGTAGGCAGCAGCTCCCTGATGCCACAGGGCCCTCATGCTCCTCCCTACCTTATCGATACTAATGGGTAGCAGGGTTTACAATTGTGCTCTGAAAGACAATTATGGAAACATAATGCCATGTATGAGTAATTTTTTCAGAGATGAACTGTCTTTTGGAGATGAAAAATCAATGACTTATAAATAATGTGGAACCGCATCTGCATAATGCATGAGTGAAACCATCGTTCGAAGCATGAGGCTGTCAAGAGCGCCTGGGATGTGTGTTAGTTCTGTGGGTATGTTTTTAATGGCCTGTGCTTGGGGCACTCATTTGAGTGGAATTATTTGTAATCATCATTCTCCTATGGGAAGTCTGGAGCAACAGTGTTTATTCCCTCATATATTTTGTGCAAATAGGCCTATGTGCCTTGCTCCAGAGTGAGCTGGCAGCAGACTGTGTGCATTGGATTGGGGTGCCTCTCCAAACCCCATGTCCCTTAAGTAACTAGAGGCTTCTGTTGTAGATATTTCACCTCTGAAAACCTTATGGTTAGACAACTTTGTGCTAAGTGCCTTGGATCTGGGGAATGCCATTTTTGGCGAACATCACTCCCATTTAGTGGATGCATGTCTTGGTCCACATAATGACCTCAGGATTACAGAGTGCCTACGACTTTGTAAATCAGCTCCAAATCACCTGGTATATTCACAGTTTGTCCAGTACAGTGCCATCTGAAGAGACCTCCTGAAGCACAGGAAGTAGTTCAATTCTACTAGTAGTAGTAGCTGTTCAATTATGTCAGCTCTGTTATTTTTACATGGTGCTGCCTTACGCAGTGTAAACATAACAAAATTACGGCTACACACTAATGGTTATTGCAAGAGTACTTTGTTTTTATATTTTTATCTCCAGCTTTTTGTATACTTAGTCTGTTAAAATATTCCATGCACTTAATATATAATTTTTTTATAACTATTTTAACAAGAGGACGGTGGCATAAAATATACTAGAATCAAATCCTTCACCAAAAGAGCTAAAAAAATGCTACACAGAAAATTAGGTATGCTAAGAGTTTTTCAAACTGATTTTAGTAATCTCTATTAAATAATAGAATTTCATATGTAAATATAGGATTTCACCCATGGATTTTTAAATTTTCAAATGCTGCTCTTTGCTCCCAGATATAGTAGCTTCATGATCAATAAATGAATCCCAGTGAGTAATGAACTACATATGAACCTCTACGAGAAATATTTTATTACATGAGAAGAAAATTTGTGCTGTATGTTTCTAGACATGAGCACATTGATCAAAGTAATAAAAATCTCTTCTCTTCTCAGTCAGAATTTCTGCCCCTAGATTGATGCGCATCAGTTTTGTCTTAATGACAAATTTAGGTTATTCAAAAATCACAATTGTCAAAAAATCTAAATAATTTTCATTATTACAGTTGTATAAAAGGAAATAACTCTTTGTTGGATATAGCTTTTTTTCTTTTTCTAATTTTCTTGTGTTTTTATAGAGAGTTTAGTTTTTATTCAGTTCTGTTGGGATGATATTGCCTTATAATTTTCATTTAAATCTGGAGAGACAGAAAAGTGTCATATCTTTTTTTTCTTTATGTGACTGGTTTTTGAAAATTTTTGTACAAGTGGATTTTTATGTATTTAAAATACACACTGGTAGTTAAAACTCAACATTGTTATCCATATGACAACGCTTACAAACATTCTATTCTCTCTCAGAACTATACGCTAAAAACTCACCAACCTAAGAAACGTGTTTTTAGTGATATCTAGAGTAAATAGAAATACACTGTTTGAAGTTTGATTTAAAAAAAATCTTTTGGTTATCTTACATGGAGTTCTTTACTGAATGTACAAACTCATGTCCTTTTTTAAAAATATAAAAATAAATAAATGAGGCTCAAGAGATTAAAATTGCAGACACTGGTACTGATCAGACTTACGGGTACATGCCATAGTTGGTGGGTCCTTCTCGGCTCTGAAGTAACCTTTCTCACACTGACAGACAGAAGTTGCTTCTAAGTAAGTCAAACTGTGTGGAGGGCACTTGGAGCACTTTACATTTCCAGCAAATGCTTTGTAGAATCCAGGCCTGCAAGCTGCAAACAAGAAAATAAATTTCATTAATAGAAGCAAGGTTTGGTCATAAGTAAAGCTGTTCCATGCAGTTATAATGCTATTTTGATCATACAGTTCTTCACGGTTTTTATTATAGTATATGGACTTAAAAAAAAATAGATCTGTTCTTGGTATATAATAGGAAATCCTTAAAAGAGACAGCTTCCAAATTTAAAGATAGTCCTCACTGCTACTTGAAATTCTTATCTAGCAAGTTTCACTAGTACCACTAAACAAAAGCACATTATCTATGTTTTATATCAGTTCCACCTGTTAATAAGAAAGAGGTAACTTCTTATCCCCCAAAGCTATTTATATAGCTTCCTTATTTAAGTAATGGAGTCTTGCAATGCTTAGTATGTTTACCCTCACAATGCCTTGATGAGACAAGGATGACATCCCTATTCATAGATGGGTCTGACTTGCCTACAGCCCCTTGAGAAGACTCTGCAAGAAGGGTCACATCAGCTGGGTCCTCTGCACCCTGTTGGCACAGGAGCCTGGGAGGTGGTGCCGTAACCACCTTCAGACACAGGGAGGAGATGCCAATACCCTCTAGCATGAACTACTGCAAGCTGGAGGCTACTCTTAATTGTGGCAGGAAACAACCTGGACAGTAGCTGCTGTAGGGATGGGGGATGCTGCAGTGCTCAGAGCTCGCTGCATCCTCAGTTACTTAGAGCAAAGGTCCCTGTCATTAGCCACAGCACCACCTTACCTGCCTTTTGTTAGTCTTTAAAGCAGAAACAATTCTTCAAAATAAACCCTATCATAAACCTGCCAGGTTTGCATTCTGAAATATTATTTTAAAACTATCCTCAGACTTCAGCACACATGTATAAACAGAGATTTCTTTCTTTCTCCTGCCAGTTACCACATTTACGTATGCCAGCATGTATTGCAGTTACTGTCTTCAGGCTTCCCAATCTGAAAACAGAACTGAAACAAATGAAAGAGCAACTCAAACATGTACAGACCGTACAAACTCATACTCCTTCTAACTGCTCTAGCAGTACGATGGAAACCGTTGCTATAATTATCATGTGGCTTTTTATCATTTTGACATATTCAAGACTATTTTCTTTACATTGCTAGAGGAACTAGGCAGTGCTTCCTTCTCTTGTAGTAAGACCAAATAAGAATATTAAAACGAGGTGTTCTTTAAAAAGTATGCAAAAGTACGCATTTTATGGATTCACTGAAAGTTCATATTAAGTTAATTACTGAAAAGTATTAACTCCTAGACAACATATACACAGATCATTTTTGCTTCTGATTCCAAAAGACGCACATGATATAAAAACAGTTTCACTAGTAGCTGAAGGAAAAAGAGTGAAAAATGGGACTGGAAAAGGTAACAGTTGATTGCCTATCAGAATCCAAGAGCCAATTTTTCAAATGTAATTTTAAAGAGCTTAATTTTGACCCAACAATTTCAGCAGTTCTCCTCCCAGTATGTGCTTCTGACTTTGCTGAATAGACATTAGGGAGGAATCCTGCCTTGCTGTCACTGACCAGGAAAAAAACCAAAGTATTTCTGGTGTTAGAGATAAGAGGGGTGGGAACAGCAGGAATTTTTCCCTTGAAAGAAGGCTACTGGTCTGATACAACTGTGATTATAGTGAGTGGTAATTTTCTACTGATTGGAGACAGCAGGTTTGGTGCATGGAAGACAGCAGCATTGTAGATATAGGCTGTAGGCACTGACTCCTCTTAGGTTGATGGAAGGTTGGAAGAGATGAGGTAAAGCAAAATTGGGGAAGGGTGTTACACTTACCTGCTTCTTTTTCCTTTTCTCATGCCCGAATTCTTATCTAAGGATGGCTACTAAATTCTTGCTTTTAGTAGCCACCTTTCATACACGTGGTGTAATATGAAGAAGTTTGTGATGAAAAAGTTGGCAATTTCAAGTTAGTTTCAGTCAAAGCAAAATATGTGCTCTTTAAAATCTTTATTACTTCTGAAATTCATGGTTGTCGGTTCTGAAATCATTCTGTCTTCTCTTCTGTCCCCCAAAATGACAAACCACTTTGGATCAAAAGAAACAGCATTCTCTTTCAAGAGAAATATTTTGTTTAAACTTCAAGCAATTCACTATTCCAAACTAAAACTCAAGGAGGAGATTAATTTCCAATTTTAAATAGTAAATGTTTTATTCTGAAATGGTATGTTGTAATGTATTTAAAGCAACTATGGGTTTGATATAGTATGTCTCAAAAGAAAGCACATATATGCTCATGGAAAAGATGGGGGGGGGGGGGGGGGGGGGGGAGAGGGGGGAATGGATGACCATTTTACTTCTTTTGAAGCCAACCCAAATATGTTTAACCTTTAATCCAGGTATGCACCACAAATTCTGAAACAGAGGAAGACACTCAGGGAAGCTCTCCTATGGATGAGTTTACAAAGGTATTAATAACCCACTCCCCATCCAAATGTATAATCACACAACGATGATTATTTGATACTTTCAAATAAAACCCCAGCCATCTATATACAAGATAAAATAACACAAGCTGAAAACCCCTAAACGGTCACAAGCTTGGGATAACTCACCTCTGGATAACTCATTGCTGATTGCCAACATTCAAGGTGAAAGAAAATAAACTGTTACTTTATAAAAATCAATAAATACGTAGCACAAGTATGAAATACAGTACTTCAGCTGCCCTACATATCTAAGCTTAGACTCTGCTAACAGATACTGCGTTTCAGTAGCACAATTAACAAAAACAATTGCTAAAGCTACCATTTTCCACAGAAAATCTGCAAGCACTACAGTTACTACCCTGGTTTATAAAAGCTCATTTAAGAAATGCCTCAATTGCTATGACTTCAGACATACGTCTGCCTCTGAATAAAAAAAAAAAAATCTCTGTTCCTTTGGTCTTAGGTGTATTCAGGTAGCTGAAGACTCTATTAGACCACTGTAAATCAACTGCAGCTCACAGCAATTCCAATTGAAATTTACAGCAAATTTGCACAAAGGAGGCAACAGTATATGCATTCCATTGTAATTTCTGATATATACATAATATTTTGTAAACTGGGGTTAGAAAATGTTCTGATATGAGAGCTCAGATTGCATTAATGCATGTAAATCACTGTGTGTGACTGCAGGTTGCGATATCAAGCATTAGACATATTCAACTTCAAGAGTTCTAAAGTCACATGCTATCTAAAATAAGGATTAGGATATGACTTGTAAAGGGATTAATCAATAGGCTTACTTACATGCTTAACATTAACCAAGTTCCTCAGATTTTGCCTAGCTTCCTATTTTTTCCATTGTTTATTCTCCTGTGGTGGTTTCAGCCACACAAAATTACTTAGTACACAAATTGCTTGATGGGCAAATCAGAAACTCAGTAACTTTTAATTATAAATGGGTTGTGGTTTTGTATTTGGAGAAGGAAAAAAGGTCATCTTTCCAGTGCAAAATTGCACCCTATGTAAATATATGACAAGTAAGTTAAAGGTTTGTTCCAGATGTTTATGTATGCAGAAAGTTTCATTTTGTATGGGTTGATGAATCAGTATTTTCAGTGTTTCTCACAAAATTTTCTTCACTTAGCTAATAGTTATTGCATCTATTGTTTTCACAAATTATTTGTGCATAAGTTAGTGCAAACTAAAATTTTAACTATGAAAAGCTACTGTCTGAAAAAGCTTCTAAAGATGACTATTCAAAATTCTGAAGTTTTTATCATTGTTACCAGAGTATTTTTTTCTACCTTTCAGATCACTGGCAGGCATTTTATTTTCCCTAACATTTTCTAACAAAAGTGACTTTGAGAGTTAACTAATTATACAAACTGTATGATATGTGACTTTTGTAAAGCCTGGGGGAAGATAATATATTGTCTTAATTGTTAAGTAATTAGCAGGGTATCTGAATGAACAATTCAAAGACACTAAAGTTTTCTCCAATGAAATACCAGGGATCAGGCAGAGAAGCACTGATAAGTTAATTTGCTTCACAAAAGATAACACCATCTATAAACATGCTTTACTACAGCTGTATCAGGATTTGGCTACAAGGTTTTTAAACTCTAGAGACTTTTTAATTAATACTATTTTCCTTATTTAATGATTAATATATGGCATTTAGTTTTGCTTGTATTATACATAGGTGCATCTGAAGAGAAATTTAACGCTATGCAAAGCTGCGGTGAACTCTTAAAAGCAAGCGGTTCGTTGCTTGCCAGCCTCCCAGCCTGGGCAGGGAGTGGAAGGAGGCATTTAATCCAGGAGCTGCAACATGGTTTAGCCTCATTGGCGTTATGTGCGGAGCTACTGAAGTGGAAAAACTTTTGAAGTGCACTGTATAGTTACTGTCTCAAATGTGATATGACCTTAGCTGTTGCCAACAGCTAAGCCTGCAGTGCAAGATGCTGTGGGAAGCCACGCTTCCCCGTGCCCAGCTGCACGGTCCGCCTATGGCCGTCAGCACCCCAAGGGCCCCCAGCACACCCCCCTGCAGGGCTTTGGCAGGGGGCTCAGAGGCAGCGGAGCTGAGTGTGTCCCCATCCAGCTGGGACCATGGGGAAAGCCACCCTGACAGAGCAGTGCTGAGGCCCCCCCACTTGTTGCGGCACAATCAAACTAATAGGCTGCTACAAGGCTTTACCGTCAGTCAGGTTCTGCTGTCTGTGCTGTACCTCCTTCCTCCAGAGGCCAGGCCACACTGCTCCTCCTCCATCTAAGCCCCTCTCCCTCAAGCCTCAGGGCTATTTAACCACTTAGCAGGAACGAGCTACAGCTGCACATCACCCATGTCAATCAACCCACCGCCGCTGAGGCAAGGCCACAGCTGCATGTTATCAGTGCTGATCAACCCACTGCCTCCATTCCTCTACACCCACTGACTGTGGTAGTGAGGGAAGGGGTTAAAGAAATTTTAGTAGCTCTATTACCTAGATTGTTGTTGATAATGCTTTGTTTTACTAACCATTGTGTAAATTAACTGAAGCAAGGAGTCTACAGTCCCCCCCCTCCCCGAGGGACAGTTCATGATGAGAACTAGCTAAAACCAACTCTATAGTTTGGATAAAGACCAAGGAACAACTGAGTTGGTGCAAAAAGAGAAGGTAAAAAGTTCAGAGCGAGGGAGACTACCAAGCCTTCATCCCCACCACCCCCACGACCACCCCCAAGAGGCACCAGGCAAGGGCAGTTGGGAGGGACTTATGGAAATGACTTCTCAGAACTAATTTTAATATTAAGAGGAGACAGGTCATGAATACGTATAGGTGTATTTGGAAACCTTATGTATATGGACATTTGATTGTATAAATTGAGGCAAGTTGTTGCCCCTGGCGCACACGGCTTTGGTGGGACTACCCCCAGTGCTGCCCAGCGCTGAATAAACATACCTACTTTACAATCTGATAAAATTGCGGGAGTCTGATTCCGCAGGTCAGTAGCTGCTTTTGCCTGAGGGCTCGGTCCCTGCCAGGTCCATGACTCCGCCATGGCACAGGCCTGCCCAGCCTCAGGCCCTGCCCAGCCACCCGCGGGCCAACACCGTGCCCCAGCCCGCCACCAAAGGCCCGTGGTGGTGGGACAGGCCCTGCCCACCGCCTCCATCGCTGCTGGCGCCCTGACCACCTCAAATAGCTGGATATATAATCTAGGAAGTGCAGAGAGCACCATACTGCAGTGAGATCCAGCCGGCAAACCAGGCACACATCCAACGGCGGGAGGGCAGCTGGGGGTGGCCCGTGTGAGGGCTGGCGGCCGCGGGCCTGCTCTCCGGCAGCATTCACGCAGACAGGAGCCACGGTTTCATCTCCTGATGGAGGGGACAGGATTTTTAAAGATCTTTTGAATCTCCCAGTCCAGTAAATAAGGTCTCGGCCCAATTACTACAACATGGAGTTGCGGGCTCTCTTGCAGAAGAGTCTTTACTGCTTGAGGCTGTTATGGCCATTAATTTCTTCCTCAGCCTGCAGGGTTTATAATGTTAAGACACAAAATCAGAAAATGCAAACACAGTGGTCATCTTAGTGGTCATAAATCTCGTTGCTTTAAAAAAAAAAAAAAAGAAAAAAGGAGCATTTTCACTCCTCTGTGGGAGTGTGTCACTGGGAAAGAAACAAGCCAATTCCAGTTCTCAGCTGTTTCAGTTTTACAACATCTGAATCGACTGTTCTAAAGGCAGTTGAAGTAAGGGGAGGCCACAGGAAACTTTGGAGCAACTTTTAGGCATGTCTGACACTGTTGGTCTGTGTGTGGGAAGGTATTTCTCATGCAAATAGGATTTTTATGGCTTGCTGAGGACTCATCGATCAAATTAAAATACAGAACACTCTGTTGTCATTTACAATGAATGGCAACCATCAGTAGCTGTGGAAGAGGTGTTTTAATCTTTCTGAAATGCATAATTTGCTATGCTTTTCCACCTCATGCATTTTTTGAAATTGCTTACCGAAACTCACTAATGCACTATGAGACTGACATCTTTCATATTTGTTATATTCTGTCAATATATAATTATTCCAGTTTTAAAGTTCTCTTACCCCTCTGGTGCCTGATCACTATAAAAAGGGCAGTCCAATAAGGTCTCTTCTAATCTACCACTGTGCAGAAACAAGGAACTATAATATTATTTTAAACAATTTATATTTTAGTAAAAGTGTCTAGAAAAGAACAAATCAAATAAGTGTATAGAAAAGAACAAGAGAAAAGAATGTAACAGAAGATGCACTTTTTATATTACAAAAGGCAGTATATGATCACCAAGTCAAGATTAGGATATCACAGGACCTGGACAATGAAGCTATGAGGACAACCTTTGATTGTGAGTACTAGCTGATTAAATAATTCCATGTCTTTTCTTTTGTCACATGATCCTTGTTTTATTCAGGTCATAACTGTGAGAAAAGAGAGTGGAATCATTTTGGGTCATGTTCAAACCAGCAGTGAGACTGTGCAGAAGGAGCTGCAAGAAACATGAGGCATCACAAAGGACCCATTGCAGAAAGACTGGCTGTGACAGATTATGAATTATGGAACATGCTGGTTAGTTGAAACCAGAAGAATAAAAGACATGGTGTATCAAGAAAGCAAGACTCTAGTTTGGTTCAGTTCCTACAGATGGTAAGAAGGGGAAAACAGGAACCCCTAGGAAACTTAGTGACAAAATGACCCAACTTTTGGGGACAATAAACTGTTTTTCCTTTTTTGTTTGTAATAAAATTGATGGATTATATTTCCATGTGCTTCGGCATACGCTTAAATGCATCTGTGTTCATACGCTCCAGTCAATCTCTTCTCTTGCCAGTGTCTTCTGCTCTCTTATATTTCTGTTCTTTGAGGTGAAGACAAAGAAGAGCACTATGCACACCCTTGACTTTACAGAGGAACAAGGGAGAAGAAAGAAAAAGATGCAGGTATAAGGCTGCTTCCTCAAACATACTATATAATGAAGATAGGTAAATTTCATTAATTTTTCTTTCTCTTTGTGATAATTCCTTTTTCCCCCCAGTGATTTATTTTCTCATTCTCGTATTTCAATGTGCTACTGAGGTTGTTTATTGAATTGATTAGAACAAATGACAGAAGATAATTGGTATGTTTCAAACAGTATTTTCAGTTCATATCAGTGCAGTTTTTCTCTCTATAAAACATTAGTTGAAATACAGTAACTTGAGCAATGATTCAGGTCACACACCACGTTTTTAAAGAATTTGTGGTTTATCCAAAAAATTCACACAGACAAGGAGAACAGTCAATTATATTAATTTTATCACTGCCTGTCATACTAGATAAAATTCAATAGATCATCAAAGAGCTGGGGTCTGTACTACACAGCACAGGTGAATAGTATTCTGCACTTCTTAAGGTACTTTGTCAACTACTTTCAAAGACTTTTAAGTTGGCAGCTAAAAACTTCTGATAACAACAAAGAGAAACATTTTGTTTGCAACAGAGGTGACTCAAATTGCTTTGCAGCGTGAAAACAAGCTATCTTATTAAATTTCGCTTTTCACATATGGAGTAATAATTGCCCAGTGACTTAAGATGCTTTTAATATTGCTGCTGGAGACTATCGTTGCCTAGTTATAGAAGGATTTTCAATGACCTGGCAGGAAGACTCTCTATATTCTAGCTTCCCCTTAACTTACAGGCAAGATGGAGGCAAGTGACAATGTAGTAATAATACACGTACCTGCTGCTCTTTTTTTTTGTTAATCACAAGCAGGATACTTTCATAGGTTGCCTACCCATTGCAATTGTCACATTATTTACAGATTTCTCCTGTAGGTGTACATTATATATTGTTAACCTCTTCTTTAAAAAATCTTGACTAAGGATTCATTTTTATATTTTCAAGAAAAAAGATCATCCTAAACACTTTCATATAGACTAGAAATTAATAATATGATTCTAAATACGTAAGTACTACGCAAAGAAAGAGATGGAAAATGTTTACAATACTGAAAAACCATTTTTCAATACTGACAAAAATTTTTTTTCTTTCATTTAATTCTTAGCACTAGTGGAATTATTTTTATATACTAAATGAAATTTACTGCTGCAACAGGTTGATGGCAGGTAAGGATGTTTCAGCCTGAATGAACACAAAACTGGCAAAATTATAAGCAGCTGAAAAGCAGCTCATTTCACAGAAACAAACACTGAACAAAGGATTGAAACTACACATCTAACCATATCCATAAAAATAAAAGGTATTCATAATACAGGCTGCACTGCTTTACAGTGGGTCTGCAAACTTTTAAAATTACTCATTAAACACATTTTATAAACTGTACTGATGTGTTAATACACATTTTTTAGACAAAGTCACTATACTGCAACTTACTGCAACTTGTTCTGTGTGTGTGTTTAGCTTAGATACACCTTCCTAAAGGGGGACCCAGAGATGGCTGTACAGTTTTTTTTGTCAGGTCCTTTTTTTTGTATGCCCGTGTAAGCCCCAACAGTGAAAAATAAACTCAGGTTAAAAGCCAAAACAAAAGCAGCTTTCATGCCACTTAGGTATGTCTGGAAGAAATTAGTGATTATCCACTGACTAGTGAAGATGTGTTAGTGACTTGAGAGAAACATATTTATTTCTGGCATCTGAGTCAATAAAAAGGCTGCCTAGACAACCCCCAGAAGCTATTGGAATGAGAAGACTCCAGTTTTAAACTGCACAGAGGCTGTGCTACCACAGTACTGCAGCGCTGCGTTACTGCCATTGTCACCAGGTACCAGCATTAAAAAACATGTACACAAGACCTTTGCAAACTTTGGCTCAAAAGTTTCAAGCGGGACCACCAAAGCTGGTTCACTACAGGGGCAATAATCTCGAATTCCTCCATGCAATGAAAACCTATGTGCGTAAATGTACTGTAAATTTACTCTGTGTGGCCATAAAGATTTCTTGTTAATTGGTAAGGGTGGCAAAGGCAGAATCTAGCCTGTTTCACACAGTTATTGCTGATCTCTGTTAGCAGTTTCTAGCAGGGACACTGATGCTGGAAGGTCCTCACCTGGCACACTGTCTTGAAGTGTCTCAATGATGTGCAAAGCACCAATAATATATAGGCAGGCCGTTATTAGCCACAGATTTAAAATACACCGCGGTTATATTTGTGGAATTGGGAAGAACAAAGAGTCAAGATGTTTCACAGAAATGGTGACTGACAAAAATGGCTGGAAGGCTGAGGTACTATATATTAGTGATGGAAGAGAGAGATGAAAACAATGGGATGCACCTCCCTGAGGGGGCAAGCAACTATTTTTCCCTGCTTTGTGCTGCTGACTCTGTTGTGGGGATCCCTGAAATCTAACAAATTTTTGGAGGTTAGAACTATGCATACTCAAATGCACTGCTCCGTATCCAAATTAGTCTTTATTGCTGTTGATATTTTATGGATAGACCCCATAGAAAATCCACAATTAGACATAAATCTTTAAAGAGATTGTATAAATACTATTTTCTACACTGCATAATTTTTAAAGGAATATCACTGTGTTTTAGGAAGATAGTGAACAAAAGAAATCAGTCAGGCTAATTAAGGCACACAATAGAAATGGTAATCAAGGAACCTGACAGCAGTGAAAGAGAAGGGAAGTAATTTCCTGCAATATAATAGTACATACTCCTGAGATCAGGAAGCTCTGCAGGAAAAGAATGGAAGGAAAATATTGCACCTCAAAGCAGCCATCTCCAGCATCTCCAGTAACCACCTTTAACTACAAAAGCAGGGGAAATGTAACCCTGAGAACAATTCAGGGCAATGCAGTGCTGGAGTAAATGGTAGAAGCCAGTAATTCCCAGAATCTGTTCACAGCAGCTGTAAAACCTCTTAATTTTAAAACCATTGTTCCATTATTATGAAGCTTTATTTTTAAGAAAATACTTTCTTTGTTCCTTCAGTCCTGTCCAGTATAAAGCTGGTATCTGAGTGACCTGGAACAATGGCAAGGCCAACGAGTATTCTGCACCTATGCAAATCCTGAAAACTGAAATACTAGATAATCAGCTGTAATAGTCAGCACCCCGGCATCTTTGCTGCAGGATATCTCTGGGGTAAAAGAAGTATTCCTCTACTCAGCTGCCCTGATTTATTTGGGAACTCGCAACACAAAGGACCAAAAAGGGGGAGCATACCTCAGCAGCCAGCACTAGTCAGGAAAGCTCACTGGCACATGTCAGAATAGTGGAGAGAATCCTTGAATCTCCAGGTAAATTTTAATAACTTCTATTTAATATGTTTACTTTGCGGTTGATGCACAAGCCAAGGCCAAATGGAAGATTTTGCGCCCTATAAAGCAAGTGGAGAGTGTTTACTTCTATGACATGCATGTTGCAGTGGCACACCCCTCCTTGCATTTCTGAGGAGGACAGATTCTTCTGTAGGTTTCTTTTTCACTTCCAAAAATAAAAGAAGGAAACTGTTGTTGCTGTAGTCCTCAGACTAAAGCAATATGGAAATCAAGAAAATCCGTTAGACCAAGGACACCGTATCATAATGCACATAAGGAGTCATTTATTTAACATTGCTGGGAGCTGTTTAGCGTATCACATTTCTTTTCATAAAGAAAAGTGGAAATAGTGGTTAGGCTACAATTGTAGCTGGAAGGGCTTTTTGAGGGGAGGGATAAGGCAGGAGTGCGATAAGTTCCTCAGCACTGCAGTGAACAGTACAAAAGAGAAGTCTGAAAAACAGCAGTAAGAAATATTATTTATTGTAACTGTGGAAGGAACCTGTGTTTGCTGGAATTTCTCCATACCATTTCAAGAGGAATTAGTGTCCAACTTGGAAGGCCATGAAGGCTTCTGTTTTCACAGGATCATTTACATTCTGATGTCCAGCTGATGATTCCTACTTTATCAGAAGACTGCAAACAGGCGTTAGACTGTATCAAGTATTTCTTTCTGCAAGAGGAGAAAATGGTCTGCAGATATCAGATCCATTTTGTGGTTAATTCTTTTTGCACATTAGTTATCTTTATATCATAAAAGTGAAAGCAGCATTTCTATGAGGAGGTGCTCCTTTGTGTATCTCATGATCAAAATGAATGCAAACCCATAGCATATGATTGCTCTGCAATGCTGGTGTTAGCATAGGGGCTGAATTTAATCAAGCCCATTTAAGCTATGGCCACCTCTTCCTTTTTTCCTTCTATTGTCACAGTAATTGTAAAAAGATGGATCTCCCAATTCAGAACTGCAGGGCTAACTTTGCTGTCTAGTTCAAGTTAAGTATCTGTTACGTTGTTTGTAACGTTTTTCCCAGTATCATAAATATGTTCAGGTAGTGGCCAATGCAGTGATGGTTTCCAAAAAGATTTTTCTCCATTGGAATGTTAAAAAAAAGCTCTCTGAAAGTTGTTATAACACTTATAAAATCATATCTCTCAATCTGAGTATAACTAAATGCTAGAAAAATACCTCCTACTGTTAGAAAGATTGAGTGCTTCCTACCAGATATATTCCTACCAGAAAATTTGAACCGTTTTCTTACTAGATATATGTACAAAAATTGATGACGTATAGAAAGTAATTTGTCCATCTTATGATATCTTTTATCAAATGCTACCATATACATATGATTCTTCTTCTCTGTCCTTTCTACTGATACTATAAAGTGATATTGCTGTCTTATCCTTCCTGATATTTTTTCTTCTGTCTTCCTTCCCCTAGTATGAGAAAGCTTTCTGTTTTCAACTCTGCATGCCTGTTAAGTAGTTCATCATGGATTTCTCTGTTCTGTGTGCAAGAACAGACCATTTGAATCTGCAGATGCACTTTTCTCTGTCCATAACAAATTAGTCTGCTAGCTTGGGTTAATTAATTCCCATGCTAGCAATTATTTCATTTGTTTTGCAGGTGCTTTTTCTGGAAGCAATTTTTCTGAAGCTGTAAGGCTTCAACTTTTGACAAATACCAAAACTTTCAGCCTGCTAGCTGTTGCAGACATTTGTGGGCTGGCATTATGTCAGACCGATTTTCCGTGTAAGAATAGTAAGTTACCAGCACACTTGTCAAATAATTAATGACACTTCGCTTCATGCCTCTGAACACATTCAAGGTGTACACTGAAAGCTTTCCCTGACATGACTTACTACTTTATTACAAAACTGTAGTACAGCTTTCTAGAGAAGGCATACCTTGAAGGAATGTAATATTCCTACAGGCAGTTATTAACAATAAAAATCTGAAGAATAGTGCAGTCACTATTTACAAGGGTATCATTTCTTGTTACAGCCTTATTGTAAGACTGTAGTTTTTATTGATTTAAGATCTCAATGCTCATTTTTTGGGTTCACAACTTTCATAAGACCAATTGCTTTTATAATGGATCAGCTAAAGCTTTGCCATTTTTTTTTTTCCTTCTCTGTGTAACTGTCTCTTTTACACGATTATAATTAGCAAGAAATCATAGCAATGAGAATACTGTCTAACCCACTTTAAGAGATACTTCATATAATCCAATTTTTAAAAGGACAGGCTTAAAATTATGCTTACATTTTTAATTATGGTTGCCAAGATGGCACATTCAAGTATGGATTTGTATGCGCAATTTATTTAAGCCCCTGTTTTATTTGTATGTACAGGTCAGGAGTTCAGGCACACAAGCAAAGTTCATGTAATCATGCTGAATATATAAATGCCCAGAAAAAAGGTAATTGTACAGATACGCAATTTCTGATGCAAAAAATGCTGAAATATTGTTATAAAATCATGCATTTGATCTTTAAAACAGAATCCTTTTTGACGTGCTTGTAGAAAAACTCACAAGCTTGATTTTCAGACACACCAAACATCATTAGTGACACCCAAACTAGTGCCACATTTAGTAACACTGAAAATGAAGCGCTCATGCTTCTGTGGAAACCAAATCCCTTTTTCTTTTGTATTATCTCTGAGTGCTTCCAAGCACAATAATGTGCTTGGTTATTAAAAAATATTTCAAATACATCTTTTATTCTTCTACATTACCATACTAAATATTATGTAATTTTATTCTATTCTATCCTTAGTGTAAGACATGGAGTAACACAATGTGGTACTTCTGAATAAAGTCACATTGCATGTCAGCAACATACACAATATTCAAATACTGACCACCAATGTGGCTGTTAATGTATCATGTAAAATGGCTTTAATAAAGCTCAAGAACTTGCAGTCCATACATTATACTACACAATTTCCCCATCCATTTAAATGTCTATTATATGTCCATATGTAGTACAAGCAGGTGATATTTTAAATTAAAAGAACTGTAGGTTGCATTTTGTTTCTGGTTGTGATTTGGTTTTTTAATTTTTATTTATTTACTACACAAGTGTTGTCTGCCTATAAAATACAGGTACATGCAATGATAGATTCTGCTCTCAGAAACTTCACTGGCCATACTGCCATTGGTTTTAATACAAAAGGTCTTTATTTTTGTGTTACCAAATATCCCTGTCAATCTTTCAGAAAACTGTTTCTTAATCATGATCTAATCAAGCTAATGATCAGGGTAAGAGCAACTACATTCATATATTGCTCACCCCAACAACAATCAGTTTTCCTGTGTTTTATTTCCAGCCAATTTTGCTGTGGAAGCAACACAGAAAATTCTGTAGGTAGTCCATTTAAGCTTTCCTCTTCCTTTCCCTTTCCTCAGCATACCTGTAGAACTACTTGCAGTACTTGGCCTCAAATTATAATTACTGAATTGCATTTACATACGACTATCCCCACTGTATATACCGCATGTTGCTTTCTCTACAGCAGGTAAACTGACTACAGAACAGCAAAAAGCAATGTTTAAGTGAAGCCTCGGATTTATGTAAGAACTGCAACCGTGTCCTACCAATGAATGACAGGTAAGCAAACAATACTAAACTATTTTGTTAGGAACAGTCATTTTAAAAAAAAAACCAAACAAACATACTTTAAGGTTTTATGTTTGCACAAAGCATAGGTTAAAATTTACAGATTGTTAGTAGTGTTACATGCAATAGCAGAGAGTAGTGGAGATTGTGTAGACAGATGAACAGTAACAACAGGAGAAACAACAAAATAAAAACTTACGTTCAAGAAGTCAGCAGGCAAATTGCTCAGTAGTCTTGAGATCAACATTCTTGTAATTTTTTTATTTTATAACCAAACATTTCCATCTTCTCCAATCCCATCACCATTGCTGCATTTGGATTTATAAGAATTTCAATATATAGCCAATGCCTTAGTAAGCCAAGGGAAAGCTCTCAGTATTGCCTCAAATATTCCTCTACTGGTCTTATACAACAGGCATAACTAAATCCTTTGGTGATGCAAATCCAACCCCATTTTAATAAAACAGGAAGGTGCCTTTTAGCAGAACAGGGTTTCTAATTTTTGTTTCACCGTAGTAGTTATGTGGGCTATACCTTCAATCCTTGTGTCTAGAATATTTCGCATGCTTGATGACAAGTATCAGAGTTCAGTATTTCTACTGAATGTACTAAGATATTTCATGGGAATCTCAGAGGTAAACCATGAATTTCATATGAACTCTCAAACAACCAGGTTGATGTGAAAAATGCTTCTTTCAATAAGACTTCTGGTACGGATAGAGAAATTTGAGCATAAGAAGAAAGGTAAGTATTACTATACAAACATATTAATTCTGCATAAGATCTGAATGTTTCCCAGAATAGCATATTTCTAGTTTTCAGCTACGTTGGATGCACACTACAGTGTTAAGTACTTTCCAAAGGAAGTAAAAATCATTGTCCTCAACATTAAAAAATCCCAACCAAAGACTTCTATGCTTAGAGAGGTCAATGTGATTTGTTCAAGGTCTTCTAGCAGCCTTGTAGCAGAGACAAAGTCAACCAGCTAATTATCCTGAGTACAGGTGCAAAGCCCTCACCAGTCACAGGCCAGGTAGGGCTGTAGCTAGTTAAATGAGGAGCTACGCACCACAGAACAGTAACCAGCACCAACAGGTCAGCCTACAACTGAATTTACTTTTTTGTCCACTTTGATCTACTCCACCACTGCAAACATAAAATCAGACAGATATTTGGCATAAAATTGACCTTTTAACTGCAGATTGTTTAGCTTAAATGTTCTTTTTTTTTAAGTTAGCGGCACCAGTCAAGTAGGATTGTGTAAATATGGTATCCTGCTATATTTAGATATGTAAATCCACATGACGGTCAGGTTTAATTCTGGAAACAAAATGTTTAAATTTTGTAATATGCATATGTGTTGGTAACATTTCAGGGCAATCATACATTTTAAAGATAATGGTCACAAATTTTATACATAGAATTTTAAATGTTTAACAAATCAGATATATCTGGAATAATCCCTAAATGAAAAGAAAACTAAATTAAAAATTAGGATTACACTGTCTCCAACACTGAGAATTACTGATGTGGCATCCCCATTTCTCATTAGATTGTGAATTTAATTCTAGCGAAGTTTAAGTCCTCATTAAGAGGTGTGCAGGACAGTTAGTTTTGAAGTTCATAAATATCTGCTGCTCAAACGGGGCTGTAGACATAGGAAGTAAGAGAGCGATCACTCACTCACTGAACTGCAGACCCTGGTTGTGCCTTAGCCTTAGAGCAGTTAACACTACATTTACTTCGCAGTTGGGTATGGCAGATTGCTTGTATGTGGTCAATTTTCACTTTTTTTCCCCCACTTATATTCACGTTTATCATACTGTGAACAAAATGACTGGGAGAAAAAGGTCAGGGTCTACAATTCTGATAGTAAACGAGATACTGCTGCTGTCGTTGTTCAGTATTTTGAACTGTAAATCTTGGTGATCTGTATTTATCAAAAGAGTAACAATAGACTGTACCATTTGGCATATTTCTTTTATATGACACTGTTTTTATTTAATAGACTTATTTTTGGATAGAAAACTTGAGAGGGACAAACAGCTGGCCCTGTTAAGTAACAGCCACAATCCTGTAACTTACACCTGCCATCTACATTTTCAATTAACATATAAAATCACAAATATGTACATGTAATATAATGTTTGATTTTAGAAAAATATATAAGTATTTGTCACCCTTTTGGCATAGCATTTAGAGAGTATTTCAGTTATAAGTTAGTTATTTTAATTGCACTAACACAGTCATTGGTAACTATCACTATGATCATCTACTCTGTATTGCTGCATAATAGATACATTTTAGCTTTGCTTAGCAATTTCCAGAACTACTTCAAATATCATGTATTTTAGGGTGACACCATGGATCACTTGTTTAATTCTCTTCCTCCCTGGTTTCATTCTACGAAACTGAAATTTTTCTTGACCATGATGATCTTACTCTCCTCCCAGACTGGTTTTCCTGGCCTTTCCTTCTGCAATTATTCCAGAATCTGCTTTCTTCTACTCACTCTGGGATTATGGGTATTGGGGCATTATACCCTATATATTTTCTCTACTGATTTTTTTTTTTTTTTAATGAATACACACTAATAAAACCATTCATTGTAATTGGGAATTTAAAAAAAAAGTTTTCCTGTTGCTTTACCTCAAAATACAATGTTGTGCCTTTTCTGTCTTTCTTTTCAGTTTCTTCTAGCTGTATTCTATGTTAGTGTGAGTTATTATCAGTGCTGTTTAAGGCTAGGATTCTCAGTTCGCAATGTGAAAACGTTCCACAAAACAGCAGCTGTTCTCTGTAGTTTGATACAAAAAAATATAGTTATATGATTACTCATTGACAGCATGTGCGCATCTTAGTCAGGTGCTATGGAAGTCAAAAGAGGATAAGTGCTTTGTTGCCTGGGAAGTATAAAATAGACCAGCACAAGCTGCATTTGCATCTTACAGTATCTGGAGCTCTGCGTGAGACTGGAGTCTTCATCATGCTACACATAACACAGATAAGGATTTTTTCTGCTCCTCACAATTTGTGTAAGTTTTCTGAAATAAAGCTCATTTGAAAACTCAGAGAAACAAAAAACCAAAGTGGAGATATTTCCATTTGGTGATACATAATGCCATTTTTGTGATACAAGAACTTTTTTTGTTATGAAACATAAACATTAATTAAAATGAGAAGATTCTCTTATATTACCTAAGGCTAGTAAATAACAATCCACCTTTTCATATTAGATTTGTAATTCTTAAAATGAGAAATGTTTTAGGGGGTCAAAGGAAGCAATAGCTTAGGTCAAAAATGGAAATTAACATGAGCAGTCTCATCTCAGTTATAAATTTGCATGTACACATTTCAAATCTATCATAGTAGGCATACAGGAACTTGACTGGCAGTCTGATTAAGAAAAGCACGAGACCGGGGTTAGAGGTAATTTCATTTGCAGGTTGTATTGGTCTGGGAAAACATATATAACATCTCTGATATTATGCTTGGTATCAGCTCACACTACAAATCTATAATACTTATAACAAATAGGAATTAATCACAAGCCTTCTCCATCCTCCTCCTGCTTTCTTCCACCATATATTATAAATACTGCACTTGCAGAATGGATCCTACTCAGTCTCATTTATATAGCACAGCTAAGCTTTCAAGGCGTACAAACACTACACAGAGGCCTGTCAGTTAGATTCCCAGTCACTTTTGATAATATTTGAAAGAAAACAATGAACTCAGACCCTCTTTGAATACAGACAGAAAAAGGACTTAACACAGCAATCAAGAAGCACAAGAACAGAAGAAAAGCCAACAGAAAGGGGATGTCTGTGAGTTACTACGTTTTAATATTACTGAAATATAAAACTGGAAGCAACCTCTGTTCGGTGGTAAATAAAGTGTTAGACTTCATAATGCTTCTATTATCTCCTTTATGATCCCAATTAAATCTTCAAAATTTCATCCATAATATTATAGCTTCTTCTTTATAGACTCCTTTCTAATGCAAAACTTAAGTTCATGCAATCTTAACACTGTTTTTGGAATAATGAGATTTGAATCAGCTATAAGACTCTTAATCTTAATTGGCAGAGGTGTGGGAAGATGAAAACTCCCCTTTCCCTATAATCTAATCAAACCCAGCAATATCAGCTTCCACATTGCAATGTCAGCCTTTCCACTGAAGGGCTGAGCAGGAGGTTAGGAAATAATGAATTGTAAACATTAATGTAAATATCAAAAGTTCATACTGGTCATGCCAGGTAAGCCACCTCAGCAACATTTGTGTTCCCTCTTGTAGTCTCTCACCTGCCTTGCTGGCACTGCTTTCAGCAGCCTGCCCCAGCAGGCTGAAGCAGGAGCTGTATTTTGAAAGGTTTCCCAATGGGTTGGCTGAAAACCTAAATTGCATGCTCTAAGGAGGAGCCCACAAGAACTCCAAAATCAGAACCACTTCCAGATCTTCTGGTCAAAGCCAGGTGGAACTTTAAACTCCAATTCTCAATTCAGAAAGAACAGATTTTTGCAAGAGCTTTTAGAAAAGAGGCCCTATCAGCTATAGCTATTGCAACAAGGCAGAGGGAAAGACTCCTGTGGTGCTTGTGAAAAACTGGAGTTTGAGGCTTGCTGATAGCACCCTATGGCTGCAAGCACCTTCCTATCCTTGATGCTAATGCTCATCAGGTGCATTGACATTTGGACACTGGGGAAAGACAGAGATATTGTCCCCGAGTCCTGACGAGTAGCAGTCATAACTCACCTCCAGCAAGCAGGAAGAAACCTTGTCTGAATTTCTAAGAGCTCGCTTTGACACAGCACAGTACTGTAGCCATTGAAGATGAGAACACTGTTCAGGACAATGCAACTTAGCCAGCTAATATACTTGAGAGAGGTGAAAGACGTAAATGGTGCTTTTTCCACCCTCTTCGGTAAGCGTCAAGGAGCCCAGGAGGCAGGCTGGGGAGACACTGCACCACTGCTGCTGAGGCAGATGTGACGAACCATCAAGATTCTTGGATTATCCATTCTAATAGTTGGTAGCAAAGGGCTAGAATTTGAAAAGTAGCTTGATTTTCAAAAACAGCTACAAAGTAGGAACGATCTTCACACCATAAACAACGGTAATCCCTTCATGGCTTCTTGAGTCTACACATGCGAGCTTGCCCAGATAAGTCACCATAAAATGATGAAGAGAGACTTTTTCTTCTATTATCCTGCATAGATAAGACTCTGAAACCCCCAAGACAATCCCCAAGGCAGGGATGTCTGTTTGCCTGCAAAAATATTTCAATGACCACTAACAGTATCATTTATCTATCATCTTTTGTATAAAACACAGAAGCAAAGGTGAGGCGTTTGATACACAGTGGAGTGAGAAAGCAGCTGGCATTACTGCAATTTATGCATAGCCAGCCAGACAAGCTGTTGCGACGGATGGTTATGCATTTTAGCACAGCCTGCGGTTGGCACATTGTTTAAATAAAAAATATGAGGCCCACACATCCAAAACAACGATGGAAAGCTGATGATCAGTCTTACAGGAGTGGGCTGTTGCTTCTTAATTATTATTTTGTTTTAATAAATATTATATTTTATGAAATACATCATTTATTACTTAATACCAAACCACTCGCGGCTGAAGTGAGTGATTTTAGCTAAACTGCTGAATTGCCATATGCTAGGCAGGCCTTTTATGCATTAACCAGAAACACAGAATGAAATGGCTATTGCTGGCGGGTAATAGCATCCTCCTAGTGGCGGGGCAAATCTGGCAAGTGTACCACCAGGTTCAACGTCAGTAGTGCAGTGGCCAGGATTTAATATGCGCCAATAACTGGAATGTTATTTCAGATGCAATGTGCCATAGCTTCTATCTTACTTTCGCTCCTCTCAGTCCACTAAAATAATTCAAGGGACATGGAGTTACTTTTTGCTCTACTTCTGCCACGTTAAGTTCAAGCAAAGCACAGGGAAATAGAACCGACCTGAACAAATGACTGATGGTTTCTCTTGGGTTTCAAAGGCAAAAAGGTGTTACAGGAAAAATGCAGCCTTTTACTGACTGCAGATTTTTCTCAGAATAGAGGGGACAGAACAGAAAGAAACAGAATTCATTACTACTTCTAACTGGAGAAAACCCCTGGCAACTGCCAGCATTTCCTTTGTGTGAGACCATTCCTGGGAACACTTAGATGTACGTTACTATGCCCAGCTGCTGAACTGCAGAGGAGGCCTGTTCACATGGTGATGCAGTATATATGGAATAATAAATGTCAATAATAATAATAAATATATAATAATATATAAGCTGTAACCTTTAGCTAACCCTAACCCTTAGTTTTGCCATGATTTTGAAACATGCTAACATAAATTAGGAATTATGTTCACTAATCTAGTAAATTACTGTGAGTTTATTGTGAACTGGCTGAAGATGCATCCTGTGGTTAAGGCATTCATGGTCAGGGAGGAGGAACCTTCTGTAGCAAAGGACAGTGGACACAGTCAAAAGAAAAGAGATAATTTGGTGTTGTCAGTACAGGCAGAGACCTGGGCACTTCATGTGAGCACTGGCACAGAATATTAACGGGGCTCTGCTAAGAAAACAGCCAACCTAAATTTGCTATGGTAAATTAGCAACTAGCCTAATTTATTTTATTTTCATGCACTGTATGCCAGATACTAATGTTTTTACATTTTTTTTATTATTACATAATGCAGTGTTTTTATTTTTGTTTATTTTTCAAGCACTACAGTACAGTTTTGTCCATTGCAATCTGATGATTAGATAGCCAGTGGTATTACAGAACTCCTTATGACTGAATTCGGTGCATGAGCATTGGTGGATTGCTGAGTGCTCTCATGATGTAAGAAAGTCTCTTCTGAGACCTGCTCACAAATGAAGCAGAACTAACCAGTCCCTCTTGGACAAGCTGATTACCTGGAAAGCAATCAGCCATGAGTTAGTTCTGCCAGCCTCCGGGATATGAGCAAATAGTAAATGTAACTTCCAGCAGAAGTAACACAGAAAGCACATCTAAGAGGCAAATAGCTGTAATGCAGGTACAGGCAGCACTGAAGCACACAAGCTCTTGTTGCTGTCCCAAAATACTCTGCTGTGACACAGAAAGCACAGCCATCCATACTCTGTCAGTCAACGTCTCACAGCAACTAATTTTCCAGCAGTGATCGGGAAGCTTAGAGCACTCGTTCATCAACATCCAGGGAACTGAACTAGATCCCAGTACAGAACACTTTGCCCTTCTGGTAATGCAGTTTGTGTTTTAGATTTTAACTGTGACAAGCTTTGCATTTTGCTTGGGTTTAACATGGCATTACAGCTGCTAGGTGTTTCACTTTGTTACTGCCAGGTCCAGACGTACCACAACCTGGAAAAGGAAAACAAGTGCCTGCAACAACTGAGTGACAAGCCTAAAACACCTGGGAGAAGACCATTGCAGAAGAAATAATGACTTAGAGGAAAACAAATTAGGAGCTGATTTATATTCCAGGAGACATTTTATTGCCTGCCACTCTCTATCCCACTGAAATATTGTGATGGATTGGGGTGAGTGAAGAGAATTACTAGGTGCTGGTAATGACAATTTGAACAATGAGGTGAAGGAAACACACCATGCTCGGCCTCTTCCCTGAACAGGGTTAGCTTGTTGTGGAAGGAATCAAGGAAGGAAATACAACCCATTAGTCAGTGGAGGCACTTCAGGATGCACATTCACACTGTGGGCATCCCTAACCCCAAATTCTGGTGAATTTCAAGGACCATATTCTGAGGTCAAATTACTGACAGGGAACTGAAAACTGAAAGCAGATTAAACGGAACTTTACCTGCTTTCCACAGAGCTGCAAGCCACCCAGCAGTTGCTTGTCAAAGCATGGGAAGAGATCTATCCCATTTAATCCGCAAAAGTCTTGGTGAAAGGGGTGTGAATACATTCTGAAAATGTTCATAGCCTAAAGCATATTTGAACACTTTCTATGAAAAAGCCATAATCACAAAGTGACTATGTGCAAGCCAGGCCACTTCTGAAATGATGGTGTTGCAATTACTGTCATCATCATGATCCTGCACACACAGGCATTCGGCTTTCTCAAGACAAGTGTCAATCTTGCATTCCCAACAGTATGAGAAAATAATCATCATAAAGATCTCTTTCATTTGATAAAAAAAAAGAACCTTTTTGAAAACATCTAGAGCCAGAAGAGCAGAGTTATTCTGCCAAAGGGAAGTGGTTGCTGAAAAGGGATAGGAAGATTGGGTGAGGTAGTAGTGTAGGTGTAAATTGAGTCATGGCTTTTCTATAGTATCAGTGGCCACAGTCCAGCCTGGTCTCAGGTAGTATGTTACCATGACAACTTGTCCAAAAAAATGAAGGAGTGAAACAGAAAAGAGAAGAAAATCTTTATTTTTCAGCACGTCATTTAGAAAGACACTTAGAAGTTAGTCAAAATTCCCAAAGTGTTGGAGCTCTTAGTCATGTTTCTGAGACCTCTGAGATCTATCACAAAAGGTTGTAGGACCATCATGGAAAGGCAGTCTTCTTTCTCCCTGGGAAGCCTGTGAGATTTCCAGGGGTTTCAGGATGCTTTCATACTCTTTAAAAGTGTGGATACACTCCATCAACCTGACTCGCTCAACAGTAAGTCTCTGACATCTGCTGGCTTGTCACTAGGTGGAACAGAGGTTTTCTGAGCCCATGCTGTTCAATGTGAGCTACGAGATGTATCTTCAGGCAAAGGTGGTCTGAAGTGAGGTGCAAAATGTCACACCCAAAATACACCACAGCCTGATATACAGCAGCAGGAAAAATAAAGGACATATTGTCTTAACCCTTCCATCTCACAGGGCCCAGCTCTGGCACACTCCAAGCATTGAGCTTGTTTAACTTGCTACTGCCGAAATCAGAGAGGATGAGGAACAGGAAAAGGAGTTCAGAAGTGAACCGGGAGAAATTCAACACCTTTGGGCAACCCTTCAGGGACTAGCTTTGTGCTAGACAGCTGCCTGGTACGTGTCCAGGGTTAGCCCAACAATTGTGCTTTATTCTCTGCCGTTACCTGAATTGGGTCAAGGTACTAGTTTGCCTTATAATGCTTATCAAAATACAGACATGTTTTTGAGGCGATTCTGATATTTGATTTAAAATCAAGGAAATGCTCAAAATACCTGGACAGCGGAGAAACAGATGGCTGCTTTTTTGGCTATGGAGAACAGAGACAAGTAGAGACCAGACAATTTCCCAAGAATGAGACAGGCAATTGAAAAGGAGCCAAAACCCCCTCCTTCTTTGCTACCACATGATTGGAAATATTTGGGGAAAATTATATAAGCACAGAGGTAAAAAGAAAAAAAATATCTGAGATCTCTTCCCTCTGAGGCCAGCTATGACTCTAGAAAGAGGCCTGTGGTTACACGGAAAGGAAGGTAAGTAACAGGAGGACTGTTCCCTGAATTCCCTCCTGCAGGGTCAGATGGCCAGCACTGACATAAGTACCTCCTTGCTGATCTTTTTGTGATCTTTTTCTTTGTTGAAGGATTTTTGAGCAATAAGAAATATATTCTCAGAAGAATAAAAGGGGAATAGTAGAGGGATGAGACCCTGGGAACAGCCATATGGATGGAGAATGACTTTATTCTCTGTCCTGGCGTTTTTGATGACCTGAACTTGATAGTACAGTACTCCCTCTAAAAGAGAAATCTCTGGGTCATGCCATGGCAGAAGTGATGCCTTCCCCATGCAGATTTTTATGATCTCAGCGACAGACTGAGCCTTGTGACACAGCAAAAGTAGGGATAAGACAGCAAAGGAAAAACTGATTTTAGAAAGCACCCAGAAATAAGAAAGGAAAACTCCTGACAGGAAAATCTCAAATCTAAGGAGGCTCAATAGGAAACAGGCTGAAATACTTTGAATCCTGTGAGGACTCAGACTGTGCACATATGAAACGCTAATAACAAGGTCACTGTGTGTTTTTTCTCTCATCCCTGGCACTTCAGATCCAACAGACTTGTTTTGGGGAGAAATAAGGATAGGCTGGAATGGAAACCGACCACCATGTGACCGATTTGTTTTTGGAAAAAAAGATTCTTTCTAAATCATAGAGAGGGTGTGAGATATCATCTGTGTCACCTTCCCCTTTCGGGAGGGAAAAAACCACGCAACTTGTCCAACTGACATGCCAAAAGTAGAAGCAGTTGAAGCAAAATTAGGTAAATAAGGAAGAAAGGTTAACAAACTTTAATTTCATTGAATAAATGCCAGATGTGCTCAGTGAGTAAACAGGACTCCAAGCCAATCAGACCACTAAGAGGAGATGGAAGGATGGGGAGATACTCCTGTCTTCTATCATGTTTTAGAATGATGAACAACACGGACTGCCTGTGAACCCATTACATTTGAAATACACATACATGAAAAAAATTAACATGTAGCCTTCCAAGCATTTTTAATTTCTCAACCTTCCTCCTCTCACTTAAACATACTGATGTTTTTACAGAAGATTCCCCTAGCTGAATGATACCACAAATAATTTCTCTCAGGTTTCAGTAAAAGCCAAGCAGTTCAGGTGAGCATCTCATGATGCCAAATATGAGTAGGTCAATCCAACCTAATGTATCTAAGAAAAACAACTAGGAAACAAACATTCTGAAGGCAATTGCTGTTAAGTGGCAAAAAACAATGACACTAAATGAAACTATGAGAAATCACAGGGAAAAAAAAGCTTGAGTTTATAACTAAAGGTTTTGACAAGATCAATAGATAAGTACACAGTTGCCACACTGAGCAAGGAACTTTGATGGACAGTTGTGATTATCTGCAATAATATCTGCATTTCCGAGAACCCCTTTCCCAGAAAGAACTTAAGGACAATAAGGAGAATGTGTTGTGCTGCAGAAACTAACAAAAGATTAACAGAGCTAAATATGAGGAGCTTGGCTAAG
Source organism: Falco naumanni (assembly GCF_017639655.2). Classification (NCBI taxonomy): domain Eukaryota; kingdom Metazoa; phylum Chordata; class Aves; order Falconiformes; family Falconidae; genus Falco; species Falco naumanni. Next base: position 116,089,051 of record NC_054055.1, read on the forward strand.
CAGCAAACACCAGAAGAAGAGGAAAACGCTGTATAAATACGTACAGCATATAAACACACAGGCGAGGTAATCACTGAGGATAAGGTGGGTGATAGGTCAGTGGAGTAACAGTACAAAGTGAAAAAAAGAAAAACAAAGGAAAAACTGTGGTCCAGATCTAAGAAAAACTTTTTAAGACAGCAAAACCTATTCAACTGTGAAATATTATCCCAGAGGATAAAGAAGTTCTACAACCTATGACATTTTAAATCCACTGTAAACAATTCACTAACATCAAAAAAAAGAAAATAAATGTAGAAAACTTTTGGTTCTGGACAAAGTGACCAAGTCCACTCCTCTATCTTCAAAGTTCAAAGAACATTTATATTATCCATTTCTCCAAAGACTAGCCTCATCAAATAGTGGAACTTTTAATATTTCATGCCCATCTAAATCACATTTTTACATATGCTACTTTACATGTTCACCATTCAACATTAATAGCAGAATTTTCATTAGGTAATACAAAATAATATGAAAGGAAAAGATCGAAAATGTATCATCCAAGTCACAGGTGTGCTGTGAGCTGAGATAGCAATTATCAAGATCATTATTATAGTACATTAGCATCTAATGGTGTGCGATAAGGATTGCAAAATACCGACTATGTACTTAGCTATCTTTCATTTGGCATTCAGTGACAAAAAGGAAAATTATCTGTATTGTATGTATACACTGAACGACTGAGAAAATAGAAAGCAGTATTAAATGCTTTGACATGTAGAGCAGAAAACTAACACATTAACAGGAAAAACTTAAATACTTTTTCATTTTTATAAACAGCAGTGCCAGCTTTGGAAAAAAAGACCTGTCAGAAGGTGCTAGGATGGTGCCTTGAATAAAGCAATTTTTGTTTCCTCAGGTCACTTAAAAAATGGTGGTAGTGTGTGTATGCGCGCATGTGTGTCCATGCACACACATGCACAAAGGACCACCAATTTCATAAATATTTTTAAACAAAATGCTTTTCTTTCACCACAATTGACTTTTTGAGCAAAAGATGTCTGGCTGAATCAATTTAAACAGCAACATGGAATTTGGCAGCAGTCCATTTCTGCTGAGATTAAACCAGCTGCTACTGAATCCATTGATCCTTTTAGCTATTGATTTGTTAATTTAATAAAACCTGAAGTTTTAGAATGTGAACAAATTCACAGTGCTGAGGAGACAGGATTTTGATAAGCTCTGCTGCCAAACTGGTAACACTATCAAATGAGAAAATCACATGATTTAAAATATTAAATATTTTCAGTGTGGCAGCTTGCTTAAAATACAATTCTAAAGTGAAGTGTGACCTGTTCGAAAAAAGCTCTTGTAATTAAAAAGGATAAAAACCAACAGATCTGCTCCCTTTCTTTTCCTTGTACTAATATTAGTGATTAAAACAATTTTGCCATATTTCATGCTCCTCTTTGACAAGCCAAATTATCTTTAGGAGAACATAACAGATTCTATTCTTGTTATAAAGAAAATTAACGCAAGTTCTAACTAAGGATCAGGTTCTCCCTGAGATATCTCATGCCACAACAGCCCTTGCAGTGCAGCTCCCAGCTTTTGTTCTCAGTGGAAAGAGTGTATTGTCAAACAGGTAGAGATTTCCCAGTGTAAATACGCCATGCTCTTAGCAGCTACCCAAACTGTATCACTGGCATTATTCTTGTCTTTTTGCCTGCTTGGGGCATTAGAACCATTAGGATGTACTTGCTTTCTCATTAATTCAATTCACATAAATGAATGCTTGTGAGAGTCAGAGGGCCATAGCTATAGACTGCCAAACTGATAGAGTGACCTCTATTGCTGGTGGCATTTAGAGCAGATCAGCAATTTATCACCAAAATAGTTTTTCTCTGGAAAATGCTAGTTGCAGAAAATGGATGTTTTGGAAAAAAAAAAGATGTTGTAACAAATCTGTAAAAACCTGCCTGTTTTCCTACCAGCTGTCCCGAAGAACGGCTGTGGATCCCAGGCTGTGAACAATTTGAGCTCCAAGGGGATGACTGAGGATCGAAGTAACTTATAACAGCTTCTAGCAGCTCAGAAGGTGAATTTGCTGTATGAACTGCATCAGAGGAAGGAATTAGAATTTCAGTGTTTCTGTCTCAATCAAATGGATTGAGGTTCTGTATTCCCAGTATAAAACCAAAATAAGCAAAGTATATGGTAAAAAGAAAATATTACTGTTGAGGAAAGTCTCCCATCTGGGAAATTTTCCTGAACTACGATTAGCTACAAGATTGGCGATTGCTCGGTTTAGCCTGCCATAGCACTCACAGATCAGCACTGTGAGCTGCATCATCACTTAAGAGCAAGAGAACAGGGGCATTAGTATAAAACCTGACGACACAGAATATGAAACTGAAGAAAATCTGGCAACACATGACTGACTCCAGATTTAGCATGGGTTTCCTGAGGAAATGGAGACCAGAAGCCTTGACATTGCCAAGCTTTGGTTGCACGAACTGTTCCCCAAAAACCTGTACTTGCACTAGCTGAAAAGCACATACCAAACACACACCATTCTAGCCGTATAAGCGGAGAAATTTATACATATAAATGCCTATATAAACCCCCAGTTTCTATGTTTTTTAATTACTGTTGAGAGTCCCAGTGCGCTAGATCGGAAATGCAAGATTCTGTTTGAATGGTTTTCATGAATTCATTGCAGTCTTTACTGAAGTATTTTTTCCACTGGAACAAAGAGGAAGCATGGAGATGCACAAAGAGTTGTAGGGGGGATATTGTAAAGGATATACATTTTCTCCTCCAAAAATTAAACTATAAAGTGTGAAAATCAAAATATAGGTGGAACAAACCCAAGACAACTTCCACTCACAAGAAGTTGTTTGTGTTACTCATGGTCTATTACTTTGAGACTTGGCTCATTCTTATTATATCTAATGTTTATTCTCTTTGAATAATATACAATATCTAAGCAGTATTGATATATATGTAAGATTAAAATAGTGCCAGATTTTAAAATAGTGCCAGATATTAAGATAGTGCCAGAATTCAAAGAGCAGTCTCTTGGGTGGCCACGTGAAACGTTTGAAATTCACATGCCATGCCACCAGCCAAGAACACTATCTAATAAAAAGACAAAGCAACAAAGAATTAATACATCACTATTGAGATAAGCACCTTGATAAGTCTGAAGGAAAGCACAGGCTTTGAACTTTTCATATTTTCCATTCCATACAGGTTTACTCTATCACTGAAGATACGAACATGGGCAGAGAGCACACTAGACGAATCAAATTCAAGGAAAATTTAATATGTTTGTAGAGGTACACACGACATGTGAAATTATGGAAAATGACAAAGTCCAGGAAATCTAGATAAGTATTAAAGTGAGTCTTCACGAAATCCATATACTTACAAATTTTGACTGGCCATGAAGTTCCAGCCTGAACAGAAGTAACTCAAGGTCAAAGCTATGAATGGTATGCAGCCTGTGCAATAAAAATGTAAATATCCTTCATCCCATGAAACTATAAATATTTTTAGTTACACTGTGCAACTGGCCATCAGCACAGCAAGGAAGAGAGTGATGAGTCTGTTCTTCATAGACAGCCAGTGCAGATGCTGATAACCAGAACTATAGAAAGTGCAACTCTTGCTGCTATGGTATTCTGTATGTGCATACACCACATACACATACAAATAAATCTCTATGGATCAAGTAAAATAAGGAGAAATAAACCTAAAAGTAGATAGCTTATTCATAGGCATCAGCAGTAATAAGAGGGTTGAAAAGAAATGATTTTGAACTAATTAAAAAATATTGAAAAGCTATCTTCTATTTTTCTATCTCCATTTATCCGTCATTTTGTATCGGAACAGCTACAGGTTGAAAATGTGACATAATCAAACCAGCTTTCAGCTGGGCTTAAAGTCAATTTCCCTTCCTAGTCCTGATTCAATTTAAAATATATTGTCCTTTTGAGTGGAAATCTACCTTAACGGGAAGATGGTTAAAACTGATAGTCCTGCCAAATTCTAAATATTTCCATGACATAAGGGTTTACATTTCCAAGTCTGCAGTGCAGGGGCTGTTCTTTCTGGGCTTTTCTAAGGGATCTTGAATGACATAAACTTGATGTGAGATTGGGCCTTTTGCACATCTGCCATAGCGACTCAGAATTATATTACCACTCAAACAGTGAACAAACATGAAACATTCAATAAATTCCTCTGATGTGATTATGTCAGACAGAAGTTGTTTTTCATTTAGTTGCCTTCAAACTTGATGCATCCCAGAGCCATCACCAAGAAAGTAAACACTGTGATTATGAAATGAAATAGTAGGTGCTATACACTTAAGATCAACTTTTATATCATTTTAAACAATAAACTTTACTTAGGATAGGTTATTAACATGAGAATATAGCAATACTTCTCCCATTCTTTCAAAAAAGCCATTGATCGCTGTGCTACCTTTTGTGTTTGAAAGAGGCATAACAGTATCTTACCTTCTAAAGAATGGGGACTCAGATAATATTGTATCTTTTACCATTTCAATCCAATATGAAAACGGGGTCCTGGTATCATCCTAGATAACTGGGATAGGATGATTCCTGTACCTGTTATATTCTTCTGCATCAGGAAAAAAACCCACCAGTCTAGAAACTAATTCCGAAGCATAACAAAGAATAAAAACTTCAGATGTTTAAATTTAATAGTTTGCAGTAGCAGTGGACAACAAATTTTCTTCCAATAGAAATTAGTATTTTCAATATACAGTTTTTCAGAATCAGTCTGGCTAGTTCTGTTGTATTAGTTGATGCAATTACAATAATAGGTTTTAAATGGTTTTATATTTCAAGTATGATTGTGCTGAATTGAATTATTCCCTACTTATCATGAAAATATTGGATGAACATTCCTCATTTTCAACCCACACTTTTAAATTGATTTCCATCCACTTCAATGTGACTAGATTTTTAAAATAAAGCAGGCAGATACTTCACAATCTCAAGTGCCGTCACGAGTAGCAAATCTGATCCAGAATGTAAAAATAACTCAACTAAGTCCAACCTCTCTACACAAATATGCAAATGGACACCCACCTAAGGAAGTCTACACATCATCATCTGTTCTCCAGCCAAGAACTTGACTTACACAGAACAATACAAAGTATTGTTTAAGGCTTTCCATTTAGAGATATTTAATTGCTGAAGAAATGTTGATGAAGTTCAAGGTGATATGGAAAGGAAGACTAAAGGAAGGTATAAAGCAGAATGAGGTGGACTGAATAATGTGGTTTGCTCCTTGAACAGTACGCTGAGATCAGTTCCATCTTGGGAGAACCTAGGACAACCTTTTTATGAAAGGATACCAAAGAGAGTTTTTAAGGCTGATAGTTTTAATTCCTAATGTATTTTTGTATCTAGTAGTGGGGAAGAATATTTATTGTGATTAAGAGATACAGAAGAAAAGAAGAAACTCCTTATTGGACACCATTATACATCAAATAATATATTAGTTTCTACCAAACCCCCCCCATCATAATAAGGAAATAGACAAATGCAAAAGAAACACTAATGCATAAGTCTGATAAATAAAAAGGTCAAGAGTTCTGAGAGACAAATCTGGTAAAGCTTTATTCGCCTTGACTCACACAGTACTCATTCATTTTCTTTAGGACTGAGGAATGACACTCATGTATTCATACAGAATCAAATATAGAACAAAGAGGTGCCACTCCCACAGACTGGCACTAAGCAAGGTGGCAGTAAGGAAGGTGCTCCTTCCTACGTGTGGCACACGGAGGCAAAGCAGTCCTCTTGGTGAGCTCATGCACAGCTGGATGACTTGGGCTCAGAAATGAAATAAGGGTCTGGTGGACCCTTAGCATTGACAACCAGTAAGCAACAGCAAGAAAAAAGAAGTAACTTTTGAGAAAGGTGACCAAGGCCTTTGAATTTATACACAGTGGTTTTCCTCATGGATTTCTCCACATATCTGGGCTTGAAGGAGGGACAGCATCAGAAACTGGGAAAGGCCACAACAAAGAAACAAACCCCCACTTTCTTATTGCACCTGTAGAGGACAATTTCCTGCATGGCCTTAAACAAAGTTCAGTCACATTAACTGATAAATCTGATGATATAAATCTACTTAGTGCTTCCCCTGTGTGGACTTGTTTTCCTATGTGGAGGTGGGCACAGGGCTGGCAAATACAACACAGGACTTGTGAGATTATCTGTGCCCTTTTGGAGAAGTAGCTGGAGACCACAGAGAACATCTTAGGATGTTTAAAATGGCACTAGACATAATGTTTAGGCAACTGAATCTCCCTACTAATATCCGACAGGATCAAATGCTGTTAGAGAATCAGATCTTGAAGGAACATCAACATAGCCATGTTTGAATATGTTTTTAAATGCTCTACATAAGCAATTATCATAATTATTCTTAATAATAAATCTGAAACAGGCAATGCACATGCCTACTATAATAAAATATATCTGTATCAGGTATTAAGAAAGGTCTGTGAATTATATTTTTTTACCATGCCCCGACAACTTCCTAATGAGAATTAAAAATCCCAAATACTAAGTCAATATGATGATTTACTATATGCCAGAAACAAAAGCAGGGATCATTCCTAATTCTGTTTCTGAATAGCAGGGAGCACTGTGGTTCATTATATCCACCTTTTTTTTCCACAGTCAGATGCTGGAGGTTACAGTTTTCCAATATAAGCATCAACTGTAATAGAAGTATGAACATCAGGCCAGAGGAAAGAGTAGCTGCTGTTCTGTACGATGAAAAGGAGCGTATGTATTCCAGCCCTCAAAACGGATTAGTTATATGGACAGAGGAGAGGAAAAACTGAAGCCAAGACACTACAACCCTGGTGTTGAATACTGTTGAAACTTCATTAGCTCTGCATTCTCCAGAAACTCATTATCTGAAATAACATTTGATATTTCAAAAAAGTCAAAGGGAGCATAAGAGCTGCTCTTACTCTGTCCTTTTACATTTTCATGAAGAGTTCAGCTTGAGTAATACATTTTAATTTTATTTTCTTTTGTTTGAGAAAGATGGTTTAATTCAGTATTACCTGAACTGAAAATATTCTCAATTCATAGAATCACAAAATAATTCAAGTCGAAAGGACTCTGTGGAGACCCAACTGAGCAAGTCTCAGGTAGATCAGTTGCCCAGGGACTCATCGAGTCAAGTTTTGAACATCTGCAGGCATGGAGATTCCTCAACCCTTCTAGGCACCTGCTGCAGTGCTTGACCACCCTCAAAACAATCGGGGAAACAATTTCACTTATTTCTGAACAAATTTCTTATGTTGCAACTTGAGTCCATTGCATCTTTTCTTTTGCCCATGCAGTCTTAAAGTCTGGCTTTGTCTCCTCTATAATGAACTGTGGTGACGTAAGTCGAGGCGACTGAAAAGAAACACTATGTCTGCATGGCTGGGTTCGGACAAAATAGCCTTTATTGCTTATACAGACTATTTATATATCTTAGACAGTGCAGGTGTTACACCCTGATAGGTTTTTGTGTCCTTCTTCTTGCTTGCTATTTGCTGTTGCTGCAGGTGCCCGTACGCTGCGGTTCTAAGTTCCGATTCTTCACACCCTGTTTACATACCTGACAATTTGTGGCTGTCTTAAAGGTACACGGCTAAGTCTTTGAAGTCAACTAACTTGTCTGCAGACCCGCTGCAGACCCCAACAATGAACACCATTACTTGTTTGAATAGATGCCTGTAGCTTTCCCTTCTCCAGGCTGAACGAGCCCAGCTCCCACAGCCTCTCCTTGTGCATCCTGTGCTCTGGCCCCTGACCAGCACAGTGGCCCACTGCTGGGCTTGGTCCAGTACCTCAGCCTCTCTCTTGTATGGGAAGCCCCAAACTGGGCACAGTGCCCCATGTGCAGTTTCACAAGTGTCAAAGAGAGGGTGAGGATCACTGCCTTCAGCCCGCTGGCTGAAGTCTCGCTAGAGCCGCTCGGGATGCGGCTGCTCTTCTGCAAGGCTGAATTCTTGCCAGCTGGCACCCAGCCTGTGTTAGTGCTTGGAATTATTCCAGTTCAGATGCAGGATTTTGCACTTGCCTGTGCTGAACTTCACAAGGTTTCTTTTAGTCCATTTCTCCAGCACGTTGAGGTCCCACTGAATGCTAAGCCTTCCCTCCAATGTGCTTTCAAATTTAGTGTCAGATCCTGAGCTTGCTGAACATGCAGTTCACCCCACTGTCCATGTGGTTAATGCAAATGCTACATGGTCTTGGACAAGGTATCAGCAGTTGAGGTGTGCCACGGATAACCAGCCATCATCTGGGCTTCAGACTGCTGATCTCTGCTTTTTATGCCCAGCAGCCAAGACAGTTGGTTTCCACCTATGTCGTGGTCTACCCATCCAGTCTGTAAGGATACTACCATATGGCAGCCCACATCAAAGGTCTTTCTAAAGTCAAAGTAAAGAGCATCCACTGCTCTCCCCTGGTTTGCTCAGCCATCACATACCACTGTAGACAACCATCAGTCAAGCTGGTGAGATACAGTTTGCCCTTGATAAATCCGTAATGGTTGTACCAATCCCCTTCTTGTCCTCATGTGTGTGGATGTGCTTTTCAGGAGGATTTGCTCCACAATCTTCGTGGCGATTGAAGTGACACTGGCTAGCCTGGATCCTCTTGACCTTGCCTCTCTTGAAGATGGGTGTGACATTTCCTTTCTTCCAGTCATCAGAAACCAGGATCCAGTTATTGATCACCATGACCTTTCAAAGGTTACAGATAGCCTTGCAAAGGCATCGCCCAGCTCCCTCAGCACCCCTGAGTGCATCCCCTCTGGTCCCACAGGCTAGTCTATGTCTAATTAGTTTAAGTGCTTCTTAGCTCCATTTTCCAATACTATGGATGATGCTTCATTCCCACTGATGCTCAGGGACTCAGGAGGCTCAAGAGCATATATATTGCCAGTTAAGACCGGTAAAATAAAACCTTGACATTATTCTTTTTTATCTTTATGCAATAAAGACATTTTAAACTTCCTATCACTTCCAGATGCCCCTCTGACTTCTACTAACACTCCCCAGTTACCCTAAGTGGTTTATCACTGCTGCATGTTTTTCACTCGCTTCCCATTCACTCTGAATGGGAAAAGTCACTCAGTCATTTCTATCATATAAAGTTCTTCACATTCTGAGTTCAAAGGAGTCTTCCAATAAATTTTATGCTCACAGTAAATAGTATAGGTTACACTTGAGAAAAGTGTCTTATACTTCTTTATGACGTTATCATATGGATATATTTATTATGTAACCAAACACTGCAAAATACAGACTAACATTAGGAATCAGATTGTTTGCTTGAAAACTTGTGTTTTTCAAGCAGATTTGACTATAAATATTGTGGTTGCATCTGACCATCTGCCATTCTTTTCTTCAATGACAACAGAAGCAGTTCACAGCGACTCTCCTAATCTATTTGTATGCTCAGACAGCAACTTCTTGATACATGGCTTTCATAAGCACTTTGAAGTACGTCACGCATGCCAGGTTTAAGAATCTCAGAGATAGGTTTCTTAATAATTTGTTTCACTGTATGCAAAAGAGAGGACAGAGAAATTCCCTTATTCAATCTGTCAACTTTCTACTCTGTATGTTCAGTTAGGAAATGTATGATTTTCTATGCGTAAGTTTCTTTGTCTAATCATACTGAAAACCATCAACCTAAGTTTGATTATGCTCCACATTTAAGCAGCTACTTCGCTGTTCATTGAATGTGAGCAATCTTCCGTAGGTTGCAAAGCAGAATTTTTTTTTATTACTCAATTTTCTTAATGCTCATGCAGTTTCATGCTGATTCAAGAGACTGCAACAGCTTCGTTCTTCACTTTACTTATTTGTGGCCATATTTTGTGAGAGCAATAGCTGTCACTGAACTCTACTCCTCTGCGTGATGTGTAGTCTTCTGTTACCAACTTACTGAAGCAACTGAAGCACTCAATACACCAGATTTGTGTAGATATATTTGTGATTTCAACATACTTTTTTGTGTGTGTGTCCCATATTTAGATTTAATTTCAGTGGCTCCACATTTTCTAGGAAATTTAATACTTGTTCCTATAAATTTCCAGTCAGATTATTACCACTGGTAAAGCATGGGTAACTAATTGCTACTGGAAGACAGATTCACTACCATGAATACAAGTTCTGCGTTCCATCAAGAAATTACATGCAGATTACTCATCTAGTTTTTATTTATACTGCAAAGCAAATTCAGGGAGACACAATTTATATTTGTACTTTTTGTTGTTACTTGTTAGAAAAAGACACATGTGATGTAACACTGTTTGGAATGAAAACTCTAGGAAAACTATAAATACTTTAACCTGCCTTTTTGATAACAAATTGAAACCTTGTATCTAAATACAATGTTAACCTATGCATTGAAATACTTCATTTCTGTTTCATATTCTGTTCTGATACGTGAAAAGATGTTCTAAATAAAGTATCAAAGTCTCTAACTTATTTTAAAAGACAGGAAAAACTTTGATTCAGAAAATCAAATAAGTATAACAGATAAGTATGAAGTAAGTTAAAGTAAGATAAACTAATTTAATATTATTTAAAGTATTCAATAAAATTGAAAGTCACATGATTATAATTCATCTCTTCTGTTAGTGTCCTGTCATGAAATTTCAGAGATTTAATATGTATGCATAAAAGGAAAAAAACCCCAACCATGTATTTTTATCATTCTATTAAATTAATGTTTTGCAGTTGTCCTTGGATAGCTGGACAATAAATGCTTTTGTTCTGATTCAGAAAGAAAAGCAATGTCAAACTCTTCCCTGCAACAGAAAATCTACATTTTCTCAGGTTGTTGGGCATGGTGCGTCCTCAGCTCTCTGGCCTGACGATAAAAGGAAAGTCAACTGGGAGCTTGGAATGCAAGAAAATGGTTGCTGTCCTATTCAGGGCAGACTTTTCAGTCCCATGCATTTCCAAAATTGCTAAGTGCCTGGAGGGGTTCTTGGTAAAAGAGGCAGACTGAGTCATTTTGCCTTGGAAAAGAATGAGAAGCTTCCTTAATGGGAATCTATTTTAATCAACTACCAAAAGACCTGAAGCTAAGATCATTCTTTTCTTTTGCAGGAACCACTAAAGCCTGGCCAAGGGTAACAAGCAGAAGAATAGTATATCTTTTGCAGGACCCACTAAAGCTTTTCCACAGGTAACAAGCAGAATATTATTTCATATACAGGGATAATGGAAAAGTCTTTCCTTTCCCATTCATTCATAGCGAGTTAGAATTTCATTTTAAACCAGTTTCAAAGCCTGACAGCAGTGGAAAACAAACTCACAAACCTCATTTAATCATGAAACTGTGTTCTCAGGAGCAGTGAAAACATTGCTTTTGTTTTTGCTTCCTGCTAAAGGGTGGGGAGTTTATCCTTGCTGCACTGAAAGCAGAGATTTTAGACAAAAAATCTGTTCTTTTCTCCTAGAGATGATAGCGCTCCAAAACATTGTCAAATTCAAAATCTCAGAAGCTGTCTATAAGTTTTCTGCCAGGTTTCTCCTTTATTTATGCCACCTGCTGCTGCCCTGTCATAACACAGGCACAGCAGGAAACAGGAATGAAAGGAAGAGCCACAAACACAGGCGGCTGGATTGTGTTTTCCCACCGGAGCAGCAGGAGGTAAAAATGATAGGGATTATGTTGCCACTTGCCCCGAGGCAAAATGTTAATAATGGAGGAAACAGCCTTATGCTTTCCTCTCCCAAGGGAAAAAAAAAAAAAAGGATCTTTGATCTTGGGAAATTGAGTTTTTTATGCCCCTTAAAGGTTGTTCACTAGCTCATAAATGTATATTACTGCATGGGGTTGTTGAAATAGCAACATGATAATATAACGGCTAAATTTTGCCCAAGAAATGTGGTTCTCATGCCTTCCAAGGTGGCATCAAATGGGATTTTCAGATAATCCAAAAGAAGGGGTTTTATTCCAGCACAGCTTTATTATTATAGCAAAACCTTTTTTTGCCTTCATATTTCAGGATTTTCACATTAGGTAAGTGCTTAGAAAATAAATACTATGGTCTGTTGTCTGCAATATAATCCACATGCACACTTTAGTAGAAAGCAGGAATAAAACGCATTTGCTGTGCACTAAAGTCTACAAGTTTAAGTCTAGATACTGAGAAAGCAAACAGATTTCAGGTGGTCTTGATCACTTTCTCTCACCATAGCATTCTTTCCCGTTGTCACTGAACTTTCCATAAACAGTACTGGGGTTGTGATTATGAAGGAGGCACGATTAAGTACTGAGTGCTTTTTTGTTGATAAAACCAGGAAATGTGCAGCAGCAAAGCCATGTTCCTGATCTCGTCCCAGATCAAACAAAAATCATCTGCCCTATTTCATAAAAATAAATCTTTGCCAAAATCTTGAAATCCTAACCCATAAGAAAATTAATTGCATATGACAGAAAGTATTCCTTTCCATAACAGACTTAGAATGATTGGCAGTAGACATTATGCTTTGTTGTTACAAAACATAATCATTGCTGTCTCAGGTGAACCTGTTGATAGAAATATTTTTGGTACCTTTGCTATCACTTTCTGATACTCAACAGGCACTCCTGAAATTACAGATGTAAGAGCAGCCCTTAGCAATTTTGCCCTAGTATCAATGCAGTTGATAGGATTTTTCATTTCCTCTGCATGGCTTTGGGTTGTAGCAACTTCTCTCCTCGTACTTACTTTATACTTCAAGACTAAGAGTATGTACACCTAACTCCTTGTCAGTATTAAATGGAATTATGCATATTTACTGCTGAGAGAAAAGTTCCTTTACTGTATTAATTCCAATGAGAAAAACTACTGACTCATGTCCAGCACAATATGTTAAAGCTGATAAAGTACAAAAGTTTATTACAGACTGCCATTCTTTTCTTTTTCTACTTTTTATTTTGCTAGAGTCTTATCACAGAAGCAGTTGTATTTAGCTGTTTTATGTTTTATTTGGGGAGAAGAATGTAGAAGCATTACCTGCTGGTCTGGAGTATATAAATGTTAAAGAAATTTTTAAAAGGTTGCAGGTTTATCATTCTAATAAATGAAGGTATTGCAGAATAGTTTTGTCAGCGGATAGCTGGGCAATAGTTGTTCTGCTTCAGAAAGAAAAGCAAGGTCAAACTTCTTTAAAACTGAAATTCTACATATTAGCAGCTTTGCTGGGTATGGTGCAACCTCAGTTCTGGTAGGATCTTATAGAAGAAGCTTAAAGGTACATTAGCTGTTAGATTTTTTTACGAAACAACATATACATGGCGGATAAGCTATAGTGTGCACATTGAAGATAGAGACAATCCTTCAGAAAAAGATGTGAGTCTAAGCTTCCTACTGTATGTGAACCATAGGCAGATTAGAGAGGAGAAGCAACCAGTCATGGGTGGTTTGTGTGGCAACAGAGACTGAAGAACTGGAATGTCTCAATGGAAAGAACAGTGCAGAATCGTACGTAGCCAGAACAAGAAGCAAGTCATTAGAGTACAAACATATTGGCAGCCATCTACAAACTGACATAAAGAACTTGCAGAGAAGTCTGTACATGGGATGCAGTTCTGCAGAGAAACGCAGAAGTAACCTTTCCGCCACCTTGGGTACTAAAAGCAATCATGTGTAATGGTAGCCTATCCAGGCTTGGTTTCCTACCAAGAAATCACATTCTTTCCCTTACAATTAGTAGGAGTCGTCCTACCAAATCCCTGCTGAAGTCTGAAGACATTTGTCAGTATTGTGCACAACACTGAGCGGGGGGTGAAGAAGCAAACAGGTTTGTTAAAAAAAAGGGAAAGAAAATTACTTTTAGCTACATATAACCTTGTGAAGTATCACTATGGAATGCATAAAAAAAGGTGTTCTTAAATGGTACCTTAATGGAACAACCAAATCTAGAGCACAAAGAAGAAAGGATTCTCAACGTAGTCCTAAGACTGCTTTAAGAAGCAAGTACAACTGAAAAACTAGCTAGCAGCGTCTGCCTTGGGAAAGAAAGAATTAGCAAATTCTAGCTCTGAAAATCTCCTCCTCTTACACCACGTTCCTAGCGCAAACTTCTTAATGAAATATCTAACAGTATTAGGGAAGATAGCACACAAACAAAAGACCCTCTAAAACAATCCCACCTCCAAAACTAAAGCAAAACACCGTATCTAAATTCCTTAGTAAGGATGAAACTTACTGGGGGAAAAGAAGAATAAAACCCCCACCTCAGAATACCTTTATTTTCCTTGTATTTGCTAAACTGAGAAGAACTTTCACTACATTGAATCTAGGCTTACCAAGACTAAGCCTTGACACCTAAGATACCCACAAAAGGTTAAATTCTGTTCTCAGTAGTGAGGGAAGCGGGCTGGAGGGCTGGGGTGGCTGAAGCTGGCAGGGGCCCACCTGCAGGAGCCCTGTCAGGAGACAACCACGAGGGTCACCAGAGGGACATTACACAAAGGCCAGAAATCTAGTGCAAAAAAAACCCATACAGCAAAACAGCCAAATTCATTATGATCTTTATGTTTACAGAGGTTTTATTTAGCTTTGTTATATTTTATTTGGAGAGAATGTAGAAGCACCACCTGCCAAGCTGGAGTAGCTATTGCAGTTACAATAGGACTTCAAATTGAAAATGCTTACCTGAAGGAATACATTTACCTTCAGTGTTTACCAAACGTTTGCTTTTTGATGTTGTTAATTTTCCCAATGTTTTCTAACAACACTAATGACTTTAGTCCTTATGGAAGAATTAGACAAACAAAGCAAGCAGCAGGAAAATACCTGCTCTGCTTAGTCTGTAGCAACTAAACTAAGCTAGCCAAACAGCACGGAAAATAGGATAGCTAAGAGAGATTTTTGAAAATCATTGACATCCAACACAACTGATACCCAGAGCTCAATATTTTTTGTGTTTTTTTCATTTGTTTGCTTGTTTTCTGTGTGGTTTTTTTTTAAGAGATTAGCAATTTGATGAATAATGAAATCATTTAGCGGACACTATCATGATGCTTTCCTCTCTTTGGAGCCTTCACAACTAACAGAACTTGTCAGACACACAACAAACAGCACAACTCTTCCAGGTGGAAACATAGAAATGATTTTAAAATTTCAAAGTCTTTGCAAGCCTGATTCCACATTTTAAATGCTACTTCTGTATAGAAAGCCAGGAGAACACTTGTTTGTTCTCCCTACATACTACTTCAGCAGGAAATTCTAAGGCCTGCTTTCGCTGCTTGGTGAGAAAGGCCATTTCCATTTGTAGTCTGTACAGTTTCAAACCAGCAGCAATGCATTGTACAAAATGCTTGGATGGCTCCACCCTGTCTGAAAGCACATTTCTCTCAGATCTGTGTTTTCCAGTTGTCATCCTGTATGAGGTTTGCGGGGCAAGGTGTTGGTGGCAGAGGGCTACAGGGGCGGCTTCTGCGAGAAGCTGCCAGGAGCTTCTCCCGTGCCCGATGGAGCCCATGCCAAGTGGCGCCCAGACGGGCCCAATGCTGGCCAAGGCCGAGCTCATCAGCGATGGCGGTAGTGCCTCTGCAATAGCGCATTAAGACAGGGGAAAAAATAAAATCCCCCTGCCCCGGCCGGAGCACGAGATGAGGCCGTGCGAGAGCCCCAGCCCCGCAGCCCCCCAGGCCGGGGCAGGAGGAGGCCGGGGGGCTCCAGGCGCCGCAGCAGAGACCCCCCGGCAGCCCCTGGAGAAGCCCCCGGCTGGGCGGGCTGTGCCCCCAGCCCGCGGAGCCCCCGGGGGAGCAGCTCCCCCCCGCAGCCCGGGCAGGACCCCCCCGGGGCAGGGGGTGCCCGCAGGGGGCTGTGACCCGCGGGCAGCGGCGCTGGGGCAGCTCCTGGCAGGGCCCGTGGCCCCGTGGGGAGAGGAGCCCGGGCTGGGGACCCCGCGGGGACCCCCCTGGGGCCGGCTGGGCCTGGGGGGCTGCGCCCTGGGAGGGCCCCGGGCTGGGGCAGGGAGCGAGGAGAAAGAATCAGCAGAGACAGAGTGTGAGGAACTGACTCTGCCCCATTCTCGGGCCTTCGCCACTCGGGGCAGAGGAGGGAGAGAAACTGGGAATTAAGTTAAGCCTGGGAAGAAGGGGTAGGGTGTGTGTGTGGGGGGGGGTTCTAATTTGAATGCTAATAAATTAAACTAATTTCCCCAAGTTGAGTCTGTTTTGCCCATGACAGTAATTGCTGAGCGACCTCTCGGCCCTTACCTCAATCCACGGAGCCTTTCGTTACATTTTCTCTCCCCAGTCCCATTGAGGAGGCTTTGGTGGCTTTGGTGGGCACCTGGTGTCCAGCCAGGGTCAACCCACCCCACATCCAAGCACTGTCAAAGCACAGAGCAGTGGATCTCAGACCCTATTAACCGGCTACATGTGAGGTTAGGCAATGCAGCTGCGGGGGGGGGCGGCGGGGGGGGTAAGAATCATTCAGCAATGGGTGCCTTGACAGCCCTGGAAACAGCACAACATTTTTGCCTGTCAGCAGAGAGGTTAATTTTAATAGACCTTTGGTAACAGGGATGTGGCTGGATGGGCACAGGCTGCCATTGCCGGCTGCTGTCAGCACCCTGCACAAAGCGCCAGAGAACAGCGTTTCAGCGCCTGCTGAGGGCGGGAGGGAAGCCTTGTTAGCTTCGCCAAAACTGCCAGGACAGGGCCTGACAAGCCTGCAGGGAAAAGCCAAAGAAAGCAACACTGAAAACGTGGAAACGCAGACTTTTATATTGTGTTATCCTTCGTGTTACAATTACAGCCGAACTCCAGGGGAGAGAGTACAGACTGTATGCATAATATCTTTCCTATTCAGACCAACAGAACTGCGCTATCGCACTATCATCACTTTTAATAAAGAGTTGAGTATCGGTGTGTGCATCACAAGCTTCCCCCATATTCATGTTGCTATCTTAGGAAAACATACTGGAGATGTTTTCTTTGGTAGCATTCTTCTTCTTCCCTGTGAGCCTTTTGCTTCTTGCTTTTATAAGCTTCTGATGTTCAACAGTTGTTTCAATCTGATTTTTTTTTATAGTTGATATAGAGCTAGGAAGTCCATTTCTTCAAGAAAAGTTGGCTTTTCAAGACATTCAGGTATTTAAGTAAAGTTACTTTAGGGAACTAAACAACACTCACAAGATGCATCTGTTTTTCTTACCACTGCCACCAAAACACAAAGCAGGTGTTTTATAGGAGGAGGTGGATGCTACAGGTAGCATTGGTATGAACAAAAGCAAATGTTTACATATTTGCATCTGACTTGAACCAGTCACTTTAAGGGACCTTTTCCAGACAATGAAGGAAAGCTCTCTCAATCTGTGATTCACCTTATCTTAATATATATATATACAATTGTAAAGTAAGTATCTAAAATAAAATATATTGATCTTTCACGAAAATCACCTATTTTTTCCTACCGACTAGAAAGAAAGCCTCAGCTGCTAGCTCAGATTTAGACATCTAAAGTCGGGTGTGATGAATCTTTCCCTGTTAGATTGTAAAGGCCAACTAGTCATTCAGTTCACCCCACTGATAATGACTATTACAGAATCAGAGACACATAGCACTCACGATCCAGATAATTAGTGACTATAAGCTCATGTTGTGGTTTAAGGGACAGAACAATTTACTGTGGTGTCTCTACATCTGCCCCTGGTTTTTACACTGAAAAAACAACGTATTTGATTTCCTTGATAGTGGCACAGTATTTTCTAACTCTGTTATAACACAGCTAGAGCCCCACAGTGCCCTGTCTCCTGCACTCCACAAAGCCGGCTCTGCCCTCTTTCCTCTCCCAACCCACCCAGCTGCTGCCAGTGGCACAGCACCGAGAGACCAGCGAGCACTCACCCACATGTAGGCATCCCTGTGCATCTCACTACTCACACCAGTGTAGGTGTTGGACACTTTGCAGCTGCCGAAAGAATTAACTTAATTTTTTTCACTTATTCTTTTTTCCATTCCTGCATTACAGATACTAGCAGAAACTCTTTCAGCAGCCAAACGTGTTTCTTTGGTCACCCTCGCAAGCCTACTTCAGTCAATATATGTTCTTTGATGCTCAGTGCTATCCATTACATAGCTGGAAAACTGTATTAGCTGAGTACTCTAAATTAATCAGTAAACTTGGACTGTGAAGTTTATAGTTTTGCTTATTTCCATGTGAAAAAGGTGGCAGAACTACTTGCTTCATTTATCCTTGTATACAAATCAAAAGAGGAACCGGTGATAAAGTGTATTTTAGACCATCAGAAATTGTAGTTTGAAGAGCATTTTTCAGATCTATAGTTCATAATGAAGTGTGCAGAATGATGATAAGGATGAGCTACCCTGAATAAGTATTAATTTCATTCCTACTTATCTGTCTCTTTTCCGTGTCATGGCTTCAATTTCAGGTTATGATTACCTAGATAAAAAACCTTACCTTAAAACACTTCAGCATTTTGTGTGTGAGTGTGCAAAGCAATTACGGAAAAGATCATTTGTTTTCTTTTGATTACAATCTGCATGCTTAAGGTACTGAACTAATAAATGATGCCAAAAGTTCATAGAATGAAAAATTGCAAGAGCCCTAGTTGCTGACTTACTTGATTATGAAGAAAAAGGAAAAGAATATATGGGAAAGTGGAAAAGAAACAGAAGGAGTTAAGCATGTGTTGTAAGACATCTTGAACAAAGTAGCTTGGCTCTTCCCAGAGGACTGGAAATGGACAGAGAAAGGATTGCTCAGTTTCAGGAGAAACCAAATAATTCCTTTTCAAAAACATTGGAAAGCAGAAATAGGAAAAAATTGGCTTGAGAAAGCAAGCTGGTTTTTTGCTCAGCGATCCTAATGGCATGAGCAAAGTGCTAAAAAAATGTGGATTTTCTGGAAGAAAAAAATGTTGCAAATGGGGTTAGCACAATCATGCGCAGGGCTGATGGCATTTGCAGCCACTCCAAATGCCTGCAGGTCGGATATGCAAGGTAGACAGCTGCCGAAAAGGGAAGTCCTATGTTTCTTTCCTTTCCTTTCAATTTGTTCTTAGCCACTTTAAGCAGACTCCTCCCTTGCATAAGATTTAATTGATCTTATGAATACACAGTGCATTGGATCAGTCTAAAGAGTTAAAAGAAAAATGTGGGTTTTTCATTTGACAGGTTCATTCTGTGTCAGCAAATGGCAGAGCTGATCTTGCTTGCTGCTGTGTGGTTGCCAAATTACTAACACAGATGCCTGGGAAGCCGGGACAGGAGCATGTGGCTGCTAAGACAGGCCACGGCTTTCGACAGACACACAGCTGGACTGGAATAAGGGCACTGTGAAGTACAACTTGCATTTTTTGGAAATACACAGTTGCTGTGCATGAGTCATCACAGGTATCATCCCCAGAGAACATACCAACATGATACAGGCCAGGGGTACAACGATGAAGCTAGACCCTCCTTGTACTGGCTGCACCTGACTAGATTTGTGACAAATACTTCAAATAAGAGCAAGGGGTAGGAAAATCCTACCATGGATATTTGTGGAGGTGGTAGGGCTCAGATCCAACGAGCAGCTGAAGTGGAGAGAGAACAAGTTAGGACTCAAAGACAAAATATCAGGGAAGTGAAAGAGAATGTGACTGAAAGACAATTTTGGGGACAAAGCGCCTATGGCTAGGAGCCAAACAGACAGGAATGCAGAAACAAAGCACATAGGGCTCATGTGTACGGAAAGGGGCTCTTAAGGGGGACAGAAGAGAACTGCTATACACTGTGCGAAGATCAACCTGGACCCAAAAAATGCAGCCTGAGATGGGAGACAGACATTGGGACCTGATAAACGGAGGCTGGGCTTGGGAATGATGGGAGACAAGGATGGCAGTGAGGTCTCAGTTGAAGGAGCAGGACAGTGACTGAAGAATTCTGAAGAGATCAAGTCAGCAGAGGAGGAGACGGAAAAGGAATGCACGCCTACTTGTCCACTAACATGATGATGGGACTTGGAAATCCAAAGCCTCCTATTTCAGTTTCAGCAAAGTGGTGGAAACCACTGTGCTGCTCGTTTTCCTTTCAGCAGAATATCCACCAGAGAAGGGCAACCCTTACTGCTCTGTTAGTCAGAGAGGAGGGGGAGAGAAAGAGACCAGTAAAGAGCTGAGAAAGGAGGTAACACCAGGTCTTGGCGACACCAGCAACTCGAACAGCCAAATGGGCATTTTGCTTTCCTGAATTTTGCTTTCACCTAGAAATAGCCTCCTCCAGGGTATATATGGAAATCAATAAGGAGTATACTTCACATAACAGCAGAGCTATAATCTGGTGAAACTTGCTGGGAATTAATAGGAAAATGAAAGAAAGGCAAATTATTTATTCTGCTTATCTTCCTAATTACATGAGGAACAACTGACTATTAATGATGCGACAATCAGTCCGAGACCACTAAGAATTCATTTCTGAGTGTGCCTTCTATACACATGTAAGGGTAGATAATGAGCCACACAGTGACTTTTTGACTGATATAAATTAAATTTCAACTAACTAGACACCTTTATAACTAACTAGTCCCCTTTATTTTTAAATATAAAAGTTTTCCGCCATATGTTAATGTTTAAAAATAAAAATACTTAATGTATTACCTATTAATAGGAGCCTGCACTATGAGAAAAATGCATATTACTAAATGTTTCGATATCAGTAAGCAGGGAAAAAAAATCAAATTTTCTCTCATTCACAGATGGAATCAAATCATACAGCCAGCCAGAAAACAATATTTTTAACAAGTCATGCTAATCAATAAGAAAGCCAACATGAATGGAAGGGTTGTCATTCATTTTACATACTCTCTGAAATATTATCAAGCAAACTGCAACTGCCAAAGTAATAAACCTAAGTATCCAGAACACTTTGTACACATAATATTTCTAGCTACACAAACCCAACAACACACTAAATGAGTTTATTAGTCTCCTCTGTAGGCATTAAGGGGGCAACTATGCTGTACCCCGTAGATTTGCTCTCCACGGAATTTTCACGAAAGTTGTGATTATCAAGTAATGTAAATGCAAAACCAGACTCATTCACATATGCCTATACATGCATTCATACAAACATATACTCAAACACATTCAGAAAGTAATGGGAAAAGATCACCAGGCTATTCCTAGCTGATTCATAGAATCACAGAATGGTTGTGGTTGGAAGGGACTACAAAGATCGCCTCATTCCCACCCCCTGCCAGGGCCAGGGACACCTTCCACTAGACTGGGTTGCTCCAAGCCCCATCCAGCCTGACCCTGCGCACTGCCAGGGATGGGGCAGCCACAGCTGCTCTGGGCAACCTGTGCCAGTGCCTCACCACCCTCACAGGAAAGAATTTCTTCCTAATATCTAACCTAAACGCACACTTTTTCATTTTAAAGCCACCGCCCTGTCCTACACTCCACGCCCTTGTAACAAGCCCCTCTCCCACGCTCCTGCAGGGCCCCGCCAGGCACTGGCAGGGGCTCTCAGGTCTCCCCGCAGCCTTCTCCTCTCCAGGCTGAGCCACCCCAGCTCCCCCAGCCTGTCTGCACGGGAGAGGGGCTCCAGCCCCCAGATCATCTTCATGACCCTCATCTGAACTTGCTCCAACGGGTCCATGTCCTTCTTATGCTGGGGGCTCCACAGCTGACCGCAGCACCTGTGTGGGGTCTCATAGGAGCGGAGCAGAGGGAAGAACCACCTCCCTTGACCTGGCGGCCACGCTGCTTCTGATGCAGCCCAGGATTCAGTTGGCTTTCTGGGCTGCAAACACACATTGCCAGCTCACGTTGAGCTTCTCATCCACCGACAGCCCCAAGCGTTTCTCCTCAGGGCTGCTCTCAATCTGTTCTCCACCCAGTCTGTATTTGTGCTTGGGATTGCCCCAAGCCATGTGCAGGACCTTGCATTTAGCCTTGCTGAACTTCATGAGGTTCTTACAGGACCCACCTCTCAAGCCTGTCAAGGTCCCCCTGGATGGCATCCCCTCCCTCCAGCGTGTTGACAGCACCTCACAGCTTGGTGTCATTGGCAAACTTGCTGAGGGTGGGCTCAATTCCAGTGTCCATATCCCTGACAAAGATATTAAACAGCACTGGTGCCAATACTGACCCCTGAGGAACACCACTTGTCACTAGTCTCCTCTTGGACATCGAGCCATTGACCACAACTCTTTCAGTGCGACCATCCAGCCAATTCTTTATCCAAGGAATAAGGGATTTCCTTATCCAAGGCATAAGGAATCCTTATGGTTTGAACCATTTAAATCCAGCAACATCTCCAGACACCTCAAGAATCCAGTAAGCCACAGGGATGTTTGCTCTATGGGGACGATCTGCACGTTGCCTAGAGCCATTTCTGGTGCAGCTCACCAAGCAGCAAGGATACCCACAGTCAAATGTGGGACAGTGGATGTATGACCACTCTTCAGCTATAAAACTTTTGCAGAATTAATCCACTGGGGCTGTAAGCAACAGGTTTATAATACAGTGCATCTCGGATTGATCTAAAGCCTACTGAAGTCAAAGGGAGCCCTTCAAATGATTTCATATTAGCTTTGGCTCAGTCCCCTAAATTAACTTGTGGGCTAGATTAGCCAGATGAAAGAGGCTGGGAACACAGAAAGGTGGTACATGTAGACTTTAAATAGAAGATTTTCATTTTAGTATAGGTTTTGAATGCAACAGAAAGTTTAAGACATAGATTATTTTTTTTAACAATTTAATTACCTTTACTAATTTAAAAGTTTGTATTCACACTGTAGCTATAAAGACCTATACCTGTTTGTTTGCAGTTAATATAGTAAATGTTGTACAAAACCAAGCAGTAGGAAAAGATATTTTCAATACTATTTACTTCTTCAAGAAACATTTATCCCAGAATCCACAAGGTTGAGAAGAGTCTAAAACAAAGAGACTTATTTTAAAGTTCACACTTGTGTAGACTCTGTGTTGATTCTTTTGTACAGCTGGCGATTTTACCATCACAATCTGTGGTTTACAAAAATCCAGAGAAGCCTGGTCATATTACAAATGTGTTAAGGAGAGATTTGCTGAATGCTTCTTATCCTCTGAATTCAAGTCGTATTATAAATGATCAGGTTCGTGCTATGCTTATTCATACTCATGTATTAAACAGTCAAATCTTAATTTGTGTGTACCTGTTCTTAAAGAATGTTACAAGGAAAAATACTTTCCTGTAACATGCCTCTTGCTACAAAATACTGGAAAACCTGCTCTGGCCATCATGTCCACCTCTGAGCTCAGGGGCCACTGGCTTTAAAGTCTCCTTTCTGCAGGTGGCTTTAGCCAAATGACCTTGTCCTCTCAACTATAACATCTCCAAAGTGTTTCACAAACATCTTGTAATTATCTCAATAATAGGGTTTGCTTGCTGTAACAGGTACATGTTTTTTGTAAATAATCCACCCAGGAGTGTGCCTGCACAGTCCTGATCTTTTCAGCTGCTCAGAGGTAAACACACAGATGGGAAGAAAGAACAGGTTGCTGTAATAATTAGCCTTGAAAATTCTGAGCATGGAAAATACACCATCAGCATGCACTTAAAATATAAACCTATGGGTTTCAGAGAAAGTTCAGCTCCTGCTGGTGCTTCTGAAAATAGTGTTACCAGTTTGCACCTCTAAAAATCTGGCTACATGGTTACTACTTCCTGAAGACTTTCAGAAAAATATATATGCACATCAAATCGACTTTTAAGAATTAGACAGATGCGCTTTTGACAATTTTACTCGGATCCCAATTTTTACAGCCCAGAAATTCCATACTGTGCTCCCTACGCCAACTGCCTAGTTAATGCAGATTTGCTATTTTTCTTTCTACGTGTTATACATATTAACTTTTCATGATGGTACGTGCAGTGCAATTGGAAAACCGGCAATAATATTTTCATAAATTATTTGAATTTGACAATTTAAATACCAAATGCTAAGGAATCTTTAATTCAAAGTTAACTGATTACCTTCTAAAATGTAACTACCTGCTAAACTGTATGCAACTTATCACAGTGAACCATTGCCATGGAGGTTCTACAGCCATAATGCACTAAAGGAAAGAATATGTATACATATACGTATATGTATGTATATATAAAATAACAATATAATTTACCTCTATTCTTTATCAAAACGTTCAGTGAGGGTTGTCAAATGTGTAAATATCAAATGCTTTATGTTTTTGAAGAATTACAAATTTATGTGAAATTATATACTGTATGTGGATCCAAACTAGAATCAAAAGAATTCCTCATTAATATCACAGTATAGGCTTATCAAAGTCAGTCTTTGTTCCCTGAGAGACTCTGTACACATTTCTTTGGAGACTGCAGTCCTTTCCAGGGGATGCACGACCCTATATTTGGCTGTTGCTCAATAACAGCCTCTTTGCTGTAGCCCAACATTTACTGAGTATGACAAGTCACTGGGTGGCTTGGAAACTCTACTTAGTATACTCTTCCCGACAAGAAATGGTCTTCATAAAACTTCAACTTTGAGTCCCCAGGTACACCTGCTTCTTGAACTCCACAGGTCAGACAATCTTTAATCTATTTAATACATACTACAGTGAGCTGCATTGCTCTAGTTCCTTAAGTAGAATGTTGTGCAGTGTCAAGTCAAATACAGAAGACCATAGTAAAGACATGATAAAAATGAATGAGGTTACGAACACTAAAGGCACAAGAGACCTAGGAAATTTAATTTCTTCCTATTTGGTAACCCAACCATAGTCAATGGATTTTGGATATGAAGTGAATATAAAAGATTAAATGTATTATTTCCAAACAGCATGTGGCATGTAGATAATGCTTGCTGCTGTAAAATCTGAAATAATGAATTTAGTGATATTTCAAAGCAAAAAATATTTTTGTATCAAGTATTTTCAGATAATTGATGACAAAAATGTTGGGATATACCATTTCATGCTGTTAAAGTTTACAGCAATCTAATTATTAAGTTATCCAGATAACAACTAACGTGTGGCTGATTATATCACATCTGTGGAGATCTTAAACTTTCCTCTGAAGTATTTGCTATTGGCTTTGAAGCTGGAGTAGCTGGATGTTGTCTGAGTCAGCATGGCAACTTCTGTTTTCCTACTGAATGAAAGTTGTGACCTACCTGCTAAGAAAAGACTCATACTGTAATACAAAAATCATATAAGTAAAATCTTATTATAGCTAAAGACACTTTTTCTCTAAAATACACAAGTATTTTAAAAATCAATGAATGTGTGACAAAGATTTCAACTTCCCATAAAAAAAAGCTAAGAAATGTCACTGGTACATTTGCATGATAACTTAAACAGTCACTGGAAAAAAATGAAAGCAATTTAAGGCTGAGATTTCCTTCTGCAAACAAATTCATTGTTTTTTCCTTAAGAGACCCTCCCACGTATTTGTTATTTTCCAGTTCATGACATCTTTTCATTAGTCACTTGTAGCCTGAAAAAACACTAATTGTAACATTTACCGTACAAATAACTCTTCCCTCCTCTCAAACTTCACAGTATTGATTTTCACAATGCAAATGACTCAAGATGGTTTTTCATTCATTCAGATTTAAAAGAAAAAAGGTTCCTCATCCCAGTTCCTTGCAGAATGACTTGAGGTGAAAAATAACTCCTCTTATTCTTTTCCTTTATATATATAAAAAAATGCTTTATGTTTGACTGATTCGTACATTTTATCCACTCTCCTTCAAGCTAAAGTAACTGAAAATATGTTGTTCACTCTCAGATTACTAAGAATATGTCCCCCATGCAAAACCAGATGATGCTATACAATGTCCAGAAATTTGGGTGAAAGGCAGGCAGAAAGAGAGGCAGAAGTCCTGTCAGATTTTTCTTCTTGGCACGCCATCACGAGCTGCCTGGAGCAGCGAACCTGAACAGCACTGGGGCTTGAGCAGGCTGAATGAGGGTAATTTACTGAAGTCTATTAAGGAGACCACAGAGTTGAAAGTATAACGCACTCCTCACATTTCGCAGCTTCAGCATTCAGTTTGATGAGGTTCTCGGCAATTAAAGTTATTCTTTGTTCCATATGTCTATTTGTTAAAAATGGGCAATTTTCTAAAAACCTTTTAACCTACCTGATAGGCAAGCACTAAACTTCCTGCAAGCAGACACACAACTCGCTAGATTTTCAAAAAAAATTAAATTTTTACAAGACTGTTTTGAAAAATGTTGTGGTTTAGGTGTCAGGGAAGCCTCCCTGAAGCTGCTGGCAGAATATCAGGAGGGGAACTACCTACAAGAGGCCTTTGGAAAGGCAAGAAATTTTGCACCCCTTCTGAAAATCTCTGGGGTCTAAATGGATCCCTCTTCACACACTGTGCAACATGCCACCGACCCCTGTGCTTGCCAGCATTAACGTTTTTGCAAAACACAGTGATCATTTATGGATTATCAACTGCAATTGCTTCTTGGTACCACAGGAAAAGGAGTCCGTTAAGCCAAGTTAAACAAGACCATAAATAATCAAAAGACTTTTTTGCTTCTCAAGATGAACTCTCTTGCATTCAGTCCTCATGGTATTATACACTCTTTTCTTTATATTCCATATGCTATGGAAAACAGCTTCAAAAAGTACGCTAGGAATTGGTATTGCACCTGAGCTTTTTTAATAAAAAAATCATTTAGTAACATCCTTCAAAATGCAGATGGATATTTTTATTGCATTTTGTCTGAGTGATGAAGCATTTTAGCTGAATTCCAGTTTGCTAGCCCATTAGAAGAGAAAGCAAATGATAAGTAGGTGTCACACATTTACTTCAGTAGGAGCAAGGAGGAACTCTAAACACTCAGAAGTCAGATAATTTATTACCTGCACGTAAAAAGTGAAGTTTAATCCTTGCTATGCAACTAGAAAAGGAGTGATGAATATAATGGATATAATCTGCTTAACATGAACAGCAATAAAGCACTAAAAAAACCCTTCAGAAATCTTCAGCACAAAACAAATATGCTGCTCCTAACATGGAATGCTTCAGTCACATAAATTACAAAAAGCTGTAAAATGTTTTACAATCTACTACAAGATCATCTGCCTTTAATCAAAAAGTTATTCTTAGGCTGTAGGTTATAAATGAGGTTTGGGATTTTCACTTATTTCATTTCTGACCGAGAGGCTTTTTATTTTAAGATACGACAAAAATCAAATGACACTGCACATTTTAAACTGATATAAGCTGATACAACTAAGAAAATCTGTGGGGAAAAGAATGCACGCAAAAGAGTATAGAATTGTTAATGTATTTCTAACAATATAATGCAGGTGTTGCAATCTAAACTTTAATTTCTTGATTATGAAAAGTAAAATATAAAATACTGACCACCGATGTAAGAAGAAGCACCGGTAGATTTCCTGCTAGGAAGGTGGCAATATTTCAGGTACTGTTTACTATATTTGAGCTTGGGTTATGAGTACATTGTATTTCTTTACAGAGAGACTGCTCGGTATGGTACTTGTACACTCGGCTGAGCAGTACCACTTTCGTTCAGCACTGGACCTTGACTCTGGCTCCCAGTTTCCACCTACGTCTGAAAGGACAGAACGGCAGCTAAAGCCTGTAGGAAGCCAAAAGTCATCAGAGAACTGACAAAACCTGCAAGAAAGGAGAACTTGCTATACTGCTAACCTCAGCAACTGCAATAGCTCCATCACACGTGTTACAGAAACTGTACTTCAATCAGAGGCCTCATGGTTCAAAATTTGAACTTTGAGCATTTTTATGCTTAATATTCATCACTAAATTGTAAAATCTTGAAGTCTCATAATAATACAGTGCATGTATTTATACTGAGGATTTATGAAGAAAGAAATCTGAAGACTGTGCAAAATAATGTGTGGATTTTCAGGCCTGTATTTTTGAGGACAATTAATCAGTGCATCTACATACATCATGTACTTAAGCAATATTTGAATCAGGAAATTTTGATTGCCAAATCTATTCATATCTCTGAATGTCAATCCCAGAATACTTGTCAAAGCCATAGAGAGTCCAGACAAAATTAGTGATATGAAAACTTTGCTGAAAAGTCTGAATTTATCAGCTCTCTACAACCTGCTCAGAAACAACTCAGAAATATTTCTGATTTGACAAGACATACTTTCACAGAATTGTTTTTCTATGCAATAGGTGAATGGATTTCAGTCTTTTCCTTCAAAACTATCTGCATGTTAAAAAAAGTTTGCTATACCGTCATAAGAAAAATACGCATATCATTCCCTGCCTAGTTTACTAAAGTTTAGAACTTGTTTCCTCTTTTAGTTTTTTTAAAGCTAATGTTATATTTTGCAGTAGTATTATAGCGTATCTCAGCTAATACAGGGGATAGTTGACTTCATAATAACTATGAAAATATCCTGTCCTTTAGAAAGCTTTCATACTCCCCTTGCGTAATGGGTACATCTGCAGGAGTTTAAAAGCTGTTGCCTAGAACTGTTATAAGATTTACTACAGTGTTAGAATGTGGTGCATCTATTCAGTATTTAAATGTAATAGCCCAGGAGGTACCTGTTTACAAATAAATGTCATGCCACATTATTTCCTGTCATTATAGCAACATTATCTTAGAGTCTTTTTCAACTGCTGGAGAACAGTCATTGCTTAGAAGAGCGCAAGAAGTAGATGGGAACTTTTTTGTTTGTTCTTAGTTTATTTTGGCTGAGGTTTGTGCAATCAGAGCAGAATTTTATTAGTGATGAAGATTAGTTTTTACTTTCACAAGCCATTGACTTGTTCTCATTGCCAATAATCTTTAGGGTTTCCTTTCTATTTCAGTACAATGAAGTTTCTGAGGTACAGTCTACTTCATATAAACCAGTGTTAATGCAAAATAAAGCTGCCTTGAGGATCAGTACCATTCCAAACCATAAAAACTGTTCCTTTTGTTCAGTCGGCAAGATGTGGGAGGCTGGTAAATAGAGGAGAATCCAAAGAAGATGTAGCAAATCTTCAAATAAATGAGAAATGAAAAAGCAAGAAAAGAAAAATAGGAATTATACAGCCAGCCATGAAACCATTGTCATTACTGAGACTTCATCCAAGACACAGTCCGTCATTTGGGGTGACTTAAGCCTTTGTCTCCTAGATGGCAGGATTCTAAAATAAACCAGCATTTTTCGAGAGATGTGCTCAGGCAAGGTGAAACACCTGTGGTTTTTTATTACTTAGCAGAAGTCTGTACCACCCTTCCATGTCTAAATGGGAACTATCTTACTAAAACAGTGGACACTGGATGCATAGCTGAGCAAAACAGAGTTCAGACTTTTGGATCTTAGGACAGAGAAAGGCAGAAATGACAAAAAGTGCATATGAGAACACCGAAGCGGTGGGTGCTCTTCAGGAACTGCTTTACTTGAGCCACAGCAACTGGGGAAAGGACCACAGTAAAGAAAAGTCCACCTTCTTGTGACAAGCATCTACAGAACCTCTGTAATTGGTTTCAGTTGTGTGAAATGATAAAAGGGGAAAAAAGAAAAATGCAGACAATGTAATTTACTAAACTTTGTCCCCTGTCACATAATGCTTGGAGAAAAAAAAAAAAAAAGGTGCCCATTTTACTATGGTAGCAATCAATCTTGAAGTAAATCAAAGCATTCAGAATTTAACAGACGCAGATGGTTTCCTATTCATACATTTTTATTCATGAATTCAATTTTGGGTTCAAAAACCAGTATAATTACAGGGAAGAAATGTTCAAACTTTACTAAACTGTCAGTTGTAATGTTGAAATAGATTATCAATTTCTTACCAGAACAAGTGAATAACAAAGTTAGATTATCAGGGGCAAATATGCACAAGTAAAGAATTGGAATGGGCTCACATACTCCGGAGGGAGGCTGATTTATGCAAAGTGACAGTGATGACCTGGATCTAAATGATTAGAATCAACCTCATGATCTAGTTGCAAGTGCACCGCCTGCCTTTATCTGTCTTGTCATCCTAAAGGATAATCCCTTCAATTTTATCTCAAAGGTCTTTTTCAATGCAAATGATTCTGTGATTGTACCGCATATCTTTAAAAGACTGTTTACATTCATATTTCGTTTTTATGCATCATCTAAAGACTGGAGTTAAGCTTGTATCAAAATAAGTAAAAATAAGAGGGATGACTGAGGGTCACTTCATTGACTCTTCAGTCAAAACTTCACAGAAATTCAGAATGTATTCTAGTAGACCCCAAATTAAATTGTTACTTTTTATTATTACTTTTAAATATAATTAATATTCAATGCAAGAATAATTCAAGGATGAACTTCTACTGCAGAAGGTGATGATTATTCAGTCAATGACACTGCCCAGAATCAGGATGAAATCATCTGGACCTGGCACTTACTAGTCAACACCATTTCATGAAAGACGTGAACATCAGCTAAGTATTACAACAGAAGGAAATGCAACAAAACTTATGAAATAAAGGCAATGAAATAAAAAACACCAAGCAGGTTATGGCTGTACTACCCCAGTGGATCCAGCTTCATAATCCAAGGTAGCTATCATGCCCTAATCTAAGAAGTATGAATAGATCTCATTAAGGTGATTTATTTTATTCTTAAGGTCAGATGAATGTTATTTCTGTATCCTGATGACCAGAGCAATATAAAACCTCCATTCAAATATGGACAATTCAGATTAATTCATTTACTGTTCTATTTTTTCACTTTATTCAGTACAGTTGACATAGCTCAGCATCCTAAAATGACTGATGTGCTTCAGTTGGCTTCAGATATTTTATATTCTTATTGAGTTGATAACACTGAAAAAGTGTTTATTTTATTATTGAAGTATATATTGAATATCTTTTTTTTTTAAACAAGGCTGCTAAGAGTTCTGACTAAATATCTAAACTGAGCTTTGCTTTCTGTTTATAAATGTACAAATGGCAAGTTACACTTGCACAGCAGTGGGGAAACCAGGCTGTTGCTGTTGTGATTCAAGTTATTTAGTTAATGATAACTGGGGGAGTTGTTTTCTGCATCTTAAAAAGTAACACCTTGAAGCTTTGAGGTATTGCTTTGTGGGCTGTAAAACAGAGTATGTTGCTAGTTTGACAACTTAATGAAGCATAGATGAAAAACACCAACGAATGATTGGAATATTTATTTCAAATAAAAATGTATGATTTTTAAATTATTCATTATTATTTTAAAAAGCCACATTGTTGTGGCTCCTAATGATAAATATATAGAATCCCCGTTCTTACAGAAATTTTTGACGAATACAGGGCATATTAAACAACCTCAACAATGCCATTTTAGGAACTATAAAAATGCCACCCAGTTCCACCCAGTAAATATCTTCATATTCTGGCAAATTGTAAAGCACAAATGGAAAACAAATTCCATTGCTATTTAAATGGAGAAAGTTTGAGTTTTATCTTTGCATGGACAGAAATCCAGTTGCTTTCTACTTTTATAATAGCTATTATAAAATATGTAATAAATATGCAGAGATACAGAAGGAATTTAATTTCAGAAGGGTAGAAGCATAGGAAAACAGATTGTTTAGTGCTATATGGTGACAGAAAAACTGATAACTGAATAAGACAGCAAATCAAGTTGAAAGACACTGTGAAGTCTGTGTTTGTATGAAACAGGAAAGAGCTAACCACATCTCAAGAAGAAAAAATGTTCCTATCTATAGAAAGGAAGAGATGAACCTGTTATGAAGTAAAGTATAGTAAAGATGCAAAAGATAATGAAGACTAAATGGCAAGACCCATATAGCCAAATTAGCCAGCTCTGTAGGTGAAGACTCTCAATTAGCGAAGCCTAGAACAGACCACGGAAAAAAGGAAAGGAGCACTGTGCAGGGAAGAGAAGATACCTTTGTGAGGAACTGCATGGCATAAAAGGAACTAAACAGACTAACGATTTAAATAAGAACGTAAATAGGAAACAGAACTGAAGGAAAGACTGATTTTGTGGTTAGAACTTGACAATCATCAACAAAGGAATCCAAATTTACCTGCTCTCCTCTCCTCCACATATGCTGCTTTGCATAGCAAAGCAAAGACAACTTTGCAAAATGAGAAAACAGTTCACAGAAAGTTTTACTTTATCTGCACATTCATCCCACAGTAGCACCACCTCCTGTTCTTGCACACTATGCGGCTGCAAAACAGCATATTGCGAGCTGGGGGAAGGTAGCAGTGTTCCCACCACGTCTCCATTAGTGCAGTCCCTGCATGCTGGAACGTGCCTCTGCTGCAATGGGGAGACTTCCCCCCTTCAGCCCGCCCACCCCCCACCACCCCCCCCCAAGCTGAAAATGCCTCTAAAGCATGACTGATCCATAAAGCAGAAAAAACCCACGGTAACCTTGTGTCAAAAGAAGGACAACATTTGGTAAGGCTACAACATTTCTGTTGCCTTTTTTTTTTTTTTTTTTCTTTTCCAAAGGGTGCCAGAGCCTTGTCTTGGTGGTATTCCTGGCAGACTTCTTGCCTCAAAACTAAGTCAGACATGCGAGGGCTGGGCTGTTCCCACTAACTTCCCAGTCCCTCACCTCACAGATGAAATCCTACAGCGTTTTATCCCATTGAATTCCCTAGTATTTCTTTGCTACCCCAAGTCTGCATTTCATAAAGATTTTCCACCCCAAGGGTCTTCATCCTCCCTTAGCCTACAGCTGCCTTCTCCTTGCAGACCTGGCAGCTCAGAGGCTTCCTACTCCCAAATCAAACCTTCTGTTTAAGACTCCCATATTTTTTGCCCTCAGATCACTTCCTATTAACCATGACTGCTCCAACACCCTTTCTGTCCATTTTTTACACGTATCCTGCTGTACCCCAGCCCAACCCACTCTTACTGGTCACCAGCACTGACTGCTGCCCACCCCTCGGCTGTTCTGTCTGGCCAAACCCATAACGCAGCTGGTCCTCTCTGCCCTGCCAAAGAAACACCCCTGTATATGATTCTGGCATAGATTTCAAAGGTTTTAAAATAACCACCCTGGACAGGACACAGGAGGGGAAGGCAGCAGAAGAAGACCACCTGGAAAACCCTCATGGCAGCCCTGCTGGTGTATTCATAGTCCCCCCCATCTGTGAGCTCATACATTTCTTCTTTCTTTCTTTATATAACTAGATAAATACACAATACCTTTTTGAGATGTCATCAAAGTGGTTTTTCAAGCTGCTGACCTACGGCAGTAGTTGGCCCAAACCTGAAGGAGTGCTGGAAGTCTTCTGCATGGTAGGGGCCGATACCGCGGCTAACTCCTAACACCACTGACAACTGCTGCAGAGCTTACCAGCACTGTAAAGGTGCTTTTGACAGTTCACTGACCATTAGCATATAAAAACGGCAATTAAATTAATGAATTAAAAAAGCTTATTATCTCAAAATGGTTTGTATTCTTTCCTTGGTAATTATTTCACTGGCCTTCAGGGTTAAATGTTGAGCATGGAGAGAGGATACACTTTTGTCTTCA
Organism: Falco naumanni; assembly: GCF_017639655.2. Lineage (NCBI taxonomy): Eukaryota > Metazoa > Chordata > Aves > Falconiformes > Falconidae > Falco > Falco naumanni. Next base: position 116,122,558 of record NC_054055.1, read on the forward strand.
GCAGACAGCAAAGGGCAACCTGCACATACCATAGGCTGCTTCTGCAGAGAAATCTATATTTTTTTAATCTGATGCTGTTTTTCAGCATCCTTTCACAACTACAGAAGAAAAACAACCTGAGACTGTGCTCACTTGCATGTTTCAGTTAGGATATATTGCTAGCATTAATTGCCCATTAATTGCACCTACTTTTTATTAAAAAAACCCCAACAAACAGTCCAAAGGGAGGAGGAGTGGGAAGAAGAGAAAGTTGCAGTGCAGTAGTTACTGACCACAGGTGGCTTTTGTTGTCAGGTTTTTTTACGTAGCTATATTCAGCCTCATATCTTATTCCCTGAGCACGTTTTTGTGATGGTATTGCTATGTGCTTTGTTGAGTTTTACAAGTTTAGAGAAGTATTCTTGTCTATCAGAACAGTCCACTAACTCTGCTATATCAGCATACTCACTCGCCAGCCTGACGGAATCAGAGCAACCAGCAAGGCAGGAGGTGCCCTGCTTTCCCAAGAACCCCATCACCATTCTGTATGACCTGTATATACATGCACAATCATATTGCAGGATCAAAAACTAGCTAAGAGGAATTTGCCTGACACTTGAACCACGATTGAGTATTCTGGAACACTAAACATATATTCATACGTCAAGGCACGATGTATGACAATTTTTTTCATAGAGTCATCTTACTACACAAGATAAGAACCTGAATATCCTAGTCTGCTTCTTTTGCAAATAATATCCCAAATGAAAATGGAAATTGCTTCTGGTAACAAAAAATAGCTGTTTGCAATATGGCATGGATTTTCTCATCCCCTGGAAAAATATTTTTATAACTATCAATTCTTTTTATGTTTAGTCTTTGCAAAAATTTGTTTGTTGCAATCTATCTGTATAATAAAATACATTACAGCAGTTTAATGTGGTATGCATATACTGTAAGAAAGTACATGCATTTAGCATTAAAAGAAGTGAACAACCTGCACTCAGTTAAGGTGGCTGTCTGGTGCACAGCAGGAAAAGAGTAATTAATTCAGATTTGTTATAAATATATGTCCTTATAAATTTATATTTTATTTATCTATGTTTTCATGATTTAAATAGACAAATTCAGATTTAAAATAAAGATCAGCACACCCTTAAAAAAATAGCTCTTTGAAGTCAGGCTTCTGCATCACTAGGCTGATTTTCAAGAGTGCTTTAACCCCGGCAGTGCCCAGTAACAGTGATGATGGGAAACTGGCCTTCAGCATTATAGAAAAAAAAGATTCCATTAACTGCCTCTGTGGGAGAAATTAAGCGATGTCTTTTGGGGGAACCCTGGACTTTAAGGGCCATTTGTATCAGTTTTTGCAATCTGTCCAGTGCCATTGAGGTGCAGTGCCCTGAATTCACACTGTATCAGCTAACCTTTAAAACTTCAACTGACTTCAACCCAATGCCATACGAGTTCTCCTTTGGCTGGTTTTGCTAGGATCCCACTGAGGAGTGGAGGATTTGCCATTGGGTAAGTGACAACTGATAAATCCTCAGCTGAGAACCTGTGCTGCCCGTCAGACTGTTACCGTTTTGGATGACGAAGAAAATGTACCTTCTCCGAGCGATGCATTGGCTAATTCAGTCAAGGGGTGCATGAACCGCTGATCCCCTCCCTCCATTCGAAAAGCATCTTGCTGCGGGCATGTGGACTTCCCTGGTTGTCCACATATTGTGCTTGTGCTGGACTCTGGGAGCAGCATGTTGGCTGGTGATGGGAGGCACAGCTGGTTCCTCTTGGTTCCCTACCCAGCTGCAAAGCTCCTTCATCTCTGTCTCTAGAAAAAGAGGCTGCTGGCCATTTCTAGTGCTTGAGAATCACTTCTTTTGGAGTTACACCTACCAACGCTAGTAAAATTTTCTGCTGTTGTGGATACCCCCTTGAAATGCAACCTAGCTTCCAGGATTATTAGAACTGAAAGCCTGGCTTTCAAGGGTGCATAACAACCAGCAGTTCTTCAAAGGCAACTGCTGGGAGTTAGGTAAAATAAAAAAAAATAATAAAAAAAAATAATAGCTCAGAGGCTTTGATCTCTGCTAACAGCCTTACCCACTTGTTGCTGGAAAGCCGCTGGGGCACTGAGTGCAACAGGCTTTGGCCACCCTGTCCGTGTATACTTGAAGATGTTTTTAATCACTGAGTTTTCCAATTCATCAACTCGCTGATCTTATTTTAGTCACTGAGTGTAAAGGGCAGAATTACTTTTTTGCATTTGGAAGAAAACAGAGGATCATGAATCTAAACAAAAGCTTCACGCACAGGCAGTTCCTCGCTCAAGGTATATGACAGCAACGATCACTGCTTTGAAAATTTATTCCTGAAAACAGAGGTATTTGAAACCTGTTTGAATAACACGTACTCATTAAACAGCACTCTCTTTAGGAGATGGAAACCAAACTGTGTGCATCATAGCTACTTTAAAACAAACAGGAAAAGGTAAGTCCTGAAAAATTAGTTGGCCAATACCATGACAGATTGCTCTGCTTTTTTCTGCTTGTGAACATAAAGAAAATTTAATAAGCCAAGATCATCCAATTCCTTCAGGAGTTACACTGCAAATTACGACTCACATTTATTTTATAACAGTAATGCACCAATGATTTATAATTTTGATAGTAAGATCCTCTCAGGGCTGAAATTCAGCATATGAGAACAGAGACATAATTTATATTTTCCTTTCTCGTTTTGAAGGTTATTGCTTTTGGGTTTGTGTGCATATTTAATTTTCCATATACATGTTTAAACAAAACACTGACATAATATGTAAAAGATGAAATTTTACAGACAATTAGCTTGTAGTGTTATTTGTTTCCTCCTCAACGCTCAGTTATGATTTCTTTCTACTCCTTTCTCCCATTTCCCACTTTTTTCAGCTAGTCATGCAACTATGGGATGACTGGTCTCCCGCGCTGGCTTACCTACATGGCTGCTGTAAATGAACCAGCCCTCTCACTGCAAGGTGCGGTTTCACAGGGATGCAAGTGCTCTTGGAGTGGGCAGGGAGAAGGGTAACTACTTTCTTTCCTCTCGCATACCTGGCAGGTGTCCCCTGCTGTCCTCCCACCCAGGACTTTCTCCCACAACCTCCTCTCCTGCTCCTCAGCTTGAGCCTCTGGGGGCATTGAAGAAGCAATAAATGAAGAGGGACAGGACCTTTTGCACCAGTGGAAGGACTGGTGGTGGTGCGTAAGAAGAATCGCGGCAGGGCAAGGCAGAGAAGCATCTGAAAACAGGGCTTTCTGCTTTGGAAAGCAATGCATGCAGATGCTGTGACCTTGACCACGGGTTGCCTCTTCTGTAACCTGGACTCTTCTCTGCGGAGAGCAGGGAAGCCCCTTTTTGGGGTAGGGAAGAGCCAAGACCCAACTCCTCAATCATGGGCAGAGCAAGTGACCTCACAGACATCTGCCTGTGCTTGAGCCAGCTCTGATTCACCCTGAGCTGTCAAGCAGCAGCAGACCCAGACTGTCCTCACGGTGGGAGGGAACCTCTGCGTACTGCATTGAAGACGTACAGTGGAAGACCAGGAAAATACTTGTAGATACGATCGTTCTGCAAAGCAATGCAAAGGAGGCAGCTGACAGCGAGCTTCTAGGTTATGCCCGTCCTGAGTGCCCCACTTGCGATTCACAAAGCCCTGGAAAAGCAGCTCTCCCTACCCCTGGCAGCTTACCAGGGATGGAAGCTTACTTAAAATTTTCTACCTGCTAGGTATCTTGAGGTTTTCTAAGTCTAAATACCAATTCTCCTTTCACCTGCAATGAAAAAAGTGGTTTAGCTGATGACAGCCAGTCTTAACGACAGTCTTAATGCCCTATAATGATGATGGGCTATGTGAACATTGCCTAAAAAGAAAAAAGAAATCTCAGACAGTCATAAGAAAAGTGCTTCACAAAGAGATAAAACTGAATTAACTGTCTTTTTTTATTTTTGTGTACTTGCTTTCTCCATAAATCCAAGTTTGATTTCTAATGGGTGGGATTTTTCTAGTAGGGGTGGAAAAGCACTGGAGCCCCCAGCTGAGGCGGGCGCGCTGGCTGCTCCCAGCAGCGTGACAAGTGTCACTTGGTGGCTGCTGAGACCCGTGTGTTTAACAAGGGATAAATGTGTGACTGCTGCCAGAGCCCAGCTGAACCGAGTGAGTGGAGGAGGATCTCAATGATCTGAAACTGCAGTGTGGGACAAGACACCTGTCACAAAAAGAGTAGAAGGGTGGTGTTTGGGCTTTTTTTTCAGCTGGCAAGGCTGTAAAATGACAGACCTTTCCTTGGTGAGCTGGAAAGCTGGTTGTAATTGTCACCAGGGGTATCTGTGACAAGATCTGAATGCATGAGAGATGTCAGCTCAGGCTGCAGCCCTGGGAAGTGCTTGTGTTTACAGATCTCCACATTCTTGGGGTTCTTTTGCAAATTTTTCAACACAATATTGTATAACATTGTCAGTAATTTTTTGCAATATTTAAGAAACAGGATAGAATTTAAAGCAATATCTGTTCCCAGATGAGAATGGAATTTTTTATCACAGGAGCGTTTTATCACATTTCACTAAATATACATCTATTCCAATTAAATTTGCTGTATTTACTTTCATTTCCTCTACACGAGCTCATGCACTGAAGGGTTATGCACTAAGAGACCTCTTATAATGAGCAATATGAACAATGTACAGGGAGGTAGTGAGAAGAAGGGAATGTTAGCTGAATTCTGTCCTTGCATGAAAACACCCTCCCCGTTAACATCTCCTAAGCTAACAAACCAAAATGAGTAGGAGGTATTTTAAGCCACAGTGGGTTTGGACAGAAAAGCCTGCAGATTTGTAAGAGGTTACTCTTTCTCTAATCCTTTTAACACACATACCAACTTTCTGCCAAAATGACGCTTCACTTTATTTTTGACATATTTTGACAAAATGACTGATTTATTGAATAAAGCCCTATGATGGAAATCTTACAGTATTATACAGAAATAACTTCTATATTTGAAGTCATATAAGGGAAAACAATTTTCTTTTCTTCCTAAGGAAAATATTTTAAATGCCTAATATAAATCACAGCGACCTAGATGCCCGAAAGCTGCCTGCCCATCTTTCTACCTTGCAATTTATCAGTAGATGATAACATGCCTGGCACATTGCTTCCTTGCTGTCGCCATCCACTTGGCATAAAAACTGATACTTTGATAGCACATACTGTTTATTAGGCTAAAAGCTGAAGTCATAGCAAATCCCCTTGATTTTTGATAGCTATTATCCCTAGAACTTACAGCTCAGTTGCACATACATGGCACACCACACAGAGACTGAAAACCTTTTTACTTCAGAAACTGGAGGGATGGCATTCTTAGAACCTCAGCCCTACTAAATCAATGGGATCTGAGAGTGTTTGAATTTTCCAAGTGTAAAAATTTTCCAAGATGCTGCGAATCAGAAGCTGGGCACCCTGAAAACTAAGGGTCCTTACAGTCTCTGAACCAATTACACTCCCCCGATGCCCCCTCAGTATGTTCATACATGCAATCCTTCCCTCATGTGGAGCACGGCATCACCCAAGGACACGGCAACGTTGCGCAGCCATGTCACAGCCAGCAGCAACATGCAACGGGGATACCCTCCGTGCCGGGATATTGGATATTGGGTTTTTCCCTTGCTGCACGAGTGGCAGGACTGCAGCTGCGGCAGCGCCGGCCGAGCCGCTGAGCTGGTGCAACCGGTCAGCGATAGCCGCCTCCTGCTTTAATTACTGACTCGAGCTGGCACATCGCGCTCTTAGATTTATAGTTTGCTGGGCGTGCTAATATGGATTGTTGTTGACTCTGCATCTCTTCCAGCTCTGAGTGGTTTTAACACCTGCAAGGTCGGTTTGTAACAACCAACCCCACATTGATTCCCCATGGAAAATACTGCACTGAGCGGTAAAGCAGCCTGCAAGCTGTAACGGCAGGAGTGCTTACGTGAGAGGTGGCAAGCAGTAGCGGCTTTTCTTGAGGGAGGCTGTCTTCAGAACAGAAATTATATGCTGTCAGTATGTTTCTTACTCCAAAGATCATTCAACACTAGAGATACTATGGTAGCCAAGGATGGCAACTGCAGGTTCTCCTGAAACCTCCATTTTCAGCAAGGACCTGGTACCTCATATATTTGTAAGAATAGATCAAACTCCTGAGAACAGTCTCAGGAACATCCTTATTCCAGTATGAGTCCAGTCTAGTTTTGTTTGCATCAGTTTTTATATGTGAAATGTAAGCACTGTCAGATGTTCAGCTGGAACTCAGAAAGGTAGCCGTGGGAAACAGCTGCATTTTGAGAAGTAGCCTGAGCACAGCAGAATCATGTTGCAGCTCAAGACATTTTCCTAGTAAAATATGTCATATAAAGTTGCTACTATTGTAGAAGTAGATGCAAATTAGTTCCTAAATCAGTCAAAAAAAAAAAATAATCCACAAACTCCAAGAGGGAAGCTGTCCTTTCAAAAGGAGTAGTTAGAAGGAGTCAAGGCATTAATCACATCATGTCAGTACAAATACTGAAAAAAAGTTTCAAGAACTTCAAAGCCAAACATTTTGTTAATGCACAAGCTATTTAGATGGGGGATGCCAAGCCATTTGCTGAATATTATTGAACTAGCTTTTAAAAGGTAAAGTTTTGGTTTTTTTTAAATTTAGAAGTACAGACGCAGAGAAAAAAAAAAAGCAGTCTTTCATAGCTGGTATATACCATTATCCATCTGCCTGTTTGGGCCTTCTTACCACAATAATGGTGCCAGCGAGGGCCCTGCCAACTGCATTTGCAATTTTCTTTCTGTTTTAAAGAGCAGGCAATTTTAGATCCTATTTACATTACTCATATGATTTTCTCCAACTGAAAATCCCTCTGTTACTATTTTCCACTGACAGAGAAAATATTGTTTGATATGCAGTCTGTTCCTTGCCTTCCAGATTTCGAATTTAAGCTCGTCTCAGCAATCAGTTCAGTATTTTCTTTTAAGAAACAAAACCTCACCTCAGCATTTACAGAATAGAAGCAGCATGAGAAAAGTAATAAAGTTACTGCTGTCCCAACTCATGCATTCCTACTGAACATCATACAACCTCTATCTAAGACAATCTGCATAGGGATTTAATTATATATTATTCTATAGAGCTCTATTATAAATTGAGTTGTTTTAAAAAACCTGGTGGTGATACAGCTGTTGCAGTAAGCACAGGGTGACATACAGCCTTGCAGAGCCGTGACACAGTCTGCATCCACTAATATGCAACAGGTCAGTTTGGTCCCTGTGAAGTCCCATCCCCAAGGCAGTCACCAGGAAACAGTGAGGATGCTGGGCCTCAGGAGTTACAAATCCTTAAATAAAGAAACCTACAGATATTCTAATCTCTGCTTTCCTAGTGGGTGTTTTCCTGAGACAGTTTGTTCCCATTTAAAAGGTAACAGAGCAGGAAGAATGTACAACAGTGTTTTGGTTTACGTGCACAAACACCGTGCAGGATACTCTCCTCTCCAGCTGTCCTTTTAGCCCAGCTGACTGTCAGACACACAAAACCAATGAAACCTTTTTCACCAGGAAGTCCAGGATGCAGGAATCATCCCCCCACTCCCCAATACTCTCCTTGTTCCCAGGAATAAACCAGGTCATGTTAAACAAAATGGACATAGCCTACACCAAATGCTTCCCAGCTACGAGCACCTGAATGGTAAGGACCTGTAAGTCAGTAACTTTATGCAACAGGTGAGGCAGAATGTTGTTTCAAAACCTGTTTGTATCTAAGCAGATCATCTAAATGTTGAAAATAATAGCTAAGGAAAACCAGACCATTAACATTCTCAGAAACAACCTACACCAGACACTGAGCTAAACTTTGACTGCTCCTGTTATCATTTCCTTACTTGCAGAAGATGCAATATCTCAATTTTAAGTGCCACATTATTGTTTTCTTTCTTTCCAATAATTTGGTGGACCACCAAGTAATGTCTTATGGTCTGTAGGCTGAGAAATTGTTGGAAGATTAATCTGCCTCAGAGCAGCAAAGAGGCAGGGAAGATTCAATTTGCATCTACGTGTGAAGGGATGACTGCTGATTTCTGTCCCTAAGGGTCTATCTTCTTACTTTAAGTTAAAAATAGTCACTTACATGAATAAACAAAAGTCACTGAAATTTTGAATGACTTCTAAACTACTGCTTTCTCATCCACAGGGAGCAGGTATAGTCTGGGGGGAATGTTTTAAATGTTCTAAGAGCTTCTTCTAATAAAGAAATAATAAAATGTTTCTCTAATATAGTTGCCGCTAAGAGATGAATCTTCTGCCAATCTTACTAACAGGAAAGTGTGTATTTCCTGAAAAGGCCATTTTTTTTTAAGTGAAGAAAACAACCAAACCCTACCCTTGAAAAGAAAATGCTGAACTAAAAAAACAAGTTTTGTACAACTTAGACGAGTTCTGCCTGGCTTTTGTATTTATAATTAAGATAACATTAATTACCCACATGGACTATAACTTTACTTTTTTACTGAAAAAGATGCAATCTTCAGGAAAACAAAACCAAGCAACTCACAGGATTTTAAAGCCATGTTGTTACTCTTGACAGAATATAAGAAATAGTTCAGGAGCTCGATTTAAGTCTGTGGGAGCTTAAAGTTCATGAATTACAGCTTCTGCGGCCATGCTCAGAAGCTACTAAACAACATAAAATGGGCAGCTGTCGCAGTCCAATACAACCTTGAGCTCCGGGTTTCAAACATTTTCACTGGGAAATATATATTATATATTTTTTTTAACAGAAAAACAGTGCAAAATACAGGCAAAGCTGTTACCTCCAAAGTCCCACACAGTCTGCGGCAGGAGGCTGGGTGACCTGCAGCTCCTTCAGCCTCTGTCCCCATCAGCATGCCCACCCCGCGCAGGTGGTGGGACGAAGGGCAGGGCTGGGAGCAGGTGGTACAAAAGCAGGCTGGGAATGAACTGCCTGGCCGCACACTAACAGCGAGTCACCAAAGTGACTTTGTTCACGTTAGTAATTGTGGTGGTTCCGTTTCTCTATTTATTAAATCAAGGTGCAGCTCAGCTCACAGCCAGAGGAGAAATCCGTGCTATTACCAAGGTGATGGGAAATGCTGAAAGTGGGTGCTCTCCTTCATCCTACCCACCTGGCACTGCTTAGCCCAACAGCAGATTAAAAAAAAATAATAATCCAATATCTATGATACATTGAGGAAGAGTAAATTTAGAGTTCAGAGGATATTCACCATCCCATACATAAAGATCCTTTACATTTTTTTAAAAATTATAGAACAATCCTGGCCACTGGACTTGGTTGAATCTAGAGAAATAACATTCAGCTCTCCATCTAAATTTAAGAGAATCAGAAAAACCTTTTAGAGAGATGCTGAATTTCAGAGATCATTTTAATATTTCAGCTTCTAAACTGCCTGGGACAATTAAATGCATTGGTAATATGCAATTTTATTACTAGGTGTAAACGACAATTCAGTCTGTACACCTTTTTAACATAAGTAGCTTAACTCTAATGAGAAAACATTTATTTCTCCCAGTTTCTGACCGGCACATGCGAATTACACCTGAGCTAAAGACATAGCCTTGATTTTGGATTCCTTAAGGATGTCTCATTAACAATGAAGCTGAACTAAAACTTGTCATAAATAAATGGAAAGGACATTGATGTGGGAAAAAATGTTAATTCATGACTTGCACAACTCTTGCTACACGCAGCATTACAAAGGAAAGTAGTTTATAAAAGAATAAACATGCTGTATTCTTAAACTAATTTTAAAAGATTATGTAACTTATTATGGTTGTCCATTACATTGACTGCAATATAAGTGTAATTTTTTTACAGAAACAAGTTTAATGCAACTATCCTCACTGCCAGTGCAAAATGCTTTAAAAACATTATTACTTTAGAAAAACATCTTCAGCTGCGAGTCCTAAAGTTAGAGTTAGTAGAATAAAGTTTACTCTAAGAAACATTCCGAAAACCATAGGTGTTATTTTGGCAAAGCAATAGAGGAAGGCTGTAGGGTGGTGTTCTGGAAATAAGTATCTCAACCAAGATTAATAATGAGGAAAAGCTTATTTGGAATTAATGAATATACATACTCACTCTCAGCTTCAATTCACTGGAATAATTACTCCACGTTAACATAACAACAAGTCAGCAATCAGCAATCTGAGTCTCAGGTCACTGACCACCTTATGAAAGATGTTGCCCTCTCCACCCCTTCCTACTATACATGAACCTCATGCAAAACTTTTGATCTTCTTATTACACTCTTAACTATAAAATATTTCAGTAACCAAGTGGCAAAACTTTCTATATATCAAGTTCTAAGCGTAGGGATGGCACAAGTAATAAGACAGGCTAAGAACAGAGTTTAAAACAGCATCACCGTGAACTTGGTGGGCAATGTCAGCCGTTACAGCATCACCAGAGCCAGCAGGTGACAAGGTGCGGTGCTGCACAGCTCTGAAAATTATTGTTTTGCGTAGCCCCACTATTTTAATTCTGCTGATTTTTCTTACTGTTTAAATTTTGCTGCCTTCCTTCAGCTTTGTATTAGCTTTTTGGTGAAGACGGGATGATGGTTCCGGGAATGGCACTAAGGAACCATTCAGTGACAGACGGCCAGTTTTCATCTATGCCAGGCTACTAGAATCAAGAGTTTGCTCAATTTTAATTTCCCACATAAAATAGGTTGCTAAACCTATGACCATTTTTCAATATGCAAACTTCTCTTCCTGCAAACCCCCCTGGACAGATGTGGGAGCTTCGCTATGTCAAAATGGGTACAGCCAAGAAAGCACCTGCGTACACCTGGAAGGGCTGATATACAGATACCAAAATACAATTTTACGATTTCCCTCTAGATTATTTTCATTATAGACTCCCAGAGAATCTCTCACTTTTCCTGGGATGGGCTTCAGGCGTGGGCAGAGCAGAGCTTTCGTCATCTTAATTGAAGGACTGATGATACAACACTCCTGTGGGGCTGGTCGCCTCAGACCGTGATGTGCTGCTGAATCCCTCTGAAAACCCCCATACTGAAGCAACTAAAAATTAGTTACATTTTAACAAGCAGCACAGCTCATTATATTTTTACCTTATTATACAGTTTTTTAATGTTATTACTACCTAAAATCCCTGGTCTACTTTGCCAGGCAGTCATCTGTTCTTCCAACAATACCTTTAAAATAATCACAGTCCCAAGAAGGCTATTTTGTTAAAACATTTTTAGAGCTGATGATAATGACAGAACAAACAAAGCAACAAAACCCCTACATTTAAAAAAAACAAGGAAGGTATTTGGCCAGCACTAATAGTTATTAGCTGCTAATTTGCCTTTTGTTAATCTCCTTCTCTCAATTTGAGATGTTCATTCTCTACCAGATCATCATGAGAAAAGATAAAGGGTGTGTTCTGTGCTTTCCTGACACCAGTTTCAATTGGTTCCACTGGAAGTAAGCTTAGAGTCATGGTATTTACACTGGGAAGTGTGTTTTCTGAAGTGTAAAAAGCACGGCATAAACCATGAAATAATTATTTATGCAAATAAAATAAAAGTATCAATTCTAAGAGCTCTACCATTATTATGTATGCCATTTAGCCCAGGTAAGAATGTTCCAATTAATTATCTTTTTTGTAAACAAAGGGGGTTTCATCTAAAAAACCCAACCTGCTACTTTGAAAAGAGTTTTCACACCATACCCACCCTGTTAAAAAAGGATAACTTAAAAAAGACCAAACCCTACTGCTCTTAAAAGCTTAAAAATCAAACTGTAATACATTTAAAAGCTTACAATTTAATCGAGAGAAGGAAATAGCCAGGTGGATAACAACAAAAGATGTGCTCGGAACTTCTATTTTTGGAATACTGATACTAGAATTTCTGCCAACCCTAACAATAATGCTTATTGCAAGGTAAGTTTTATGGAAAGAAATGTTAGTATGGAAATAAAAACTTGGTCTTTTGCACTGCAGAGAATCGTTCTCCTTCGAGAGCGTGACCACAGTGGGATAATTAGTCTGACATTTAAACCTTTCTATCCTTTTGAATTGTTTATGCCCTTTAAGCAAAAGAGCTGATTATGAACTTCAATATTTTTCATCAGCCTAGAGCGAGTCCTAGGTTGCTCATATGTAGATAATTGACCAAAACAGTTCCAACTATGCTTAATTTTAATAAAACCTAATGAAATTTAAGTACTAGTGGATCTTTTTCCTTTGACAAAGCAAGTCTTCATTGCTTCAAGCCTATCTTCAAAGAAATCTTCTTGTAATGGCTGATGGCAGGTAGGGAACACAATGTCAGCAAACACTAAATGAAGGGTAGCTTAACAAAGCAACGTTCCTAAATTATTTTAAAATAAAATACAAAAAATATTTATTAAATCTAAGCAAGTCTGCTCAATTTGTTGTGTGATATGCACTTTTTTGGCACAGGTTATGGAATGCCAAGTATAAAGTAAAAAGCATCAAAAATTGAGAAATAAGTTAAAAATATTTTTTGGGGGGAAGTTATTTTTGATACTTTACTGGAAGGGTTGTTTATGTTCTTTCAGAAAGACACACAAAACATCAATATTTTTCTTGAGCTCCCTTCTAGGCAAACAGGCTCCCATTCCGAGGGCTCCCCTCTGGTCTGTGCTGCAGCAAGCGGCATTGCCCCCATGCTCCACTCCACCAAGGGCAAAGCGAACGGAGGTGCCACTCCACCACCCAGCTTTCCTGCACCACCTCCCCCTTCTGTGGGAAAGCTGTGGACAACAGGCCACGGACAGACTAGGAAAAGAAAGGGGAAACACCGCACCCCAGGAAGAAAACAGAATTTACTGGCGAGGACTAACAATTAACAGCAAAGACCCCCCGCCTGCCTCAACCTTTTCTGACTCCCACCGCTATCCATCACTTGTTAGCCACACGGGCACCCTAAAAAGCTGGCAAAAGAGAAAGGAGGTTGCTTAATAAATGGCATTTCTTCAGCAGCCCTGGCCAGCTGCTCTATGAGGGCCACAGGTACCTGCAGGTACTTCTGAAAGCAGCCCACGGAAACCCTCTAGGACGTGGGGAGCATCTGGCAGGGAGGCAGGTGTTCAACCCAACCTGCAGCAGCCAGGCAGCCCGCTCTGCTGGAGTCAGCGCAGCTGTCCTGACATTGGAGCCAAAATGCAGCTCTTTGAGGGGCAACATTCAATGTTCTATTTTTAGGCTGGCAACTCAGAAGTCAGCCACCTGCTGTTTAAACTACCCTAAAATTCGAATTTTGCATACACAGAAAGCAACAAGTGTTTCCACTGCTGATATGCAAGATAATGTAATTAAAAGGGCTTTTTCAATCTCTGACTTCCATTATTTCCATCTAGCCTGAAGCTAGATTATCGCTGTCCTAAGAGGCACTGCATACTCTTTACAGTTAAAAACTTTTCTTAAAGTGAATGTAATGTGAACTTAAAAGAGGAAAAAAAGCTGCTACCTCCTAATATTATTGTCTACTCATTCAGAAGAGCTGTGCAATAGGGCAGATGCACACATACTTTACTGTATTCATTTATATATTTTTATATATATATATTTTGATATATTTACTGTATTCAAAAATACAGAACAGTTGTCATCATTCAGACAACATGCCATTGGTGCCTTCCCAGGTCAGATTAAAACTACCATTAATGCCAAAAAAATAACACAATCAACGGTATGCCTTGGTACAGAAAGTAATTTAAGTGCCAGTTTTTGAAAACCCTTCCCTCATTCTCATTTTTTTCTGCCCCCTCCTCTTCTGCAACTATTCCACAACACAACATGTCCTTTGGCAGGAGACCAGGACATGCCTCTAGAGGAGCAGAATGGATCGTGGAAATCACTGACCCTAAAATAGGTGTGTCAGTTAACAGGCATTCCTATTGAGGAGCTGGCAGAAGAAAAGTCTAATGCAGCCCTTGCAGCCCTTGGCGAGAGTCTTACTACTACACCCTACCCTGATTTGAGGACCACATTTTGAAAGGTGCCTGAGAAGCTAAGGAAGACTGCAGAAAAAAGCTAGAAAACTTTGAAGCCTGGAGAAAATGTCCTATGGTCAGAGGTTTAATGAGCTCAATCCTTTATTTATTTATCACAAGATTTAGAGGTGACTTAATTACAGTATAGGGACTTTCAAAGGGAAGAAAAAACAGATATATTTTTTTAAAAAATGTATTGGAGGGAGTAAGGACAAGACAAAAAAAAAAAAAACAAACCAAAACTTGCCATCAGCCAGAGAGAGAAAGTGAATAAATTCAGCTCAGTTTAAGGCAGTGTATTTTAACAGTGCATTAACAACTAAGATAAACCAGAGAGCGTTTCTTATGCCTCAGTATCTCCAAGCAGAGACTATGCAACTCAAGCGAGACTTGTGTTAGTAAAACACAATGTGTATTTTAAATAAATATCCATGACTTGGCTCCGTACAGGGCTAACTATGTACCACATAATGTTCTGGAAAGCACCAGGGTGCAACTGGTCAATGTTCACAAACAGTGCCTTTAGCTCTGGCTTTCCTGAGAAGAAATCTTCCAGATAAGAGAAAAAAAACAACACAAACAAACAACCTTTAAAAAATTGAGAGTAAGACACAGTATTTAAATTTCCTTAATTTATTTCGCTCATGTTTCTTGGCTAATATCAAGCCTTTGTAAAGGTACCACCAGATAACATCCTAGAGCTCAGCCTGGCCTTAAGGAATGGTCCATCCTAAAAGGCTCTGAGATGCCCAGGCCAGCTGAAGATGGGCTCACAAACACTGACAATGCCATCAGAAAAGGTTCTTGCTCAGGGATCTTCAGCTGGGTACTGCTCTTGCAAGCCTGAAGGCAATTCCTCAGCCAACCCAAATTCAGAGCTATATTGCTGAAAAGTGTCTTAATTCACTAATATGCTTAAACAGTTATTAACAGGGCAATTTCAGAAAAATACTGCAAAAAATCTCAGGTTTGTGTTTTGGCTTTTTTTTTTTTCTTTTTTTAATTAAGAAGCCCACACAGTAAGCCTCTCCTTTATTGACACTAACACTCATTTATCACTAGTTAGGTGTTTTTTAAAAATAGATACAAGGTTACTGAATCAAATGCAATAAATAAAATGAGAAATACCATTTTGAAAAGTCCTTTGTCTTTTCCAGGAATGGTCAGCATCACCCCTACAGCTGCAGTGAAAACACTGAAAACACAGATAAGACCCTCTGGCACTGAATGTTTCTTGAGCCTGTGCTACTTACCTTGGAAATACACTGATTTAAACACCACCTTGGGAAGACCTCCTCAAACTGGTAAAATGCACTTGACTCATGGGTTGTCCTTAACACAGACACAGTGAACATCTGGGAGTTGCTAGGGTTAATGAGTATGTGACACAGCAAGGTGGATTCACTCACACTTCCCTTAATTAACACATTTATAAATATTCATAGGTCAACTAGATCTCTAATTATTCCCAGAGACTCGGAGAAGCCTAATCTTCTATTAAAATCTTAGCCTTTTATCTTTTTATCTACTAGACTCTTTTTTTGACCAAACGTTAAATCTGTCACTTGAAAAAAACCTGTGAATCAGGCAGTGCTCATTAAAATCTGGAAAACTCATTTCAGTAAGAAGTTAATTTAATTAAAACAACGTGAAGTATGAACGGCATGGTGCAACAAGCTGAACAAGGACCACAAAGCCACATACTATGCTGCCTTATTCCAGGTGTAATACCATTTCGTGTCGGCATTCTTCACACTACAGTAAAGCCTGAGGCAAAAATTAAAAGTGGACTTACTATTTTCTTGCACGAATACATCTCACGAGTCTGCGTACATGATGAGTCTGTCCCTATACTGCACACAGATACATCAATAACCGGCCACCTCATTTTCCTCCTCCACAGTGGTTTCACCATGCCATTCCTCTACTCCACAAACAATCCCAGACCACAGTGGGACCCATCTGACCCATTAGAGCATACCACAAATACCAGCCTTTGCTGGAGGTGCTGGTAGAGCATCCTGCCCTCCACGAAGACATGTTTACCACACTCAGATTTCACAATGCAGCCCCGAGGGTGGAGAGGATGCAGATGGCCAGCAGAGTCCGGCACTAACGCTGCATTTATGGCAAGTTGGCTCCCGTGTCCGCACTGCTCTGTGCATTTCGAGCTTGCCTATGAAATCCTGCCCTCTCCCAGCTAGGCTGCTGCTCCTGCACTCTGGATCCATAATTGTGTGGGAACACATGCATGGAGATGAACTCTGCTAAAAAAATGAAAAATCTCTCCAATTTCCTGCCAAGAACTGTTCAGAATCACATCTTCAGAACAGTGGAGATCTCTCAAACAGACTCATATTCCTCTTCGATAACTACTGAACGCCCAGAAAATAAAACCCGTAGTGCTTAGAAACCTGTCATCAGCCACTTCAGGTTCTGATTTTTTTCTTCTTTTACCTGTTACAGATTTTCCTTTGGCAGAAATGGCTTTGCAGTATCACAGCTGAAATACCACCTGCAAAGAACCTATACTCCAGTTTCGTGAGCTGAAATGTTTGCAAATGTTGAAATAAAAGTCCCAGCAGCTTCTCTTCTATGAGGACTGCAGGTCCCAGGTATCAGTGCAGGTTTTGCCCTACCTAAAAGCCGAGTGATGGAGGTAGGAAGGGTTGCACAATGCACTGGATGCATACTGGAAGATCAGCCAGACAAGAGAATACACTGTGCGGAGGACAGTTAGAGACTAGGGTAGGCAATACTTGGATGTGAATGTGCGGACAATTTTGCTCAAAGGTTAGAAAATAGGCAAGAAATAGGTAGAAGAATGGCAAAAAATCTATAGCTGTTTCAAAAGGGTAAAAAAACAGCTCCCTTGGAGAATCTTTCTTGAAGAATCAGAAAAAAAACCAAAACAAACAAAAAAAAAAAACCCAAAAAAACAACAAACCCAAAAACCTGAATTGCAAGTAATTTAAGCTTGAAGAGACACTGCTGAACAGGAAAGGTAGTTCAAAGACCTTACAAGGACTACGGGGGACACACGTGCAGTCAGTTGGAAGTTAGAAGGAGTGTGATTCTCAGGAGCCTCTTTCAGTGACAGAAAACTCAAACACAATCCAAGACTGAATCGCTCTTTGCCTAGCCGAAGGCTGCACACTGCAAGGTGAAAGCAAAATAATGCAAGATTGGTGAAAACAGCTTTATATTTTGCCAGTGAAAACATTTGGCAAAATATAATTTGGTATCTGTGTTTATACAACTTACTGAGGACAGGATTCATTGTAATGCTCTAAATCATAAACGTGTAGCTTGTGTATCTTCGGGATTTTAATTAGGAGGACACTGAGAAGAAATTAAGCAACGATTTTTATAATACTGGTATAACAAAGAAATAGAAATTAAACCCCTCATCAACATATCTGCATCTAGTGTACTACTTTCTGGGTGTTCTGCAGCTCCAAATTCCTTTCCTTGAAAAGACAGCGTTTCCCACAATCCTTTTGCTTTTGTTCACAAGCATTTTTCCATTATATCCTGCTCCCATTCACATTTTTCCATTACATCCTGCTTCCATTCCCACTCATTATGCTTTTTTCCCCTCTTTTTCATAGTTCTTTCCCTTTTAATGATCTCAAGACTATGCAAGAAATGTTATCAACCTATAAGCGTATCATCATGCAAAATGCATCCTACAAAAATAAAATCAGCTTCCTAAAAATACTCTGGTTTGAAGAACTTGGGAATTACGTTTATGTAACAATGACGGATAAATACAAAGCGATGGAGAGCAATTATAGCTACAGGTATCCAATACACAACAATTACTTCTTTACTGAGAAGCATAAAACCGCAGTGCCTATATTGAAGTACATAAGTTACTATTGAGTGTTATACGCAATTTTATACATAGAAACACATATTAGATTTTGATATTTGTCCTGGTTTTGGTTGGAATAGAGTTCATTTTCTTCCTAGTAGCTCATGCAGAGCTGCGTTTTGGATTTCATATGAGAATAATGTTGATAACACGCTGATGTTTCAGTTGTTGCTAAGTAGAACTTATTCTAAATCAAGAACTTTTCAAGTTCCCGGGCTCAGCCAGTGAGCAGGGGCACAAGAAACTGGGAGGGGACAGAGCCAGGACAGCCGACCCAAACTGGCTAAAGGGATATTCCATAGCATAGAACATCATGCTCGGTGTATAAACTGGGGGTGGGGGTGGCCAAGGTCACAATTGCTGCTCAGGGACAGGCTGGGCATCTGTCAGCAGGCGGCGAACGACTGTATTATGCATCACTTGGGTTTTGGGGTTGTTGGGGGTTTTGTATTTGTTTTTTCTTGAGTGTTATTTCTCTTTTTCTTTATTATCTCCCTTTTCATTACAATTACTGTTATTATTATTATTATTTTACTTTATTTCAATTATTAAACTGCTCTTATCTCAACCCACAGGTTTTATGTTTTTCCAATTCTCCTCCCCATCCCACTGCAGGGGAAAGGGTGAGAGCGAGCGGCTGCGTGGTGCTTTGTTGCTGGCTAGGGTTAAACTACAACAGTTCTTTGTTTTGCACCCAATGTTGGGCATGAAGGGTTAAGATAACAAAAGATATGACCAGAGCGTGTTAAAAAAAATTGTTATAAGCATTCATTGTACTGCTTTAATAATCACTGGTCACAAAGTTGATTTATTTGCTCTCCGAGTTGCACTGTGCAATGCCTTCCTTGCAGCATGTGTTCACTGTTCTGGTGTTTATCTCCTTTGGGGCCTGGGTCGAGGTTATCGTTTTGCTCTACTTTGTAATGCTGCCTTGTTATACGATAGAATTGCTGGTTACACAACTAATCTGGTCCGTGTACCCTGCATTACTGTCACCTCTGTACTCTGGGAGTCATCTAATGGGAACTATTAATAATTACATCTTTTGCCTTTTCTCCTCGGAGAGCCAACCTATGGAGGAGGCATCCTCCCACATTTTCCCCTTCCTCGCCAGGTTAATTACAGCAGCATTTGAGAATTTTGAAAATTTTGAATAGCCTTGGGATGTTGAAACCAGCATGGTCCTATTGCAAGGAACCAGCACGTTGCTTAATGTGCTCCACATCTTGTTTAAGGTTAAACTATTTTAAAATACCACCCAGAGATCTGTGCGAGGCTGGATAGTTGTGAGTGGCAGGGTGTGTGGGATGGTATGGGCAAGTGTCTAGGACAGCGGGCACCTCCAGCATTTTGGAACTTCATCCCTGAACAAGTTCAGAATATGGAAAAAAAAAATGAAATATTTGGAAAGAGTATGCTGTTACCCTGGCAATTCCACAGAGACACAAAACTCTGCAATGTGCTGGGGCTTGGCCCACGCCTACCAAGCCCAGTTCAACACCATTCAGTACCACCAAGGGGAAAAAAGGTCCCCGGGTCTGATGGCAACAACAGACACTGCGGCTACTCCAGCCCCAGCGACAGTCGTTGCAACTGCTCTAAGCCCAGCAACAGACATGGGGGCTACTCTGACCCTGGAGTATTTCTACACAGAGTAAAGTAATTCTATACAGAGTAGCCATCTATATTTCTACAGAGAATAATCCTACACAGAGCAGCCACCCACACTGGCAGTGTAGCTGAACCAGAGAACCTACCCAGGCTGGTATCAGTCACCCCTATACACAAGAACAGACATGAAAATCAGCGCATTTACTGAAGGAGAATGAAGGTCAGCACAAGGACATGAGGAAGAGGCAGAATGAGAGGTAATGACAGTGAGTTGCAGGATATGCAAAAAGATTTCAGCCACCACCCAGCTGAGCATATTATCACCTGGTTGCTCTGATGCTGGGACAATGGGGCTAACAGTTTGGAATTAGAGGGTAGGGAAGCCAAGCAGCTGGGATCACTTTCTAGGGAAGGGGGTATTGACAAGGCTATTGGAAGAGGGACAGAAGTCCTCAGCCTCTGCAGGCAACTCCTCTCAAGCATTAAGGAAAAGTATCCTTTCAAGGAAGATGTTGTATGTTGCCCAGGCAAGGGGACATCAGTAGAGAGGTATCCAGTGCCTGAGGGAATTAGCTATGCTAGAGATTATTGATTATGACCTGAACAACATGCAATTATCCACAGAACCAGACAAACTCCAATGCACACGACCCATTGGGAATTTGTACAGAGCGCATCGTCATCGCGTGCCAACTCATTAGCAGTAATGTACTGGAGAGATGAAGCTGTAGCAATGGCAGATGAAGTGGCTCACCAGCCCCGGGATATGAAAACAATCTCTCTTCCTCCTTCATCTTGGCTGTGGAGAAACTGATCCAGTGACTTGATGAGGATAGATCCTCCTCCCCGTCTGTATAGACCTGCATCTCAGCTGTTAACAGGGGGTGTCCTTTTGCTCAAGAGAGAGGATATAGAAGGTACACGCCACAGGGTAGGCAGGACTACACAGAAGACATGATTAACTGGGATGGAAAACGTGTATCAACCCTAGAGACACAGGTATGTGAGCTGCAAGGAAAAACAATCACAGATGGGGGTTCTGCCCAGAAGATTGCTCCAGGCTCTGGTGGGCAGGTTCTCAGGCAGAATGGAAGGGCTAATCTTTCTCCTGATCCCATGGAAAGGAATTCTAACCTGTTTCTACAAGAAGTGGGCAGGGCAGCCTTGCACCACAGCCACTCTGCATCGCTCACTGCCTTGATGGAGACTCCTGTGAACAAAACTAGAAGGGCCCTCCTTCCAGCAAGGTGGAGGACAAGGATAACCACGTTTACTGGACTGTGTGGATCCCATGGCCTGGCACGTCAGACCCACAGGAGTATAAGGGTCTAGTAGGCACCAGTGCAACGTGTAGTCTAATGTCACCAAGCTGTAAAGGGGCAGAACCCATCTGTATTTCTGGAGTGTCAGGGTTATGCCAACAGCTAACTGTATCGAAGGCTGAAATAAGACTGACTGGGAATGAGTGGCAAAAGCACCCCACTGGGACCGGCCCAAAGGCTCCGTGCATCCTTGGCATAGACTGTCTCCGGAAAGCATATTTCAAGGACCCAAAAGGATACCGGTGAGCTTTCAGTAGAGCTGCCGTGGAGACAGAAGAAATTAAGCAGTTGTCTACCTCGCCCAGTCTCCCAGAGGACCTTCTGTCAAGGGGGCTGCTGAAGGTTGAAGAATGACAGGTGTGATCACTACCCAAACAGTGCACCGGCAGCAATATCGCAGCCACCAAGACTGCAATTCCCATCCATAAGATGATTCATCAACCATAGAGCCAAGGAGTGATCGGCAGGACTCACTCACCCTTTAATAGCCCCATATGGCCAGCGTGAAAGTCTAATGGAGAGTGCAGACTAATGGACTATTGTGGCCTGAACGGGGTCCCACGCTGCCACAGTGCTGCCATACTAGGCATGCCAGGACTTCAGTATGGAGTAAACAGCAGCCAGATGGTATGCCAGAACGGATATCGCTAACGCATTTTTCTCAATCCCTTTGGCAGCAGAGTGCAGGCCACTGTTCGCTTTCACTTGGAGGGGTGTCCAATAGACCTGGAATCAACTGCGCCAGGGGTGGAAACACAGCTCTACCATCTGCCATGGACCGATCCAGGCTGCGCTGGAATGGGGTGGAGCTCCAGAACACCTGCAATACATTTACGATATCATCCTGTGGGCCAACACAGCAGAAGACATTTTTCAGAAAGGGAAGAAAATAGTCCGAATCCCTCTGAAAGCTGGTGTTGCCATAAAGTAAAGTAAGGTCAAGGGACCTGCACTAGAGATCCAGTCTGTAGGAATAAAATGGTAAGATGGACATCATCAGATCCCCATGGACGTGATCAAAAAATGACAGCTGTCTCCACCGACTAGTAAGAAACACACACAAGCTTTCTTAGGCATTGTGGGCTTTTGGAGAATGCATACTCCAAATTACAGTCTGATTGTAAGCCCCCTCCATCAAGTGACATGGAAGAAGAATGATTTTAAATAGAGCCCTGATCCCCGGCAAGTGTTTGAACAAATTCAATTTTATGTAGCAGCTCTTGGGCCAGTTTGGGCAGGACAAGATGTAAAAAATGTGCTCTCTACTGCAGCCGGGGAGAATGGCCCTACCTGCAGCCTCTGGCAGAAAGCGCCAGGGGCGAGGCGATGTTGACCCCTAGGCTTTTAGAGCCAGGATACAGAGGGTCTGAGGCTTGCTGTACCCCAGCTGAAAAATAGATACTGGCGGCTTATGAAGGGGGTTCGAGCTGCTTCAGGAGTGATTGATACTGAAGCACAGCTCCTCGTGGTGCCTTGCTTGCCAGTGCTGGGCTGGATGTTCAAAGGGAGGGTCTTCTCTACATCAGGCAGCTGATGCTGTATGGAGTAAACGAGTTGCATTGATCACAAGAGCTCAAATAGGAAACCTTATCATGGACGTGATAATGGATTGGCCAGAAGGCAAAGACTTCAGAATGTCACCAGAGCAGGAAGTGACATGTGCTGAAGAAGCCCCACTGTATAATAAATTACCAGAAAACGAGAAGCAACGTGCCCCGTTTACTGATGGGTCCTGCCATACTGTAGGAAAGCATCAGAGGTGGAAGGTGGCTGTATGGAATCCCCTACAACAAGTTGCAGAAACTGCTGAAAGAGAAGGTGAAGGCAAATCGAGTTAGTTTGCAGAGGTGAAAGCTATCCAGCTGGCTTTGGACATTGCTAAATAAGGAAAATGGCCAACACTTTACCTCCACACTGACTTATGGATGGTGGCAAATGCTTTGGGGATGGTTGCAGCAATGGAAGCAGAGTAACCGGCAGCATAGAGGCAAACCCATCTGGGCTGCCCCGTTGTGGCAAGATATCACTCCCTGGGGATGAACCTGGTTGTGAGGGCACATCATGTAGATGTTCATGTACCCAAGAGTCATACCACTGAAGAACATCAAAACAACCAACAGGTGGATCAGGCTGATAAGACTGAAGTGGCTCAGATAGATTTGGATTGGCAGCATAAGGGTGAATTTATAATGTGGTGGGTCCATAACGCCTCAGGCCATCAAGGAAAAAATACAACAAATAGGTGGACTTGTGATAGAGGAGTGGACTTGACCATGGACACTATCGCTCAGGTTATCCACAAACGTGAAACGTGGCCTGAAATTAAGCAGGCCAAGTGGTTAAAGCCTCTCTGGCATGGAGGACGATGGCTGAAATATAAATATGGGGAGGCTTGGCAGACTGATTCTATCACACTCCCACAAACCTGCCGAGGCAAGCACCACATGCTTACCATGGTGGAAGCAACCACCGGATGGCTGGGAACATGTCCTGTGCCCCATGCCACTGCCTGCAACACTATCCTGGGCCTTGAAACGCACGTCTTATGGCAGCATGGTACGCCAGAGAGAATTGAATCAGATAACAGGACCCACTTCCATAACAACCTCAGAGATACTATGGCCAAGGAGCATGGCATTGAGTAGGTATATCAAATCCCTCATCATGCACCAGTCTCTGGAAAAATCGAACACTACAATGGACTGCTGGACTCCACTGACAGCAATGGGACCTTCGAACACTGGGGTACATGTCCAGCAAAAGCTACCTGGTTACTCAACATCGGGGGATCTGCCAATCAGGCTGGCCCTGCTGAACCAAAATTTTTACGTACTGTAGAAGGGGACAAAATTCCTGTAGCACGTTAAAAACATGCTGGGTAAAAGAGTCTGGGTTATTCCTGCCTCAGGCAAAGGCAAACTCACCTGCTGGGTTGTTTTTGCTGAAGGACCTGGGTGCGCTTGGTGGGTAATGCGGAAGGATGGGAAGTTTGGTGTGTGCCTTAAGGAGATTTGATTCTGGATGAGAATAGCCAATGCATGAAATTATATTATGTTGATTGCTACATAACACCATATATGATCACTTCTATGGCGGCTATATGCCCATCGCTGCACTGGGCACCTTGGGCATCTGTCTCTGCCACTCCGGATTTGGAGATCTGAACACAACTCCCTTCCAATCACCACATTAATGAACAAACTTTAAGGAAACCAGACAAGTACAGGTCAGAACTAGCTTCAGCATGCAACAATCCAACAGCACACACCATTTTTCCTGCTCTGAAAGACTGTGAATGACAGATTGAGCCCAGAGTCATGGACTAAATGAACTCAACAAGCATTTCACAGGGGTGACCCACAGACTAAGGGAAAAGTATCTGTCTGTATATATCAAAAGACAGGAAGGTGATGGTGTGCTGGAAAGTGTGGGACCTGGGCATGACATAAATTATATAGAATAAGGATACTATCCTGTTTTTGGCTGGGATAGAGTTAATTTTCTTCCTAGTAGCTGATACAGCACCGTGGTTTGGATTTACTATGAGAATAATGTTGGTAACACATTGACATTTTTAGTTTTAGCCAAGTAGTGTTTTTACTAAGTCAAGGGCTTTCCAGCTTCTCAGACCTTGCTAGCCAGAGGAGTGGCACGAGAATCTGTGAGGGGACACAGCCAGGAGAGCTGACCCCGACTAGCCAAAGGGATGTTCCATACCATGGGATGTCATGTTGAGTGTATTAACAGGGGGAAGCTGGCTAGGCAGGGGGAAGCTGGCGGGGCAGGGGAAATCGCTGCTCGAGGGCTGGTTGGGCATCTGTCAGCAGATGGTGAGCAACTGCATTGTGCATCGCTTGGAGTTTGTTTGTTTGGAGTTTGTTTTTTTAGTTTTATTTCTGTTTTTGTTACCTCCCTTTTCATTAGAATTACTATTAGTTGTAGCATCGGTATTTTATTTTACTTTATTTCAGTTACTCAGCTGTTCCTATCTCAACCCATGGGTTTTACCTTTTTCCAATTCTCGTCCATGTGGCAGGGGGGTGTGTGGGGGTGAATGAGCGGCTGCACAGTACTTAGTTGCTGGGGGGTTAAACCGTGACAATAGTGCACACAAATTCAGGTTTGAATAGTTTTGAAGTTCAATGAAATGTTGTGAACACAATCATAAATTCCGAAACGATCCCCAGCCTCACTGCTAAGCCTATCACCTCCAAGCCAACACACAGAAAATGACTTTTTCCATATTGGTTGTGGCTAGTTCCCTTATCGCAAACTGGCCATGTTGCCATGACACAGCGTTTGGTGCTCTGGTTTCAAAACACAATTGTTCTTTCTTTGATGTTTCTTCAGTTTATAATAGCTTAGTTACTGCGAGGGCTGAGCAAATGAAATAAATCTCACCCATTCTAGTTACTGATGAAGTCCTATCAGCAAATGGCCACCAAAATTGCAATAAAGCTTTATTTCATAGCGCATTAGGTGGTTCACTTCATGAAAGAGCTGAAAAGAAAATTAATGTAGTGGGTGCTCTGGGGACTAAAACGTAGGACGAACTAAGGAATTGAGTTTTTGACCATATGAAAGTAATTACTGTTATTTAGGGAAATAAAATCCTGAATTGTATTATACTTTTCACGGTACAGCCGCTAAGGCTAACAGTGCTTTGGAAAAGATTCATTTCCTTTTGAGAGAGGCAATATGAAAGAAGAATAAGTGAATATGAGACAAAAGACACTGTATTGTGATACAAAATATTCTCTATAGAACAATAACAACTGATAAGGACTGTACAAGGTTTGCATGAAAGCAAAGGCTAAAGGAAAAAAGGACAGAACTATATGACTGTGAACAAGGGAAGTTAAGCAAATATGATAACACTTTAAATAGAACAGCAGGATTTCATATGCTGAATTAATGATTAGACAGAGAAGTATAATGACAAGTCAGAAATCTTACTGCATTTTTGCTGAAGGTTACTGAAATTCCTTCACCATATCTAATTACAAAATTACATCTAATTACAAAAAAAAAAAGTTAAGTTTTGTAAATATAAGTTGACCAAGTATAATGTAAACATTTTCAGAAATATCTATATTTCAGTTGAATTTCTAATGTAAATAATCAAATGCTGATGGGGTAAAAACCATGTCACTTGCAGCCGGGCTGAATTTGCTGTTAACTCATCTTTTCTTTTGCAACAGCATTGTTTCTAGGCATAGCAACCTGAAAGCACTGGGATTCTGGAAACAGTTTTGAGGAGCCTCCTGCAAAACCAGGAACTCCAGGATAAAAATTCTTGGGTTTTGCTTTATGGCACTCAGTGGAAAGTCTTCATCCTTAGATAAACTCTCAATTTCAAATGTTTGTTTGAAACACACATAGTGACTTTGTACTAAATCTGTTTCTAGACTCAATTGTTTTGTTTAACTTATTTCTCCCACTAAATGGAGAACTAAAGGCAAACTTGCAACCATCACATAAACATCTTCATCCTTTTTTAAGGGACCAAAAGTGTCCGCAAGTAAATTAGGACAAAAAACCCCCAAAACAAAACAAAAACCCCAAACAAACAAACGAACCCAAAACCAAAACAAACAAGTGTAAGAAGCAAAAGCCATGATTTGCAACCAACGAGCAAGCGAGTTCACTACAGAACAGCTCTTCACATCAGAATTCAGTAGAATTATCAGTGTTTTCCCAAGAATCACTAAGGGGTGAAAAAAAAGTTGCCTAGGGAAGTGGGATGAACAAAAGAACTAGTCATACTTCCAATAGAGCTTGGCCTGTGACTACAGGGAGAGCTAGCATCTTCTCTCCTCATTCAAAACGTATTAGAATGGCCACATTAATAAATGTTTTGCTTTTAGCTTTTAATATAATGGACCTCTATTGCATATCTGAAAAATCAATAAGTACAGATCAATAGAAATGCAAATATCAGCAGGTTTTTTTTCCAGTACTGTCTATGTAGAGTTTTTTAAATAGTTTCAAAGTGTCAAGTAACTTTGGAAAGCATCCTGATAAATGTAGACTAATGCATGCACTAAACAGGCAAGTGGAGTTCAGAAAATTCACAATTTTCCATCTTGTTCTGTCTCCCAACGGCCAATGTACCTTACATCACTGGAAAAAGGGAGCATACGAACCCATTTTTCCTCTTCAGAACTACCTGCTGAAAAGGAAAAAAAACCCCAACCTTTAGATTCCCAACCATAATTCAGTTATTATGAACATATTATCCAAGTCCTACCAATCATATATTCCCGGTATTATTGGTGAAAAGTAGGCTAGGAAGAACATCTAAAAGAGATGTCGGGAACAGGCTAGCAGATACATTCCTGCAAGCAAGAAGTTACAATATTTACTACTACCTACAACAAATAAAAGTACATTATCAAACATATAGAATACATTTTGTAGACATTATCAGTCACGGCATTCTTGACTGAACAGAAATCAACTAGCCATGCAATACCTTCTCATGTTTCAGATACATCAGAAAAACAGCGAAACACAAGCACCACTTCTGTCCGGACCAAAAAGGCAGCTGCGTGTCTGCTGTCTTGCTTTAGCAAAGCACATTTCCCTCTGTCAGGCATCTATGCAGGCCTTTTTTTTTTTTTTTTTTTTTTTTTTTTTTTCTTCTCATTGGATTTTTTTAAGTTTTAATGATATATTTGAAAATAAGGCTATCCATGTCAATATCCACTTTATTTTACAGTTTTCAGTCTTTCCAGAAAAGATCTTGATTTCTGCTAAGCCATCCTGTACCTACTACTTAGCTATCATGAAGACATAAGTCCAAAAGGCTGTGAATGATGACCCAGGTCTGAATTTCAGGTGCATCAAGCACCGTGACCACCTATTAGTTTCAGGCGTAGGGGAGGAAATAATTCAGTTGTCTCCGTTAAGGAAATAAGAAACCAGTGATTATTTCTGTCAACAACTATTTAGTTGTTAGCACTTCTTAAAAAGAAATTGAATTTCCTCAAACATTATTTGCAATGCGGAATACAAGTTTCATTGCTATACATCCCACTCAGGTTTTACGATAAAACATGAAATACCTACTCTGATGCCAGAAATACTGAACAGTATATCTTGACTGCATGCTCTATGATTTAACTAAAATCCTTGTTAATGTCACAAATCAACCAGCACGGTTTGTATTTAATCACTGCTGTAATTGCAATGACATGTATAATTGTTGATTATTTTTTTTTTTTTTAAGTGCTGGGGGGATAACTTTTTGGATAGAATTTATGACTAGAAATGGGAACATTTGGTGTCTGCTCCCAGTTTCTAGATTTCCATTTACGAAAAAGAAGAGGAAAAGCCACAGGCGGTGTTCTGAAAGGCAGACTCTTCATTTCACACCGCGATGGAGACACCTCTTACAAACTGTAGTCCCCAAAAGATGCAGTTACTAGAACAGTTTGTCTCAAAGACCGTGATATGTTCCCTATTCATTTTTTCCCTGCACGATGGGAACGTAACGGTTCTGTGAATATGGCCCTTAACATCTCTCTATTAGGACAGGAGATATGAGTAGCAATTATGATAATTAAATGTAATTACATTAAAAATAATTAGCACTTTAGCTATCAATTGCCATGCACTGTACAGCAATTAAAAACAGACAAAATTTCAGCATAATTTTTATTACTCTATTCTTCATTCAAAACAGTAAATGGTAAAGAATATTTTCTTTTCATGTGTGCTGTGCTCTCATTTTAATGGGCTTTACCGTCATCTGAGTAGAATAAGTACTACCAGAGGTGACATAATTGTCAAAACATTACAATTTGGACTTTTTCCCAAAAGACTCAAGTAAATTATTTTAATATGTATACTTACGAGACATTGAACAAAAGATGACTGCCATCTAACTTTATGGTTTAACAGATCCCTCCTCATTACAGACATTTAAACACAATTAAAACGGATGATAGGATCAAATTGAGTAAACAAACTTTTGAGTAGACTTTATTGCTGATTGACTACAGCATAAAAAATACTCCAGCATGCCAGTATCTTGTGAGAATTCAGTTGGACTGTTTGTACATATATAACAGGAAAACACGCTCCAGCATTTATAAAATCTACCAAACCAAAACGACGTTTTCTTCCTAGATCTATGAAATAGTACTGTCAGCTGATACAGAACATGAGGTCTTCGTAAAAGAAAATCTCCTGAGCAAATGAGTGTGACGTGAAGTGCTTGGAACTGGGATTGATGAGAGACCTCTTACTCACCGGGTAGAAGTGCACTTCAAAGCTGCCTCAGTGATGGATAGTTTCTCCAAACTTGCTCATGGAAAGACATCTCTCCTTCTCCCACTTTCTGAGCGGAATCCCCTTTTTGTGCATAAAACCTCAGGCTACTGAAAGTGATTCCACTTTGGAAGCAGGCCAGTGTGCCTTGCCTACCAACTGACCAGACCAAAATATGGCCATCAGGCAAAATAAATTATTTACTTGCCAGTTATCAGTTCTCCAAATTCAACTAATAATATACTCAAAATTCAGATTAAGTCCTTTCTCAAATAGCATCATAAAAAATTACAACAATTCTGCCAGATCCACACAGGGACACTGGTGGTTTGATTTGGTGGATACAGGAATAGTAACACAAGAAAAAGAAAATACGCATGCACCATTTCCAATTTAGTTACAACTGGATTGGAAAGAAAAAAATAAAAATTATCTGGAAAAAAAGTTTCACTTGTCATCCTTAAAATGACTACATCAATAGAAATGCAGCAACAAGAAGGGGAATCATTCTGCTATCACCCAGTGTCACTGTGTAACAGACACAGCAGACGCCGCGTAAAATTGCAGAATTTGTCTAGCAATGTAAACCCATAAGAACACAAAAAGTTAAATAAAATTGTATCCAAAGGAACCAAGGAGTAGATTGCTCGGGACTGAGCTGACTAGTATTTATTGTTACCAAGGTAGTTTTAGATAGCCCGTTGCCTGAACACCACTTCTCAGCCACTTTTGGGACCAGCCCCTCTCCCATCCCGTGTCTGGACGTCGATGACAAGTGCTGCAGGGCACAAAATATTTACCTGTACACATCTGTGCGGCACCTAGGCAAGCTGGCCCTACCTTGGTTTGACAACAGGTGTCACAATTATAAACATGATGAATACCTACCCCTGGAAGACATTTCTGGCCAGTTCATGAGGTATTTACTATCAGCATTGTGAACTCTAAGAGTAATTTGAAACGTACTCATTAATGATTAATGGAGTAAATATTTGCTGGCCTAGTGAGGCAACTAGGAATCCAATGTTTATCTGTGTTAAGAAAATCCATTATTTAAATACTGACTGAACACCTGTGTTATTCATAAGCTTGTGCTGTAAAAGTAACTGGTCCCACACTTGGCGCTCACATTGCTCTTCACTTCAGAAAGACCCTGTGAGGCCAAACCATTAACTACTCACACTGCACCTTCTTTAAAGCTTACAGCAGCATTAGGCACGTGGCTGTTTCAAGCTGATTTACAGCACGTACTCCGTTACTAATGGAGTACTTACAGACCTGTGCTTTTAGGGGTTGTAGCGCTTCAAGGCATTTTAAGGAATATTAAACTTTTAGCTGTCGTTCCTTTATGTATCACATTCAGCTTCTGCCCTCTGCCTCCAGTCTTTACAGGCCTCTAAGGGGATTCTGGCTAATTGGCATAATTAGGGACTAGACATGGGATAATGTCACTGCCCTCCCGCAGAAAAATCCTAGAGGTGATGGGTCAAAAGAATAAATCTTGTGGGGAACTGGGAGCCTGTGAGGATCAGGAGTGGGAAAACAGAGAAGAGCAAAAGAGAAAGAATATCGCTGGGGTTTGTTCAGGGCTCACGTCTGCAAAATGTAATCTTGTACTTGGTACCCTGAAGGGAGCTGGGAGACCAGTGCTTTGGCTAACCCGCCAGGTACAATCATTTGATTTTGAACTGATTTGAACAGATCCCGTTTTTTCAGAATAGTGACAAAAACTCTAACTCAGGTCAAACTACTACTATTTTTGAAATCTTTTGTTTGAAACTTTTTCATAAGACCAGACTTTTGAATGACCAAAAAAAACCCCCAAAACCCCAACCCAAACTAGACCAAAACCTTTTTCGCCAAGTTTAGTCCCCTAACTAACAGCTTCCTTCAGGAGGATACACAACTCATTCTAGACTGCAACAGGTAGGTAGAATTTAAATGATTTTATACAGACATGCACACACACAGAGTACCTAAAGACAGAAATGCTTAAACAATAAAGTAAATCAGGTCGCATTAGCTTGCCAAGACACATATTTACACGGTTCACGTCTAAAGTGATTTAAGAATCATATACTTCTATGCGGTTCCATTAAATAAAACTCTTTCTCCAAAATAAATCAAACCGTTAATAAATTTCACTTTAGTATCTTATGTACATGGGTATTTTTGAAATATAAGTTCATTCAAAAAACAGACATTTCTGGAATGTAACTGTTGGGTAATGCTTTTTGTTAACAACGTTCATCACACATTTTTAATTTAACTTCTTCCTTTGCCTGTGCAATAAATGGAATAAAATATAAGGTGGTGGAACTAAATTACAAAGAATTCAGAGTATATAAATCTACACTTCTAAAAGGGTGTAAAACGCCCCTCTGAAAGAAGAATGAGCAGAGATTCAAAAAAATGTAAGGTGGAAGTGAAGGAGTAGGTTTTGCTTGACACCAAAAAAAAAGGGGATAGAAAAGGAATAAAATATACATCTTTTTGACCATGATAGAGAGGATGCTATCCAACAGATGATGATATACAAAAAGAAAGTCAGCTTAAGCTGCAACAAAGAGAATCAAGGTAAATAACAAGGAAAGCTCTTCCAATCTTATGATGATGGTAGGCAGCAATTGGAAGCTTGTAGTCTCCCTCAGTAAAAGCTGTAAACACCTTAAAACCTCTGCCAGGGTTGGTATGAGTACAGCGCAGCCTGCATCGATGCCACCAGCAGAATTAAATGATCCCTGGGGGTCCCTCCTAACCTCACATTTCCATGAGCACTATGATCTCTGCAGGTAACACTTTAGAATATACTATTAATCCCACTTCATGTTCCAGTTACAACACTCCCTGTTGGGGCAGGAAAAAAGTAAATCCGTAATTTAAGTCACAGCCAACACCTGTGATGTGCTTGTAGAGTTGAAAGGTGGAAAAAAACCCCAGCCATAGAAGAGTTAACTCTGCGACCTACACTTGCATTCAAAGTAACAAACTTAAGTACGATATAATCAGTGGTACTATCTGGCACCATATTTTCTGGGTCTGTTCTTCAAATGTGGATGAATATAAATAAGTTTCAATCCGAGCCCTCCAGCCCGAGATGGCCACAGGACATGCACAGGCAATCAGGAATTTATCAGACTGTGCTGCTGAATGGGCCACGGGGGTTTCACACAGAGTTGCATATATTTACTGAGCTTTCTTTATGTGCAACCACTAATAGCTTCTGGTTCAGAAATTGATAGTTCTGTCGTACATTTGTTACAAGGAGTAATTATAATGCCCATTTTTTCAATCAGGAAAAAAAAATAATCAATGCAAAAGGCCCATTTACTGCAGATAAAGGAGATTGAAAAGTTTGTGGTAAAAGCTGGGGCCAGAAAGAGCCTTTAAGAAACAGCTTTGCAAAGAGAAGGGAAGGCATGTGAAGTTTCATCTCGTGTTTGTGCAGGTGAATATAACTGAACAGAAACTTATTTGCTTCTGAAATACATTTTTTAAAAGATACACAATAAATAAAAAGCATTTACAAAATTCTCAACCTACTGTAGGCAGTCCGTAACATTCACTCAGCTTAACGTGCTCATTAAAATAAAAAAGAAATCATACCACTTATACTAAAATGAAAGAGAACCACAAGTTTCATAGCCTAGAACTCCGTGGTTTTTTTATTAAAACCTGAATAGTTGTAAGCCTCTGTAGCACCGTATTTTTAATAACCTAAGAAATAAACTCGAAAGAATGTTAACCAAGGTGTGCTTTCCAAATTGTCTTGTTCATAGAAGATGCCATGCAGATATCTATTTCATGCTAAAGAACTGCATATTATTGCCATTCCTGTTACCTGTCAGTGCAAATGAGCACACTTAAATACGACATTTGAATTAAGATGACTAAATATCTATGAGAAAAACGCATAAGGTTTTCTGATACTGATACTTGTATGGTGGTGCCTTACCCCCCCAGCTCCTCTGGGCTGCTCTATGATCCCAGCAATTCCCATTCAGCCTTGCCCTTTGTGTAACGAGCAGGGCAGTTAAGCATCCCTTGACTGTACTAGTCATGGGATCTTATATATATTTTTTATATATATAATATATATATATCAATATATATATATATAACAACTTATATATAGCCACAGCATCCCGCATGGCTAAGGTGGGAAGAGGCACTGACCGTACCAGGAACTCCCATTCCCTGACCAAGCTGGGGAACAAGAATGGGAATAATCAGTCCTGGGAAGCTGGGAAAGCTCCAACCACCTTGGAACATTCTGTAACTGAAGTTGTAGCCTGAGTGCAATGGTAGCATTGTTACTGAAATTTTAAAAATTCCAACCTGGATTGTAGCTGTTACTTGATGACTAAATTACCTTGCAACACAATGAACAGTGGTCCTGAGAGAGACCCTTGAGCTCTCCTGGGTCACCGTGGGCTGCGACCCGCATCTCCCTTGCAGTGGGATGCTTCTCACAGCTCCTGAGCTCTCAGGTTCGGAGGCCTGTTGCTGAAAGCTGACAACAGGCCTGGGCAAAAACCTTCCACCCCCTGAGGCTAAACCCTCACTGCTGACACCAGGTGAGACATTCAAACTATTTCATTGAACTCGAGGGGAACTTTTAGCAGCCATACCTATCTTTGTGTCCGTGCACGTGTGCGTGGATTTAGATACCAGATAGCAAGTTAGTATGAACTCTGCCACCTTGGATCTGTAATAAAGTCACTATTGTGATTGTAGTAAATCCTATTGACTCACGTTGCAAATGTTAAATTAATCAATGATTACGTGCTGCTAAAATCTTGTGATCCACCTTAAAAATGTGAATAAACCTTAGACTGCTGCTAGATCAAAAGCATGTAAAATTTCCACCCGTGGTGAATTGGTATTTTACATCATAATAAGACCGTATTTTGCTGCTATCTTGAACAGTGGCTCTTTAGATGATTCTAATTGATTACACATGTAATCCTTTAGATATAAACCATTGACCAAGTCTAAGCCTGGGCCCAGCTGCACCTAAGCTCCATCAGAGGTTTAGAAAGCAAGGGGATCTACTCTGAACCTCGTGACTCAACAGGAGGGTCTCCCTCACCCTTTTGCATCTTCAGTATCTGCGTAAATCATTCTAGCTCAATTCTAACTTGATTTTCCCTTGTATGTTTCATCCACGTAGTAACAGAGTGAACCTTGCCATCAAACTTTTTGGAGTGGCACTTCTACAAGTTCATATAGAAGCTATTTTTCTAATACCTTTGATGGTGATTGTTTAACCAACATAAACCACTCATCCATGACAACCTGCCAGCAGGTGAGGTCAGTGCTAACAGCAATTTAAGAATCCTTTGCGAGCAAAAAATCTGTGATGAGGATAAACTATGATTATTACATTTCTAAATGACAGCAAAAGGGGAAAGACTTCGTGAATATGTGAGGAAAAGATTAAGTGTCAAAGAATTTTTTAAAAATTCAAAAGTGCAAGTAAAACAAAAAGTCTTTCAGTATGAGAAAGAGAAAAGGTCCAAAATTCTGGACAACACTCTTAATCACACAGTTTTTTTAGTCTAGCAAGGAGCAAGGGGTTTGGACTCAATGATCCTTATGGGTCCTGTCCAACTTGAGATATTCTGTAATTCATGCAGAAACAATAATTGCCTATAAAACAGAATTGGAAAACTGCAGGCAGGGAGTCTGCAGAAAGCAATCAGGTGATCTGGGATTGATAGGGGGCCACCACAAAAATACCACACTGATGCAAAACAAAAAAAAAAAGAGACAAAAGAGACAAAAAAAGAGATGGGGGGGGGGGGGGGGGGGTGGCGGGGGGGGGAGAGGCTGCCAAAAAGAGAGAAGGGGACAAAAAGCAAGCAAGCAGGGAGAAAGGAAGGAGGGGGGGAGGAGGGAGACAAAAAAGAGGGGGACAGGGAGAAAGACAGGCTGTCCTTCCATTCAGCTTTGGAAAGGCATCAGATTTTCTCCTCTTTGTTTTTGGCACTCTAAGGTGCCACTTTCAGGAAGGATAAGAACCAGCACATAAAAATCAAGAAGAGAGCAACAATCTTTCAGCACCTGGAAAGCGCAATTTTAAAGAAAGCTGAAACATCCCTGACTTTGCTGCATGAAATGAAGACTGAGGTCATGATAACAGTTTTCAGCTGTCTCAGAAGGACTGTGATGACCTGCATTTCCTATCTAGAGTGAAAGAACAAGGAAGACATTTAGGCTGGAAGGACGTTTAATAGTAAGGAGAGTAAAGCATGAGGAATTATATTCTGTATCCATCAGGGCATCATCTGTATAAACAGGTATTAGGAATGTTACAGATGTCAGGGACATTGTCTGAACAATTTCTGAACAACTTCCAGAGTTCATCTCTGTAAATCTATGGTGGTTTTCTACATGCTGCCAAGCACACACAACTGTGTTTTTAAAGAGGTATGTCCACAGAACTAGTTTTGTTCTTTTAATATGCTTCACTTGGTGTCTTTCGGACAGAGCAACCATCTTAACAGAGCTGCATGAAGACTCCCCTCCCTCCAATACTATAAGTTTTAAAAAAAACCCAAAAACCAACAAACCAAAACACACCACAAACCAACAAAAAACCCAAAAGTGAATTTGGAAAAGCTCAAGATTTTCATTTTTCCTACGTAGGTTTTACAAAGGATGAAACTGTAAGCTAACACTATTGTGGCTTACATCATAATCCCGAAATGCTTTCCCAGATAAAACTACCAAAACAAAAAGCAGCTTTGCCTAGTTCAGCATATGCAGCTGAAAAGTCTCTACTGAAAAAGTAACCATGAAGGTTACAGCGAGGAAAATGAGATGCTTCATTAATGTAAACCAAAGCAAGCCAAACAGACATAACCATGAAGGAGATTTTTGGAATGTATTACCTAGGTGGTTTGGGGGCTCTTTTTGGACTGGGATTTTTTGAATAAACTACTGAACTGTCAATAATAACAGTATTGAACTACTGTTAATTTAAGAAACTTTCAAATGGAAATATGGGAACTATAGTGAAGAAAGATTAAGTGAATGAGATATGGTCAGCCAAGAAAAAGAATAAAGAGCAACAAATTAAATCCCTATGGATATATAACAGGCATCCTGTAGAGAGGAGTAGGTTTTATTTGCACTAGTTTTTTTTAGGACAGAAGCAGAAATGGGCTGATCCTGCATCACTGGAAATGTAGGTCATTTATTGAGAAAGCACTATTCTAGGAAAACATTAAGCATGGGGAAAAGTTGTTAAGGGAAACTAAAATTCACTGAAGGATTTTAAGTTGTCTATAAAGATTGAATCAAATAAGCTTGAATAAATAGATTTGATACAATAGGAACTATCACCTCTTTCACAGTAAAGATTTATTATTTTGGAACTGAATGGAAAAAATTGTGTTCATTTCACACATTTTTATCTTTATTACCAAAAATAATTTAATCCAGAAAATTCGGATTCCCATCATACCATTCAAGTAACTGTACACAGTAGCCAAACATTTTGCAACTAACTGAATGCAATAAGTCAAAAAGGAAGTTATTAAGTATTTGGAATTAACACTGTTTGACTTTTTTCTAGTTAAAAGTTTAAGAGTCTACAATACTTGAACAAAAATGTGACCATTTATTGATTCTAGGGTAATATAACACTGTCCTATGTATTAACTTAACATCTATTACTCAGGCTTAATGCCATGTTTTTAGCAAAATTTCAAACAAAGCTTTTAAGCGAGCTACCCAAGAAATAACATGGGGTAGCAGTTAATCTTCATTTGACCAAAAACAAAAAAAAGAAAAAAAAAAGAAAAAAAAAAGAAAAAAAAAAAGAAAAAAAAAAAAAAAAAAAAAAAGGAACACCAAGATTTTTTTTTTCTTTTTTTAAATTTGGCTATGAGTGCGACTTCAAAACTTAAAAGTTGTTTTGATAATGGTTCTCCGAATCATAAAAATTAACTCTGCATTATGAAGTACAAACTGTGGAACACCTTGGCATGTGGTTTCCATTCAGTGCCAACCAGTGCCTTCTGTGAGACAAGTAGAAAGTGCCCTAAATGTTAAAGTTTCTCCTGTGTTTTGTCTGGTAAATGAATCCACACACTTGTTTCCTTTTAGATAGAGGAGTTATTTCTGTAGACAGATTAGCAGACAATCTTTAAACTAACCAAACCCTGATGTATATCACCACCTATTCTACGTAACAAGAATTTAACATCACGAGTACAGCAGCAGCTTCTCAGACACCTAATGCTTTGCCCTCTTCAAATTGTGCCTTTGTGCGCGGAGGAGAAGATACATAGAATTAAAATCTTTCTGCAGATAAATATTGTGTGTGTATATAGGAACACGTGCATACGGCCATCCAGCATATATCTGTATGATCTTTCGGGGTCTGTTAACACTTTTAAAGCTTCACACAAGCACATGTGAACTAATAGAAAAGCAAAGGTATGTCAGACAAAATAAGCGTAGCACACATCACATACATGCACCACTGAGTTGGTACCACCCTATTGAGTTAGCGTTGTTATTATAAATTTGTATTCTAAAATATTACATAAACATCACATCTATATTGTTAATTATACATTATATATTTTTTTATTGTACTTATAACATATTACGTTACTTTCACAATTTTTTTTGTGGAAGCATCTACAGTTCCTTTCTCCATTTTCAACTGTTGCCATCTTCACAAAGCAAAACCTGAACCTCTGGATTTTTGCAAGTGAAGCTGCTGACAAGCTAACGTCATGCTCCTCTAATGTAAGCCATATATCCTAAGAACCAAACAGTATTTTTCAGCACTCGCTCACAAAGCAGCTTGCCTAAAGGAAGGTCATATTCAGTCATTATATCAAGGAATCCTTCCGCATGAACATGTTAGCTATGTGCTGTGTCACTTTACATTTATAGTAGCATTAGTCCAAGTCCGATGTAAATTTTATGACCCAGAAGGTTATATCACTTAGGCAGTCTGTCAAGTATCTTCAACCATATCAGTCAAGCTGCTTTTTGACAGAAGCAACCAAAGCCCACACGCACCGGGAAGAGCGAGGGGACTTTGCTGCTGTTTTGGGGGTCTGGCCCCATGGGATGGAGCGCTCTGGCTGGTTGGTTAAGGAGCTGCTGGAGCAGCATGCACGCAGCGCTCCCTGACCATCTTTTGGAAGTCACTCCTCAAGGTTAAGACACATCTGAAAAGCAACGCATCGCAGTATCTACAGTCTAAAATAATGTTAAACGACAAGCACGCGTCCTTTCTGCCACATCATTTCACAAGTCAGCTGTTGGAGAAACATGAATCATTTCTGTTCCGTTGGGACAACGCCAGAAGCGCTGCCTTTCCAGTTCTCTCTGC
This sequence comes from Falco naumanni, assembly GCF_017639655.2. Lineage (NCBI taxonomy): Eukaryota > Metazoa > Chordata > Aves > Falconiformes > Falconidae > Falco > Falco naumanni. The sequence continues at coordinate 116,161,047 of NC_054055.1, forward strand.
CAAACAAAGGGAGAAAATAAACACATCCATACCTACATATTCAGGCAGTTTTTCTCAGAGTACTAGTGCCAAAACTGGTAAACAGGCAGATGTCAAGATATACTCAATACAGAACTGTGAAGAAAATTTACCCCACGGTTCATAACAAGCAACTGATCAAAAAGAAGACAAGCCTGTTATGAAAGTGTTTTCATGTATCTTTTCCCTCATTTTACGTTTCTATCTTTTTATCATTGGATATGAATTCCTCAGCACACCTAAATTCATAGGTTTCTAAGTCATTGACAGCCAGAGGGTATTTAGGTCTAACTCAGGGAATCACGTTTCTGTTAGCCCCAGTCCTGTGCACACTAGTGTAAACAGCAGCATGCGGGGAAGTGAGCTATTAGTCTATAACACAGCAGTGAAAAAATAGTGTTTATCATTTCGGCAGCATAAGATGTCTAGACATAGAAGATGAAGAAGGGTTGGGAGCATTTCAAGCATACAAGCACAGAACAGGCACAAAGCCCTTCTTTCTGAATATTTTCAGGATCATGTGACCATGAACTTGCTAGTGGATGCTAAATAAAACTAATAGTATGTGGTAGAGCTTTGGACATGGCACGAGAAACCTCAAAGGGTACTGAAGATGCAGTTAACATCAGAGAACAGAGATAAAAGATCATATTTCTGGGTAAAGGGTTTTATTTTACAGATACTGAATGCATGACCACTTGATCTTAGATCTAACTGATTTTAAATGAAATTAATAGCTAGAAAAGAAAGAAGCAGATCAAAAGCTATAAATGCAGTGCTGATGAAACAAGCATTTCCATAAGAGATTCTACTTGTGAAGCAGGCTTTGCTCATTCTGTGCAAGTGATCAGCCATTTTAAACAGTTTTGAGACCAAATAAAACAAAACCGAGTAAAAGATGACCTAAGTTGTTTCACATAGGTAACCTACTGGAAGGAAAACCTGCACACACACAAACACACCTTTGTAACAATAAAAAAATGTATGCTTAGTTACAGGCAGTGACCAAGAATGTTAAAGATGCTTTAAGCTCCATCTTACTAGAAAATAAAAAGGTTCATGATTACTTGTATATCAATTAAAATTCTGCAAACACATATCCACAGATAATTATATATAGTTATTTTCAAACAACAAAAAAATCCCAGAAAAAATTCACACCTCTTTCATCCTTGACTGAGTGACCAGAAATTTCAAGTGGTTCTAGTTCATTTCTCTTGTTAGAGAAACATGAGAATTACAGAATCATATTTACTAAACTGTGTTGATTTATATGGCACAGATATTTCTCTCTATATTACGATCTCATCTCGCATGAGCTTTCATATGAAAATGTGTTTATATATAAACAATTTTACAAAACTGAGTCCATGTCTCCTCTTCGCTGTTCTCCCCTCTTCTTCAAACATGCTTCCCTTCTTGAACTATTTTCCACTTCATGAACAAGAAGAGTAGCAGCAGACTCAAAATATCTTCTGCCTGACACCGCTTAGCAGATTCATTTCCGTGCATATTCATATTTAATCAGGATTCTGCCATTTGCAGTATCAGTATTAACCACTGCCCAGTTCCCTTCTGAGCACAATAATGAATGATTATCAAGACTTACAGTTCATTACAAACTTGTAATACAAGCTATTTTTCCAGTGATCTGTTTTGTACATTCAGCATTATTGCAAGGCCGATGTGGTACTTCACAGCAAAATGTTATTACTAGTCTAACTTTGCAACTCTTTCAATGTCATTAATTATTGGAATAGATGGCATTGATGAATAAATACGATGAAGGAAGAGCTAGGACATAAAATGGAATCCCAGGATCACAGTATCGGGGAAGACACAAAACACCCTATAGCTGGTGCTACGGACCTCTTTTTAGAAATCAGAATTTTAACTCTTAAGCCTAATAGATCTAGAACAACTATTAACACTGACATTGCACAGTTTGTACGATCACTGCTAGTTTCTGATGCTATACCAGCACTTAAAGGAAAAAACAAATGAAACCAAAAACCTGACATATCCACAAGGCCAGCTACACCTTCCCACTTTTCCATCAAGTACAAGAGATGTGTGAGAAATACCAAAGCTCAGAGTATCATATGTTTTATGCTTTTGTAAAAGTTTTGTTGCGACAGAGTTGTGGTATTTGAAACTATTGTGTGTTCTTAAAACATTATATATGTAATACCTTGTAAGGCTGTGAGGTAAGAAGATAGTGAAGTATCTCTACAATACTTGAGGCTGAAAGCCTCTTCCTTTTATGAAGTCCATGGTGCTCAGCTTAACTGAACTGCTGGGAAGTGTGGTGCGTCTCCAGTGGCTTCAGAGCAGGACTGGTGACATGACCATGGGAACATTCAAGCATTTCAAGAGACATCAGAAATGTGTTTGGCTCCAGTTACTCCTTGTGAATTCACTAATAAGCCAAAACTAAGGAAAAATGTCAATCTCCAGAGACGTGTGTAGGCTTAACACCTGTGCCAGAATCCACCATGGCCTTCTTGTCATTACTGTGCAGACTAGGACACAGAAAGGTCCTTACCAGAAGGTAACTGAAAAAAGGAAATAGAAGAATTTAACTATGAAGCAGATGTGAAAGGTATGTGTCCCAAGAAAAGGAAACAGCAGCAAAACATCCCACTCAAGGTAGCTCAGGCCTCTAGTAGACAAGTCCAATGAAGCACCTCTCGGAAAGGACTATGTCTTTTACTGTACGTAACATCAACACAGCCAGGAACGCCTACTGAAATGCTAATGGCTTCATGGCATAAGGTAAAGATACTTCCCTGGAAACAGTGTCAAGGACTGGGAGGATGTGGCACTACGTGTTGCAGGGATGGAGAAAGAGGAGAGGAGAAAAAAACCTGCTCTTCTGTAAGGGCTTCCAGGCACTCAAACTTCCCTTCGGAAACCTGCCAAGGACTCAGGACAAAGACTATGCTTATCAAATACCACTTCACATTTCTTTTACAAGCTCAGTTAGTAGCTATACTCTTCAGAAATGTCAAAGCTACTATTCCCTTGCTGTTATATTTAAGGAGGAGGGATGAGGTAGGGATTATGCAGACACAGCATGACTCACTCAGGCGCTGTCATATCGCACTTACAGCTACCACTGTGTAAATAATCACTAACGCTTGGGAAGAAAAATGCACACGCACCCAGCTAAACCCAGTTCTTTTCCTACTGAAAGAGGCTTGAAATTTGGTACACGACTAATTATAATAATATTTATTATTAAATGTAAAAATAAATAATAACTAAATTTGTTATTCATAACAAGACAATGTGCTGCAAAAGTAGTTTGGATCCTTATAGAACCGTTTAGTAAAACACTTCCGATAATTCAGAAATTAAAAGTAACATAATCATTCATTATAAAATTAATACTTCCTTTCTCGCTGATAGGATTGCCTCCGAAGGGTTCTGATTAACTGCTGAACAAGATTTAGCTACTATTTCCTTACAATCAAACAGCCTTTCTGCAGGAATTTGCTAAACATCTGCTAACATCTTCTAACCGTCTGCTAACTTTACGACTCCTCCGCTCCCACAATTGTTCCAGAGCTCAGGCAGAGCTCTGCCAATCTGCTTCAACAGATTGCTCTGGTATAAAATAAAACTTTGTAGAAACTGATGAAAGAACATTAGCCACCAGTTCTGGGGTCTGGAGGTTGGGCGCTTTGTGTGGGCATCCACACTTCCCATAACACTCCCAAGTCAGCATTTGCTGAACACGGTTTCTGGTGGTGTGCTGTTGGACTGTCCTGACTTTGGGATAATTTGATGGTTTGGGTTCTGAATGTGCCTGTTGGTTTTAAGGAGTCCTGTTGGGTTTTAGTACTTAGGAATGAAAAAGAGGTGAAAAAAGCACATCAGAGAAAACAAAATATATGCAGCTGTCAGTGAATTTCAGGAATAAGATGCTCAGATGCAATCCAAATTATGACATTTTCATCATACTTTGTCTCTTACATAACATTAATCACATCTATTTATAAGCATTTCTTCTGAATCAATTATTTTTTTAACTTATTAGCAAATGTAGCAATAAAAGTTATTTTTTTAATAATTCCTTTTAAATAATCATTTTCTTAAAGGAAGTACATCCAACACTCCAGATCCAATCCACTACCACTAAACCACAGGAATATTCAGTTTAAGTCCATTACCACTGACAAAAGAAAAAATTGCCATATTCAGAACAATGATAGGTATAGTCGCTGTATAGCTCATAAAATCTTCTTTCAAGATTTTTGGGAAAATCTGATGCTACTTAATTTGGCAAGCACTGGCTGTGCAAGGTAACAAACAGCGGTACAATTCAGGTTTGGTACAGAGCACTTGTACAGCAACAAAAATGCACTTCTGATGAGATTCACAAACTCTAGCAGGAGCTGGAATTTATGTTAACAAACCACTTTTTCTGTTCTTGCTTTTAGCTAAATGGAAACCTTACAAGTAAATAGCATAATGGAGATAAGGCACTGAAAAATTTCAGTATTTCTATTGTTATGTTTCATCCCTTGACTACTCAAGGAATTCTCTAACTGATATAACTTTTTGACTGAAGTTGCAATAGATTAAATTTATCCCTCCGAAGCTGGTCTAATTTTAGGCTCCTTTGTGGTCTCGTTTAGGGCTCTTAGTGAGCATTTATTTATTCTTTTGTTCTCTCTGATTGCACAAACCTACAGAATCATAGTAAGAGAAAGCTACAGAATGTTTTAATAAGGTGGAAGCACTTCACTTGAAACTGTGACATGAATTGCTAAAGATAATTAAATTGAAGCCACTGAACCAAAATCCCAGGCAGATTGTACTGTAGGCTCAGATTAAGGCTTCGAGCTTTATAATAAACCTAAATGAGATTCAATATGGATCTGACTCCTCCTACAGTGTAAGAAATCTAACTCTGATCAGCTGCTTGGACGTTATCTTTTTGCTCAACTCCATCACAGAAGCCATTCTCTGTTGTGCAGATATAATTCATACGCATTTATTATTTCAATTTTCTACTGCTCCAACTATTTCCAGTATCACAATGAGGTTCTTGTCACCCACCGCTGCCTCCTAACCAAAGCCAAGGTGTTCTGCCCCAGTCTTGCCATCATTTCCAAACACTTTTACACTCTAATTTTGTCTCCATTCATCTGGGACCTGCTTCTGCTCTCACTGCAATGTCAGCAGCAGCTTTGCCATGAGCGTGAACCTTTCTTCTTCTTCTTCTGTGTGTCCTTTTTCCTCCTTTCCTTTCCAATAGCAGGCTGTTATGCCTGATTTTACTGTTAGCTTTCCTTTCAGTATCTCATGACACTCTCTAATTTTTTGCACTTGCATTTCCCCCTCCCACCCACCCCCATCCCTCCAAAGTCTCTATGAAGACTACCCAATGTTTTTGGTTTATTTCTTTACATCACCACCCCAGAAATCTAGAAAATATTAATCGACTCTACAGAAATGCCATCCTCCTCTTTTCCTGCTCTATTTCCCTTAACTGCTCTTTGTAGCAATTTTCCACTGATTTGTTTCTGAAGACAGTGTATCAAAGAGCTAATATAAAAAAGGAAAATAGCCATTTGCCTTCTTACACCTCTGTTTTTTCACAACGAACGTTATTTCCTATAGGATCATTCATTTCAACAAAACTAAAAGGTAGTAGCAGCAGCTTTGCTGTTTAGCATTTCACTAATGCATGTAAAAACAAAGATCAGACATGCAAAGCCTTCATCACAATTAAATACTATGAAAAGCATCCATGAAGCCATCATATTTTTGTTCCCAAACAAACCATTTGAATTCATAAAATTAGATTGGTATTTTGAACTTTGTCTGTACCTGAGGCACCATTGTGTTGAGGCATGTTATTGGAGAAAAGTTGACCATTATCAGAGTGACATCTTCAAGTGAACTCCAATTATTTCTTTATTAAAAAGGCATTTTGATTAGGTTTAATTATACAGCAATTATGAAAGCTACTGTAGTTACTGAAACATCCTTATTAGCCAGAGTGCAGAGATGGTGGTAATCTTGCTTCTCTTTTTATTAGTCGAAAAAACCAGCGCAGGGATTGGATTCTGAACTCTGTGAAAGTTCTGTTTAATTGAGCCAGAAGCTGCCTTTAAAAAGCAGATTTTTTTTTGTTGTTGTTGACAATTTTTTTTGTTCACAATTGTCTGCACAAATTCCCGTCACAGGTTCAATCCTAAGACAGTATATGCATTTACTGCACTGAAATAAAATTTTCTTATATGGCTTTTTGTCATTCACAGCATTGGTGTTAGCATCAGAAGAACATAAGTAGTTAAAAAAAACCACCTATAAATCCATTGATACTAAACCCGTAATGAATATAAATCTTTTTCGTGTGATTTCTATGCTATTCTGTGTATCTTCTTATTATAAAAAAATGAATTATCTACCTATTGAAGAACACATTCTATTTACAACCAAAAAAAATTATTTCCCATAGAAAAAAAAAAACAAAACCCCCACAACAACAACTTGCATTTTGTCATCCTGTGTGCTTCAGACACTGTGGTTATCTTTGGTGTACCAATTTTAGAAAACATATGATCTGATTATAGTCAACATGTGACAAACTCAAGAACACTAATATTTACTAATATAAATTCTGTAATTTCTTACATGTGGATGAGTTTCCATGTGACCCTGGAAGGATCTTGAAATGGCTGTTAGATCAGAAAGCAAAAGGCTCTCTGCATGGACCAATGCACAGGCAAAATTAAGTATCCAACTTCAATTTCTTTACAGTTTTCTCTAGCAATTTTTTATAATTTTGTCAAATGCACTAAGGAAACCTGTTCTGTGGTAAGTTTCATATGATACCATTCATAGCATATCAGGACATTTTCCATAATATTTCTGTAACAGGGTTTATAAATAAATAAATGAATGAATGAATAAATAAAATCACCTAGTTGTTTCATGCTGTCAACCCAACCACACTCTGTGTGCATTTAACTTTGACACTTACAGCCTTCACCTATTTGTTAATGATGTCTTTTACTACTTTTCTGTACCTGACAAAACAGTCTGCAGAGGAGCAGCTCTTGCTCACCTAAACATTTTTCCTTTGAAACCCTTCTGACACGTTTCTGGTCAGGCCACCTGATCTCTTTTAGCTGTTTTAGAAAGAAGCAGACCCATGCTACATTTTCAACTGCTCTAAAGCCCACTGCAGTCTTCTAATTTGGGTTTGTAAAATCCAAACCCCCACAGATCACGTGAATCAGAATTTGTTGCTTTGGTTGACTTAAAAGATGTGAAATATTTTTTCGATAAACAAATGCTTTGGAAAAAAAAAAACCCTATGAAATTTCAAAATATAGTATCTTCCTCCTTTTCAAACCAAATTAATCATTATTTTTTTTTGCAAAAGTAACCTGTTTTAAAATGTTGAATTGCTATTTAATTTTTCATTTTCAAAGTGGTTCCACACTATCAGGATGCCAATACTGCAATTTATAATAAAGACAATCCAAATTACAGAAGATTAAATGGATATCACATTTCAGGTCTAAGCTACTTTAATGAGAAAATCTGTCATCACTTTACAACAGTATTATTTAATTCTTAAAAGCACAGAAGGCAAAGGATATAGGTGCAGGTTTATTTCATTTAATTCTAAGGGTGTTAGTCTCTGAACTTTCAAACTGAGTTAACGAAAACATTGAATTGTCAAGATTAAATGGTCTAAAAAAAAAAAAAAAAAGCCTCCAAAGGACTACTATACCTGGGGGAGTTCTATTAGAGAAGAAGTAAATGCAGAAATCTTAGTGTATCTTCCCATGCCTGCACAGCCTGGCTCATAGAATAGAGGGAGGTTTATCAAATAAATTTCTAATCAATGCCTTCATGCAGTTTAATTTTAGCATTTTCTCCCACCTATTCCTATAAGATTGCTTATTGCACCTAAACCTGTGATAATTGGAACAATTTTCTAGGACTGTGTGTATGCAGCAGTTGGGAAAGCTCTTACATGACCGTTACATTCCTAAATTATAAATTGTGCCTCTAATTCTTGATTAAGAGCATCAAATGTAGGGTTGAGCGCAGCGTAACTGGGAGTTACATATGTGTCTCTGAAAAGATTACCTTCCCACTCCCAAAGGAGAAAGCAGCTTCAAGATTATTAATTTCTTGTGAAAACCTGTGTCTGTGTCTGTCCGTGTGAAGCGGGGAGGTCACTACCTGTGATTCTGACACAGAACTAACAGAGAATAAAGCGAGGAGCGCAGGCGCGGGATCAGATCCGGCAGCCACCACTGTTTCCATGCGGATGCTGCAGCTGTTGAGAGCAGAACCCCCCCGGTACCACCTGCCTCGGCACGGTACTCGAGCCAACAGCACAATCATCTTGTCCTCACTGCCTGCCATCATAATTCAAGTGGATTCAAGTAGAAGTGAGGAGCCCCCCCGGTGATTTAGCAGTGGAATCAAATTCCTGGAAGATTACAAATCTTTCTATAAACCTAATGACCCAGTCAAAAAGTCTTTCTATAAACAAGATACTCGAGCTTGTGGATATTAATTGGTGCAGACTATCAAATGCATTAGCCATTTCTAAAAGCATCATCTCTGCATCTACTGCAAAATCAGTAATTGTTAATATGTCTACAAGGTTTTCTGCATCAGCTATAGCAGGGCATTTCTAGCAAAAGTAGAAAGAAAAAGCTTCTCAGCCTGACTATATTTTATGGAAATAGTTATAAAAGCTGATTTGGAATTTGGAGGGAATTAAAAACACAAACCACACACACACACACCCAAAAGAAAAAAAAAAACAGAAAAAAAAACCAAAAAACCCAAACCAAAAAAAAAATCAAAACAAAAAAAAGGTTTGTATTCCAGGTCAGTCAGTGGGTTCAAATGTATAGGTAAAAAGTATCCATTCTTCTTTCACTGTTAGTTCTGTGAAAGTCACAGAAGTAGAACTACTACAGTAAGTTGCAAGATCCTAACTTTACAAGTATGTAAATGAACAGACAAGCCTGGTGTCTGAGTGCGCTTCATATTGTGGGGGAGTTTCAGTAGCTGCTTCGAGCAGTTGTACAGAACAAGTGGGGTTTTGTGCACTATAAATCCTGCTCACTGATTTTGGTCTTTATAATTCAAAAGGTGCTCACAGAATACTGGTAGTACAAAGAAAAGAAGCCAAAAGATAATGTTTGACTTTTAGACAAGACAGCGTAACCTAATCAGCGAGGTAATACTTCTCTGACCCTAAATTCCTTGACCTCACAGCAGATTTAGTCTCAGAGCAATTTTTTTTTTTTCTTTCTTTTCAATTCTCCTACAGATGTTCACTTCCTTGGGGCAGCCTGTTTACTTGCAGCATATCACTTCCATTGTTTTTATTACTAACTATACTAGTTAGTATAGTCTCAGGCCAGGGCACGCTGCAAGCAGGGCCACCTGCCCCTCAGCTCTCCCCTGCAAAACATAATAAATAAAAGATGTGCACCGGCAAACTGGGCTGCCTGGGCTGCATGCAGAGTTTGAAAGAGGAATGTGAAGGAGGATAATGAAGAAGACAACTCCTGGAGAGCTGTTTCCAGCTGTGGGAGACAAAGAAAGGAAAATGCTACAGGCATTGGGATGAAAATGTAAGTGGCCACGAGGAGCTGGTGTTACGGGCCATGCAAAGCCACCCTTCCTACGTGGCACAAGCAAGCGCAGGTGTAGCACAGACAGGCTCTAAAGATCTTCATAGGAGAAACTAGTTGGGTTTTTTTGTTTGGATGTTCTTTTATTTTCTTTGGGGGTTTTTGTTTGTTTTGTTTTGTTTTTAAGATCTAGATAACACAAGACTGAAATGACAACATGGCCAAATAGTGCGCTATGGGAATTGGCTCTGCAGTATCTCGGTGTCTCTGAGCAGAGCAGACAGCCTTTGCTGTCTAAAGAGTTGTGCAGTAAATGAGTTGGAGAGACTTTGGAAGACAGTTGGGAGAGGGGTTTACTTATCTCTAAGGACAGAAGTGACTGCATCACAGACATTTCACGCCAAGAGAATATCCATGGCTTAGCTACAGCACGAGGATGAGAAAAGACCAAGATAAAGATGCTGACCGGAATGAAGGGAAGAATAACGATAAAAATATGCAAGGATGAAAAAAGGAAATAAATAGTGGCTAAGCACTGGTACAGGAAAACTAGTAATGCTGAGGTTAATTTATTGCAAAATGTCAGAAAGTAGACATTTCAATTTGATGCAGAAAGATAGAGGGGAGATTTAGCAAACACCCACACCTGCCTGCCTGTCCTTCCCTGTTGTAAGGCAGCACTGAATTTATACAGGTGTACCTTACACAAAACAGTTTAAGTCTGGCAAGTTATGAAAAAAACATCTTTCTGATAGCAACTGGCAGCCAGAATTATTTGCATTTTACTCGTTTGCATTTTTAATTATCACATAGCTACAGAAGGGAATTTTACCGAAAGAGCTCCTATGAAATAATTAGTCATAAAAGCATCTAACTGATTAAAAAATTACACAAATCTCAATGTCACAAGAGACTAGTATACCTTTCCCGAAGTTGTAAAGTAATAAGATTTTAAAATTTGTTCCCCAGAAGGATTATAATACCATTAGTCTTAGGCAATATAAAAATTAAAGAAAAGAGATAATAAAAGCTATGCTCTCTCCTGCTGTAGCCTAACTTTGAAATAGAACTTTGGAACTGAAGTAAAGCGGTGAATAAGCAATACAATCTTAATGGTAATTTTTCAGTATCTAAGGCAGCAGATTTGTACTAAACCGTTCAGTGAAGCATCCTTCTAACAAGATTTTGATAAACGTACACCCATTTTTGAACCCTATTGCAAAGATTATATGCTTGGGAATTAAAGTTTTCAGAGCACTGAATTTTCAGACAGACATTTCAGATTTTTTGAAAGGAAACCTTCACTTAATTTTGAGGCAGAGGGTTTGACGCTCTGAAGTATTTTTCCATTATTTCATGTAATCTGGAAATTCAGAAACTGGAAAGTACAGAAAATTCAGAATCTGCTTTATTTCAGATATCCTTTCTTGGTTTCTTCAATAGGAAGACACTCTAACAAAGTTACTGACATCTCTTCTATATTTTGTGAAACTAATGTCAAAGTGTTTTTAATGAAGATGCTATAGTTTTTGCTCCCAGTTGCCCATTCATGGTAGATTCTCTTCTGCTCTAAATGAAATGTGTTAATTTTTTTTTCTGAATTAATCTTTTACTTCATTCCTAAAGGGAATAAAATGTGGAACTGGCCATTTCAAAAACAGCACCTAAACTGAGAGCAGTCTACTTCTCCAGTCTCCTTGGCTACATACTGCTAAATAAAAGCAGTCCCTAATGCCTCTTACCGGCTTTATCATGCTGCTCATACTGCACAGGATTTATCCTTGGAGACAGGATAAATGCCGCGGTCCAGAGCCAAGTCACGGAACGAGCTGATGGTTAAGTATGGGCAGTCAGGAATTCAGTGTGTAAGCCAACTCCCTGCTTCTACTTTTTTTGCAAACACAGAGCCATTGAGAACTCAAGTCATTTTGATGCTCAACAAATTCATAGATTCTGTGGCAGATTAAATTTGTTTGCACAACCTGAGAAGCCTTCAGCTATATAAAATAGTGACAAAAGCATATGTGCTATTGCAAAATATTCTGGTTTCGATAGCCATGAGATGTCGCTGAAAATACCTACGTAGAGCAGAGAAGAGGACTACGCAAGCAGAATGTGGTTTGGAGGTTGCACAGCTAATGAGAGAGATAGAGCTTGGAAGCCACATTACATTCAGCGGACAAGGTGGCTGGGGATGCTGCAGGCTGGTCAAACTACACAGGCGGTTTTGTAGCAAGGGATAAAGGCTTCCTACGCTCGGCTGCTGCTCTCCTCAGCCAAACTGAACAGCCCCCTCCTCCCTGGGAGGAGGGCAAGCTGGAGGGTCCTGCTGCATCACGCAAGGAAGCTTTGCTGGGGCCCTTCCAGCTCCCTGCCCCTCACCCTCCAACTGTTCGCTTCTGCATTCCTATGCTGTTGACACCCTGGTGTATGCAGTTCCCCTGTATCACCTCTGAAGTGGGATTTGCTGGGGTGGGAAGCGGTCCAGCCAGGCTCTGCAGGAGAGCTGCAGGTGCCAGGAAACGCTGTTGCTCATCCCCCTGCTGCCCCTGTGCCATAGCTGCAGTGGGCTGCCTGGAGGGCTCACACAACCAGATGGATAATGAAGACAACGTACCTGAAAGAAGCCCTCACTGAGTAAAGAAAAAATTGCCGGAATCTAGATTTCTTAAATATATTAAATATTAATAGGAAGTATTTCCTGGGGCATCCTTTCACAGTTTTGAGCTTTACCTATGAAAACACTGTCCTACGGCTCTTTTCCATACTACAGTGGGAAATCAAGTGACATAAAGATCAGCTGACACACATTTTGCAGTTTGAGTAGGAAGCACTGTGAAACAGCAAAATTATATCAGGATTTCTTTTTTTATTTTTTTTTTTAAGCTAAGAATTCCTTTCCTTTAGATGTGAAACCCTTTTCTATTTAGCAAGCAGAAGCGGGGTTTTAACTGCATGATATTTTTACATGGGTGGATTGCAACCATTTAATGAACTATGGATTTGAAACATACAGCAGTAGGTTGTATTCAGGAGATACCAGAAAGTGAAGAAAGATGAGAAATATTTGCTTTGACATTTTGTCATAGTTCTGGAAGATCCAGGACAATCTCTCCTATAAAGTACAATAATATTATCCCAATACTACAGAAAGGCAACAAGACTTACCTTATGAGGAACATGTATTACAATGAAATCAAGTCTTTCAGTGGACAGAGTTGAGAAAAATGAAGCAAACAACAAGCAACATTGTCAAAAGCATGCTTCACTTGTTTTAAAGAAAGCAGTATTAACAGTCAGAAGAAAACCAAATCAGTAAAAATAATGATAAAAGAATTACTGCATGTATCATAAAATTTGAGATTAATAAAACCTCTGGAACACATCTGATAAAACCCCACTGATGTAAAATTTTTGGTTCCAGTATAATAAAAATACTTCAAGCCTAGGACAGAGATAATGACTATCCCATAAAGTATAAATCTTTTAAACTGTTCTCTGGTTGAATTAAATATTTCTTCCCAAGAAGACAGGAGCAATGCATGTGTGCGTATGCACACAAACGTGCATGTTCATATATATAAATATGTGTATAAATATAGACATACAGACGTAATTAAATACATACTGGTATTCTAAGTACAGGTGAAAAGAATCTTCATAGTTTAGAATGTCCATATTGAAAAGGAGTAACAAACATATAAGTAAATGAGGATGAATGAAAACTTTGACATATCGTTAGATGTTACACTGTGCATACTGTGGCACAATGATGATCATGCTGTTGTCTCAGCAATTCCTTAAAGTTCATGAGTCAAGATCATTCTGTAGTCCCAAAACCAATGTCTTGAGATTCCTTCCTGTAGGATTCATGTGGAAGAGGAAATGGTAAGCACAAAATGAAAATTTTCTGGCATTATTGGGGAGTTCCTCCCTCTTGGGAATCAGTACAAGACACTGTAAATACAAATTTGTTTTAATGTCCTTTACATAGTTTTAGGCGTTACCATAACTCTAAATATTTTATAAGCGGTTTAGATGGTTTTAATAATAGTATTTTTGCATTTCTTCATTCAATTACCAGTCTATACTTTTAGCTTTCATTTTAATGTGGTTTTTAGTGTAAATTTTCTAATCAATTTCTAAGACCTAATTAGTTTACACAGAAATACTAGAAACCCCTACAGAAATAGTAACACAAAACAAAAGGAAAGAATTGAGAGGCATCACCAGTACCCACAGTGACCACAGTACAATAAGCCAGTAAGCTGGGTTCACAGCTGCTTTCTGTCATCAAAAGGGATGCTAGGCAACTTAAGTAATTGATAAATTCAGCATGTAATTTATAATCACCTAATTGGTCTGTATCATTTAGCTGATTTGGAGTAGAAGTAGGGGTGGCAACTAGGTCAATATCTCTTTTTGCTGATAAAAAGGCAAGGCAAAGCAAGTCAGCCTTAGAGACGCCAAGTACCTATACAGCTAAATCTTGCATTTTATGTTTCTTCATATCATACTGGCAGTTTAGGAACCAAAGCCATGGCAGCTGATAAAATTTTAACACCAAAAAATGTTTAATGGCTGAAAAACGTAGTACAATGTACATGACTAGCTCAATAGTTAAAGAGTTAGGAGGCAGATGGGTAAGGAGAGGCCATCAGCAAAATGCTATAAAGACATCTTCTCAACTCTATATAAAGTAGAGGTAAAACAGAGTCAAGGGAGCCTGGCACGTCTTAAATCTGAGTATATCTGTCTGGTTAGAAGAAGTTTTATTTGTTGTTTCCCCTATTTTAACCCTAGTCATCTCTCATTTAGTCTAACAAAGCACAGATAGCAATGTTGGAAAGCGTAACACTAGTGAAAAACAAAACATTTGCAAGATGTTCAACAGCAGTTAAATCAATCACACTTTCTTGTTCTTCATGGTAAACAATTACAACATTCTTCTAGTATTAGGTGAAAAAGTATGATATGGTCACTGCAGGATGAGACAATTAAGATTAAATTATTCCCACTCCAGCTACAGCTCAACAGACAAAACTGTGTACATTTGGGTCACTACGAACAGGTTAAACACAATTAGAATTGATCATTCATAATTTTCAAAATTATCAAAGAAAAAATATGCAGTATGTACACGGTTCCAACACCAACAATATTGTCTAACCCATCTGATCCTAAGAATTCAAATCACTAAGTATCTCATTAGTTTACTCTTTGATTTCACTATATTTCTTTTTTGTACGTCAAATTGTGCACTGGTCAGGATGTTCTACAGAATGCTTCAATTAATGCCTATCTAGAGGACTATTTCTCAAAAGTGTTACTCAAATTAAGGTTCAAATTAGTTATAGATTTTGTGCTCAGCTTGAAGTATTAGTACCATTCCAGTTGGTACTTTGAACAAAGCTCCACTCATCAGATATTTCATTGTTTTGGAAAAAAAAACCAAAAACAAACCAAAAACAAACCTGAAGAAACCCCGAACATCTTATTCTATACTGGGGTCAGTTCCAAGTCAGATTATCACATGGGAGACATGGAAATAGCGTGCCTCCAAACATGCAACCTTTTCCCTGGAGTCCTGTGAGAATGAGTCACATCACCCTTCTGACAGTGAGGTCTATCCCCTGGAGTCCCCTTCCTTTCCTCCCTGTTCACGGTTCCTGGTGATCCCCTAATCACTTCCAGGTGATTTCTCCTGTAAAATACTTCAGAAGGGCAACGCTCAAATATTCACAGAATCCCAGGATGTTTGGGATGAGAAGGGACCTCCAGGCACCATCCAGCCCAAGCCCTGCCAAGGCAGGGGCACCTGGAGCAGGTTGCACAGCGTCGCATCCAGGTGGGTTCTGAATGTCTCCAGAGGAGACCCCACAGCCTCCCTGGGCAGCCTGTGCCAGGGCTCTGTCACCCTCAGGGTAAAGATGTTTTTCCTCATATAATATTCTTAGGCTTGGGGTTGGCTACATCTAGCATATAACCTCCCTTCTTCGCTTCAGACCAGGTGCATAAAGATAACCTTCGGTAAAGGTAATCTCAGTGTTTCTGCAGTGTTTTAGGTATGCATAATAGATGTTCTCCAGAACATGTCACTTGATGCTTCCAAGTGTTAAAGCGACTTTATGATGTGAAGCCTTTTGAGAGCAAACATCCATCTTCAGTCAAGATCTGAATGTACAGTTTTTTTGGGGACACTGAGGGTCCTTTAAATAATTTAGTTCACAACACTCACTTAAGGATTTTACTGCTTTGATTTTCTGTTTGGTTTTGGATCTCAAGTTCTTGTTTACAAGAGGACAGCACGTTAACATGTCAAGGTAAGGCAAACAATTTTATAGTTTTCTACAAACTCCAAATGTTTCTTTATATCCTGCAGATTCACGGTTAGGAAAGCTTACCCATCCAACCATTTGAGGTAGTACGGTGATAAATCCATGATGAATCCTACTCTTATTTTACTTGCATAGAAGTGAGGATTTTTCATCACCGGAGTTCACTAGCTGCTCACCAAACACTTTGATTAATAACGTAAGAACCAAAATAGAAGGAAGGTGCCTAAATACATAGCTAGAGGTCATTGCAATCTCACTCATGAGGTCATGCAAGAGGGAGCAGCCTCGCCTCCTTCATTGCTTAGAAGTGGAGAATGGACAGATCATTTGAAAGAACCACAGTCTCTATGAGACATGCCAGCAGCCTCCGATGAGCTGTGACCAAAGCAGAATTTGGATCCACCCCTGCAGGAGGGGGCCTGGAAATCAGGACCATGTTAGCTGAAAGGAACGTGCTTGAGCTTGTAGGCCACAAACCCTGGGAGGACAAGGAATGTGAATAGATAACAACCAACAGGGTGAGTCATGCTGAGAGAAGATAAGGGAATGAGGAACAGATGGCGCCAAGGATAGGTAACACCTTGCTGTTAATTGATGGTAGTTAACCACCAATCAGGGATTGCCTAGTATGCAAGGCTTAGCTTCAAGAACCAATCTGTTTAAAACATGCAGCTTCTGAAAGTGTATATAAACTCGTGCTTCTGTACATTAAATTGACATCTTGCTCGCATCAAGCTATGTCCCGTCTCTTCATTTGCCGCACACCCCTGACCTGCAGCTAGCACGAGTACAGAGCACAGATCTGCCGGACTTACTTTGCCATCTCTTTGATCAGGATGCTGCCACTAGCTTGTGATTATTCAGCGAGCAAATCAAAAGCTCTGTGACCGCTCCACAAACCCCCAGCAGAAACATTCCCGGCGCCTGTGCTGCCAAGGAACAGGAGCCCAGCGCTAGCTGAGGCAGCTCCACGTGGGGCTGGGCCAGCTGCTGTTGGGACACCAAGCCATGGGCAGCCCTACTCCTCTACACACTGAGAGTGCGATGGGGAGATGCTGTGATTAGCTTCAGAGCCCTGGCCAGGCTAAACAGAGATGATTGAACAGAAACAGAATGACAGGGTGGGCGTGGGAAAACGGAAAGGTGAGACCCGAGAAGAAAAATGCCCTCGATGCTGCCTCAGGGGCTTGAATATTTATAGCCATCTTATGGACTACATCGTTGGACCTGAGAGCAGGGCAAGTGACTGAAGATGTGTTTGCTGCTGCACAAACCAAAGCAAAATTCTGGCAGACTCAGTTAGCCCTTTTCAGGCTGTGCTGACAAAACACGAAGTGGAGCAGCAGCTGTGCTTTCCTTTGGGGATACTGAAAAATACTTCTCTTGGATGATGCACTGGATTAACTTTGATAGCCAGTGGAAAAAGCAGAGGAGGTGCCAGTAGCTTGGTGCCAATATTTATGCTCAGAGTCCTTTGGGTTGGTGTTAATAATAGCACTAGTTTAGGTAAAGCTCAGGAGGACCAAAGGCTGCAATTTAATAACTATTATCATAAAACCAAGGGAAGACTCTGTGTGATCTGATCTCCCCTTCACAGTTGCCTGGCACTAAGTAATTCTGGTGAAGATCACACATAAAATCAAAGCTTTCTGAATTAAGCAGGCTTATTCAATTCCCATGAAGATCATCAGGAATTTCTCTTTGTAACAATTTAAAAATGGAAGGTGTCGAAATTCCAGATGATCAGTAATGGTAGAAAATGCTAAAACAGATAGCTCTTCTCTCTATAGCTTAGCATGATATCAGCCATTGATGTCTTCACACACTGATTTTTAAAAAACACAGTGTTTCCTTTGCATTTTTCCCAAGATTTATGATTTCCTTTTGTAAAATAAATGCTGGTGACTAGGAGAGTCTACATTCAATGGCACCATTTACAGCTAGACTCTGCGTAAGTAATGCTGTACAAACTCTCTTATGTGGTTCACCAATGTTCCCTCATGGGATTAAGTTTCAGGCATTACAGATTGTCCTGAGAAAAACGAAGGACAGCATATACAAAATCCTCTGTTATAAAGGACTTCATGCATGCCTTTTTAGATCCCAGTATCATCACCAGTGATGTGAGAGCAAAGGCTTAATTTCATTTCAGCGGGATGTAGACTACACACCCAAACCCCATCACAGCAGGGTTATCCAGCCTCAAGAATATACCGAAGAAATTTCACTGCAGCACAGATCACTGCTGTACAGAGGCAAGATGAAAAATTAATGCCGTAGGTCAAAAAAGGAAACTCCACCACAGAATAGAGCATTCCAGGAACAACTGTCATACTGAGATTGAAATTCAACCAATAACAAGATGCTTTTGGAAGATGCAGATAGAAGCAGCTGACAAATCAAATTCAGATCCCTGAAAGTGTGCAGCTTATTCCTGGAAAAATGTATCATCTCAAGTAAAAAGTCAAGTGTTATACAGTAAAATTAGAAATGGGAAATAGTATTTTTTTTCACATTAAGTTTTTATTTTTAAACATTCGTAAGCATTGTATTTTCAATCCAAATCACATTTGTGTAGAACAGCAGCTCTACCTCGCACTGCAGAACAGTCAAAAAAAAACTTTTTTTGGAAGGAAAAATGAGTCCTCCCAGATCAACATATGTAGAATTCTAATCAAAATAATAAAAAGCCACGCATTAAATGCAGAGTTTTAAAATACAGTCATTTGTAGGATAATAATTGAAAATATTCCCCTTTCTGCCTTAATTCAAAGCTGTATGAAAGCAATTGGAAGTTTTATATGAACAAAAAGTGACAAGTTAAATTGGACTAAGTTGAAATAACTGGCACTACAACAATGTTTAAAATACCTCTAAAATTTCCTAGACATTTGTCAAAATGAACAGCCTGGGCTTAAGACAAAATGACAATGTTGGAGTTTTTTTGGAAAGCACTGGGGACTACAAGCATATGTTCTGAGAGCATTAAACAATAAGAATGGTTTGGCAGAAGTTTCTTGAATATTTGAAAACATAATTATGCAAAAAAAGCCCCCAAAACCCAAGTCTCAGACCAAAATCATGTCAGTTCTTACTTGATCAATCTGAATCACACAGTATCCCATGTGCAATGGAACCCAATCTCTTTATCTAATTGCTATGATAATTATTCTCAGATACTAGAAGAACAAGAATGGTCCATCTGCGAAGGAATTCAGTGCTGCAGCACATAAAAGTAATTCCAGGAAAAAAAGAATAGGCTCAGTATGTGGGAGAGAGTACATGCGTGCGTATCTGTATATGGGGAATATTTTTTTAATATACTTTCAGAGGATCAATATACCTGCAGATATGCTTCTAAATAAAAGAAAATATTAAATAATGATGTATTGTCAGGGGTTTCTATAGTACGTAGTAAAATAAATAGCGAGATAAAGGACTACTAGGCAGCAAGGAGAAGCATAAAAATTAATCCTTCTTTGGAGTCATATTCATACAACTTTAAATATACTACTTTAATTATATGCAATGTTTCTAAGGCTGGAAGTCCCCCTTCTGTATCGGAACTCCTGCTTTTACATAAAGTATTCAATATATTCAAACTTTTCTGTTCACTACTTAATCTTATTAATGAGGGGTTGTCATGGCTTAACCCCAGCCAGCAAGTCAGTACCACACAGCTGCTCGCTCACTCTTGCCCCCTCCATGCCCACCCCCCACTGGGATGCGGAGAAGAATCAGGGAAAAGTAAAACCCATGGGTTGAGATAAAAACAGTTTAATAATTGAAATAAAGATAATCACAGTAATTGCAATGAAGAGGGGGAGAGAGAGGAATAAATCACAAGGGAAAAAAACACAAGTGATGCACAATACAGTTGCTCACTATCTGCCCAGGCAGCCCCTGAGCAGCGATGAGCTGGACCCTGGCCACCTCCCCAGTTTATACACTGAGCATGACGTTCCATGGTGGGAATATCCCTTTGGCCAGTTCGGGTCAGCTGTCCCAGCTGTGTCCCCTCCTGACTTCTTGTGCTCGCTGGCTGAGCCCAGGCAACGTGAAAAGTCTTTGGTTTTGAGTAAGCCCCACTTAGCAACAACTAAACCATCAGCGTGTTATCAACACTGCTCTCATACTAAATCCAAACCACAGCGCTGCACCAGCTACCAGCAAGCAAATTGACTCTGTCCCAGCCAAAACCAGAGCAAACAATCACCATTTTTAGGATGCTCTCAGGAAGCATTTATTGATAAGTAAGGCCTGAGGCCGCTCAGTATTTCTTTCCAAATGGACTTTGATCAAATTAAATCTAGTTTTATAAATGTTGTTCCTACCCACTTCTGTGGCAGATTAAGTGACCAGGATATTGTGACTCCTGCTGTCTCCTCCAGCAAGACAGACGTTGTCTGTGTTTTCCTATTACATCCCCAAGAATCTGCACATTCAAGTTCATTTATTAAGACTGAACTCCTGTAACTCCCTCTCCTGCCTTGACACTACGTTGTAATGCCTGTTCAGAACATCACATGGATCACCTTTGCATGTTTTTGCATCCCATCTTTTTCCTCCTTCTCCTCTTCTTTCTTCCCCCTTTATGACATCCAATATAAGCACCTTGACCTCACGACAGCTGTTTGTGTTCTACCCAAGCTCGCTTATCTCAGCCTACTACCAGCTCTGCTATCTCTAGTTGGCTTGAGACACCAATCTTCATTACCACCCTGTCACCTTTCTGGTTGGGTACTTTTGTAATTCCCTGCTTCATAAATATCTGAAAAATAAATGTCATTATTTCTACTGAGAAGCTCCCTCGCTTTCCATCAAGCCTGCACAAAAAACCTTTTTAAAAGCTAATTCTCAGGTAAGACTGTAGCACGGCTCAACAGCACCTTGTTGACTTCTTCCATTCACCTCTGTTCCTATACCTAAACAGGCTGTGACTGTATTTTTAGGAAAGTTCTGGCAACTTTTACACAACACCTAGAAAAACAGTTTTTTGTTCTATCATTAGAGCACTTGGTTAATAACAAATGATAAAATATGGTAAGGGTATTACTTATTACTTTACCATCTATTTTCTTAGTATTGATAAACCTGTGAAGACTATCACTGTATACCGACAGACACAAATAATCTAGCTTCTCACTTTCGTTGTGATTACTCCACTGAGCTAACACAAACCATAATCCCTCCAACAGCGATCAGTTTGTATCATTCGTTTCTCTCCTCAAGCAAACCTCCTGTTAAATTTGAAATTCTCAGTCCTCTTTTCCTGCAGCTGCTGGCTAAATCAATACCGTAATAGACGTGCTCTCAGCAGAAAGCCGCCTCACTTTTGACGCTGCAGTTGGTCAAACAAATGCAGGCAGCTTAGGTTCCTTCTTGTCAGGCCCAGTTCCACAATACTGTTGACCTTGTAAAGCTCCAGATTCCTGGAGCTCTCGTATGATCTTCCTGAGTTAACCTCCCAGCTAACAATTTCTGTTAAGATAAATTCAGCCACGATGGATAAGAGCAGTTCGCACTGTTTCATTGTTTGAATAATTTAGGCAGATCCTTTGTACTTACTGCTACCATACTGCTTCAGCGGGTTCAGAGGGGCTAAGACTGCTAAAGACTTTTTAATTTAAAACATATGCAACTCCTTTAATTAAGATTCCAGTCTTGCCAGAGATTCCGTGGAGTACCCTGCTGACATACAGAGGTGTGTACTGAAATATCTTTGCAAAATCTCACCTTGCAACTTAAAAATAGCAACACTGTGTTTTAATCTAATGTGT
Source organism: Falco naumanni (assembly GCF_017639655.2). Classification (NCBI taxonomy): domain Eukaryota; kingdom Metazoa; phylum Chordata; class Aves; order Falconiformes; family Falconidae; genus Falco; species Falco naumanni. Next base: position 116,182,815 of record NC_054055.1, read on the forward strand.
TTTAATGTTCTAATGTGTTTTAATCACATGAAACTGGAAAGAAAAAAAATGATATTTCCATTACCAACAAGACATTTGATAAAATCCACTTAAAGTTTGGCAAATATACAAAAGACGACCCATTCTTCTGTCCCACAGCAGCTTTTTAAATATGTCAATCATGTTGGAAGCTCTTTTATTGGAATGTTAGATTTTTCACAATCCTGAAGTTATTTTGTTGCAAAGATGAGGAATGTTGCTGACCTAGCGTTTAATGCCAGTTCAGCAGTAGTAGGAAGGAGTGAAGGATACTGATACTCGATGTCGCCCTGCTTGCATAACGTTTCTTGGCTTTGCTGCCACCTGCAGCAAAACGCAGGGAAAAAAAGGCCAGTTTAGATATTTCTGTCCTACTCGGCATCATTGCTTTCCAGTCCCTCTTCGTGACCTGCATGTATTGATTTTCAAAGTTTATGAGAAACAAATAGGAAAGGGTGGCTTCTAAACTAATTCAGAATTTCCCAAATGTTAAAATGTTTTGTGAAGGAAAAAACCCAACTATCAGGCAGTTGATATGCATGTTTATTTCACTAGATAAAAAAAGACAATTTAAAACCATGTGGAATTGAAGCATGTATGCCTACATATTTATTTAGACATTTCAAGGCATCATTTCCCCTTTAAAATTTCGAAATCCTACTGATAAATAACAAAACTCCTTTCCATTCTATTTAAGTGCTTAAGTTTCTTTTAAAGGTAGCCTGTGGGTTTTGTTTTGTTCCATTTTTGGGTGGGTTTTTGTGTGTGTGGTGTTATTTGATTTGTGAGTTTTGTGGTTTTGGGTTTTTTTTGTTTTGGTTTGGTTTTTTGGGTTATTTTTTTTACAATAGCAAATATAAACTTGCAAACATTACCTTTGAATACACATTTCAGAATTCAAAATACATGCTTAGTTGAATGACTTATTCAAATGTTGCTAAATAGAATAGAATAGTTCAGTGTGGGGCCTACAACAATTATGTAGTCCAAGTACCAAATATATATACTTTTGAAGAATACCTACCAATGATATATGTATATCTTCTTAACTGTGAAGTCACAGACAAACCTTTATAATTCTAGGTTGTTGGGTTTGTTTTGTTTTTTTAATAAGTCCCATTGGAAAAAGAAAACATTAACACTACAGAGGAAAAGCAGATGGTCCAGCATTAGGGTGGCTTCACTCATTCTTCTCAGCATCAATTGAAAACTAAGATTTGACATATTTCCTGTTCCTCAAAGACCATCATTTGTGGCTTCCAAACTGTAAAACAGACAGCTCAATTAAAACAAAAGCAACATATAAGCAAGTTATCACTGAAAGGGACAACTGCCTTGAAGAGCTGGCCAAGATTTCTGTCTCTACCTTTTGTGAAAAGTCTACTAGACCTGTTTGTCATGATAAAAATACAGGGCCTTGTTGGATTGCCCTTCTCCCCCCTGCTCCCAACTTGAATAATCATTCAGTTTTCCAATGGTCGTCTTTTATCTCCTGCTTCTTAGGAAACTTTCCTACTAGATGAAAAGTTGGACATAAATCACCCAATATGTAGTCAACCTTCAGTGTAGGTCACTGGAATCCACTATATCTAAATATTAATACAACTTTATAATGTATAAGCTATGGTTAGTAGGGAGTGTATCTACTCACCTTCTTTTCATGCTTGAGGCCACACTGATAACATCAGTCCTATGCTTCATAACCTCTATCAAGTTCTAGTAAACACTGGATACCACTTTACATCACTGTCTTAATTTATAAAGCAAGTTATGTGAAGCAATCCTCATATTGGGTCACCCACGTCACCTTCAAGCAACGCAGAGGACAAAGGTCAAGTTATGGTATCCAAGATGAAAAGCTCAGCTACAGAACGAGTTTCTTTCCTTTGGAAATACAGGAATCTACTCTTTCAACAACCACCCCCTCACAAACTGCTCTATTTCAATCTTCTACCATGACCAGGTCCATCAGAAGGAAGCTCTACAAACAAAAGCTTGAGAGAAGACCTGCCAGAAGTTGCACACATCCCACTGATCATTTCAGTGATGCTGTGGATGGGGTATGACAAACATTAAGCCAAACAGTGAAGGGAAGGAGCAAGATGTCTTAAGGTATGCAGGCACTCCTTGTGTGCCTTCTGACATATTAGTTGCTTATTTTTGGCATATTTGTCCTAGCACTTAAAAAACCCACAACTATGTATACAGAAGAGTTTGCTGGATTACACGCCTTCCCATGTGACAAAAGAGAATTTAGTTCAGTAGCTGCACCCGCCCAATGCCTGAGGCCATGTAAATTGCACAGAGGTTCCTGCAGGTTAATTTATCCTACAAAATCTTTACCAAGGGGAAAAGGAAAAGCTCCAGCTTCATTCGCAGATCTTTCACAGGCAGCTTTTTTTTGGTTTGCATTTGGGGTTTTTTTGGTAGACTGGACACAAAATATGATTGATGACATTTAGTTGAATATTTTTTTTCCACACTACCTTTTGTCAGATATGGTTTCTAAGGACAACAGAGAGTGAAGCCTTTGACCGCATCCAGCGTTCTAAGCTGCTGAGCAACTGCCTCAGAAGTTTATGACTTTAGAATACTGCTCAAAGACCCCACTTGAGGTAGTGACTCTACTGGGCTCAGTACCGCACAAGTATAAATAACCATGTGAGAGCCATGCTCCAAAGAGTTTGCAAGCCCATCCTCTCTATCAAAGATAATTTAACTCTCTGGCAGTAAATCCAGATCTGATTTAAAACTAAAATAAAAAGAAACCCCAAGTTTTGCACGATGAACTCCTGACAACTTACAAACAGCAGAGCTTCAGAAATAACGAAAAGGGAAAAGAGACTAGAAACTCAGCACGGAATCTGGATTTTCATCCTGAAAACTGCATGGCTCAAGCTGAAGGGGGAGAAACGTTACTTCCATGGACAAACATGCTGCTATGGGAGAGAGCAGAGGACAAGACCAGTATCACAGGAGCAGTTAACAGAGAAACTGTCGTTCCCTTGGGATCCTTGTACAGCTGCTGATCAGGTACAGTGAGACCCTGCCAGCAGCAGCCACCTTTGTGCTGGGCACAGAGAGGTGAGCTGAACACTCACCTAAACGCTCCCCAAATGAATGAGTTCAGCTTTCAAAGTAAAGATGAAGGCACACATTACGAATAACAGCAATACAATTTCTGCTGGCAATCCCTAACACACTCTTATATACCAGCTTCTGAACAAACTCCTTCCTTGAAATTACAAAGAAAAATTTCTACTGAAAACTAGGGCAAAAGAACTGAAACATGAAAACAAAACCTGTTCTCGTTTTCAGTAGATAACAAGGAATTATTACCACTTTAGAAAAGAGTATTAAGGAATACTATGTGTCTTTTACCTTCCTGCAAATTTAGAGTTAAATTTTTATTAATGGAGAAAGACTGAGGACATTCTGATTATTTTTTTTTTTTTTGTTACTTTTTAAGTATTAGAAATTACAGAGATAAGAAATTAAGGAGGAAGGTGTTCTGTTCTTTTCCTCAGAAGTACCACTTCTACAAAGAGTACTGATTTTATTAGAGCTTCAACCAGAAGACCTTAACAGAAAGAAACACAGATACAGGAAACTGTATTCAGGCATTCTTCACAGTTCAGAGCAAAATGGTATAGAATTAAAGGACACAAAAAAACAATAAGCCTCTTGCTTGCTATGCTGTTCTTATTTTGTGTCTCAATGGGAAGAGAATGACAGATGGAAGTATAAAGTATGTTTACTCATATCAGGCCTTTGATATGCAAATGCTTGTTCTGAAAGAATGAGAAATACACTGACCAGCAGACATCCCCTCAGAAGGGGAGCATCACACAACCTGAGGGAGAAGAGATATAAACACTCCTTGGCAGATGCATTATGAATACTGACTATGGCAAGTTCTGCCACAACACTTTCCTGAGGGAAGCGTTACGTTTTGAAATGTAATGGCCTGACAATATTCAAATGCAAAGAGTAAAAGGAGAGTGAAATATCTCAGGGATGCTGCTAATAAATAAAATACATTCACTCACCTGTGCCTTTTTTTTTTTTAATCTCACAAATAGTTGCTAATATGAAAGTGCTTGTTGTAACTCTGCAGTGAAGCCAGAAGGGTTTTCAGATATGCTCAATCTCTTTTCCAATGTGAAAAACCAGTATCGCCTATTTTCCACCATGACACAGTATAGAGTCTGGATGCAGAATGAATGCCCCATGAAGCTCAGAGTACAGCTATACAGTAACGTTTCAGAACCAATAATAATAAAAAAATTACTTCAAGCACTGTAGCAAGGGTTAAAGAATACTATCTTTTACCTGATGATTTTAACAGAGTATTAAAGCAGGATCACCAAGATGGTAAAAACCAAAACTACCCCACTCACTTCCCTTGTATTTAATATACTCAAACTGCACAGGGTACTGATTTTTTATTTTCTTAAGGATTCATTACCTTCTCCGACCATCACCAGCACAGAGATCTAATGCAGAAGAAAAATACTTCAAGATTTTTCTCAAGTTATCCCTTTTTCAAGATACCTGCCACATCTAATTGTTCACAGTGGAACTGAGGTCATGCATTTCTCTCAGCTACAAGTCTTTTTTGAGAAAAAGGGTTTCCTATTATTATTTTAATAGCTTTATCATAGAATTTTCACAGTAATGACAGCTATTGTAAGCATTTGTTTCTAAAAAAGCCTGTGTTTTATATCCCTGCTGTAGTCCTCTTGAAAAACAAAAAAACCCAAAAAACTCAAACAAAAAAAGCCCCAATAAACAAGAAAGCACAACCCCACACCCTTCAGAAATCGAAAACAAAGAACTGCAGAAAGTAAAAGGACTGATGTTCCAGCAGTTAAAGCCAAAAATAAACACAACATTAATATATTTACTATTATTATTGCTCACTTATGAAATAACATAAAAGTTTCATTGTGCTCTTGTCCCTGAGTTTCAGGTTAAATTGCTCTGCTGATGCATTTAGCTAAAGAGGGATAAGGTACAGGTGTAAAGAGCCCATCAAATACCAATTACTTACATTGCTTCTCTAGTAACTACACTGTGTGGTTTTTTGGATGCAGGCAACTGTAAAAATTACCAAAGACAGAGATTTAGTCAAAAATCAATAGGTTGTTTTATAGCTACTGCACCTTCATTTCTTCCAGGTTTACCTAATTTATTCCTACAGACTAGGAAAATCTATAAATCAGAAACAAAGATAACAGTTTTATAGGTTCTCTTGAAAGAAACTCCTTTTTTTTTTAATTATGTACAATTCCTTTTCTGTGAACTGTAAATATTGCTGTCCAGTAGATTCCAACATTGCTTGCTATTCCTTACAAATTAAACTATTTTTATTGCTACTAGACTAGATACTACTTCAGAAAAAACAAACAAACAAAAAATACTCTAAAGCATTTTAAATTAGTATTTTATCCACAGTGTGGAAGCTCTTCTTTCTGATCAGCAAATTATAGCCTTCACGATACATTTACAACACAGTAGTTGCTAGCTACGGAGAAGTAACTTCACGTAAAAGAGTCAGTACCATAATTAACAGTCGCTACTACCGGGATTTGGGGACCAGAGATGCTAACCAGTCACGTCTGATGGAATATACCAGCGAAGACTTCAGGGCTGGCTCGAAGTCCTTGCAGCCCTTGCTTGGTAAATGAATAAGAGGTGCATCGACACCTTAAAGTAACTTAGTTGTCCATCTCACTTCTGGGCCCTTGGCCGTCCCCGTCACATGTGCTAGTTCCCTCCTGGTCTTTCCAAGGTGGAACCTCGGTCTGCTCCCGTGGAAGGAGGGTTTCTCTCAGAGGCTGCTCCTGGGAGGCAGGAGCAGCTGTGCCCACACCACTCTCCTGTGGGAGCTGTGATTCAGCTCCTCATGCCACCGTTATGGCAAGGAGCAGAAGGAATAATTCAAATACAGCTATTCCCATCAAACACCCGGACACGACTGCAGCAAGACACTGTTTGCCAGGGAGCATCTCCCAGCACCCAGGCCCTGGTCCCCCCACCTGCCTCCACCAGGTGGGCACACAGGGGAGGGAGATGCGGCTGCTGCATCGTGGACATGGATTTCTCAAATGTACTACCGGGAGATGTGTACAAAACCAGTGCCATCCAGGCACTGGTACAAGAGTGGTACGGTATGAAAGAATATTTCTTCTTCAGAACTTTTTCCCCTACAGTATTGTCACACAAATTTATTCCAACACTCACAGGGTAAGAGCAATCTCAACACTGCCTTTTAAAGTGATGTGGTTAGTTTTTGGTTCATTAGACTAGGCAATATATTTTATTAAGTCATATAATTTTATCAGCAGACAGCTTGCAAACAACATTTTTATGTTTACTGTTTAAAAAAAACCCAACATTATTTCTCTCTGTAGCTGTGGTGATTAGCATGACCTGTATTTTTAAAACAACAAAAATATGTCCACAGAGAGCAATCCCACAATTATTTGCAGGGGTGGTTTTATTTATATTATGATTACTACTTTTGCTACAGCTAACTGGAACATGAGTGGATAGTTTTAAAATTTATTCTTATTTAGGCAAGCCACCTCTTCCTTTAGAGGATGGATTCAGTTTATGCAGGTTTTTCCTTTCACAGTAGTTTGCATTACGGCTTTTTTAAGATTTAAATACAAAGTTAGTTCTAAGTTTTAAAATGCCATGATAATACATCTGCATGTAAATGTCAGATTGCTAGCATAAACCAGCCTGAACTGTTAGAATACATTTTTCCTACAACTTTGCTTCGTATATGGCTCATTTATACTTAAAACACACCCCACCCAACAAAGGGTATGAACTGCTGCATAAGTATTAAATCAAGCTAATGGAGAATTATGGAGGTGGTTGTGTCTGCTGATCCCTGTAAGCATTGCCCTCCCTCTGACCGGAGCCTATAAAAGTATTTAACAGTTAAAAAGTTGACAACTAGATTTTTTTTTGGTTATATTTGTACACAAGTATTAACAGTTACTTAGTCAACCACCGACTTGATTCTGGTTTGCCTGACCTTAATGGAAGTTCGCCACTATTTTACTTTTGAAACTTTACTCACCATTCCTCAACTGCATCATTGCCCCACTCCCAAAATGATACAAAAAGCCTGTCAGGTTCGATTAAATACTGAAGGCCTGATACTGAAAATTCTGACTTTGGCATGTAGTATTTTCATATGTACACAGCACTACAGGATCCAAATATGAGTCTTAAACTCTAACATAAATGGTAAAGAATAAGAAAGATGTTTTAAAAGTTGATGTAGTAAAGGACTTGGCAAAATGATGTTGGCTTATCCTTAGTTTCATCCCAATTACTGTATTAGAAAACCAGCTCCAGCAACAGGAGACAGCACAATGAAGTCTGCTAGCCTGATTAGTGAGAAGAATCCACTCACAACACACTCATTCTCCACAAACTGAAGACCCTGCCCTCAAATACGTATTTATTAAAGAGGGCATGCACGTCAGTATCTGAGTTTGTTCTTGAGTGAATGTATGTTAGCATGTTCTTGCTGCCATAACAAACATGACTAATCCTGGAGTCTGAAAATGAAAAGTTCCTGCTAATTTCAGCTAAAGTCACGTTGGATGTTGCAGGTTTCCCAGTTGGATACACGTCCTGAATGGTCCCCAGCTTTTAATAATTGTTCAAAAGAAGCATTTCAGAAAAACTCTGGAAGATGTAATTGGCATGGTTTTCAGTTTATCACTAAAATCTCTAAAAGATCCCTTAAGAACACACAGACCAGAATAAGTATACTTCAATAATTTATTTGCAAGTCTATGTCATGTCTTACTTGAAAGAAATACTCAGCTTGCTTCACAGGGCCCTATACCACCTCACGCCTGCTATCGGATTAAAGCCTAGGTTTCAAAGCTACTAATACATCAGTAATCAATTTTTGTGTTGTAATTACTTACTGTAGAAAGCCTTAAAAGTTCACAGTTTACCTACCACCACCACATAAAGCTGGTAAGAGAGAAAGCATTTGGCCTGTCCAAGGCTACCTTTCAACAAAGTATTTCTTGGATGCCTTTCAGTTGTGATCAAACAGCATGAGTTATACCTGATCCCATTATTCCACTCCACCATTTACCACTATTATTTACTTTATTCTGTTCTGTTATGGCATAATTGATAGTGATGCAGCTGTAGAAGAGAGATTTGCATTCAACTGTTTTAATGTCCTCTGCTGCCATCCATAGCAACAGATGTAGCTATCCAGAATAAATAAGGATAGCAAGTTATCTTTCCCCACATTTCCAGAGTTCCGAAAGAAAATTTCTTAGGTTATGAGTGGGACTGTTTTCTTAGACAGGGCAGTTGTATTCCATTCAGGCTAGGATGAAAGCTCTTTACCGAAGAGAAAGGTTTTGGAGAGTTCTCTGAAGCTCAGGCTCATCTAAAACAATTGTTTGGCTAAAACTGTGAATAATTTCTTCCCTGCTTTTCTGGTTTTTATTCTAAAATTGGTAATAAAAACTGACAGACATGATTGCAGAATTTGGTGGCAGTTAACAGGTTGGTAAACAATCACTAATAATTCCCTGATACATTAATTGTGTAGAAGAGAAGGGTGAGAACGGCAGTAATCTGGAACTGTTGCTCTACTTCCACCCTAACAGTCTTGCCAGGGTCTACAAACATACACTGCATGCTGATCTGCATTTTGCACTAGCAAAATTCAGATTAACTTATATAAATATATATATATATTAACTCAAGAAAACCTTTGTGTTGTTTTTTTTTCCAGCTAATATGGCTTATATTAGCCATTCATCAAAGGGAAAAATCCAATGAAGTTTAGCAAGTTTCCCACAGACTGACCAGGAGCCATCCTGGTCAGAGCACTGAAAAAAACCTCTCTGTAACAGGACTTGGTCAACATTGCGGCCATTTCCTTAAGGACATTAAGGATGTGAACAGATTTCTTTCTTTTCTGCTCTCCCCGTTCATTTGTTTTTCAGAGAAACACAATGGTTTCTGTTGGGACTTTTCACTAAATATTTGGAATTTCAGCAAACGTTAACAACTTTCACACATGAAATTTTATTTCAAAACTTTAGTCACCTTATCAAGTTACACAAAGCAGTGTAGCCCACACAATTCAAGTCAATATACATCAATACATGAAAAGTAAAATACTTAAAAAAATTAACCCTTCAAGCCCCAGATATTAATCACTTGTGAGTGATTAGAATATGATTTCCTGACAAAAGTGAAACATTTTGCATGGTTGTGGTAAAATAATTATTAAAAAAAAATAGAGGATCCAACAATATCAAGATATCCAAAAGCCACTCAAAAGAGTTTTGAATTTTCTATACTGCAGTCACAATCCATAATATTTTTTTCTATTTATTTTAAATTTTGCATTGTTAAGGATACTTCATGTTTCTCAAGGGAAGCATTTTAAAATGCCTAATGTAGAAGGAAAAAAGTAGCTTTCTGATCAATTTAAATTTTGCCCCCCCCTCCTGTCCTGAGCTTTCCTTTGAACAGTTGAAGAGAATCCCGATTTTTACTGAGAATTGAAAAATAAATCTGGCAAACTCAAATTCTCTTATTAACACGGTGTCTCATGACCTGTTAATTATGGTAATTATTTGTATAATTTTAAACTGAGATAAATATATAAAATGATAACAATGGATAGTTTACAAAGAGAAGCACATGCAGAGGTAATCAAATATATTATTCATTCACTGTGAGTCAAAGATTCCTTATTCTGGTTTGAAAAGAAAATTTACATATCCCTCCTACTCTGGGTTTTGCCTTTTCTGGCATCCTAAATGTTACAAACTAGCCATGTCTTCAGGCATTCCCCCAGGTCTCTCCCCAGGGCCTTTACTGCCTCCTGACTTGGCGCGACTTTGTAGCTTCTTTTACATTTTCTGTTAAACGTGGTGGAAAATTTATTCTGAGTAACAAAGACTTTTGAATCTTTAACTATTATTCCAGTCTCCAATATCCCAATGATTGAACACTAAATTCTTGCTATCCCTGTTAAAGCATCTTGAACATACACATGGAGTACAAGGCTTCTCCACAACACAGTGGTTTAGTATTAAAGTGCATTACATTTGAAAATCATGGTTTCTCAAATGTTGCTTTAAAATAATTGCAAACAAAATTGTAAAAGGCAAATTGCACATTTGCAAACAAAATTTTGGAAACAAAATTGTAACTGCAGCAAATTGCCCGTGGGCCAGCAGTGTGCCCACGTGGCCAAGAAGGCCAATGGGATCCTGGGGGGCATTAGGAGGAGCACAGCCAGCAGGTCAAGGGAGGTGACGTGACCCTCCCCCGTCTATGCTGCCCTGCCAAGGCTGAATCTGGGGTGCTGGGTCTGGTTCTGGGCTCCCCAGGTCGAGAGAGACAGGGAACTGCTGGAGAGGGGCCAGTGGGGGCTACCGAGGTGATGAGGGGACGGGCCCGTCTCCCTTATGAGGAAAGGCTGGGGGAGCTGGGGCTGTTCAGCCTGGGGCAGAGAAGGCTGAGGGGGATCTTACCAATGTCCACAAACATCTCAAGGGCGAGTGTCAGGAGGCTGGGGCCAGGCTCTTCTCAGTGGTGCCCAGCGACAGGCCGAGGGGCAACGGGCAGAAACCACAGCCCAGGAAGCTCCATCTGAACATGAGGAAGAACATCTTTACCCTGAGGGTGACAGACCCTGGCACAGGCTGCCCAGGGAGGCTGTGGGGTCTCCTCTGGAGACATTGAGAACCCACCTGGACGCGACGCTGTGCAACCTGCTCCAGGTGCCCCTGCTTTAGCAGGGGGGTGGACTGGATGATGCCCAGAGGTCCCTTCCCACCCTGACCAGTCTGAGATTCTGCGAATATGATGGCAAATATGGCCTTTAAGATCATATTCACCAAGTGAAATAAATACTTCAAGCCACTGGAATACTTACCAAGTTTGGGAGGTGTTCCCCCACCCTGCTTCTTGCCTAAATTACCAATACGTGTAGATACTGATATGTAAAATACTGCACACATTCAAATGACTTTTGAATATGATTTTTCATTGCTTTTTTATCTTGACTACTCAGTTTTTCCTTGAAGATTGGTTTACAGTAAAATTGAAATCTGAATTTTGGACTCTGCACAGAAGATATATTGCTATGAAATTTATAGTTCCACAGGGACTTTATTAGGGCTGCTACTGAACTGTGCATCATTTTAATTAGAATTAACACTTTCATCTTGTTTATGAATATATGTAAGATAAGCTTTGAAATATTTAACATCTGGGAATACCATCAATCTGCCACAGCGAAATTAAGACATTTCACATACATAACTATTATTATATAACAGCCAGATACCAAATAACTAAACATTCATTGTTAGCATTTGGAGTATAATCTCTCCATGCATACATTTCCACATCCTTTGGGAATGTATTTATGCTTTGATCATTATCCCTTTGAAGCAACACTTCTTTAAAGACAGGCATTTCAAGTGCAGTCCTTGACTCTGTTAGATGTTTCACTGGTAGGTACGAGACCTATTTTACATAATTTATTCCACTGTTAGCAGACATATCCCTAGAACAGCACAAGCTTATTGCAGTGCATTTGTTCCCAAGGATCATCTACCTTTGCCAAGGTATTTAATTTATGGGAAAGAGAGATTTACAGAAATTACTGTCCAAAAGACCACCGTCACCGGGTCAGCCACCTCTTGTGAACTCAAGATTCTTCCCTGTGGAATATTCTTTTGCGATTTGATGGGGCTCCTAAAAGAAAAATTGGTGTGTGTGTGTAGGGAGGACAACACATGACAGGACCAGACCAAACCAAAAATATCCCCCAAAACCCTTCAAGAAAAGGACTTTCTGCATGTTAGCTAAACCACCATGGGACTGCAGACTCTCTCTGAGCTGCTGAGGAGGAAATGCAGGGAGCAGTGACCAGCCGCTGGTACCTCTGAGAAGGAGCTAAGGAAGGGGCAAGACATGGGAGACCCCCAGCAGCAGAGAAGGCTCCTGTAAGAGAAGCCCTGGGGGCTGCTCCAGTAGAGTTTGGCTCCACAACTCACTCAAAGCCAGTTTTCACCGTGGCTGCAATTGATGCAGGATACGTGAATTCAAATGATGATTAAGAAGCTGCTGTGAACCATCCATCACCTGTCATGGCACTATTTAAAACCCATATAACAAAATATCAACTGCATAAACCTGTCAGGAATCTGTAATATCCAGCAACCAGTAAGAATTACCTTTAAATTCTATAAGCTGTATTTTCTTCCATACCCTTGCTGTAGGCACTAAACACCTAACGAACACCTAAGTTCCTCTAAAACCCCACAGAACTACCCTGTGCAGTTGGACATCAAAGTTCAGCACTGGAACATACGGTCTGGATATTGAAACACGTGGGTTATCTTTGGTAATAACTTTTTTAAAATTCTACCAATATAATAGCCTAGTCTTCTCATGCTGACAAGTCAAACAATTTTTACATTTAGAAAACAGTTTTGTCTTAGAAATATGTAAGAGAATAAAGAAACATGTAGTCCTCAAGCAACAAGAAATCAATTATTCCACTTTTACAAACTCAGCTTCCTGGCACACTATTAGAAGCACAGAACATTAAAGGACCATTTTTTTGTTATGTAATTGCTTTTTGGGGGATTTTTTTTTCTTACATAAAAGCAAGTAGAAAATAAGGTATGAGTAGCAGAAACAGGTCGTAAGAAAAAAGTCATATAAAGACGGAACTCAAACAACAATGGGGAAAATTGCAGAGAAACTCACTCAATCAAATAGAACCTTTTTGCCTGAAAGCAACTTAGATGCATCCACTGCTTAGAGTAGGCTGAAGTACAGTAGAAAAAGAACATAAATACATTCCAGCTTCCTGGAAATTTTAGTCTACACAACTAGATACCTACTGAAAAGATAGTTTGCACACAAGAAATATATTCACTGTATTCGGTTCGACCCTTCAAATCCTACATTCAAGTTTAACCACTGATCAGCATAAGAATTATTTCTTTAGTTCTGTATAGCTTTGGAAGTATTAATCTTTTAATCAAAAAAATCCCATGGAAAGTCTTAACAGAAAACTTTCTAGAAGTGACATATTTAAAAGGAAAATGAAAGTAAGATCTTTAGGATATACATGTAAACTTGTCACCAGAATCTTCCAAAGATTTACCAGCAAATGAGTTCTCTGGATAAAATTCATTTGTTATGTATCATAATAAAATTATGAACGGTAAGTTTCTGTGATTTTCTCTCTTCAGGTGGTGTTGTAGGGTTTCCTTGTTTGTTTTTAAATGTTTGCAACATTGCATAGAACTGTACAAAATGCCTTGTGTGTCTCTTGAATATTTAAATTAATTATTTGAAGAAGTCTGTTATATGATATGAAAGCAGAGATAGACACAAAGCTTTGAGAGATATAGACTTTAAAATGCTTACATAAACCCCAGCAAGAGTGATGCTGGAAGAGCAGTACAACCAAAAGAGCAAATAAGAAGTACTGGTAGAAGCACAACCACGTTTGTTCAGAGTGCGCATATATGGGGACTGAGACACCTAGCAAGCAGGAAAATTCTACAAGTAGGTTAATAAATAACAATAACTAATAATAGTGATGTAATAAACCACCTTTTTTTTAAATTTTTTTAACCTTACAAAGGTGGCAATACCACTTTTGTAAGGTTATCATAGGTACGTCAGGGCAAGGAAAGATGCTTAGAAAAAACTAAATAGAACAGCATCTCTAAACTGTATCAGATGTTCAGTTGTATTTCCTTTTTATATTAGTACCAGGTGCCAAGGCGAAACGGTTCTGCAAGTGAGCACTCAATGCCACCTGCCCAGCTCAGCTCCCAGTACAGGTCTTCCAGCTCCCCACAAAAGAGTAAAGCACTAAAGCATTATGGCACTACAGACCCAAAAGAAGTATCTTTCTTTTCAGAGTTTGGCATCCATAGCAGCTGACCTTTTGAAGTTCCTGTTACTGATCCTCTCTTCTTGCCAAGAGACCTGCCACAGCCCTCAAAAGGCACCCACCTGCACCACTTCTCTTGAAAGCTGCAAGCTGGGTGCTGCAAGCCCCAGTGGAGAACCGCCCGTCACCGGCACATCCATCAAGCTGAAGGCATTGAGCTTCCTGCACATGACAGAGGTCAGGGAGCGACGCAGAGCCCTTGCTTTCCGACCCCGAAGCAGCTCCAGGACACACTTTACTCGAGCAGTGCTGCAAGGCAATACGCTGCCAGGGATGTGGTTTTGCATAGGGAGGAACTGTAATCACAGTCAAACTTCTGCCCCCTTCAAGAAGCATCATGGTACAAACCCCAACCTAAATTGCTGAGGACAGAAAAATCTGTAACTGGCATCTCAGCCTTCACGGGAATTTTCCTTCCTCTCCCTCTTTTATACAAAGGTGTCAGTCATAAATCCTGCAGCTAACAGTACTGCATTTGCCATCCTTTCCTCCCTCCCTTCATTTGGCAAGAGCTTAAGCTCACAAGTAGCCTCCCAACTGCTTTGCTCAAATAATGCCTCTAACATGACAGATTTTGGTGGGGGTAATTTCTGAAAATCTTTTAAACATCACTGACCTTGAAATCTAGTAGTTAGACTATAAAGTCATTCCAAGTCATGAACTATGTCAATCTTGCAGTGTAAAACAACCGCTTTTGATATTATTTTCAGCCTTAAGCTTTAGGAAGGAAAGGATGAGTCAGTTGGCCAAAGCAAATCTCATCTCACATTTTTGCAGAGTTACAAAAAGCAAATATAGTTAAAGTTTTTAAGTACTAATACATGTTTATATGAATTTTGTATTCAAGACAAACTTTGTCAGAAACGTCTTTGCACAGTTACTGCACTCCTGCTTGTGATTCCTAGGTTACACTACGCAGAAGGAAACCCTGTATTGATTGCTTTTGAAATTACATTTCTCAGCATAAATGCTTTAATAATTGACTGAATAAAGTGATGGGAAATCTCTACAAGAACAGTTCCATTACAGAAACTGTTTTATGGTTTATTTGTGAATGTGTTGCCAATTAATAACTTGCCTTGGAGGAAGTACTGGTGATTATCTCCAGATTTTGGAGCTCAACTTTATGAGTTCTCAAAGGGACATTATCTATATTGAAATAATAATGATATTCTAAAAGGTTTCAATTATTTCAAACTATGAATTAAAGTCCTTGTGCTCAGCAGTGGCATGAGAAAAAACTTTAAAAAAATAAAAATCTAATTCCTAGATTCTGAGAATTTCCAAGCCAGAATTCTCTGAACATTATATAAGTATACATATTTTCATAAAGTGTTAATATTTAAGTGAAATTTCTTATTATTAAAAAAAAATCCACAGCCTATTGCAGTGTAAAATCTTGGAAACTTTCAGTGAGCACAATTTTTTTCTGAGCTTATATTTATTTATTCAGGGCCCCACCACAAGTCATCAATGATGAACAAACATTCTAGAAACTGAACTTCCACAGCGACAAATATATCAAAACCCTATTAAGCCAGAACTGTTACTTTGCTGCAACACGCGGCTATGGATGTCCTTAAGACATGATTTTTACATCACCGTGCTGTACACAGAGTTTCTTTGCCCAATTAGTGGCCAAGTTTGTAAGCCACAGCTTCCTCAAAGTATTTCTTTTTCAAAACTTTCAATTAATTGAATGCCTAATAGAAGGCATTTTGTATTCAGCCAATGTTATTAGGTCTTTATAAGTGAACCATGATTGTTTTATTCTCCTCCACGTGTTTGTCAAACAAGACCTATTCAGAACTCATAAAGACATACATTTTTCAGCATACTGAGGAAACCTATATGCTAACAAAAATACGCAATCATAAGAAAAGCCCATCACACTTCCCTTGCAGCTGGAAGAAAGCCTCCTACAGCTGTAATGAGATACAAGCAACCAACGCTGAACTTTTACACCCATTAAATACAGCAGGCCAAGGTTTTCGCTCAAGCAAAACTCACCTATGTTCAATATATTTGATTGCTGAAACAGTTAAGGTTGATCATGTGTGAAGTGCAATGAACGTTTTCCAAGTCAAATTAATCTGAAGTGTTTGAACTCGCTTTAGCTACTGACTCCCAGAACAAGGAAAAGAGAAAAAAAAAAGTTGTGGCAAGCAAGAAAAAGCTGTATTACCCAAGACCAGAAAGGCATCATTCCTGTTAGTCTCTCTAGCATGAGACATATGTTTTGAGGCCAAATCCCCTCACAGCAAGGAACACAAGACAGTAACACAGGTTAGTGCCTTCCTTCTTCACCTCTTGCCGTACTACAGCAAACAACCTGCCAGTCTTTATGTTATCTCCATTTTTACCAATACAAGAGTAATTTGGGACAGGCACACCAAGAATAGGGCATGACCAAGTATTCGATTACAACT
Organism: Falco naumanni; assembly: GCF_017639655.2. Classification (NCBI taxonomy): domain Eukaryota; kingdom Metazoa; phylum Chordata; class Aves; order Falconiformes; family Falconidae; genus Falco; species Falco naumanni. The sequence continues at coordinate 116,199,270 of NC_054055.1, forward strand.
AGATTATTACTGTTGGAAGACAGAACCTTGTTTTATATAGAGAAATCCATCTGCATACAGATTTACAAAAGATCTGTGAATGAGACCTACAGACTTTGTTCTTGTTCCCCTACTCTGGCACTTCACAGACGTAGCACAGCAGAAGATGCCCTTGCAAGCCCTTGGGCTACATGCCCCAGCCCCTTCACACCTACAGTGTCAGAGTCTGTGGACCTAAACTGTTATCATCCCCTGTGTTGCAATCCCAGGACCCAGCTCCACTGCTGACACTGCCATGGGGATAGGCGTCACACATGAGTCTAATGGATGGGGCAGATGGGAAGATACTGAAGTAGCTGAGAAACCTGCACAGCAAGTTAAAACCACAACTCAAACAACAGTTAATGTACTTATTCTATAGAGAAATGAGTAGATATACAAATACATTTGTATGTATATGTGCATTTTATAAAACTTAAACAATTTGTTCCCAGCAGTATTACAAGTTTTACACACAACCATCACCAATGTACTTCTTCCAACACAGAAAGAACAAGTAATTGTGATTTACTATGGGCTGCTGCTAATGGTAATATAGTGGCATGATTTGACAAGTCATATGCAACAAGATCGATCACCGTGGTCCCTTTGACAATTTTTGTTTCCTGTTTATCAAGGATACTTGGTAGGGTCAATACCCAACAGTACAAACTAACACAAAACCTGAGACGAGACATCTCTGTGTAAACAGCATGCTTTTGCTTCTGAAATTTCAGATCTATGTGGACAAACAAAATGGTGACAGTTTTTCAGTTTGCAACTTGCTATTTAACTTAAGCTGGCTTCCTTGTTCCACTGTCAGAGTAGGTTTCAAACCAAATGCTGTATTTCAATGCACATTTCAGTATGAAAAGAAAACCCAGTAATTTCCCAGGATTAATTCAGTTAGCAAACAATGAGTTTCCTACATATGCATAATTTATTCAGATGCAGCTAGAAAAATCAAGGCTTTAATTTGAATTTTTAGAGTGAAATATTCTTGAATCCAGGTAATGGTGGCTATTGTAACGTTACTTATTTGCTCTAAATAAGGCAATGTAAGTCAGTATGTGACAAGACAGTGTGCAAACATCTTGTGGCCATTTACTATCAATGTTGTTTCCTTGAACGTAAAAACAAATAAAAAGTTTTTTGCCTGTCTTTTAAATCCTCACTTCTGAAGCAGCACCCCTTTCCAGCTGTTATATTGACTTTACTACATTATGATTTATCAAGCTCAACAAACCTGCAGATGGCAATAGATTAAGTAAAAAGGCTTGGGTGTGAGCTACAACATGAATTTATACGGTATTGAGATTCTTCTGGCTCCTAACTCAGGCACTCATTGAAGACAGGAATTAAGTAAGCACCTAAGGGCACCTGACACTGTTGCAGTAAACCATGAATGAAAAATTTTCTGTAATAAATTTAAGAAATATCCTCAGTTTAAGACAATGAAAATAAAATATCAAATCATACAGTTTAAAAAAACCAAACAGAACAAATCAACCCAAAAACAAAACCATGCATATCTTCAGAAGCTTTGCAGGAGCCAGACTGGTACCCAGTGTATAAGAAAAGGCACAAACATGTAATTTTGAAGAAATATAAAAGCCATAAAATCTAAGTGTTGAGAAAAAGGCAAAGTGAAATACAACAAAGTCAGATCACCTCATACTGGTCCAGCTCACTAAAAATTCATCTCTAATAGTAAATAATATCACATTAATTTCACTTGGTCCACCATACAATTTTCCTCCTACTTCAGCTAGGTAACAATGTTATTTTTAATTCACACTAAATGCAAGCCTTTCAGGACAAAAGAGCTCTCTACATGCAAGTGGAAAGTGGGCAGTGAAAATGAAAGAAAGACACAACACAAAATAGCTTGGCACATGACCTGGCATTTAGTAATTAAAACTACTATGTATGAACGTAAAAATGCTACCAGAAGCATCTGCAACGTCCACCTACAACAGTCATTTAAATTTTAATCTACTGTAAATATATACTCTAATGTATACAGTTCTTGAGTTCATTTCAAGTCTTAGTTTTTGCAGCATGCTAACAGTTACATGTGGTTAAGTATATTTAAAAAGTTTGAACAAGTCATTATCAATTGCTTTTCTATACTGTTACCTACGATCTGCTATTATCTGGGATTCCTATTTTTTTCATGTATTATCTTGGATTGTACTAAAAACATTTATTTACTGGTTCAAGCTAAAAACTGAATTTGGAAATGTCAAACCACAATGCCGTTTTATCCATGTTCAGAATTCAAGTTAAAATAAGTGGTGAATGCTCACAGATGTTGTGCAGCCTTACATAGGCTAGAAAGTAGGTTTTTTAGTGGAAAATACACATCACTGATAGTCACAAAAGGTCTAAGTACTACCATTGAAAACTGTGAAGTCTAAAGCTCTTCAGACTCACATAAATTATATAAAATAATAATAATAATAATTATAAAATAATAAACCATCATTTAAGCACAGGAAAATAGCATCAGCCCCTTCCACAGCACTTGCATATTCAGGAATTTGCTACAAATTCCGATAAATGATACGGCTGTTAACTTTAAAGAAATAATGCAACTACTTAATAATTTTTTGAGTTGGATAATAAGTTAAAAATACTATTTCAGAAACAACAAAACCATTTACATTAACTCCATAAGAGATCAGCGCAGAAAAGATTGTGATAGACAACTGTACTCTCTGACACTCAAGAAAGAGGAAGAATTCAGTGAGTTGTGTAGCCTTTCCATCCTCCCTGCTCTCGGGAACGTTGTCAAGGGATGCCTGCTAAGCACAACACGCCGTGTAGTGGTGCAGAGGGAACAAAGGATAGTGAAGAATAACCTTGGAGTTGATACTGATGGGTCTATGCTCATACGTAACCACTCCTCCTAACCTTCTTCACGCCACCTCTGGTGCTACCTCTACACATGCTCCCACCTACCTCCCCTCCTGCTCCTTCACAAATCGGCACTGGCTTTCTGGCACAACATTGCATGTGCACGCTGCAATGACGAGCTTTGAGGTGGGCTCACTGTGAGGTTGCACTTAAAAAGAAGGAAATTGAAAACAAGAGGAGGAAATTGAAAGGCTTTGGTTTCAGGGGGAAATGAGGCTTCAATTAGGTTAGTGTTTTTTTTCTTTAAACTGGTAAGTTTGCATTATCTTTCTTCTTACTTGTCTGCCCTATATTTTGAAAGGAAAAAGGAACTTACTGAAGTTCCATCCACAAGAAAAATCACTTGTGGTGGTCAAGGAGACAGATCGTACCAACTCATGCAACCACAGAGCTGCAGAAGTCCCAGGACCTTCTGCACCTGTCTCATCATACAACAAAGAAAGCACCGTCAGTGGAGCTTCTCAGTCCTCCGCTCATTCAGCACCTCTGACAAATTTCCTGCTGCTGGCTATCCAAAAGAGTGGGCAGGGAATTGTACCCTTTCTTGTAGGGATCTGCTCCAGCACAAGAGAACTGTTCCAGCTCTGCTGCAGGAGGGACTCTGTGGTGGAAAGATTTTCTCTTAAACGGATAATTTGCAGTCTTTGAAATTTAAATTTAATCTTATTTTGTCCCTTTTTGGTAGTCCAAACCTTCTTACACTTTTCATTTACAGATCTTCCTTCAGTGCCTATGGACTGGCAAAACAAAACAAAACAAACACCAAACAAAAAACCAAAACCAAACCATGAGTAAATCAGTACCTCAGAGAAAAACCCAAAAGAAGCATACACAAAATTTATCCCTGTAACTATTAGAAAGCTTGCTGTTCCAATGCATGGGGTGATGGTTGGATTTTTTTTTTCCTTTTTCTGCTTTCATGACAGCAGACAGGTAACTAAAGCATGAATATAATACTAACTTCTTGGTTTCCCAGCAAAAATGACATGCTATAGGTATATATATGAGGACGAGGTTAGTTCATATTTGCAAAATGAAAACATCTTCCAATTGACTCAGATGAAATGGCTGAAGATAGGTTGCCAAGGTAAAAATCTTAACACGAAAACATTACCACAAATTTGAGTAATGAATAAAAGAAAGAAGGGTTTGTTCAAGTAAACATATGCTCGGTGCATTCAGACATTGGTATCCCTTGGAAGTGTCCTTCAGCCAACTCAAGATCAAAGAATTTGAAATTTACATTCCTACTTCTTATTTATTTGTATTTGTTTTATTTAAAATAAACAGGTGAATGTCAATGCCTGTTGGTTTACATTTTAAAAACTTCTTCAACCCTTTGGGGGGTGGGTTCCTGAGAATATTCCTCAAGAGCAATCATCTTGTTACAGTTAAAATACACTTCTGCATTATGTTTGGTTAAAACTAAAATAAATCCTGAAATGATTATAAATTAGTATTTGCTATACATAGTTGAATTTTTCTCTGCAATTAATTGCTAACCTCGAGTAATACTCACAATTTTTGGTAAATCATTAAAAAGCTAGACTTCAGTAAACAGTCATCCAAGTTTTATTATATCATACCTAAAAAGAACTGAACTTTTGTACTTAAGCTTTTATAGTGTTTCTTGTTATGATTGTTTCTTTCTGTGAAAAAATAATAATAAAAAAATCACTTAAAGCCCTCACATGGTCTGTATATGTTACACATTTTTTAAATTTAGCACAACTCTTGTCTTGAACTGACATTCAGAGAAGATATGACATTGCACTTGCTACTTTTAACTGATGTTCAGTAGAACCCTGTGCAGCATCTCCTCCTTCTATGCTGTAATTTGTGAATGGGGCTGGTATAAATGATTCAGCAAACCACGTACTTCATATTAAAGCCATTTATGATTAGCATTGCCACATTATTGGTACCAATTGGTTTACTAATACCTAAAGAAACAGAAGAATATGTGAACGCTGCTGCTATTTCAGGACACTGAGGGAAAAAAATAATCTTGAACGTAGATTCAAATCACAGAGCAACAGTCTATTTACACAATCCATTCAGAGAAGATGCTATACTTAAGATTATGCCATTAAAAAGAAAAAAAAAAAGCACCACACAAATAACTCTGAACCTCTTGCAATCAATGTTACTTTTCCCCTCTGACTTCAGAAAAGGAAGACAGTCCTGAAATGAATGAAAAATTATCTATCAATGTGCCTCTGAACAGTTCTAGATGCATTGGGGTATACGTTTAATAAGTATGGATATTTTAATCTGGTTATGAATTATTCTCAGACACTTTCATTCTGAAATGATGCTTTTAAAAGCACATACAATGGATACAGAATACTGATAGACTGACAGACAGAGATAGATGTGCATAAAACCGTTATATATTGAATTAACTGAAGCATTGCCAGTTAGGTTATTTTCAACTGCCAAAATCTACTTTACTTGCCTCCCTATGATTTTAACAGCAGTCGTAAAACTGATCAAAGAAATTTTTTATTCCCATTCTTGCTGCTTTGTGAAACTAGGAGCAATGACAACAACAGAGTATCATTCCTTATGCCATTTAGTGCTTCCTGAAATAGAGAGTGTGTATCTCTACAGATATCAAAATAGAAATTTATTTTTTACATTCTGTGACAGATAAGACATGTTTTCCATGAAGAGCTTATTATTCCCCACTGAGCCGTGTGCCGGTGTGTAATTTAAAGTTTGACACCATTTGAAAGTAGGAAAAATACACTGAAGTATTAGCAAATATTTCCCACCACCTAATCACTTACCAGAGCAGATTTCAAAATAAAAAAATATTTTGAAAGTTATTTTCATGCAGAATAAATTTATCAGTTTTGAATATGTTACAAAATATGTCTACAAGCAGCACTGACAGAATGGCATCACATACTTCCAAGACACAGATTTCTAATTCCAGCAGTGGAATGGGAGGGATAAGACACCTTTGGGTAGGGATTTGGGGGAGGGATCTAGAAAACAAGAAGATCGTATAAATATATCTCACGTCTTCTTAACAGACTAAGGTGTAGCGGCTTCTCTTCTCCTCCTGCCTACCCCCTCCCCACTACTGCCAGCAAGATCAAAGCAAACTTCCTTTTCTGATTACAACGCATAACGTGCTTTTAATACTTCACATTAGCCAAGGTTGCTGTGCAGCTTCCCTAACACCAGAAAACCTGAGGAGCTCTTGAGCAAAATACTCAGGCAATAGCAGTGTCACTTGAGTAATTTATGGATACGGACTCTTTCTCCTCATTGCTACAAAACAGATGTAAAACCAAAGTAGCCTGGTATCTTGGTGACTACTGAGGCTTTCTTTACAATTATTACTGCAGAAAGAGTACCTTCTTCTCAAGTCATTTAAACAATGTAAAGTAGAACACGCAAAGTACATATATCCTTTAGTAACTCTTTCTGAAGCCATCAAAACAACTAAGAAACTGTGCAGTACGAAAAGATGCATGCCTTTCAAGATTAACTAAGAGTCACCTATCCAGCAGTCCTGGCAGGTGGAAAATAAAGTCTACACATGCACACTCCATGGATAGTAGTCTCAAACTGAATCCACAAAAGTGCAGAGTCCTGGGCTTTACTCAAGTATACCACAGCATTTACAAAGTTTTAGCAACATATTAATGTTCTGAACAGCACAAAAGTTAAAGTAATCTGAATTTTACCATTTGTACATGAAATCCAGTTCTCACAAAGACACAAATGCAACCACGCTTTAAAAAGTGGCAGTGAGAGTATTAAGGAACACTTGCATTGCACAGAAGACATGGCTTTTGCTCCTGCAGGTGTTCACTGTCCTTCCTATGAAAGTGAGAGGTTGATAAGGGAATAAAATAAATTTCTCTTTGTAGTCACCTCCAAGTTGAAACCTTGACTTGAAATATCCTTAATTTGCTGTCATAGTGACAAGGTACTGTTATATTGTTCTATAGATACCAGCACAAAGTGCAGTTTCAGCAAGATTCTTGAAACCACCAAGCACAGCTATCCTCAGAGAGACAGTTCTTTAGATACAAGAAGGTGGCAAACAACATTCAGCAACTAACTGATGTACTGACACCTACTTCACAATCTGTATTTGTACATTAGTCTTAGTGAAAAAACAATACTAGAGATACAGCATTACTTATATTATTGTAATTAAACCATTTTGAGCACTTCAGATTTTAATCTTTTGCATTAACTCTGAATAGGGCCTCAAGAGTCTCTAATTGAACTTGATACCTACTGATTTTCTACTACATTAATATGCATGTTATTCATGGTGGCATTTAACCCCCTTTGGTTTTTTTACAGAAGCATGGATAATGACGTTATCTCTTAAGGTAAAACCAACCCCTTTGTCTTTATGTGCTTACAGGAATGGTCTGAGTATGAGTTAATTGACCGTGAGCCAGCAGTGTGCCCAGGTGGCCCAGAAGGCCAACAGCATCCTGGCTTGGATCAGAGGTTGTATGGCCAGCAGGACCAGGCAGGGATCACCCCCCTGTACTGGTGAGGCCGCTCCTCAGACATGTTCAGCTCTGGGCCCCCCCTACAAGACAGACATGGAGGTGCTGGAACATGTCCAGAGATGGGCAACGGAGCTGGGGAAGGGTCTGGAGAGCCAGCCTGATGGGGGGTGGCTGAGGGAGCTGGGGGTGTTCAGCCTGGAGAGGAGGAGGCTCAGGGGAGACCTCATGGCTCCCTGCAACTGCCTGACAGGAAGGAGGTGGTAGGCGGGTGTGTGTGGGTGTGTGTGTGTGTGTGCGCGTGTCGGTCTCTTCTCCCAAGTAACAGGACAAGAGGAAACGGCCTCAAGTTGCACCACAGGAGGTTTAGATTGGCTATTAGGAAAAATGTCTTCACCAAAAGGATTGTCAAGCACTGGAAGAGGTTCCCCAGGGAGGTGGTTGAGTCACCATCCCTGGAGGTATTTAAAAGACCTGTAGGGGTGGCACTTGGGGACATGGTTTAGTGGTGGACATGGCAGTGTTAGGTTTACAGTCAGACTCAATCTTAAAGGTGTTTTCCAACCTGAATGATTTTATGATTCTATGACTAGATTCCTTCTTAGGCATATGGAGGGGAAAAAAGTTATTTTTTTTAAGTCACTGCTCATCTCACCCTGTGCTAGATACCTCAAACGTGTTAGAGGAATCCTGCTCCAAAGCCTATACTTATCTCCAGGTACCTAGATAATACATATATTATCTGTACCTACAGAAGGAGTCGGGGTAACTAGCTTGTCCACACACATGCACATTGTGGGCACCTACAGTTAGATGAAATGAAGGTCAACTTTAGTAACTAAATGTTTTCTTAGAAATCCACAATATCATGACTCAATATGGCCTTGCTCATTTCTGGACAAGAGGCATTCCTTGAAAATGTGATGCAGTATTTCCAATATACACGAACTATTTGCTGTGCATAGAATATCATGACTTTTTTGTTTAAAATTAAAAAAAAAATAATAAATCAAACAATATTTTCTTACCATGGCAGGAACCATCAACTTCTTCATATCCTACACTGCAGATGCATCGTCCTAGAGGCACAAGCCAATCCCCATCTGCTCCACAATACAATTTTGGAGTGTCACGCTCCTCAGCACTCTTCACACAGGAGCCTCGTACTTCCACCAAAGAGGAAGAATCAACCCTTGGAATAGTATCAGGAAACATAGCCAAATTACGGACTGTGAAAGGGCACTTCTTGTAATAAACACGGACTGACACCAAAGCAATGCATGCTCCAATGTCCTGAAAAGCAAGATAGAATCCTTTCTTGTTTATTGGCCCAACCTCACGAACTTCCGTGTTGAGTTTAAGAATGCGGTCACCCAAGTCCATCTGGGTAAAGCTCTCATCAGCTGCAATAGTATCAATTTTAGTGTACTGGTTTGGCTTGAATTTTACTCCATGGGACTCATCCGACTCCATGTAGTAGAGATTGAAAGTTTCCTTGCAGGTCCCCAGTACCCATGGAATACTGTTGCAGTCCCTCAGGGTAAACTTCATTTCCACATAAATTTTCTGTGCAGCATCACGGGAGATCCAGTTTGTTTGAAGCCAGTTGTTTTGGTTTGGTTCCATCACGTTACACACCTGATAAGTATGAATGGGACGGTTGTGTTCATCCATTTCAGTTATGGCATCCCACTGAAAAGAAAATAAAATTGTTTGAAAACTAAGAAAAATATATATTATGCATATCCATATACAACCCTGAGCCCATCTATACAGACACACCCCCCATGTATGTGCACCTATGGATTCACTAAGGATAATTAAAGTTTAATGGAAAGACAGCAACTACAGAATGGTACAAATATTATTTCAGAAACTCTCTGATAAATTTCTATTAACAAAAACGTTTAAATGTAGCTCAGAGAAGAGGGAAGTACTGGCCATATTTATATTAGGAAATTTAATTAGTCTGAGAAAATGCCTGGCCATGTCATTCAGTCATCTATGGTGCAAAAAATTCGCTAGAACAGTGCTGTTTGGCATGTTGGTGGGCTGGTGTTCTGGCAGTTCTCTAAGCAATGTCCACAGCTCAGGCACACACAGTACTCGTGATGCACCTGCAGCAGTTGGCAGCTGGGATGCAGTCATTCTGGGCTGGTGGGTCTGGGGTGTTTGGTGTAGGTTGCCCTGGTTTACACAATTGCCCTTAGAAACATTTAGCTGTATATACAGACATTACACTCCTGGCTCCATAGGGTCTGTATTACACTTATTTCTGCTTTAAAAAAAAAAAAAAAATGTCACAGATGTCATGCCATTATTGTTGCCTTTATAAATTCTCATTTTTACAGTTCAAAGGTGAAGGAGGAATTTTTTTCCTCTTGCCTTCACACCCCTGAGGTTTTACATTACATCAAATTAGCTAAAAACTTCTCAAATACTGGTGGAAATTCCTGCATAGAGGCTTTCAAAAAAGATGAATCTTTGAAAAAGTATCTATGTGTTACATATGAATGGTTTATCACATGCCTAACTTGTTATCTGCTACTCTAAAGGATTATCAACATCCCCAAAATAGCTTCAATATATTTGAGACAACTTTCCACTAAACACTCCTAATACCAATACAGCATTAGAGAGAGATGTTGTCTTACCAAAACACAGAACTAGTTATATGTCTGTATCCAAAAATATCATATCCCACCAGAAGTTTTAGCATGGTTTTTAGATGCACTGCTGTTTTATGGCACTGACATACAGAAAAAAACAAAAACCTGTTCATAAATATCACTCAAAATGACAGACTACATTGTGTTAATGCTATGATACATCAAAATATACATTATTCATGTTCATGGTTTAGCATACATGGAATAGATTTATTATTAAGCCATGTTTAGTTAATATTATTTGCCTGCAAAAAAGATTCATAAGCTTAAAACTAAGAAAGCAGAAGTTAAAAAGTTTACAGAGTATTTTCATTCTTACCAACTTCCTCAAATTTTGAAGTTACTTCGGTTAAATTCACTATGTAGCATGTCAAAGCTAAGTATTAATTACATACAGTACACACATAACATGCCAAAGCATATGTTCAAATTATGCACAATATACAATTCTGACTACAAAACCAAGATATGAACCTTACACATTATTGGTCAAATATAAATTCCAATCTGTTACCCCCGTGGTATACCAATCCCACACATTCTTCTACTCTAATACACAGAGAATCAGTATTTTTAGAATTAAATTTATACTCTTAAAAATGCATTTTGACTACTTCAGCAGCTTAATATTTGCAGTGCATATGTACTTCAGTATTACAAAGAAGGTATAGTTGGCCCATGGCCTAGTGGATCGAGACAGTGTAGGAAGTACAGTCCAGTTTATTGTTTTTAAGCAATAATATATCTATATCTATCTATATATATCTCAATCATCCTTTAGAAACACTGTGGAAAGAAAGACTATCTGTTCATCTTTTCTTGTGAAAGAGAAAGATATTACTTAAGAGTTAGGCCCTAATTTCAGAAAAATTCCCAGACACCAGATGACTCTCTTAAGGCCCATGTGAACATGCAGAAAACTAACTGGCTTTACTTTGAGTTTTAAGAACAAATAATGTCACAATATGGAAGTGGGGGAACACACATCCAAGACTTTTCACATAATCTTTATCTAAAAACAACACAACACAAGACAAAAGAACACAACAGCAACAACATGGGAAGGGGAAGGGAAAAATAAGTGCACCTTCTTTAGGAGTGAACTGATCCATCCCGGTGGAAGCAGCAGTCAATAAAACCAACAACCTTTGGCTCCATTAGCCTGAAAACTTTGATTTTAAACAGTAGCTGGCATTCATGTAGAAAAAGGAATTCTAAGTGCTGCCAGATACAATCAGAGGATTTGGATTCTGGGTCACTGCAGTGTACACCTGGAAGCCATGCCAAAAATCAGGGTAAGTGAAGGCCTTTACAGGCCATCGCTTTTGGGGATTGTCCCCTATCATGACAAGAATGATAACCTCATCTGAAGGCCCTGTCCTAAGGATCACAAAACATACTTCTTATACGATAGCCAGACAATGGCAAATAATTGACAAACAACGTGCTGAGATTCTTCCACAGCCAAGGGCTTTTGGCCTTTATGACTTGCATGTATTCAGAAAGGGCAAAGTTGCTACTTCAGTATTCACCGCAAGACCAGAAGTTCAGTTTTGGTCGAAACCATGTGATGAAGGACTAGTTAGCACAGGGCTTCTTGTGTCATTTTCCCCAGATTAGTTTGAACTATGGTTAAAGTCTACCCTGTAGCAAGCAATATAATACCCCAAGTAGAACCTGGCTTTGGGAAAGGAAAAGGAAACTGATGCTCTGGTGGGCCAGGCCTTTTCCCTTTTGCTAAGCATGAACCCATACAGCTTGAACAGAGTCAAAATTCCACAGTCATGACGAATTAAAGAAGAGAATTAGGATTAGGTTTTAAATTTTAAATAAAATTGATTAAAATCCACAACTCCAAGCCTTAAAACCTCACTAGAAGAGGCCTTTTAACAACAAAGCAGATAAGTCTCCCAGCTGCTGATCCCCGTTTTACCTACCATATCTGTTACGTGGTATGGACATATCACCTTTTCTTCACATGTAAAACATGTACTACAAATTTAAGCATTATTACACAAATTTCTGCTATACATAAATATAACCACAATGTAGATTTAGAAAAAAAAAACCCCAAAGGTTTTCTGCATTTATTTCTGTATCAAGCCCCATTAAAAGGAATGTGCTAAATGTTCCAGAGAAGTCTCAAAAAACACCCAAACCAAAAAAACCCGCACAAATAATAATAAAAAACCACCACCCACCACACCAAACCCAGAATTAAATTGTACGTGGGATGAAAATGTAGTTGTTAAAATAGAGAGCAGTCTTCAGAAGGGAGTAAATTAACTTAAAGCAAAAAAGCCTCGACATACTACTGCCTCTTAAAAACATTAAGAAAAAAAAAAAATCCAACATAACCTCCCCTGCCCTTACTGCGGGATTTTCTTCAGAAATGTTTACATATTCACTTTGAATCAGTATCTCAATTCGAACTTAGAAATTAAAGCCCTGACATTAGCTGCTAACCATGTAGTTAATAAAGGCTCAGTACTTCAGTAATTAGTTTAAAAGAATAAAACAAGATGGACCGATCACACACGGACGGGGCTTTAGTTCATTCAAGCAGTCCTTGCATGCTGCATGCCTGTGTCTTTCCATTGTGCTCCCAGATAGTGTGCCATAAACTCCCAGTTTATAAGAATTCACACAATGGGCAAGAAAATATTTTAAAGCTATTTGCAAAAATGTTCAACAGAAGTAGTAGTCTAACCATCATACATATAAAATACTTTCAAAAGAAGTTAACATCTAACCATCATTTTGAGATAACAAATCTAGCCATCGCACTGAGACATACTGTATAAGGTATGCTTATAAGTACAGCTGTGAGCTGGAATGTGCTCTTAATTACTAGTCTCAGATATTAAATGCAAATGAGGTGAATTCCAAAATGTCAAAATAACTTACTGAAAATTCTGGCAGAACTCAATCTGTGACAGTCTCAGACAAGGACATGTTTTTCCTGGGTGAAATACAATCTGCTTTTAATTTTACATTAAGCCTTGCATATTTTTTTTCAGTGCAGACGAGAAAAAGCCAAGTAATTTATCAAATACATACTCTTTTGGGTGTATTTCATATTATAGCACCTAATTAATTGAATTAAAAGTATTTATAAACATTCTAGTCATGCAAAACTATTCTTTGCTTAAACCTTAAAAGCAAACATTCAGAGGCATCTCATTGGTGATGTCTGCACAAGAATGTGGTAGCTCCCCACAAAATACCTAACCTGACACGCACAAAAGCTGGCAGAAGCTGTCTAGTTTGGACAAACGGACAGTTCAGACTTCCTTCAACGAGAGCTTCTTGGCATCCCAATGCACTGCATTACTTCCAAAATTTTTTTATTGTGTTCCTTTCAAATGAGGAAAGCCTCTGACATTGTTGATGGAAGTAGCAGCGGTGTAAAGCTAATTCTTACAAACTGAGTTCCTGGGCTTAGGGAGAAGAAATGTCAAAAACAGGGTTTGGAAGAACGACTTCCAAATTCTATTTCAACACTGTAACCTCTTATCCATGTTGCTGTTGATTACATTTTACCATTTTGCTTTCACATCTGGCATAAAGGAGGAGTAAATGTCACTAAAATAGAAGAAAATGGAATGTGAAGATTGGTAGAGAGAAGATTTTAAGATTACTTTCCACATTCAAGCACAAAATACAAGATTAGGCTACAGACCACACTGAGATTTTAGTTAGATTAAAATTTAGCTGCTTTCATATCTCTACAAGCTACTTTACAACCTTTCTGTTTCATTTTAGAACTTCACTAATATCACAGAGGACACTATAAAGAGCAAATTACCTAATTTAAAATTGCACTAGCTATACACAATACTGAAATCTGTTTTCAGTGTTCCCTACTTTTTGTTATTCTCATTTTAAGCCAAACACTACAGACCAACAAAATCAGCAAGAGCCATTTATTATAATTCAGTAGGTTGTATCACCAAAGGCTGCATGAACAATACAAAAAGAGAGATTGCATTTCACGTATTTTATCTTATTTTTAAACATGTTACCGTCTGATAAGAAAGTGTCTTAGTGATGCCGTGCTACAAAAAAGTAAACCCAGCGGAGCAGTTCCAGCCTGATGGGAGCAGTCATAACCTCCTTGAAGACAAATTCTGAATCTTGACCTATCTTTAAGCCATGGTCAGCCTCTGAAGCAAACCTTTGTTGGGTCATATTGGCTGCTTAAAGAAAAGATGTTAAATTGACGATTGGCATGATTTGACCAGTATTAGCGGTACACAAGGTCGGATTCAGAGCAGGAATGCAGAACAGAAAGGACTGAGAGGATATGAGCTCACCCTGTTGTCACCTCCCAGCCCTCCACAGCAGCGCCGTAAAGTTGCATGTTCCCATGTGAACCCTACAGTTTCTCTGATTTCCAGTCCCAGGTGCTGCCTATGGGAGCAGCGGTCAGGCACTGCCCCACAGCCAGGAACACTGCATCTTTTCCCACGTGAAGGGAACAGTGCATCTTTTCCCACTGTAGGCTCTCCTCCACCATGTCCCTTAGCTTTTTTCCCATGCTGGCAATATCCATCATGCCATTTGTGTAGAAAGCCAAGCAGATTCCCACTGTTTATCAGCAGCCCTGTTTGTGGTTGAAGAATTCATCACGGTATTTTATTTGTATGTCAAACTTTACTGTAAGAAGCTTTTCCAATTAATAGGAGTAGTTATATCAAGCATTTGTATTTCATAATGAGTTGGTATCTAGATAACTTCACATGTAGTGAAAGACACTTTCCCCCACAAGTTGTCATGCTGATTGATGAATTAATAGTGGGTTGTTAACCTCAGATAACAGTCATTCAGGCACTGATCCCAGCAGCGTTTTCTAGGATGGCAGTTTTGGCATATTGCACAGTCCAAGATTCTTTTTATTGACATTTTACTTCATTTAAAGGAAAGGGTAGGGACACTAATGTAAGAGTCGGTCTAAAGAGAACAATATTGTCTCAACATTGCCAACAGAGACCTGGAGATGGAATGTGGTCCTCATGGACACCAAGACACAAAGACCCTGGGAAGGAGAACTGCATGGTACAAGGAATACTATGCCTTTCCTTGCCACCTGGGATTGAAAGGAACAACTATGATAAGGCCACATGACAGCTGTCCAGAAGATGGATCACGATTGTCGTCATAACAATGAACCAGAAAAACTTCAGGTGAACTTTATTCATTATAATATCATTATAATACAAAAGCACACCTCCTAGTCTGAAGCTGCCCACCTCTGAGGCAAACCATGCCTTGGGCACTCTTTGGACACGCATGATAACCTGGCTTGAGAAGGCGGAGACTGGCAACAACCCATGGACCAGAGGAGGAGCAAAGTGTGTTGCTTGGCATAAAAAGATGCCTTCTTAGCAAATGAACTTTGAAGATCTTCCCCACCAAGGATCACGATGATCGGAAGGACCGGCAGGACGCTGCCTGGACCTGGGACCATAGGGGCACCTTGGACCCGTGGTGGTAGCTATAAACCTCTTTCCTTTTCTTTTTACTTTACCTTTTATTCACTTTCTGTCTTTCTACCTATCGCACGCTGCTTTACGGGCAAACAATAGAATTGTGCTGTTTAATTGAAGCATAACCCCTTGGCGTGGTTGCCTTGATTTTTGCGCTTTGAGATCATAGTAAACGAACAGTTACGAGTCCACCGAGTGGACCGTGACAACTAGTTACTTCAGTGTATGCCCCTAATCAGTGGTTTTAGGAATGGAAGAAACCATCTGCCCTTACAAATTTTGCCGCATTTGTATCCTAAGCTAGAAAGTTCCCTCCCCTTCCTCTTTATCCTTTTACTCAAAGGACAATTCTCTAAAAATGAAGAGTTCTTCACTTACATATACCGAAACAGAGTAACTTTGCTCACTCCTGAGTAAGGAAAGGTTGTGGCAGATTTAGCATGCAACACATGTGGATATTAAGTACAGAACTGGATCCCTGGGTAAAATATTTACACAAATGTTTTGTTGTTGAGCAAAACACATAGGGGTAAGTACTGGCCTTCCATGCAGAGAACTGAAAAAGTTGTGCCTGAAATTAACATGGGATAGGAGACTGGGAAACAAAGTGTGTTGACTTCAGCTATTCTGCATTTGACTACCTCCAAAGAAAACACATCTGTCAAGGCAACTTCTCAACAGTAACAATGGCAACAGAAGATTTCCCTTCTAAATCAAGGAACAAAATATGTAAGGTTCACACTAGATCTTGTTTATCCTATTGGTTGCAGAGAACTAGGTACTTTTGGAAATGTAGATGTCAACTACTTCTTACACAAAGACGAAGGCTGACATTTGAAAACTGAGTGAACCTGAACTTAGTGATTCAGTTGTCTGACATATATCCCTCATTGCCCACAGATGTCCGTTTGGAACAGGTCAGGTCTCCAATAGTAGAAGGGATGGACTAGGTTTGTTACATAGAACTGCCACCACCCTAGAAAGCAGTCTGGAGAAAGTTACAAGTGCGTCCATGCAATTCATTTACCCAAGAACAGTTACATGTTTATGACATCTAGTGAGGCTAAAAGGAAAGCGGACAGTATCTTTTTCTAATATTTTAATTGGTTCTTCTTATTTTTCTATAATTTTTATAAATGGTTTATTACTGACTTTGGCCATCAGTATTTTCAGTTCTCAGCTAGGATTCATCTAATGAAACCTACAACTGAATTCTCACTTTCAACTGTTCGCTACTGACAATCTTTTGGATCCCATTTCCATGGAAACAAGCTGAATGGTAAAAATAAAGAGTTTAAAAAGTTTTTTTAATTCCTTTATACTATCTCCAGTGAGATGATCTCCATAGAAATGAGATCAGAAAGGTCTGAGCTAAGAAACAATAGAGAAGGACCTGCACTTGGCAAGCACAGCTGCTGCCTGCCATCTGCAGATGCAGATTTAAACACCTAGCTGCTGTGGTGACATTCAAGCAAAACCAACTATACTACGTAACAGAATTGCCAAAACAAAAACTTCTTTCAAATTGATGTGCTTATAAAAAGATCATTTCAAAACACAGTTAGCATTTAAAACACCACACTGAAAACAGCAAGATTAAAAAATATTAAGAACTACAGAATTACTGTAAATTAAAGGAACTGAGTCAATCTATTTTCCCATTCCCTCCAACTCATTTTTCTTTACCTCCATCTTTTTCTTTTTCCAAGATCTACAAGTCTATTTGTGAAAATAGATGTTCAGACCTCTGAAGCCCAGTAAGACGAGTGATAATACAGAAATTATGAAATGTGCCTGCCTAAAAGAAGAAAAAAAAAAGGCAGACAAAACTCCACAGTTGTTCATGTATTTCCTACCAAGTACACGTTGGCATAGTTGGCAAAATAAAACAGCAATTAAACTACTTATGGTCTTACATTTAAATCAAGCTGATTTAAAGTTGCTTAGGGAATGCATATAAATGTATCATGTATTAGATTAGCTCTGCAGAAGTATAACTACAATTGCAACACAGGTTTAGAGGAAGAAGTGACATCTGTTTTCTACATAGGCGGCGGCAGCAGCACATAGACACAAACTATGACAGTCGATGGCAAATCCCTCATAAAATCCATAGAATTAAATGTAATTAAAGAACATAATCAGAATTTTAAAAAATAATAAAGAACGAACTACTAGGGAAATATAAACAAGAAAACATAGGAAAGAAAGTGGCAGATTATTCTGTATTCTCCAAATGCAAGTGTTAGTGGGTCTTGGGCTGTGAACAGCTGCTCTATGACTGAAGTGGCCAGGATGATTCAGAAAGCTGTTAATACACTCAAAATTGAAAATCCAAACCAGCAAGTTGCTTTTCTTTTATTTACATGAAGCACTGAATACTGAACAACCATGAGGATAAGCTACTTCAGATGGTCCAGCTTTACTTAGCTCTGAAAACTGGAAACTGTTGTGGTTCATATGAATGTTTTCTTCGTAGGAGCAAGACTAGGATATGGTGAGATTCAGGGGATGAGCTCTGGAATCCAAGTGAGACCAACTTCAGATTTAGGAAACAGTTGACTCTCACACTTGGGGATTAGCCAGAGCAGGACTTTGGGATCAGAAAGCAAAACAGGACAGCCCTGCTCTAGCTTTGAAGACAGCACTGCAGCTGTTCCAGAAGAAAAGGGAGTCACAGGTCCTGAACATGGACCTTTATGCATATACTAAAAAACCATAAATCTGATGTAGAGCTCAAACTACAGAGGCAGTCAATCCATTTGACTGACCAGAATCTAGACAACAATATCATAATGCACTGATAAAAGAGTTACTCGTGGATCAATGTTTCTGCTGTCTGGATATGGCAGAGAAAGCATAAAACAAGCAGCAGAAATACTAATACACATTTTCCTCCATTTCAGATCGCGAGAGGGCAAAGCACATTCAGAAAAGGGACACACAGAAAAATGGAAAGAAAAATGAAAAAAAGAACTCACACATATATGCATACACATGAAAGTTGTTTAGAACAGATTGATAAATAATTGAAGCCAACCACTGACATATAAAGAGTCATGTTTTCCTCAGTACCCTGGAACAAGACCGTTGTTCCCCTGAATGCGTTATGGACTATGAAAGAGTCAATGACTTGAATCAGGGATCTGCAAGGATAGCGCACCAGACTGTAATTTTCTTTTTAAATGAGACACACTAGTAAAACCTCAGCAGGTGGTGAGATGCCACAATCACATGGTGAAAAGTGCTGCTGATCACCTTTCCAGGGGCACCTCATCCCTATGTAACACAACACTTCCAACATACTCAGAACTGAAAGGAAAGTGAGAGCAGAAAGTCTACACCTTTCCAAGACACCATAGCTCTTAGCACTCAAGCCTGCTGCATGCCCTTCAAAATCTGTCTGCGCTCCATAGCCTGCTGACCTCTGCTTTACAGGGGAAATACGAATAATAAATCTATAAAACAGTGGTTTAGAGATACCTGCTACTAGAACAGAGTTGGATCTAGCTAATCATAAAAAGTTGTGTGCTACAATTAGCAGAGAAGCTGCCAGCAGCTGCAGAGTCCCTCTGCTGAGACAAAAAATGCTGATGCTGGCAGGGTAATGAGAACAAGGGGCTAGCAGTCCTCACTTGGCTGAATGAGACTTACAGGAATAACTAAGAATTCATGCAGAATGTGATAGCTCTAAACAGCAATACTGACGTCATGAAATGCATGGGCCTGATGTGGAATAACTGATGTGTGTATGTAAGAGACAAGTTTTGTCACCCATTGGGAAATAAGAGATATGATGACTTAAAATACGTATGTGTAGATGCTTATATTTCCTTATAATTAGAATAAGGCAAACAAGGATTGAGAAAAAAAAAAGTTGCAACTACACAGAAATCAGACTGTAGCTATAGAGTTCAGTCAGGCTCCAATAGCTGTAAATAGCTGTTTAGTAGCGGAAGACTTATTTGCTGCTGTATTGCTTTATTTCCTGAATACGTGGAACTGGAGCAATCCTGACTCTGCCCTTCACACTATGATCAGAGTAACGGGAGCAGGAACATTGTAATACTACTCAGTGAAGCCACTGCACTGGGTACACTGGTAATGCTGCACAATAGCTGGCTGCATCAGCTGTGTGGCCTGGGGGAACTTGCTGAATCTCCAAAATAGCAGAGATAATGTTACGGTAAATGTTTGTGTGTCCAGAGATACTTAGAAACAAAACAAAACATGGACTGGAGAGACTTTTACAGGGAAAAAAAAAAAAAAAAACAACCCAAAACCATGAACAAACTCTACATTTCTAGTTCAGAAATTTCTACAAATTCAGAGGTCACCTATTAATCTTACTCAGCTGTTTGTGACCAGCTCCATGCACCATGTCAGTACTGCACTGACTCTGACCCAACAAGCCTCATGGTACCAGAGCTGGCCCACAGGCTGCCCTCCTGCCATACCCCACGTCCCACACACCTCTGCCCTGCATATGCCTCCTGAGAAGCCAGAACAACATCAGAGCAGGGAACCACACTTGGTAGGAGGTACTCTCAGCCCTCAGTTTGAGAGCTGACCTTATCTGCTTTACAATCTAATGCGCACAGTACTAGGAGCCAAACGGGCTGCTTCTACCAGTTAACCCCTTCCAAAATTCTGTATTGCTTCAAGTCGTAAATCTGACCTTAATGCATGAAGTTCCAAATATTGTTTCCCTTTCACTTGCTTTCCAGGCTTTGAATCTTCTATTTTAACGCTGGAAATTCCCCTTCAGCAGCCCGAAGGTCCTTTCGCCTCTGCCACTCCAAGAAGTGGAGGTTTAAGCAAACCCCACAGCGACGCAGCAGCCCTGGCTACGCGCACGCAGGGAGCGGGCTGTGACTCAGAGCTGCCCATCTGCATTGCTTGACTAAGTGCTCGGAGAAAAACATTGCAGTACCAGTGACAGCAGCGACCATACAAACACCTCTCCGTACTCCACGTTTTCCCCCTGAAGAGCAGTGGATGTCAGAGTCTATTTTTACGTGGGCATCGGCATATTTAAGTTACTGCAATTAGCAAGCAGTCAATGAGGTTAATACGGATGAAGTAAAACCCAGAAGAATATCTATCCATTCCTTCTTCCCATCTCTCCCCTATTATTTCCTAAAGTCTCTGGTGTTTAAAAAGAAGGGGGGGAAGAGATCCTGCCATTTCTAGTTCTTATTGAATTCGTACTAGTCAATTAGTGATTTTAATTGAAACTATACCAAATGGAAACGATTAAAAATAATAATTATACAAAGCAGCTACATAAGGCTTTTCATCTTTGGAGTGCTTTAAAAACACTAACACGTTAATTCAAACAAAGACATAAAACTAAAGAAGCAAAACTAAAGATAATGAGAGGAAGGTTAATTGAGAGATCACTGATTTTTACGAGCATGCGCTGCAAGTTATAGTAATGAGGAGCTTGCTGTATCAGTGACAGTGCCTTTCCCTGACACTGCACATACCCACATGAACTGAACCGATGCCACTTCAGAATTTTACTGCAGCACAATATTCCTTTAAGTATGTTGCTAATGGGCTCCTTCAAACCTGCCCTTCATCCCTCTCCAGCTATTGTGCTACCAGGCAAAATGGAGCCTGCTCTTGCAGCACACACCTGGCTGAAATACCTGCTACTAAACTGCTGACAAGCAATTAAGAATTGCACCTTTCAGTGATCACCGCATGCCTTTCACCATCACCCTAACAATTGTCATCGCTATGTATCAATAACATGATTCACAACTTCATTTCCAAGTTTACTTACCCCTTTTGAGCAGTATCAAAAGGAGGAAAGCAAGATTAGAGCTATGGAAATTATTAAAGGTAAAAACTTGCATTTATTGGCTTGCAAGGGATCATGTTGATATACCCAAGTGAAAGCCAAAAGCAATGGCATCACAACCTGCCACCCCAAAAGTGGTGGAAATTAAATCAGAGGTGAAGAGAAGGACCAATTGTTAGAAGTGGAGCAAGCTGAACACTCTAAGTAGCAGCTCAGTTTATTTGCAGATATGCTCCTAAATTTATTTGTATATTCTAGCAACATGCATTACAGCTTTACTTGTTTTCTCGGCTGAATTAGAGCAGCACATAAAAATTCTGCAGAATAACTTCCATTAGAGGTTGGAAACAGCTTTATCAAAGCATCCAAAATATGTAGATAAATAAATACCTTTTTTAAAAAAACAGAAGTCTGCAGTATTTTTAAAAGAAAAAAAAAAACCATTAAATGCCATACACATCAGCCTTATGCATATAGCCTGCAAACTGCAAAGCAGGAACAGAGGAAAACAAAAAGGGAAGAGAAAAGAAAAGAAAACAATCACCAGTGTTTTCCAGCAAATCAGTTAGTTCATGCTTCCAATGTAATTGCTTATTTACTGAGAGCTTGTAAAGTAGTATTGTCTCCTGGGGGAGCCCAGGCTCAATCATACTCGTTAAAATGTACTGGAAGAAAACCACCTGATACCCTTCCCTGGTGCTCCTTCTTTTCATCCCATTTCTGAGCGTAGAAATGGAGGAAGCATCAAGCTCTTAATTATCCTATAAGCATATATACACTGGTATTGAAAACACTCCATTCACTAGAGTTGAGTACAGTATCATCAGAGCAAACTCAGACATCTCCTCTTTTCTACGTTGTGCTGCCTTCGTCAGATATATCTAAATAAGAAGAGATGAACTATGATAATGAATAATTCACATGCTCTTTCAGCCTCCCCCCCTCCCATTACCCATATTTTCAATTAAATAAAAAACAAAGATAATTTCTAAATCATTACCTGGCAAAGCTAGTGAGAGTAAAGGAGAAAACTTCATTTTACTATATTTTGGTAGACAGAATAATGTTTCATACAGCTTTATTCATAAACTTTTTAAAGTGGATCCTCTCTATTTTTTGGGACAATTTTGAATCACACTGGTACATAATGAGCACTGGTTTGTTCATGTCTACCTATTTGGCAAAGTTGACCAAGATATCTTCTTATGTAGGCTTGCAAACTCCTTAGGTCCACCCAAATTAGAAATCAGCTAGAAAACATTACTTTAATGAATAACTTCATGTGATGAGACATATGCAGAATTCAGTAAGTATATTTTTCCATATGTCTTTTGAGGATTCTGAAGGAAAAAAACCACAAAACCTACAGAGTAAGCTGTGGAGAAATGTATCTATTTACTTGTTCCACTTTTAGTTCACTGTTTCCTGAAAGAATACATAATTCCCCATAAGACACATAGAACAAACTTTGGCTGTCCCAAAGGATCTTGTTTATCACACGAGGCATCACTCATCGTGTGGACACTCTGCCTTAGGAGCGTGTCCTGATCAAGGCAGTTGCAGTTTCCAGGAAACCGTTTCTCAGGGATGGATCAAGGATGCTTATATCTCCATCTTTTATGCCTTTGAAGGGATGGGTTGAACATAGAACTAAAAGGTAGAAATGTCCCACCGTATCAGATTATTTACCTCCACTGAATGTGACGCCTAATGAAGGTATCTTCACCGTACTCTTAAACTTTTGTGGCAGACATTGTGAAGCTTCTTCAGAGACTTATGGTCCAGTGGAAATTATCCCCTTCTAGCCAAAATAACATTGAATATCCCAATCTTCACCTAGTTGGTATCTTTTTTTCAGTTATGTTCTATGTCAAAATACAACAAGACCCGGAGTTTAAATATTTCTAGATGTCCAGTGTTAGTGTTGACAGATCAAGTCAGCAACACATGACCACCTCAGAACCTATCCCACCAGCTGTTTCAAGACCTTTTTGTCAGCACAGACCACAGGGCTCTTGCCACGTGTCTCTGGCATAAAATTCACAAAGGAATTTATAAGACTGAAAATTGCAAGTCAGAAAGAAGATAGCAAGCAAAGACACGTAGCAATAGCAAAATTAAAAACCTCCGGCAAACTACTGTAATACTTAAGCAATTCAATGAAATTCTGAGTGCTGGAGTTCAAAAGCAACTCCATATTTAACATAGGAAAACAAGCTTGAGCCATAGTTTTCATTTTAAAAGCACATAATTTAAGGAAAAGATATTTAAACTTGACATTTTCATTTGCTTTTAACACTAGGAAATACTTAAACATATGTTGACCATTCTTAGCTTAATTTCTGCATTCTACTTTTTGGAGTTTATAATAATTATCCTTATATTTTCTTGATTCTGCAGTTGCAAGGGTAGCAACTGACTTCATTGTCTTAAGTACAATGAGATTTTTCATCTCACTGAAACCTAGAGCTGTATTTGGAGCCCACCGTAGGCAACTAGGTTTGCAGACATATTGAACAGCCACAAGCTAATGAAAAAATCACTGCAGCTACGGGTGGCCGTGGAATGTCAGCTACAGGTCAGATGAGACAGCAGGTTCTTTTACCAATTAATGGGGAAAAAAAATAAAAATCACACTTGGCACGTTTTTCTTCAAGAACTTTCACTTTTAGTTGTCACAACCAACATCTCTCAAGAGAATGATACTTTCTTATGTTATAGTTGACCACAATTTATTGAGATGTTAGCCCAATGTCCCTATTTAATTTATCGCCTGCCAGCAGGATGCCCTTTTAACGTGAATGTAAAACCCGTTCATGTATATAATTTCTGAGCACCAAAAAGAAGGAACAGATTTTTTTTGGTATATGTCTTCACAGGGCTGTTTTTTTGGTTTGGTTTGTTGGGTTTTTTTGTTTGGTTGGTTTTTTGTTGGTTTTTTTTTTAAATTTTGGTGTTTGCTTTGTTGGTTGTTGTTGGTGTTGTTTTTTTTAAATGAAGGACACTAGGAAGATCTAGATTTTTATTTAAAAACTTCCACACCAGTGAAGGTCTTCACATATCATTTATTTACAATAGTTCCATGACTACCTGGTCTAACTAAGAAATATTGAATAAAGCTTCCATAAAAGTTAGATTAATACCAATGAAAGAATGCACACCAAAAGCAGACAATCTTTATAGAATATTACTAAAAATCTTTAACTTCATTTCTATAAACTGAGCTAAATTTTCAATACGAAACACAACTATCTTGTGTGTGTGTGGGGGGTTGTTATTTAGGCTATGCTTTTAACAGACCTTCCAGTTTGCTAGAACATAAATGTTGGAGTATTCACATGGCCGAGGGAAGAGAGCAGTACAATTCAGCTTTGAGAGTTATCAAAAGAAATTCCATCCTACAGAATTAAGAGGCTACACAAGAACTGAAAGTCCAGGGAAAAGGAGAAAAAGACAACTTCACGTCCAGTTTTTACCTTCTTAGTCCTCTCATACTCCAGGAACTGTCCTACAGACCACAGCAGTGACTTTATCTGCACTGTGGTATATGATGTGACTATTCTACTAGCATAGTATTTAGCCAAAGAGAGGGTCTTCCGGAAGCTTCCAGAAGTCTGGTTCTTGATAGCCTATTTAAATACAGGATTTCAGAATGTAAACTTGTCTCATTATTAATCAAAATCATTTGACCATCTAAACTGTACGACTATGTACCATTTTTGTAGAGGAAAAGTATCTATCACGCTGTTGAGCATATAAACTATTGTCAGCAAATGATCAAACAAATGATAATTGTTTAGTAGGGTTTTTTTAATACTCATACCTTAATTTTAATTATTGCAGAATAACAACTGTGGAGAAACACACTTCCAGTTCCCTAAAAACGTACTTATTAGCTGTCCTGGTTTCAGCTGGGATAGAGTTAATATTCTTCTTGGTAGCTGATGCAGTCCTGTGACTATGATCAAATTGGAAAGCTGAATTCTGCCATTCCCTCACCGCAACAGAATGGAAAGGAAATCACAAGCAGAATTTCTCCCCTTTTATAGACTTGACCTTGCAATCTAAGATATATGCCATACCATGGGGCATCGTGCTTGGTATGTAAACTTGGCAGGTTGGCTGGGGGATTGTTGCTCGGGGACTGGCTGGGTATCGGTCAGTGGGTGGTGAGCAGTTGTACTGGGCATCATTTGTTTTCCTTTATCCCTTTCCCTTTGGATTTCATCCTTTCCCCCACCTTTCCAATATAACTACTATTATTATTATTCTTCCATTTAAATTCTTAAATTGTTCTTATCTCAACCCACGAGTTTTACATTCCTTGCCGATTCTCCTCCCCATCCCTCCGGGTGGGGGGCAGCGGGTGGGCAGCTGCGTGGGACTGCGTTGCTGGTCGGGGTGAAACCATGACAGCCCTTTTTGGCACCCAGCATGGGGCGTGA
Source organism: Falco naumanni (assembly GCF_017639655.2). Classification (NCBI taxonomy): domain Eukaryota; kingdom Metazoa; phylum Chordata; class Aves; order Falconiformes; family Falconidae; genus Falco; species Falco naumanni. The sequence continues at coordinate 116,225,106 of NC_054055.1, forward strand.
AGGGTTGAGATAACGACAGGTCTAATCAGACTGTGTTAGATTAAATTGTTTTCAGTATCCACTGTACTGGATTAATAATCATTGGCTACAATGCTGGTTTCTCTGCTTTTGAAGTTGCAGGGGCTAGACCATCCAAGAATGGAGACATAACCCAGGGGAGGTTATGTATGTAACTGCATACATATGTTATGAACTATGTAACTGCAGGCACCAGAGATCAGTCTGTCATTCCTTCATCATATTTTTCTTTCCTTCATCAATCACAAACCATGTAGATAGAAGTAGACAATGATCATATACGATTAATTGAAATAGACTGTTTCTATTAGCTTTGCACAAAAAGTTATTTTTCCTGCATTGTATTTGTATACTATTTTTACTGCAGCCACCTAGTTGCACATTTTTCTTCCATACCCCATTTTTAATACAAAGCTCTTTTGATTCCATGAGGACACCCATCTCAAGATTTCTGCCCTTATTTATCAGACTTAAGAAGTGTATTTGCATTTGAAGTGTAGCTACAAAAAGCAACACTGAGGTATATCATCTGCTAACCATAGTCTCATAAGCACTTTGGTTGAAATTACATGCCTATGAAAATAAGTCCGTTCTTAGAGCCAAGTGCTGAATCCAAGTCCCTTCCTACCCCCTGCTGCCTCCACAAAACACCATACACATCTTCCCTAATTCTTCCTATTCTGCTCTTCTGCTGAAACACGAGATGGAGGATTGTCAAAAGGAAAACTGTTTTTGTAAATTGATTTATGTAGAATATTCACCTGCAATCCCTTCTCAAATCTGCAGAGTCCTCTCTCAAAGCAGGTATGTTGAAATAAATAAGCATGTTCTTGTGTGCGCATCTGTTTTCTAATGAGATTTGACACAATAATTAGTGTGCAGCAAGCTGGGGTAGTTTAATACACTTCCCTCCTCGTTTCTATCCAACTTTATAAAAGTTTCATTAATCTTTGCCACCAACAACAGGAAAGCAATAAAATGTGTATAACAAAGTAAATAACAGTACTTAATAACAATCTACACTTTCACTTCAGTTCCAACATTAAATATTGGTTTCTGAAAATAAACAGGCTACTCTGCAGAAAGGCTAATTAGCTCGTTAGTCAGACAGTTCAGGTAAGCTAGGTACTCTAAGGTTCACCTTTTATATTTGCTGCAGAGGAGAAGTATCAGATAAAGTTTTGGGGACAACATGTGATTTTGATGCTAGAGGAAAGAGTAACACAGTTGTCAGTATTCGCTTTTTAATGCTCTGAGCTGCTGCTTTATTGCTCATTATTCTCGACACAGCTCGAAAACTCCATCTTAGTATTGTAAATTAAAAACCAATAGATGATTAACCAAAACAAAAGAAAGGCACAGAATGAACTGGAAGGTTGGATGTAACACTTGCGGTACAGAAATAGAAAAGAGAAAAATTATGCTAAAGCCTCAAGCTGGCAAAAGCACAATAAATACATACAAATGAATTAAAAACTCCTCAAGAGCAGGGTCTAACACTTTTGTTCTCTTTGTAAAGAAAGTTAATGTTTTTCCTATGAATCGGGATTTCTGTATCAAACTTCATATAGAAGACATTTATTCAAAATTTGACACTAATACCCACTATAACTTCACAGATTTCTTAATTCCTTACCCTGCATGTGTATTCCTACATAGATTTTGTACATGCAAAAGAGGCACTTGGACCCAGGATTAAAAGGAAAAGAAAAAAAAAATACTAAAACGTTTCAGCAAGTTACTTTAAGCAGCTTCTATCTGATAGGGAAAAATTATTTACTATAAAGACTTGATTAAAACTCTTGTCCAAACATTTTTCCACCAAGGAAAAAAGTAGTACTACCCTAGAGAAAGTTCACCTTGGGTCTAGGAAGTGCTGTAAGATTTCTATATCGGTTCAGAGCTCCCCAGTCAGCAGGTCCTCTCCATATCCTAATTCCTTCATGTAGCGTGTCAATAACACTGACTCTGGCACTGGATAGCGATCCCTCTGACTCCGCTGTCCCCAGATACATTGCAGATTACTTGTCCACACTGCCTACAAAACACAGCTCTATTTGCCAGCCCTAGAGAGACAGAGGACCCTAAATGTACATGTCTTGGCTTCCACTTCCTTCTTGGTTTCTACACAGTCATACACACATCCCAAAAAGTTTTATTCAGACTTACGGCCAGGCTTTTTGTTTCAAGCTAAAAAAGCAAGCAATGAGTAGAAGGTACAAAACACTCCTACAGTAAGACGCCTGTTATCTTGTTAAGAGATCACAAGGCTGCTCAGAAGCATTAGGGCCAGGGACTCAGGGTTTGTAGCTACTCCATACTTCCCAAGCATCACCTCTTATTCAAAGCAACAACCATCTCCACCTCCCACTACTTAGATTCTGCAGAGCAGGTTTGAAGCTGTCTCCAAGGACAGCCTTTAAAGTACTATTTAATGATACATAGTGCAGTGGAGCTGCTTGTGCCCAACATTTTCAAATGCTTTGTGCACCCCTGCCGCACACCCAAGCTGTGTGTAACGCCACCTGCTCCTCCAGCGGCTCCATCCTGGGCTGAAACCATTGCTGGGGCAGGGAGCATACTGCAAGCCAAACGACTTTCAAAACACTGCCACTCCTTTTTGATTGCATTCCTGTTGCAGAAAAGTTACAATTCACTGTAAATTGAATGAAACGTAGCACCATGATTGAGAGAAAGGAGAGAATGGAGAGCGGTGTAGCAGCAGCAGCTTGGGGCATAAACTTCACACACTAGCTTTGCTGCCAAGGTATCAAGAAAACCCAGAGTGATAGTACAAATATATATATATGTATATGGTATAAATCTTATGATTGTGGACAAATCATAATCAAACTGATATAGGTCTCTGATAAATCTGACAGCAGGACTTGGCAACTTTTCTGCCCAGCATTCTAGCTCCCTGTTCCTACTGGAAAATTGACTTAGTTGCCTGCCAATTTTCTACAGACACTTCCCCAGTTCCATCGATAACGCATACAGCGTGCCCAGTAACAAGCTGCTTTGCCTGGTGCCGCATCTGCGAGCAAATCCCCTGCCCCATCCGTGGGTGTTGAGGTTGCTGAGCACCACTAACACCTCCCACGATGGGCTCTGCGTGCAGGTGCAAATACCATCAACACCCTAAGCTGCCTCTTGATCACAACCTGCAGATCTGAAAGAAATCCAACCCCTTAGGGCATGATTTCCCACCTCTCCTGCTGCTTCCCAGCACGGTCAGCCTCTGCCCTGAGTATCCCAGTGATGACCCACTGGTCTAGTGCCCCTCGCCTGCGTGCTTTCTTACAACTGCTACTACTGAGCACATTGGTAGGGAGTGCTCATCACTAAACAGTTATCCTTTTCGTGGGATTTTGGCAGGTGGGAGAATGACAGGCAGGATGCCAGTCAACATAGAGAACATAAGAATAAAATAAACAGTAGTCTCTTGTACATAAAACAACTGCTCGAGTTAGCTCAGATGATTCAGAGGCTCTGTTGGGAAGCTTAAACTCAGGACTAGAAAAGTAAACAAGAAAAAAAAGACTTAATTAGGAACTGCACATTTAGCATCTTTGAAATCATGTACTTGATTTTTTATTTTGCCCCAGCTGTTGTATTTTGCCCGTGTTTTTTTGCTCCTACTGTATTCACAAAGTATCATTTATAGATTTCAGCACGTCACATATAAAATAATCTTAAAAGCTCTAGTCTGCAGAAACTTTTTGTGGGCTTGTTCTGTTGACAGGACCTGCCTTGATGGAATTAGTAGGTACTTAGAATCAAACAATGTATCTATTCAATGTTAAATAGTGCTGTCAAAGTTTGGGGACAGGGGAGGGTGGAGTGGACGAGATGAGTACACTAGATAGGTTTCTGCTTTTCTAAGCAATTTCTTAACATATTTTCCCACAGAATATTTGGCCTTAAAATTGCTGTTCTGCTGGAATGCTCTACCAGAATACCAATAATTATGCTATAAAGTGTCATGAAATGATAGTACTGCATGCAATATTTAATACAAACTAAGCCCCATGAGCCTGCTCTTTTAGTTTTTAAAGTCAGGTTTTGCTTACTTCCAACATCATATTTTGAAATGGCTATTATGCTTCAAAGAAACAAAGTGCTCCAGTAATCTTCAATAGTCTTGATAACACAGGCTTCGCCACAAATAATCTTAAGAAAATCACAGGAACACTAAAAAGACAATTCTAGGCAGCCCCTCCATTTTTAACCTTTTTCATCAGTGTGCTTGTGCCATTTAATTTTTTTCTACTTTAGGTACAAAGTGTATTACACAACTGTATTTCAAATCTAAGTATTTAAGTCTTTATAGCACTTTATAAGGGAACCTTTAATGGAGGAAAGATTGATGACCACAAGAACAGAGATTAAACCCCCTATTTGGGGAATAAATGGTATTCATTCGCTTGTAGTTTAACACAAGGTCTCATTATGAGTACATTCTTCATCCCAGCAGGAATACAGTAGTTTATGCTAGTATAGATCACAAACCCTACAAATTCTGTCACAGTTACAAATTTTTTTGCAAGCCGAAATAGTTTGGGAAATATTGCACTGGGTTTTAAAGCGCCCTGTGTTAACTAAAATATTTTGGAGGAGAAAATAACCAGTGAACATAGGAAGAAAAGTATTACATGCATGCTAGGGTATAATTACTCAAAACCTCAGAAAATTACCAGGGTTGATTTTCTGAGTACACACGCCACAGTATTGCTCAGATATTTCTTAAGAAAACAGAGAAACTGATGTTCTGCCAGATGACTTCAGCATGATAGCAACTACTTAGAAATACTCACTTTCCAACTACATACATTTCAACCACTTATTTCTGAGTTTTTATAGTACCACATGAGGCTTTTTTTCTTAATTAGGCAGGACTTCTTTCAGGTATTACAATTTATCACAGTCCTGATGCGACTCCTTCCTGGATGTTCCCAGAGGTTCTTGATTTGGACCTACACCCTCTTGACCATTTGAAGAACAGAGCAGACTACACAATGCCTCCAACTCTGGATCTCCAAAGGCACTTTCAGGGAAGAAATGACCTGCTGAGTAACCTATTTTAAAGCCTCCTGTATCAGGTATGTAAATTCTTATATGCATATCAATACTGGGATTACAGGTGCTTAGTCATACCCATTCCCAGAGATCAGCTGCTCTGAGCCCTCCTGTTCCCTGTTACTTACTTCTTCAGAGGCACAGAAAAACCTGCAGTGAGGCATACGTAGATGCCAAAGACATCAAAACCCCCACAAAATAATAAAATACTGCTATGCTTATTCTTGAGCCAGCTTCCTGAACTTTCTTAGGAATTTTCCAGGATGCACGGTTTATCTACAATGCCAATACTGCCTTCCCACAAGTTACCTCTCATTCACAGGGTCATAGTCTATTTCCTTCATCCATTGAGCTTGATTTACTAACTTAAAAAAAAAAAAACCCAAACAAAACACACACCACATACACAAAACTATGTATATTCCAAAAAATAAGTCACCCAGATGTGTTTACCAACTTCAGAGATTATTGAGAAGAAATGGTAAATTACTATAATGGGGATTTTGAATATTTGATACTTATTTAATAGCTGGTATCCTTAAGATTTCTATTACAAACTGTGTAAGGAAGGGGGTGGGACACAACACCTCCACAAAACTCACTGGAATGTAATATTGTTAATATTACAGGAGGACAGGATTGATGAACCCAGTTTTAAACACTGTAGAGCAAGAAGAAACAAGTTGAACACAGAGGGGGGTGGGGGGCAGGACAAGAATGGCTAGTAGTGACAGTGCAAAGCCCCAGCTGCTTCAGCATCCCATCCCTAGTCATGGCAAATAGATTCATAGAGAAATCCAGGAGCAGGGTTAACAGACAGGGATACCACTCCAGAATACTCGCCAAGTCTCCAGCTGTCTCACAGACAAGCTGACTCAGAGCTAATATCTTTGTAAATTTTCCCCAGGGCTCCTCTGTCAAATTTACAATCCCAAAATCACAATTCAAAACTACAGTTTGAGAGGGGAAAAAAAACCCACCACAACAAAAATAAGGGACAACAGAATACAAAAGCCTTGATTTGGCTGGATGGGAGAAATACTTAAATACATAGTTGAATCCCATTGCCACCCAGGTCTGCCCTTACCTACCTAGATAAGCAAAGACGAATAGTACGGTAGGACTGGTCCAAGAACACCTTTTCCACATGTTTCTTTCAATTCATATTAAAGTCAGTATAGCACGTGGATACCATTTCAGTGAAATTATCTATAAAACAACAAATGCAACCAAAAATGGATGTTCTAGTTCAGGGAGTTGTTTCCCAGGCATACCTGAAAGTAAAAGAAAGTCTGATCTATTCTGTCTTTATTTCTTTATTCTTCTGAGCAAAAGGAACCATAATCCATCATATTTTTGCCTTATAACATTCGTATATGCAAGTTTCTGGGTAGAGGTGGCTTAAAAAGCACACAAGGCATGTAAAACTAAAACATTTTCAGACTAGCGTAACTGTTGCCTTTGCCTTCCTTTTCTGCAATGTTCTGTACCATGCAGCCTTAGCATTCTGGGTGTGTGGTGCAGAGAACTTTTCATCGTGAGAACACTGTTTTTAAGTTTCCTGACTTCTGTGTACGCACAACATCAAGAGATTAGTTACACTGAAAGACGGATGGGATTTTCTGTGGCATTTCACGTCTGCTGAGGGTGCCAACCGTCCGCATGCATTTGCGCAGACAAGCACAGTTTGCGCGAACAAACATTTGAACAACAATTTTCAGCTTGTGCCGATTAGAACAGCGCTTGTTTAAGTGATAAATACTTGCTCATTTTCTGCCTTTAGTTCCAAAAAGCTGAGGAATTTATCTCCTTGACAGCCTTCGTGGGGCAACTGATATTACCTCCCCAAACCTGCAATGAGAGCGAGGTGCCGCCTTACAGGTGGACACGGCTCCGGCTGCCCAGGCTACGTGTGTGTGCGCACAGGTAGCGCCTGCAGATGCTGAACACCAGCATCCCCCTGTGCCGAGCAGAGAGGCTACCTGGTGTTTTTAATTAAAATGCAGTCAGCTGAAAATCATTAATATTGCCAGAGAAAGAAAAACAACCTTTACTCTACTGGGCACGGGTAATAAAGTTTTTGGGTTTTTAACTCACTGCGCTCCATCTCTGAAGGTTAAGATGAAGGTTAGCTCAGAGAGGGTTGCAGCTTTATTTTGTAGACTCTGTGGTTACGTCGCATGCAATCCCTACCTCCACAAGCCGAATTACAGATTTTATTACAAGATTACACCTATTATTTTTTCGTCTTAGAAATTAACATTAGTTACTCTCTGTACTAGAAGCATGCCTATAAAAATGTAAATTTAGAGGCAGGCCATCTAAACAGAGCACGCTGAACTTCAGCATACCAGACAGGTCTAATCTTGCAGACCTCTGGTAATTTAAATTCTAACAATGTAAGAGAACTGCAATTGATATTCTGCATAATGGAACTAAACAGAACCATCAGTATTCCAGTGGAGACTGGGGGAAAAGGAAAGATACTTTTAAATTGAAGTTATGTTATTCAGTTTTAAGTATTTTCATTTTGTGAAAAGCCTTGTTTATTCATTTGTTAAACATACAGAGAAAAAAAAAACAAACAAACCCAAACTCTCATTATTAAGGACTGGTATTTACCACTTATTTGTCAGGGATTTGCTTGGGGCTGGGAAGCGGGTGTCAGCACATACCTGCAACTTCCCTTACCACAGCAAAGAGCACGTCTCTGAAAATAATGCACAGAGACTTACTTTAATGTCCAGCACCCACAGAATTTACCTGTATTATCACCTACACCTTTCCCTCCCCACCCCCCACCCCCCCAATTCAAAATTGTTAATACTCCTTACTCCAAAGATTAGAATTTGCATTTGCAAGAAATGTTTGTAATCTAAGAGTACAAATATCAGTTCTCATATCATTCTTACAGCCTAAGGCTTTTTGTTACTTTAAAAAAAAAATATCTATTTGCTCAAGTTCTGTAAAAGAGAGAAAGATGGAGTGCACCCGTGAAGTCTTCTGCCACGAGGGTTTCAAGTAACAGAAATTCAAAAACACTGTACTAGAAAACAAATTCTGTGTCATATCCTCTCATTCTTCATTTAGGTGATGTGGCAACACAAAAACTGCAATCTGCTGAAAGCTGGAAGAACCTTTTGGGATTGAAGAGCTCAACTGCAGTTTAGGAATTACAGATATCACCACTTGCATTGCCAAATTTCTCTGGAACAACCGGGCAATGTATTTAACCTCTTTGTGCTCTATTTGTCTATTTACTAAAGCCAGAATGCTTCAGGTCATCAGTCCGCAAGTACAGAGACGTATGATTTGGGCCATAAATCTACAGAGTCAGATAGAAAACGACAAGTACAATAGTAACATAAAAGTGAGAAAAAACCAAGCAATGATATATTCAGGTGAGCTTTTCAAAGAAATCTTAGAATATTTAGGAATTTCAGACTACCAAAACCCTAAAATAGTTTAATGTTTTCTTAAAAATAGATATTACAAAAATAAACAACAAATCTGAGAACGAGAATGAGTTGTTCTGAATTAAGTACTTCCATTTAACCACCACAGATATACATGTGCCTCCGCACCTACCACCCTTCAGTCTCCATCTACACAGATTTCTTGCTATAGCATGCATTGTCCCCCCCCATAAAGACATCCTACAATCTCAAATCCAACACATCTCAGTTTGCCTTTCATTTCTGAAACTCTGTTCCCCAATTATTTTTTTAAGAAAGGAAAGATACATTAGTCTTTTCCTTATGTCAATTTATTTCTGATTCAAAGCGTTGATCCTATTTTATTAGGCTCAGTGAAGAATATTCTGCATTTATTTCAACTGCAAGGGTAAGGCTGCTTTGTAGAGCTGGCTAATGTCCTACAATAAAACAGTTCAATTAATTTGGAATGTGTCCTACTGATTAATAAAACCTTTTACAGAATTGGGTGTTTCATCTGTATTCATAACCTGGCACTAATGACTTTCTTAATTCAGCAAATTTCGCAACACAGATGATCAAATATTTATGTTAAGATATTGCAAATTTAGTTTTAATAATAAAATCTGATAAAATTAGCAAAGTTTTGTCTCATATTCTGGTCTAGCTTTATAGTTAAATTCTAGTCATCTACAGACTAGATGAACTGGGCAAGAGAAGCAGTTGCAGTTTAATATATTCTTGCCCCTGTAGAATAAGTGGGGTATTTTGTTAGAAAAAAAAAGAAGAGACTTGATAAGACGCTGGGGTAACTGCTGTATATGAAAATGTACGGCATGTGATTAAAGTAAACCATTACTTTTTAGAGCATACCATTTTTCAAAATATAAATAAAATAACAAAAATGCATACAATTAACAATAGTGTATTAGATTCTTATATTTGCAGGGGCTAATGTTCATACTTGCAGAGAAGTGCCCGGAAGAATTTGAGTGAAGTTCTCCAAAGGGCCAAGAAGCTCAACTCAAAACTTGAGAGGAATTTGCTCAAGTGAAGAGGTTTCAAGTCCCCCTGCGAACTAAAGCCTTGCTGCTTTCATAATATGAGACAACATTCTATTATTTCAGTACTCTGCAGGTTTTGCTCCAAAATGAAAGAAAACCCATATTCAAATTACCTTTGGAATGCTGTAATACAGCAAGCAGATAAAAAACAGATAGGCCTGTTGATTTTTCTATCACTCAAATGGAAAAACAAAACAACAAACCAGGATTTTCATCATGGAGTGATAGTTATCTAGTATTCATTGAGTGACACTTGTCCTACAGTTTTGTCTTCAATCCCATACAACGCATGTATCGCTGCTTTCAATAAAAACTACTGTTCCATTAGTTTTGTTATTATCACAACAAAAAAAATGTGGTCAGCTCATGCCCAGTTTCCAGATTCAGTCAGCACTGACACACAATCATCACAAAGATTACAACCCTTAACTAGAACTGTCCCTTTTGTTTATTAAAAACAAACAAACCATGTTTACTTTCCATCTTCTATAGAGATGCAGTTCACAATCATGCTTTACTCTTCACAAGTGTATTTATTAAAAAATCATTTACTTCACATGCTGATCAGAGCCTATTTCTTCCCTCCCGTATCACTGCTACAAGTAACACAGTCTCTGGTATTAGGAGTAAGTACATTTGTTCCATTAAAAGTGCATATTATTCATTTTTAACAGAAATATACTTTAAATGTCAGCTACTTATTTCTAGTTCATTCAAACTGTATTCTCCAGTAGCAAAACACAAATAGCACTTCCAAGGTACATTTACCATTGGTTTTACATGACAATGCAAGGTATAAACCACAGCCCTACAGAATGAAAAAATGTCTGTACCACCCCTTTATTTAAAGGAAACGTTCCCAAATGGAATCTAGCTGGGTGCCTCAACGGCTGTTTGAATTTCCTTGCACTGTTCCACACATCTGTACTTCCCAGTGATCATCGTCAGCTGCTGCTGCTGACAGAGAGATACTGATTCTGGAACAACTTTTGTGATTATGGAAATCCTGTGAGTAATGAAAAACAAAATACATCTTTAGCAATGACACTCAAATTGAAAAATGGTAAAATAAATCTATCGTTTGTATTTCTTATTCCCCAGTAATATAGGCAAATCCACAGTACAAAGGAGGCCCTTAGGAAATAAATCTAGAATAATTTCCTTTTTAGTTATTTAAATCTTATTTCAAGACTTTTCATTACAGTTTCAAGTCAATAGTTATTTATCTGTGTAGAAAGAATAACGTCAGAAATACCGCAAGAGTAACGAACATTTTTATGAAAACCGTAATAGCATTTGGTATTGGAAGTAAACTGGGATAGGAATGAACATGTGAAAGATACTTTTAATCCAAAGATCTGCTACGTCGTATGCCTGCTGAAAGCACCTGGATATCCCACACCAAAAAATAGCACTTTTTAGAAGTCTACGCTCTTTGGAAAGAGCCTTGTGCATCCCTCTGCATGGAACGTGGTTTGCTCTCAGAACTAGACACTGGTAACCCCTTAAAACCAAACAGTTGCAAGAAAACGGGAGAACGAAGTTTATGGTTTAAAAGCATACCTGTTCAAAACAAATTAAAGAAAACAAAAATCCCTTCTGCTTGTGGGACACTGAAGAACTGAACACATACTTGACTAAAGACACTTCCCTGAAGAAACACACATGGTATGCTTTACATACAATAGGTGTTGATACAAATCTGAATTTAGCTTTAATATTTTCAATATTAATTACAGAAGGTATTTCAAGATGCATTTTATGAATCTAATGAAATAAAAAATGAGTAATTAGCACTGCCTTATGATTTTTTCTTTCCATTAGAATACCAGTTACTGCAAACAGCTGATGAAGCACTGCAGTGAAAGCTACAGAGATCTTTCCCACATTCTAAAATTCTACTTGGATCATCTTGTTACAGAAAATCCAGGGTTAGTACCCCAAAACAAGAAGATTGCACTGTGACCTGCCTCTTCAGTTTTCACAGATGAAAGGACTAGAACCCAGCTCTGCACACATACACGGGTCTTCAGCCCAGCAGACACTACGTTAATGCTATCTAGTTTTACAGATTATTCAAACCACTTCCCTAATTTGCTTGCTTAAAAAGCCTTTCTAAACATGAGCGCGGTGAGTTTCAAACAGGTTACAAATGGCACTGAATATGTTTTTCATTTTTAATTATTCCTATTTAATATGTATATTTATATAATGTAGTAGTAGTTATATGTTGATAATTGCATATAGTGAATATATATTAATAATATATAATATAAAAATAATATTAAATATAGGTTAATATTTTAAAGATAATTACAGTTATATAACATTTTTAAATGTTATTCTGTACTGCTGGTGGGTTGTAGAGAGAGGGTAACACTTTTCCCACTTTCGCATAAAGTTTACCACACTGCAGAAAAGCGGCAGTGGCCCACATGACCACAGAAAAGGAAAAAAAAAAAAAAAAAAAGAAGTGATGAAAAAAAATTGGATGGGACATCTGCTGGAAGTCATCTACTCACACTCCCCTACCCAGCAGAGCAAGCAGCAAATTTAGGGAAGGGTTCCTGGGGCTTGCTCAGCTCATCCCTGGGGATGGGCATCCAGCCACCTCCCTCAGCACCTGCTCCAGAGTCTGGTAGTGAAAAATTGTTGTCCAATTAAAACTTCATGCTATGGGCTACAACTATTGCCACTTCCATGCTCTATAACCTCCCCTTACCTAGGAAAAGGCTGTAATTGAGTCGTCTGAGCCTTCTCCCCTCTGGGATGAACAAGCCATACTCCCCTGCTGCTCCTTATACATCATATGCTTCAGCCCCTTTTCTTGGTGCCTTTCAGCTGGATGACTACTAGTTTGTTTATAACTTGTTTCCTGTACTTTCCAATACAGCAAATATTTCCCTTATCAATCAACAAATAAAATGAGCTTCTTCAAAAAGAAGTTTAAAAGGTAGATCACAATTTCACTATCCAAGAATAAACTGGTAAATGAAGTATCCATGAAAATGGCCATGCACTGACACAACATAGCTATTAATTTCTAAGAATAGTTTCTACTTCTATTAATAGCTGCTACTAGACAATATTATACCTTGCTATTAGATAATACTAACAAATTGTTGGAATGGCCCCTTGCATGTTTTGCACACATTTGGACACTCCCCCAGATAACTGCCAGGCTCAATTTCCCAAGTTAAAAATCAAACCCTTCTTCAGGCCATTTTTAATATGCAGTTTGCACACAGTGACACTCTTGTGGAGGCTAAGAGGCTCCAAAATAGCAGCAAGTTATTCCAGTAAATATACCCAGGCATGTTTAATTACTCATACTGATGTCCACTAGCCTTCCATTACTTTACCTTACCAACTCAACCAAAGGCTGTGCTTATCTTTCTTTGGTTAATATTAAAAACCAACCAAACAAACTACATTCATAGTTGATGTTTTATGATAACCAGGAATAAAAATACTCCTGTCATCTATTGCGTAACATCCATATCAACTTACATCTATACCCAGATAAATTACACCAAGGAGTGGAGAACCACACTAAGTGTCACTTTTGCCCTTTGCCGTATACATCAGGACGTACTCCCGCCGCACAGACAGCTGTTGATCCTTAACAGATGATGCAGTAATAACAACATCCCACCTTGTACTGCAATTTCCCTTTCTGTAAGTGTTTTGCAAACTGTACGGGGGAAATAAGATTACGCTAAGAGCTGTGGTAAATAGATAGCATGTCCAGTAAATACACAAGGAAAATGCAGTCAGACAACAGAAGATACTGGTTAAAGACTCTATCCCCAAGTTATGTGTGCTGGAAGATCACTTCTTTTGTTAAGTTTCATCATGAGAAACTTAAAAATGCAAATACCATGAAACAAATAAGCTGTAATTAAAAGTATATCCAAGGGAACTTTCAGATGGCATTTTTTTCTCCTTAATGCCTACCTATGACTTCTATGAGCAATAAAACAATTTTCCCATTCCTTGGGAAAAATAAACTCTCTAGCTGAGGCTTTATTCAGGACTAAAGTTTTTCACAAAAATGTTAAATTTAAAATAACGTTTAACATTATTTTCCCAAAGAACTACAGTTAAAACACTTACATTAAGGCACGTAACATTGAAAAGCTCTCCTTACAGTCCACAAGCTTAAGAGAAAGAAAATAATCACAAGTAAAATATTCAAATAGGATTTTTCATTTCTTTACAGTTATTATACTGCTGAACATTAAGCTGTACTTTTATCTTAAAACTGTATTGTTCCTGAAATGTGTACTAGTAATTAAAGCGTAATTAGCGCTGAAGCAACGAGGTCATACAGTGTTTTGTTTCTCTATATTAAATTGAGCTCTGTCTACAGGTTTGTTTTCACTTTACTAAGAAACTTGTGCATTGAGAATAAAAACATCTCCACATTTAGAATCAAAACATCATTAACAGTAAAGTGCTGTATTATAAGTCTATTTCCATTTTAATTATTTTACAGCAAAATGTTTAAAATTAAAGTTTCAAGTAAGACATACAAGCATTACTATCGCTGGTGTTTAAAAAGAAAGTTCTTCCAAGTTAACCTCATTCTCACACTAATATTCTCCTTTTATGATATGCTATTTTGCTACTACTACAGTTTTTCTGAATTCTTTTGAACATTAATTGGCATAATTGCTAAAATACCTTAATAAAAAAACCCCAAGAAATACAGAAGTAAGTGTTGGCTTATTTGGGAGAAAAAATTATAACAGAATGTGACAAGCCAGAAAGCCAATTTCATAGTTTAAAAACAACTGGAAAGCTATCCAACACCCACATATTATCCAGAACCACAAAACACAGAGATATGTTTAATAGATATACAAAGGAGTCGACAAATATTTATTTTATTTTTTTTTTTTTTACAAAAAAAGGGGCATATTTGTAGGAACATAACAACACTAGTGTCTGGCCTCAGAGTTTCCTTTCCGCTCCAGGAAATCCTGGAGAATGCAGTTTGGGAAGGTTTAAAGCAATACACAAATGCAACTGTCTTGAATAAACATCCATTATTTCAGGTTTTTATACTCAATCATTTTCTTTCTTAATATTTCTCCTTTAATTTGTTGACTTCCCCCACAAACAGTACCACTGCTAACCTTTGGAAAAAAAGATTATGTTGTCTTTATGCACACAAGATTGCCATTCTGTGGTGTACTGCGGGTACAGCCATCACCAAAATAAACATCTATCATTTGTGGCATCTGAGCCTAAATTTGTGCTTTCGGCTCTGGTGGAAGACGACTTATTCTAACAGACAGAAAGTCCTAAACGAACCCTTTGTGACAGCATCACAAACCTAATGCAGTATTTCATAAATATCCCTAGAACATGAAGGATGGTTTGATATTGGCTTCCTGGGAACAAGGGATTGACGTTTTGAGCCCTTCTGCTGTAGAAAAGTAGTAATAAACCAGGGAAGTTTCCCAAAGGAGCTTAACAGTTCTTCATGTATCGTTAGAAATCACTATGTGTATTTAACTACTAATTTTACGCATTAAATAGATATACCAAATCAATTGGTTAATGACCAATATGACAAAAAAAAAAAAACAAACAACCCACAAAACCTCCACTACACAAAAACCTTTGAATCCCTTAAGAAAATAACGTATCTTTTAAGAGCACAGTTGCACTGATATTCTAAATATTGATCATTTGCAGACAAAACAACAGAAAAGCAAATTAAAGTTTATTGGGTGGCGAGAAACTGACATTCTGAATCAATGAATCAGTCTGTTACATTTAATCCCAGTTGATTTGAGTAGTTCAGTATATCTTCCAAGCTTGTCCTTACGTCATATCATAAAGCGTAAGGCAAATGGAAATTTATTAAGCTATGAATCCTTTATTACTTAAATTCAATAAGCTCTAAATGGCTCAGCCATAAATGGCAGCTCAAGTTCTCCATGTTTAAATTTTTTAATACAATAAAAAACTTGAGTAGAATCGACACGGTGGTTCAGTGGCAGCGTGATGTACCGTGATAACTGAAACAGGCTTATGGCACTGCTCGTAGCCCAGGGAGAAGCAGTAAGGCCACAGGGAGGGATGGGCACAACCCAACAGAGTCTGAACATGAGCACCGAGCTCTTGAAACCAAAGATGGAGCTGGCAGATGCAGAGAGCACAAAGTCCTCCCAGCAGAATTAAAATCTCTAAGATATGGGGTAAAGGTGAAATTATATATTATTTCTGGTTGAAGAAGCAACTCGTCACCTACTTCGTTACCTAAATGGACCCAAATGACACAGACTAGAGATTTCAACATTAGAAAACGGCCTAACCAGAGCACTGAGTAACCTGCACTGCAATCCAACACACCTCCCACCCCCTCAAAATAACCGCTGGCACAGCTGGTGCCCAGCAAACAAGACTAACTTGAGTAACAGCTCAGAGCGTAACAAAACTCGTAATAAGGTTGCCTTCTTTCATCCAGGTCTGTTCTTCCAGGTAGTGTTGTCCCACTGAAGGACAGCAGATGATGCTGCCACCATGTTTTGTCTCCTCTGGTGATCTTAGCAACAAGATGCTGGACTTTCAAGTCACAACCACCAGAGTATGCAAGCCTCACTGAAACGCATCAAGGGGTGCAGCCTAACGCCTACCAGCTGCTACAGAAACCTTCCTCACGCAGGTAACCAACCAAGAGGCGAAATCCTCATTATAAGGCAGGGCAGCTGTAGCCAGCAAGGTTTTGCCAGATATAAGTGATCTGAGAAACAGACAACACAGAAGCTCTTCAAGAGGTAGTAAGGGACCACCAAAACACACATCAGGAACAGTTACATTCCACACTGAATTGCTGCAGCTGACAAAGTGGTGCCACTTTCATCTTGCTCCTGGACAGAGATTTAGCTCTTGCAATTTATTCCAATGCAAACGCAGAAATGCAACAAGCCAATTTTAAAACTAATTTCCTTTTGGGATCCAGTTCTAAATTAGTTTTCATATTCAGAACACCTAATAAACAATACTAAAGTCCAACGCGGAATAAGTTATAATACTTGGAAATACCACCGGTGTAATTCTACAGTAAAATAGTATAAAACACTGTGGAGAAGTATCCTGCACAGCATACTGGGGCAGGGGAGAAAGCTAATAGAACAAAAAAACCCACCGAAACCAAACAACATACAGTCTACTTCATGGAAACATATCCAAGCTGACTCCATTGGAGCAGCAGCATGAACATCCATAGTAGAAGCAGGGTCTGATGTGGATGTTCTTCTCAAGGTAATCTTTTTCCCCTAGTTTTGAGCTGTGTTGAGAACGTGTCTGGAAAACCACAGGAAAGCTATACGAAATCATTTTTATGGGGCTTATTTGGTGGTCTTAGTAACTTTGCACTAGGTAGTACTAATGCTGCATGGCATCCCATCGGCATGGTCACTAATTGGTCCTTCCGTGCCATGCCATCTGCTTTTTCAGGTTACTTACACCGCTTACTCTACAGCGACTGGTGTATGAAGATGAGGCAATTCATACACAGGACAGGACTGTGCGTTAGATGCCAAATAAATCACCACACACGTTGTGCTGCACAGGGACATATATTTACAGCACCAACACTGAATGGATGTTTGTCAGCAAAAAAAATAATTTAAAACTACTGACTGGAAACAGTTTTCAACTGGATGCCGAGCCAATTTTCACTGTCAGAAATATCTAGGAACAGACTTATTTTATTATTAGTCTGATATTAAATCCATCTGTTGATGTTTATTTGAAATACAAGTTATAGGATGCAGTCCTCTAAAATTCTAGATGAAATAACACATTCTTATCCCAATGAAATAAATGCAAATTTTTCCGTAACTTCAATAACATAAAAAATTGCCCCAAATGCAATATTTGGATTGACTCAAGTCTTCATAGAAATGCACTTAAAATGGACCAAATGTGAAATTCTAAACCAGCAATACTGTGAAGCTTTTTGGTAATCTCCTCAGGGGATACATAAACTATTGCCTACTTCACCAATGAAACCCGCCTTCTCTGATTATTATGGCAATGCACCCCAGAGCCAAGTAATTATTCTGTCACTTAGCGACCACAGAAGGAAGACAACTGAAGTAAAATAAGGATTTTTCTGCTTTTTGGCAAAATAGAATAATAAAAATATACGCACACACTTTCGTCAAGTGGCACAAGAATACTCCATTCACTCCTAAATGAATGGTGAATTAAAACAGCCCACCCTATTCCTCCCTTCACTTTTTGGAATCTAGATCCCTTTTAAATTATATGTACTGTAAACAAACAACAACAATAAAATAGAGTATTGTTTAGAGCACATGGAAGCAAAAACAATAAAAATATCTTTATTTTCAAAATCGAGCCTTTATACCCTGCTTTTTCTGGCCACGAGCATTTGCTGAATTACACAAGACAGTTTGAATCATTCCCTTTATGCTTCGCAAAAATCTTTAAACAAGAAAGAAGTCCACAGCATTAAGCTGTGTTTTCTGTGTTTAGAGAGACTGTTCCCTTTAAGGTATCTCCTTTTTGAAGCTAAATCCCACTCACCATATTCATTTTTAACCAGTAAGCTACATTCTGTTAGTTTTATAGCAAGCACAAATGAACTATCTTGACTTCTGCTTGGCACACTACCATTTGTCTTGAATTGTGTTTTAAACCAGAGTTTTCTATTTGGCTCGAGGCAGCTGGAAACTAAAATAGACTTGGACTGTTTCACAGGTCTCTCTGAACATTTGATAAAAGAAAGGAAGAGTAGTTTTGCGGAAGGGACATTCATTAATAGTAATATTGAGAATCCAATTGTATTAAAGAGTAAATACTTCACAGTATTCATCAATATAGAGTCCCCTGGAACGTTACAAGTCTTCAAAACTTAAAAGAATTTTGAAGGTTTCCTCTCCCTGACTTCTTTATGCTTTTATTTTTTTACCTTAAAGTTTGCCAAATCCTATTTAGTCTGCAGGCTAAAAATAAAATTAATTAACAGTTACTCACTTTTAAATAAAATATGTTGATATAAGAAAAAAAACCCTTAAGTAGCATTAATTCACTGAAATGTCAAATGTGACTGTAACATATGGTAAGAGACCTTCAGTCTGAGTTTTGTTATAAATTTAAATAGAAAAACAACAAAAAACAGATAAATATTGTGCTATCTACAGAAGGTATAGAATTACATTTCAGGTGAACAGCATGTTTCCCCAACTTCAGTATACTTTTATTTTTAAACCTTATTCTTTCTTCTGAAAGAAATAAGAGATGGACAAATGAAATTTATTTCAGTGTGACTGGATATGGAGTGGCCCATTATGAAAATACAGCCTTCTCTTCTAAAATATAAGAGGATCCACTAATCTAGAAAATGTGCAAGAGATTAATGAAAGAGAACGTAGAAATAAATACTGGTATAGGATATACTGCTAGCACCGTATAGAAATTGATGTTGTTAAAACAGAAATGCTG
Source organism: Falco naumanni (assembly GCF_017639655.2). Lineage (NCBI taxonomy): Eukaryota > Metazoa > Chordata > Aves > Falconiformes > Falconidae > Falco > Falco naumanni. The sequence continues at coordinate 116,244,190 of NC_054055.1, forward strand.
TTCTGGTCCACTTCAAGTTCTCTGAATGTGAATGAAGTGCATGATGCTGTGGGAATACTTGTATTTTAATGTTCAATGAAGAATATAACTAATCAAAAGTACAGTCAAGAGAGACTCATCTTCGCTGGTTTACACACAACCCCATTGCTTGGGAGCACTCATACGAATAAATATCCTGGGGTTCTGTTCTCTTTTCATCTTCTATATATTGACTCCTACTAATTTTAAGGTAAACTCAAGCCTTCTGGTTTTTTGCACAGTCCTCATTATCAACCATGCTATCCCTCAGGAACATGAATCCGGACATTGCTTTAGCTTTAACTGCTAAATTGTCATATTCAGATGCACAATTTCATGTATCTGGTTTACAAAGACACCACCTTGCTGACTTATTTCTAACTTGAAGCCTTTTTTTGTGTGCCTTTCTTACTGTCTTATTGCCTTCTCCTAAATTTTGAAACACTAGGATAGTGATCACTATCCTTCTCGACCTTGGAACACACAGAATACATTGAGACCTGATCTGTAACTAGCACTTTTTTTTTTTTTTTTTTTTTTTGCAATATAGGAACGTGAACACAAAAAGTTCTATGGATCATTTTCACAGCCACACTCTTCCAGAATAAATCCTAATATAGCCTGACCAGTTCATAAAGCAAACCTGAAGGGACAGACAGACAGCCCCACACATCCTAGATACACCACTATACATTAAATTATAAACTGAAGATATATACCTAACTTACAAGCCATCCATAGGGACATAAAATACAAATAAGACTTCAAAGAACCCCAGAATCCATACTTGAATGGTAAGAGCAGTGCAGATACAGGCAAAGAGAAATAACTCCGATATCATCTTATTCCTCTACAATTTTGTAATGAGAGGGACTTTTGGGGGTTTTGTTTGTTTTTGCTGCTTTGGGTTTTTTCCTTTTTTCACATCTTAAAAGTTTTACACAAAAACATATAACGATCAGGACACTACCTGAAGGAACTACTGAGACTATATGTGTTCAAATAAGGCTAGAAAAAGGACAACAAAAATTCCTAACTAAAAAAGTTACTTTCAGAAGATATTATTCAATTTAAACCTTCTTATTTAGGCTGATTCTGACAAAATTAAGTGAGAAGAACATGAAGAATAATTTTAATTCTGAAATGTTGTTTCCAATATGGAAAAATATGTTAATATGCAGAATCACTTAAATATTTAAAACACTTAAAATGCACAGAGGTTTTGCTCCTAGTTTTTAGCTACATATTTCTGAAAACTTTTCATTATGTGAAAGTATTTATAGCTTTGTCTTTTCATCCTTTATAGGATTTTAATGTGCTTTGTAGCTCAGCTTGAATTTCCCACAGGTCATAAATTCTACATTTTAAACATCTCTACTGACAGACTTCAAAAGTAGAATAAGATTTAGATTACTTGCATCACTTTCTGTCAATTATCCACCTATTACTTATTCACTTGAGCTATCCAAGTGCTACAGCAATACATCAATAATTTCTACATGGATTCCTATGCATTATTTTTCAGTTGCCACCATGACAAACAACCATATCATCACCTCTGTCAGAATTTTTTAATCAGTAGATCTGTAGATCTCAAAGGTCTTTGCAAAGAGGGAAAAAGAGTCAGCAGTTAGCATTGCTTTAGTAATTCATTACTTTTTCACAGAAAATCACAAACTGTTCACAAAACAGAGCTGATTTTCCCAATTTCCCAGTCTGGGCTTCTTAAGGATGGTAGAAAGACAGCTTCTTACGAGTTAAAAAAAAAAAAAAAGTTTAAAAACATTGTTATTCTGGCTTGTTAAATTTTTTTAAATATCCTAAAGTTCAGGAAATTTTCAGAAAACGAAAGAACCTAAATAAAATATTCCAATGAAGCCAATTTCATTAATGCTTTGTTTCATAAATAAATGATTAAAAATATGAGATTTTATTTTTCATTCTCATATGAAAGTTTTATCTCAACATTCCTCCTGGTACATGAATGCAGCATGTTATCTATCACCAACATGCACCTCAGCCCTGCGCTGCAGATGAAAGAAGAGAGACACAGAGACCCCTAGAGTAACAGCAGGGATGAGAGAAGGCAGAAACCTGCTGGTTTTTCATCTCTACCAGGCTACGTTGCCTCCTGTGGGGTCTGGTCACGTAAACACAACAACAAGCACTTGCAGGCTGTATATTCACGTTAACAGCACACAGTCACGCATCCATGAACGCTTGCAGTGCAGTTATTGCAAGTGCATGAAAAGAAAGACCGCTCTACAGTTGCTCTCTAGTGTACACATCCTACTGTAACTTCTCAAGCAAAACTCAGTGCTGTGAGCATCTCCTGCTCTGATGAGACACTTCGGGTGAGCTTTCACGGGCATCCATCACCCGAGTGCTCTGACAATGCATCTCCATCTCAAGTGTCCTGCATGCAAAAATTTAGTATATGCACCCCTTCCCACCTAAAGGGCAAACACCTTACAGAAGCAGCCATCTAGAAGAAATTTTTTGAGGGGTGAGAGGTGTACAAAAGTGTTTTTACAAAGCGCTTTTTTTTGGCATATTAAAGTCTAGTAGTGTTGTGGGGCAGAAAAAAATAGTTGATACATTGCACCCAGGCACTTCAAAACGCAGGAAGAACTGGGTAGCACAGTGTCATGGCTTAACATTAACAAAGCTTAACGTACTTACAAAATCAAAAAGTAGGATAAGGTGGAGCACAGAGCTGCAGGAACTGAATGTAACTACCTCTGCCAAAGAGAACAGAGCCAATATAAATAGCACAAAGAGAGCCAGAACAATTTTGCAGAAGTTTTTACTCCAGCTAAAAGCCTTTTGACAATAGTTAAGGGCAAGAGACTTGCTCAGAAAAGCAAGTTACACAGGTAAAATTGTCAGAGGGCACCAATTAAAGAGGGATATTAACATCGTTTCAGGAACTTCAGAAGCAGAGGTGTTGCCTGCTTGTATTCACGCACGGCAGATCAACTGCTCCTACCTGAGCCTCACAGAGCCTACTAGCCAAAGCAATCCCTTTAGGAATTCAGCCTTTCACATCAAAAAATATTAGCTCCCAGTTATTAAGCAACTGAGAAGAAATTTCCTCCATGAAGGCAGGACAGTAGTATTATGCCAGAACTACATTATAAACCCTTTAAAGTAAGGACTGAACCTTACCAGCAATTTATTCAGGATGGATCCAGACTCTGCTGTCTACTGAACTGCAGTGCATAGGCACCACTACAATCTTAATAAAAACAACAGTAGGACAAGAAAGATTTATAGTAGTTGCTAACATATCTTCACAGGACACATAAATACTGACACATAAATTCTGAAAGAAGCTGACCTTCAGCTAGACTTTAACAGCAAAACATCCAAATGACTCACAAATGGGTCATGTAGCTAAACTGAGATTAAAATATGTATAAGCATCTTGAAAAAAAAAAAAAAAAGGGAAGGGTGGGAAAAGGGGCAGCTAGTTACTCAGTAAAGTGAAAGCACAGAGCCCTACCTATAAAAAAAATACCTACAAACACAACACTCTCTTTATAACACTCATTGAACTTACCTAGATTGAAGAAAATGTTCTCCAAAATGGAAGTTCAGCCTTGTTTTTTATAAAATGACACCCTAAACATACCTCTCACTACATAAAAAACCTCTGAATTCACCATACATCTTCAGCCACCCTTGTTCCTTCTCTTCTGTCCCCCCAGCACGGCTGCAAGCAATACCCCTGCCAGGGCAGCCCCCAGCTGTAGCTGCGACAGAAAATCAGACCTGCTAACGGGGTAGATGGGCTGCAGCTGCATCCCACCACTAAAACCTTGCCTTTCTCACCCCTCTGCAACCCTCAGTTTTCAGGAGATGCGTAGGAATTGCAGATCTTTGAGACTTTTAGCCTTTGGAAATGGAAAATTAACCCCTGATCTTTCTATGTGCTTTTGTTTTTCTCTTCACAGTAGTGCAACTGGCATGGTGCTAAAGCTAAAAACAAGTAGGAAATAACGAAAAGAGAAAGCCACCCCCCACCCCCCCCTTCAGTATTAAACACCTGTGGATTACCAGCTGGATAGGGCTGTACTGAAGAAAATATATGCTCACAGCCTCCAAAGGTCAAAAGGTGAAAATACTGGGTAATTCCTTGCCCTTCTTGTAGTAAAGCTATTTGCTAGTTTTCTGCAACAGCAAAGCTGGCGTTGCCTTTGCCTTCTGAAAGACAAAAGGGCCAAGAAATACATGGTAGCCATCTCCAATGAGTGCACTTGTACTTGGACAAAATAGGGGTCAGGGTGCTCACAACGAAAGGAATACCAAGTTATCAAAATGCTAAGAGAACATTAAGCAGCAATCTCTGAAAATTTAAGATTAAAAATAAAATGTTTAGAAGAGAAAGAGTAAATAGAATTGCATTCCCTCTCTGATTCACTCTTCAAAAGCAGAAATGAATAAGTGATTTTAGAAAACTGTTGTGTGCAATGAATATTTAAAGTTAAAAATGGAAAGTTACATTCTTAAAATCCCATCAGCTTGAGAGAGTAAATGACATTCCTGATTCATTTTCCAACAGAATTGGTGACAAAGTTCCTTTTGAAAGAGCCTTGAGTTATCTGTCTGACCAATTTTCTCCAGAAAGCAAGCTGTATGTAAAATGTTTTTCTTTGGGGAAATACAACAAGAATCTGTTTAGGCAGTCACCAATATTTATGACAGATGATGACATGTGAGTTTGTTGACAAAGTCAGTACAGTGTTTTTCATGAACCAGCCTTTGAAGACTTATTTGTAGCAAGACCACGCTGGATAACAGGTCTCTCATGAGCTACAGGACTGGCCAAGTAACGCAATCTAAGAATGAAAAGCAACTATTATTCTACAAGTTCATAAATCCATAGCTCTGGAAAAGCTTGTCTCAAGTATTAAGCTTTTAATACACTTACAGAGTGGGCAGATACTTCCGCAAAGTATGATCAACATTTACTAATCACAACAAATGCAATTACAAAATACAAAATAAAGTCTCATGGTAACAAGCCACCCTCCAAACACTGAGACTCAAGCACAAGATGAGGGAGAAATGAGATCTGGAAAATACATGAGCAAATGTGAGACAAAGCTGGTAGGACAGGAAAAATGCACATTTGACCCGTGACAGAAAGCAAAGCTCATCTAGATCCTTAGAGAATAAGGTGGTCAGAGCTGCTGTATTTGCAACATAGTATTAGAAAATAATAACAGTAATTAGAAAATATTTTCAGGGCTCACTGGCAGTAGTATCCAGATACTCTCTCCAAATTAAGTCAAAGTTCTTCAGCAGCAAGCTGAAGAAAGCTGAAAACAAAATTAAGGGAGCTAGTCAAAATGAAAAAGCAAAATCAAGAAGTTTTGCAAACAAATCTCTCATCAGCTTTTTTCACTGTTGGGCTGCAAGAGTTATACGCTGATAATTAGAAGCCTGCTCCTTTCTCCCTGCTCTGGGAAGCCTTAAAGGTTGGTAATTACTCCATCGATGATACAGTTACATGAATAAATTGTACTGATTCTGGGTTACTGTAAAAATCACCGTTACATAGAACTTCATTCTGGTTTGTTTGGTTATTACATTTTTGGGGACCCTATGGCCAACTTAGTGTTAGATTTTCAGGCAGGAATGAAAAATATTTCAAAAGACAACAGGAAGCTGTGGCACAGGTTAAAGCAATAACATCAAAGCTTCATGTGAACGATGTTCTTGAAGTTGGTAGGCAACTCTTGCTTCCTTACTGAGAAAGAAAGAAGAAACACAGGTGGAGAGAGAGCAGTAGAACAAAAAACCCACACTTCGTTAGCAAAGGCACAAGAAGGGCAAAGCTGTCAATGCAACAAAGAGGAACCGTGGAGCTAGAGAGGCCTCAATGGGCCTGACATTGCTATTAGAGATGCTTCTACAAACACTGATAACAAATCAGTCAATGATTCCCAGAACGGATGTCTGTAGGGCCACCCAAAAGCCACAAGGCCACATCATTTGTGAAGTGAAGGCACTTGGACACCCTCCCCCACAACTGGGCACTCCCCAGGTGTCTGCAACAACCAGCTCAGGCCCTTCTCCCTCGGTTCCTTCACCAAGCTGCATGCTGGCTTGGAAGGCCAATCAGCCTGGCAACCACCAAATGGTACATTCACGTGGGAAACTGAAGTGTGTTGGTCTGGTGATATCTCCAAAGTAACCCAGTTTGCAATTCAGCCAAAACACAACTGGATGGTACCATGTCATTGGTGACTGTGTTGGAGGGAAATAAAGACCCTCCTGGTTTGCGGTTAATTTAAGGTGTTTCCTCTGGAATTCACACAGTACTTGATTGCGGATTTACCTTTAAAGCTTGCAGGAGCTATGATATTTTACCTGAAGAATACCATTTCGCTACTAGAATAGGACAAGATTCACCCTTGTAGAACAGTTGAGAGAGTGATTTGAAATAAAAATCAGTACAATAGTGAAACAATGAAGCCAAGCATGTCAGCAAAGTTGATCAGCAAGATATATAATACAGTTTTTTACTAATAATATTAACAGATGTAATAAATAAGCTGAGAAATGAACTAGCAAGTTGCACATAAGCACCATATAAATTTGCATATGAACTATATTGGTTTATATACTTTTCCTTTTTTTTTTTTTTCTTATAGAGAGAGGGAATAGAAGAGAGAAAGCAAAACCTAGGATACTAGTACCATGACTGCCATACTATGAGTTATTTTATAATGAAAATTTATTTCCTAGCACAAAATTTTGGAATTAGTGACACGATAAGCACCAGGGAAATGTATATCATTCACAGTATGAGTAAGAAGTCCATTTATTATTTCACACATACAATATTGCTAACTGGTCTAAATAACACATTAGTAAATTTGATTGCATCTGTTAATCCTTGAAAAAATGCACTATGAAATTAGGTTTGTATCAGGTATATGGAAGTTCACTGAACTTGCATAGTGTGCAGGCTGTGGATGCGGGGTCAGCGTAGACTATCAAATGTTTCAGAAGTGTTTTGTTTTCATATTTCAATTCTGAAAAAGAAAAATTCAGAGAGATTCACAAAGAGAGTATTTCGAGAAGACTTTGAATGAATAACACTGAAAGACCACAGGTATCTCTTTCTACACCAACTCCTTAAGACTTTAACATACTTTGCATATCTGCCTTTATCAGAAATACTGACCAATAAGTTGAACAAATGACAACTCTCTGAGACCTGAGAAAATACTAGAATCAAATAGAAGTTCTAACCATATAATAATTCAGCTTTGCAATTATGACTAGTAAAGGAGGATCGCGGATTATAAATTATCTTATTTTAAGGCAAAATACGGTTTCTCTGCATGCAAGTAATTCACTTCCCAATGTACATGTACCTCCCTTTACTAACAAAAATCACATTTATAAGTACAGTCAATGCCGGTGATTTCAATACTCCTTCCTACACTGATGAATAACAAAATTAATGTAGGTCCATGCTATGAATTCAGAACTACTTCACAGCTTTATTATGTTTATTACCAAATAAATCCAGCCAAGTGATATATGTTTTGCATCTCTGAACTGGCAACAGAATAAGTAAGAAATATTTAATGTGGATATCTCAGTTCAGGCAGTGTTACTCAACAGCGTCTGTTGCTTACTGTGATCCAAAGCCTTGTTTTCACTCCTCAAAACCTTTTTTTCCCTAGGGTAAAAATGTAGGGAATACAGGACCAATCAATGTTACTGCAACTCACATCAAAGGTGGTCAACCATAAGCCAAGTGTGAAGGATGCCACAGTAATAAAACTGGCAGGTGTTTTTATCTTGAGATTATCGTGCATGTTTTAAAGCTGTGCACAAACTAGTGGTGAAGCACCTCTCTTTAGTCACTGAAAACCAGAACTTTCTTACAGGGGTGTAAGAGTTGGTCTAAAGAGAACAATATTGTCTCAACATTGCCAACAGAGACCTGGAGATGGAATGTGGTCCTCATGGACACCAAGACCCAGAGACCCTGGGAAGGAGAACTGCATGGTACAAGGAGTACTATGCCACTCCCTGCTACCTGGGACTTAAAGGAACAACTGGGATAAGGCCGCATAACCGCTGTCCAAAAATGGATCACGACCACTGTCGTAGGAACTTCAGGTGAACTTTCTTCATTATAATATCATTATAATACAAAAGCACACCTCCTGGTCTGAAGCCACCCGCCTCTAAGGCAAACCACACCTCGGGCACCCCTCCTTGGACACTCTGGTAACCTTGCTTGAGAAGGTGGAGACTGGCAACAGTCCATGGGCCAGAGGAGGAGCAAGGTGTGCTGCCTGGTGTAAAATGTGGCTCCTTAGCAACTGAACTTTGAAGATCTTCCCCACCAAGGATCACGATCATCGGAAGGACCGGTGGGACGCTGCCTGAACCTGGGACCATAGAGGCACCTTGGACCCGTGGTGGTAGCTATAATCCTCTTTCCTTTTCTTTTTACTTTACTTTTTCTTCCCTTCCTGTCACTCTACCACGTGCCACTTTACAGGCAAACGATAAAGTTGTGCTGTTTAATTGAAGCATAACCCCTTGGAGTGGTCGCCTTGATATTTGCGCTTCGAGATCATAGTAAACGAACCATCACGAGTCCACTGAGTGGACCATGACAAGAGGCTCTTACTGCAGCAGCTGCCATTAAATTCACACACCTGATGATTATAACACCCTCCCTGCCATGCTGGAAAACGGCTTCACCAAGTGCCCCTAGCCATTTCTGTTGGGTTTTTCTTCTTCTTCTTCTTTTTTTTTTTTTCTCTTCATAATTTACTTTCAAATCGGACGGAAATTTTAACTAACGACATCAGTGGAAGACACGCGCCTCTTCCACTGACAATTTGAGCTTTAGCTTCAGCACTAGTGATTAAATTAGCAAGTCAAACAAGGTAAATGTGGGAGGAGGAAACAGAGACATCTTTGCTGCACCTTTTATTCCAAACTGATTATGCTGATGGCCACATTTTGTTTTTAAATCACTAATGTATCTGCCCAAACAATCCATTTGACATTGTTTTCACAAATAAGTAATTTTACCTATGGAAATTTTTCACAGAGCCTAATCAGCTAACGTAATAAAAGGGGACAATTGAGGAGGAACACACAAACTAACATCAGTAACTTCCAGACACTGGCAATTTGCCTGTTCTTTACAAACCCAGTATGTCCTTTGTTTATTAAGATGGACAAAACATTCCCTACTTGTTCAGCCAAAGATGTTGGCAAAACACGGACATTTATTTTAACAACCTTAAATTCAAGGGCAATCCAAAGAAGAAGGAGCAGGAGAACAAACTACTTCACAGAGCATTAAAAAATCCATCATACTGACAGAGCTTTCTTCTTCCAGGAACCAAGAAAAAAATTCTAGCACAATGTACTGAAGACAAACCGGCTCCCAGATACCTGCATAGCTTAGAACTCGACAATAAAACAGATTTTGTGTTTACTTAAATACTCTTTTCATTCGTTCATTTAGACAGCTCTTAGCTGGATTTAAAAAATTACCTGGTTTGCTACGAGAAAAGGCACTGGCCAGACTATTTTTATCTTGATTACAACTATTGTTATCATTTACGTTAAGCTGCTTCATGCTTCACTTTTGCTTTTCATTGAGAAACTTCCATGTTTTCTTAGTCAGTCACAAGGGAAGCATAATCAAATAAGTCACCATTAACAAAGAGTATGTTTAAAAGCAACAGCAGCTTCTTACTGTGAAATGCAGACTTCCCCCCTCAAAAAAAAAAAAAAATAATCCAACCCTTTCCCAAAGAGAAGCAGTTATTTCCTGGAACATTACATCTAGCGGTTTCTGTGGTTGAGGGTGTTGGGGAGTGGTGATCTTTTTCTAGTCTATTTTCAGAGACACCACAGTCCATTCTAATCGCTTTAAAATTCAGCAAGTATGGCAGTGCTGGTTGCTTCAAACATGGTAAAAAATTATTTTAGGTGGCCGTGCCCCAACTGCTCTCACATCTGAATGCAGGCAACCCATGTGCTTGCACACAGTCTCCCTACTGCAGCCTTTCAGTGCTTACGGGGGGCTTATAAGAAAGATGGGAACACACTTTGCAGTAGAGCCTGTTGTGATAGGACAAAGGGTGAGGGGTTTAAACTAAACGAAAGTAGATTCAGACTAGATATAAGGAAGAAACTTTTTACAGTGAGGGTGGTGAAACATTGGAACAGGGTGCCCAGAGAGGTGGGCGATTCCCCGTGCCCAGAAACATTCCAAGTCAGGCTGGATGGGACTCTGAGCAGCCTGCTATAGTTGAAGATGTTCCTGCTCACTGCAGGAGAGTTGGACTAGATGACCTTTAAGGGTCCCTTCCAACCCAAACGATTTTACGATTCTATGATTCTTTAGTCTTTAAATCCTTCTACTACTCATATCCTAAGATAGTTCTTTGGTTGAAAAAACACCATGAAAGGTAAGGCATTTAATAGGCACACTGAGTTACCCAAACTTAAGCACAGTATTTTTTGATAAGGGAGGAAGGTAGCTATTAAATTGGGGTTTTCCCTTAGATTTTCCTACTGAGAACTCCTCCAGACAGACATCAAATGAGTAGTTTCCATCCTGGCCAGCTGCTCTCTTGACCATATATTCATTCCTGATAGTTCCCTAACATGAATCAAACTGCGGCCACATGAGCCTACTGCAATTCAGTCTATCGACAGGGTTGTTAATCCATTCATTTCCCTCCAGTTTTGTGTTAATGTAAATTTGGGTTGTGTACTTTCCTAGTGGAACAGGAATCTAGAACACAGCTTTCAGACAATGACCACTTTTGAGCTGAGTGTCTCTTGATAGCCAATCTACTCTTTTTAACAAACTATCTCCACATTATCTTCTCTGTAACAAATTTGCATCTTCAGCCTATATTTCACAGTTCTACACTAACCAAATCAAACATCAGCTGAGGTGTTAAATAACTATGGTAACTCAGTATTTTAGTGAATTAAATTAGCGTAGAATCTTACAGACAAGATACAAAAAAATAAAATATTCTATTTACACCTGCCTTCTCAAAAAAAAAAAAAAAAAAAAGGAGTTGTACATTCATCTACATTTACCTTTTTAGTTTCAGTGGAAGGGCTGTGCAAACTTGAGTGGCAAAATTCCTTATTGCAGGAAGCAGCAAACACTTTGGTGCTCAGAAGCCCATCACATTTTCAGTAGAGTAACTTTTAACTGCTGAGCTATAGAGCACAACCCATTGGGTATTTGTGCTGAACCATTTCCTATTAAATAAATGACTTTTTCATTTAATAATGGCAGTACAACATTGCCCATTGGCAGTGATAACTACTCAAGTTAAGTTCAAGGTTACTGAAGCAAAGCTACTGATTTAAGTAGAAAGACTGTAAAATGAAAATTATTTTTATTTAAGGCAGTTACACTTTAGATATTGAATAAGCATTAAAAAATTAAACACTGTACATTTTAGCCTGGGTACTAAACTGAAAGGAAAGATTTGTGCAGATGATATGAAAAAAAAAATTAAAAGCTAGATTTTCTTTGTGGAAAAGGGGAAAATATCATGGAAACTACAGCAGCCCCAGTTTGAAATCTAGATCGTGCAGACAGATACAGTCATCAAAAGTTTTTATCCTCTACCACTGAAGAGGTCACTATCAAAATGCGTAATGGCTCTATATAGAACCACACAGAACAGAGTTTGCATCATTTGTAGAAAGGTTTTATTAGAAGTCTTGTTTGATGGATTACTAAGGCTAAAAGCAGCAAGCAATCAAGCTGGAACAGAAATATTGGATAGAAATAGTTAAAGAACAGAAAATAGAGTATAAGCAAAAGAAGATCTATATCCAGCAACTGGAAAACTCTTCAGGAGTTCTACTGTACATGCTAGCATTAGGGCAAGAACAGCATTTCTGAAGATAAAAAAGAGTGAACCAGACACAACCAGGGATTAAAAAGAGCAGAAATGTGGGCAGGTAAAGAAAAAAAAATCTTTATCAATGTAGCAGAAAAGTCAGCTGTATGGGAATGGGGCTGGGAGCACGCAGAAGTACAGAATATGTGGACGGTATCACTTAAGACATATTTTCAATAGAAAAATGAGACGAAATAGTATAAAAAGAGATAAAATGTAAATACAGATAGAACTTCAAAAAGACATTTTCTGAATTGAAAATACCTACAGTGGCTTCCATGTAAGACACAGAATTTGAAAAAGAAGAGACAAAAACCCTACATCCATTTTGTATCCAGCACTGTGACGGTTTACAGGAGGAGAACTACCAGCCACTAAAAAACAACACTGTAACACGCTTTAATGCACATTTTCCCTTTCCATGTATCTCATGTGAATGTGGGCAGGATAAGAACAGAGGTTAGGGAGTGGGAAACGTGTATTTTATCACTGTGTTTATCTAAGGACTCTCATTCACCACAAATGGTGAATGCCCATATTCACCACGAAAGGATATGATGAAAGGTTTTGCTGTGTTCCCTGAAACAGCACGTTTCCCCAAAGCAACAGGTTACCTCAAACAGCAGTCCTCCCAAACCGCTTTGGTAACTCTTGGGAAAGAGAAATTTCAGGGATTCCTAACTCCAGCTATATTGCTGCTTTAAGTAGCTGACTGTCACTATATCTGATTACAGTGAAAAGACCTATACTTATTCTAATTAGATGTTTTCATCAAGTATATTTGATAACACATAGATTGATACAAAACAAAGGTCAGTCATGAGGGCACTTCATAAAAGATGGAAGAGTACAGAGTCAGGAAGGAGGCGGGAAAAGGATCAACCACCTGTGTGAAGAATTCCTCGATAACCCATCAAGTACCACTGATGCCTGACAAAGAGATGAGCGCAGCTTCAAGGGAATAAATGCTGCTTAATGTAGGTAGAGGAGTGCTAAGACTGAGGAGCACTCTCTGCTGAATAAATTCACATGAAATACGTTTCAAGTAGGACTGTTTCTCACAACATCTCCTGAAGATACCGGTGGCAAGAAGAAAGTAAGCTACCAAGCCTTGCATATTACAACCAGACATAGCACTTCTTGGGAAATACAGATGATGCAGGAAGATGAAATCCCTATAAAGATGTATTCCAGGACAGCATCAACAGCAAGTTACCAGGGTTTTTATCTGGGATACTATTCAGGCTAAATCCAGTGTGAATATAGCAAGCATTCTTCCAGGTTTTTATTTATATCCATTATTAAAAATAATAAAAAAAAAACTTGTAGCAGTGCTGTTCCGCTTGGATATTGAAGACAAAGACTTTTCAAGGCATTTTATTAGACCTGAACTTGAATCCATGGTGAAAAAGTGGCTAACTGGCTAAAAGCAAGCTATTCCTTGTCTCACGTTCACAATTCAGGGTGCTACTACATGTCCCAGAGGCTGAACTGAGAGCTGGTACATCAGCAGGGAGGAGGAGGATGGGTGCCCCTGTGCAGTGACAGAGACAGGTCTGCAAAGCAGCCTTGTAGCAGGAGTTTGTCTGACTCCCAAGTATTCTAAGGATAAACCTCTCTGTTTTGAGACTGGCTTCCATTCAGAATCACATGAACTTCAGAGAGAAACAGGTAGCAAAAAATTCGTAAGACACCCCCTCACCCCACGTGAGTTGTGAACTGGTGGCATATCTCTACTGTTAAATATAAATAAAATTATTATTCTGTGATTTAAAGTACCTTAATGATTTTTCTAACATCAGAGCCCCTTTTGCGATTTTTTATCATGCTTAGGTATTTCTTCCCAGGAATCTAATACAAAGAAGGAAGAACAAGAAAAATTATGATGAAACTGCAGGAAATAATAATGAAAATACCTTTCTAATACTGTCCCCTCAACACACACAGTTAAGTGCATGGAAGGAACTGTAAATATTTTGTTGTGTTCTCATTGTTACCACTGATAATATGCTCCAGATCTAGCTAAATTAGAAAGGTTTAAAAAACTGCTGAAAGCATGTTCTCAGACTGCAACATGTGAAAAAGAAATAATCCTGTAGTATCACTTCCACGACCAAGTAGGTATACTTCATGGGTAGGATTAAGAAAACATGGAATATTATTGTCCTGTATCTTTAAGTGGTTTCTTGGGACCAAATGATCCCAAACTCCCACTTATATTGGAAATACATTGGGTATTGTCTTTTCACTTTAGATTATGAAGTGCTTGTTTCTCTAACAGTAGATATAATTTGGGATAGGGAAAAAGGGGAAAGTCTGACAAAACTTAAAAGGGACGTAGAAAATTTGAAGTAGGTATGTCCAGTTTTCTAGTAAAGCAGTATTCAACTTTATACCCTCTTTGTAACCATGTTTTTAAAATACTCTATATTTGTGTAGGGTTCTGTCTTTGGACCATTCACTTAAACCAACAACAGCACTTTTCTTTTGCAATTTTTGCATATCTATCTTAAGATTTTAAAAAAAAATCAAATTTACTACCAGGAGGTCTGGTGTCAGTCAACTTGTTAAATGAAGTCGTTCTCTCTGCACAATTTTTAAAGTTGTATTTAATTCTACCTCCTTTTCCCCTAAAATGAAAATCTGGGATTAAGACTGAAGCTCTGCTTTGAAGTCTGAATTTTCACTTCTCCCTACTTCTTTTTTTCATGCAAGGCATTTCAAATTAGGTTATCTGTGGCTTTGGAAGTCTTCAAGGTTTTCTTGGCATCCAAATGAAACACAACCTTTTGCCACGATGAATGCTATTTGCTAATTGCTTTGGGGCGGCTGAAGCAGATGAGGGAGCACTAGCATCCCTTGTGCTCCCACCCAGCAACAACGGAATTATCACAAAATGACCCATTAGCACCAAATGTATGCCCTTTATTGTATTTATTTTAATTCTCTTCTCTTTCCCTTAGAACAGTATGTAGCCAACACCGTAAGAAGAGAAATTAAAACAATCACAACATCATATGTAGCTGTATAAATTTCAAATAGCAGAAACTGCTATTTTGTGATTATTTATTTAATTACGGCACTTAAAACTTCATCCCCCCATGACTTAGTATGATCCACAATGTCGTTTCCTACCACCCTACACACTGTAGCATCGGTATTTATTTATTGTGAGGAGGAAATGCCTGAAACAAAGTCTTTCGTGCTTCAAGTTTTCCCATAGGATTTATCAGATTACCTTCCAGTACAATCCTGGTGTGGACCTTGGAACACTTGAAGGAGGCCCAGTGTTTTATTTAGTGTATTATTTAGAATGCTGTGCAGCGTAGCACTTACACTGCATATCTTGTGGAAAGGTTTTTTTATCATAATTCTAAGGATGACATGTCGGAAAACCTTTTTGTAAGGTTAAATGTAGTGCTCCTAAGATTCATGTGACAAAAAATATGTCTTTGTACATATTAATACAACTTCTAAACTAATCTATTCCCTAGACCTAATTAATTGATCTAAGCTAACTGATCCAATTGTTTTTTTTCTAATAATTACTTATACCAAGTAGTTTATGAAAGAATCTTATGATGATCACCCTCTGAGGCATCAGAGGCAGAAGAGTGAAAACTTCTTTTAAACATTCTCTTCCATCAAGCTGTATTTTGAATTTCATTGGGCTTGTCACAGATGTTAAGGTTACAGAAAAAAGGAATCTCCAAGATATCAAAGGAGAAATTCTCAGTCATTTACATATGGCAAACTGCTGAAGCAATTGCTGTTTAGAAAAGATGTCATGATTGCTATTTCTAATTACAGCATTTGCAAACAGATTACCATTTGTCTAACCTTCTTTAAAGTACATATTTGAAGATAAATTGCCAATACGAAACAAATTTATTTAACTTGGGAAAAAAAGATGGAGGTTTTAAAAAAGTAATGGAAATGGTAGCTATTGAAAGCACTACAATAAAAGAAACTAATACTGGCTTCTCTGACCTGGTACATTCTGTGAAATTATTGGATGAAGAAATACAACAGTCTGAGGATAAACTGCTTCAAGATGTTGAACAGTCTTAAATAATTTGTCTGGGATACAAAGGATCATCCATACAGAAGAGTACCAAAGAACAGATTAAATGAGAGAGGTGAACAGACTTTCTGGATTGGATATCGCTTACTGCAGAAAGAGCAAAAAATTCACCTAGCTAGGAAAAGGGAGATGCAGGCTCGTTATATATTAACTTGTTGAAATACGCATTTGTTGGTTTACTGTGTTTACTTTCATGCCTTCTTTACAAATCACAGGAAAGACAGAAAACACATTCCATATGATTTCACCTAAACACCTGGAGGGCTCAACATTTACCCCCACTCCCACTTGTGTGACACTGTCACTTGGATCCATTTTTTTCTGGTACTTTTATGAATGTTTTATTCCTTACTGCCCAAGGCCGCCTTCAGGACTCAGTACCTTTGTTCCATTAAACTGCGTGCAAGTGACTTTATTGATAGCTCTGCCACCTCGCATCAGCATTTCACAGGCACTGAAATGACTTTGGTTCAGCTTCTGCAATAGCATTTTAATGGGAGTGTCTCATCCACCGTTGACTGAAAGTAAAGGAATGGGAGACTTTAAAGTAAGAAGGAAAAAGATTTCATGCCAACTAACATATAAAAGGAGACAGCTGAGCTAAAGAAATTAGGGTTCTGTGACTACTGCCTGCCTGTCCGTAATTCCTTCCATTACTAACTTGGAACGTCTTAGCTTATGTGACAGAAAATCCCCATGCTACACCTCCAAATATTCTGCAGAATCAGAGCACGAAAATAGTGACTCAAATGAAGGAAAGGACAAGAGTGCACCTCTGCTCTTTGGTCTCTTCCACGCGCTGGCTGGCAGAAAGCATGCATGTCACTGGAACCAGACATGGCACGCCTTGTTTCTTGCCCCTGCTGCGGTGGTGGCTCCAGCACAGAACTGCCAGTGCTGCACAGCACGGGCTGCCCCGGGACATGGAGTCCTTGGACAGATCTACGGACAACTGGGTTTTGCTGTTCATGTGTCTCATAGGTCAACTTGCATTAAACAAGGTTCTCTTGTTCTATTACTGTGTTCCTGTCTTCTTTTTTGGTATGTAGGAACTTTGATAGCATACTTAAAAAAGGCTAACAGGCATAAGCGACTGCATTTACTAGGCTACACAGAAAGCACTACATCAGAATTTATGCTTAAGTGTCCACTTGTGTACCATGTTCCTCAAGAAGTTGAAAACACTTTGAGAGGCACCCAAAGCTCAAGTTACTCATTCTGTAAACTGTGCTTTATATCTTCTTACACACTTTTTTTTTTTCCCCATATGTGCTGAGAACCAAGATGTAGATATTCCTTTTACACATTTCTGTATTTCAAAGAATACGCATTCTGGCAAGCTTATGCTGGGGACTATTCCTCTAAATGTTTAGCCTAAAATCTTAGCATCCTCAAAACAAAACAAAAAAAAAAAGCAAGGAGCTCCTTGCTGTACACACAATCAACACATTTCCTCTCATTTAGAAAATAAATATGTATTCATCATCACCCACTTCAGTAATTCTTTAGAATCTAGTTCTGTAAAAAATATCTCCATTAGGTAGTTTTGCTGAGATTTATAAAAGGGCCAGCTGAGCCTGTGGATAGCAAAACTGTGTAGATTGCTGACAAGGAACTGGGTACCAACACAAGAACTCGCACTTTATTTTTCATGTTTAACATTAAAAAATCATAAACATAAATGAAAGTCAGTAAATTGCAAGAAAAATTCCATTCAACTTTCTAACTCGTTAGCTTTTCTGTAGAACTATTGCCCTCTGTTAGTTAAGATCTCTTATCTGAGATGACTTTACACATATGGACCTGTATACGTTATCCTTATTCCAACAACTTCCAACTATACCCTCCCAGTTAATAGCACAGAGGCATTGGCTGCCAACTCTGCAAACTGCCACTTTTCTAACCTTTAGTTGCTGAGTCAGAAATGTTTTTATCACTATGAAAATGTTTTTGGTATGCATGTATGGGGCTGAGCTGCTACAGTGGATCATACCTAGTTGGTCTTTTTCCACCACCCTGTGCTTTACCATCACTAGTATACTCATCTTCAGAATATCTTTTTGAAGCAGGAAAGGATCACCTTCTATAATAAAGGTACCAAAAGAGGAAAACTAAGTAACTTGTGTGAACAGCAATCTACCCAAGTCCACTTCCCCGGGAACAGCTGGTGAGATGGTGGTATCTCAAGAGTCAACATGAGATCTGTCATTTCTACTCATGACAAAGGTAAACAGCACCACACTGTATTTCTCGTGACATTTACTCAATCTGAACAAAGACAGTATCTCAACAGCGGTTACAAGCCTCCTGTCTTAGAAACATGATGCCTCCGTAGTGACAAAGTGTCCAGCTTCTATGGGAAGCGGCACATTCCCATGCCGCACAACAATAACGTATGTCAGTTAAGATACCCTTTATCACAAGTCTTTTGACACTCTATCAGCATATTTAACCATTTTCAATGCATTAACATTTTGAAAACCAGGTTTGGCATTCTAAGTACCAGGACAAGATCACAGATGAGAAAAATGAGATTTGAGCCTAAGCAGTATGAATTCACTATTACATTCTTGTCTTCTTTGCTGTGCTAGGAACTAGAAAGAAAATTCTTCAAAACATTTTATGACTTTCAGGAGTCAAACCAGAATGGATATTCCAAAGTTTTCAGGCAAAGGAATAGTGTGCGTAGCTAGTGGCTGGGTATGGGATTAAACACAAACCCTAGGGGGTTTTCCTACTACATTCTGTTCTCCAGAGACATGCAGCACTGCGATATAGAAAAAATCACTTTTCTGTCCTTGCAACATTTACTTCAGCGTTATCTACTATTATGCACTAAAAGCCTTAAGCCAGTAAAATCATAGGCTTAATGTACAGTAACAGAAGCAAATTATCTGTATGCCTTTTCCTAATATTTGCTGCTCCTTGTCCTGTGATTGATTACAAGTAGAATGGCTGTTTATTTACAGAGATTACATAGTTCTCTGCATATATTGGCCTCAAACCCATTCTATTTTTCTTTCTGACTTAAATAGGAGCAGGATTAGATCTCTGATGGAAGCTTTACTGCATAGGAAGCATTGATTTGAGAGATTAGCAATACACTGTTGCAGCAAAAGATATTCTTCATCACAGCTAAGTAAAACAGGTTACAAGACAGTCTGTTGAGATGCGTTATGTGTTTTCATCAGCCTGTGTCATTTTTTTTCCAAAGTCTAGCTGATTACATAGGCTCATTTTATCAGTAAACGGGAATGGCATTAAGTAGTTTGTTTGTGCCATGGAGTATATTCCAAGGACAAGTAAGAAAGGTAATTCCCTTACTTGGAAAAGAACACAGCATCGTTAAAGGCACATACTCCTGAGTTAGTGTATGCCTTGACACAAATGGAAGACTGGCATGAAGAAAACTCAAACCCAGCTTCAAGGTTCCATGGTTAAGCACTGGGAGTGCTGCTCCAGCTAGATTTAGGCATTATACAGAAGGCTGCTGTCGGAATTTCACATTTCCTTTTGGGAGCAACTGAAGAAGAAACATTGCAGCTGCATATGGATTAACTTTTCTTAAACTCATAGACAGGCATGCTTTCCACTAAGCTGATTATATATTGGAGCAATTTTTATTTTTTTCTTTCATAAATTGTCATTAATTTCAGGAATACAGACAGTAAATACTAATTCTGTTCTTTGCATGTACATCTTTTCATTTGTGCCATTGTGAACATACATTTCCTTCACATTATCTACCAACCTGGGTGCTGAGATCATTCTAGAGAGCACTCTCTGTGGGCGCAAATTTGCAGGAGAGAGCACAATTTTTTTCCTAATCTTTTCCTACTTGCCTTCCTCAGAAATCAGAATCAAGAGTGCTACAGTCTTTGCTAGGATGCTCAGAGACGCTTACATTTATAAAACCCAGCCACAGAAGTCTGCATTTATAAGTAAACAGTTCCTAAAGTGCTATGTAAAAAAACAGCTGAAAAGGAAGATGCCAAATTTTCGTAACATTAGTGTGTTACAATGTCCTGAATTTTCATACTGTTACAGTGTTACAAATCTACAGAATGGCTTAAGGTATTACTGAAGCACCATACTCAGCCTACATGTCAGATACATAACTTTGCATTCATTTGTGATCACCGAGATGTCTAAGAACCATTCCCTGCAATGAAGTATAAGCAGTGTTAGTAAAACATAACAGAAATAGTGGTGTAAAAGACATACACATTTGAATGAAACTTTGCTCATCATTAAGGGCTGTCCATATACTTTTCAAACATAGCTTAAGCTCCTTCCTCCGTTCTTTTAAATCTGTGCTTGCTTAGGGGCTACATAAATAATTTCATTTGGTCCACATACACATCTGTTAAATTTTATCTAATCAGCTTTTTCATTTTCTTCCAAGCTATCTTATTAAAACAGGAAATTAACAGGACATTTGTTCAAAAACTTTATATGTGGTCCTCACGTTTGCACAATCAGCACTTTTCATGGTTTCAGTTTTCACAGAACTGAATGGAAACGTGAAGGAGTCATTGATCTCACGCTGCCATAAGTGATACAGAATCTGGGCTTCTGATGCCTGGTTACATCTCACAGGGGTGCGGATCTGTGGAGTAGCTTGAGTTGTTTAATATGAATGAGCAATTACTCACCGCCTACACATTCAGCCACCCACGCCCTAGTGAGCTTGTCTCTCTGCTTCTGTGTCAAACTCAATTCTTCTAGAAACGTATAATCGTTTTTAAGCCTTTATACTGCAAACAGTTCAGCATTTACTAAAAATTTGTTTACATGAATCTCTTAAATGTAGCTCTATCTATAAATCCTCCATATATATAAATGAACTAGGCTAAAGATTTTATCTACAACGTAGCCCTAGTTACTCTTGCACAGCTGTAGATTTTTATAATAAAGGTGTATTTTATGGAAATTAGATCACACTCTATATGTTGAAATGTGCAATTTTATTAGTCCCACCAAAGTATGCAAATTCGAAATACTCTATTAAATTCTGAATAAAAATACTATTGGAAACAATATTTCTAATGTAGCCTTAATTATTCAGTATTTAACTAATTCCTCTAGACAAACAGTATTTTAGTAGCTGTTGTACTTCAAGGAGTTGCAATAATTGTGCTTCATGATTTTAAAGTTCCAAAATTTGCATCCTGCTTATATTACTGTTTAGCTGCTCTCAACTTTACATGCCGAAATAAAGTATTTTATTCTATGGATAACAAAAGATTCATAGGTGGAAGCTACCACTTTTACTAGACTAACTGATGCAATGGAAAAAGCAAATAAATTTTTCTACTCTGTCTAAAGCCATCCAGAAGAAAGGCTTTTGTGCATGAAAGTCTGTGTGCTGAAGTAGTCTAATGAATTAAATGATCTCCGCCTACAAACTCCGTCTAGTTTATACCCACATACCACCGTCACCTTAATAACAGTACTACTTTATGTGTAGTGATAATGTGTCTCTTACCAGTTTCTTCACCTACATCACTCTCCCAGTCGCCATCCTATAACCCTCAGCCTCAAAATCTGGCAGCGACCCCTGTAATTAGCGATGGCATCTGAAAGCAGGAGCAGCCCCACTAAGGCCCGTGGCTCGTTGCCTTGCAGTTGGGAGGTTTTCAATGAACTCTGCATTTTGAGTGAGTGAGGGGGTTTATACTCCAGTTGTTAACATTCGTGCAAATTATACCTTTTGGGACCAAATTCTCAAGACTTAGTCTCTGCTTAACTGAATATATTACACTGTCAAAGACATGACACGTCAAATCACAGTGGAAAAAATGTTCATTATTTTACCCGCAATAGAGTACAGGGCATTCAGATTTTAATACAACCTTTCCTGCATATTAATGATAATGTTTTTCTCAAGATGGAAAACACTAATTCTGTAAATGAATCCGGTGTTTTCCCTCCCTTCAATGCAACGGGAAATCACACCATCAAATGCAGCAGAGAAACTCTGGTACACACTTTAAATTGTGATAGATCTTTAGTAATCTTCAGCCTCTTAGGAAGCTTTGTCCTTCATTGAACTTTGTTTCCCACAACTCACTAGAAAGCCTAACTTGCGAAGATTTGGCCCATCACCTATAAATAGAAAAGTTTTAAATGCACTGCTTTTTGCAGGATACTGAACTTTCAATAGTGCCTTTTTCCCATGCGCATGTATATCTCATTTCTCATTCTTTTACAATATCTGGAAGGAAAAAAAGAATTGAAATAAAAGGAAAAGATTAAAATATTACAAGACACATTACATTTCTAATCCATCTATTCCACCCAAAAGCATTAAATCAGCTAAAAAAAAAATTGTTACATAGTCATGCTGGAGAGCTATTTCTCACAAAGTTTAAAATTTTTATTAGGATGTTGGGAAGCAAGTTGAAATCTGTATTTCCCTACGTGGGCCAAACTACTTGAACATTTTCTTTCTGTCAGAAATATTAATGTGAAACATTTATTTTGAAAAGACCCACTGGAAAACAGTCATATTTTACTCATGTTCTTGTATTAAATATGTGTGGACTTGCAAGTACAGCTCAAATCAGATGAAGAGGGGAAATCTTTATCTAAATGAATACAAATTAATTCAGCACCTTCCACTGCCAATGTCTGTTTCTTTGTGATTATAGATGTGACGGCTGTTTTCTGTGGCTGATGAACAGCTGAAAGCAGCTGTTATAATTTAAAGCTCTTGTGATATGCATGTTTCACTCTTGACACCGTGTTTCTAAAAATCCTCATCTGAATGCTACAGTTCTGAGCTACACATGACATGCTCTTTGCAGTGTGCCCTGGAATGCCCGTGGTCACTCTTGACACCTCTTTGCAGATCCTTTGGTTTCCCTCGGCATCACCAAGCTTCTGATGAACCAAAATGGTTGCTGACAGCTGCCCGAAACAAGACGCTGAGCTTTGTACTTGAAAGTATGCTTCAGCTGAAGTGTGTGTGGGGGGGAATAACTTCTGTGATCCTGCAGAACAGAGAACTTTTCACAAGCCATTGATCAAAATGATTAAGTTACCCTGAGAAAAGGCTCCATTATGGCAGATCAGATGTTTTGATTAAATTTTCTAACCTCTTGCAGTGAAACCAGTTTATTCCTAGAACTATCTAGTGCTGTTCTCCAAAGAAATGCTCCCCACATTAAGTTCTGACTACAATAAGTATCGCCGTAAAAATGCCAAATTACAACCCCGAGTATGCTATCTGTAATTGCAAAAAATTACTTCTTGTAGAAAGGCAGATCATTATACATAGTGTAATGATATGACAATGGAAGAGAAAGAAAAAGCTTTGCCAAGCTTTAAAAGCTTCCTAATTCCAAGCATGGCTCTACTACTGGCTGACCCCGAGGTAGCCTGAGTGAGAGAAGCCACTTCTTTTTTATTGCATTTCCCAACTATGATTTGATCTTTTTCATGATAAGAATTTGGCATTATTTCATCAGCATTACCTTGATCTCAGTAAGTGAAAAGGTTAAAACCTGCCTGCTTTACAGAAGTATCAGGCATGCTGAATCCTCTGGAGTGACAGAGGGGAAATCCATGGAAGGCAGGAGGAGAACAGATCTCCTGGGACACCAAGCTCTGCTGCTACAGTTATGTTGTAATAAGCTCTTCCTGCTGGAAGGCTGCTCCAGAGCACTGATTATGCGAAACTTGCTAAGTTACTAAAAGTAATAATACTCAGCAAATCTTCCTAATTGATGCACTAATATACAGTCAAAGTATTGACTTGAGATTATGTTGAAGAAAAAAAAAAAAAAAAGAAAAAAAAAAAGGTCTTGTGGGTGTCCTGCTTTTCGCTTTTCTTCTTAATAGCTGGTGCAGTGCTGTATTTCGGATTTAGTATGAGAATAATGTTGGTAACATGCTGGTGTTTTAGTTGTTGCTGAGTAGCACTTACTCTAAATCCAGACCTTTTCACATTTCCCAGGCTTGGCCAGTGAGCGGGGCACAAGAAGCTGGGAGGGGACACAGCCAGGACAGCTGGCCCGACCTGGCCAAAGGGATGTTCCATACCATATGCCATCATGCTCGGTGTATAAACCGGGGGGTTGGCCATAAGGGACCGATCACTGCTCAGGGATGGGATGGGCATCGGTCAGCCGACGGTGAGCGACTGTGCTGTGCATCGCTTGGGTTTTTTCCCTTGGGTTTTATTCCTCTCTCCCTCTCCTCTTCATTACAATTATTACTGTTGTTGTCATCATTATTTTTAATATTTTCTGTTTGTTTCTATTATTAAACTGCATTTTTTTCAACCCATGGGTTTTACCATTTTCTGATTCTCCTCTCCATCCCACCAGCCGGATGGGGAGCAGTAAGCGAGCAGCTGCGTGGCACTTAGTTGCTGGCTGGGGTTAAAGCAGGACAGGGGGTTATAGAGCACAGAGAGAAATTCAACTGAAATACATTCTTCTCAGGAATTCTCTCATATGATGCTATTAGGAATCAAAATGGCAAAAGCATCCTAATTTGGTCAAGACAGTAACTTACACTAAGGCTTTACTTCTCAGAGACTACAGTGGATTTGTTACGCTGCAAGAATAACCATTAGTATAAATTTTTATTTTTGTAATGGTTATACCTTGTACCTTCCTTAAATTCCTCTTTATGAAAGAGAATGAACACAAGCTTTATATCAAGTCATTTTGATAAGAAAAAAGCCCAAACAGGTCAATGATGTTAGCTAGAAAATGTTTTACAAAGATGTGAAAAATACACAAGTAGCCACATGGATATGCGACCATGTACTTTACTATTATATATGATATTTGGTAAAATAAGCTGATTGTTCCCAAATGCTGTTAGGCTGTTGGGTCGAAATACCTTTCAATCATTATATTTCTTCATCCAGGTTATCTGAGAAACTTTAAAAACTACATAACATGGCATCACATAAATGTAATGAAGTTTACACTGGTAAAACAAAGGCTGACAATAAATGATCAGCTTCCAACAAGCTTTTTTAGTCTGGAGGAAAAAGACTAGAGAACTGTCAACAAGTGCCCTTAAACAAATCAAAATGAGTTAATGCAGGTTGAAAGATTTTTCTTTTTAATGTATTAATTACAGAACCATCCATGCTGGAAGAGTCTTTGGTCATCTAGTGTCACCTCTAGCTGAAAGCTGGATCAACACTGAATTCAGACCACATTGCTCTGGGTTTTGTCCAGTCAGGTCTTGCAAACCACCAAAGATGAAAAATCCACAACCTGCCTGGCCTCCCAGTCCCATTGCTTGTTTATCCACACAGAGAACAAGTTTTTCCTTATATCCAGTCAGAATTTCCTCATTTCATTTTATTCTCACTGTCTCTCATCAACCTGCTGAGCATGTCAACAAGAAGCCTGGCTCTGTCTTTTTTGCCCTTGTAGGTGCTGCCAGGCTGCTAGGTCCTCCCAAAGACTCCTTCTTCTGCAGGCTGAAAAAACTCACTTCCCTCGGTGTTTCTCAAAGGACCTAACCATACTGGTGACCTTCTGCCAGACGCTCAAGTTAATCAATACCTTTCTTGTACTGGGGGCCCAAAAGTGGATGAAGTATTCCAGTCATGGACTAACGAGAGCTGAGTAGGGAGGAATGATCCCCACCGCTGCCTATAGCCCTGTTAATACAGCGGACACTGCTAGTTCACAGCGCTGCGAGGGCACACCGCCATCCACCAGGATGAGTAAATCAGTCCCTTCCAGCCAAGCACCTACCCGATCAGTTAGTACTCAGCTTGTACTGTTCCAAGGGATTACTCCATCCCAGCCACAGAACTTTTGCCCTTGTTAAACGTCACAGAGTTCCGACCAGCGCATTTCTCTAACTTGCCTACATCCCTCCGAATGGCAATCCTACCCTCGAGAAAACTGAGTGCACCCTCCAGTCTGGTGTCATTCCCAGCCTGTACAAGGATACATTCCAGCTCCTCCGCCTGGTCATTGATAAAGGTATTTAACAGGACAGATCCGAGGATAGACCCCCAGGAAACTCCAGTTGTGAGCACCTTCAAAGTAGCTTTTGAACTGTTATCTCGTATCCTTGGAGGCCAACAATTCAGCTAGTTTTTCATCCATATGGTAGTATATTCCTCTAGACTACACTGTCCCAAACTGGATGCAGAAGTACTGTGGGGACAGCAATACCAACAGACAGAAACTAAAAAATCAAACTTTTCTTTTCTGACATGCCATCAGAAATGAAAATTCATTAATATCTAATTTATTTTTTTTCTCTCTGACAGATTGGATAGACTGTAAAGTAACTCCCATCGTGGTTTAAATGTCACTTCAGTCTCCCTGCAGTAAGTCACAAAGTTCGACCCAAACTTAAACTTGCTCCAGGTACTGTAATCCAAATTGTGTACTACCTCAGTCTTTAGTATAAAATACATCCGTTTTCTAAGAGCCTACACAGCTTCAGTTAACATTAAGGTTCAACAAACTTTTTATTTGGGAACCAGTCAGCAAGTACAAAAAAATACTTGAGATAGGAGAAAGGAAATTATGACAATGACCCCACATTTCAGTTTTGGCTTATCTAATCTAGAGCTTCTGCATTTTGTACCACAGACTTAGATCTTACCTCCAGTAATAAATTAAAAGGTGTTTATTTCTATTTAACTCACTAAATCTTCAACAGTGAAATCGTTCGTGCCTGCAAGAGTACATATTATTAGCTGAACTAAAAGGTATTGGTCTTTTCATTTCTTTCAGGAATCTACATGCCAGTGTGTCTTACTAGATACCAGAGAAGTGAAATTCTCAAGAAAAAGGGAGTGAACAGGACTCTTGTCAACCTCCTGACATCAACCATGGATAATCTCCAGATTAACTGAAATTGAGCATTCTAGTTCTCAGATCTTATTCATATGGCAACAGATATGTCATATTTCACATGTAACATTCTTTTCCTGGGGGAAAAAAAAAAAAGAAACCAAAACAAACCACCATCTCCAATTTCCTCAATGGGATTGTCTTTTGGTAAAATGACGTTTCAGTATCCAGGTCCCAAACCCAATGATTTTAGTTATTTAAATTGTTTCTATTCCTTGACCATAAAACTTCAAATGTTTAATATTTATCTGTATGAACAGTTCTTCATGTCAGCAATTTTTTTTAAGAGAGAAAACAGGTCAAAATTCAGTTTCCTGGTAGAAAGCATAGGAGTTAATACAAACAGTTAATTACTTCTTTGATAAGGTCACAAGTCTTTTCAAAACACAAAAAAAACCCCAGTGTTTCTTTGGCTGAGGATATAATCAAGAAACAGAAGTTTCTGTCTTTCTGCTAAAGCACCCAGCTAATCACCATTCATCCAAAAAGAACTTCCTGCTCTTTCTCACGACCATGTTTCCAGAGAACCTGGGAATACCTTAGTATGCTCCCTGTCATCTTCCTTAAGCTCTGTTTTGCATGGTTATCATTATTTTTTTTCATATTGATGGTCGGGGGAGTTTGTTACATTTGTTGATCCCCATTTTTGCAGCCCCTCACAGAATAATTCCCAAAGAGGTTCCCTACCCTCTTGTTCCTTACAAGCACTTTGGTGTTTCCAGTGGAGTGTGCTACTATCAATGCTACTATCAATTCCGTTTCGTAGCTTCTAATGACTGTCTTAGGAGAACGGCAGTAGTTACAAGCAAATCACATGAGTAAACTTGAGTCATAATACAAAACAGAGTATTTTATACATTAAAATAACTATTGTTGTTTCTTTGGTTACTTCAGTTACTAAATAATGTTGACTGTACTGATCTTTCTTCATCTCTTGGAATTCACATGCATGCAATAACATGTAAAACTTTCATTAAATAGGAAGAACAGAAAGATGTGAAATGAAAGGTATGTTGAAATAACTTTTGGCTTGTGGCATAAACATGGGTAAGAAGAAAAAAAAATCACCATCCCATGATTTTTCTGTGTTTGCCCTACAAAATGATCACAAAATCCATTTTGCTTAAGCAATTTATTCAACCAGTATAATTCGCAATAATTACTAAAAAACACAGTAATTTTGCCTTCTATAAGCTAAACATAACAACAATTATATCAAATATATGATCAAAATATCTAAAAAAAAATCAAATATATGATCAAAATATCTAAAACCTATCAACAACTTAAACACCAGTATCAAAATCTTGATAAGTTTTATCATAACCTGGGCAAGATCCCACATCTGCAAAGGCTCTCTACTTTAAAGTGGGTTGGACTAAATTTATTATGAATGGTGAGGGTTTTTTCCAGAAAGAGAAATAAATGTTACCATCATCACAATAATTCGTATTTATATATTTTTAGTAACTACAATATATTAATTATTTTCCATAAATATTTGGTTTCCTTACTGGCTTGAATAATCATAACTGATAATATCCTTTGCTTGTTAAGGATATTAGGATGAAACTATTTTATAGACTTCATGAGGCTTCTGGCACTTGGAAATACGATCTTAGTGGGTTTTGACATGAAGGAAATGCACCTTTTGTTCACTGACCTGAATGAAATTTTGGAACTGATCTTCTGATTTCTAAATTTCTGTGCCTACAGTTTCACCCTTTGCTGTTAAACACAGCATTAGTTGTTGTTTCAGGATCAAAACATACATTCCCAGAGAAACCTAAAAGCATAAAACTAAATTGATTTCTTTGTAACTACTGATCAAAAAAAAGAACAAAATTTACTCAACACTTATAAATTCCTGATATACCTGGAAACACTTACTTAGACAACTTGAAGATCCTTAATTGTGCCTTATTAAATCTATTGATATATTGCCAGAGAAAGAAGATATAGCTGATTTAATTATCTGAAGCAAAGAAAGGGATTATTTATATTAGGAAGCTCACACTTCCATGTCAAGGTGTCCCATTTCTAACACGTGATTCAGGCAGTCTCTGAGACTCGAGGGCTTGGTGGGGCTTCATGTACTGCTAACTTCTTTCCTGTGAATTCACACTTTTCTGAAGTGTAAATTTAAAAGAAAAGGCCAAGGGGTTAACATTTGAACTCTTGAATGCCTAGGAAAAAAAGTAGGAAAGGCTACTTTCAAATATTAAATACTTCAATGTATTTTCCTGTGGCTGTTATAAACCCTGCCATAAAATTCCACATAGGTAATTCCGTCACAATGACACTTTTTGTTTCATAGCTACATACATTTGGGCATGTGTACATGTGCTTATACTATTGCAGAATTTTAAAATTAAAAAAAAAAAAAATATATAGTCAGTTTGTAGTATTGAGAAGAAGCAATAAGGAAGATTGCAACAGCCTAAAAATACTCCTCTCTTGCAACCTCTGAGGAAGTTCAGCTACAGCTAAAACCGGGAAGCGGGATTAGCTTTTTCTGTGATCAAAATAATGCAGTGCCTCGTGTACAGTGATTTTTGTGATTTGTGTAAGTAACAACAACAATAACAGTAGTAATAATAGTATTATTAATATTTAATAATAATAATAATAATAATAATAATAATAATAATAATAATAATAATAATAATAATAATAATAATTACTTTTGTGTTCTTTCCCTGTTAAGCTGCAGTTCTACTCAATTTTTAAAAGCATATTAATTCTATACTGTGTTTCCTTTTACTGTACCATAGATAATGAGCATGAAAACTTGTCTGTTCAGGTTATTGGTACAGGTCAAATTAATTTGTTATAATTTTTTTTCATCCAAGGACTTGCAAAAAAGTTTAACTCACTAAATGTCTGCAGATAACACATAGAAAAATTGCTCAGCTTTTCTTAGCTTACACCTCTAGGCAAAAATATTTTTCATTCATCTATAAATGCCTTAAATCTGCCCTGATGTTCTAGCCTGGTCTCTAATATTTGGTTGATGGTTCTAGCACAGGAATGACCTGCTGCACTGCAGAAGAAGCCGGGCAGGCATGGCAGAAGGTCAGCAGGGACATGGGGAACTCCTAACTAAGCTTGTCCTGGTTTCGGCTGGGACAGAGTTAATTTTCTCCTTAGTAGCTGGTGCAGCGCTGTGGCTTGGATTTAGTGTAAGAACAATGTTGATAACACGCTGATGGTTTAGTTGTTGCTAAGTAGGGCTTACTCGAAACCAAGGACCTTCAGGTTCTTGGGCCTTGCCAGCCAGAGGGCTGGAGGGGCACAAGAAGCCATGAGGGGACACAGCCAGGACAGCTGACCTGAACTGGCCAAAGGGATATTCCATACCATGGAACATCATGCTCAGTATATAAACTGGGGGTGGGGGGTTGCCAGGAGGGACCGATCACTGCTCTGGGACCAGCTGGGCATCGGTCAGCGGGTGGTGAGCAATTGTGTTGTGCATCACTTGGGTTTTATTCATCTCTCCCTCTCCTCCTCATTATAATTACTACTGCTGTTGTTGGTGTTATTATCTTATTTTAATTATTAAACTGTTCTCTCAAGCCATGAGTCTTACCTTTTTCCCGAATCTCTTCCCCAGCCCTCAGGGGGCAGGGGGGGGGAAGTGAGTGAGCAGCTACGTGGCATTTACTTGCTGGCTCGGGTTAAATCACAAGCTCATACACAAAAACAAAGTGTATGGAAAATGAAAACAGGGTCAAGCCACCTTGGGAGGTATATAGCAGGGGTATGTGGCAATACATACCCTGGGTATATAGGAACAGAATTAGGAAATCTAAAGCCAGCTGAACCTGGACTGGGATGTAAAGGGTGACAATAAAGGCTCCTGTATGTACACTGGCAACAAAATGGGAAAATATGGGCTTACTGCTCAATGTAGCAGAGGACTTAAGGACAAACGACATAAAAAAAGCTAAAGCACTCACTAAATTTTTGCTTTAGTCTTTACTGGCAAGACCTGATCTCAGACTGAAAAAAAAAGCAAATGTCACATCCATCTTCAAAAAGGGCATGAAGGAAGATTTTGGGTACTACAGACTGGTCAGCCTAAGATCAGTCCCCGGGGGGCTTATGGAGAAAATCATTCTCAAAAGAAGGCACGTGAATCAGAGAAATGGGACTGAGAACACCTAGCACAGATTTACAAAGGGAAAATTTCATCTGATCAACCTGATCGACTTCTATAATGGGATGAGTGGCTGTGTGGCCAAGGGGAAAGCAGTGGTTATTTTTTACCTTGACTTTATCTAGGCTTTTGGCATGGTCTGCCATTGTATCTGTTGACAGACTGGAATAAACCCACAGCTAGTTTGCATGACACTCAGGTAGAGGGAGAGGATGATATTATGGACAGCAGGGCTGTCATTCAGGGAGACTTTGAGAAATGGACCAACAGAAACCTCTGAAAGTTCAACAAAGGCAAGTGCCAAATCTTGTATCTGGAATGGAATAAGCTCACGTAGTTGTAAAGGTTGGGGGCTGGTTGGCCAGAAAAATACTTTGCAGAAAAGGTTTGGGAGTCTTGGTGGACAACAAGTTGAATGTGGCTTCCCAGTACAAGAACAACATTGACATACTGGGGTGAGTCTAATAGAGGTTCAAGAAGATGGTGAGGTGAGTGGAGCACATGAGGCGTAAGGAGAAGCTGTGTTCAGCCTGAGAAAAGAACACTAAGGGGGCATCTGCTATACTGTCTGCAGCTAACTAACTTGTGGTCACATAAAAGTCACAGCCAGACTGCTGTGCATGCAGTGAAAGGACACGAGGAAACCACCTCACATTGCAGCAATGAGCACTCTGGTCAGATATAAACAAAAAAAATGTTCACAACAAAGACAGTGAAGTGCTGAACTCGGTTGCCCAGAATCTCGGGAATCTCCATCCTTGGAAATATTAATAATTTGCCTGGAAAAAACCTAAGCCACCTGGTCTAACTTTGAAATCAGCTTTGCTTGAGCAAGTGGTTGGACCCCCAAAGGTCCCTTCCAACCTTGAATATTCTATGGTTTTAGGATTTTGTGTTTTCTTCCTTGTATTATTGGCATTGCCTTCACCAGTCTTAGCACTGTCAAAGCAGAATATGCCATCTCCTCTTAACAGTGACAGGTTCTGTCACTCAGGAGTCACCTGACCACATTCAAATGTTCATCTGTTCTCCAAAGATCACGGGTATTAACCTTTGTCTTCTGACCGTATTCACATATTGCTCTCTTCCCTAAAGGTCACGGGCATGATCCTTTATCTTGTGACCTTTGGAACTCATCTCATAAAAGCGAATACTTTTACTTCTACAAGCCCATTGCAGTCTACACACATCGTGCCTGCTAAAGCCCCTATTTAACTGCCTGTGGCTCAGACCATGTCACTCCTCTCTAAACATCTTCACTGATATTGTTTTTCCTTTGTTTAAATCATATCAGAGCTCCACACATCCTTCTCTATTAGTGTGTCTACTGTTGTGTGCCCACACAAATAACTAGGCTGTCTGGCCTTTAAACCAGTTCTCATGACTCATCTTTGCCATTCCACTTACACAAGAGATTAGGTGACTAATAATAGCTAGAGGGACAACAGGAAAAATGGGTTAACTGTAATCTATGAAACCAAACAAAACCTTGGCTGCAGCTTAGCTTACTGTTCACAGCACCTCTTCAGCACAGTGAATTAATTTTCCTGTATGACGGCAGGCATCTAACAGCAAGTGGGAAACTTGAACAGAAACCATTTCTAGCATGCCAGCAAAGAACAACCACCTCTATATAGCAACTTTGAAGGGTTACAAGAGAGTTAGGAGACTGACACGTGCTCCGAAGTTTTCCTTAGGTGCCTAGCCCTGAAAGATCCATGCCGACAGAAGCAGAGATCACGCATATATATGACCTTTCTGGTGGTATTTCTGTCAATGTCAATCTGACCATCAAATTTCTTGGTCACTGTAGCTGCCTTTCACTACAAGAGCTAATTGTAAAGTATTTTTCCTTTACTTTATTAAATAAGTTGTGGCCTTTATGCACACTTTTCCCAAGAAAATTTCTTGCTCTTCTGTAGCAGAAAACAAACAGCTGGTATAATCACACGCCGTAACAAAAACCATTGTGGTGTTTATGTTTGTTTACGGTAAGTGTCCACTCATCATATTATATGATAGTTCTTCCTGATCTCCATAAAACATCTACAGTAAAACCTTATTAAAACACTGGTGTATTTCATCTATTGTAGGCACTGTGTAAGGCAGCGGTGAAGCACAGAGAGTAAATTCTCTCAAAGGTGAAAGCAGAGCTAATGTGAACATCGGGAACCTCTACTAGATCTTAGATTAAGTAGAGTACACATAGAATGATAGTATATGATTTCTGTTTTGCCTCGTGTCTGTTGGTAACAACAGAATTATTTGCAGGCTGAATGTGAACAGCTCATTTTCTGTGGGACAGGGAGAGATTGCAACTTCAATAAACCCTCTGAAATCTGTATAAATTCCATAACACAGTATTTATATTTCAGGAATATATATACATAGTGGAGACAATGCATACTACTGAGTATCACAACTTTAGTTTTAAGTCTTTCTTGGTACAACAATTCTACTGGCATAGCTACCCTTGCAAAGCCAACAGCGAGGTGTGGTTTATAATAACAAAGTGACTGCTTGTGCTCATGTACGCAAACTACCCTCCCGAACAATATCTACTAAAACAAAGTAGATTATTTCTTTCCATACTTTTTGACCTAACCACTTCACATGTTTTAACTGATAATCATCATGCATCTCCACAGAAATGGGAAACTTAAAAAAAATATATATATTAACATAGGGTTTTATCTAACAGATGTAGATTGCTTCCCAAATGAGCATTCTCTTGCCCGCCCCTCCTGAGCTATCAATGAATAGATAAAATACAAGGTTTGCTCATTCTCAATTCCATCAATTGATTCAACTTTTTATGTCTTGACAGCCTAAAATAAGGAATTTTTTTGTGACAGTAAAAGCCAATTGAGAATAATCTCATTTACTTAGATTAAGTAAAAAAGAAATCCTGTAAGGATAACCTGATACAACACGCAATTACATGGTGACGTGGTTTAAGCCCAGCTGGTAATTAAGCCCCACTCAGCCGCTCGCTCACTCCCCCCTCACCCAGAGGGATGGGGAAGGGAGTTGGAAAGGAATGTGAAACTGGAAGGTTGAAATAAGAACAATTTAATAATTGAAATAGAAGAAAAATGAAAGAACAATAATAACAACGATGACAATATCAGTTACAATGAAAAGGGGAAGGGAAAGAATAAGATCTGGAGGGAAAGGAAGAATCACGTGGTGTGCAATGCAACTGCTCACCGCCTGCCGACCGATGCCCAGCCAGACCATCTGCCCACCCCAGCCAAGCCCCCCGGTATATATACCAGGCGTGACGCCCCATGGTATAGAATACCCCTTTGGCTAGTCCAGGTCAGCCGGCCTGGCTGTGTTCCCTCCCAATTCCTTGTGCCCCTCCAGCCTTTTCACTAACAAGGCCTGAGGAACTGAAAAGTCTCACATAAAAGCCACAACACAGCACCGCACTAGCTCCTAAGATAATAATTAACTCCATCCCAGCTGAAACCAGACATGTGATCTTCCTAATCAATGTATTTTCCTATTCTTCCTTTTCAATTGTATAAAAAATTAGACTCCATAGTTCTTTGACAGAAAACGTAAACAGAAATGTTTCTTCTTTTGAACTTCCTGATTCCAAATTAGATTTGTTCTTAACAGACTAGTATCATGAAAGCAACAGCATTAACTCAGTTTAATCTTTAGTTAAAACCAAAAGAATAGTAACAAGTAAGAATGACAAAGTTCAGTTCCTGACCAAGTCCTCTTCCCTCTCTCTTATTTTCTATGTATTTTTCTTTCCTCAACTGACAACATGAAAAAAATGTCCACTGGGAGCCAGTCTACACCTATCAAAAACAATCTAAGAAAAATTTCCAACTACTATATGTAGTGATAAAAGACTACAAAACTGTATTGACAAAACTGTGAGTACAGAGACTTTGGGTTGGAGCTTCTAACAGGAATAAAGCAAGCTTAGTAGAGAAAGAGTTTGTATTTACTTATAGGACTTTGAGTAAATAAAACAATCCCCCAGCTGTATTTTTAAAACACATTTCAAAACTTCATAGATGTGATTAAATGGCTTACAGTAACAGAAAAGGCACCAATAAGCAAAAGGAAATCTCCTTTTTAACCGAAACTTGCATTTATTATTTTCTTAAGTCTTTAGAATTGTGAAGGATCTACTTACTGAGTAACTTGTTGGTAATACGTGAAATTAGACACTGGCAAGAATTCAGTCAGTACTACTAATATAATAATTATTTGTATATAATTTCATAATAAAAATAATAAAGTAATACTAATGAATAACTGAGAAAAAACAGAACAATGTTGACTTGCCTGGGGCAAAATACTTCAGTATAAATTGCAAAGAGCACAAACAGCACTTCCTTGTAGGATACCATTTCAATCTCTACTTTTGGGTTTTAATTGGAATAGTATTACAAGTGTAAAGGAAAAGAGGAATCTGTAAGCTACAACAGAAAAGAATAAATTCAAAGGTTTCCAATGCTCTGTTACAAAAGCAGATCTAAATGAGCCACGTGCAAAACGTTTTACAACAAAGAGTTTATTTCTGTGGGTGTTTTTTTAGCGAAACACAAGCTATTCCAGCAGTGTTCTCCTGAAGCCAGAATCCATGGTGACGGCATATCACTACATCCTAGCTGAAGGGCCTTCCTCATATGGCTGCCCAAAAGACACATAGGTACAAGCACAACATTTACTTAAACAAAGACCTGTTGACCAGCAAATTCATAGCATGTTTTGTTCGAGTTCTACAAAATGCGTATTTGGAAAAATTCCCTATCCCTACTATTAATTCAAATGCACAAACAGTTCTCTGAAACAACAAAGTAGTTTAAAATACACGTAATCTCCAGTAGGAAACATGTGTGACAATTTAAAAAAGTGTATTTGAGAAATAAAGGTATTTTGAATAAATAATGCATTATGTTGCATTATTGTAATGTATTTTTATCTCATTTCTTTGTTTTTAAAAAGCTCACATAATTTTTGAGACGACTACTTCAGTTTATCAAGATCTTACCTTCCAAGACACCTGCAACCCTCCCAAGCTTATCTTTTGTAAAATTAGTAGTCTTTTTTATCGTATCACTCAACATGGGACTACTGGCTAGTTTCTCCTAGTAGGAGAAGAGACACATAAATTTGCATTTCCAACATTTGTTCTAATAATTTCATAGTCTCAAATTTATGAATGGACCAAACTTCCAAACTTGTACCTAACTGCATTAAGCCAAAACCAATTCAAGTTACCTGTCGAATGATCCACTTTACTAATCTGAAAGATTTCTACTGTGTATTATAGAATCATAGAATCATGGAACTTTTAGGTTGGAAAAGACCTGTAAGATCATTGAGTCCAACCCTTAACCCAGCACTGCCAAATCCACCACTAAACTGTGTCCCTACATGCCACATCTACATGTCTTTTAAATACCTCCAGGGACAGTGACTCAGCCTGTTCTAATACCCTTTTGGTGAAGAAATTTTCCTAATATCCAATTTAAACATCCCCTGGTGAAACTTGAGGTCATTTCCTCCCGGCCTATCATTTGTTACTGACCTCATTTGTTATATCTTTGGTTTTGTTGATATCACCTATCACTTGTTGTATGACCTAGTCTATCTAAAGCAATACCACACTAAACCTTACCAACATATTTATTGATTTTTTGAATATAAACTGTCTCTCAAATAGCACCTGGCCTGTCAAATTTATATTGAAAATAGACTCAGCTACTAAGCTTTATTGAAATTCATATTGTAGTGAAAAATCATCATGTACTTTTCAGACCAGTATATTCCACTGCAAAATAATATCCTATGACATTCTGAAATAGTGATAAAACTGATGTCTAATCTGTATTGCATCAGTTTTACCAATTGTCCTATGTCACTTTCATGCACTTGCAGATTACTTACACTGATTATCTTTACTTGCTTTTCTGGCAATTTAGTTATATTATAGATGCAATTCTTCTGAAGTACTTCAGACATCTGGTAAACATTTGGCATGATGTGTTTTACCTGGTTTTATCAGCCTGAATACAAACTAGAATTCTAATGCACGTCTATAATTGGTAAGTCATACATAACACAAAAAAATAACAGCAATATGTACCAAGATGAGATTACCTCATCATTCACAAATTTTAAAGAATTGATCGTGTTATTATCTGTTGATAAAAATATCTTACATTTTGTCACTCCACTTTCTTTTTCTTTTTCCCCCCTCTTCATTGATGGCATCTTCAAAATCCCTATATTGTGTCTTTCTTTCAGGGCGGATTTAATCATTTAAACTACAGTAGTGCTAGGCTAGTTGTCAACATGCCTAGTTCTTTATTCTCAGTGCTTAAACATCTGTCCCAAACCAAATTCAATGACTCCTGAATGTGACACATGCAGTACTACCCAGTTAACATAACCTCCAAAGGGACACACACTCTTACTAATTTCTGTTTCTTAAAGCAGTAACTGTAATGAACATTTCCAGCATGGCTTGCATGCAGAAGGCCTTCGTAACTAACAATCTGAAAACACCTCCTATTAAAAAATTTCCTAGGGAGCATTTTAGTCTTCATTCGTGGACATATTCTTACCACAAATGCATAGTTCTAATAAAGAAGCTTTTAAGATTGCAAAAGTAGATGCTATCATATAGTGTCAGTCACTACACAAAAAAAATATTTTTTTTTTCAATGTGTACTTACACAGAGGAAAGCCAAAGGATTATGTTTTAGGGAGGTTGGTCAGTTCGATATTGTTTTGAAAGCACAAATATATTTGGTTGGGTTTTTTTTAAAGGTATCTACAATGCTTTGAAGATATTAACTGATATATATTTTACAAGGTGAGGATTTAGAGGTTATGCCTATGAATATGAACATAATAAAGAACTCCCGCGCTCAGAGTTGCATGATGCTCTCATACTGCGTTAAGATGACATACTGACGACAGGATATACTCAGCTGACACACAAGTCCCAAACCACAGTCAACTGATACAGCAATATAAAAATACATGTACAGTAAAAAACCCTCCCAGTCTAATTTAGATGATGCAGACACAGGAGACTGGAGCAAATCCTCAGTCAGTGT
This sequence comes from Falco naumanni, assembly GCF_017639655.2. Taxonomy (NCBI): domain Eukaryota; kingdom Metazoa; phylum Chordata; class Aves; order Falconiformes; family Falconidae; genus Falco; species Falco naumanni. The sequence goes on from NC_054055.1 coordinate 116,282,340, forward strand.
TTTGTAACTGGGATCGTGACATTTTGAAGGCTAGCTACAATTAAGGATATTTTACAGGTGGTGGTGAAAATTTAAAGATGGAGACTATGTATTTGAATTACAAGGTATGAATATTTTCTAAAAAAGCAAAATTGTACTTGACTCAGAAAATTCAATCATAATACTTGCCATAAATGAAGTATTTTATCATTAAATTATCCTATATATGATTTGTCATTTTTGTTTTAAGTACATTAAACTAACGTCATAATAATTTCTTAGTTGTCCCATTTTCCAACTGACCAACTGTCAGTTACTATTTCTAGACACAATTACAAATCCAGCACAGAATGTGGCAAAATGAATGCAGAACAGATTGAACACTGAGGGGAATCTAACCAAGGCAGCTAGCAGAAATGAAAATGTTGCAAGCCTGCTGACAGATTGGAAAGGAGTAGAAGGAAGCCAAATGAACTGACAAATGCAGTCAGAAAACTTGTGAGACAGCAGGGTACAAAAAAGCTAGACTCACAACGATTGGGATGTAATAGTATTTTCTAAAACAACGCACAGCAACAAGACATGCATGATCATAGAGGACGATCTACAGATATTTATATAATACCATTACCATTATTAACAAGCCAGCGATGAATTAATTAAACAGACGCTCTCTGCACTAAACACAGTATTTGAATTAATTTAAAATGAAAGTGACAGAACTGAAAATAGTCACGGTTGCCTAAAACACTGTGAATCTTCTGCTGTAAGATGTATTTCATTATCTGTCTACAAAGAAAATCAGAGTAAAAGTGTGGCATGTGGTGATCACGCTTTTATTCTTGACTAATTCCAGGATTCATGCAGCAAAGTTCCTTCAGTACCTTTATGCAGTGATATTTTGTCTCTTAGGTAGCCAAAGTCTAAACTTTTCAACAACTCTTTAGCAAGGTATGATGTTAGATACACAAAATATATTGTCACGTATTCTGAAGACTATTTTCATGGTGTTTGGGACAGAAAAGAATGCACAATATTTCTTCAAGAGACAAGAAGATACCCTTCAGAATGCTCAAATTAGAATCAGATGCCAAGAAAACCTTATTATTGATGTCATTTGTCTATTAGGTCTTTAAGATTAGATTGAGCTTCCTTTTATAAGATACATCAATCTATAAATTCACTTTAGAAGAAAAACCTTAGTATTTAATTTTATTTAAAAATTTTAGGGACAGGGAAATTCATTTTCAGGAAAAACTTCTTATTGAATTCCCTTGTCCTCAAAATGCTGGTCCTTCTAGTTGCACTCTGAGCAACATTTGCGTAATTGTTGTACAACGCTAGAGATTTCTGTCAAAATGTCCTTGGGCTGTGTAGCCCCCTTACAAGGCAAATGGAAAGTGAGATCCACAGTTGCACAGTGTAAACCTTAAGTGCACCAAAAGAGCCATATCTGAAGTTAAAGGTTCTGATTTTTTTTTACATGTGTAACGCCCCTGTTCTGACATGCTTCCATATGTGAACGGAACGTGCAGTAAGTCCCTTCACAAATCTACAGACTGAGCTAAATGCCCAGTGTGGTCCCAGGTAAGCGTATATTTAGTCCATAAACAGAGGTCCAATATTTGTGTTCCATTTCCAGAGGCAGGTAACTGTAATACTTCCTTTGCTTCTGTTCGTAGTCATTGTCCTGCCTCCAATCTCATTTGAGGTAAATGAATTTACTTTCAGTAAGATGCATTTACCATAGGACACACCTATATGCCAAGAGTTCAGAGATTTTTGTTATTGCAGTTTCTATAGGGTTTCACACATTTTTGAGGCATATGCTGTCCATATCGCCCACATCTGTGACTTAAACGGGTACAAAAGACATAGCCATTAACCCAGATCGCATATATTTTTAGATCAAGGAGTTCCATCAGGTATGTCAGATGCCATCTGCCTCTATCCCAAGGTGTAGCTGTGAAAGCGCTCCTCTTTCAGATGGTGGCCAAGACAGTCTCCCTGTTCCTTTCGTATTCACCTTCAGGAGGTAAAATGTAGTCCTCCATTTTCTTTTAAAAGCAAAAAAGAGCAGGGAAATCCATGAATAGTAAGACTTTACATTTGCTTTTAATTTAAGGTCTCGAAATGTACTTTATTCTTTAAAAGGATTTTAAAAAATGCTGGGATTAAGAAAGCTGCTGTCTCAAATATCATGTCAGTCAGCATTAGCTGTGGCATTATTTTAGACAAACTAAGATTTTGAATAAAAGTATTGTTCTTCTAATGTCATATTCCCAAGGGTAATGAAAGTAATAACAAATTGTATCATACAAGGGTATTAACTTTACAGGGCTGTGTTCTCTTTGTTATACGAACCACACAGTACCTAAAAATTGTTGAATTCCACTTCCAAGGAACCCAGGTGTGATGCAGTTGATGCAGAACTTCCTTTACGACACTGCTTGATGCTATTTCTATGTCCAATGCCAAGGAACTACAAGAATTACCTACCATCATTCCTAAAATTTAAACAAACCAGCTTTGACATATCAGTGCAAATGTAAACAGATCAAAAATGAGTAATAAACATTCAGCTCTTTGAATGAAGTGAAAACTGAAGAAGTCAAAACATAGAAAAAAAGAATCAAAAAAGGTTCTATTGAAAAAACTGAAAAACTGTACAAAATCACACACAGAATTGCACAGAAACAATTTTTCACTGATGTTCAGAAACTGTTTTAGTATCTTTGATATTCTTGACCTTATTCTTAAATCACAACTTAGTAGCTAATGCATTTCATTTTCAGTACAACCATAGAAAATAGTGGCTTCAGCAAAGTATAGTGCTTCTTGCCAAGTAGTTCACCACTTACTGCACCTTTCTCTAAGAATGCTTCAGTTCTCCTACATAGCAGCTACAATAGTTGTATTTAAAATTACAACTCTAAAAAGGAAATTATAAATGCCATTTCAAATACAACCAATTCTTTTAGCCAAAATTAAGAAGCTTTCCAAAAGCATCCCCTACCTGACTCAACACTTGTAAACAAAATCTTAATAATATACTTTTTATTGACATTACAAGAAGACAAATTTAAAAAAAAAAAAACAGGTTTAGTCAGCATATATAATTAAATACTGCAAACCTCTATGCATTCGGAGAATCAGCAGGACATAGGTTAAAGTTGCATACAATTATAAAGCTTCATTGAAGTGTTCACAGAACATTAATAGGGTAGGAAATTTCAGGCTAAAGTTCATATAAATATCAAATCATTCTTGTATTGCTTTCAAAAATCATCAAGTCCCAGTTAAAATGTCTATTGTGAAGCTTTCCAAGAGTTGTGGGTAAGTGAACTGTGGTGACCACAGTAAGGTTGGGTTTTTTTGCTTACTGGCAACATATCACAAATATTTTATTTATTTACTTTGTAAAGAGAAGAAAAAGAGGGATATTGAGAAGGAAAAACCTCTTTTCAATGGGATTGTTTAAGAAAAATTGTTCTGGGGCTGAAAGCCAAAGAAGCTTTTTAGACTTCTTTCCTCTGTATAATGTAATGCTGTTGAGTATAAGTGTGTATTATAGGTACTGCTATTATGCTATTTATGACATTTGGTGAAAACCCCCCTACAATTCATTTCTCTTAGTAAATGTTCCTGTGTCTAAATTTGTCTTCACTAAGGCTCTGTCTTTTTTCTGACTAACCCTAATTCTGTAGGCACAGAACGTATGCAATGAAAATTTTAAAAAGCCCTTCTATATACAACAGTACCACACAAAAAGGCATAAATACGACAGCAGTGAAAAACCCATCTCCATACTCCATAAAGATTCAAGCTTTACTCTTACACAAAATTTATCCCATTGCTTCTGATTAATTTGCTATCCCCAGTACCATATTTTATTGTATATTCATAACTTTAAAATACATGCAGCAAGTTACATTACTCCAACGGAGTCAAGAAATATAAAATGTAATAATCATAGATTATAAATGATCTGTAGCTCAGGCAACCAAGTTGTAGATTCATGGTGATTCCCATGAGGAAGGAATATTTGGAGTAAAGCCATTGCAGTAACTCTTACTCTGTTATCCTGGCACTTCTGTAACAAAGAAGGAAATCCTTCACCCTTAGAAACAATCTTCAGTATATACATCGAAATAATTATGAAGAACAAAACATTTTCCCTCAGGAAATTTCCTGCACTGACCCAAATGGGGAAAAAAATAAAAAAATCTAGAGTTGTTTGCATCTTCATCAGACACCGATCCTATACTGTGGGAAATCAGCTGCTCCTGAGTTAAAGTCAGATTTCTCATAACCTCAACTACATTACAGAGATTCTGATTTTTTACTGAGGTGGTTTGCTGCATTTTTGTCTTAACATACTACTATCTACTCCATAAAAGATCAAGATAGAAAGCACTTGGCAGGTTAGAGTTTCTGGAAGAATGTCTCCATTGCATTTCTCTTTTCTCTTCAGAAATGTGCAAAATTTCCTACAAAATCAACTTGCTTTTCTAATTGTTCTGTTTCATTTTATTTTTAGAGGCAAAGGGAAAAAATGTCATAGCAAAAGAGCCTGGGAAATTTAAAGCTGAGTTAGGCCGCTGAAGGGAAATAATTCAAACACTGTGTTGTCCTGTGCTGCACAAAGCACCAAAGAAATACCAGAATGCGCTGTAGCCTCGAACCAGGTAATTGTACAACTTAGTGGACCAGATCTAAGCACACACAATCCTAGAGTAGTGTATATCTACTTGCACATCTCTCACGTTCATATACAATCACGACTGCATATAGAAGACTGAAGTGGCCGTACGCATAATAGAAACAACCAGCTTTTGAGCTGACAGCTAATAACAACAGCTGCTGAAACAGTTCTGCTATATTCCATTGCAGAGGACCAAAACTGCAAACAGCGTATGTTTTCACAAATGTTCTCTTCAGAACGCTGTCGCTAAGGCTATGCCTGCCCCAGTACAGCGGGCAGGGCTGGGGCAGTGGGCTCCAACACTGATGCACAGTCCCCCACACTGCTTATTTGGTAGCAGAGCTTCCAGTGTGGCTTTGGTCTTGGCCAAGCAGCACTTCCCTAGACATCTTCTGGGCATGGTGCAATCTGGATAGTGCACGTCAGGCAGGGACTGCTTCCAGCAAGAGGTGTGGGTGAGCCCCGTAGTGAGCTAACGGTTATTAAACTAAAAGACAATGCCTGGTTTTTTTTCTGATTGCTTACATACATACGTATGCTGACACCATATGGATGTGCATGGCCAGTTCTTCACAGAATTTAAGCACATTTTTAACTTCAAGCACACCGCTTCAAAAGAAACACTTAATACCTATAAAGACAAGCACATGCTAAAGCACTGCAGTAAGCAAAAATGTAAATTTTCAAGCACTTCCACTACACAAATAGTTAACAATAAAAAAGACCTAAAAATAGATTGTCAAAGAACGAAGCTCATTAGTTTCTGGTTTATAGACTAAAAACTGCTCATCCCCTAGACAGAGACTCAGATAAGAACAAGTATTTAAAATGGCTTTATGGAGCCTTCAAAGCCAGGGCACAGATCCTGGTTTATTTAATAGCACAGAGATAAACTCATTAGCTGTGCATGAAGTACCTGTTTTGAATTTACATACAGACATCTCATTTGCTTCTGAGTGGCTTGAAAATATCAATTTGCGCTAGCTGCACGGTGTGGTTTGGTACAAAGACCTCCAAGCTTTTTCTACTGGATATATATCTATGTATATTCACAGAAGCAACACTGCACAGAAACACGACGAGAGCTTCTGAGAGCGCTCAGGTCTAGGGTTTTGCTCCCTAAACTTTGCTTTGTTTGGTACAAAGACCTCCAAGCTTTTTCTACTGGATATATATATATATATATGTATATTCACAGAAGCCACGCTGCACAGAAATGTGAGAGTTTCTGAGAGCGCTCAGGTCTAGGGTTTTGCTCCCTAGCTACCAAACCCTGCCCTTGCAGAGTGCCTGTTGGCTTGGATTTGGTGCCACACTGAGTTGGCTATACTGCTTGTGGCTCAGGTGATACCTTCATTGGACTTGATCAAGAATCTCTGCAGTTTTGCTCCAATGGGCAGTGTAAACAGTCCTCTGACTCCTTCAACTGAAGTTCACGGTCACATTCACTGCCAGAAATCAAATACTGCATTAGATGGACCAGCAATGTGAGCACTTATGACAATTTTTACACCTGATTTTATCCAAAGAAATAGTGAAGTTTGAGTTTCACTGAGGAAGAGAACAAAAACACATAGAATTTCACTAGTCATTAATTTCACTACTCACTAATTTCACTACTCACTAATTTCACTACTCACTAATTTCACTTAACGGATTCAGTATGGGCCACGGGCCTTCTAATTGCAGGGCAGAAAGTTTGAAGTAAAATGACTTTGGGTAACAGGAACAGAGGAAAAGAAACTGAAACAAGAACAGAAAACACAAGAAAAATTTTGATGTAACCACATGGACAGTGAAAGCAGTTGCCCTTAGTTATTATGTCATGGAATGAAAAGCTAAAGCTAATCCCCTTAGCTTTCCCACGTGAAAGTGGAATCCAAAACTAATCCTTTTATAGCAGCTATACCACATGAAATAGGGTGTTTAAACAAATCCTTTTAACCATCATGGCAAGAATCAGGGAGCTAAAGTCAATCCCCTTAGCTATCCTACATGAAACAGGGAACCAAAGCAATCTCCTTAGTTAAGCCAGTGTTAATAATGAACTCCATCAACCTTTTAAACTATTTTGATATAAAATTATTAGTAGTGTTCTTCTGACATACCAACCCAACGTGAGTATGCAGTAGCATCTATGGTACAGTAAGCTGGACATCACTATCCAAATTTTATGGCATAAATTACATGTATAACGCTCACCACTTCATGACTTACTAGTCATAAGCATAATGCAAGAATACTGATGTATCCATTAGCTGAGAGGCAAAACAAAATGTTTGAGTTCTTCTTTAAGAAGAATTAAGGAACTGGGAATACTCCTTACAGTAAGGAAAGCTGACGAAAAGTACTAACAGACTTGCAGAGAAAGCACTGAATGCCACATTAAGCATCTCATCACATTATTTAGCTGTTTTGGCTGCTGACTTAAACTTTGGTTTGTTTGGGTTTTTTTTTTTTATTTTCTCTCAATATGCCCAGTTTTATAACGCTACTAGTCAATTCCAAAGAAACAGTAACAGACTTCTTAAAGTAACTGTTGCTACTTGCATTCATACCTACTTGTTCTGTTCAGTGATGGCCGCCTTGGGGAGACTTGATTGGTTCGTTTTTTTAAACAGATCAGGTTGATAAGATCCTTTCTCAACATAAATACTCAAAGACCGGTTCATGTCCACCTTGTGTCAGTGTGTTCATGGGCAAACTTTTCATTGTTTCTAGAAAAATCCACAGGAACATCAGGCCTCCAGAAATACCAAATGAAATCTGTACTGTTTTGCCAAATGAGACCATACATCTCTGTTCATTTCAAGGTTATATGCTTGTCTTAACAAAACAAAAAGTCAGCTAGAACATCTGTGTTCTTCAAATGCCATTCTACATCTCAACAGCACTTGTGATCTTTCAATTTACTTCTGCAAGTCACGTATTATGTTTTAAACTCTTAGGAAGAGATTCTTTTGATTAAATATAATAGAAGAGGATTATCTTCTTAAATCTGAAATATAGTTATAAAATATTATTCATAAACACCTGGATTTTCTACTGGGTTTCTTTCTAGTTTGTTCTCCACAGAATTCTGATTATTAAAAATAATTCCATATCCTTATTAGCAGTCCACAAACATATCCGCAAACTCTCTCTTTTCCACTTTTTGAAGTAGCTGATTAAGATTATATGACAAGTATCCAATTCTGCTATGACCGTGTACATAAACAGATAATCCATGTGGTAAAGGCCACATGGGATCGCTTGGATCCCTTTGCAGCATATGCACATTAAATGATGTGTGCAAATTACTCTGTAAAGTGTCTCTTCTTAAATCTGAAGCTTTCAATTCTTTATATTTTAGACCAGCAATTGCTGCACACTTTAAATGTTAACTGTTCCTCAGAGAAAAGTTTTCAAGCTCAAGTGTTGTACTAGAGGTTTAGAGACGGACATCTACTGGCAGAGAGAGCGAAGCAGAGGAGAATTTCTTCGACACCACACTTTCAGTCCAGCTGGAGCAATTTTTTCAGTAGTCTCAGGCCTAGTTTTACTAGTCCAACATTTATTAGAGGGCCAGGATCTCAGGTCAGCCCCGAGTTCATGGAAGACTTGTCTTAGAGACAGCAAGTGGGATCAGTGCAAAGCAGCAAGGAGGAGGTCAACAGGCAAGGAGCATGCACAGCCCAACACTACTACTGCTTCTTGGCTGCCTTTTAGCTGGCAAGAGTCAAAGTCTATGGTTCTACTTGACATTTTAGCATGAATGCATGGGCAGGGATGGACGTGTTACTGAGGAAGCCAATAAAACAGGGAATTTTTAACAGAAGATAAAATACAAAGGAAAAAGGAATGGAGCAAGGAAAATCAGGGAGAAGTCTGCCTCTACCTACAAGGAAGAAAACTAAATGTATTAAGCCCTTGAAGACTGCAACATGAATATTGCAGATGATGTCCTTCTTGTCCCACACTTTCTCAAAAAGAAATGGATATGGCTGTCTCAGCACCAAAGGGAAAAAACTCTGGGAAACAGAGCAGTATTTAATTGTGCCCCAAACTGTTCATAATTGCTGTACGGAGATCTACTTGGTGAGAATTCCAGCGGAGCACAAAAACTATTCGTATACAGTCTTTCTGTCCTTACAAACTGTTTAAACTGTTGCTAACCACATTACATCTCATAATTTAAAGCACCATCAGAACATAAATGGTTTACTGCAATTTGCAAAGGGGTTATGTGTGTTCTTAAGTATGTAAAAGAAGCTTAGAGAATGCTTTAAGCTTGCAGGTATCTTGATAAATTACTTTTCTGTAACTTCAAAAATGCATGCAATGTATTTAAACATCTGTATAAGGTTCAAAAGTAAAGCTGGGAGTTTAGGGGTTTTTTTAACTCCCTTTCCCAATATTTCTAAGTAAAAGCTTCCAATATAAGGTCAGTTGACTGCAAATCCTTAAGAATATATTAATTATTTTATTTCATTAGTCATAGAAGATCCACTTTTCAAAAATATATTATACCTGTCACTAAAAATGATGAAAAGAAAGCAGCAACTTGCCTAGAGCTTCCCCCAATTACCGAACACAGCATATGAGTAAAAAGCAGCAAATGGCCATGAGACAGTGAAGCATCTTTTGCTGCTGCCACTTTTACATTTTTCTCTTGGAAATAAAAATATTTTTGTGGCTTTTGAACAATCCAGAGAGATTGCTTTTCAGAATACCTAGATATTTATCAACTACTTAAGCATTTATGAGACCATTTCCTAAGCACACAGGAATTCCAAAGGGTATTTCCCATAAGTTCAGTATAGCGGTTCTTAAGTCTCTGAAAATACAATGGTTCAGATAAAAAGATGTTCAGTATGCACCTGCTATTTCTATAAATATTGCTTTTCTTCCACTTTCCTTTTGTCCTTTCTTTTCCATGATTTGTAATGAAAGCAACACTCAGTTTGACATACTTTCTAGCTCCTTGTGTGTGCACAGTTAATGCCGAATTATATCAGAACAATATTACATTTAATTGGGAATGGAAATGAGTGAATTTTTTCAATTTCAGAGTATGTACATGCTGGCAGAAACCATAAAAGTTCTGTAATTCAACAGTGCTGAAAATACACCCAAAGCAACTTAAATGAATCATTCTTTCTCCCTCAACCCAGTATGTTTTCCTCCTCAAAATATGGTTCTTTCTCTACAGGAAAAAAGGCAAGAATGTGTTAATTTTCACTGCATTATACTCTCTTTCTTTTATTTTTTTTTGTACTGCACTTTTTGGTAAGCCAAGATAATGTAATCTTATGAATGCAAGATATGAATGTACAACCTATGAAGACTTAAAAGCTATTTTTCATTCACTGAGTACACAGACTGCAACCCATGTATGGTACTCTTATTTATTTTAACTTCAACTTCCAACTGTTTTGGACAAAAACCCAAACAATACAGGATTTAGCATACATTTTGTGGGGCTGCAGAACTGAAAAAGTTTAGTGTTTTCTGTGCTGCACTAGTAATGTTTCCCATACCTACAATGAGAAACATAACAGAAAACAGAAATACTGCTACTGACATTCTGTGCCTTCTTTTGGTCAGTAATATATAAAATACACTGAAAAATAATCCATTTTCTTTGTGCATTATAATTGAAACATATGTGATACACAAGATACATTTAAATCAGTATCATAAGAAAATAAAGATTTTTACATTTGCAATTTGGCAGTTTCTGGGCATTGACTGCATGAACTGATTCTATCTAAAGTACGAACAAACATTTTTAAGGAAGAAAACATTATTTTTAAATCGTATTTCTCTGAATCAAGGATTACAAGGACTGCCTGATTTGTTTCCTTTTTCTTTATTATGTTCTTGATGCTACTCAAAAGTGATTAAAATAACCCCAAAACAGGGTCCTTAATAGTCATGAAAGCATACAGACAAGGAAGAAAACAGAGTATTTAGTGTGAGGAGGGAGTCAGGGAAGTTAGATCTCGGTTGAGAAAGAGCCCAGCTCATTAAGGGTCATATCATTTCACTATGAATTTGATACAGTTGAATTTCAGCTATGCGGTTTCAACATGGATTTTACCCTCCTTGGTATGTTTTATGTTAACCATTTGAATAGTCATGGAGGATGAACTGGGGATGACAAGTTCCTACCTTGACATCCTAGTAAGAGGTTACCCTACTAGAATACCAGTAAGGAAAATGCTTATGCTTCACAGATGGCCCATAGTTCCAGTTATATACAGGAAATTTTGCCTTTACTAGGAGTATATTTGTATACAATACCATTTCAATTAAACAGGAATGGGAAAATAATGCAGAAAGTATATGCAACATTACTATTATAAAGTTCAGACTTAACACATAATACACTAAAAATACAACAAATTGCTTTTGGATGAGCAGTTTAGAGACTACTTCTATTGCCGCACTATTACAGATTACTATTTAAGTATATAGCTGTGCTGTATTGAACCATTCAAACGTGTTTATAATCCTTCATTGTAAGAAAGCAGATATAAGTAGTTTGGGGTTTTTTTGTGGGGTTTTTTTGTGTTGTTTTGTGGGGTTTTTTTTGTAATTTACAGCAAATTATATCTCATTGTTTAGGCTATGAATGCTTTACATCTGTGACTGCACAGCGGCAAGCACAAATGGGCCCAAATGTGATTGCGATATCCAAGTAAGAACACGACAGTGTATTTTGCCAATAACTATCCTCTGTGGAACTTGTAATTAGATGTTTCACACAAAACCAAATGAAAAATAATCAAGATACTGCCCAAATGTATGTACGGAAAAAAAAATATAATAAAAAGAGGATTAAAAATAATATCTCTTCTTCACAGTGCCTAGCATAACTTGTGAATTTAAGCATTTCAGCTGGAGCATCCTCTGGTAACCCTGCATTCATCCAACAGATACTCAAACCCCCAGCACAGCTAATTCTGTGGCCAGGGTTTTCAGGTTACATATGCAGACAAATTAATATTTTTGCCATTTTAACAGGAAATACAGGCAAACCAGGGAAAACTAAAAATTCAGGCATGCATCAAATTACTCAGACATCGACAGTCCCAGGGACTTACAGTTTTCAGCAAAATACTTTCTAAGAGATGTTCCTAAAAGAAACATGGAAGCTTGACTCCCACAGGCAAGTAATCTCACATTAGCAACAGCAACTCCTTTAGAAAAGCTTTAGTAGACATTTAACTAGCTCTGGGATATACCTGATTATTTAATCCCTGCAGAGGGAAATTTCTCACAGAAAAAAATACCCATCAACTTACCTTTTCCTTCATGTAATGTTTTGATTGTCAAAAACGATTCTAAACACAGCGTTGCAGAGCATGGTGTCTGATTATATCCAAATTATAGCTCATATACGTGACTTCAAATATTTTTCTTAATGTCACCTCTGTAAATTCCCCATATTGAGTGAAAATCTGATTAGTTTCCTTTTTCCTTCACCCCTGTTGAATGTTCTGACAACTAAATCTCTACCTTCTATTAAACTTGTTATTAAAACCACAGCCTTTTTGACACCTCTGAAATCCTGCTGGTGAGTTTTCAGAGATGTAACTACATATCTTTATTACCATTGAACTGCTGTAATAGAGGGAAGAATTTAGACTTTTGGATGCATTTTTCTCAGTTCTTAGTTAAAATTGCTTCTTGCTACTTCTGCAACATCTGTCCACATAGCTGCAGTGCTCCGTTCTTCAGATGTTTCAGAGTCTGCCCAGGTAGCCCAGAAGGCCAACAGCATCCTGGCTTGGATCAGAGGTTGTATGGCCAGCAGGACCAGGCAGGGATCACCCCCCTGTACTGGTGAGGCCGCTCCTCAGACATGTTCAGCTCTGGGCCCTCCCTACAAGACAGACATGGAGGTGCTGGAACATGTCCAGAGATGGGCAACGGAGCTGGGGAAGGGTCTGGAGAGCCAGCCTGATGGGGGGTGGCTGAGGGAGCTGGGGGTGTTCAGCCTGGAGAGGAGGAGGCTCAGGGGAGACCTCATGGCTCCCTGCAACTGCCTGACAGGGGCTGTAGGCGGGGGGGGTGGGGGTGTCAGTCTCTTCTCCCAGGTAACCAGCAATAGGCCAAGAGGAAACGGCCCCAAGGTGCACCACGGGAGGTTTAGATTGGCTATTAGGAAAAATGTCTTCACCAAAAGGATTGTCAAGCACTGGAAGAGGTTCCCCAGGGAGGTGGTTGAGTCACCATCCCTGGAGGTATTTAGAAGACCTGTAGGAGTAGCACTTGGGGACATGGTTTAGTGGTGGACATGGCAGTGTTAGGTTTACAGTTGCACTCAATGATCTTAAAGGTCTTCTCCAACCTAAGTGATTCTATGATTTGCTTGAAATAAAACACCTTCAGATAAAGTCTTTTTTTTTTTTTTTTTTTGTATTGACATTTTTTTTCTGTTAACTTCCATGCAACTTTCATTTTAGCTACATAGTCATATAGCATCATAAATACCATATTTTAACTTTTGAGGTTTTTTTCTAATCAGATTTTCAAAAGTAAGTTGCTTGGTAATTATTTAGAACATGAAAGTCACACAGAATCATATAAATATTTTGGTCAGAAACACCCACTGAAGGTTGATGTATATTTACATACCTAGGGGTGGAAATACCGCTTTTACCTAACAGATAGATTACTATGTGATACAGAACTGCAGTTCTGGAAGACAATAATGAGTCACAGTGGGAACCAACTAAACACGAGCCCACAGTATTATTACTGCAGTGAGAAAGCCTAGTGGCATCTCTTTGTTGGTTAAACAGGAGAATAGTAAAGAAGAATGGCATGATGATTTGTAACTGCAGAAAATAATGAAATTGACTGTAAATACTACATACTCATGTCCATATTTTCAAAAAAAAAGAAGCAGCACACGATGATTTGAACTTACCAAACACACAAATCTGCAAATCCACATGGCCACTTCAGTATTGATTTTAAGGATGATGGTGAGAGCAACAAAGGAATTCATCGACTTAGATACAATATGAGGCTGAGAAGGAAGAATCAGACAGTAGGAACCCTGTTTTAAATAGTGATTTAATTAATTAATGGAACAAATTACCAAGGGAAATTATGGTTTCTTGGTGTCTTTTAAAAGTGAAATACTTCACACTCAGTAAACGTAGTGGTAAGGCCTGAAATCTTACAGCCTGTGATATAAGGGTGACCCGATTAATTGTTCTTCTGGTCATAAAAGAAGTATGTATCTATTGAGTTCTAATAGTTACAGTATTAAAAGTGAAGATTAGAAGTACTGATGATATTCTAATTTACACTGCTACATTTAATGTTCAAATCACCATCATTCTTAAAATCAATACTGAAGTGCCCATGTGGATTTGCAGATTTCTATGCTTACAGACACACATAACTTACCTGGTTTCTGTATCATAGACACATCCAAATGACTGGGAACCCCAGTGAGGAGAATTTGGATTTCTTTCATGCTATAATCTGTACCATTTATTTGTGGTTATCTTTTGAAAAATATAGTTCTCTGATGTAGATAACAGGGTAATATGAAATGCAGAACTAAATTGCGGACACTGAGTGTCACCATATCTACCATACGCTCCCTGCCTTTTACTTATAATGCCATGCTGCTACCTGAGCATGTTTAATAAGCACTAACCTCACTTTCTGTTTGCTTATTAGTGATTTCACCGCGTACATCCTAGTCTCGTATCACAGATATTTGCTCATGTTTCACTTGCTTATCTTGCTACCTTTTACCACTTTCATATTACTTTCTCTGTCCTCCCTTATTTATAATTTCCCCACCTTATATTGCTTACTATATTGTGTATATTGTGCTTAAATCTGAACCTGGTACTTATATTACCATTTCACACAGTAAAGTCATACTGTCTTTCTTTATTCTTTCCGTCAACATTCTTAGCTAACTTCTTACCCTGATTTCTACTCTTTATGCATCCAATGACTTTGTATTGGAGAGTGCTACTTCTTTTGTGAATTGCTTTGTTTATTGATAGTTTTAATAAAGGAAGGGGCTTCAGCTTCTCTCTTCCTTTAGAAGTGTTTTGGGTTTATGTGACTTCAAAGGAAATTAGGAGAATTCTAAAAAATAATCAATCTACTTAAGAAAATGAATAGTTAAAAATCTTAAGTATTGTATAAGTACGTTCCAAGATGTATTGGCCCAATCACCTTCAGACATACCAGTTAAATGAAAGCGAAGTTGGATGCAGCTATTGAAAGAAACGTTTGCAGGTTGGCACTGGGAAACCTCAATATCATCTCTGCTTACAACATGAGAAAAGATTAGTGAGTGATTACTGGTGACAACGTCCTAAGCCATTCAAGAATGTGTTACCATAAACTATAGAAATGTCTTCTAATTAGCTATGGAGCTAAAAAGTGAATCATTGAGTGATGCATTTACTGTAAAACAATTATTTTAACAGAGAGGGTAAAATAATCAGTCTGGTAGGGAAAAAAAACCAATCAGATTTTTGATTAAATCCAATCTCAATGGATACATAACACACCACACACACACACCCCCAAAGTGTAAATTAGTGAGGGTTATTAACACACTTATAAGATCCCCTGAAGAAAGAAGATATTCTAAACAGAATTACTTCAAATCAGTAGGAAAATTACCAGTTGACAAGGTAGCTATTCAAATAACTGTAGGAACTGGGATTAAAATAGTTTTAGTACTCACACAGCTGTCAAATTATTTGGAGGACTTCTAGTAGTCTATTTACTGCTAAGGCTATATGCTTTGCCTACTGTGACAAGTCAAGGTAGCTTTTACAAGCCCCTTCCACATGTAAATAATTTCCCACAGCTTTCTGGTTTTGGATTTTTTTTTTCTTTTTTCTGATTATTTTTTACTGATCTGAAAAATCAGTTTTTTGGGGTTTTTCTTTGTTTTTTTTTCTTTTGTTTTTTCCATACCTTGCCCTTGTTTTGCAGTAATTTTAAAATGTTTTGGAGCTTATGAAGTGGCTACACACAAGTTAAAATTTAGATTAACATTAGAAGCAGAGTATTTTTCTGAGATTACTTTTCTGCTTCAAATAATAACACTTCATTCCAAACTAACAGTTGCAAAGTAGATACAGGTCATGCAAAATGAAGCATTCTTAGAGTTAAGTAGTAGTAGTCATGATAGAAGTTTACCAGCAATAAACAAGCCATTATGACAATAGTCTCCAAACTGTAGCTCATGAGCAAACTTTGCTCACAATATTGTGTTACATTGCTTAATGCAATGGGAAATAAATATTTTTTAAAAAAAAAAAGTTATGAAGTCAAGAAGGGAAAAAAACCCTAACACGTGGAGTTGCCCAAGGTACATTATTTTATTAGCATTACTGCTAATGGATAAGTGAAGCTTATGGACCACTACTTTTCAGTTAGGCTTTCAGGTTTTTTCCTTTCCTACCTAATTTTCAAAACCTTATTAACCACTTAAACAGTGCTTAATCTAGGAAAAAAAAAATGCCCTGCTAACAGTGACAGCACCACAGGCTGTAGTGAGAAAACCTAAGAAAAAAACCAACCGTGTCCCCAAGGTCAGCAAAGTGACTTCAGCTGGAACCCTGGATAATGGTTCACATGAACTCGATTTGCCTGCCCACTAGCTCACGTTCATATCCTCTTTTGAAACCTATGAAGGGGTTCCTTCCCATTTTTTATACCAATAATAAATTAAAAAAACCCCTTCTGCATTTTCAAGGTTATGGAGTGACAGTTTGTTGAGTAAAGATCTTCTTTCAGCTTTTCATAAATCAATCGGTCATTTTGAACTATAGCCCAAAGAACAGAGGAAGTATCAGATGTGTCCATTATTAAAGTTGAAATTTTAGACAGCCCATCACCGAGAAGCTAAATTGGAACTCAATCAACAAAAGCTGATGCTATTGACCTCAAAGACAGTAATGTTTTACATTGCATTTTTGCAGCTCTAAGTACTTACTTTATTACCTGTTCAAAGTACAAGGAAAAAATCTGAAAAGCTAATGAAGAAAACACATTTCTAAGAAAAACTATTGTAGTCTTGTGCTTCAGGAAGGTTGCACAAATAATTGGGAAGAAAATTAAAAAATAAAATCACATATTATATTACCAAGGAATGGATAGCACAACTGCACATGACTCATCTTTGCAGCTAAATGATGGGATTGCATACAAATGCCACATACAAAACTACTGTGTTGCATCTTTACTTGGTTGGGTAGATACCGCTAGAGGTTACTAAAACTGCTGAAAGCTTGCTAATATTACATTATGAATGCACTATAAATAAAGTCTGGGAGGTAAAGGTTAAGGTTCTGCAAATTCCAAAAGAACACCTCCTAACTTTTTCTCCTACTTCACCCTAGCCTGTTAGTTTAAAATCTCTGAGGCATACTCAATATTACCTAAATCCCAAGCATTAATATTTCAGTTGCTATTTAGTTTAATGGAAACATTCTTTGTGACTGAGTATGCCAGTAAATTAATGACTTCTGTTAATGTCACAGTCTCAAGAAAACCTATCATCCCATCCTCCTAACCTCAAAAATGTTAATCAGAGCAGTAACTATATGTCAGTGGCATTTTTCTTACACATGTAAACACCAAACGCACATACTTTTTTGTTTGTTTGTTTTGTACCATGTAAGTAACATGTAAGATTTACTAAGTGTCTGAACAAAAATCTCTATCAAAAGCACAAACAAACCAAAATCTGTCACTCTTCTCCAAGAAAATGGAAAATGCTGATAAGACCAACATGGGACAAAATAGGTTCTTACTTCTGCAGTGAAAATCTCAGTCACACCAATAATTATGCCATATTCTGAATTATATTAGGATAGATAAATAACTCAGCACTATGGACATAAAACAACATATCTGATATTCATGCAAGGTACAGAAAGAACATTTTTGTTGTTCTTTACTAAATCAGTAAGTATAATACGACTTATTAGCTGACAGCAAAAGTATTATTTTGCCTCTTATTTTAATAAGAATCATGTCACAATTAACATGAACATTGGCCTTTTGTTTCAGAGATTGCATACAAGAGTGACTTGAAGCATATAAATGTCATATTCTGCCAATTACATGAGTACTTGTAAGCCCAACTTTCTTCTTACCTTTGTGTATGGTACAGGATCCCAGAATAACAAATAGAAACAGTTTAGAAATACATTCCAATTTAGTTTTTAACTTTAGTATCTTTAATATTTTATTAGCCAAAGTAATGTAATTTTTCATATTTTAATGGCTTTATGCATTTTTTTGAATGTTGAAATATCTATACCAGAACATACATTTGGTATATTTTAACGAAGTTTGTCAGAATGACGCTCTAAAAAATCAGCAAACATTGATTTTCATCAGCAGTTCTGCATAACTCTCAGTAAGAGAAATAACTCTCATTTCTCATTTCATAAAAGTTGTTTGTCTCTGCTATTTATTTGGGAGTTTTGTTTGTTCTTTCTTTTTGCACCATTTCAGAGGTGCAGCATTGCCACTGGGTCCTACTGCTCACAGGAGCCTTTCCCAGAACGTTGACCTAAGGCATTTTTTGTCATCCCACTGTGAGAAAAGGAGAAATCTTGTTTGTCTGCATATCGAGTGTGACCAACATCGCATAGCCTCTTTCTTAAATGGATCATGCTTCTCCAAATCATGTATTCTCTCCTGTCCAACTTCCCAAAAAGTGTTCAAACCCTTCTCTGTTGTAGCGCACATGAATCTTTATCCCATTTACAGCTTAGATTAATACATCAAGATTTGAGACATATTTTCTTCCTGAGTTAACAGTACCTGCACACTTCCCTTTACTGCCTCTCTATACTTAATTTATCCAGTTCCTCTCACAGTTTTTACTCTAGCCTCTTCTGCCTATTTTATGGCCCAGGCAGCCTTATTCTCCATGTTTTCCTCGTGCTACAAACTACTTTTCTCCCACATATTTACTCTAGCTTTTTTTAAAAAAAAAAAAAAAAATTATACTTATTTGGGCAATTCTCTAATAAATTGAATCCCAAGTGCAGTCTTAAAGTTAAACTCCTTGTATTCTAGTAAGTGCTACGAATTCTTAAAACACAGCAAAGGTCCTAAGACACCTGAAAACTTCAATATGCTACAAAACTAACATTAAGGGTATATATGACCAACCAAATAATCATCTTGTAACAGCTATGTTTTAAATCTACTTTGACTACAGGTCTTTTTGTGCTCTTATAATGTGGTTACTGTTACTGGGGCTAACTAAAGCTTTTAAGAATTTACAGAAAAACTGAAATTATGTCTTGTGTGCTTTCCAAATGCCAGCCTGCCTGTTCAATTCAACAGAGCTCATCACAAAGCTAGAGTAAAAAATTCCTTGCTATATTTTCTCATCCTGGTATATGACAGTATTTGCTTCTTGCGAAAGAAAAAAATCCCTCACTGTATTTTCTCATCATAGTCTACAGCAGTATTTACTTTGTCTAGAATTTTTGAAGGAAGAAAAACTTTCAAAATTATAACTCAGATTGCATGAGACTGCATACTAAATGTAAACCACAGAGGCAGCTGTAGCAGACTGAAATTATGTCCAGGAATACAAAAAAAATGGAAAATCCTGAAAAAGAGTAATCTATAAAGTTGAAAATAGGCTGAGATTGAGAAAAGTCACATTGCTTGAAATCCCTGAAGGCAGAGACACAGAAGGCAGTTTATAAAAATAGATTATTAAGGTGCTGAGGATAGACAATTTTACTTCCTTCTGGAAGAGATCACAAGAAATAAAATAACTAATAATGAAACAACATTTTTCACTCAGAAAACCAGTATTTTCTGAGCTCATTTCAGAGAAGCAAGTAATTATACGCCTCATACACAAGAATTAAGAGATAATGCCAGGTAATATAAAAATAAGCGATATACAAGATGTGCAGTGGCATCAGATCTAGAAGCTGATAAAATAGGTGTTAAACACTCCAGTATATTTTATCTTAATTAAAAAGTGAAACTACAAGTGCCTCTGATATTCAGTTATGTGCATTAGCTGGGTGGAAAGAGAAGAGAGGTTTTGGAAGTGTAGCCACTGACAAAGCACTGGTGGGTGACCTTCAAAGAGTAAAAATGCTCCCCTTCCCCCTGCTCAGATGGGCACACCATCTCCAAGTATTCCAGACACCGCTAACACCCTGGGGTCCTGCACGCAATATCAAGTGCTTCCTGGCAATCTGTACTAACGGTATGACATTAAACTGGAACAGTGAACTTTAATCTAGACTGCTCAGTGCAGGGAAAAAAGCAAAAGATTTCAATTTTTTTCTCTAAATCTTTAAATTGGTTTAATGACATTAACATATTTATAATGGGTTTTTTTGTGATTTAGCTAACCTGATACAATTTTACCAGATGCTAAAGTCCATATTAATCCTCATTTAAATCATTAAAGTTTTGTTTCAGGTTATAAAATCTAAAATGATTCTTTATTTCACAAAAAAATGTAGTCATAACACATTCCTCCAGCATAGGAATTTTTAATATAAAACTTTATGATGTGTAACAGAATCGGATTTCAATATAGATTCTCAACACTCAGAAAAGCAAAAGAAGGGCATCATAACGTGTACTCATGTCACTCTCACAGCTGTTATTTCTACTTACAAGACAAGCTGCTCCAGTCATGAGAACAACTAAAATCTTTCTGACGAGTCTATGCTGCAAGAATGTCCACCCAAGTATAACAGCCATTCACTCAGAATGCCGAAATCAAGACAATAAAGCCAAAACGGTAAGTGACTTACCCCATTTAAAGGAAATGTTTTCCATCCTAGTTCTCCGAGGGCAGCTGTAGTATCAAGTAACACAACTGAAAATGGAAAAAGAAATGGTATGTTTGTGGTATTGCTTGGTTTAGACATACACAACATAGTAAAGTATTGAACTGGTATGGACTGAACGTGCTATACTAGCCAGGTACATCTGCATAAAACTATTATAACAATTAAAATATTAGAGTAGGAATATCCAGTATCTAAACATGTAGGCTTTCACGGCTTACATTTCATTATCAAATGTCTTAGAAGACATAACTCATACACAATTAAATACATACAGGGTAAATCTTTTGCAGAAATTATTGTCAAATCACTATATGCTACCGATGCTTAATCATTAAACGGTGTCTGAGCAAGCACGGAAATTTCTGCAATCCCTTGCCTGGAAATCTAGAAAGCCTGCACATGGACTTAAGCATTAAAGCTAACAAAATAAACAGATTTTCAAAAGTAAGATGCTTTAAAAAAACCCATACACTTCCCAGAAATAAAGTTATACAATATACATATTGTATAATTCCGAAAAAACACAGACTAACTTTAGGGTTGATATTTTAGGTATAACATCACAGTGCTGAAAGCTCCTACATATATTTTCCATCACTTCTGTCATACTCATCGTGGTTTTTTTAATATATGACAGCACGTGTGTTCTTGTATTTTACAAAATGCTTCTTATTATTTTAATATGTTAAATTACATTAGCCTCATTCTTCTCTTCCTTTCAGTAACAATGCAAAAATTATACAGAACACAGCTCATAGTGACATGGAAACTAAATATTTAGTACATGAGACATTGTACCTACATGTACTACTGCCCTCTAATGGAACTGTTTCATCTGACCCTCTAGTTTAAGAAATGTAAATTAAGATTTAAACATAAAATTAAGTATTGCATAGGGCAGTTTAGTTTAATTATAAAGTTGCTGTGTTTTGAACACTCAGTTCCTCCTTACAGCCCACAAATTCCAGTTCTTCTTTAGGTGGTTAAATGACAGAGAAAAATGAAGCTATCACATCTCTCTCCATACATCTGGGAGTTTTATGCTGTTATGCAGTATATTCCACCTTTTATCTGTTCAAATAATCAACGTTCAGCTGTCAATAATGTGCTTCTGTAAAGCAGTACAGCAGCAGTAGCAGAAGCCAGACACCATGGGATTTTCCCTTATGGAAAAGGCACACTGGTAAGGGAAGTCACCAATTTACTAGAGGAAACGCCACCGAGCATCTTCCCTTGTCTTTCGTATCAGTGACAATTAGAGTTCCTCTATATTTGAATGCATGTTGACTTCTAACCTGAAACTGAAATCGTCTTATCAGTCAATTTACAGTCAGGTAACAAGCTCAACATTAACCAAATAAAAGTTTAATGATTTATTTGGAGAAACTAATGACATTTTAAAAAGAATATTCAACGAAGGAGAGTATTCTGCTCCCCAGTTCTTCACCGCTTCTCCAGTTTATGAAGCTTTGTGAATAACTTGAAGATTATTTTCATTATCTATACACTTTTTCAAAAGCCCTATTTTACTTCCAAAAAATGGAATCACTACCCTACTGAGACTATTGCTGCCTTATGCTTACTTAAAAAGCTGTGATTTACAGCTGTCATCGTATTTCCCATTTGAATCAGGCTACCGTATTCTTGTTGAAGAGTCAGAAAAGTGTCTTCCCGTGTGGCCTGTGATGAAGCAGCTGCCTGTGTAAACCTTCAAGTTATAAAGTACTGCAGATCTGTCACCTCCAAAAAATTTAAGCCACTGGGTTTAGATATTTCCATTTCACAGGGAAGACCAAATGCTCAGCTGGTTTCAGGATATATTTCAGTTCATCTTAGGAGTTTGTTTTCTTCTCTCCATCTCTCCTCCACTCCTCTCTCCACCCAGAAAATGTGGACTATTTGTAAATGTACTTGGTTTTCAGCTGAGGTTATATCTTGCTGCTTAGCAAGTGCCATTCTGATGACATTTTAATTTTTTAATACAGAATTAAACAAATAACCAAATAAACCCCACTATATGTTATTGCTAAAGCTATGGATCTGCAGGCAGAAATGAATTCTTTCTACAAACAGGACTGTGGCTTGAAGTGTCATTACAGTTTTACAGTTTTTGTGTTAGCAGGACCATGATTTAATAAACATCATCCAGGTATTAAAAACTAATACTTCCATGGAACAAGCCCCAAAATACAGGAAGGGAAACTAATTCATTTCTTCAGTGGAGCCTGAATTAATTAATTCCTTGCCTGAATTAATCTACTACTTGAAAGCTCAAAGCTATACATTAAAAAATTAAATACTAGAGTAAATTCATCACTGAAAGTATGCGGTTTAAATTTAGATGAACCATGATCTAATAATATTTCTTCTATACATTTACCAAATTATCCCCATCAAATAACTGAGTTTTGTTAAAATACAGTTTTTGATACACTTTACATACCAAGCCTCTTGTATGCTCACATATGCTCACCTATAGCCACCAAATGTTAGAACTTCCAACTGAAGAATTCAGACAACCAGACAACTACTAACTAGACTTAAAATACTACCACCTTCAGAGTCAGAAATGAGAATCATAAAAATTAAAATACTTTTTCCAATAGTACTTGTATTACAAGACATAAAATAATTATCAATCAAAAATGTGCAAATACTGACAGATCAAGTAAACATTATGGCAAAGAAATACAAACCCCAGGAAAGTGGTGAAACCAGCAGGGCCGGCTATATAAAATGAGGACACAGATAAAGTAATAAAATCCTCACACACTTCAGTGATTTGGAGATATCTACATGATAGACTTCAGTGTGGGACAGAGATACCCAAGCTATCTTTAAATGAGGTAATTAAGAAGCAGTCTATCCCCAGCAGCACAGACCTGATGGCAGACAAATCTGCACTGCCAAGAAGCTTCTGAGCTCCTTGGCAGAAAATTCACTCTGCCAAAGAAATCCAGACTAAGAAGAATGCCCGCATGTGTACATCTGAATTACATATAGGAACAAATGTTTCTCCTCTGACTGCAGAATAGCGAAAGTTTCAAAAGAATTGGAAATTCACATGCAAAGAGACTAAAAAGAGATGGTGGACACTACACATGTGATGCTTAAAACGAGAAAATTCCCTTAAAAAGTTAATGGGTCCAGGAAGCTACACTTACTGACCCTTGTCCCTACGTTTACTTATTTATAGTCCTTTACATGCCATAAAAAGCCCCATACCTCTTAAACGAGCCTTCACGTAAGTGGCCATTATGGGGTAGCCATTAGCTGCCAGCATAAGCAAAAGTGTGTGTCTGGAACTACTGCAGTTAATATTTATGAAAAAAACTATAAATAAATTGGTTGCGACTAAGCAATGTTATTGACATTTCTGATACCCAACCTCCACTTGTAGCAGCCACTTTTCTGAGGTGAGATAAGAGTATAAAACTTGGAAAGTGAACAAGAGTGAAAGAGTGTAGGTCCCCCATCACCAAGCCATGTCATGATTGAAAATGAACACAGAGATCCTTTAAAATATTCTTTGGATAAAAAAGAACTTAGATCTAGCACTTGCACATCCTTCCTTAACTGAACTACGGATACCGTCACTTGCCCAACAACAATACAAATATACAGCTGTAATTCTATTGTGCTAGTTAACTGCACAGTTCATACTTAGAATTTAAAATTGTTTAGCTTTGTTTTTCAGTGCACACTTTAATAGATATTACATTATTATAACTCATTATGCGATACTGAGCTGCAGGTGTTTTTTTTTTTTTTATATATATATATCTTACACTGCTATTATTAGACTTTACAACTGAAATTAATCTTTTCAGAGGTTTCGCCTGGTCCTGAGGGAACTTTTTTATTTAAAATTATGATGAGCAGAACTCTGAGGACTGGCACTGTGGAATTTTAATTCTAATTCCAAAATACTGTTCTGAAGATGAACTCTACAGTCTACAATGAACAAGACTTCCAAACAATTCATTTCACCTTTTTTTTTTCTTTATGCATCTCCAGACAGCCTGACCTAACAGTTTTAAATGAATAAAGGATTTTGGCCAACTTCATACTCCAACATCAGATAGGCCACCGGATCACCCAGCCCCATCTCCCACTCATTGTGGACTAATACATTTCACTGTTACCTCTACAGTGGGTAAGCCAAAGCCAAAGATTTACGAAGAAAACAGAACGGCAGACAATCATGTCTTAAGACACCACTAGTAACTCAGGGAGCTGCAGAAAAATACCAGTGGGGAAAAACCCATGAAAAAATGCCAAAGCTCAGAAGATGACGACTTGGCCAGACCGCAGCCCAGGTGGCTCCCACCACATCCCACCCAGCTAACAGCTGGGCTGGCAGGGACTCGCCAGTGCCTGCGCTGGGAGCAGGGAGCACTCGCTGCCAGGCTGGGCAGCGCGTCGGCCCCATTTATCTGCTCTGCAGCTCAGCCAGCAATCGCACACCGCAGCCTCGGGAGCTACGGATGCCCTGTGTGTGGAATCTCTCATCTGCACTAGCTAAAAGATACCCAAACAACAGATGGAAGTTTCAGTACCTTCCACAAGGGTAGGGAGTCATCACAGATGTCACCTAGAAAGAGGCGAAGCTGGCACCTTTTTTTTTTTTTTTTTTTCTCTGAGAACTTATTAACTGCAATCAGTTTATATTTACAGGACAAACACACTGAGCTTCTAAAGTCTCTCACTTCCAGCCCTCAAGAGAGTTGCTGCTCTCTTCTGAAGTGTGTGCACTTTTTTCCCAGGTTTTATAGCCTTTTTCACTTTTAAAAATAGGATAACCTGCAGTATTCTGAACTCATTCCTTCTAAACAATACACATTAAGATAAAGAACCATGCTTGTTTTTATAACCTGTTTGTATATCCAAGGTCACATTAGCTTACTTTTTCCTGCAGCACTGCACTTATAGGCAGTTATTATTCTATCAAGATCACTGTCCTTTACAGAATCGCTCCTTTTCATCATTATTTTCCAGTATGGGTTGCATTTTTGTTCTTGGATGTACAAAGATCGACTTGTTTATATTAAAACAAGTTTTACTTTTAAGAGCTGAACTTTACTAAGTGATGAAGGCTGTTCCCTGTCTGCAAATTGTCTTTCTTTACTTACTACTCTTTTGTCAGCTATAGATTTTGTACTTATTTCCATGTTACCGATGAAAAATGTAGACCAGTTAGAATTTTGAAGGATGTGTAAGGAGTATCTCAAATTCTGTGATTTAACAGAGTCCTTAAAGATTAAAAATCCTAAAGAAACCTTAAAGTTTCTTTAGACGTCAGTTTGTAAAAATCCATTTACTAAAAAATGTTGTAAGTTTTTTACTGTCAGAACACTTTGTAATATTTTTGTCATACTTTACAAAGTCTAAACATATTACATCCGTGGCTTGTCTTCTTGAGGAAGACAGAAAGAAGAGGGAGATATGCAATATGCTAGTTACCTTTGGCAATTAAAGTGTCACCAGTTGGGAAAAATTATTTAAATGCTTGGGGTTTTTGACCAGGCTTGTTTTTCGTAAAACAAATGAACCGTCATTCATTATATATGTATCAATTCAATAATTTTCCAGTATTTCCATTATTTTGCATGCAACAGCTATCTGGTTTAGGCAAGATTAATGAGCTGCAGTAATAAAGGATGAGAAGCACCTGTCTAGTAGCAATTCTGCCGGGAAAGTACATAGAGGTCATAGCAAATCATATAGTAAACAAAGTATGGACAACGCTCTTTGAGCTAAACAGGATTATAGCCAGCAAAATGCATAAAGTAATCCCTCCCCCCTCTTCAGCGCTTACAAGCCTCTAGCAGCAGTGCTGTGTCTGGTTTTCAGTGCCTCACTTCCAAAAATCCCTGGCTCACTTGCAAAGGCACCACAGGAGAGCAAGGGGGACGAAGAGATCTCTAGAAAGGCCGTGCTCTGGAAGGTCCGAGTGCACTGGAGTCATTTGGCTGGGAGGTTAAATTAGGACTATCCACTAACAGTCTTCTAGTGTGCGAACGGGTGTTTAAACCAGAAGAAAATAATCTGTTCTCTGTGTTAATGGTCAAAAAGGAAGAAGGGATTTAAATGACAGTAAAAATAGTTTTATGTTAGACTTCAGGAAAAATTGTACTACCCCTACAGTTGTAAAGAAGAGGGATAGCTGTGACTAATTGGAAAGCTGGGGAATCTCCACTATAGGAGGCTTTAAGACACCTTAAACACTGTCAGACCTGGTTTCTACATAATCTCATGTTGCCTTGGGGCAGAGGGGAGGGAGCTAAATGACTTCTTAAATCCTCTTCAATGCTGTGATTTTTATAAAAATCTAGTTACCTGGTTAATGGTGCTTTCCTTTTCTTTTCAAACCAGTAGTCTAACACCTACGCTCTTCCAATATTCTTGAATTCCCCGAGTCCCCAAACTCATTAAATTTACCATCAGTAGCCCAGAGATCTCCTTAGCCAATTCTTTCAGGACTCTTGGAAAGAACTATTTATGCCAGATGGGGAGTACTTCATATTCTTCATGTTACACGAATAAATTACTAATTTCTAATTTTCTCAATTCTGAACACCTTATTTTCTGCATCTTTCTAAAAATAGTTCAATACTATGCACACAAACATTTTTATTCATAATACAATAGAGAAATTCCCATTTTCTAGAGTGTTGTGAGACTTGGGCTTTTACCTAACACACTTAGCTTCTATTTTGAATTTTCTACACTTCATGTTTTGTAACATGTATTGATTTCCACATATATCCTCTCTTTTCCATTAATTAGTACAAGTGTATATATACTTCTAGTTTCTGCTTTCATGTTACCTCTAATGTAGGTTGAGCTGTTATCCAAAAATGGCCTTTTTTATTGAACACTGATTTCCCAATGACAGATTTTAAAAAGGAATGTTCACTTCCACCTTTTTCATTTTCACATTTGCCCACTCACACAAACACACAATCAGAATTCTCCTCTAACGAATGAGAACCAGTCAGAATAATCTCAGTCATGATAAATCCACATCCTCAGTCCCAAGAAGTTTGCAACATTATTAGACTGGGTGCAGTATTTTTTGTGTTGGATAACTGCCTGGCTTTAACTTCGTACTGTTTTACTCCCAGTTACATGAGGCTTCCAGTAAGCACCTTCATAAACTAATTCCCCCACAGCACCATTTTTCTTTCTATACATTACATACAGATGCTTAAGGAATAACTTACCCTGTTTTCTAATATGATTCATTATCTGTTTCAATCTTACTGTTCCCTACCACTACCTGGATAGACATAATTTCAAATCCTATGGCTCTGAGCTAAGATTAAAACAAACAGTGGTTCTTTTGCATAAAATGCCACTACCCACCTTTCTTATTCAGCCTTTTTTTTTCCTGGAGAACCATATTACCTATTTCTAAGTAAGATCACTTTTTAAATGAAATTAAAATTTATGCTCTTTGCTATATCATTTTATGCTTTCCTACACTTTCATAGTGCTCGTGCTATTTCAGAGCCAATATAATTATCCTTTCCGTACCTTAAATGCAAACATGCATGCTCTCCTGAGAGTGCAAGGCTGCTGTAATCCTACTGCTCCATCTCTCACCGGAATATAAGCCAACATTTTCATACCAAAAGCTTCAGTTTTACATTAGCCTTTTTCACATTGCCTTTCTTCCATTCTCACTTGAAAAATCAACATGAATCCCTTTATTCTCATGTTTTATTATTATTAGCATTGCCGACCACTGCAGACCCCTCAGTTAACATCAGAGTAACCTCACTGGATTAAGTGTTAAACAGAAAAAGCAAGAGGAAGCTCTTATTTATTCTCTTCTTGTGCTTTTTTTTTGGGGGGGGTTGGCTTTTATTGAATTTGGATTATGAAATGCCTATTTGTATGTGACTCTACCATGTAAATAAGCAAGATAAGTAAACCAAATGTCGTACTATGTTCTTGCTACCTAGAATTATAAGACACCACATGGAGAGAGCTGATTCATGTAATTATTTAAAATGAAAGAGTAATTCTTGCACCTACTGAGAGAACTGATGGAGGCAGGGGCAACTGATTCTAGCTGTATCTTCAGCACTGTTATGCCATATACTGTCAAACCATCGAAGCTAGTGAGATGGAAGTAGCAATTAATGGACCCTTGGAATAGTATGACATTTCATTTGAACAATTAAGTGGATAAGACATATTGAAGACCAACACTTTGGTCTTCAATATGTCATTACAGAGCCTTTTGCAAGCTTATGTGTTCCCTTCTGTTTGCAATTCATTTGCCAAGTATTTAGTTTTTCAACTCCATATACTTTTCAGCAATCGGTTTATGAAGGTAAAAGAAAGAAAGAAGACACCTGCTTCACAAACCATTTGGATTTTTATATTCATTATTCATGCTACGTAATTGATCCCCAATTGTATCATCATGTTACTTTAGAAGAACAAGTCATGAACATCATATATGATTATATCTGTGGAATGGGAAGTTATACGGACATCCACTGAACTTACATTTGCATGAACAAAAAAGCAGTTTTACAATCATAACAAGGCATGTAGCCATGGTAGGATGAAAAAACCCTCACATTCTAAACAAATACTCTAATGTGCATTTCAGCATCTCCAAAGTCTCTATTTAAAAAGTCAAATCTAAATTAAACCCAGCAATACCTGAGACTTAAAACTCTACGAATAGGCTTAATTAATTTCATGACTCCTACAGCACCAAGGGATTAAGGTATTTGTGCTTTGCCAGCATCTTCTGAGACTGTAAATGGTCTACTTCATGTATCTAGAAATGACTGTTGAAATTATCACTGTAAATTTTGATGGATGGTCATAAAAGTCAGCCTTTCTGGAGGAAGCCTTGGGCTTTCGTATTCAGGGAACAATAGACACCAGTCCTTACATGTTACTTTCACAATAAGACCATAATTAGAACATACAGTCAACTAGTTGCTTATTGCATTTACTGTGGCTTATTTTTAGTGTTGTTAACATGTACTTTTCTAAAAGCAGGACAGCTGATTTAAAAAAAGTAGCAAGTCTATGTCCACAGGCTGTCTGTCAAGCTTTAACTTTAGGGTTTAAAGTATCCAACCACAAACATTTCTTAAATTAACAAGAGCATTTTTACTTCCTTCTTAATGCCACTTTATTGTAAAATAAGCAATTGCAATGCTTTAAACACCTATCAAAATGCTCTGATAAGCAATTAGTATCAATTACAATTTATAACCTGGACACAGCCCACTGAACATACCTGTATCTTATCACACCTCTGCTTCAAGGTAGATGCAGGTAGGTATCGACATGATCATACTTATCATTTTTTACTTTTAGGATCAGAAAATACTTGAAATATTGGAAAAATTTAAATATCTATTTTATAAAATTGGATCTTGAGACATAGTAAGATTTAAAAAAAAAAAAAAGTGACAGACTTATTTTCAGGCAACAAGAATCCTTGCAACCAAAAGAAAGAACAGTAAAATTTTATGTTCTTGTTTTTCCGTTATTTTTGTACCCGCATTAAACATATTTAGAATAGTGATAAAATACTTAACAAAAACAACAACAAACAAAACCAAAACAAACTGACAAACAAATCAACAAAATAGAAAACCTGGTTAATTCTGAAAATTGGTCAATTATGCTCAGACGTTTTCATTTAAATGAAGTTTTTTTATGTTAAGACATCCTGCAACACACTGAGTTCACTCCTTAAGTAGTCGCAGTACAATTAAAATAGAGACTTTGGCCAACTTAGGCTTTACAACTATTTAAGCCAAGGTATGAAATTAGTAGCAGCTTTCTGTACAAAGTATGTATCTTGCAAAACATTTTTCTAGTGTACAGAAAAGAATAATCAGGTGAATGAAGGGAAGAGAAATGACCTCTACTGCTGTTTTACACAGAACTGAGAAAAGGCTCCCTGCATAATGCCCGACAACAGCAGCTCCTTGTTGTTGAGTGCAACTAGAGATTCTCCTACCTCCACACCAATGCAACCATCCATGCTTTAATGCTGTTTCTGCACATGCATATACGACCACTCTGACGGTGAACATCTCTTTGAAACAACTTATGAAAGACAGAAGTCTTTAAATGTTTTTTTCTACTAGGATAACACATTGATTTTCTTTTTTTCAATATCAAAGCGCTGCCTTACCACACAACTTTAATCCCTGTTCATAATACAGACAAATGTTCCAAAGAAAGAGGAGAAATTAAACAATTTATCAGTCACAGGCATGTAACACCCATCAGTAAAAGATACAGCCTTTCCCGGGAAGGCAGGTTCCATATTTCATTTCATGAATACCAAGTGGAGCCTTGGGAATCAACCCAATACATTCAGCGGCACCAAACGAACCAAGCATGTAGAAAATGTATCTGTCAGTACAGAAATACATGACAATTTCTGCACCAAAATCTTTCTGGGTTGATAGATATAATCCCAAATTCTACACAGATAGATCTTAACTACATATTCTACCGCTTAGCAGGTTGTTTTGTGCTAAGACAACCATAAACATTATGTATTTTGAAGTCTAATGCAAGTCCTTGCTTCTCCAATGTGAGTTTTATTCACAAGCACACACACACACACACAAATTATTGTGGTAAAAAGCATATTCACATCTAAAAGAAATTAGTTTACTTCAGAAACATGAACCCCCACATTTTCCTCAGGTAACTGTGGGATGTCCTACCTCTCCTAGCCTAGAACACAGGTTTTTCCCCACAAGCAGCATCGAAGTGATTTCAAAGTGATTTAATTGAACACTGCACTTCCAAACAGGGGGGTGAGACAAGAGGAGGTTTTCAAATCCACAGCTCAGGCAGAAGGAATGAATTCCTACAATTTTCAGGCATCAGAAGGGGCTGAGCACTGCAAAGTCAGCCCTGCAGGACAGGTGGTGTACACAGAACTGAAGAGTAAGTCCTGGTAGGTAGAAGCAGACTGCTCTGCTTCAGTGGATTCCTCAGAAAGAATGAGATGGGGGGGGGGGGAAAGCGAATTTAGGTACCAAGGAAACAGTGTGTTCTTAAGCACTGACTCAGCTTTCATTTACAAGATATTCCATTTCAGCGGGAATTGCTGTTAAAATGAAGTGAGATAAATTAATGCTGTTCACAGGTCCTGAAAATGACACCAGAGCTGGTTTAAGTCACATCATTGTATTATCTCCCTAAGCTTTTGGTTTCACGTGTGAGATACAATGAGGGCAAGAGCGAACGCTGATAAAACAGTAGTCACAAAATCATGATAGGAGTCTAGCTGCCCTATGTAATAATTGCCATTCTGACTTAAAAAAGCTAATTGATATTCAATTCACCATCAAGCTTATGTCAACAGTAGATTATTGGGTAGATTTTTCTAAATGAGCATGAAAACCTGGCAATTTTGTCAACTCTGTTTATTAACCTGAGTATATCTTCATTAGGGAAATTAGAAACAAGTGAAATTCAGACAAATGGATTTATCTTTCCTTGCACTGGTAAAGTACGAATGACTTTTGTCTTGAAGTCAATCCTATCAGATTGGGACTCGGTTTTGTGGAGTCATGATGCTAGATTTGATATTCTCCACTTTGCTGTTAACCTTTCCTATTCTGCATTCTTACGAGCATTTGCTTTTATGCCTTTTACCGTACTATTTTTTCTAAGTGGTGATAAAATGAACAAGAAGTTTATATGACAACATCCAAAAATAACTTTTGGAAAAGTATAATAACACTTGTGCGTAACTGTCAGTCAGACTAGTTATGAAGTTAATGATCCCATAGCTATTGCTCCTGTATTTTGCATTTCTTGGGATTTCCACTTCAAGGGGGAAGGAAACTTCCCACAGTTCACGGGGATAATCAAACCCGCCCTCGGTACGCATTGTGTCTTACACTGCACTGATCCAAAGACGTAGCCTATTAGTAAAGTAGGAAATGGTATTGCAAGGGTTTGTTGCCTTTGCATAACCGGGCAGGTTAATTCAGAGGTACCTTTCAAGCTGGTCATCTGTCTCTTTTCAAGTGGAGTTAGACCCAAAATCTACACAGACCTTTTCCACAACGTCCTTTTAAAGAAAGAAGTTTTGAAGAGAACAGCTGATAAAAGTGACAAATGGGGACTGGGAAGACAGATGGCCACTGCTTCCTCTAGTAGTTACTTAATAACCATAATGAAAAATTAGCTGTTCGGTGACTCCGAGGAACAGAATAGACAGATGTTAGGAGAGGTACCACGGCTGAAGCAACTAAAGCGAGTTTGTGCTTGACTGGCAGCACAGCCCCGTGAAGAGCTGTTTGAGAATCTCTAACTCAGGAACTGAGGCAAGGGACTAGGTCAGGTTTTTTGCCAGGACCCTTGAGGGTGCAAGTTCCCACAGGTGCAGAGCATGTTGCTCCAGACCGCTCAGAGCAAGAATCAGGAGTCTGGAACTCTAACACAGAGGGAAAGCAGACGTGGGAACAACAGCTGGGGACGCTTCAGGCATGAAACACGAAAGCAGGCGATTCTGTTGTGGCGCAGACACATCCGCTGAAGCCAAAGACTCTTTACTACTCTGTCTTCTACTGCTTTTGTAGTAGCTTTTTGCTCAGCGTAACTTCTTAACTCCAGGAGCTAAATAAGAGTTTACCTATGTTCAGACCATATTTTTACATCATAAAATGAAACGGGGTCATTCCTGTTTTGTAGGCATAAAAGCTATAATACAGAAAGCAGAGAGTTCCTACAGCCCATAAATGTCAGATTTTGACTACCCTGCTTTCCCAAGCCAACCATAATGCTAACGGTACCTGTATGAAGTGGTACAGAGGGTGGAAAAGCATAGCTGTTCAATCCTCATCTGTTGCATTGTTGCAGTCTGAACCCAGAATTTATCTCCAAGTCTTATAAATGAACCTCCAGAAGTGACAGGACGTTATTATCCTCACCCATTACAGATCTACGCCAATGCCATATAAATAGGATATAGTTAGCATTCCATACTCAAATAAAAAAGCCATGCTTCCTGATCTCCCAATGACCTAAGAAAGCAAGCGACATACAATGGATAGGGGCGAGCTATCAAGCCTTGATTTTTATTTTTTTCTGCTTGTTAAAGGTGATGTAATTAGTAACGATTTTAGCTGTCAGCAGGTAAGGCAAGTGATCAGGAGAGCCACAAGCTGTGGGCGTATCAAAGCAGAAGCAGTCATGACTTTCAAAGGTGTCAGTGCTCTCAGGCAAAGTTTTTTCTCCTTTGCTTCCTGAAGTGGCATCTTACTTCCTTGATAAGTTATCTAGTTTAGAAGTGAAATACCATAGTTGGCCTTACTGCTATAGTCTGAAGGTGACCATGATGTGCAGAAAAAGAGTTCAGCAGAACTCATATGAAACAAGCATTCCAGGAAGGAACACAAACGCAACTCACAAAACATGAGATTAACATTTGGCTTTATTAAATGTTTACCTTTTATTAATGCAGACCCTCAAAAATATACCAAAGTAAATGGAACTCATTAGCAAGAAGAGTTGTTCCACTCACAACAAATATTCCCAGAGATATCCTAGGTTTATATTCATGATAATAAAATGTTTCTTATCTCTTTTGATTAAATATCCACACAGCCAGTCAGTTTAATGTTTTTCAGCTTTGTAATTCGCTCTTTCATTGAGTCAGCCTGTCACTTTTTCCACTAGCTCTTCATTTATAATTTATGGTGTCAAGCACCAAGCTTTCACAGCATGAACATTTTACAGGCGCTAGGTCAGGCTGTCAAGCTGAAGTACATACTAATAATCGGTAGCTTTGAAAATCTTGGTCTCTTTACCTACAGTGGAACATCAGCTCAATTGTTTTTACAAAATAATCAAGTTTGCAATACTTTCAATGTATCAACAAATAAATATACAACATTCTGTCTTTTACTTGACAGGAAATAAGTTCTGACTATCTAACCGAACATCAAATTGCTTTAAAAAAATGGACAGCATGGGGTACTCACCTTTACTCTATACAGACTTTGAGCTTTGAGTGATACACTGTTAATGCACCTACATGGAGATTAAAACTTCAAAGATAACTGAAGAGCATAAAATACATCTGAGAATGCCATTCTTCATGTAGTAAGCTGTTATGCCTGATCCGTTGAATAGTTGGTCTCATATTCAACAGTATATAGGTATGGTCTGTTTTTCTTTGTGACTATATGATCATCTAACTGGACAAAACAAACTTTTTTCCTGATTTCACACCAAGAAGAGAAAGTAAAAAAGACTGCTTTTCCTTATTATTTTGAAGAGTTTTTTTCAAATTTTCTACAGTGCAAGATGTAATCTGGATATGATGCAGGGAATATATTTTTCAATACATCTCTTCCTGGTCCACAGCTCTTTAAATGCCAGGGAAAAAAAAGGAAAAAAAAAAAAAAAAAGAGTCAAAACCTAACATCATAGTACTAATACTTTTTAAAAAATAATTAAACAAAAATCCTTCCTGCTAAAACAGTGCAAAGTAGAAACAGTCACTTCTGATATGACTGAAAGTAGTCTTTTTGGTAACATGTGGTTGTCACGTGTAACACACATGAAGGTGGAAAGCATTTGTGGGACTTCCACTGACGTGCAATGCGGATGTCTTGGGCAGGCTGATCTGGCAGGGACAGCCCTGCGTCGCTACTGCTGGAAGTGCGGTAGCACTGGGTGACTTATTTAATTCAAAGCACTGCTTTGAAGGGCTACTTGAGACTTAAGTGCCTGTTACACAAGCCAGTGATGCAAGAGGAATGTCACTATGGATCGCCGGCGCACTGCCAAGGGGCTTTGAAGGCAATGCCAAATACAGACTGTATAATACTACATCCACGCTGCAGAATATGGGAACCTTTATAGTTGAATGAGTATCACAAAGGTAATTTTTGCATTAAAATTTGCTTTATAACATTTTCCTTCAGCATTCTGTCTGAAATGTTTGAGCCCAGAAAATGTGAGAAGGGGAGAAACAGCATCACAGTTGTGGAGATGAATTACCCTATTAAAGGAATAATAGGGAATAATTTAAAAATTATTCTTTGCTCCTATCTGAAGACTACAATATAATGAAAATGTTCAATTTGTTTGGGAAGGCTATCCAGTATATCATAGAATTATGGAACTACAGAATGGTTTGGGTTGGAAGGGACCTCTGCAGATTATCTAGTCCAATGCCCCTGCCATGGGCAGGTACATCTTGAACGAGAGCAGGTTGCTCAGAGCCCTGTCTGACCTGGCCTTAAACACTTCCAACAATGGGACATCCACAGCTTCCCTGGGCAACCTGTTCCAGTGTCTCAACACCCTCACCATAAACAGTGTCTTCCTTATACCCAATCTATACCCAC
Organism: Falco naumanni; assembly: GCF_017639655.2. Taxonomy (NCBI): domain Eukaryota; kingdom Metazoa; phylum Chordata; class Aves; order Falconiformes; family Falconidae; genus Falco; species Falco naumanni. Next base: position 116,318,240 of record NC_054055.1, read on the forward strand.
CCTCTTTCAATTTACCCATCACCCCTTGTCTGGTCACTACAGGCTCTGGTAAAACATCTTTCTCCGTCTTTCTTAAAAGCTCTCTTTATGTATCAAAAAGCTGCAGTCAGGTCTCCCTGAAGCCTTCTCTTGCCCAGGCTGAACAACCCCAACTCTCTCAGCCTTTGTTCACAGGACAGGCATTCCAGTCCTCGGACCATTTTCGTGCCCCTCCTCTGGACCCGCTCTAACAGTTCCACGTCTTTCTTGTGCTGGAGGCCCCAGCACTGAACATAGTACTCCAGGTGGGAGTCTCATGAGAGCAGGGCAGAAGCAAAGCATCACCTCCCTCAGCCTGCTGGCCACACTGCTTTCTATGCAGCCCAGGATACGGTTCGCTTTCTGGGCAGCAAGCACATATTGCCAGCTCAGGTACAATTTTTCATTCACCAGTATCCCCAGGTCCTTCTCCACAGGGCTGCTCTCAATCCATTCATACCCCAGTCTGCATTAATATTGGAGCTTGTCCCAGCCCAGGTGTAGGACCTTGCACTTGGCCTTGTTCAGTTTCATGAAGTTCACATTTATCTGCATTTCTGTGTATCAAGTATATACATCTATGATCTACTGTGAAGTAGTTTTTACCAACAGAACAAAGACCGAGCCTGAAAAATTATTGCTGCTGGTGTACTTCTTCCTAAGAAGGTTTGTTATACATAAGTACTTTGAAAAGCATCTGAAGAATGCACTTTATGGACCTCCTTTAGGAAATTCTGTAGCTCATACAGACCCCCTCCTTTAAAACCCCAGCACACGCAGTTCCATAGAAGTCTTTTGTTTTCACCTTTCATTGAAGATTTTACCAGATGTAATTAAAGCACAGAGAAAACTTTGTCATGGAGTAACCTACAAGAAATATTATCCACAGAAGTTTTTAAATTCTGCTAATGAAGCCTTCCAAGACTGCCTATTTTGCTATTCTAGTTTCCTTTAAAAAAAACACGCTATAGCACGGTTACATGCCTGCTTACTGGTGTGGGGAAGGGTAGAGCCTAAACCAGTTTCCTCCTCTTCCAACTCCTCTTGCGGAGTGGGAGCCCTCCATGTCAGTGGGTTGTTTTCCTGCAGTGCCTCTACAGCACCAGCCGCCCTAGAAGTCACCGCCAAGAGAGATGGGAGAAGAACCAGTTAGTCCTCCCGCACCCAGATTTTCCGCAATCCAGGTGTCAGGCATCTTACAGAGCAGGTAATTTAGTGGCTTTGTCTTGCCTAAAAAATGGTCCCTCCCTGATTTCAAAGGGTGGCATCTCTATCCATAGGCATCTCTATGCATAGGAAAATGTCAGTTGGAGACAGTCAGGAAAGGCACTGAATAGTGGTAATGGATAGATGGGCTGTACAGGACAACAATGAACACTGACTCTTAAACGATTATTATTCTTTGCACATCAGGAATGGTGTACAAGTTGGAAAGGGGAGGCATCTATCAGCTTTTGCACATATTTGCTTTCATTCAGACAACTTGCCGCCAGAATTGTATCTAGAATCCAAAACACATCATCACTAACTGATTTGTCTAAAATTCTAAAACACAGTCTTTCAAAATGCAGCGATTTACACAACATACTAAAACTAAGACAACTGAAGCTGTCTTCCTTCTCATTTCAGACTGCATGAGAGAAGCCGGTCTTCAAGAAACAAGATTTCATTTTCAGTAACGATAGAGTTATTCTGGAGTAAACAATATCCTCCACAGAGTTAGCATACATTCAATTAAGACTGTTGAACCTAAGAATAGTTTTAGGGCAAACTTTCTTTTTTTATTTGCATGCAATTTTTTTCTGCCTATAAAAAGGATTAGTGAGATTATAATGAGAATTTAATAAGGAATGAGATGGAGAGAATCAAGTGTTAAAATTAAATATTTTAGGGTAAAAAATAAATATATAATTGCATCCCTAGTTAAGAAAGCAACTATAAAGGAAGATAATATCTAAAATTGAAGACAAATTCATTACACAGATTTCATAAACCCACATTGATCTAAGGTCTCTCTTCTTACAAGAGCTAGCTACCACCATACCTGAGCAATTTGAAATACTGTGCTTATTACTCTCACTTTCCCACCTGTTCAAAATCATTCTCAGACTATGAATATAATACTATCTCATGGCAGGCTTCTCTACCCTCTACATGAATGCAATCAATTACTGTTTAACGTTGTTTCCCACCAACAATAATGAATGCCTTGATCAGAATCTCAGTGTGCTTTTTTGAGTGTCCACAGTCCCTTCATTTCCAGCGCTTGCTCTCAATCAGAACAAGTGATTTAAATCTCATACTTAATTTAAAACAGATGAAGGGGGAATTTAAGATGTTTCATTCGTGTAAATGCCAGATTTATAACAATGAATATTATCTTTTATATTGCTATACAGCTTAATTTATTTCATCTAAAAGCAATAAAACAGAGTAAGTACTGAGCGATCCTAATAGCCAAGCAGAATCAAATTATGAAGAAAATGCTGACATCTGAATTATAATGCATTAAGGTAAAATTACAGCTGAATTTGAGGATAATTTCATTCAATTTGACTTTCAGAATGCCGTACTTTCCGCCTTATTTCAGAATCATAAAAACTGAAGGGTGTTTTGAATCTACAAAAACTATGAAATATTATTTGCGGTTTTATAGTTACGTTATCATTAAATGGATATTTGTATGGCAACACCATATTGGTAGTGAACATGTTAGCTCACCACGTACATTTTGTTGTATAAATGTCAGAAATAAATCTGGGTTAGAAAAGTGAAACAAGTTGTTAAAAGAGCTTTTAGCTGCCTTAAATAGAGAGCAAAAGAGGTGAGGAAGTGCATAAAAGGCGTGCTTTTGATACAGACAGTATTTAACTGTGTAATTCGTAGAGCAATTCCTCAAAGATTAGTCATGAGTTTGATCTTATTTAAGTAATGTCCTTGGCCAAAGTAGGCTTGTTCTAATGAGATTTTTTTCATGGGAAAGTTGGGAGGCATTGTCAACACAGCTGAAGGCTGGAACACTGTGTGTGGGGCTATGGGGAGAGAAGGAATGATTCTTCCTATCCGGAATAATAAAGAAGGAAGGGCATTAAATATAGATCATTCGACAACTCAAAGGGAGCCAAGGAGAATTTCTTTTATGAAGTGGGAGCCTAGTGACAGACAGAGAAGATAAGATGTGCATGTATTAGCTGATGACAAGCCAACCAGGGACCAATCAAACCACACAGGAATGAAGGTGACAAATGCCATCACACGAAGTGTCAGGTATGTTTACTAAAAAAACTACTATTGCACAAACACCTGTAAAATCTCACCAGCAAAGCAAAGAACTGCACACAGTTCTGGCCACCTTTGCTCAAGAAAGAATGAGTTAAAATGGGATGAAGAACAAGCAAAGGCAACTGTAACTGTCATAGTGATCGGAAATCTCTTGAATGAGAGATGAAAACAGCATGCCAAAACCCAAAAGAAGAGATACGACTCCTCCTACAACAGTGTAGCTGGATAAAAACTGAGAACATAAAGTTGTTCTCAAGCTTTGGGACAATGCCAGCACAAGCATAAATGAATAAGCACCAACCACTAATAAATGCAGTTTATAAATGCATTTCAATTTCATAACACTGAAGTTCAGGACAACCTTCCAACAGGAGCAAAGGGGCAACGTCACTTAACTAGATGTACAATGAAAACTAATCATTTTCTTATACGGCATCATAGGAGGCAGCTGCATGTGGTAACAGAGCTCTTTCCCAATCCTGTGTTCTAATTACAGTCAAGACACTCGATCCAGTGTCAACAGTCTTAGCATGTACCACTAAAGCAAATACTATTATTTTTCCGCGAAGAACAACTAAAAAACCAAACACACACCACCTTTCAATGCCACTATTGTTACAGCTTTTTCCTGTATCGTAAAAGTATCGTTACAATATTTTCCTCACCTCCAAGGAAACTAAGCCATTTGCTTAATGATAAACTGACTCTTCCACTGCTAATTTCCTTTCCTGTCTTTGAAGCTGATGGTAATGTCTCCCCTCCAACCTTTTTGCTTTAGGAACACAGTAAAAAGCACTTAAATAATTCTTGAACTCTCTTCACAGGACTGCAATATAGATCTTTCTGAACCACTGCATTATCTTTAACATAAGTCTCCAAAGGACATAACCCACATTATGGACTAATAGCCTGTAAAACTGCATTTTATGAACTGTAGCAGTTTTGAGCAATAAAAATGGAATCAATAGACTCAAGTTGATGACATTTCTTCCCTATCCTACACTGGAATGAATTTATTTTTTATATTTTTAAAATTAAGCAATTTTTTAAAAGTGCTAGAACCTGCTTGGAGTCTGCTTGGAGTCTACAAATCTGTTTGCTTACACCTGGACATAACATATTATTGAACAAATTATTTTTTTCCTGCCAAACCAACCCCAAAATTTTATAAATTAGAATATTCATGTAAGAGACTCAGAGTAACTTGCTTTTCTATCTTCACTTCCTTTTTCCTATTTTCTTCTCCTCTCCCTTATAAAAAATATACTGTTCCACCTCATTATCTGAAAAGAAGGATAGTTCACTGCTACTTTGGGATCTTTAGCCACAAATTGTATTACTTTACTGCAATGACAATCATACTTACATTCCTTACAGCTGCACAATAATGTTTACCTCTGCTCAAAGAATACTACCTCCATGAAGCTCACCAACAAAAATTTTACTTTATTCATAAGGCATTTCATATCAAGGCTATTTCTTAAATTATTTTCATAATTTTCTCTTGAAACCAGATCAATAATCTTATAAGTTCCATGCAGCAAAGGCCCCGAAACCCAAACATTCAATGTAACTTTTTGTGCATGCTTAATAACTGTGAAATCAACCTGAGCTATCACCTGTCGGATCAAATAATCAGGTCATTTGGACAATATATTCACTGAAATGGGTGTAATTGTATCTCATTTGGACCCAAGAACACCAGCTATCAGAAAAGAAAGAATCCCTTAGGTCAGAGACTCAAGCATCCATAATCACAGTTAAAAGTTTAAATACATTAGTGCAAAAGAATGAACAGGTCTTTAATTATTCTTTGCACAGCTTGAGTATCAACTCAAAAACTTCTTCCTTTCTTAAACGCACTATAAAAAAGAAGACCCTTAATTAAGCAGATGCTTAACTGGAGGGTATTACACACACACACACACCCCCATCATTTTTAAGATAAGGAAAGTGTATTACATGCTACAGTGAAGGAAAAAATCTCCAACCACAAATTGCTTTGGCAGTCTCATCTGACCTGCAGAGGTAGAAAATTCTCATCTTCTCAGATGGTGGCAATTTGCCTTAGCCTGAGAATATGAGCAAGACACACAAACCTGTCACCTGCAAAGAGGTTTCTCCTTACACAGCACAGCAGAACACTTCACCCAACCCCAGTATTTAACAATTTTTAGTGTTTCAACGGCAAAACAAAATTGCTACAACAGAAGGAGAAAAAAAACCCACCCTAACAAGCTTCTGCTTAACAATAACCCCAAACAGACAATTCTGCTCCACTGTCATTCTCTTTCATTCCCAGCCTTTGACAGTGCTTTGATACACTTTGATACTGGTATCATTCACACTCCATGACATCAGCATGGTCTGGTAAATGTCTGCTACTTAGACCTGAGTTTGGTGATGCAGCAACTCCAGTTCTACCCACTCCCTTTATGCCTTTTATACAAACCAAACATTGCACCTTTCAATTACAGTATGTCCTCAATTTTATTTACATAACTGAGTGCAGTTCCAGATGACTCACTTCAGTTATCCTTTGTTTGCAAAAGGACATACTGCGTTATTTTTCTGCTGTCAAAAAAGTTTTACTAATTGGTATTTTTTCAGTCATTCTTACTTCTGGAATTTCAAGTGAATTAATGGGACCTTCCAACTTCACGGGGTGAGTCCCTTACATAAATAATCTTATACCACCAACACTGACATATGTAGTTACTGAACTCACTGGGAGCTGATCAGAGGGCTGTACAGAACACTAATGTAAATTACCCGCTAACAGAGCACACTGTGAACTCCTGTTCTGGGGTATGTGTACAAGTGAAGACGATACTTAGGCCAGACATCTCAACAGGGTTCTCAAAAGGCCACATTTCACTTTTATTCAAATAGAATGGAAACAATACTGACAGCTAAGGAGAGAAAACAACAAAAATTACCAGGATCTATATTAAGGCAACCAAAGCCCAAGTCATGATTTAGTGATTTTCTCAAAACCCAGCAGCTGTAGTGGGCTATTACCGAAGAACCTTACAGTATTATCTCTGACTAGGTGGAAAACTTTGAAATGATCTACCACATTTTGCAATACAAAAGAAATATAAAGAACTCTACTGAAGACTCTACTTCTGACTCTACGTCACAATATTTGGAAGTTTGGGTTTATTAAAACCTACCGTATGTCCATTTGATTTCTATCACCAACCTTGGTTTGGCATCATTATAGTATACCTGCCATTGTAATACTCCCATTCTCTATGGCGTGCCTTGTGATACTTGCTTCAGTCACAGTTGACCCAGAAGCCATCGTGTTTCTCTGGGGCATTGCCTTACAGCAATAAAATTAATATATAGCATGTATATTCATCATGTGATTATTATCTCTCCAGCTTTGGTCTTGGTTTTCTGCTCTGATACCCAAATGGTCCAGCTGTCCTTTCCTACTCCTCCCTTTAAGAAAGTCACAGTGCCTTTCGTTGACACACAAGCTTGTTTCTCTTGAATCTGCACTTTAATAGTGCCTAGTACAATCATGTCCTAACTGATTCCTCTTGAAATGATCCCACAGAATGTGTCACAGTGCAGAAATATCTGGGAGAACGCTGATTATTCACAGCTTCATTTTTACCTATGTAGATTTTGATGCTGAAATTATTTATCAATGCAAAACAGCACACATCCACCTATGCCAGTCCACACAGAAGGTCAAAGAGAACAAAATGGATGAAAAAAACCAAACATACAACAATTCAGTTTTTAAAATATCATTACAGAGTTACAATTCAAAGACAAACGGTTAAACCACTCTCAATTTCTAATCAGCTTACTCTCTTCCTCCATATATACCTATTCCCTGTTCAGGTCCTTTAATAAATGCAATGGAAAGCTACTACAGATACTGTTGGGGCTAGGAAGAGTCAAGTCTGAGCGAACCAGAAACATTCACAGCTAAAATTTGGATTGCTGAGTAATATGTTTTGCTGATTCACAGAATGGTTGAGATTGGAAGTGCCCTCTGGGGGTCATCTTCTCCAATCCTCCCCGCTCAACCAGGGTCACCTGGAGCAGGTTGCCCTCAGGACCGTGTTTAGACAGCTTCTGAATATCTCCAGTGTGGGAGACTCCAAAACATCTCTGGATAACACGTGCCAATGCTCAGTCACCCTCACAGTGTGGTGTTTTAAAAACCCAAACCATCATAGTGTGGTTGAGAACCACCACAGTGCAGTGTTTCTCGAAAGACAAAAAAATGTTTCCTGACATTCAGAGACCACCTCTGTGTTTCAGTTTGTGCTCACTGCCTCTGCTCCTGTCACTGGGCACTGCTGAAAAGAGCCTGGTTCTGTTTTCTTTGCAACCTACCTTCAGGTATTTCCATAGACTGGTAAGATCCCCCCCGAGCCTTCTCTTCCTGTGGGCTAAACAGTCCCAGCCCTCTCAGCCTTTCCTCACAGGAGAAATGCTCCGGTCCATCACCTTCATGGCCCTTCACCGGACCCTATCAGTATGTCCCTGTCTCTCCTGTAATGAGGAGCCCAAAATTTACTTTGAGTGTGGCCTCACCAGCACCGAGTCAAGGGGAAGGACCTCCCTTGATCTGCTGGCAATACTTTGACTAATGCAGCCCAGGATACCATTTGTCTTGGTGTCCTCATCCAGGTCCTTTTCTGCCAAGCTGCTTTCCAACTGGGTGGTCCCCAGCATATACTGGTGCATGGGTTGTTCCTCCCCAGGTAGATGACTTATGCTGAACTTCAGGAGGTTCCTGTCAGCCCATTTCTCCAGCTCGTTAAGATTCCTCTGGATGGCAACATGGCCCTCTGGCATATCAGCCACTCCTCTGTTTTATGTCATCAGCAAACTTGTTGAGGGTGCACTCCACTGACAAAGAAGTGATCCCCTCCAACCGCAAAAGTGGAGTTTAAATCAAAAATACAAAAAAGTGCAAATAGCAGAGAATCTTTAGTTCTTGAACAGTAATAACAACACACGGTTATTTTCCAAACTACTATTTGTAAATAAAAATTTACTTATTAGAATCGAAAGGCAGAGAGGCAGGGTTAACAAACCTCTTGGGACTTTTTAGTCACTTTTAGTTATGAACTGGAAAAGGCTTGAATTTCTGCAAGGGCCAACTGGGTGAAAAGACCAGTTTGGTAATCCTGTTGAGGGAGGTAAAAGTACTGTTGTGCATTAAAAACTGACTAAAAGGTAAATGCACATATTGCTGACAGAAAGTACATAGCAAGGTGAAACAATGCTCTATGTTACGATCACTGTTTGATATATTTATTAAATGGAAAGGAAGCAACTGAAGACCACGATCCTCACGCTCTTTTCCCTTAAAAAGAATGCAAATCAGGTAAAACTATGCTTAAATTGCAGCAGAGTAAAGCAAGTGTATGGAGGAAGGTAGGACAGAAAATCAGTTCATAAATTATTTTGGACTCATCTAAACTTTTAAACAATTCAGAATTTCATATAACAACAACAAAAAAATTAAACAAATTAAGGTTCTACATAAGACAAACTACATTATAAAACATTCAGACCTCCAGGCTAAAGCCTGAACAATCAGATGAGCAATATGGTAATTTGTTCATTAACCTTTACAATGTATGTACCATGATCCATCTGAACCAAGAATGGAGGTACAAATGCAAATCAGGAAGAAGACTGCCTGTTGTCAGTAAATTTTAACATTATCTATGTGCCATTCTAAATGTCAACTGCTAATCAAGCCTAATCTATTATTGATTTTCTTTTTTGTTTTCAAAATACCTGTCTGTAGCACCAGTTTCAATCAGCTTTTATTTCTTGAGGCACACCTCTCAAGTATAACATACATCTATCAGACTATAGCTGTTAAAAATAATTTCCTAATTTGCTCTAATATAATAGAAAGTCACTAAGGCTAAGGCTTCAGGACATTACTTAAAATCAAAACTACTTCTTAAAAAGGAAGTAAGGAAAATTATTATTAGTAAAGTGAATAGGCTAAGCATTACTGGAACTTTTGATGTATTGCGGCAACATCAGGTGTGCCATGAAAAAGGAACGAAATGGGGAACTAGGTACACGTGTGACCTCCGTTCTAACTATGGTTATAGCTCATGTTACTTAACTCTCTCATCTTACAACACAGGTTTTTTGCCTCTTCAACATTTACCAAACTAAAATATTCTATTTCAAACCCTATGTTTGAAGTGGACTTCTACAAAAAAAACTGAAAACAAAACTGCTCAAACATTTCCAAGAGCAAGAGAAGGGAAAATATGTTCTGCATCTTTACTTCAAGAACACTAGCATTTCTGTGATTTGAAGCATCTTGACAGATATTCACTGATGTCCTTTGCTATAAGCTCACATTTACTCAAACTGAACATGTTCTCTACAGCAATTTGAAATTTTGGCTCTGCCAAAGCTTATGTACGCTTACTGCATTCCATCCTTAGCAGACTCTGTGTATCAGTTTGACTGTGCTGGTACTGTTACCACGGAGCAACTAAGCATACTCCATACATACATAAAATCTTAGGGCTGCAAGGCTGCACAGGATGGTCCAGTCACTGTATCTTCCAAGTCAACAGGTGCAGACAGCTTTCTTCTCATTCTCTCATCTCATTCAGAGCTCAGAGACAGTGGAAGGACAAGGAAACCAAACAGCCTAAATCAAATGCAGCAAAATGAGGAATGAAACCATAAAAAGCAGAAATTAAAAGGAACTTGTGGGCACTGATGGACAGACACCTTTTAGCAGAGGAATAAGACTGAGAAAGAAAAAAAGAGGAAAGAAAAGAAAGGACAACTGAAGTGATAAAAAGAGCCACAGAATATGAGGTCATGACCATCAGAGCTCTTATGCAACCTAGCAAGGACAGCCCTGGTATGTTACCTGAAAATGAGCCTATTTTACTTGCAAGTTTCAAAATTCCTTTGCTGCTTAACATAATCTACTGGCAAGCTGCATGCTTTCATTACCATCTAATGCTTATGCCATGGAAGATGGCATCTCTCTTGCCTTAAGTAATTCAGATCATTTAGTAGAGGATTACACTGCTAATCTAAACAAACCATCATCCTACGTGAATGGCATGTGAAGAAGGAGAGAAAAAAATGAACTTTTTAAAATATAAAAAATTGCAGTAGAAAAGGAAATTTCGTATTAACTACATTTTTATACTATTGCAAGTCCCACATTTAAAAGTTAGGATAAGCCAGAACTGAAGCAGTCCCTGTGGCTCACAGTCTACATCAAAGACAGCTAGTTCCCAAGCCAGTGGGAGCCGACAGCTCTGTGGGCGAGCTGGCCAAGACTTCTGTTGTGAGTTGAGGCCTTGACTTCAGGGAGGCTGTTAAGAGACCAGGTACAGAAAATGGCAAGAAAGTTTCAGGTTATTAATTTGTATGGCACAAATCGACTTCATAAGCATTCAACATTTTGACACGCTGGGTTATATCATGGATTTTTAAAACAAGGACAAAACGTCCCTTGTAGAGAACAACTTAGTGAAATACAGGAGGGAAAAAAAATAACAATTAGTTTCACTGAAGACTACACTGAAAACCAAGGTGTGGTATCTACCTCTGCCACCTACCTCTGAGCACATAAAAAACTAACTCCTTGGAAGATGCAGTGGGTGTCACAAATGGGTCACAAGCTTTGGCCTTTAACTCTTCTCCTTAGTTCAGTGGCTATAAAGACACAGAAGACTTGCTCAAAAGAATATTGTGAAAATAATAGTTTTGAAGTGATTCAACACTGAAAAAATAACTGCATGCAGCCTAATATTTGCACAGAGCCATGTATTAAACGTCGGCTACAGGAAACGTTGGACTCCTTCCAATCACCAAATGCATTCATTTCTCTACACTAGATGAGATGCCCTTTAGATAGCCTATAGAAAAATGGAGTATATGATAACATCATTATATTCATCTGCATCAAGAGGAACCATTAACATGACATGGAATACCATCTGATTTCCTCATTGACTTTTACAATCCCAGATTTCTTCAGAAGCAGTTTTTCTCTAGCAGACCTTTTTTCTTTGTGCAGTATACACAATCATTCCTCCTCCTTTGAATAGAACACATCTTTATCACCTCCAATACAGACAATTTTACAAAAGCAAATTCTTACCCTTAGCATGAGATCCTTCTCTGTATTTCTTAAAGAAGGAAATAGCTAATTCTGAAATTCTTAGTGTGGAAATCTGTAACTTAACAACCTTTTTTTATCATATACCAAAATCACAGGGTAAACGTTCCTACTGCTGTCATAGCATCAACAAGAGTCTGGGTTTCCATCACATCTGATGGCAGTCTGAGTGCGAGTTTGGCTGAGAAGCTTACATGTACCACACCTCTCATCATGTTTCTTCATTCCTAAATACTAACAGTATTCATATTTACCTAAATTAAATGCCCCTCTAAAAAATAAAGTCCACTAAACTGAATGATTAAATCTAACATAATCCTCTGTGTGAGTGTTCCTGCTGTATTATTCTGGCATGCGAGCATTTAGCAACTCCAGCAATACAAACAGAAGCAATCTAACAGAGTCAAAGGTTTTACATTTCCTTTACCTTCCCCTTCAAAGATCTTCAGCAGCCAGACACAACAGGCACAACATGAAGGACTATGCAATTTTATGTGGCCCCACTTTGTTTAGCAGAAAGTGCTGGATCCAAACCACATTTTGAAATATGAATCCCTCATCTAAATGCTTTTCATGCAATCAATTTCCAGCCACGAAGAATGGAAGCACTACAGAAAAAATGGCTAGGCCCCCTTTCATATATTTTTTTTAATATGTCTAAAATATAGTTCAGCAATTTAATTCTAAATTTTTGCAGAATTTTTCCTATAGAATTTGATTTTAAACCAGCAGCTGCAACCCACTGGGAAAACCGGCCCAGGAAATTTCAGGGAGATAATCACTTTTACCAAGATTAAAATGCTAGTGCATTATTTTACAGAATGCTTTCCAATTCATTCTTTTATTCCTTTATTTTAAGCCAAGAAGCAACCAGCAGCCAGAGAATACAAATTACAGCAGCAAGCGCGCTCTAACCAAAGGTCCCCAGCCAAAACAAATCACTCATTACATGCATCAATGATACTGTTTGCTATATGTGACTCTTCCCCTTTTCTTCTAGGTGCAGAAGCCATTAAATGGATTGAGACAGTAGAGATCCCAGTAAATACACCTTTCACTATGTCCTCATTCTGTGTGTACCTTCACAGTAGCTTGTTACAGATGGTGCCTACTACCCACCTTTTCCTTTGCGTGGAAGTGACACAGCACTGATTTTAATCGAAGCTAAAACCTGTGTAATTTCAAGAACCTGTTGCCATGAAGGAATGCTGTATCACAAATGCAGTTAACATATCTGTATATTAAAATGTTCACTCCGGATTGCTCATGTTACTGCTTCTCACGCGAGTATTGCTTATGCTATCCAACAGAGCTGCCCTGCCCTGCGGGGAGCTGCTGTGCATCTAGCCCTCATTAATCTGGTATTGCTCTTTTTGGAGAACCTGTCAGCAAACAGTTAAGACACCTCCAAAGACTGCCTGGAATTCAGTCAACTTAGAACAAATAAAACCACCTCTCCTAAAAGGAAAAAAAAAAAAACAAAAAAAAAACAAAAAAACAAGTCTATCAGCCTCTTACAAATCTACCTAAACACAAACCAAGAATTTCTGTTAAAATAAAAAAGTATTACACCTTTAAACTCTTGTTTTTTCCTAGAGATATTAAGTAGAATCTTAAATATGAGCACAAACAAAACAGGGGACAGTGGAAGAAAAAGGGAAAGTGGACGAAAGGCGATAACAAGAAAGACTTTTTCCACGTTTCTTATGGTGGGACGGTCTTGTACCAGCCGGCACAAGGAATAGAGACCCACGGACAGAGGCCAGCCCTGGACAGGCAGCTTCCACCACAGCAGCCTCCTGGAGATCCTGTGTGGACTTCTGGGCTGCACCAGCCCCCCTCAAACCCCACGTTTCCCAGAAGAGGATTTCAAGCAACATTAACACCACAGTTAAGGAAATGTTAAGGGTCACAAAGCTGGTGACCAAGTAAATGAAGCATGGCCGCCTCTGGTGGGTAATACAAAAAAAATCAGGACCTCATTTTTCCTCAAAATTTCAGCTTGTCCCCTTCTTTGCATAGAGATAAGTCACAGTGACACAGAACTTTGAGCCGTGGTGCGGGGTTTGTCAGAGAAGCATATGTGGGGAGAGTTAGGGATAGAACCTCAAAAACATTGGGACAACTTAAAAATAGATTTTATAGTAACCCATTCCTTACAGATTTTTGAAGAACAGGAAAAAGATTCAAAGCTAAAGTTCTTCATTTTAATTGACCTTGTTTCAAGTCTGTTTGACGTTCGTCGTTCGTACAATTTATTCTATGTTGTGTTATATCATTAAGACTTTTTTAATACTAAATGTTTCTAGAGTTTTGAATCAAGATTTCCGAATTGTTGTTAAATGTGAATGTCACCTTTTTATATTTAGAGATTTTAAATCCTGAGATTATTCCACAGAACATTTATTTTCAATCTAGATACAATTTCCCCATGAAATAAATGTTTTTGAATTTTGAAAAAACTGATCCTACTGGGCCACCAAAAGAAATGTCAGTTAAGAATATTACAGCATTTTCTTAATCTAGTCTTAGTTTAAAGATCAAAATACCCCTACTTTCTTTAAATACACATAATAATTATTGAGGCTTTAGGTGTTTAGAATGTGGAAAGATTCATAAAGCAAAGTAATAGTATCTGCTGGCTTACAGGTTGAGGCATTTGTTTTGTTGGGATGCTTTTGGGTTGCTCTTTGTTAATATAATGGATTAGCAAGTTTCAGATATCTTTATAAAACATGGAGTGGATTTAAACCCAAGACTGGTCTCTAAGCTGTGTTCTGTAACACATTAAAATTAGTACTTACGTTAAAACCAGATGCTGAATTAATTGAAGTGACTTCTCTTTGATGCTTACCTATTTTGAACAGACTTATTCTTAGATGTGGGAACGATCAATAACCTACCTACACAAAAGAAAAAAAGGTGTTGCAAGATTGATAATGAAAGCATCCTTGGAACTAGTATAAGGATTGCTGGAATAAGTAGTAGGCTGGAAGACTAACTAAGGGGATTACAAGAGACATAAACCAGCTGAAGATAATGTCACTGTTACATTTTACAGGCTTTTGTATGGTCTGGAAATATTCTGCCAGAAGACAGAGTGATGATTATTGACAAATAAGCACAGAAATGGAAAGAAATGTTTACAAATGCATTTTAAAAGCCCTAAAAATAAATTACTAGATAAAAATATAGTTCTTTATGTTTTTAACAGGTCATACAAACCTATTCCAAGTAAGAAAAAACCAAACATTAGTACAAAAATCCTGAATTTTACAGAAGTTGCCAAGAGAGAAATTCACAAAACCAAAAATGATAAGGAAGTGGCACTCAACAATTAGAAAGTAATCTAAGAGAAAGGTCTGAAGAATCATTTTCTCATGAAGTTGAGTAAGCTGATTTGTATAGACCAGAAGGAAATCCTGCAAACAATTTCGCATTTTTATCATGCAAGAGAAATCTTTTCAGTAGTAATTCTCAGTTCCAACCCCTTATCATAAATACTGGTATATCATTTACAAGTTCAAAACCAGCTTCTGAAGATACACTGTTCACAATAGATCCTTTTTTGTTGACCTCTCCTGCACAATAACATGGTTCCTGGAGGTCAGCAGAGATTTTGGACAAATACTTTCTTTCCCTACTTGTCTGTTTCCACACTATTTACCATTTTCTCTCTCTGTCACAGAGTTCAGCATGTCAAGGGGCGTAATGAAGGACTAGCCTCTTCTTATGTCAATGTGCGGTTAGAAAAATTCAGTGATCCTCACGGAAATGTTCCTTCCACCTTACACACACAGCTGGTATAAGAATATATGCTAACATAACTGTGCTATATTGGGATATAAAAAACCGAAATGCTTCTCATATTGCATATTGTATCAGTTTCTAAATATCACTAATCAGTTAAAGGAGTTTTAAACATGTTAGGGTTTTCATTTTTTTCAAAAATTGCCAACAAACCAAATATTAACTTACTCTATATCTTACTGACAAATAATTTACTGAACTTTCAGACTTTCCTGAAATCCGCAGGTGAAAAGTCTAACATCAGATACCCTAAACAAACCCATCGTTCAGATCTAAGTAATCTGACCTAAAAACATGTATCTGGAAACAGCAGAGGAGATCTGCATAAGAAAACACTGAATTTCCTGCATGCTTTTTCCTTCTCTCATTTGTAAACTACTTGACTTGCCAAAAGAAGTGACACCTGGCCAAAAATTAACTGTTAAATGCACAGGAGGATAAGAATGGTCATTCTGGACCATTCTCAAGTGTATCTGATCCAATACCGAGGGCCAGTTTGAGAGCAGCCAGCGGGAGATGTTGAAAAGGACCGCAGAAGAGTAGGCAGGTGAGGTATGGTCATCCCCTCTGTGCTGGTGTCAGTCCGGTTTCTAGGAACTACACTGGCTTGTTTCCTGCTGTAGGCAAGATGCTGGCTGAAACTGGAAACACTGCTCCCTGAATAAATCATGAGAGATGGAAAAACCACTGCTCACTGACTGTCAGCTGCTCTCTTAAGTTTGGCTTTCCATACCTCCTTGTAACATTTAGCTTAAATTTTGACTTGCCGCCTTCCTCAAGAAGGCCACGTTGTATACTTTTGGAAACACTTTAGTTCCTCTGTGGTGCCTTCACACCCTCATGTTACATGAGAACTGCTGTACTGACCTAGTTTTAAACTGTATCTGCTTAAGCGATACATTTTTTAATATTTCCATACCGATCATTCTCATTCGTCCAAAACAAATTATTAACAATATCCAAACAGCACTTGGTACTGCCAAATACAACACCAGGAATATATCACGAAGCATTAATTGCAAATTTGTGCATCTCATACTTATGGCACACAAATCGAGGCTTTGGGATAACAAGTCATTCTATGCGTATCTTCAGCTTCAGAGGTTCCAAAGTCCTCATTAGCACTCAAATCTATATGGAGGTGAGATGCGTGGGTAAAAATGTATTTTTTAAAATTTCTTAAAAGCTTGAAACTGAAGTATGATTTTGCTCATGACTTTACATACTTAAAAGGGAATGACACACTTTTACTGCAATGGTTGTGTTTGTTCCATTCTCTCATTTTTCCGGAACGATGAAAATGCTCACAAAAAATACTTGCTGGAAAACTTAACATCAAAATCCATCAGGATGAGTACAACACAGGCTGCAGCACAGCCTTCTTCACAGTACCTTAAGCCCTCAAAGTAAGGGATACCCTCTAGCAGTGAAACACCAGTCTCATTCAGAGAGAAGTTCAGTCCCCACAGACACCAAGTCTCCTTATTGCTACAGGAAAATTCTGAGTGCTGTATTCAGAAAGAGTGCTTAGCTGTGATGGATTGCGCTTATGTAAAAATAAATATGTGAATAAAAATAAGCCAACTTCTTTGAACTGATGAATAACTCAAGGTCATTAGTAATCTGTCTGAGATTTTAATACCAGAATCAAAAAGCTTTATTACCTACTTTGAGCTACCCAATTTACATCTAGTGTAATCACTGTGAAAATAAAGGCTATACAAATTTTGGAACTTAAATTTGACATTATTTCTTACCTCGGGGTTCAGGTTTTTTGATATGAGGAAGAAAATTAATGCAGGTGCCTTTTAGAAGGAAGCACAAAAAGACCAACCTTGCATAAGCTGACAAGATGTATCGATACCTAGTAACTGAAAAAGCAACAGCCTGCTTTTACAGTTCACCGGTAGACCTGACGCATTATCAACTCTGTAAGTTCTGTAGTTTACTTCAGAAATTAATCGTCTGGTGTCATATCATTACAGATACAGTTTGAAAGAAACCAGGGTGAAAATATTATTTCCATTTTACATATATGTGGAAACATACAGGCATGGATGCTTAGCAAAAGACACGGTCAAGCTGTTACCTGATGCGACCTTTGTCTTAAAAGGTCATACATGTTTTGCACAAAGAAGTTCACAGCTCAGATGCTATTATTATCTGGACTTCAAGGTTTGAGAGCAATTGTCTAATTCATTGCGTTCTGGCAACCAAACCACAATCCCACAACACAGGCTGAAATCCTGCCTAATAATGCAACTTGTTCATAACTGGATGTCATGGACAACTAATGAAAATTTAGATGAACATGCAAGCACTCATCCTACGCCATTAATTAAGGCTTATGTTCCAAGCAGTTTGGTTTCAGACTGCAGTGGTGCGTTGTTCCTATGCAGCTCCATGGCTATGCCTACCTACAGGGTTTTTCTAGTAACAGCTAGCCCTTGGCGTGGTCATAATTTGTTTTTGAACTTACCACTTCATTAAGATGAATGAGTAAATTCACTTCCCTGTCAATAGTATTGTTTGTGTCTGCCTTGCTACAGATACTGTAAAACGCCACGCATTGATTTACTGGGTGAAGAATGACAACCTAAGAGTCTTGGAACTATATAAAAAAATACATCTTTCTGTTTGAATAAAACGAACAAAAAGATTAATCCCAACACAGTAATAACAATAATTTATAAGACTGGAGTATATTAATTCTCTGAAAAATCCCTCTTTAATAAGAGGAAATAAACCATTAAAAATGAAGTGGAAGGGCTGCCTGTTTACTGCGCCGGGTTAATAAACGTATTCCCCTTACACCTTTTTCTCCCAAGCAATCAAGAAACCCATACAAAACATTCCTTTCCCATTTAGTATTAATGCTGGTATGTTTGTAAATACAAAAGAGAAGACTAAATATATCAGATAGTAAAGCCAATCTAAGTTTTTATTATTATTACTAGTGAAAACCCCACAGCAAACATGTTCCCAAGACGTACATTCTGAAAATATCACCTTATGAAAATTTCAGAGTTTGTTTGGGGGTGCTTTTTTTCTCACAAGATTTCAAGAAATTCTTTACAGCTGGGACTCCAAATGTTAGTAACTGGCATTTTATACTTGCACGTTTAAGTGTTTACACAATGGGCAACTTCTTTATTGTACTAATTTTCTTTCATCCAATTCCTGGATTTAGAGAAATTCATCATTAAAAGTAGACTCTTCTGCTAGCATTTTATTAATCAGGTGGGGGGTGCGTTTTAAAGCACCTGTATTAATTCAATAAATTTTCGGTTTGCACATGCTTTGTTGAGTTACGCTTATTGTTTGATTTCTATGGTACAATCACAGTACCAAAGACAAGAGGTCGCTCGTTTCATTGTAAGTTTTGAAACAAGGCGCAGAAAGAGAAGTTGTTCAGAAGTTAGGTAATTCATCAATACTTATACAGCCAATACCTCAGTACCTGAACTTGTTGAGAAAAGTTATGTCAACATCAAAAAAAACCCACTTGACAGCCTTTTCTTTGGCCTAAATTGATTTTGGTAACTATTCCCTCCCACCCCTTTTCACCTAGTTTTTAAAACACTATTTAAACAATATTAATTTAATCCTAGGATATCAAATACTAGTTTAGAAACCTAAGCTGACGAGTATTACTTAATAAAAATTCTTCACCTTTGATGCAGACACTGTGCCTCGGTCATTCTATAACACAGTGAATAGATTTATTGTTTTTTTAAACCACATTCATGTATCTTGTTAGGCCTTGTGGTAACATAGCCGACATTAGCATGCACTAATGAGTGATAGAAAAGGAAAAAAGCTATGTTGTGCTACTTGGAAAATCTGACATTTTCTAAGACACGTGTAAGGGTAAAATCTAATACAGCATTGATGCGACTGTGTTATGCAATTACAAACTGAAATTATTCATCATGTTTAGTGCACAAGAGGTAAAGGAACATCCAGGCCACAAGTGACCCTGATTGCTCAGGGTATCTGTGGCCATACCATCATATTTTCCTATCTTCTAGATACTGTGTTCTCTCCTCTTACTGTTACCCGTAGGGATACAATGACCACTGAAAACAGATTGTAAAACAGCAGTGTGAGAATATATGAACTACAGATCCGAGAGTACTCCACAACTAAACCCAGTTTGTTTTCTCTGATCGTCACTTTCCACCATAGCTGTTTCCAGCCCTTTCAGTAACAGTGGGTGAAATAATTACTGTCGGAAGCAACATAGAGGGCTACCCTTCAGTCCCCACATTTCCACTCACGTCACACTAAAACTCCGTCAGATGGAAGCTAAATCATACAAAAATAATTTTAAAAGTAGGTGAGACACTCCCAATTTAGGAATAGAGGCATCCTACATCCTCCATATAAACAGAGAGATGTATATTCAAACAAACAGTTAAGGAAAGGCGCTGCTCTATCCAGATGTTCAATAACATATATCGATGTTTCACGATCAGTTATAAGGCTGTTGGTGGGGTTTTTTCAGTTCTTCATAAGAAAACCCGATATCCTCTGGATGTGCTGTGCATTTTTATTTTTCTAAACAGGACAATTCCCTTTAATCCAGAGGCATTTTGCTGAAACGCACAGTTTACAACCTAAGGAATTCAAAGCCTGCCTTCAGTAAGAGACGATGAGCACGCACCTGTGACAAAGCCAGCCTTGAAATGGGATTTTTTTTTTTTTTTCAGACAATCACAGCGTAGCACGGCAAAACGGGGTGCCAAGGGCAGGACTGGGTGCTAGCTGGGCATTAAGGGCAGCTGGCTGAGGGGGAGCGATTCCCCTCGGAGCACCGAGCTCTCGCAGCCCCGCTCCGCAGCCGCTCTGCGTTCGGCTGGAGCTAAGTTAAACCTTAAAAAACACATTTTAAGAAAGAAAAAAAAGAAAAAAAAAGCCGATGGCACCGCTCGCCCTCAGAGGGAGGTAACTGCCGTTCCGCTGCTCGGTCCGGGCAGGGGTGGCCGCAGCCCCCGGAGGGGCGAGGGGCCGGTCCCCGCCGATCGCCCCCGGGGGCGATCGGCGGGGACCGGCCCCTCGCCCCTCCGGGGGCTGCGGCACGGGGAGGGGGATACCAAAGCCCCTCTGCTTCGCTCTCACCAAACCCCCAACTTTTGGGGGTGGCGGGCACAGGCGGCACGAAGGGGCGGCGGCGCCCGGTCCCCCGCTCCCTCTGTCCCCTCTAGCGGCCGGGGAAGGGGGGGGGGGGGCAAAACCGGGGGGATCCCCAGCTGCTGAGCACCCCAGCGCCCCGACACCGGCCTCGGCAACCACCCCGCTGCCCCGGGCCAGGCAGAGGTGCGGCCCCAGGCCCCTCGCACCCTGCGGCCGCCGGAAAGTTAGCGGGAGCCCGCCCGCACCGCAGCATCCCACCCCCGCCTCCATCCCCCGGCCGCCCTTACCGTGGTTGCTGGCGACGTGACCGGCGGCGGCGGGGCGCGCTGTCAGCAGGGGGAGGAAGAGGCCGACTCTCCAGAGCAATCCCCTCACCTCACAACACCCCATGGCTGGTGCCCGCCGAGCGCCCCGCGTCCTCGGCCCGCCGAGGCTGCCCGTCCTTCTTCAGGCCGGCGGGGAACGCCGCCGCGGCGCCCCCGCCCGCCACCCCGCCGGGGTCCGGTGCGGCCCGGCCGGCTGCGCTGCCTGCACTGCCGCCGGGGGCTGCCCGGGCCGGGGCGGGCGCATCCACCGGCGGGGTCCCGGGGCACGGCGGCGGCCCGGAGGGCGGGGGCGCGGGAAGCCCCCACTGCCGCCCCGCCGCGGGAGGCGGCGCGCTGGGAGCCGGGAGAGCTCCGGCAACTTCGAGGAGGCGACGGCCGGGGTTGGGGCGGGGGGCGGGGGGGGTCGCGCTCCGTTCCCGCCTCCGGCTCCGACCGGTGGCACCTTCAGCCCCGCAGAAGCGCTCCCGGCAGCTTCAGCAGCCTCCTCCGCGGGAGCAGCCTCCTCCCCCGTCCGCGCCGCACGGCCCCCCCGCATCCCCGGCCGGAGGCAGCGCCGAGGGGCTTCAGTTTCCCACGGCGGAGCGTCTCGCCCCCCGCCGCCGAGCTCCCGAGGCGGGAGGGGGACAAGGGCCGGGCGCCTCCTCACGCTCCCGAAGGCATCAAGGAAACTTGCGGGGCGGCATCCCCGGCCCCTCCGCCGCCGCTCCCCGGCGCTGCCGCTCGCCCCCTCTCAGTCTCTGTCTCTCCCCCTCTGCCGCGGAGCAATCAGAAACCAGGCGGCTCTGGTGTGATGCTCGCTGCTCCCTCCTGATTTGCGTGCCGCGCAGCCGGCTGCAGTTTTTTGGTGCCGCCGCCGCTCCCCTGCCGCCCGCCGAGCGATCGCCCCCTCCGGCGCGGCCGCGGGGCCGCCCCGCTGCGCCCAGCCCGGCGGGTGCCGGCTCCGCCGGGAGGCCAGCGCGGCCCCGCGCCCCGCCAGCAACGGGCGGCCCGGCGGGGGCGGCGGGGGGAGCGGGGAAGGTAGAGCCGCTGGAGCGGCGGCGGCGGCGGCCCCTCCTCAGCCGCCCTCCCGAGGGGAGCGCGGGGGTGCGGAGCGGGGCGGGCGGGAGGCGGGCGAGGCGAAGCGCCCCCTCGCCTCGCCGCCGCCGACAGCCCGCAGGTCAAATGCAGCCGGTTCAGCGCTAGAGGGGGTTAGCTGACAAGGCAAGGCAAGGGGGGAAACATTAAAAAAATAGAAAAAATAATGAAATAAAATAAGCAGCCCGGCCGGCGCGCTCCGCTGAGGAAGGGCCGCGGGGTTCGGCCGCTGAAAGGCGGGCGGCACCGGGGTGGGGGGGTGGGGGTGGGGGGGCCGGACCCGCCCGGGGCGGCTACCGGCCGGCGGGGGGCAGCGGCGGGAGCCGCTCCGGGAAGTTCCGCCGCGGGGATGCGGGAGGGAAGCGGGCGGGAGCCGCCCGCCCTTGGGCATCCCCGGAACACGGAGGCTTTTTTGGGGTTTGGTGGGGTTTTTTTTTTTTGTATTGTGGGTTTATTTTGGGGGGTGGTTTGATTTGGTGGGGGTTTCTTAGTTTGTTTGGGTTTGTTTGTTTGTTGGGGTTTTTTTGGGGGTTTTGTTTTTTTTTTTTTTTGGGGGGTGTCTATTTCTTTATCTATTTCTTTATCTATTTATCTATCAATTTATTTCTTTATCTATTTTAACTTTTCACTCAGGTCACAGGTGGCCGGCTGGGGGTTGCACACCCCCGGCAGGTCTCCGCCGAGGCGGGGGGGCAGCGCTGGGCGCTGAAGCGCCCTGCCGAGAGTGCACCCCACATAATCCATCGAGCATTGCCATTTCTGGGGGGGGAAAATCCAACCCCCGACGCGTAGGAAGGTACTCATAGCTATGTGACTGAATGTGCATCTAAAATCAGGTGTCTAAATCCACACGCAGGAGAAAGAAAGCTGATTCCCAGGGCTTCTGAGTGAATGCAAATCCCACTGAAGTCAATGGGTAACGCATCTACAAGATCCTGCACCAGAAAATATCAAAGTTCCTGCTGAGGTGCCTAAAGAAATGTTCAGAGAAGCTATATATATATAAACAGTTACTTTGTAATGCAAGAATAAAGAGTATTTTTAAAAATTTTAATTTAAGGATTATTTTCAAAGGACTTGTTCAAGGAGCAAAACCAGCCCAGGAATACATATCTGGGGAGTTTTAAAAGGATTTCTTTAGATTACAACCTACAGTAATGTAAAATTTCCCATATTTAGCTGTATTAACAATGTCCTGTAAGGAAATGAACCTTTATTCAAAAAGAAGGTAACAGGAAAAGCTTCAGGAAATATTTATAAATAGTCATGAGTACTTTGCCTTAACTTCACAGGGTGGAAAAGGAGAAAGTTCAATTTCTAGGATCTGGGGTTGGACTAGACGACCTTCAAAAGGTCACTTTGAACCCAAACTACTTTATGTTTCTATGGGTCCGTGTCACAGTGCTGTTCTGTTTTAGGGTTAACACAGTCACAAGGAAAGAAGTGCAGACATTACGAGGTTAGCTGTTTAGGTTAATGGGTGAGAACTCCGGTTTTTCTTCTCCATTTCTTGGTTCAGTAGTAAGATGCTTCTCAAACAAACCACTAGAAAAAAATATTGTAGGATACCATATGTAAAGATCCCTCAAATTAAGATGAGTCATTTGGGGCCTACGCACAATGGAAACCACAGCTTGTCTGTAACCTCTGAAAAACACTTTTCATGTGTTAACGCAAAAGGGCAATTAGCACAGCAAAAATAAACTGAGGTTCCTTCCCTCGCATCCATTGTGTGATATGGTTTGGGGCTTTTTATAATAGGCTTTCCTCAGACAGCCCTAGTAACGCATGTGTATATGTGTTCATGCATGTGTGTGCACTCTCCACATACTTGTGTGAACTTGTGCATCTCCATGGTGCACACCTGCATACACCCCAGGTGGGCATGCTGCACATTACGCATCCTTACTTGCCATGAATGAAGACAAATTAGACTTCTTCGAGGAGCTTAGAAGGTCTGGCTTACCACTTCTTTTGCTTTTACATTTCACGTCAGACTAGAGCTCAATCCAAGAAGGGAGGCAGTGAAAGATGTGACAGGAGGATAGACAAAACCTTTTTATGTTTCCTCTCACTCGCAAAGCACAGCTTTACCTCCTGGTAGCCTTGAACTCCACAAGCCACAGGAAACTCTTAGATAACGAAACAGCTAAAAGGGTTTGCATTTTCTCTGAAGTGTCCCTTCACCCACTTTTAACAAGCTACAGAATTTCCGGGGGAACAACTTTGAAAAAACACCGTTCATTAACCCACAATGTTACCAGAAAAACACCTACAGATTAAATTTTTATAACCTTGTGTATTATCTGGGATTCATAATTAAATCTTAACCACCATGCTTTAATCTTTCAAACGTATGCAAGCATGCTAAACGTAACAGAGGACAGCAAAAATATTAAATATAAAAAGGTTGAGTCCTATTTGTATACCCATTTGTTTCTGGAATTTAAAGCCACTTAGTATTCTAAACAGTGCAGCAATAAATTTTGTAAGAGATAATTACACCAGGTAAGACAAAGAAGAGGAGCCACAGCTTGAGTACTTCCATCCTCAGACTTCTGGAGAGTATGTTTTCTTAGAAGCAAGGAAAACCACAATTTAGTCTGTCCTGGGAACAAAACCCCACCTATTCTACTTTTATTTTCCTAAATAAAGGGATCATCTTTCTGTTCAAAAGAAACAAACAAACAAGAAAGAAAGTATATAGCATGGGCATAGAATTACATGGAATGGGCTGTCCGTTCTTCTTCAGGTAGTTACCCATAAGTAATTTCTCTTTAGTGTACCGCAATTGTTTTAAATATAATAAAACTGTGACTTCCTGCAAAAAAAGAAAAGCTGTTCCTTTTTTATTTAAATTCCCCATAATATAGTGTTGTATTTTGTGTAAGCCCTGTGAACAGTCACTCACAACTGTGTGTGGTTTAGTGTGATCAAAGAAAATATTTCAATTAAGACACTGACAAAGAACAGATTTACAATAAACTTAAAACACATTTTCCATGCGGCACTCAATAGGATTCAGTGTTGTTAAAATTACTGTAATATTTGGACCAAGGCACTTGCGTTAGGATTTTTTAGAATAATGCTCGCACATACTGACCTTAACTGTAATGTGTATACTACGAAAAAATACAATGTAATATTGATCTCTTAAAGTCTGAGCCAATAGCTTTTCTGGTGAATAGAATACAGTGCCGATTTGGCAGTCTAACCAGAAAATAAACTTTTAAGAGTATCATTTTTATTCAGTGTTAAAAATTACACTTTCCCATAAAATTGAAAGTGAATTCTACTTTGTTATATGTTATATTCTTGTTTCTGTCAAATTATGCATTTTTTATATATATATTTAGTTTGAATGAGTGGGCCTTTTAGTTTACAAACTTCTTTAATTTTTAGCATATTTAATGACAGGCTGTCACTAGATCATTACTGATACTTTTCCTTCTTCCTACTGTAGTCCCCAAATATGCTTATGATATGTGCAGCCATTCACATAAAGTTTTTTAAGTGTTTGCAAATTCTACCAGTTTTCTTCGCTTAAAACCCCATGCCCGCACACACATCAAGGGAAAAAATTAGAAGGTTAATAAGCTGTCAGCCTTATTACCTTCCCTATTATCGATACAGAAAAAGATAATGAAAGTAAAAGGGATGATAGTAAAAAAGAATACTGTCTTTTCAAAGAAGTCTGCTGGAAAGATAAGAGTACTAAAACTAGACTGAATAGGTATTTGCATTCTGGCATTAAAAATATTATTTGAATTACAGAACTAGCATCAACACTTTAGTCATGAATTTACTATGCTGTAGAATATTCTGTTATAGGCAATGATTCCTGCATGTATAGGATCCAGGGAAACAATTTGCCGAGTCTTGCCTGTTAATTATGTAAGCTCTGTTACTAGATTACATTTTTCTTTTCAGTTGGCTTGTACATAGTATGGACCTATTCTGAGCATGCTAACACATGCTCTGCAGCGTATAAGAAGGTGCAATTTAATTGAGTGACAATGAACCAATTATACTGAACAATGTTTTAGGAAAATTACTGACAAAATGTGCAGCATAGTAGCTTCATCCCCATCTCGTTACATGCACAAGCTTTGAATTACCTCAAATTATTTTTACACTAAAACTACTGAATCACAATTATCAGATTATACATTGTACAGGATTGTAAAATGTTACACATTTTTCAAAGTTTACACATTACAGTTACAGCAAAGCCTAAACGACAACTCTTTCTTCACCTCCAGTATTCCTTTTGCATTTCCATTTGAATATATAAAATAAAATTTCCACATTTTAAAGGGGTGATGCAGGCAAATCAGCTACCACGTTTTTCACTTGCAGTTTTTTGAGATAAATCTAATTATTTGGATTAATAAGCAAAGCAAAACATCACGTCTAAGAATTTTATGTTTTGCAGGAAGTTCTAATAGTAACAGAATTGTCCTGGAAATAATTCAAGAATAACAAATTGGTTGGCAGTGAATATTTTCAATATTTAATTTTAGTAAGTGGAATCTTGTTGCAGCCAAGCAAAGGGATCCCAGATAAAGGCATCAGAATGAATTAAATCCTGGATTTGGAAGGAGAGGAATGGAACAGGTAGACCACAAAAATGAATATTGTGGCCTCACTGGCAGTGGAGGAGCCCAAATTTTCCCCGTAGTCTTGGTAGAAGTATTGTCAGAGGTGTAGGTACGGCTGTGGTTTGGTAGAGCATCTGAGTTAAAATGCAAGAGAGAGCAGAATTACATACTAATCAAACTTGGGAGTCCAAGACAGGTAAGCCTTTGTATAAGGGCTTTCTCCTCTCAGTCAATTAAATAATTCCAGCTGAATTAATTGCAAAGTGAGTTGGGTCTGAAAATGCTACAATAATTTTGTTCATGAACAAAATGCTTTGGAAAAAAAGAGGAAAAAAACCCAACCCTGTAGTTACTAGAGAGTGAACCAGATTCTACTCACACTACCCAAACAGTCTCCTTGACATAACTGAGAGTGATGAAGTGAGGGTATACTTCAAGGCTGTGTCTAAACTGTTTATCTTCTGGAAGTTAGAAGACTTACGTTTCACTCTCAACAGCACATAAATCTTAGGTTCTTTTCTAAGACTATTTAGAACCAATTAATGATTGTGGTGGGATATTTCTTTAGTAATTAGAAATAATAGTAAATACAACCACAGCTATGTATAATGGTAATGCTATAAACCTTCTGGGTTATATTAAAAGGATCATATGCCCAGTTTCAATGACCTACGTTTCAAATTATCATTGACATATTACCACTAAAAGTTTAAACAACATACTTACAGGTTTGAAACGGACTTAAATTGTGTACCCTTTTATGAAGAGGCAAGAACTTGCATTTTACACCAGACTCATAAAAACGGTGAAAGTAAAAATGAGGTCAAAAAGATTAATTCATATTGTAGGTTGTGATAAAACTGGAGTTTTGCTTTTGAATCATATTCGCTATGGACAAATTGGAGCTGTCTGTATCTAAATATTCTGCTTGTGTTTTATAATAGTTTAGAAAAATGGGGGAAAAATTCACATTTTTTTAATACCTATTGCTTCTGAAATCAAACCCTGTGGCTATATACTATTTTACTTGAACTAATACTGTATCTACTTAAAGAATTTACTTTTCCTGATTGTTTTTCCTTTTTGGTACTGCTGCCCTGCAGATGAAAATGAGATAAACACTGAGGTTGGCTCAGTATAAATAACAACACATGCAAACAACCAGACTTATTATAAAGACATATCTTTTTGACTACAGCTTAATGCAGAAATTGCTTCGGGCACTAGAGCAGACGTGTTTATCATTACCACAGATTAATGTTCTGTTTCGTCACTCCTGTACATGCTTGCATTATCTTAGTAACTGGTGTGACGTGATGTATCCATTTTTGCGCATCGAGCTGAGCTAATCTCCTCGATGACAAGCAATTGTTCCCACAGAAAACTAGCTATAGGATATAGTAACTGTATCGTACGTGAGACATGGGTGGCAATTATTTTAACATAGGTGATATAATCTGAACTAGTCCCGGAAACTCTGAGTCAAAATGTTTTCAGTTACATGCAGTGGTCCTTCATACCACCACCAGATTAATTTGGTGCAAACGCTTAGTTTTAAATTCTACACAAAATATTTTAACTGTAACTAATTTTGAAA
Organism: Falco naumanni; assembly: GCF_017639655.2. Taxonomy (NCBI): domain Eukaryota; kingdom Metazoa; phylum Chordata; class Aves; order Falconiformes; family Falconidae; genus Falco; species Falco naumanni. Next base: position 116,346,245 of record NC_054055.1, read on the forward strand.
AAAAAAAAAAAATGTTGGCATCAAGGAAACTAGTCTGATTTTGAGAATGTCTGTCCTTGGCACACCCTCAAACTGACATATAGGAGTTAGCCATTCACAGTGACTTCAGTAAATTGTATCTCTCAGGCAGCCTTTACTCTGCCCTTAAAACATCAAAAAGACACCTTGGAGCACAGTCACAACCTATTAATTTGAAAAATAACAATATGTATTCAAGTTTATTTACTTAAAATAGCCACAAAATATCTAACACTTTTGAACACAGTTAACATTTATTAGTGTCAGAAGCCCTAAACCCATCATTTTGCTTGAGTGTCATGTTGCTTTCCACCAGCAATGACAACTCATCTATTAGACTTTTGAGGAATGTGTTTGGATGTCCAAGGAAATTTTGTACATAACTATAATGAGACATGGAAGTATGCCTTCAGACCTACCGTTAAATATTTATATATATATATGTATGTATTGTGTGTAAAAGTATGTACATATGTATTTTTTGCACCTATGCTAAGTTTTCCAAATATGCAACCTAACACTGCAGTTCACTTTTGGTGATTATAAGAAACTACGTATTTTGTGAGGACATCAAGTAGCCTGCATATTCTAATGATGCATTTCGCAAATTAACATTTGGGGATTGTTTAATTTTTTAATATTTTTGCATTTTAAAGATTATAAAATTGATAACAAATTGCAGACTGGTATTAACTACTGCAGGAACATCCTCAAAGTCTAGCTACTTCCATAATTTTCATATGTGAATTTCCCAGCTTTTTACATTCTTATCATTTTCATCAGTTATGTATTTACATTACTAGGTGCTGAGTTGTGACATTGTGACCACCAGACCCTTTTCAATATGTGTACAGCTGTATTCCTAAAAAAATTACCCCTTCAAACTTAGTCTGACTGAAGGTCCCCTGTATCTGTCTAGAAATAAAGCACATGAAGTGGGGCTGGGCTGGGCAAGGCAAGTTCTTAGGGTTTACACTTTGAGGGGGCAGCCACGGCACCCCAAAAATACCTACAAGATCTATGATGTTTATCATCTCCCTTAGACTACAATGACCTAAACTTCGTAGGAAATGGAAGTTGGGGTAGCAGAGTAAAGGTCCAAATGCTGTTCATGATACAGAATGAAGAAAGTTGTCAAAGAATGCTGTTATGTGCCAATAAGCCTTATTTATAAAACCTCAGAAATTCCATTTGTATCTAAAACAAAATAATTTCAGTTGAAATGACAAGGACACAATTTTTAAAAATAAAGCTCTAAGACTTTTTTTTTCTTGTGAATAACTACTGCAGATTTTTGGTTTTGTTAGTATAAAATGTGTTTTAGTGCCTGATCCCAGCTCCATTCAATGCCCAGGATTAGTAGTGTTCAGGACCGTGCTATTGAGTGAGGCAGCAAGGTGTTGCAAACATAATTTGTTGTGTGAATGTACCCTTCAGGAAGACAAACTCAATTCTGTCCTGACCTTTGCTACAGCCTTTTTCAATGACACCAAAGTCACTGAAATCAATGTTAAATGCAGGTAGCTGAACTGATCACGTAGGTGGGAGTTGTCAGTGATGGATAAAATGGGTACTGACCAAAGGTCATAAAATTTTAAAAAAGTCTCATCCCTTTGTCCTAATTTTTTCCTGATCCTTCCTAAGTTTTGCGAGGTCAAAGCCATTATGATTTTTAACTAAACCTTTGGTAAATGAGAAAGAAATTGCTACACATTTTCTCGTTTGACCTACACTTAGCAACTAGTCTACGGTACAATGTAGTATGTCAGATTGCAGTTTTGCTTCATTCAATTTCCACCAAATTAAAAGGACAGGTATAAAAGGAGTTTTCATAACAGGAGGTTTGCCTTGAATAAAAAGGAGATACCACTTTCCTCTGTAATATATTATTGTTTAGGTCTCTTCAGGCAGGTGTGACAGGTTGGACTGACCTAGAGCAGAAATAACAAAAGGAAGCTATTACAGTGCTGTTATATCTGGCACAAATCAAGTGATATTTATCCCATAATATATCACTACAGAGGGGAAAACACCCAGAATTACTTAAACAGGCATTATTTTGGTTTTTAACTCATGGGTCCAAGAAGAAATAAACCAAAAAAAAATGCGTATCTTGTCAAAAACCTGTGGGAAAGGGTTTAAATTTCTTTTATCAAAACTTCAAGCAATTGTAATAGCAAAAAATTAAAATCCAAGGGGGGTATGTGTATGACAACCTTGTGCCAGTAACCCCTTGGGGGGCTCACTGGGAACTGAAATTTCTCTGCTTACAGCGATTGTCTCTACACAGGTATCTTGCTTTACCTGCTTTAGCTTTATCTGTTGCTATGATTTATTATTTCTTAAGAACGTCTGCCTGGCTTTGCTAGCTACGTTCCTTCACTGCCACAGCTTCAGCTGGCCCTCTCTTACTAATCCTCGCAGTGTTTTCTAATAATGTGGAACAGAATTTTAACACCTACTTTCTAGATGCATGGTTACTTCTATTCATCGATGCTTATTCACAGTATAACTTCCTATGGTGCTGTGTAAGTTATGCAAAAAACACCTATGTGTATTGGTTGTTTAGAAAGATCCTATCCAGGCTTAGAGGGACTGAAGGTAAATAATTTTCTTGAGTCTTTGAGGAGCAAGTGTTGTCAACATTTTATTCCATACATTTTATCTCCAATCCACTACATGCAACAAGACTCCTACTGGGAACATACTGTCCACTGATATTAGTGGAGACTGGCAGTTTTTCAGTAAGGCTATGCTTTTGATTTTTAGAAGATGATTTAAAATAAAATAATTGCCTCATATAAAACAGAAAAGGTTCCACTTTGATTCCTGAAATCTATTGATTTGGATCACCTTAAATACTTTGTCAACTTTATTAATAATAGTTAGATAACGTAAGATTACAATGCTCTCCAAAAAAGAGTCTACATGGATGCCACCATAACTTTTGTGAAGAATAAGATATTTCTGTACATACACATTACTAAATATATTTGTTGTAGCCATCAACTGCTGATGTAATATGAAGAAACTGCATATATTAGAGGGTAGGTGGTATATCTGGGAACCTAGCAATTGAATTAGTAGCTTAAATCTTACAATATTATTTAGCATTATGAGGTACAAATAATTTCATATTTTGAGCTGTGATCTTTATTTAACTCCAAAATCTGAAAGAGATCTATGATCACTGGTCATAAAATGCAATAAACAAATGTTAAACAAATATACAACTAGATATTTCAATGTAGAAATGTAGCTACTTCTAAGAAAAAAAGAGTTTTTGGAAGAGAGCAAATATATTTGAACTGCTGATCCTGGGATAATCAGTCCATCACAACGACTCAAACAAGCATTTGAAATATTTTGGTACAAATGCTTTTAATATTTGAAGCCTAATTTTCCAAAACTTCTTTTCAAAGCGGATTGCTGGTAATTCTGTAATCTTTACTTGATGCTATATTAAAAGTAAACAGTAGGCAGAAGTTAATGCTTTTTGACCTAAGAAGTATTAGGGTAAATTATGTTCTCATTTATGATGAATGATGAGATGAGAAAGATGAAATGAAGTAGTGCCACTAACACTGATTTAAAAATTCTCTCACTTCTACCTACTTTGATCACATAAGACTATTTTCAAACTGCAGAATACAAAACCATTTTAATTTATTTTATCGTCACAGGCCGGAAAAGAGTGAGAACATGGAGTCCTTAACTTCTTAATATTTCAGAAGTAACAGCCAACCTAACAGATCTTGCTCCAAATACTGTTTTCTAAGACTGAAAGGCCAGCGATATCAAAAAATGCTAATATTTTTAGAAAAAGAAATTAATCTTAAGGATGCATAGTATGAACAACAAACACGATCTGAACTGTTACAAGGACTATCAAATGAGTTTTAAGCTGAATGTTGTTCTGCTTGCTCAGTTGATGGATTAAAAGTAGTATGTGGATAAAGAATGGGAAACAGAACTAAGCTCGCGTGGTTATCTATTACACACAAGATGCCACTAGAGGGACTTGTACAGCCAAGAGTAAATTACATGAGCTTCTGAAAGCATTGTGGATAATTTTTTAACAAAAATGGAAATATGTATAAAAATTAGTTATAGCTATATTTTTTTAATCATACCTAAGAAGAAATCTGCGCTTTCCATCTCTGTCTTTTCTTGACAGCATCCTAATTTGTTTGTAATGTTGACATCCTAAAAGGATGCTTCATCCGAAGCGTACCTTTAAGATTATTTATATCACATCGCTAAAAATAGACTTTGTTTTGAATTCTGAATGTGGTTTAAGTACCTTTAAAGTTATTCTCACTCCTCTTGATTAAAATTCAATTTATGCAATTTGAACAGTTCATTTGTTTCTGTGCAAGCAAGGCAATATAAAACCGTATACATAGTTCACAGGAAAACCTCATACATATAGGTAATGAATATTCCATGAGGTGAAAGGACTGAAGAATTTTCAAACGAATTTTGAGAAGGGTCTTTACAGTGATCTAGCTGCACCACATGAGTAAGCTGCTAAAATGGGATAAGGAATATTCCTCCCTGTGTTTATAAAATGAATACTTGAGCTGCAGTAAAAAGATGTTTTTGTCCTTTCAAGTTTTTCTACAGATCTGTTTCACATAGTAAAATATGTAACATTAGTCCCAGAACAGAAACATTGTAATGCCATAAATAAGAAATAAATAGACAGTACAGTATGCAGCCAAACTATCACAAAAATGTATTTGTGTAATTGCTTGCTGTAAAAATCAAAATGTGGTTAAAATACATTGATATTGGTTTCATATTTATTTCAGACAGTGCCCTAATTTATATTAGCAGATGAAGTGGGTAACAATTTAAATTCATGAGAAACACATTTCATGTGACTATTTACTTTGATCATTGAATGGATATATTCAATTGAAGTTTGACTATAATTTTAGATCTTATAAAAGTGCACTCTTAAAAACTTTAAAATCAGTGTTCTGAAATTCCAGACACAAATGAGTTGAGGTATTTAAGACAGTGGTAATTTTGTGCTACTGAAATGGCTGGATCGAATTCAAAGCAGAAAGTATCATCATCTCTTTCTATTACTCTTCTAGTTAATGCAAGTTGTGTGTGTTATATCTAGAAAAATATTTTTGGCAGGAAAAAAAAGCCACCTTTATAACTTCCAAACTCAAATTTGAAAGTAATGCTATATTGCACAAAAATGCATGTTGTCTAATGTCTTTAAAGAACGTGTTCTTATTTTCAGACCATATCAAATGGTAAAAACTTGAGACATTTTTGTATTAATGGGAGAGTAAAATATTACAGTAGAGAAAATATTAATAATCAGTCTACAAAATCTTATTGTTTAAGAAGAATGCAGAAAACTTTCACACATTCTCAAAATGTAACAAAAGAACTCAGACAAAATATTGCTATTTTGATTAAAAGTTTTGGTTTATACATTTATTTCCTCTTCATATTTTTTTACAAAAGTTTTATCTAAATTGTTTTTTGCTCATGAAATACTTAATGACAGATCCAATATTTTGTGTGCATGTGTGTGTTTTTTCTGTTAATTCTTATAAGGAGACTGCAAATTTGACAGCAGAGTATTAAACCAAGTAGATTACTGACCTTACCATACTCCATGGAAAGAAAAACAATGAAAAGAAAAATCCTGTCGAACTTAATCTAGAATATTTTGATTAATCCAACAGCATAAGCAAAGCTTTCCCACAAGGAGTTTTCAGTCACATATGCTAATATGCAAGAAGCATACAACATGGCAAGTTCTGTACTATAGTGATTACATGAATCCAGAGACGATAAAAACAAACCTTAAAGAGGACAGGCATTTGAAATCAGGAGTAAAGTTACTACCATTTCACTTGCAGGTTAGTTACTTTTAGGGAAGCAACTGTGTCTAATTTATCTTACCAATGAAAGTACAAAAAAATCCTGAGCAACTGCAAGGGGGAATCTCTAAATCAAAATTGGTTAAAGAGCAGAGGAATGAAGCAATGGTGCACAATTGAAATCCCAAAAATCTTTATGCATATAATGTAATTATATGACTGTATCATTGTACTGTAATCTGAATACAACACTACACATCTATCAGCTACTGGGCACTCAAGTGGTTTCTTCTAGCTTTTGGTCCAAGAAAAGTCATCACTCACCTTTACATCTCACATCTCGTGGACCTCCTGAGTACGTACCATACACTTAGCCTGGAAAGGTAGGCTGACTTTTTCTGCCTGCAATAGCTACTCACATATACTAAACTGTTACACTGTCTCTGATGGTTATCATGTATTTTTCTCCATATTATCTTACTTTAGCTACTAATACCTGGATTTACTAAAAGATAATTAAATAACAGGTCTAACTCTCTGATAAATTCAGTTTATTTTTTCAAAATTAAAAGGCAGGGTGGATACACGTATCTCTGGAAAGATGACATAAACCAACCATGTTTTCTAATATTCCCACACAGTTTCAGTTTTCGTATATAATTGTAAGAATCAAAAAAAAGTATGAAATCAATCATTTGAGAGTGACCAGGTAAGGAAGAACTAAATAAGAAGATGTGGCATAAAAATATTACCAATAAAAACTCAGATCTTAACTAAATCCAGACTGTATTAAAATAATCTATAAAAAGTTATTTATTAAAATGTTTCCTATTGAAAAGAAACAATTTTTTCCATAATTTATTGAACAACTTGAAGTGAGAATTTATTTGAATAATTCCATAGTGCTTTAGAACTTTGCGTTCACATTCGTATATACTCTATCTTACGTTTTCGTGCCTGATTGTTTAACCACTTAAGATAAAAAAGTGTCCTAGGAAGAAGGTATTATTTTCCAAAATTCAGCAGGATGCTTTGATTACCAGTCTCAGGCAGTTTCTGCACCACTTTTTCGGGTCACTTTGAAGGGTTGCACCAGCGAGGGCTGCTGAGCCTGGTGTTTTGGTTTGTGTGCAGCAAGGCATGCCCCGGCTCATGCAGACAGTTGAGTGTTGACGCCACAAACTCCATTACCTCTTCGTCCTGGTTTTCCCAGCAAAAGTAGCCCCATGCCCTGAGTCATGGACACCGTATCTCAATGTCCTTTCATGCCCATATTTCTTTAACATCCATCCAGATATTATTTTATCAGTGTAGGCTATGGGAATAATATTGGAGAGTTAGGAAATGAACAAGGGAGGAAACAGAAAGCAGAGCCAGTGTTGCAGCGCTAGAACACCTTGTTCTCCTTAGGACTGGGCAACCTTCCTTTACCATTTACCCCTCTAACGTTTGATCACCTGCTTATCCACATACTATCATTTTTAACAGCTCACCTGTATTTGAGTTGCTAGAAGTCAGGCCAGAAATGGCAGGTTTCGATCTTTCTAGGCAAGTAATACAAGCTTTTACTATGGAATTACTATATGGCTACAAGAAAGCGTCATGGGCTTCTGCCACACATTTCTAAGCTCATGGGCAGGTGGGTATACGTTGCCTCAGAGAGCGAGGTGTGATTTCAGTAATAGCATCACTTGAGGCACACCTACCTATCCAGGGTCCCATAGAAGGACATAATGATTCATTATAATAATGAAAGTGGCCATTCATTGAGTTTCTGGTCCTCAGCAATCATAAGTTGTAATGTGAACATTAAACATAATCTCCATTTTAAGAACTTTAGCATGTGCCAGCCTCTCTCCAAAGCATGAAGGTGTCTAACTCTCTTACCAGTATCTGTGATTACTGCCTGCTGCCATACTAGGTGCTCTGAAGATCACAGCGCTGCAAGGAAAGTCCATTATATTTTCAATGTCCTACAGGAATTAGTTAGATGAGCCTTTATATGATAGAAGGCCAGCTGACACTACCTACAAGCTCGATGCTACTAAGAATAATTCTATCGGTTTCCCCATGATCCACTGCAAACCATAAAATCTGTGAGAGGATGGGAAAAGCTTCTAGGTGTATGATGGAAGGCAAGATGCTCCACTGGGCTTTTTTCCAGACAAATACACAGCACCAGCTCAGCCATGACTATATCTACGGCAGTTATTTCTATTTCTGTCACAGGCGGCCAATCTACACACTATCAAGGAAATCAGTCTCTAAGCAGGACACAAAACTGCAAGCAACCATTCTTCTCTTTCAGCAAGGCTTTGGTAGATCAGTAGCTGCCAAAATTGAGGGCTGAGGCATGAGTGCTGGCGCCTGTAAAGTCCCAAGAGCAATTATTCTCCTGATGGCTTGGCTGTTGGGGTCAGGGCCAACTCAGAGAGAGGACAGCTGCCAGCTGCCTTCCTGCTAGTAGCCATGGGGAAGGTCCCCCAGGCAGCATTGTGGGAACTCGTCAGGCAAGGCCAGCCCCTTGCCTGTGGGAGCTGATTTAAGGTGAGCCTCTGTCGCTTGGCTTCTACCCAAGCTACAGCTCACGGTGCAAGGCAGCCTGTGCAAAGCCAGGGGATTCTGGCAGGTTGCCTTCCCAGCTTCATCCAGACCTGGTCCATCACCACGGATGTGCCCCTGCCACTGGACTGTGTCTGACCTATTTACTGACACTGGGCTTGATCCTGAACCTGACTTTCTGTGTGATGTTCCTGGCCTGACCTCAGACCTGCCTCACCGCAATGGATGTGTCTGACTCTCACTTGAACACGACTGCCACCTTCCCTCTCATGGCTCCTTGGGGTTGGGGTGCTGGGAGCAGCAAGGGCTCCCTGGGGCAGCAAGGCGAGACCTCACCTGCCAGCGGGTAGGGCAGAGCAGGGCAAAGCTTGGGGCAGCCCCAGCCCTTGGAACTGGGCACCTTTCTGGGGGCTGCGGGTTGGGCTGGGCTCAGCACTGGGCTCAGCAGACCCGTGGCTGGGCAGGGCAGGACTGTGATGCTGTGGGGTTGCAGCTCGGGCAGGGACTAAGCATGAGAGCCTTGGCCGAAAGCAGCTCCCGCAGGCAGGGGTCAGCTTCCCACCATGGCCAGCAGAAGGGTGAAGACCACCCTCAGCTGCACTGTGTCTGAGACCAGCATCCCCACTCTGCACCTTCCCGCAGCAGGATGGGTGCTCTGACAGCGGCCTACTCCTAACCTTGGACTTGTTTCTAATGTATTTTTCCTAATGCTAGCCTATGCCTATGCTCAAATATTTTCCAAAAATCCCTTGGAATACCTAAAATGCTTATATGGTTATTTTGACGCATCAGTGACACCTTTGTGAAAGACAATATTATAAATGTTATTCTTCGCAGAGCCCAGCACACCGGACAGGAGCAGTCACTGTGCATGTGTAGCCTGTGCAGGGAAAAAATCGTTCAGTTTTCACATAATGCTAAGTGGCCATAATGATTAGCACCTGTGCACTATAAATTCAAAATTTGTGCTCAGAGAGGTTGTACATAAGTTCTACGAGCATCAGAAGCACGCAATACTGAACTATTTAAACACCCACTCAATAAATCCACGCTCATCTTCCAGGAAACAGCAATTCAAACAGCAAACAGATCTCTTTTTTCTGCTGACAAGACCACTTGTATAGCCTCCTCGAGCTGATTTTATCTGCCACAGTGTGTGTCACGATGTACACCTTTTCCCTCTTTGCTATTCTACCTAGATGGAAAACTCACCCTTGTAAAAATCATATGGCTACACAGGACACCCTCAGCTACATCTTTTCCAAGCCAGTTAAAGAGCTCTTTTGCTATTCAGTACAGCTGCACTTGAAACAGCAAGTAATTCCTGGGAGGACAAAAAAAGAACTAAGAAAGTTTTCTGGACATCCAAAGTAAAATTTATCCCATTAGGCGTCCAGGAAAAACAAAAGATAGTACTGGACATCTTTAGCTTTTAGGGAGTTGCTGAAAGTTCCATTTCAGAGATACTAATCCAAACAATCTTATTATGTTAAAAATAACCGAAATTAGGAATAGAGAACTTGCATAACAAGAGATTGTGATGGAAAACTGTAATTAATACAATTCTCACTCTTAAGTAAATTAAATGGAACATCCATCTTTTTACATCATCTGACACTACCTAAAAAGTGACTGTTACTAAAGGAGTGTAAAGTGGGGAAAGTGAGAAAATGTGAGAGAAGGAGTTCAACTTATTCCCCATTTATTGTTTTTAAAGTGTCTGTAGAGGTTAAAATTCAGACAGATCACAAAATACAGAAACAAAACAGAAATAATCATAGAATCACAGAATGGTTTGGGTTGGCAGGGACCTTAAAGACCATCTCATTCCAACCCCCTGCCAGGGGCAGGGACACCTCCCACCAGCCCAGGTCGCTCCAAGCCCCGTCCAGCCTGACCCCGAGCACTGCCAGGGATGGGGCAGCCACAGCTGCTCTGGGCAACCTGTGCCAGTGCCTCACCACCCTCACAGGAAAGAATTTCTTCCTAATATCTGATCTAACTCTACCCTTTTTCAGTTTAAAGCCACCCGCCCTGTCCTACACTCCACGCCCTTGTAACAAGCCCCTCTCCCACGCTCCTGCAGGGCCCCGTCCAAGGTTATATGGTCAAAGGTTATATGGAATTGCATTTGTACTATCCTGTTTCTTCTAAGGCTTTCAGGTGATGCTAAGACTTATTCTAATATTCTGTTGTCCAGTGTTTTCCAGTGTCTTCTAATCTTTTGACCCAAGTCACAAGTACCAATTTTATCAACAATGGGAAATCTGTTGATCTACATTAAAAATGTCATTTTGAGGCACTTAGCAATGAACACCGTGCTCAAGCTATACTACTTATTCAATACCATGTTTTTTGATGAAACACTCCTGTTATACTTTTTCCTTTTTGGAAACTCATACACTCACGAATGCCTTCTGACTTGAGGAATCTATATCAAGAGGATACTCAATACCTGAGGAACACTTATCAAGACATTCTTCATCACGCCAGAGTTTGAGAGAGACACAGTACAAGCATTAATCCTCCATGGGATACACAGCAACATAACCCCCTGCTTTACAAGCCATAGGGGACCACTTGCCTGGCATGCTGCTCAACTGTTGCTTTTTGACAAAACGGGCAGTAATCATAACTCCTGGGCATAACAGGGTTTCAACTTTGACCTCCAGAGAGTCTCTTGTGCATATGCTCATTTGCTTTGTTCTGTAAGAGGAGAGAGATGATTTGTTGTTAATACCAGATCCCATAGTCAGGGCTTTTTCCTGTATTCAAAGTATAAATACATACAGAAGCTTGAGCACGGAGTTATGAATTTGGAATTTGAGCATAAAACTTTTAGTGACCGGATCCTGTAGTGGTTTAGTCTTGATTCAGCTATGTATGCTTTCCACAATGCATATGGGCATGGTAAGACTCTTTAGAACGGAATTCACAAGTAACATAAGGAGTTATTTGAATGAGCAATAGGAAATGAGCAGAAATTCTGCACTGTTGCATTTTAGAATGCAATATTTTCAGCTCAGAGTTTAAGATTCTTGATGCCACAGGTTTGTGTTATGAGGTGGAAGGTATGGCATATTGGTTTGTGTTTCAATTTGCAGGTGAGAGAACTGCATCCTGCATCCTTAATTAGGGTTGCTTGTCCCTTGAGTTATTCACGTTACAGCTTTATTTTGTAATAGGTTCACTTTTAGTAAGATACAGTTTTTATTGGGTTTGGTTTTGTTGGTTGTGGTGGTGGGGTTTTGTAAGTTTTAAACAGATTTCTCTTTTTGAGGATGATCTAAATATGAACAGCAAAGAATCTAAGTACCTGGAAATATATGTTATGGACTGACTCCTATGGATAGGATCTAAGACGGATTGGGGTATTTGTCTCCTCTTTTAGCTGTTCTCGTCATCCCCATTAGGTTTCATCTCTTTAAAACTCCCAGGAGCCATGGGGGTTGCACACAAAATTATAAGAAGAAAAATAAGTGTTTATCACAGCTGATATACAGCACACTGGAGAACATCTTTCAAGCTGCAAACAGCATCTGCAGGAATAATGTCAAATGCTGAGATTTCTAAATTTTCCTAAGTTTGCAAATGTAAGCCACAATATCTCACGGGTGGCTACAGTAAAAGGCTATGTAACTGAAAGGTACAGAATTATTAGCAATATGAAATTCCTTGAACTCCTGCTTGTAGCTAAGGAGCCTTTAAAGAGCCTTCAGGGAAGAAAAATCCATGTTTTCATATCTTAAAAGTGGACCATGTTAAGCTTCATTTCCTTGCTTACAGGTTGCTTAACTCCTGCAATGAGAATGTATTTGTTCTTGAATTATGTCTTCGCACAATGGAGCACAATGTAGTTTTCCACAGACATACATGCTGTATATGATATTGAGCAAAATTATTCCTTCTAGAAATCCCATTCCATTCATTTTGTGGTAATATCTATCATCTGCCATGTATACAGGGGGGGAAAAAATCTAACAAACACATTTTTTAAAATTTACAAAGTGTGTATTCTATTGTTGGACAGTTACACTTATGCATGATCTTATTACTAGTACTATTTTATACTACTTTATATAACATCTTCAGTTTTTCACCAAATCTACTGTGAGGTTCAAAGGTAATGAAAATACACAGCCATATATTCTCTTACATTCCTCACATACACTGTTTATGACTTACATAGGAATTAGTTGTAACTTAGAAAGTTGCAGTTTCATTCTGTAATAGGTAATATACTTCCTAAATTTCTATAAAGCACTATTCTCCCAAGATATACAGCAGTCATTTGGTTTATTAGATCTTACTGTCTTTTAAAACACAAAATCAATTGCTGAAATGATAACATGTATGAGCATAGTTTGATAACGGACTTTGATTTCTTAAGTACACCATGATTAGGTATACGAGATATACTGTAATATTTAATTTTTTCCATTACAGTTTGCCTATTACACTATTTTCAGACTGTAAATTATTTAAGTCAGCTGAACATTTGGCCTTCAATAATTTGTTTACTATGAATTGTAAATTGCAGTACTCTGTCAAATTTCATGCAATCTAGTGAAAATAATACACTTTATTGGGGGTTGATATTATTGGTTGCATGAGCTTCCTCAGTGACTGGTAGACAATACCAAAGAAACTTTTCTATAGTGTAAGAAAGTAAAAGACAAGAGTGAGCAAAGAGTCAGGAAGTTAACAGGTCTAAGGTTTTTATTTATTGAAACAACAGAATCATTTGCATTCAAAGAACATGAATCTTTGCATATTTGCCATTTAATTTGTTAGAATGTGTCAGAGATTTTGATTATAATTTAAAACAATTGTCTTTTAATTGAGTGTTTTATTTACATAGCAGTAACTGACTGTAGTGGTTAGCTCTCACAAAAATTAGTGTACAATCTGCATGAGTTAATTAAAAAAATACTCTAAGATGAGACTGATCTCTTTTTCAAATAAAGGAAAAGATAGGTTAAAAGAATAACTGCAATCTGTCTTTACTGTTTCAGTCTTTGTGGAAGCATGACAAATATAAAGCTTGGATCTTTTCCGATTAAACATGGAAAATACCACTTTATTAAGGTTAGTGTTGGTAAACTTTATGGAACAAAAGGGTTTGATTAAGGCAAATACGATTTGTCCAAGGAAACAACAACTACACTACACATCCTTTGGAAAAATAAACTGATAGACTACCTGCTATAACAGAAAGGATGAAACAAACCTGGATTCCTGCTGACCCGTATGGGCTGTTCACTATTAGCCAGGGATAATGTTCTGGCATAACAGCCCATTCCATAGTGAAAATAGTGAATACCGTGTTCTCACAAGAGATAAATACCCAGTTTAACACACAATTTAAGAACTATGAAGTCGATATAGTAATGGACTATTTATTTGAATAAGTAGACAATTTACAGGCAAGATTATTCATTCGATGCTTTTTAGAATGTAATTAGCTATGCGCCTCACAATCTTAAGTTTATTTCAATAGCTAATTCTTCTATTTGAGGTATGTCTGACATGCCCTAATTCCCCACTTAAACTGGCCCAATGCAGAGGAACCATCTTGAAAGTCAATGGATTGCAGTAGGGTAATGAGCAGAAATGAGCATTGATGTTCACAGTTCATACCCTAATATACACAGATTGGATACCAAGGAGATGAATTATATCCGTAAAGGCAGGACTAGTGTCCTTTAAATGGCTTTCCATTAATGCTGCGTTATTTTATTTATTAAGCAATTTAGTTTTAAATAGGTGATAGATTTACATCAGACAGGGTCAGATTTTCCTTACTAATTGCAAAGTGGATTATACTGTCTCTGAAATTACGCCTGCATTCTGCCTTTCCAGAATAAAAAATTTGAAAAGTAAAACTGCTGCACTTTGCAGCAAGATATTCAGATATAGCTGTTGTTCAAATGGCTGCTAGCACAACCAGCGTCAGCTTGGTCTGCAAACTCATTTTCATTTACTTTCAAGTACTGTATAAACACTTTTTTTTTTTTCTTCTTCCAATGAAAACTGAGTTCAAATCTTAAGTGACTTAGTGGTTGTCTTTCTTCTTGCAGATCAGAAACTCGGCAAAACTTCAGTTATCCAAACCATCTAAACTATTCAAGCTATAAGCAAATCTGAACTGGATACCAATTAGTGAAAAGAGGATTTATGCCGGATTCCGAGTTTTCCAGCCACTAGAGGGCAAGGTTTTTCTGTGTCTTTTTCCATGTGAGAAAGTGTTTGACACCAAACCCAGAACTGTTACTTCCTTTAAAGCATCTATAGCCTTGAACACGCCATACATCCAGGTGCATCTGAATTTGAATCTTTTCACCACTGTTGAACAGCATTCAAGGAACAAATTATCTCAGAAGATGCCTACATAATATGAGGATTTTCCTTAGGTTGGTGGTCATAGTAAACAGGAGTGAAGATAAAATCTTAGTTGACATCAACCCACGTTAACTCAATCCCTCATTTACTTTAGGTGTGCAGCCTGCACTTTTGTGCCAATTGTGTTATTAAACCCTTTAAATGATGCAAGGTAAATTGAGATAAGGATGTCAAGTACTTACTTCAAACCTCTGAAATTTGAAAGGCAATGTTTATTCTCAGATTAGAAAGTCAACTACCATTTTTATCAAAGAGAGTGTGTAACCTCTTTGGTTTTCTTTTGCATGTGGATTTTCCTTTACTTTTTCTGGACCATGCATTTCCCCTTCTTTAAAAGTTACACAACCTCTGTGGTGGGCTGACCCTGGCTGGACACCAGGTGCCCACCAAGCCGCTCTGTCACTGCTCTCCGCAGCTGGGCAGGGGAAAGAAAATATCACAAAAGGCTCCTGGGTCAAGATAGGGACAGGGAGATCACTCAGCAATCACCATCATGGGTGAAACAAACTCAATTTGGGGAAATAAACTGAAAATCAAAACTGAAAAACACCTTCCCCCCACCCCTTCTATCTTCCTGGGCTCAACTCACTCCCAATTTCTCCATTTCCTTCCCTTGCATGGAGCAGGAGGACAGGGAATGGGGGTTACGGTCAGTTCATCATACATTATTTCTGCTGCTCCATCCTTCTCGCATTCTTCCGCTGCTCCAGCGTGGGGTCTGTCCCACAGGAGACAGCTCTCCATGAACTTCTCCAACATGAGTCCTTCCCATGGGCTGCAGTTCTTCATGAACTACTCCAGCATGGGTCCCTCCCACGGGGTGCAGTCCTTCAGGAACAGACTGCTCCAGCGTGGATTCCCCACAGGTCCACAAGTCCTGCTGGCAAATGTGCTCCAGTGTGGACTTCCCATGGGGTCACAGCCTCCTTCGTGCATCCCCCTGTTCTAGTGCAGGGTCCTCCACAGGCTGCAGGTGGGGATCTGCTCCACCATTAACCTCCATGGGCTGCAGGGGACAGCCTGCCTCACCACAGGCTTTACCATGTGCTGTAGGGGAATCTCTGCTCCAGCGCCTGGAACACCTGCTCCTCTCCTTCTGCACTGACCTTGGTGTCTACAGAGTTGTTCTTACATAGCCTCACTCCTCTTCCACTGCAATTTTTGTTGTGCAGATATTTTTCAACCTTCTTAAATAAGTTATCCCAGAGGTGCTATCACTGTTGCTGCTGGGCTTGGCCTCGGCCAGTGCTGGGTCCATCTCGGTGCTGGCTGGTATCAGCTCCATTGGACACAGGGGAAGCTTCTGGCAGCTTCTCACAGCAGCCGCCCCTGTGGCCTGACTGCTACCAAAACCTTGCCACGCAAACCCACTGCAACCTCTTACTTTTTAATTTAATCCCATTTTTCTCTGATTTTTAACATGTTCTTATATTATTTTTTATTTTATATTTGGGGAAAAAAATGTCTCTACTTATAACCTCCAGAGATTTTAATTGATCTTCCCGTTTGTTACTTCTAGTCAGGCTGGGTATTACAAGACCTAGTTCTGAATGACTTTTTTTTTTTAATCAATAATATTCTGAGGTCTTGTCTATGCAGTCTGTTTGGAACCTAGCTGTCATTGCTCTTTTCTTGATTATCTTTGCTAGTCCCATTGCTAGTATAAATATTAGCATTGCCAACTAAAGCATTGCTGAGCTGAGTAAATCTCTTGAGTTATTATCACCTTACTCAGAGCTACTCCACGTTCTTTGATAATACCATGTGTCTCCAGTTATTTCTTCATGTTTAGTCCTTTATTTTATACAGTCCTCCTCTGTTTTTTTTCTGCTAGTGAATTTTTTTAGTGGTGTTTTTGAGATGGAAATATTTCCTTTATGTTTTTTCTTAAGATTCTTTCATCTGTATATTAGTAGATTTGCTTGTCTAAAAAACCTATCTGGCAGTGTTATGAATGGTACACCGAATAAAGCAACACAGCATTTCACTGATAACTTTGTAAGGATAAATCAAAGTTTTGTAACACCTGAAATATTTTCTCAAATACAGTTTGAAAGAGATACTCGAAGCGTTGTCTGCGCATCCTTGTGGTTTCTGTTATCAACCTGCAATTGTCAGTTCCTTTTGCATTTGACATACATCTCAATCCCTCCCAAACCAGAGATGACTTGTGTTCTTTCTGGTAACACCCATGTGTTGTTAGGCTATTTTCTGGAATGCCTTAGCCTGTGGGAGCTGCATTTGTACATCTTTCTATCAGAACTGGTGTTGGTGCTGGGCAAGCTTCTCTCACAGACTTCAGTCCCATAGCTGTGGTGGCTCTTGCATGACCATTACCGTCTCAGCTTAATCCCTGTCCTGGGACCTCAGTGGACCACTTTTCGTCTGGTGCCTACTCTTTGATCTGGTCAATGTGGACAAATTATTTGAAGGCAACATTTTTTCTGCACAGATAGTCAAAGCCATGATATGGTCCACATGTAAGTCCATCAGACAGATATATGAAACCAAAACACGGCATGAATTTAAGTAAGAAAGAATCCAGAAGCAGTTTGGGTTGTGCTGTAGGAAAATCTGTGTCTGTAAGGACTGGAAGATAAAGGCCACAAGACTGTCTTACCTGCCAGATACTATCTTTTTATCCTAATATATTATCTTCCCTGACATATATTCTTTAACAGGTAAGATAGGAAAAAGACCTGAAACCCTTCTATACGACTGATATTCTACCCTGGGGAGGTGTTCAAGCTATGAGTGCAGTAATATATCTGCAGTCAGATATTCTGACTATCAGTAGCCCTGTCAAGTCAGCAGAGCTGTACAGTGCCAGTGATGAAACCACTCCACCTGAATGGAAAGATATAACTTTTACAGCTACTACTTAGTTTAGAATATATTGCCTACAACTATTCTGAATAGTTGGCATGGTCAAAAATGCAGTTCTCCAGTTGAAAAGAAATCTTAAATATAATTTTCAAATACATATTATTTTAAATATGATTTTCAAATCAAAATGTAACACTTCCTGGTTAAATATTATTGTAATATATAAAAGCCTAAACAGTGTTCTCTTAATTTATATTCCACTCTAACATTATGAGTTGTATAAAGACTGGAGAGAGAAGTAGTAAATTCTAAATCGAATGCATTACTAACACCAATCTAACGTTCAATATAATAAAATGTAGTATAATGTGGTATGTAAAATACCATATATAAACATACAATCTACCAATAAAACAAACATAAGGATTGATTGTGAGTTGAAAAGCCAAGCAAGAAAGGTGAATGCATTTGCTCACCAACAGCCACCTCCATGAATGGGAGTAGTTTTTAGGGAATCTAAGAAGAGTGTCCCCCGGCTTTTTTGAGGTGATCAAATTTACTCATAGGCATTCAAGCCATAGGAAACAGGTTGTTGCTGATAAAGTTTTACTTGCAGAAGGAAAACAAACTGTCTCTGTAAAATTATTTCCAACAAGGGTCTAAACATGCTTCTACTGAATATACAAAATATTCACATTCCATTAAATATTGAGAGTGATAGAGGAGAAATTAAATGCTGAATGTTAATGCTGAGGCTGGCTCCTTGAGGCATATGAAGTCACTGGTCCCTTGCAGTGAAGGTAGGAGACAAACTTCATCTAAACCCAATCCAGTGACAGCATCTGCCCTGCGCTAGCTGACGAGCAGAGCAGAGATTAGCATCCAGCTATAAACAGCTATATGCATTTTAGGAAATAAATCAAGGACTTGAATTAGCAGATTGAGCAACAACAATCTGTAGCGCTAAGTATCAATTGTGCTTGCTGTCTTTGCAGAAAACTCTCCTTCCTTTGGCATAGTTTGCTAAAAAGAATAAAAGAACAAACATAATCTTAGTGTTCAGTATCACTTGGCTGCTGCTCTTTGCTGTCTTTGCCCCATCAGTTCACCATATCTCAAGAATGATCATGACAGTACCAAATGATGCGAAGTTATTTGGGATGTCATTTGAAGATAGATGAATGAGGTGAGAAGTTTTCACTATACTCACTCAAGTTCTATGCACTACAAAAAAAATATAAAGTCCTTGGCAAGTAAGAACTTAAATACATGACATGAATTTTCTGAATATAAGAATGTTATTGTTGCACTTGTTAGAAGGCAGTGTGAAATGGAAGGGGGAAAACCTGCAGAGCTCTGCTCTGACATTTTTAAATAGAAATTCTGTTCATCACTCTCAACCTCTCAACTGCTTTTAGATCATTGTTAGGTCTGTTCCTTCTTATGTTAGTGAAGTATGTGAACTGTTTATAGGGAAGACTTATTTTTTTACCCATCCATTAGTCCGATCATCTAATTACAGCAAGGAACAAATTATAATTTTTACTCATATAATATGTGTGGTTTAGCTATAACCCCTTTTAAATCTGCAGCACCTTTAGTGAAATGACAGATAGATTTGCATATTAAATAAAGATTAATATTCATTAAAAACTATTTACTCTATACTGTAGAAGGCAGTCTCAAACTTCACCATCCTTCAGTATGTAGCTAATATAGTCTAGATGAACAAGCAGATTAATTGGATACTTAGTAAAAGTTACAGGTATAATTGCATTGGTTTGCTCATAGCAAATTATGACTATTCCTTTTTTAAATAAAAATAAAGAAACAAGGTAGTTTATTAAAATTAATTACTACCCTCTAATTCTTACATTTTTCCTCTGATGTTTATCAGAACTTGGGGGGGGGGGGGGGGGGGGTTCTTCAAAAAGGCTTTATTAAGTCTTTTTAAAGATGCTTCTTCTTCTCCCAGTGCCAAACAGAACCTAAAAACTAAAGATTCAAAATGCAGCATCATGAAATAATAAGCCGTCACCTTGAACTTTTGATTTCTTTCCAAGGATTTTATCTTTAATTTTTGAAGATACAGGGTAATAGCCTCTATTCCGTTTCTCCCTATTTGTGAAATTGCTGTCCGGGTTTTGTGTGTGTGTACGTTTGTGCATGTGTTCATACATGAGCATGTACTCATGTGAACTGTAAAACACCATCCACACCATGAATTAACTTATCATAAGAAGGAGACATTTCTAACAACTTTCCTTTAGTTGCAGTTAGAAATGATACAGGGGACCTCAAAATGCAACAGCTACCCAAATAGAGGGCAATATTATGGGTCCTGCAAGACCCTGCAAGAATTGAGCCAGGTTAAGCTACCTGCTAGATAGAGAGCAGTGAATGGAAAAAATCTTCCTGTCCTTATGTACCAGAAGGATAATTAATTTAAATCATTATCTGTAAGTTATGTGTATGCAACCCTAAACATAACTGAGAAATTCCATAATTCTGCTCTTTTGTCAGACCTACCATGTGAAACCAAATTCTCTTGGGTGATCAGAAAAAATATAACTTATATTCCGAACAGGTTAAAATAAAAGCAAGAAGGAACTACAGATACATTCAGCAAAGGCATAACTCATCTTGATCCTTTTAAAAGCAAGCACAGGCTTACAATACATTTACATAGTATACTGTTCCAAACAGCGTCCAACAATTTTATTCAATAAATCATACAAAGTGAATGTGTATGAAACTGCAGCAGGGAAATCCTTGGTGTTGTTATAACATACAATATCATGGACATACTTTGCAAGCTTTGCATTATCTCTTTTCTATGTCATTTACACTTTCTAGGTTTTAAAGCCAGTTAAGTAAATGCTGATGTGACTCTCCAAGATGCACGGTAGCTGTATCACTGGTACAGCTGCATGATTACTCTTAAGTCTCAGTGGTAGCTGCTCTCCTAATGAGCCAGGATAAAATCATTAAAAAGTAATTGTGTGCAGGTTTTACAGATAAGTCTCCGCTCTGGGAGAAGCCAATCCTGACAGACTGTAATATTTCTAAGGCAATATACTCCTCCCTTCCTGTTTAATGAGCCATAGTTTTTTAATCTGGAAGTTTTGGTGATAGGCAGAATAAATGCACAAGAGGTTGGTCTGGAGGCATCTGTATGCAGCTGTATGTTATACATGGCTATATGCAAAGTAGACAATGAAATAATGGGAACCAAACCCGGCTCTCAATCTCCCCAGAAGTTCTGTGTTACTGTGTTAATGTACATTTGCTTTCAAATGATAGGTTGCGTTTACTACTACCATTTAATGTAAGTGAAAACATACCAAATGTGCAAAAATTTAAGTTACACAACAAAACTGAAACAAAATCTAATTCTAGTTTGTAGAATCATTCAGAAAATAATTGCACTAGAGGATTTTCCATTCCTTAAAGACGGAATGCAGCTATTTCATGGATATATTAAAAAGAGTTCACAAAATAAGGAAGTAAAAGATAACAGCTCCTTACAGGAATTCAAATATTCTTAGTATACTACATTCATAATTAAACACAGTCCATCTAACAACCATTTTGTAATAACATTCTATAAAAGTAGGGAAAATAATAGATATAAAATGGATAAGTTATCTCCCTGAACATGTTGAGGAAACCCACAAAGTCTAGAAGAGGATGATAGCATTTAGAAGTACCTGGTCTGCTTTCAGCTCACAGGCATGCATCACTTCATAAAAGCACTCTGCAACACACTATACTCTGCTTTCATCATGCTACGACAAAAATATCAAGCTTTTAGTATTCACTGCACTGCATCTCCTCCACTCCACTCCACTTCGACTTTGCTTGCTTAAGATCATAACCCTGTCATGAACAGAGACATCCAGTGAAATAAACTGGTGAGCTAGAAAAGCGCAAATTTTAAAAATATTTGAAGCATCACTTAGCTGTAAAAACACTAATTTCCCAATTCTCCATAACAGGTTTCATCATCTTTTGATGAGAATAACAAGAGCAAATAGCAAATGGCATTGCAGAGATCTGAGTAAAGATATTTTCATGCAAGTCGAGTCAACTTAACTGTGATTTATTCTCCAGATGTTGGTACGTTTCCCCAAAAATGCAGGCACAAAATAAACTTATCCTGACTAAATCCCCTATGGGGAGTATAATCTGTGCAATGCTTTTGTTTAAGTGCAAAAGACCAGAATTTAATTTTAGCATTCAATCAGATGAACTCCTTTTTCTGACACACCAAAGGAAGAGTTTTCGCTTATCAGGGAAGATAAGAGTGTTGTACTTAGTCTGATGGTCTTTATCTACCATTTTTTTCTTCTATAAATTACGTCCAGAGGGAAAGAGACAACCAGTAGTACCCAAAAACCTAGTAACAATTCAGGTTTTTGGTTTTACAATATCTCCAATTGGATTCTTCGAAGGCAAACCGTGGGAAGCCATGTAGTTTAGTGCAACCTCTTAAACCAGGAGTATGAAACTGTATAGGTATGGAAATGTGCATACTGTTAGTTGACACCTTTTCTTATTGTAGGTATCTACATGCACATTCTGGTACTTCCTTAACTTCCCATGTGAAAGAGCTCAAGTTGCCCTAAACCCTTTTTATGACGGACTTTCAGTTACAGTTTTTATGAGAAAGGATAAATCCCTTCTCTCACATTGCAAGGCCCGTTTAACTTCCCTAATCATTATAAAACAAGTGCTGCTTGTTTTCTCTCACATACTGTCTCTCACCTCTCACCTCGCCTATGTTGAAAGTTTTTCTTGACGTTTATGATGATAATAGCATCTGTGCTGTTCGATGCATCTCTCCTTCTGTGTTTCCACCCCTCTGTCCCCACAACTACTTTATGTTATGCTACAAAGCGCAGCACCAGAAAAGGAAAACACTTTGACCAGGCCCTGATGCTGCTTATTCACAGGGGTTGCTCTATGAAACCTTCAGTTTAGTACTGCAAAATTAAAACAAAATGAAGAAATTATCTCATTTTTTTCCCCCTAGCCTTTAGGAAATAAGATAATTTGGTAAGTCAAACAAAAGACTATGTCGTAATAAATTAAATTTTTACTTGTGGCAAGACACCTACTGGAAAAATGATCAAAGTTGGAAAAAACTAGTTATTTTTAGCAGGTCATCAAAGTCTAAACCTAGAGAAGACTGTTACATTTGAGGGGGTACACACTATTGCAGTGTCTCAGGGTATGGATTTGATTACTATTCTGTCAAATACAGCAACACATTGAATCTACCCCTTACAGTTGAACACATTTGTCATGTTACCTGGTCTACACATTTCTCTTACACTATAGTGCAGGTCTGCTAGAAAGACATTTTGTTAAAGCAGCATTCTTCTAAATGATGCCGTTAAAATTTATAAAGCAATTTCTTCAGCCTTGTTAGCTAGACAAGCTGTTCTTAAGATTAAGACGAGGAAAGAATAAATGACTAAAAGACTGGGCTGGAAGCAGATGTGACTTTTGCATCTGTTTTCAATATAAAATTTTTGATGTCACCTGCAAGAGTTCTCCGAACTATGACGCATTTTCCCCTTTGTATAAAATATGGGTTACAACTCCTTGCATTTCTGTGCTGTAAGAATGGAGGCCTTGTCTTACAATGAGCTCTGCGCATTTCCAGCTTTGTTCAAGACTGACACCTGCCTCATCTAATACTCACTAGATACAGGGTAGTTTAGGGAATAGCTTGTTTGTGGGTTCAGAATATGATTCAGAATAAGACTCTCATACAAAAAAATTCAATCCCATATTGTGATCCTTTAGACCAGACTGAAAGGGCAAGCATAGTAAAAGCATAAGCATTTCTGTTTTTTCTGGACAATTCCACTATTCTACATCTTACAAACCTAAGTTGAAGGGATATATTTTAATTATTCTTCTATATTCTGTTTTTATTCCTTGAGCTACATGGGTTTTTTAAGTGCACTCATATGTCACTGACGTTATAGGAAAATGTGATCAGAATTCATAAACATGAGGCACCGTTGTAAACTTAACTTGTTTTCTGATTTCATCCCTGGAAGATTTAGCCTTTATATAGATAATTGGTGACATTTTCAACAGTCTCTAACCTCCGCTAATGTTGGACATTATAAATTGCACACCAAAAATTATTGATTACTGAGTTTCTTTATGCAACTGAGAATATTCAATGCCTTAGAGGAACTAACTCTAGCTCCTTAGCCTTCTGTATTGATATTATATCTAAATTATCCACCCCATAAATGACATCACCCATCCTGTCCACAGTCCTTTGAAATGTGGAAAGTTTCTACAGAACCATGTAACTTTGCTTTAATAAAAACTTTGCTTTAATAAATCTGCTCACCTTCAGGGTGGGATGGGAGTTTATAAAACCTAAATTAACTAACTTTCACCGAGGCTGGTGCTTAGTGCATGCTGGTCGATCTGCTCCTCTTCAGGGTGGTTGCCTATAGAGACGATGTAATAGAATCATTCTGTCTCTGTAGCCTGTAGGACTGACAACACAGAATCATAGAATCATTTAGGTTGGAAAAGACCTTTAAGATTATTAAGCCCAACCCTTAACCTAGCACTGCCAAGTCCAATGTCCCCAAGTGCCATGTCTACATGTCTTTTAAACACCTCCAGGCATGGTGATTCTACCACCTCCTTGGGTAGCTTGTTGCAATGCTTAACCACCCTTTCAGTGAAGAAATTTTTCCTAATATCCAACCTAAACCTCCCCTGGTGCAACTTGAGGCCATTTCCTCTTGCCCATCTTATTTCTTTTTGTTGTTGTTGTTGCAACACTGATCAGATTGAAGCAACACCCTTGGTCACAAATATAAGCACTCATGTTCCAAGGGCACTGAAATTTTCATTCTGTTCTACATTTTAGGCTTTCAGCTTTAACAATCAAAGATAGAAACAAGTGTAAGAAAGTTAAAGCAAATAAAGTTTCTGTAATTCAAGGAAAATTTCATGGAAAATATAAGAAAGAAAGTAAAAAAGAAGTGGATTAAAACAAGAATAGAGCATTACATTCTTCAACATTTTTACTTCTGTTTGCATAACAAAGAAGAGAAAGCTTTCCTAGAAAGCAGTTAATTTCATTTCTATGGTGTGTCTTACAAGGTGAGCTCGTGGTTATGGTAGACTTATACTGCCCTGTATAGTTCCTTTTGCTTCCTACCTCTATCATAAGAAAAGTAGAAGGTTTTTTTCTTAAAAAAAACCATCAAAGTATTCCTACCAAAGAGACCTAATGAAGTCTTATGCCCTGAACAAAACATAACAAAACACTGTCTGCCTCTGTCAGGAACTGCTACTCTCTCCATTTCAGTGCGTGCTGGAACAAAATTCACTACAGATTCAGACTCAAGCTATACTTTTTTCTGAAGCAGACATATTTTACTTTATAACAACTATGTTGTATATTTTAGTCAACTGCAGAACTTGTTAGTCTTCTTAAATTTCATGTAAATGAACCTCCATGAGTAATTAATGTTGAGATTCAGTAAAATAGAGATGGACATCCATGTGCTCAGATTAAAAGTCTCAGGAGAAATGTGTCTAGTCATTGAAATGTGGCTTAAGAAATTGTTTAATTTTCATTCAGACAGTACATGAAGCAAAACTTACATGCCTGCTACTTTTACCACCAAATTGATAGAATAAGTTTTATTTATAAAGAACTTTTAAAAACATTTACCACCTTTGGAGTTTATGGCAGTAGTTTATCGCCTTCTTTATCTTTTCTTCTACAACTTCAAATTGTGCCACTCCACAGAATAATATATCCCTCTGAAAGGACTGTCTAGAAAAGCTGTAAGATTTTATTCTATTTGAAAACACAAAACCTTTAGAGAATCTCAATTCCATTTCAATGGATGTTTTCAGTTTCTACAGTGCCAAATCAATTTTAAAGAAGCAGCTTCCTTCTGTGTGCTTCCTACAGATGCATCTATATCATCATGGAACTTAACTTATATTTGGACTTTTGCTATTTAAATAATTTTTTTCCAGAAAGACATAAACAGTCATTACACTGACAGAAAAGAGGAGAAAAACAGAATTTGCATTAATTAAGTGGAATAAACAAAAAAAAACCCCTAGTAGCATTCATTATACAAAATGGCTTCTAAAGAACTATGACTCTTCATCTGTGCCATACAGGAAGGGCAATTACTGGCAAAAGCAAGGGGAAAAAAAATCTCTAAAATGGTCTGTCTTAGTATAAAATGTGTTGCGTAATGAAGGTTGTTTTCTGCTTTACTTCTGTGAGTGAAGATTCTCTGGGTTACAAAAGAAAAATGTTCATTTCTTTTGCAGTCCAACAGAATCATGAGTAACAGAGATATAATTATTGTTTAAGAGTTTTAACTGATGCTAAATAGCTCTTTTTTTGTTCCTGATTTAAAACCCATTTAATATACATGTCTTTTTTTCCACAGCCTATCTTCCAGATTTTTTTTAAATGAAACAAATTATGCTAAATGTGGAGGTATTGAAGTTGTTTTGGTATATGTTCATTTTTGTCTCCATCATAAAGCACAGACACCCAACTGAAGTGAAATCTGGGCAAATGTAGAAGTCAGGAAAGCTGTTTCCTGGGATTGCTTCAAGGACTTAGGAGCCACAGTCTGGATATTAAGTCAGCGTCTCAATAATCTAACAATTGCTGTCCTTGAAAGCTTCTGAAGAACTGAAATGAAACATCATCACCCACCCAGGAGCAGAATTTGGATCCAGACAGAATGTAGTGAGCTAAACCACCACTGATACTGCATATGCTTCTGAAAATGCTGAGCATCCTCAAAGGCCTTTGTCATAATGTTAAGCATGGGTGCATCTTGCACAGTTGCACAGTAAAACATGCCAAAAGTCATAACTCAAGAGGTGAAGCTGGGGAAAAGGTAAAGGTTTGACAAAGTCAACAACAGTTCTAAACTTATCCCTGATCTAAGACACCAAGCTTTTAGACCTGCCATATGAGTTTGGGCATATGCTTCCCTGAATGGCAAATCCAAAACCCAGACATGCTGCAAGAACATGAGATGCTCTGTACAAGAGGTCATTCCAAAAGACAGCAGTAGAAAGATCAGATTATTTCCACAGTGGCTATTGTAAATGACTATACTATAAAGTTTAGTGTTTTTACTAGAATAAGTATTGACTTCAATTGATTCACTGTTTTTTCAGTGGGCAGAATTCATATTTTTTGATTAGTATTATTTAAGGTCACAAAACTAGTTCATTTCAGCATTTGATTACACCAATACTCTGTTTGGATAATGTCATTTGATTAAATATTGTTCTGCTTAATTTGAGTGGGAGCTGGAACATAAAACCTTTGCTGTTTAGTTACTTTCAGAAACTGACATTTTTTGCAGCTGTGTGCTGCCAGTTTATTTTTTTTTTTTTTGCCAGGCAAAGTATTCTAGCTTTTCATGACAGCCAAGATAGCCTATTCTGGTGAAACTGCAAAAAGGTGAAAGGAAAAGGCAATGTCTGATAACACCTACCTACACTGAATAAGTCATGCAAAATACTGTCAAAGTGACACGCTGTCTGAAAGCTGTGAAACCAAGGAAAGCTTGACACATGCCTGCAGGTATTAAACCCACACATCATTTCCACGCTTTAGATTCCCCTTCACTTCTACTGCAGCAATGCTGAAAGAGTTCAGGGTTAGGATTGATATTAAGGGCTTGTTTTCATCAATAAACTGCTATTGCAACTGATACGCGATGTTTGCCAAGCTACAGTCCTACCATTTCAAATGATACAAGTATATCCCACTGCTAGATTTAAAGCTCCTTATAGCAAGGAAAGGGTTAAACTGGGCAACAGGTTAGGACTACTGGAGGAGTATTGAGAAACAGAAGATAGAAGGCCTAGTAGGACCACAGGAGAGAAGTCATCTGCAGAAGATAGTTTGAGAAACTACTCAGCAGAGTGGAGGAAATAAACCCCCACTTATTTTCCAAGGGGATGCTGACAATTCTGTGTGTCTGGGGGGAAAACAGGGCCTGGAAGAAAGTTCTGTGAGATTAATATGGTTAATATCTACTGACAGGAGCAAATAATGATAGTGATGGATGTATGGATTCCAAGAAGGTGCCCCAGGAAGTGAATTTTTTCTGTATAACTTGAGTCATTTAAGCCAGATCTTATGTTTTAAGGCCTCTATAGCTATCACAGGAATACCAAAAGAAGGCCACATTCTTCTATTTCATGGATATTTTTACTGCAGCAAAGCTTTAGTATAGGTTTTGTTTTGTCTTTCTGTAGTCAGAATTGTTTTTTTAAGTATATAGATTTTTTGTGTTTGATTCCATTATGAATGGAAATGAATGTCTTTCTCAAAGGAGCAGAAAACGTACTGTTTCCAACAACTTTCTTATTGAACCAAAACCAGATCTTATGACTGGGGTGATACTATAGCATGAAGATGAAGTTATAATGGCTGTAATTTGTCTAGGTGCTAATGCACTGTTTCTGAAAGTTGTTAGATGCAGAGTATTGGGCAAGAAATCACTAGCAGCCTATATATGTTGCAATATTAAATCCATTATTACGTTTGCAGAAGCTTTTTTAGACACTCTACAATGACTTAATGCACTATTTGCCAACTGTATAGAAATAAAAATGTTGAACTTATGTACAGAGCCACAGAAAATTCCTGGTTCTTAAGGTGAAAGAAACTTACCGTATCTCAAGAGTGTACCATATGTTTTGTTAAGTACAGCTAAGAAAGCTTAAATGTAATTAGGAACTACTGCAGCAAGGCTTTATTTATTCACTCCTGTTAGTTCTTATGATGGTTTCAATATTGTTGATCCCAAGTAGTACATTATATTGAATTCATTTGGTTTGTTATTTGTGGCACTGATATATTTGCATTCAGTATATGCCTATGATTTACCAGTGTGGAGAGCTGAGTGTTAAACAATGATTATAAGCAAAGAGTGGTTTGAAGACTTTTATCTAAACTTCCACTATTCTGAAGTTCAAAAGAAGTAAAAAAGCATCTTAGCATGGCGCAGTTTAACAGTGTGAATGCTCCGGAAACTTATGTGAAGCTTGTCCTGTACTTCTGTTTAGTAACACCACCCTTACAGACTTAATTATGGCCTTTATTACCCTATTATCTTTTCTGTCCACCTTCTTGAAGACTATTGTATAGAGAATCTGTTGCCTGTAACTCTGTTTCTTAAAGGAGAATCCAAGCATTGAGATGAACTCTGAGACAACTCTTGTTGCAAGAGGTCAATAAGGAGGATTTATTTACATTTACTACTTGTTTCCTTGAAAGAACACAGGAAAAAGTAGTTTGTGGTACAGTATTCTTTACTACCTTGAAAAATTGCTCATTTTGCTGATCAGGCCCTGGTGACAGCTCAGCGTAATGAAGGGTGAAATGTCTCCCAATACACAAAGCAGAAATTTGCACACACTGCCAGGTGTATGTCTTCACAACATGACACCAGACAAAGCAAATAGTTCCCCAAAACCCTTGTAATACTTATTAGACAGTGATATAGGTGTTTACTAATGACAGAGTGAAGGGAAATGCTGGTAAATATTAACTAATACCAATTTTATTATAGTTCTGGATGCTGCTCTTCCACACAGACTGTGTGGAAAAGCAACCACTACAACCACTTCAAGCAAAAGATTTTAAGAGATTAGATTTGTTACAATGTCACACCAGTAGGTGTGAGATAGTTACGGAAGAAAGGATAAAGTGCCTGGATGTTTGCTCCCGATCTGTGCCACAGGAGTCTGGGCAGCCACATCTTTCCTTTTTTACAAGGTAGTAAAACAAGAAAAACTTTATCCTCCCTGTTTATGCAATGCACAACATATTTCTGTCTTACAGGCCTATTTCACCAGAGAAAATGTGCTCTAGTTAACATGATACCCAGAAGCCAGAGAAGTGCTTAAATGTCAAAACCCCTTCTATGACTGGTGTTTCAGAAGTTTATCTCTTTATTATAAAGTCGTTCCACAGCTATATGGCTCCCAAGAGAAAAAAAGTCACTTACCCTCTACACTGAAGCACAATTACTCGAATATATTCGCAGTGACTAATCAGCGATGAAGAAAACACTGAGATGTAGTTTCATCCTCCTTACTATGGCCATGCCATGATTTAAAGCGCTATCTTTTCAATCTTGACGGTCTACGAGTGCGAATTGCTCGGAGGGGCAGAGTTGCCTTTCTTCCTCCAGGTGCCCCAGGTGCTGCCAGGTGGCCCCGTGTGTCGGGGCCGTGCGATGCCTGTGTGCCCGCTGGTGGCTGCCCAGGGGCTGGCAGCCCAGGCAGAGCGCGGACGGAGCCTGGAAACGCCTGCCTTGCCCCTGGATGTGCCAGTTGTGGAGGGAGTTTGAAAGCCAAGTGAACCGCCCCTCCTGCACTTAAAATGGATGCAAGCAACAATTATTCTGAAATTGCCGAGGCTTTAGGTGTGTTTAGCGTTAGCTTTGAGGAGAGGAAAATGTTATTTTTCAAGATGCATGTGTTCAGCGGTTGAGAGCGTGTGTTTTGCAGAGCCCTGCGCACAAGAGGCAACTCCTAAATTCTGACTAAATTTTCAAGCACTGATGGGAGAAGGTTGTTTTAGAATAAAGCCCAGAGGCTAAATGGCCTCAGTCCCACAGCCCTGGCTTGAACCTCCTCTTGCTCTGCCTCCAGGCCTGTCAAGCTTACGTCCACGCAAGGAGCTGGCAACCGCCACGGCAGGCGGTGGCCCATGTGGAGGAGGGACTCCTGCCTCCCTGCCCCTGCAGGCAAGTGGCTGCTGCCTCTCTGGTGCCAGCAGTGAGACAGGGCACAGCCAGCGAGACAAGGTGGGGGTCGCTCCCTGCGTTGGTGAGCCGAGGGGCTCCCAGGGGGCGGCTGGGCCAGGGCCTGCCAGGAGCAGGGCAGCCCTGGGCAGCTGGAGCCTGGCCCTGTTCTGCCAGCACTGCTGCAGGGGCTGCCGGCCCGGGGGGCTGCTGGCCCGGGGGGCTGCCGCGGGCCTGGGCACTGGGGAGGGTCAGGGGGCCCTGGGGAAGGCCGGCCCTGGGTGCTTGCTGCCCACCCTGCTGCTCCTCCATAGGAGCCGTGGCGCAGCCCTCAGGGTCTCTCTGGCTGCCAGAGGGAAGGAGCAAGGAAGAGGAAGAAGGGTAGGTAAATATTTACATATGTAATACTATTTTGCTGTTAATAGCAGCGTCAGAATGTAAAAATGATTTGTTAAATTATTGCTAGTTGTTTCTATTAGAATAAATCATAAATTATAGATTCATATTGAAGAAATATTTACCTTTATTTCTCTCATCCATCTAAGGTGAAGGCCACAGACAAGTCCAGGATCTTCCCTTCAGCAACCAGTCTCCTCCCTGTGTCACACTGGAGTCTCCCTTCGTACGTCTTGGAAATAAGCAGCCTTGTGTGAGTATAGACAACATGTTCTGTTGTCTTTTTATTTTTTTCTTTCTTTCTTTTTAAAACCAGACTTCGTAGTAGTTCTACCTGTAATAGTTTGTCCAGAGTTACACATGCTCCGTAGCTTTCAAAATCTGAGGTTTAACCTGTCATTTCTGTGTTCATATGTTTATTCCTGCCTCCAAACCCCAGTCTCATGCAAAGCATTAGAAACTGGGTTTTTTTCTACAACGTCACCAGCCTCCCAAAATGTGCTTGTTTAAGAGGACCCATACTGAAATTTAATTATCCCCATTGTGTTTATGACTGAATATACTCTATATCTGCCTCACTAGACATTGGGATATTCAGTGATAAAGCAATTTACTGAACTCAGTCAACAACGTCTACACAAAATAATACTTCAAGATCACCTTACCCCTCCCAGAAATTTTTATGCAATTCTTCCATTTACTGTGGCTACTGGGAGTGGTAGCTTTATTTGCTGGATCTTTAGCTAACAACACTGGCAGCCATTTGACATGCATAGATCCAGGCCAGAACCCTATCAAAAAATGTGTTTAACAACAAAGAATAAAATCAGTTCAAGCAAAAGACATGTTTGAGATTACATTTTAAGTTATTACCCCTAACAATTCTCTCTGGTTCTATTACTCTTTTGTCTATTGCTTTCATTGTTTACAGCAGTTTTAAGGTTTGTCTGTAACATGCATAAACACAATTCATGGAACACCTTGCTTTTTAAATGCCTGCTGGTAGATATGAGCAAAAAGGCTATTTTGGGTGAATTAAAATAACATTAGTTCATGAGTGCACCAAGCAGACCTGGAATCATTCCTCAGCTGTTACAACTCAAACTTCCAGTAGCTGAAAGCAAAGCAATATCTAAAAAAATTTTGTTAGTGTAGTGTCCTTTAAGCAACATTGGACAGTATGTGTTAATGTATCAGTCTACATACTCTAGACACCTGTATAGAATTCCTTTGCAATATAGTTATTAAAGTATACACAAATTCTGATCATTTCTTCTTTGATGAAAACACTGTTTACCACCAGAGCTTTAGAATGTCACCCAGTCACCTGTGAGCAAGAAATGTGGGTATTCCATGCAGCAAGACTTCTGGTTCAGGAAGAGAATATTCTCAGAAACAGCAAGTCAGCCTTGTATTCAGAGTATCAGTAACTGATAATAATTTATGATGAACCTAGTTAAGCTATTCCACTGGCCTGTATTTTAAAAGCTTAATTTTATTTCAAGAGTCTTCCCTCCCTCTTTTAGATTAGTGTCCTTGTCAGACACTGGATTTGCTGTCGTCTACTAGATTAAATTCCTAAAAGCATTCATTATTGTACTGTGGGAAAATAACTTCTCAGACTACTTCATATTCGTAGAAAACAAATGGTGCAATATCAGTAACACCGCTCTGTGAACTGGAATATACATCTTAAACCCCTGACACTTGCTCTATTTTCTTTAAAAGCTGCTTTATTCAAAACATATTTTCCCACTGTCTTTAAGGAAACAACTGCTTGGCTACTTAGTATCTCACAATAACTGTCACAACTTTTGCCAAGGAAAGGATTAGTCCATTGCAAAGACAAATGATAGAGATCTGAAGCAAATCCAAAGCAAAATGCCAAATGCGGTCGAAATTAAAGAAGCTGTGAATCAGCAATATACTGACATAAATAATTAGAGGAATTTATTTTGTTTAGAACAAGCAAACAACTCTGCAGTGACGCACAATGTATTTAATTCTTTTCAAAAGCTGCTACTTCACAGGTACTAAATCACAAAAAATACTCTAAACATCACTGTCCATGGCCCTGTGCTCCATCTTTAAAAAAGGGTCACAGATTTACATCTAACACATCCCATTAGCTTGGTAACATGACTTCTGATTGTTGTTGCAAATTCTACAGTGATTTTTCAAAAGATGAGCCAAGCTGATTCTTGTAACTTTAAGATATCTATCAAAGTAACACTGTTATGCTGTATTAGAAATAATATTTGTTCATTGTTTTACCAATGAGATAAAATGTTGCTATCAGATTATCTGACTACATGTAATTTTATTATATTTATATTGTATTATTTATGCAATTTTAATTATCTGACTATATATGTGACATTAGGCTTTATAACTACACTATTGTTGTATTTCAAAGATTTTTACTGAATTCTGCATTAATGCTGTACTATCTTAATTGTAATAAGCTGTTTAAAATCTCCATGTTTTATTCTGTAGATGAGTCTTGCATAGCAGTTGATTAAAACTGTTAAATGAAGCATTTAATGTGAATATAAAGTCACATGCCATCTCATTTTTATCACTTCTCAAGGTAAGTAAAATTTTCACTTAACTATGAATATTAACACAGCAGTATCTAAATATATCATTATCTTTCATTCTTAGCTAGTACCTGAATCAAATAACTTTTAACTTCTGTAAAATCTCCTTTTTTTCCTTTAATATTTGATTATTTTGTTTTCCCACTGCAGTATGAAGTGTTTCCCACTAGTCAATGGTAGCTGTAGGGCTGTATTATGGGAACAGTTTTGAGGCTGAACTATTAGACTGCAAGGCAGGAAACTATTTAAATTTCATAGGAAATTTAGAAGAGTTTTTAGATTAAGCTGTATTTCCAAGACTGTTGCTGTGCT
This sequence comes from Falco naumanni, assembly GCF_017639655.2. NCBI lineage: Eukaryota > Metazoa > Chordata > Aves > Falconiformes > Falconidae > Falco > Falco naumanni. The sequence goes on from NC_054055.1 coordinate 116,380,019, forward strand.
AATGAAGAATATGTGGTGTAAACTGCTGATATTTGCAATACAATTTAATTAACACTTTGTTTTTAATTACATCACATTTTGCCAAATCCACCAGCAACATAAACAGCACTGTAAAGGAAACATCAAAGCTGGCAGAAGAATTGGTCCAAGCAGCAAACAGGTGTCATTTCCATTCATTTATTATTCAGTGATTCACAGGATTAGTAATTACAATACTTTTCCTTATTTGATCATCTAAATTGCCTCAAATGTTGCAGGACTTGTACATAATTGTCCTGTGTTCTGAGTTTTAGCATTTGTACTTTCAGAAACGAAAGGTAAGAGAAAGCAGCCTGGATAGTCATCATAAACTAAGGAAAGCGGAATGCAGCCTGAGTGGAATGCAGGTTGAAAGTCAGTTTTTAAAAAGTAATTCCATTGAGCTATAGACAATAGTTAATGCAGAAAATGCCATTTGGTATAGTCTGTGGGCTCTGACATAATCTTACTGGTAAATCAGAATGTAAGCTGTCTATACACACAGTTACTACTTGAAAACATTAATTAAATCTTCCATATAGGACCTTTAGGATTTGCAACAGAAAGTGTCAAAATGCTGCATCGTACTTTCAAGAGCCTGTATCATAGCAGCACAAAACAATGTGAACAACACCTTGTTGTATTCATAAAAGTAATGCTATAGATGGCATTTTGTCTCTTATTTGTCACACTGATCACATGTGATTTGTTGTTAGAAATGTATATTGTGGAAGCATACATGGGTTTCTTCCATGGCCTGTTTTTAAGGGCTTTTATCTTTAAAAAGATAAGAAAAACCAAAAAAATATGGCTGATTCTTGTCCACATGTGCCTATTAAGAGTATGGTATGGATACAGCAACATGTTTTTCAAACATGAAGTATCCTAGGTGCAACTGAGAGTACAATTTGGTGATAGAGATATGCTAGACTTAGTTAGAATCAGAGTACAGGCTGACTTTGAAGGCTTGACAGTTTAAAAATATTTAAACTGAGAATATTTGCCTTAAAAATATGTAAAGGTTAATTCTGTACAGTACTTTGACAGAAAGAAAATATCAGAGTATTAGCTGGTATCCAAAGACTAATCTTGGAACTCATCATGGAGTGCATGCCTTGTTTGTGCTGTGTGCAGATGTGATATGTAGCTGGAGGGGTTTTGTTTGGTAATGTTAGTATGTGTGGACAATGAAGAAATGAGCCTTGTCTGGTGTGGAAATTGGTCAGCTGCATGAGTTTTCTTAAAAGACACAATACTGAAACAAAAGTTTGCATTATACTTCCCTTCCTCAGGTATAGAGCATCTCATGCTGAAGCAACGCATTCATTTTAAAGATATGGCATCACGCTTGCACCTTTAAGCAGCTGAGCTCAAGCTGCTTTCATGCCTTAGCATGAAATCAAGTACTACAGATTTGCATCCAAGCCTTGAATCTTCTGTTTCATCAAATAAGCACAGATGGCAGGGGATTTTCTAGATTAACAATCACCTTCCTCTGTCCCTTCGATCTCCAGAGTAAGTGCTGATAAGTCTTTCTACTGGTGTTTTCAAAAGCTTCTAAAAGTGAGACAGACCTTATATTTAAAAAAATATTTTAAAACAACAGTCCTTAGGAAAAAAATACTATTGTGAAGCACTCTTCAAAACAGCTATTCACTTGATGTGAAATGATACACAGTGAAAGTGCCACCACTATGCTTCAGGTACAGACGGGGGAAGGTGATGATTGCAAGCACTTAAAATAACTGTTTTGAAGAAACAGAAGGTCACTGCATAAGTTATATGATTGATTTTTCGTGTGGAACAGCATAATCTAAAGACTTTAATTCAGGATTTGAGAGCTGGATATTTTCACAGCTGCATAGTATAACAGCCCAGAGGGTCTTAATTTCTAAGCATTGGAATTAAGTTTTAAGTGAACTGAGAGACTTCATTCATGGGCACAAACCATTCTGAAGTAACTTTTGGGAGTTTAAAGTTGTTTGTACAGACAGAGCTGTAATGTCACTTATTATTAGCCTCAATTACTGTGACAGAATTTGATCTAAAAGTCCTGAAGCAAGCAATTCTAGGGGAATAACTCAGTTTATTTAGTTTATTTATTCACAATGTAGTTTAATAAAGTATAGTATTCATAGAAAATGACACATTTGAACACAATTTTTTATTTCATAGATGCAACACTTTCTGCAAATTATTTGGAGGTTAGGGAACGTTTGTGCTTTCGACACTAATGCCTCAAACCTCTTATATTTGCAGAGCTCAGAGGTTTGGCAGCAGGCCTGCAATATGCTAAGGCTTGCTGATCTTTTGTATAGATCTCTTTTTTACATCAGCACAATTCCAAACTTTTCTCTGTAATTTACCTGTCACAGTGCCACAATCGTGACAATAGAAGTCCTGTACTCTGTGTTAGGACTCAAAGGGTACCTCCTAGCTAGCACAAATAGAAATTGCATCAGAACTACTTACTTAATAGGCATCAGAATCAGAAATATTTTTTTATGTTCTTCTCACATGAGCATTAAGTATCTGGGATTTTTTGTGTTCAACAGCTTCAAGTCAGGACATAGGACTAGCTTTCATAATCTGCCATCTATATTAAGTAGGAAGCTCTGTTTCTTTAGGACTAGAAATAGATTCTCTCTTTGCTGCTGGAGTTGTTGGTTCAGACAAGACAGATCTCCAAGAGATGCATTTCCTAGAGTTCTCTTCAACTGGTTCCTATGAGAACCCACTCAAGTGAACAAACAATTTAATTTCTGATTATTGTAGTGCATCAAATGACATTGTTTAATCCAGAATCATTCACAAAAGGGCCAGATGGGTTAAAGGAAGGTTTCTCCATAGATAGTCTAAATTCTTGCCGTTTAAAAAAAATGGAAAAAGCCCCTCTCATCTGTTTTAGAATTAGACAAGAAAGTAACAGGAGAATCTGAGGTATGTAGGATGGAGGGTACTGGCAGAAAATGCCCCCCCCACTCCCACCCCCCAAAAAGTGTGTGTGTGGGGGTGTGTGTGTGGGGGGGTGTGTGTGTGGGGTGTGTGTGTGTGGTGTGGTGGGGGAGGGTAGGGAAAAAAACAAAGAAAGATAGAAGATGGCAGAGTAGGATATGTATTTTACAGCTTGCTGCTTGATAATAGCAGATAAACTGATAAAGGTGCAGTCTTTTAAATCCCTTGTTTCTTGGCCCAGAAACAAAGGAAATCCGAAAAAAGCTTTAGTGGAGGTGTTCTTAACTTATAGGAGAGAACTGGGACCACTAAACATTTCTTGTTTACATAAACATAAACATACTGTTACGTACATATTGTTACGTAAACATATCTCAGCATAAATAAAAAAAAAATAATAATTGCTGAATTTACAAAGAAAACTTTGTGAACATGGTCTTCTAAAACAAGATTCAACCCTCTTCTCAGTTCCTTTCCATATGTTTAATGAAGACACATGAAGATTCTCATACTTGAGGGTTTTTATTTTAAAAAATGACTGAGTTTACCAGCCCATAAAGTTGGCTTTGAATTCCTGGAAAAAATTAAGTAGTGAAGCAGTTAAACAGCATTTGCTAAACAACTGATCATGGTGACATACAGCATATTTTTGCCTCTGATTCAAAATCTTTCAACTTTTGTATAATTTGCTTAGTTACCCATCACCCACAAAGCTTACACTGCTGCCACAAGCTTCTGTAGGTTTGAAAATGCAGAACTAGTAGATATTCCTCTCTATTTCTCTCTGTTGCACACTTCTGTCTTGTGAATAGAAAATTGTATCGAAGCATCACTGAGACCTTCAGCCTGAAATAATAAAGGTGAGAAAGAAACAAGAAATACCTATACTAAGTACCAGCAGAGCATTGTCTGGGTTTTTAGAGCAGGGCAAAAAATGTCTTGGTTCAGATATTTTCATTTGCCTGAAATGCCCGTGCCACAGGCCTGAAAGATACAAAAAGTTGCTGTTGCCATTATTTCTTATCCTGATGATTGTCTTGGTTCTGTCTCAGATTGCAACTTTGTTGTAACTTTCCTTCTTCTTGTGTTGAATTGCTAGGACTCCCAAAAAGTGCCAGCAGCCTATGAGTTGTACAGTTTTCTGTTTCCCTCTCTGATCTTTGCTGTCTGTGCCTCAGCATCCTGGTTCATCACCTCCCAGTGGCTGTTGCAGGTGTTTCCGCTGTTCGCTCCTTTGAGTTTGCCTCCTTTCTGGAGTCACCCAGGAAAGCAGAAGTAAAAGGCAGAGAGAGCCTGCCTACGCTGGATGTGTCACAATGTCTTTCAGTATCTGAAAGAGTTTACTTCTGCTTTTTCCTGTATGCCCATTTAATGAAGGAGTACCTGGTAGATCTCTGAGAATATACATCACAGGTACTAAATGTTGCATTGAATGATCTGTGAAACGTAGCAGCTTTAATGAGGAAATAGGGAAAGAGTCAGACCTGGCACCTGACAGACCCACAACAGTAAAAGGCTCCCTCTTAGTGTTGAACTTGTTTTGCCATGTTAGTTCAAATCACAAAATTAATTGAGATTGGATTATGAATCCCTGTTGAAAAATTCAACATCGGCATCTCAATTCCCAGATGTTACACTGCCCTCCCCTGCTAATACACAACTATAAACAGTAGTCAAGTCAAGCACCGGTATAAGGCACAACTACAGCCATGTGTGTACATAAACCCCAAGTTTTAATAGCTGAAGATGTGGAAACAGGAAAAATAGGGACAGGGAAAGGGAGCATCAGTTGGCACCACTGAACTATCACAAGTGAGTGGAAAGTGAAATACATTCTCATCATATTAGTGCAAAGTGAAATACATTCTTTCTACAAAACGTGTATACAAATCTTGTTAATAATCTTCCCTACAGTCAGGCCCTAATCCTACAGTTTATATTCCAGACACACAGTGAAGCATTGATGGGACCTAGTGTCCCATCGCAGTTCAGTGAGGATGACTCCCAAGACAGCACCTCCCCCATTATCTGGTCCCTTCAACTTGTGCAATGTAAAATAGAATTATCAAAATTCACTAAAAAAAAAATAAACATGTTGCTTTGTAGTGGCAAAAAAGTATGATATAGTTTATAAATATATTTCTGTTAGTTTTGGTACTCTAGTGTGCTTGATTCTGGAGCTGCACTTGCCTATACAGGCTGACCCTGGGAAATCACATCATGTTGAAGTTTATCTTAAACTGACAGGTAGTTTGACTTAGGCCTGGTGACCAGATGTGCTTCACAGATGTGACAGGGTTATTCCAGATATCTCATACTTCCTGTGCTGCATGGGAAGCAAGAATAAACTAGATAATTTCTGAAGCTATTCTGACCCACCTGGAGCAGCTTCTCTGTTGAGTTGTCCCCATGCACACCTGTGCTTCTGGATTTACCGCGATTGGCTGGGAAATGAAGCTTGTTATGTGCAAGGGATGTCCATTTAACAAGACTGAAGAATAACTCTGGTTATCCTTTCTCTATGCTAGCAACAGCTTTAGAGAATAAATGAGGCAAATCTCCAAGGAATTAAGTAACAAATGGGTTTCATTTAGGTGACACAGGTTAGGGTAGGGATGGACATACAAAGATGATATTGGTTTGTGGGATTGTTTCCAGATTTTTTGAAAATGCAGTATGTTTTTATTAATGAAATCTAGAATCAAGAACCAGTACTGCATCTACTGTTTTGGGGTTTTTTTTACGTTCATCTTCACCAGCATAACTAGATTGTCTTCGGAAGATTCATAACTGGTGTGGAAAACTTTTCTGCTCTGGTTTATAGGAATACTGTACTGTTTTCATGACACAAAAAGAGTAAGTTAATATTTTTTCTTCTGTAACCAGAATAACTTCTCTAATATCTAATTATTTGTTCTGATTTTACTTGCATCTCCTACTGCTCTAACTGTCCATGGGTCTGATAACTATTATATTTCCAGAAAAAATGTAGGGATTACTCGGAAATATTTGCGTGTATTCTAATAGGAATGCATAAAAAAATGCTACTGTAATACAATTTAAATGAATGTTGTGAGCCTAAAAAGGAAAATAAAGCTAGCAGTTTTAATCTGCACAAATACTTGCTTTTAATATATTGTCAAAAAGTATCATTATTTACAAGTTTTTAGAGTTTAAATACGAGAGTATTTAATCAAGTGTAATTGCTCTTATTGAGCCTGAATCAGTGCTGAGAAATGAATGGTCTTATCTGAACCACAAATCTGCTGCTAACCAAAATCAATGAGAAGTACAAAAGTCACCTGAATTATGAGCTGACCCTGCTAAACAGGACTCAGGTGACCAGCAGCAGATTTCAATTATTGGATCAACTCTAGGATTGGATGGATACTTTACAATTAGTTATTGATTTAGCCAACTTCCATACATCATTCCTTTGTCTCTAAGCATAATGGTTTTGTCATTCTTTTTTAACTCCCTAATTGTTGTACAGCTAGACGTATTCCCAAGCCTAAATGTTTTTTTTTCCCCTACATGTTATATCCTCTAGTACTGAATGACTTGTCCTATAACCACTCAGTAAAGAAAAAACTAGTATAAAAAGGTAACTAATCAGGGCTGTTGGAACAGAGTTTATAAAGGTAGATAACAGGGCATGTTGAAGAAATTAAGTTCTTTTCAAATAGAACCAAAGTTTTCACTTTTTCAATCCTTTCAATGGGCAGAAGTACTTAATCCTGTGAATACTGTGCTGTAGAGAAGTCTAGGAGCAGTACTTTCAAATGTAAATGAAAAAGAAGAATGGATACATTGTGCATAAGATTATTGTAGTGAACTGCATTTTTGAGGTCTTTCTGAAGGCTACGGACAATGACGTTTCGTACAATAATAAAACAAGTTGTGGCATGGAGCAGAACAGTTTTACTTGAATTGTTACAAATGCATTGTGCTTGTCCTGAGAGGTGTTTTGCAAAAGAAAGGCAAAGCCAGAGTTGTCATTGTTCCCAGCTGAAGGTCTTGAAAATAATTTTTCACCCACTGTTCTTGAAAGATTTGGCAAGTCTTGGCTCTTGTATAAGTGAATAATAGTAAGCAGCAAGCTAAAAATACTACAGTGAAATGAATGAATGCTGAAAACAACTAGCAGAGGGGTTTACTGTTCCCTTCTTTCATTTGTTACCCTAACAAATGGACCTGCAATACGTGCTTAGAAAGTAATAGGTGTATTCTTGATTATACTGATTAGAGGACCTGATAGAGCAGCCTTTTCAGCAACAAGAAATCAAGCTGGAGTAAGCATGCACTATATCTCTGTATCTTAAATGTTCAGTGTATGTGGGTAAAAGAAGAGGGGAAGGCTGGAGAAAAAGACCTTGATATTATCTGCCCGTTGGTGTGCAGCTAGGATGACAGCTCCCTGTAGGCAGGGCTGTCAGGAGTGGCAGCGGGGGTCCCCATGGTGAGAATCAGGGCAAAGCCAGGGAGCAGAGCGGGCTGGGAGGTGGCTGAGGAGAGCCCCAGCCCTGGGCGTTGGGCACCTTTGAGGTAATGTTGGGGTCAGCATCAGGCCCAGTGTGGAAAGCTGGGCAGGACCAGTAAGGCCAGTTGGCACCCTCAGCGCCCTGACACTTGTGACAGATCTAATTTCACCTGGAAGATTGTTATGCGATGTTCACCTTAATTGTTAACTCTCATTGGATCATAATAATTCCCTGGAAAGTCCTTTTTCAAGACTGGATGGTTGTTTTTGTAGTTCTCAGCACCCAATGAGGATGTTACTGTTGTTGTATAGCCAGTTACTGTTCTGAGATCCCGCCATAGACTTCCATATGCTTATGCTAAAAGCAGTGAAATGGTCACTGAACTGAATTCGTTGTGCCAGCATTGTTACAGAATGTTCTTTTTTTGACCCATGGGTCTTTAGATAGTGTGAATTGTAGTTTTTTCTTCTGGTCAGCTTGGGCTGGCTTCCTTTCAGGTGGATTTAATCAACAGAGTGCACATTCCCTTTCATGGTGAATGGGACATCTGGGTAGTACTAAAGAAAGTGTTGCAAAATCATTTGTTATAATAAGAAAGCTATGGAGAAGCATCTGTACATGCTTGTTAATGTTTTTGAGAAATCTGTTGATTTGCGAGGATACCTTAACGAAACATTACTACAAACCATAGCTTTTGCACATATTCAACAGCTCCAAATTAAATGGTAGAACAAAAGGTTGTTAGGAGTTACTAGTTTATTGAATTGTGAATTTTGAATAATTGTTTTTTCTAAGGAGATTATATATGCCCAGTTCTAACAAGCTTTCTGAACCTGTTGCTTTCTGAGCTCTTATTGCCATGGTATTCCACCAGTTCAGTGGTGTTCTTTCTTCAAGGTAAAGTGTGATGACTTGAAGGGAGTTCGTAGTTAGCAACTGAACAGGGATTTGCACTTGGTGTTCATTTCTCTCCTTTGTGAAAAGAGACAACTTTGTGTCTCTAAGTACCTTTTGGATTTTCCAATTATTTTACACTTTATTGCTGTAATTGTACCACCTTGTCCTAGTAAGATCAAACATATTCCCAAGTGTATAATCTCATTTTACTCAAGAAGAAATCTGTATTCCACCTTTTCATTAATTATGGTGGAGCAGCTGGTGACTAGTTAATTTTTATGTATTACTAGCTGATTACATGAACCCTACCTTTGTCATTTCTTCATCTAATGTGAAAGGTCTAACTGATTTACAAGCTAAATGAACCCAGTAGTTTATCATAACAAAGTCTAATGACATGGTGTGATTTTAAATGATGATGCTGTTTTCACTACCAATTAGTGTTAATTTTCTCTACCACTCTTACTTTATATTTTCACTTTTAGGATTGGTAAACAGAAAATGAAAATTGCATATCTAGACAGACTGACATGGGAAATAAACAAGCAGTAATTTTTTGATGCTTGACACATGTTACCATAATAGAAAATAATTGTAAGCAGTCAGAAGTTTTAATAGATACCCAACTGAAGTGTTTCTCAAGATTCTTGAGAGAGTGTTATGCCAACAAGATTACTTGTTTATTAATTTAATCAAATGATATGCTAGATTTGGCAATGCAACACAGAACATTTGTGTCTAACTTTAGTAGAAGCAAACTTTATGCTTATTTTGAAAACAGTTTTAGAACTGAAGATAAGGTTTCTCAATGAATGTGAGATTTTTAAATATATGGCACAAAATGGCTGCTTAAAAAGTGTTCCTATTTGAGACATGAACGACAAAATGATTGTACTGTTGATCAAGGCTCTTCAGAAAAGACTGAGAACAGTATCTACTGATATTTTTTTTCTTTCCTATAACTGAGTGATTTTTTATTTTTTTTTCCTAAGTGCAATGCTTTCATCTGTATTCTTCCACATCTTTTGTAACGTTAGTGAGACTTTTGAACACCTTTCAGAAAGTACTGTGGATACACAGTATTGACCTGGTTTCTGTCAGAAACTTGAAACTAAACACCGACAACTTGCATGAATAGCTTGACTATTTGAACTCCATGTCTTCATTGAGCTCAGGAATTACAAGGACAGGCAACATCCTTCAATAATTTAAAAAGGAAATTGAAAACAAAACCTATCTTTGGAAACTAAAATTTTCCTTGAATTAGACAAGAAAAAGACCACCAGAGGTAATATTTTTCTAGATTTTTTAATTGGATTATATTTTCTCTTGGATTGTACAGGTTTTTTGAGCTTGAGATGTTCTTTTCTGAAATATTTATTTACATTGACAGTATTCAGGAGTAATGTCCAATAGGATATATTACAATCTGTAATTCAGGATAGGAATATTTTGAAATGTTGTTTATCTAAAGTCAGTTTTTTATAGATTTTGAACTTCAAGTGGAAATTTCATTTCCCAAAATTGGTACCAATAGATGTCAAAAATGCTTGCTGACAATGAAAAAACTTTTTTCCCAAAAAATCTCTTTCATTTTCGCTATCCACTTGTCTAACGGATGGCTTTTTTATTCCTTTTATTTGGGGCAACATGTTTTACAACCATTGTCTGTATTGTACTAACCCATGCTTTTCACAACACCTTTGCTATGCATTGTGATGTCTATTTTCTGTCCAGTTATTCAGCTTCTTTATACTGTGACCTTTATTTCTTTCCCTTTCCAACCTCCTACATAATTTTATATCTCATGTCTGTAGCTTCCATTTTCCTCTCACCTCTCTTTTTCTCACCATTTTCTCTACCTTTCATGCTTCTCTCATTGTCAGACTTTCCCTTTCCCTTGCTGTGTGTGAAATACACATTATACCTCTAAAACGGTGATTATTATTCACACTCTTTTCACATCTGGCACCAGCTACTGCCTCTTTACTGACTACTCAGATAAAAGCACTTAATACACAGGAGCTCTTTATATTGTCTCCCACTAACTTACGAGTGATACTTTTTTTGTCCTCACTACCACACATGGTTATCTCCTGTCATTTTGTTCCCCACAGATGGACTTTTGACCATATGCCCACACTGTCATTGAATCCCAAGCTCTGTTTTAATATGATTATTTGATTTTACATGATCAGAAAGGGATATTGGGGATATTGGGCTTTAGTAAACCTGACTCCTGCTCCCTGTCTTATTGGTCTTACTGGGCATTGTCCACCAGACTTTTCAAGTCTCCTGTCACATAGCCTTTCTAGTTACATATTAATCATCTTGCCTAGCTCTTTTTTGGCCTTGCTTTGGTTCAGCTGTTTTCTGATTCCTTAGAAGATTCTTATTTCTGGCTCTTTGCGCTCTTACTGGATGTTAAGATTGCTAAAGCAACCTCCAGCTTCATCTGAACATCTGCTTCTCTTCTCCTACTCTTGAAATATAAAGCATCTGTGATGGCAATACCACACACAGACATGAGCCTCTCTTTCTCAGTCATCTTCCTACCAAAAAACTTATTCAAGCCAGTTTCAGCTGCTTCCTTCTTGTCTGTCATTCCTTCCTCATTCACTACTTCCTCTTGGTTTCCTGCACAGGACTGGTAGGAAATTCAACAAAAATACCATATGGTCTTTATCTTTCCCAGATGTCCTTCCTTTCCAATGATTCCTTCCCCTTTTTCCATCTCCCTTATGTTCACTCAATCCTTCCCTTAGACTACAGTTGCCAAGTGAATAATATAGGTGTCTTTTATAGATAACTTTTAGTCTTTCCTAAGAGATACTTTTCTTTTTTTTTTTTCTCCTTCCCTAATATGGAATTTTGTCCCTGAATTCAAATGATGTTGCTGTGTTGGTGACTTGCACTCTACTACTGTACTCTAGATCTCTCTCTTCCCCCTCATCTAGGTCTGGAACACATGCAAATCTAAAATCTTATTGTAGTTAGGATTTAATGGATATAATTGGATCAGATAAGGTTTAATACTTGAAAATTTAGTATTTTGGACTAGTACTCTGAGGAGATTTTGCATACTGAGAAACTGGACTTCCCTGAACCACTGAAGTCTGTTATTGATATGGTGAATCTGTGCTTTCTCTCTGATACCTTCCTTTTAAAGCTACCAAGATATTCTTTTTGTTTGACTAGACAACCCAACCTTAAACAAGGTTTATGATCTCAGGCTTGAGGTTAGATATGTTTGGTTTTACTATAGTATCTGTTGGCTTTTATCAAGTTGCGTTTGTTATTAAATCAAAATATAAAGCTATGACATTAAACTTTACTCATTCAAAATTATTTCTTCTTAAATATTCATTCTCCAGAGACAATAAATGTTATGCACTGGCTCTGTAAGAAAACTCATTTTTCTTCAGAAAACAACCTCTGTTAAGACTGAAAGTCAAATTGGTCCTACATGCAACTTATAATGAAAATAAAACACAAATCTAATAAAAATGACTAAATATTTTAATTAAATAATTCAACATTTTAAACTATACATAGAATTTTAGTCTGTCACCAAAAAGCATTCATAATGCTAATCTACCAAATCTTCTGAATCCATCATCTGTTGTGGCAAGAAAGTAAACATAAAGCCAGAGAACAAAAAAGAGTCTGGGATCCTGAAGGCATATGTGTAAGAGGATGTTTTTCTGTTTCTGTTACAACTTGCGCTTTTCTATATCTGATGATACACAGATGAACAGAATGGTAACTCCACTTTAAGACTAAAGCTGAATGTACTTGTGTAAGAGAGTTGAAACCCACAGCCAATCCTAGTTAGAAATTTCATAAACTGTTCAGCTGCTGCAGCTGCAGTTTGACAGTTACTGCTGCATTTTGCATGTGGTATGAAAAATACGAATCACAAAGGGTAGTTCTATCTCCCTCCCCACATTTGCTTTAAACCCCTTTCTCAAGACAGTCCACTGCTTAATATAAGTTATATAGTTACTGGTTAGATTTTATTTAATCCTACCATAGTAACTGCTTATCAATATTTAAATAAGTTCCTTCAGAATTGGTCTTAAATGGTAATGTTGAGTTCACTTTATTCATTAATTTATTTATTTATTACTTAAAAGAAGACAACTGGTAATCTTAGAGATGTCTGAACATCTTTCATAAGGTTTTCATGTTCAGAGGGAAAGAAGGAAAGGAGAAAAGGGATGAGGCTTGCAGGGGGATGTTACCTCATGGCTAACAAGTCTTTTGAGGTCATGATATGCATCAGGCATTTTTTGCCGGCTCCACTGCTTCCCTGATTCTCCATCTGAATAAAAAATTGTGTTATTCATGTGTTCCTTATTTCATAACTTCAAGAGAAAATGTGTATATTTTTACTGGAATATGCCTCTGGATCTTTGGAGTGTATGTATCAGTCACTGTAAGGAAGAATAATTAGGTTGTAATTAACCTTTAGAGTTCAAGAGAGCTTAATGATGGCTGATGACGAACAGAGGAAGATGAGGTGATAGCAAGGTCCAAGTAAATGAAGTCTGTACAAAGGGATGTTTTAAAATACTTTTAGCAAACAAGTGCTTTTTAAAATCTGTTAGAAAAATAGATGTTTTGTTTTCAGATAGACAGTTTTCTTTAATACCTTTCAGGTTGCAAGCTGATCATGCTACAAGGAAAGAACACTCTACCTTTATGTTTGATAACATCACTATTACTCTTTTCTAGAGATTATTTAGGATATGAATACAATAATATATCATGTTAAAACATCTGATGCCATGTATGTGTGCTAGATGTACTGGAAGAGTCTTTCTTTTATCCTGTGAACCAACCTTTGGGGGCATATTTATAACCATTGTTTGTGTTCTGTGGCAGCATAACCTGAATAGACAGAGCAGGCTCTCTCCAGGACAAAGTCTGTAGCTCTCTGAATCTTTTAAGTTGTGTATAACCTACTACAGTCACTAGCTGATGCATTTCAAATCCCTTGCTAAGCTGCTACTGTGGATATCAAGGAAAAATCAGGTTGGTCAGCATACCAGTAATTCATAGAGAGTAACCAAAACCCCCGCCTAGTGATCACAGGGCTTTATGCCAGTTTGGAGAAGTAAGCTTTTAGGAATAAAGGACATCTCCAGACTATAAGACCAAGTGTTGGGGTTAAAGTAGCAGGGCAAAGCAGAGTAGATTTTCTACAAAAAGTTGACATTTTTTATGTTTTCCTCAGCCAGCTCTAGTTAAGGGATGATATTGTAAAAATGAAGTGAGACATTGTAAGGAAATAGGAAAAATGTGACAAGACTGAGGAAGAGGATAAGAAGAGGTCCAAGTGAGAAATAAAACCACTGTGACTGAGGAACAGGAAAGGAGGAGGTTGGATTTAGAGGGCAGTCAGCATAAGGCTCAGAAAATGTAATCAAGACATTCTCTCAGAGATCTGTACTTCAGCTATTTTTACAACAGTTTCTCTGGGCTGGAATTTCTGGCTGGTTCTTCCCAGCATTTTCCCCCTGAAGCTGCGTATTAAAGAAGAAAAAAAGAAGTGTCACTTCCAGCACAAACCAGCAGTGAAAGATTAAAACAACATTTTCCCCTCACTTCTTCCACCTCTGTCAGTGAAAAACCAGAATGAGCTCTTTATTTGCTATTTTTCAATGCAATGTTGTAAAACAATTGCCTTATCAATTTCTTTGTTGTGGCATAGCAGTGTGAATGTGGAACACTGAGAATTAGTTAGACCTTCTTGATACAGCAATTACCATTTGTCATAGAGCTTCTGCACTAGGATGTAGAAAATTAAGCAGATCTGTTATGTGTTTTTCCAAAAAACTACTTTACTTCCAAAAAACTACGATAATGAAGCATCGTAGTAGTGGCAACAAAACACAAATGGTAATTTGCACTCACTATGCATCCAATTAAAATTCTGTGTAAAAGCATTGGCAAGATAATATTTTCTGTCTAATATAGATTTTGCCTTAACTTATCTTGTTCTGGGCACTTTAAGTGCTAATGCACCTATCTTTCTAACATTTATTTGCCTGGTTGCCCATAGCATATTTTGGAAAATGGAAATGTCTTACATTCTCTTACCAAGTTTCTGCAGTATGTTGAAACCACTGATTTATGTACTCTCTAACAGACAGATAAAATACTCTGTAACCTGATAAATGTTCCACAGAAATTATTACATAATACTTTAAAAATGATTAATTCTCCAATACAAACTTTCTGCAGATTTTAACTTGATTGGCAGCCTTGCTCATTAAAAACGTGTGACCAGAATTAGCATGGTTTTGCAGACCACCAGTGATAAATAAACAAATATACAAAATGGAAGAGTTAATGCTATCTTTCTACAATATGTTTTGGATCAGCCTGTCCTTCATCTTCACTACATCTACTCCAAACCCCATCAATAGGGAAGGATCTTTGTTGTTCTTTAATACTTCACCATGACTACTCTCCTCAAGTCCATTTGGTTTGCACTGTTTGATATAGCAAAATACGCCTCTTTCTTTTAAATAACTTCTCTTGAGAAAATAATTGCATTTTCTTAAAAATGGAGAATTCTATCCCTCTTTTAATGATGGCAAAAAAGTCTTAAAATGTGTCAAGAATGTAGTTACATGTTCCTTTTGAGACAAAGAATGGATGAGAGAACTGTAATTGACAGTCTAAAAGATGCTTGCTAGAGAGCAGACACAGTTGCACCAGGATCTGTCAAGCAGTAACCCCACGTGTGGAATACTTTGAGGAGTAAAAATCATTCATGTTTCATCAACTTCTAAATATGAAGTATGGTGTGACCATGTTTGCACCAAAGAGTCATTTCTGCAAATCTTTGTTTAGGCAAAGTTTTTTTCATGTGGTGCTGCTGAGGAATAAAATTTTATGGGATAGCTAGTGCCTTTATTAGTGAAATCAGACACATTTTGTGCAGAAGCACAGAATATAGATAACTATTAACTTCTGGGAGGACCACTGCATGGAGCACTTTCCCTACTGCTATGTGACATGCCAAAGTGACTCTAGAAACCCTTGGCAAAGATGAATCTTCTCTCTAATTGGCACTTCATATAACTGACTCTTGAAGCTTAGAGAAAGAGAGTGACAGTTACAGGAACATTATTTTGGAGTGCTTGACTCAGAGAGGGGAAGTTAATCTGTGCTGCTGGGTTTACTAGGCCTTTGGGAAGCCACGGGTTTGACAGTAGCCCTGAAATAAAAGATAAGTTTTGAAACAACTAATAAAAAATCCCACTGAATTGCAAAGATTAGTCAATAGTTACTGTATTTGGAGATGGCCAGAAAAAATTCCCCTCTCTTTGCACTGGGTCCACATTGTTTTTTCACAGCAGTTTCTGTGTTTTCTTCAGCTACAGACTCTTAAATCCAGCCAGAACTTTCCAGAACTGGAGTCCAGAGCTTCAGAAAAGCCCTTCAGAAATGCACAGAAAAATAATGAGAGTTTGCCTTTCCTAGGTATGTCCAGCAGATGCCTCATTATATCCCTATGTTTTTTGTTTAGTAGGTTTCTGAGTTTGGAACCCCTAGTCTTAATAAATGAGTCAGTCAGGAGCATCAAATGATGCTTCATTCCATGCCTGCTCTGCATGCATCTTGTCTGAGAAGGTGTCAGTCATAATGCCTGTAAGGATGCCCATCTCTGCTGCCCTATTCAGTTCAACTCAAAACCCATCCACCTACATGCAGATTTTTTGCCATGTAACTGTAACAGGAAATTGTGGCTTAATACTTGACCTAACCATTAAAGAAAAAAAACAACAAAAAACCCAAAAAACAAACAAACAAAAAAACCCCAGCCCCATAAAGTAGGAATGAAAATCTTTCTTCTTTCTTAGAAGACGAGCTAAACTTTCTGAGATGTGGTATCAAGTGTAGAAATAACTTGAGAAACTGAAAACTGAATGTGGTTAATGTAATGCCTAGTATTTCAAGAGACATTAACAATGGCAAAGAAATCTGAGATTATAGTGTTTGAAGTAAATAGACCCAAAGATGATTTGCTAGATTTGAGAAAGGGGGCATGTTTTAAGATGTCCTTGCAACACACTGCAAGGAAATAATCTAGTGGAGGTGCAAGTGCCAATAGATATGCATCTCAATCACTGCAGCAGCTGATCAATTGAAGACAAAATTTTAGCTTATGAGGAATGTTTGTGTGGCAGCTTCATGAATCCACTCTTTCCTTTAAAATTCCTCTCTGTGTCCTTGTTCCCTCTTTTTAGCAACATCTTGACATTTTTTGAAATACAATTGCTTCCACTAGACAAAAGATACCATGTCTTTCCTCACCTATGCTTACCCTGAACACTGTCTTCTGCCTCCTAATGCTCTGAATGTCACTTCTGTCTTTGCCTGTTTGCTCTCTCCACCTTCTTTATTCCTGACCTCCTTTACTTGACTTTCTTCTCAGAGCACCTGCAATCCCCTTGAGATCCTTCTTCTGGTCACAGAAGGTACTCAGGAGGACTGTCAAAGCAGATAAAGCTGTTTCATCCAAGAACTTTTCTTAGGCTTACTTTGAAATGAACTATAAAGATAGGGTAAATGTCTGCAGGTCGTCAGACACTAATTGCTACCCCAAGTTCCGTGAGCGGGCAGAGGAGTGGCACTGCCACTTGTTAACTTTTGCACTTCCTTATGAGTCATAGCAAGTTTCTTGTTTTGCTTTTAAATTCTTGTGTGCAAGTGATTACATGATTATGTAAGCCTTTGGTGTCATTCATTTCAAGAAAGACATTTATACATTTTACACACATAATTAGACGAATGGAAATACAATCCTAAAGTTTCTAATACCATAAACCAAATAAAGACCAAACTGTTATTTTTAAGTACCATGAGTTTTCATCCAGTTGTGATATAGGTTGAATTATTTTAAAAATAAAAAATAGTAGGTAGTATGGAGGAAAAAGGGATATCCACTTTACTTTTCTGAAAAGCTACTGCTAAAAATCTGAATTAATAGCTGTCTAACCCTTTGCTAACCTGATTGCCACTGCACCCTGTTGCACTGAAGCAACAAGTCAAACTACAAACTACAATATCTGTTACTTCAGTCCATGAATTCTTCAAAATAAGAATCAAACAGGTGTGTAGGGTTACCTGTGCCACAAAGGTGCAAGACACTTGCATATTTGTGTCCTTACATTGCTATCTTTTATCTTGCCTTTTCAGCTTTTAAACATGATTTTACCAACAAAATAAAATATAACAAGGATCAAGACAGACTGTTGTTCTTTTTCCTAACTCAAATTAAGACTCCTCTGCAGTAGCATCATGTAAGATACTGTGGGTTTGCTTCTGCGAATCTTCTGGCAACAGTTAAAGAGATGAGATACAGAAGAATATGCTTGTTGTGCTGTACTTGCTTATTAATTTTCCACTTTACCTGACAGTCTATGTTTAGGGCAGTAGTTTGGGATGTTTTGAGAATGCAGGCACAATACTTATGCACAGAATGTACTTAGTACTGTATGATCTCTGGAGATGATGTACTAAATGAAAAAACAGTAGTGTTGCAGAAGCTCCAATGTGTTTAGCCTCTGGTTTACACAGTCTCTGACTTAGATACTGTGGGTAGTGTAGAGGACACTCCACTAATCAAGGAGAAAGACCACCAGGTCTCTCTTAGTGTTCTTCAAGTAAGAGGGAGGAAAAACATATATAGAGTAAAGAAATGGAAAAATTACAAAACCCAGCATCAGATACCTGGAGCTGTAATAGACAGAGGCTCCAAGTAGTCAATAGCAAGGCACCATTAAATTCTGTTAATAAAGAGCCCATAAATACACCAGCTAACTCAACTGTCATCAGTAGCGGATTCAAATAAGTAATTAAACTGTAGTTTTCCTTATGCTAATTTTAAAAGACAGGTGATTGCTCAAACCATGAACAATACCTGAGGGGGGAAAAAGGAAAAGTTGAGATAACTTCCCCAGTTAATAATGTTTTGCATTGTACGAAGTTAAAGGGATGAATCAATTTTCAAAACATCAGCGAGAAAAGCTAGATGGGAGAAAGCTAGCAAATGTTCATAGAAACTCCATTTCTTGTCCATCACTATCAGGTGTAATAAAAGCATCTACATGAATGTTTCAGTACCTGATGGACTTAGGAAATGACTACTAAATTGAGGTGGGGGGTGGCCAGCTTAAAGCTGGGTTGGTTTTGACTGCTATTCTTATATTATTCTAATACTGTAATGGAAGTATTATGTAAAGATATGTAACAGACATTGAAAGAGTCCCTTTTCCCAATAGTTCAGAAATGCTTTGTTCTTCCAATGGGAAACGCAACTTACAGAGTTTAATACATTTTCTGGATACAGCATGTGAGTCTTTAGGCAGGGCCTGAAGGGGTTGTGGTGCTTGTCAAGCTCTTTCCAGGTTCCTGTATGTGGTGTGTTCTCCAGCTCTGTCCTGCTTCCACGTGAGACAAAGCTCAGGTATTCAGACTCCCCTCCCACTCCTGATTCCCTTGAGAAGGCAGCTACCTCAGCCAGAAGGTACCTGTGACAGAATCTGGCCAGGTTCACAGTTTTGACAGCTGGGAGATTGGAACAAGAGGTGATGCCATGCACTATTCCTGCCTGCCTCTCTAGGTTCGACCTTTATGGCTAATAACAGCAAATTCCATCATGGGTCAAAGTTTGAAAACTGTGTGTTTAAAACACTTTTTTTTTTCCTCTGAGTTATGCCAACATGTGTTTCCATGGCAATAGAAATGACAATCTATTGGCAGCTTGTAGGCAGGCAGCAGCTGACAGCTCTCAGTACCAGATTTCAGGCGTTGACTTTCAAATAACAGTTCCAAGAACCCACTGCAATAACAAGCACAAAGATTGTAGTACAATATTGGCTCCTCCTGTATGTATTACTTTAAAACAGAAGGAACGTGGCTTGAGGACAAAATTATTTAGAGAAATATTTAAGCCTCTCTATTGTCAACTGCTTGCTTGTGCTTTTTGGCTTCAGTCCTGCAAATATGCACAGCGTGTATAGATGTAATTGTATATTTTTTTTATGTGATACCTTTATGATAGGGCAATTTTTGATAATCAGGGAAGATATTTGGTGTCTCTATAAGTGAGATAGTTTAGGCAAAGAAACTTGCAGCAGTGCTAAAACACTCCAGGATATGGAGTGAGAAACTCACAAAACTCTGGGGAGGAATTTAGGATGTGTTTTCTTGGGACCCATCAAATGTAAAGGAATATTCCCAAGAAAGAAATCTATGAAGAGAGAAGAGGCGATGTGGGGACTCTCTGAAGCGCTTCCCAGGAACGAACGCAACAGCAAAGCACTGTTAAAGAACAAGTTTTCACTCTGCTTGTGAGTCTTCCAGGACCGATCAGGAGCAATAACAGACAGTCATCTTGTGGGCGCTAAACCTGCGCGCTCCTTACAACAGCATTTGCTGCCAGCAACAATGCTGCCCTTTTCCTCTCTGCCACTGCCTCGTGCGGGACTTGCAAACCCCTACTAATTTGTAAATCAGATCACGAGGAAAAAGTCTTTAGCTCTTTTTTTCTTTCCAGAACACAGGTGGTGAAGCTCTTTTCTGTGTTAAAAAAGAGTTCTAATTCATTGTCCTGCTAGTACTGGCCAATATTTATTTCAGCTAGAGATGGAAAACTCTGAGTCAACACCTGTTTGTACGTTTTATGAATTTTCCTTTATATGTGGTTTATATGGTGTAAATATGATTTTGCTAGTGAAATTCACCTTTTGCAGAGTGTAAACACACTTGTTGATAGCAATTAAATCCATTTCCATAATGCCTTATGGAAGCCCCCTGTTCATACAGAAATTTCTAAACTGTTTTCTTTGTGTCACTCTGTCATGAATATTTCTGAAGAGGTCAGTCCAGGACATCACTTCTCCTGAAAGGCCTTGAAAAAGCTCTGAACTGTTAATCCCACACTCTACTCACCTCCAGGACTGGAAAAATGATATCTTATGCAGTTCCTGATGAATATAGAACAGGAGTCAGTGACTTGCAGTTGGCTATTCAAGAACACTGACTTCTCTCTCTGTTACTTGAATAACTATGAATAATGTTTTAGAGAAAACAGCAAAATGAAGGATTTCTCCAAAGGAATAAAAAGAAAAAAAAAAAAAAAAAAGGGTGACCGTTACTGGCTAGTGGTGCATTAAGAGATTTTATTTTCTCTGGATGAACTTTCTTTTCAGAGAAAACTTTATTTTCTCTGGGTCATGCTATTTTTTGTGGAATACTACTGCCTGAACAGGTACTCACACAGCTCATTGCTCTTGACAAGAAAGCACAGTTTTTTCCTTGCACTTGCTAGTGCTTTGCTAACACATAGTTCCAGCTTCTATCTCTTCTTGGCTGCATCCAGCTTTCTCAATCTACTCCCTGTCTTGGATAAAGAGAGTTAAAGGCAGTAAGTTGATCCTACATGCACATTTTCATGTTTCCCTCAATATGAAAAATCTGCTTTCACCTCTTGCCCTCAAAGTAAGAGTTAATTAATTTGAGTTCAATCCCAGCTGTCTGGCAGTATGAGGATTTCATACCTGGTTACATAATGTCATGCTGCTTCTATCTGAAAAAAAGCCTCAGCAACTCTGTTCCTGGACAGAGTGTCCTGTGTGGCCTATTTAGAAATAAAACCCGGTGCTGGGAGGCTTCTGTGAGGTGCTAGCTATTGCTTTATCTGTTTCTGTATACTGCTTAGTGTAACATCTTTAGTTAGTCCCAAACCACCCAAGATTAACAGAGGAAGTAAATTTCCATGAGTGCTTCAGCAGGGGAAAAATAAAGATGCCATTTCTTGGTGGAAGAATGTATGTTCCAAAGGCCAGTATAAAAGCAATTATGGAATTGTTTAGAGATGAGATCCTTTCCTTCCCCATTTCAGTTCCCCTGTTTTGCCAATTTTGGCTAGAACACTATCCTAAGCCAAATATTGATCATTATGGGTTTAAAATAGGAAAATGGAACTATTCTTAAGAGTTAGGTAATCAGATAAAGAGTTAAAGTGTTAGACCACTGTCTTTAGCCTTGCACATGACTATAGGCTTTCTTCATGACCTTTTTTTTTCTTCCAGGCATTGGTAGATTTAACTTTCTGAGGAATAGCATTCATTTTTGGTTCAGGACAGCCTCCTTTCCTAAATTATGATTCCTTAGAATTAGCTCCTAAGGAAACAATGTCATGTCCCTATAAACAGAAATCTTTTTGTCATAGCTGTCAATCTCTGTCACAGGAATCATTCCACACAAATGTCTTGAAGATGTAAAGCTCCAGGAGATGGTGCGGACTGTACCTCAAAACAGGAGGTAGCCAAGTTTGTTATCTAGTAAGTTTATTCTGAACTTTCATCTCCATCCAACTGCAGTGTCTGGGACATCATGTTGAGAAGTATTTTCTCCCTTGTTTACCTGTTTCTTTAAAGGCAGACAATATATTTTATTGCCTGCATTTTCAGGAACCAGGGCACTAACCCGTGTAGAGTGTTAAGTTTACTGATTACCTGTTACTTTGAGATGAGAGCGCAAAAAACTGTTCCTTGAAGAACATAGTCATTAAAATACTTTGTTAAAAACTGCTCAATTCATTGGGAGTGATGTCAATAGAAAACCTGAAATAATTCTAATAAAGTATGAAAGCTAGCATTAAACAAACCAAATACAGTATTGATAAGATTAAACACACTGAAGGACTGCTGAGCCTGTAAGGATGCTGTTGGGAGACATTATATCTAAAGGGAAAATGTGTAATAATGGACATCGATTCTCAATCCTTTGTTAAAGGGAAATTGCTAGATGTTATGATTTGCCTCTAGTAATGTGAGCAGAAGTGTAGATACTGAAGTGAATAATTGCAATGTGCTAAACTTATTGTAATTTGTTACTGTCCAATATCCCTAATTAGAACATTGGTAGGTTTCCATGAAAGGGAAATGGAGAAGAAAAAAACATTTTTTTTGAATAATGAAGCTTATTGAAACCAAATAAATATTCTCTCATCAGCCATCAGTCATTTGTGTTTCAATTACTGTCATACAGATACCTGTTGTGGCTTCATCTAATAAATACTAAAGCATAACAGTTTCTATGCCCAGCTGATGCCCTCCTAAGCTATGTTTCCTTTTGTCATCCAGATCCAATTTTTTTACTGAATCGTAATTACTTGTTTACAGAAGTCATAGTTTTATTCTCACTTTTTGTCTAATGAGGCACTAGAGCAAGCTGCATATATGAGAGGCCCAATCTCAAAGTATTTGTGAAAAAGGGTATCTAAAATTCTGTTATCTTGGAAGGAGCATGGAAGGATTTTCTCAGAGTGACCCAAGTGCTACAATTTAAATTCCCTGTCTTCCGTGGCTGGGAGCGCAAAGAGTAAGTGAGAGAGTGAGAACCCTTCATGGGCTCAGAGGTGGCTATGCAAGGAAAAGTTTTTATAACAAACCAAGCTTTTGGTGTTTTACGCTGAAATACTTTACCTCCAACTAATCTGCCAAAGCAGAAAAGTCTCTGAACATGACTTTCCTCTGTTTATATTAATGGCTTTTTTTTTTTTTTTTTTTTTAATACAAGATTGTTTGTGAGGAAGTAGCTAAAAGCTTTAATATTCTGAAGACCTTTTAGACAATATGGTGGCACATGTACCCAGGAAGCTAGAAATTGGCTCTGTATGAATAAAATATCTAAGTTTATATTAATATGTAAACACTGTTAAACTTTTAGGAAACAATATATATATATATATATTATATTTGAAGCAAAAAATCTGGCTCTTTTATGTCTGTGCAGCTGTTAGCTGAAAAAACCCTGAAGCATACCAAAACTCAGATATGAAAACCCAATTCTGTGGCATGCATCACAAAACTAAGTTAATATTTTTGGTGGTACACAGTATTTACTAAATTGGAACAAACTATGCCATTGAGATGACAGCTATTACAGTGACATAGTGCAGGGATGCTGAATGCATTCATTTCAGGGTGACTTAAGGTATCTCGTTTATTACTTCTATCCCAAATTTCACACACCATCAAGAATTATGAAAATACTGGTTCCTGCAAAAATCCACTGAATCTTTTTTTTTTCTCTCTCTTCTGAGAGCCTTCAGTGTGGTAGTATACTGGGGCTGCTATGAGTGCCTGAAGATGATTATTCCTAACTATGGGGAAAATAATCTCATGACACGAAAATGCCAATTTGTGACAAAGTTGCCATTTTAATAGTAGGTTTTCATGAACTAGTGAAAATATTAAGCACACCTCTAATTTAACTAAACATACCATAATTTCTAAAGGCTTGTGGAAGATTTACAATGATTAAAATATACAATTCTATTCCAAACTCCTCACACTTAGAGAAGTGCTGCATAGTAACAATATGAAGTCCAGTGAGAACATTCTCGCTAGTATTCTTATAAGGTATTGCCATTCTGAAGCAAAGTAGTAGAGGTGTTTCAGGTTATTGGTAAGAGCAATGCATTTCATTTCCATGGACAATTAAAACCTTGGGTTAAGCTTTGCAATAAGTTTTGGCACTAGGTTTTTGTAACTGAACTACCTAGTGTTAAGGGGCGCATCTGAGCACAATGATATCTCCCTGTGATAAGATAATATAAATAGATTTTGACAAAACAGGAAGCCCAAAAGTGCTTATATATTTTACAGTATTTATAAATAACATTGTAATGATAAACCTGACGTGTACCCAGGGATGCAGAATGGAAAGTGACATCCAGTCATAATAATTACTCTGTGAAAGAGCTTTAGGGAAGTAGTGAGGGTGTAGCTTAGTTCTTGGTAAAAAAACAAACATGTGCTTGTGGTCTCTTACTACAGCAGCCTGTGGCAGACTTTGAACAAGCAGGACTACCTTGTGTCATTTGTGGTTGTATCTGAATGCTGTACGCAGGGACATCCTCCTCGACCATTTGCAATGAGAAAATCCACGGTGCTCTCCATCCTCTTTCCTTCCCTGTATAGCTGCACAAAAAAGTGCAGGACTTCGCTACCAATACAATTCTTAGTGCTCATAAAATATTCCTTCCATCTTCCTTAAAGAAAAAAATACTAAGCTGCCTGGTAGGTTTTAAATATTGGAGGCTGCTGTGCAATGCTTACAGTCTGGCATGTAAACTGTGATGCTGGTAATCAGTAGGCTCAGGATGAGCCTCTCAGCTAAGGATATTGAATAGAAAAGGTAAGTGTAGTTCTCCTGACCTGACTTGGTATGCTGGAAGTTCTCTGTCTGCCTCATTATCAGGTAGCATGTTGGGTAAGAAGCACTTTTCTGAAAGCTAATGAAGAGGCTTATGTGACATTCAGTCCTCACAACTGGTGCCAGTAGCAAAAGAAGCAAAAGACTGGAGGTCCTGAAAATTACAAGGCTGTATTTAAAACTGAAATTATTGGCTCATGGAGAAGTCAGTACTACAGGTTTGGCTAGACCACCATACAGTGCAAGCCAAATCTTGCTTACAAATAAACAAGAATTAATTCTGAAGAGTATCTTAATACCTCAGGCCACTGCCTATAATACTGAGTGTCAATTATGCATCCACAATATTGTGTTTTTCTATTTTGTATCCCACATATTAGCCCCTGCAGACTGAATTTTGTCTAACAAGTTCAGCACAAATACATGTATTTTAAACATGAAACTGTTCAGACTTCGTGCTTTTCTTTTCAGATTTGGTCAATGATAAACGGTCTCTTTCAGATTCTTGTACAGCTGTTGTTACTGACATGTACTTAATTGCTGTATTTGAGCACCTCCGTTCTCATCCTCACATCAGCCATATAAGCTAGGACATGTTATTAGCCTCAGGGTGCAAAAGAGAGGCCAAAAGGCTTAAGTGACTTTGCCATGGTCCCAGTAAACCTCTGGTCTCTGAGGTCCTAGACTAATGCTTTCACCGAAAGAACTGTCCTTCCACATTATATAGTATCTGTGCATACTTAATAGTTTCCTTCATGACTGTGAGACTAGAGTACTGACTCCCATTTTTTTATATTAGGTTTCCAAAAGAGTCGATTCCTCTCCATTGCAAAGGAGAAATTGAATGTATTTAAACAGAATTAATTGAAAATAATGTAAGTAATCCTGTGAAAGACAGTATCTGTTCTCTTTTTTCTTAGGTTGTCACTGAAATTTATTAAGGAAGATGGATGATACCTTTGTTGAAGGAAGAAGGAATGCATTCAAGAGGGGAGAAAATTCCTTGTAAGCAAATGAATTATCTTCTGGGGAGAAAAGCTTCTAGATTCAACATGAGGTAGAGGTAGGAGCATACAGGAACTGGGCGCTGGGGAACTGGTGGCTTACAAAGCAATGGTGACAACAGTGGGGAGCATGCAGTCAGATCACAGAAGTAACAAAACCTTTCTTTTTGAAGCACTGGAGTGGTTTGTGAAGCTGTAACTGATTCACAGAGTAACTGAAACACAGTCTGGAAGTAAATGCTTGTAAGGACACAGTATAGACCCTTTATTTTTGTCCTCTGACATAGTTTTCTCAGGGAAAAAAAAAAAAAAAAGTGTTACAGAATTGGCTTTTGAGTATAAAAGATGTTCAGTCTTCACAAGACACAAAATATGAGAAAAAACCCAAGGCAGATCCATCTCAAACCTCTTGATGACTCAGAGTACGATTATAAGAACATAATCCTGGTTTTGTTACTATTAAATGGTGAAAGTATATTTTATCAAGATTTGTATCCCCCAATTTGGACAGCCTCTACATAAGACAGAATGGCTACAAAAAGCTGTTGTGGCTGCGCAAAAAAGAAACAGAGAAATTACCCTGGAGAATTTGTCTAAGAAGGCACAGTAAACATTGCAGAGTGGAGAGGAGATGAGGGGTGGTTTGTTAAAAAAAGCTGGTAACTTAGCTATGGGAAATCCAGTATAACGCCATTCCATGCAGAGGCTAAGAAATGTCTACCTATTACAAAGTTAATCAGGCAAAGTATTTTGAACGCCTTTAAACCAGTCCAGTCCCCTTGGACCACACCGTTGTTGTGAGTTTTCTGGTAAGAGAGTTGCTGCAAAGCCTTGCTCTGGTATGTCATATATTATCAAGACAAAGTCTGATGCATGTCCTGATTAGAGAGAAATCCTTATTCTAAGCTCCATTTAAACGCATCTTCAAATCCCAGTTTAAAAGCTTTTCTTCCTAGGGATAAACATAAGTACATCTTTATGTCTCTTTGATGAAGGGTCATTTTTTAGGCATTAGAATTAAAAAAAATAAATTATTTCTGCTTTGTTCTGAAACATCACGTGAAAAGACTGTTTTCTGTTGGTATTCTGATCATTGACTTCAGAGTGGTTTCTGAGGCCTGAAGATGTAACAGCATATGCTTTTAATATATCTAATATATAACTAATCCTCAGATTGCCCTCATGCTCTCTCTTTTCTAATTATGCTTTCTTCTGAAGTGCTTCCAAGTGAAGCAGATGTAAGTTTATATTGGATATATTCTTGGTTCCTTAGTTTTTACTAGTTCTGGCCTTTTATTCACTAGGTCTTATCTTAAATTAAAATCTTACAATCTGATGAAGAAAAAGAACTTATTTTTCCCTCTGTGATCATGGGCTTCACTCACTGCTGGCTCCTGAGGCTGATAGGCACCACAAGCACACTCTAAGGAAATTTTTGGAAGGATTCTTT
This sequence comes from Falco naumanni, assembly GCF_017639655.2. Taxonomy (NCBI): domain Eukaryota; kingdom Metazoa; phylum Chordata; class Aves; order Falconiformes; family Falconidae; genus Falco; species Falco naumanni. Next base: position 116,407,072 of record NC_054055.1, read on the forward strand.
AACAGAGACCACTAACTAGCTCTAAAAGTGTAAGAACACCAAGAGATTTAAGACTTCAGGATCATTAGGAAGACCTTGCATAGGGAACTACACATATTGAAATAAGATGATAGAAAAATAAGGCAAACTGGGGCAAAAAAGACATTAGAAGCCCAAGAAATTTCCACGTAGAACCTATTGCCTGTAAAGTTCTAGAGAGTGTTTGTTGCAGAAACAAGTTATGGATTTGAAGGTGCTGAGCGCTGGTGAACTCCTGTGTAAATGGTGGGAGTTGCACAGCCCAAACCCAGACTAAATGCTAGCTCAGTGTCTGTGCCTGTCATTTTCTAAGTCTTCAGAGGTAGAAAGCTAATAGGAAATGCTATCAAGTAGCTTAGCATCGGTTACCTGCAGGTGGATGATAGAAATCTGACAGGGGACCTTAAATGGGAGGCATGTATTCTGAACTTGGAGCCCACCAGCACACCAATTGCTATCTCAGAAAAAAAAAAAAAAAAATAAATCAAGATGACCTTTACATTTAAAAACCTAGAGGTTTATGTGTCAATTGCAAGTCTGAAAATCTATATTCCTCCAGTGAAAAAAAAAAAAAAACCAAACCCCTATATTATTTGCTTATGTAATTTCTCTCTCTCTCTTTCTTTTTTTTTTTTTTTTTTTCCTTATAGAAGACTGTGTACGTTTTTAAGGACTGTGTATCTGCACTATAGGGAGAAAGCCATCTATTGCCTTTCTAATATTTTTGCATTGTAATGATGTTTAGTAACAGTTTGAAGATTACAGTTAGAAACTTAGCCGGTTAGTAGCCAACGCTGTAGTGTAAGTTAAATTCATTGCAGCCTAATTTCCATGTGTCTGCTTGCACACTGCAGTCCAGTTTGGTAAAAAGTTGTCTTTCTTAGAGTGAAGTTTGAAACACCGCCTGACAGTGATGTCACAGGAAAGAAAAGTGTAGCAAAGCTGTGTCACCGTTCCTTATGGGGGTGCATCAAAGGGAGGCTTTGGACTATGATAAATTATTGTTTAACAATTGAAGGAGTGACATACTCTCCAGGAAGAATATATTTCTTGATTTGTAATTAAGCTATAAGAAAAAGTAGAAATCCATACTGCACTGAACACACACACCATACACATGCATTTTAATCACTTAATCTCACTTCTAAAGGTGTCATTCAGGATTGTAGGGATTTTGTGTTTGCAGTTAGGGGGTAGGAGGCTTAGTTTAACATGAAATGTCCAATAAATAATCTTGGTTTTTAAGGGTAGAAAAGAGTTTATCCTTTCATTCAGATATTTATTCTATTTAAATATATTAAGTGTGTACAGGATTATAAAGGATTTATTTTTTGAACATGTGATTGTTCTGAAGTGATTTACTGAAATTTCCATTTGAAATTATTCTCATAATAATAAATTTGAATTCTGCTGGTCAGTTCTAACATAAAGATTCACAAATGCTATTAAAGAATTTTCATAGTTCTTACAGTTAGATCATAGATGTATCCAAGGAAAATAATGCCCATATTCTTCATTAAATGTTGGGGTTTTCCCCAAGATATACCATAAAACTGATTTTCCTATAACTGCATTGATGCAGCCAAAGGTATGAATATGCCTAAGATTGCTTGAGCATTCATGGTGAATCATACGAATACACTAAGTAAAAGAGAAAAGAAGTGACATTTTTCAAGGGAGTTCCTTTCAGAACTGTGAAGTAACTAAATTATTTTGGTTGGGAAGTGAGGAGACCATGTTGCTAGTTACCATTGAAACTTACAAGGAATTAGATTGTGTCCAATGAATGATTATTTTTTATCAACGTATTTGCTGATAGAATGTAAGTGTAATTTGCCTTTGTCTTAGACTACTACCAGAGGCTAAAATACTAGGCTCACACATTCACCATTGCCTCACACACACACACACCTTTTTTAATTTGTTCTTAGTTATTTTTCTTTTTTTAAAAAATACTTTTTTAAAAAATACTTGATCTTTTGCACAAGTATTGTGTATGGATTGAATTGCAAGGTGGAATCATATATTCCACTTATGATGTAGAAGTGTGCTATTTTCTTTAAAATAGAGGGGTGTTATACTTCATAATTTTTCAATATTGCCTGTAGACTAAAGCCTGTAAGAGCTAGAAATGCCAGAAAGAGAAGGCTGCATTCTTTGCATGTGATACAAATGTAAACTTTCATCCTAAAGTTTATGCATCTATGTTCACACGCATTTAAAAAAACTTGCCATTTGAGGCCTTTGTCAACACCAAATAACTGTCGCGTGATAAATACCAGAAGTTTACTAATTTTAACTTGTAACACTTGAGGATAACAAGCACGGTATTAGCTACGGGAAGTATTGAGCCAGAAGCAACTCTTACTGCTAATTGAGAAGTCTGGCTGTTGACCAAAGGCTATTGTTAATACAGCCCCAGGCGTAGTTTTGTAATTGCAAGGAGTGAAAACACCTTGGCACTAACAAAAACTACCTTTAAAGATCCTCACCACTATTTATAGATATTCTCTTGGATGTTGCCTCGGTTGAGCAGTAGCAAACTTAAATTGCCCTGATTTAAGGAGTAAGGAAGAAAAGCTCCTGACTGAAAATTATTCTGGATTCTACCTATGAAATCATGCCTGCCAGGACTCTTGAATATGTTCACCAAGTGGTCTCCCTGCTTGTTAAAATGCCTTTTGTTCAAACAAGCTCTTCTCCTCGTTCATCAATATTGCCCACAGCTCCCCACTGCTTAAGTTTTATGTGTGCATGCTGTCCAAACGGGGGCTGGATTCTGCTACTTTTCGTCATTCTCAGCGATCCCTTGAAATAAAATTGAACTGAGGTAATCAGCTCTTACAAGGTCTCATCCTAAAGCTAAGACATTTGGGTTGACTGGGATAGTAGCTGAACTTTGAAGCGTTTATATGAATCCTTTGAAGTTTGCCCGGCATTATTAGTGGCATGTAAAATCCTTCAAAGCCAGATGCAGCCATTTTCCTGACACAGAGTTGGAACTTCCAGAGGCGTACTAAATTGGCATCAGTGAAACTACTGTCACCATGGCAGAAGTCTACATGAATAACACTGTCAGAGTCCAGCCCTATTTGAGTTTATAAATATAATTGCAAACGCATAAAGCCAGATACAAGTCAAAATCTAGCTGAGGGAGGATGCGGGTATCGGATAAAGAGACAAGCTGGCACAGGAAAAGAAGGAATGCTGTGCCAAATGGAGTAACTAAGAAACAATAGTGTCCTTCTCAATCAATGATATTTAGCAGAAGAAGAATGAATGAGAAATTTCTGCAGCATTAATCATGCTTTTTCCCTGCTAGGGAGTTGCTCATTCAAGGACTGACCCCTTGTCTGGCATTGTGTAAAGTGTGATATTGTTAATTAAATACCAGCCTCTTGAATGTGCTGGGCCCTTCAAATTAGCCTATTAGCAGTTTAACACAATTAGATGAATTAAAACGAGCATCCCTGCTTGAATTAAGACAGCATTTGTTCCTTCTTTGTAGCTCTTTTTGTTTCTGGAAATACCCATTTCTCAGCTGTTTTAAAATGATGTTTTGGTTTGACATTGCAAAGGCTGCCCTGGCTTCTCCAGCCCAATTCTGCCATTCTCACTGGGGGTGAATAATCCATCCCCCCTGAACCTACCCCTGCGACTAACAGGAGCTGCTCATCTTGAGCCAAGTACTGCTCTACAGAGTTGAGGTGACCAAATGGGATCCTTGCTGAAATTACATTTTACAAACGTTCACAATGTGGAGTTTTGGTGGGTGAGATTGTGAAGCGGTTTTGGTGAAATTTTTGATTAACATGACTTCTTGCGGAAACCCTTACCTACAGAGCCCCTAGCAGTCAGCATGCATTATTAGTGGAAGTAGGCTCCAAGACATAGATGTTTGGAAAGATAAAGTTGGAAAAGGCAAGTTTTGTGTTCTTATTTTGTCTTTAAAAATCCAATCAAAACAAAAGCCTAAATAACACTTCAGATGTGATAGGTTAATGTCGCTCTGTCACCCTCCCGTCTAAATTATTTGAATGTGTAGGCAGGATGGGGGTGGGGGGCGTGGGTGGTTGCATGTGATGTAACCCAAGGAAATATTCCTTCAAGAGACTTTGAATATGCAGTAGCTAGCATTCAAAAAGCGACAGATTTTACACAGCAATTCTTGGCAGCTTGAGTGTGATAAATAAGCTGGCTCAGATTTGATATGAGCTTTTTTTAAAAACTTGGTTTCTGTCAATACAGATACTGCCATCTTAGCCATATCCATCGGAAGTACACTTTAAAAGTGGACAAGATTATAAAATTAAAGTCATCTAAAAGCCAGCTGTTGCTTGTATGGAAATTGCTAAGAACGGCTTGTAGCTAGTAACTCAGCGTAGAAGACAAGTAAACCACTAGTAATGAGGGAAGGAGCATACTCATGCCTTTCAGCAAATACTATACATAGAGATAACTTCACAAAAAATTTACTGATGCTTCTCATCACCAGGGCATAGGCTTCTGCCAAAAAACTTTTAGTTTACCATACTAGATCTTAGAGCTGTACCCTTTGAGCAAGTGGGAGTTCTGCCAGTCCTTACAGGCTAGATCAGGCTGTCCTTGGACCAATGCAGGTGCATACTCAAGTTCAGTCAAGCTGTTTTGCAGAGACCAAGTAGAAAACCCCATGCGAATTTTTGGTATGCAAGGTAAGACAAAGCTGCAGCAGTCTTCACTGTTCATTGTGCTTTTCTTCCTCCAAACGTGAAATGCTAAAATTGTCAATTATTCTAGAATGTGGCCACTTCTTTAAAGAACTGATAGCTATAAGGCAGGTTATGTGATCAAAGTAATGGACAAAAGTGCAGTTCAAAGAGGTTTTTTTCTTTAGATACTGGCTAAAATTTTATTTTAATGTCTGGTGAACGCTGAGACTCACATAATGCTACTATAAGCACCTGAGGAGTTATGCACTCTAATTTGTACATCTTTATTGTCTTCCTTGTCATACTACATCTGAGACATGAGTGTCTACAGAAAGCAGAGATCATTTTAGAGAACTGATGCTACAGCAAACCGAGCTTTTTTGTGGATTGCTGAAATCATATGAAAATCTTACTACATTTTATCTTCAGAACTCCTGGAGTTATGACTGAATGAAGTTTGAATCCTGTATCCAATAAGCCTGTTATCTTCTATGAATTAATAGCACAGATAAATATATCCTTTAATCCTCATTTTGTTTAATATTGTATATTCTACTCATGAGCTAACTCACTATGAAAATATCTTCCCTGAACTTCAAAACATTGAAAAATACATGGTCTGTCTCCCTCCCTTTCCCTCCCACCATATATAGGTGTATAGATAAATATATTTACGTAAAAAATACTGGGGTTTGTTATTTTTATGACAGGAAATAATTGCACTTTAGGGTTTGTTTTCTTAATTGTTGGTTGCTCTGTAAACAAATGATAGGAAACTGGTCAGCAGTAACAAACTTATGATCTAACAGACAATATGAAAGAAGTAACTGATTCTACCTGGACTAGAGTTCTCTTGGAAAATGGCTGGCTTAAGCATAACTTACACTTTAGCATTTTTAGGATGGTTGAGAAGTGTTAATTAATAAGAAAATTATTCTTAGATAATTTTGATTTTCTTTAGGAGACCTTTGTTAAATTTACATGACTCAGCTGCAAATCCTTATTCTACAGCTCATTTATTTCACCTTTCCACCTACTGGCCTCATTCTTCCATCAGAGTACCATTCTGATGCACACTTATCTCTAATTCTTATAAGAATAGAAAATGCACTATAATACCTCAAAAATTAAAGGCAGAGTAGTTCAAATTCCAGCCCACTCCTTCTTCCCATATAATAGGGGTATGAGATGTTCAGACTGTGATCCTATATATGTTTTAGATATATCTCAGAAAATAAGGTTCCCAATTTTGCTTAAAAACTTGTTCTCAGATATTTTTTAATGAAAATGCAGGAAGGTTTTGGTTGAAACCCCAGTTCTAATTCCATCATCTTTCTTAAAAATCTTTGTATTAAGTCTTTTATTCCTGTGATTAATTAAAGGTTACTTCATAATTAGTCAAGTTTTATTATTATAGTATATATAATTATATCCGAAGTTCAGTAAATATAATGCAAGTGAACTAAGCTCTAAAGCTGGCTTTCAATCACAGAAAATATTTTGCTGATGTCCCGGGCGTAAAGGCTGAAGGTTTTGTCTTATTCCCAGGTTTATACACAGATTTATTTTTTTTCTAGAGAAGGCTTTCAGAACATTGCCTGAAATTTGACTTCACTTCGTAGTCCACTTTTTTACTTCCTTTCACATTATCTGCAATTTGATTTTCCTATAGCACCTTCTACATACAATGTAATCTACTAGTGGTACAGCTGTTTTCAGAGCATCTGATTCAGTCAGGCTGACAGTACTTTAATTGTTAAATATTTCTCTCAAGTGTAGTACCATTTTAATGGAAACTGCCATACCAAATAGTGACAATGACAGGCAAACAATACAGACAAATCTATAATAACAACAGTTTCCCTTATCGCAAGCATTACAAGCAAACGCCTAGTTAGAAAACAAATATTAAAAATGTGAGAGAGCAGTAAAAACTGAATAGGAAAATCAACAGTCTGAGAAGTTATGAGATGGGACAGAGGCTGAAGGGTTAGATTATTGTTTAACATGCTAATAAATATTTCTGTTCAGTATTAAACTAGTGAACGTTTCCCATGCTTAAGGCAAGGTTAGGCATAAACTGATAAAACGCTCAGTATTTGCATATGTTTTAACTGACGATGGATGCGATGCATGGTTGAATGTCTGTCATGCCCAGTAGCTAAATCGGTCACGGTGCCAAAGCATAACTACTCAATAGCAGTTGTCTCAGACAACAGCTCATTATCTTGTTCTAAAACACTAAACTTCAGTCATTAAGCATGGGGTAAATGGAAGAGAACCAAAATACAGTAAAGATGCTTAAGGCATATGGCTGTATATTAAACAGTTTTCTTAGATCAGAACTGAATGGTAAATATCCATCCGTATTGATATATTGTGCTATTGTACAGTAAGAAAAAATTGTCAGCTCTAGATACAGTGAGTAGGAAAGACCTGTTCCCAAAATCAAAGCTCTAATCTATATATTCTGGGTTGATTTGCCTCTTAAGCAAGAGGACATCTTTCCTTTAGAAAGGGATTCTTAGCTGTCAAAACCACCTTAAATACTAAATACGGAACTCACTAACTTTTGGTTAAATCTGTATTGTGACACCATAGGTATAACATGTTGGAGTAACTCTAGATTCTAGCAGTGCCCTAAGATACGGATGTAAAGTGGATTAGAAATTGAAGAAGTGCTTTCACTTACCTCGCATGGTAACACTGGATCAACATCACAGACTCTGTCAGCAGTACAAAGTAGAATTAAAAGTGTTGCTTTAGCCCCTATTATCAAGCTGATAAATTGCAGGGGACATAGCTTGATTTACCAGCTATAGCCTTTCTCCCCAAATCTTTGAGGATGAATGTACAGTAATTGTACTATACTGTCCAAAAAATAAATACTGAATGCTTATATTTGTCTACAACAAAAATCATAAACAGAATATTGATGATATTGGAACTGGAAAACAATTTCTGAATGAAAGCTATCTGTAAACAGTAGAAAGTAAAATTTTAAATTTAATTTCCCCAAAATGGGATTGAAGGGGAGGATGTATGTCCCGAAGTTTCATATGAAGGACAGGAACACAAGTACTATTCGGTCTTGCTTCTACTCTTGAAATCATAACAGTTGGTAGTGCTTTGTTATTGTCTGGCTTATACCAGGTTGTGGCTCTGTTTCAAGGAAAGTGTAAGTGTATATAGAGAAGATAAGTGCGTATTAAAACATCTTTAAGCATTGACGTACATGTTGACCTTACAGTCACTCCAACAGAACTAAATAAACAATATTAAAAATATTTTACAAATATTAAATTTAGTTTCAAATTTAAGTAAATTAAACACGGTTAGAAGACCGTTGTGTTCTTTTTCCATTAATCTATGCAGCATACTTGTTTCAGCAATGAGAAACAGAAAAATAAGGTTGGAATACATTAATATTTCAGATATTGTTCTTGAAAACTGCACATTATTTGCTGGTTATGAAAGTCTTGAAGTCTGTGAACAAAGACAACACTTAAAAAAACCTGGACAAATATTCAGATGTGTGTTTCAAAAAGTCCCACATCCCTATATAATCTACCAATCTGTAAAATAACCAGTATAGCACAAGTTAAGGTGAAAAATAATTACAATAATGTCACCATTATAGAGGTCAGCTCTGAAGAAATTGATGAGATTAAAAATTAGAATATATAATCATCTTGTCAATATTATGATTTTTGCAAATATTTCATGAACAGAAATAGATAAAAATGAATATAATTTGTACAATGAGTAAAATACATATAAAATATTAATTATGAATTTGTCTCAAAGGCTTTCCAATACCTTGACGTGAATTCTAAATATGTGGTAAGACTAATGAAAACCAATGGCTGTATGTGTATAGAAATCTTCTGTGAAATGCTTTTGCTATATTTTGATGCAAGTATATTTTCTTCTGTGAATTATCTCTGATGTACCACTGGGACAGCATCACTGAGAGGTATAATAATTTGCAGGAGTAAAAAATACTAAAGGTCAGGGTGTAGAAAGAAATCTATATCTACTTTTTTCCTTCTCCTTTATAAACACTTCATACATTTATGCCTGTACAAAACAGACCACAAATTGGGAGCACTTTTAATATTAAAATGAGTACCTGTGGTAACTTGCTAAGAAGTACTAGGAGCTGCCCTGGCCAAACCAGGGCAACTTTTTTCTTTTTTTTTTTCTTTTTTTTTTTTCAATTGAATATACCAGTAGAGCTGGTATTACAATATAAAGAAATGAAGAACAAAATATTTAGAAAATCAATGTTTTAAAGACTCTGTGGTGTCCCTACTCTACCTTGTAGCCAGAGAAGACACAATCCATTTAGGATAATATAGACAAGGGTAAGGGAAAATCACATTGGAATATGATGGCCAGAAGGATTTTGTTCGTAAATAATGAGTCATTTTAACATAATTATATTGCCACTGCCATACTTTTTTGGCTCATGTTAGGTATATATGTCTTTCTTTTTAAATGGCTTATAACTAGCAGTAAATCTTCAAGTAACATCCTATGACTGATGAATAATGGATTCTTGGTGATTCAGCTAGTTTTAAAATGCATGTCTGAAGTGTATTATGCAAGAAGGTTTTGGTTCCCTGTTATAGCCAAAGTTCTACTTCTAAAATTAAAAGTAATTTTAAGTGCAACTATCACGCCACCTTTGTGTTTGTGGGACAAAACATCTGCCGGGGCAGTATATTCCTGAGACTGTACTGCCTGTTGGAATGGCTTATTTCCATTGTGTCCTAGACTTTTATTAAAAGTTTGAGTGTTTTGGTAATATATAAACAAACAAAAAAGATTCTGTAGTAACTAAGATAAACATTTCCCAGGAACGAGTCTTACAGAGTCAGCAAATTAATTACCCAGAACAAAAAGTATTAGTAGGGATATACTGCATGATAATCTAATTTCATGACTGTTACCTGTTACATTTGTATATCCGTGTCAGTAACGGAAAGCCTACAACAGCTGAATGATGCTTCTCCTTTGCAATGCCTTGGGAAAGTGTTTGGTTAATCATCCTCATGACAGCGTGCAGGACGTAACCACGAATTATTGTGCTATCTTGTGTAGATTGTAGTAAAACTAAGATAGAAAATAAAAAAAAGACATGCTTTAACTGCCAGAAAATCTGTCAGGACTTGAAGGTAGAAATCCTATCTTCCTGATGGCATAGTTGATCAACTGCATATACAGCGTCACTGAAGAACAACAGAAGACAGGTCAGTGACATGGAAGAAAGTCAATTCAAACATAAATTTACACTTGAATCATGTGTGTCAAGACAGGTGTTCTGGTAATTTTTCTCACTGCTGAATAATGGTGTAAATCCTCAGACACCTAGCACAAATGGGAGTTGCCTTGCCTTTTGGATGACAGATGAGAATACCACGAGTGTTGAGAATAATAACTGGTAAAGCTACGAGTCCCTATTTTTCATCTGAAACTAGGCAAGGAACAGCATAGCACGTGTTTCTGTAATGCACATCACCAAACTGCTTGTGAAAGGTCATTCTTTCCTGTTTCAGTCACACTTAAAGTGTTCTGAGGGAAGCCAATGTAAGATTTCAGAGGTACAACAGCCCAAATAGCTTCCTTGCTCTTCTGCTTTCCAATTTTGTGTGTTACAGCCCTTTCTCACCATGTTTACCATCTCCTAGAATTGTATTGCACACCTTACTACAGAGTGTATTTTCAGGGGAGCGCAAGTACTATCTACTGACTTTAAATATAGAAGCAAAGCCTTATGTTTGTTACATTTAAAAAGAAAAAAGTTAAAAATTAGAGAAAATACTCCAAAGAATGATATTTAGAAGCTCAAAGTGTAGCGATCTCAAGAAAAAAAATAAAATTAAATGTTCTTTATTTTTTAAATGTCTGGTTAATTTCAAGGCAATTTCTGAATTCTAAAAAGTCCAGTTCCTAATTCTGAAGTGTTCAGGACTGGCAGTCCATCCTACCAATATTATCATTAAAACGTCTTACTGGGTCACCTCATCTGTGGCAGCTACTTGCATGTTTCTATGATAAGATTAAAGCTCTTGTACTTAATTCCATTTCATTCTCTTGCTTGCTTTCTTATTTTACCCACACTTCTCATCCAGACGTACAGGAATGCTCATCTGTTTGTGTTGGAATAATTGGAAAACTTAGAAAGTTTGTATTTAAGTGGCTGTTTCTTTTTCCTTCCACAATGACTGTTCAAATGTAAAAAATAACTTTCATACAGTGATCTTGAATTTGTTCTTTTTATGGCATGGATTTCAAAAGCTGAGAAACTAAGATCAAACCAAATGAAAGCACCCATATATTAGAATAATCAAAACACAGTGTTATTCAGTTGTTCTGTTCATCAAATCTCTTGTTAGTAATACAGGTAAATACCTACAGTACATCTGGCATTCTGTTTCCCTCCCCTGAAAAATTTCTTAATTTTTATGCCCCACCCCCATCCCCCTGTCTCTTTTGGGGGAACTTTTCTACCATGGCTTTCTCTGTTACCTGCTTTATGATTCTTTAATTCTCTTCACCTCTTTTTTTGTCCCTTTAGCAGATGTTTCTTTCCTGTGCCCAAATTCTGGTCGCTTCTCCTTTCCATTTTTCATTTGTTTTCTCTCTCTCCTGCTGGCAGACAGATGGGGGACGGGCTGCTTGGCACTGAAAATGTTATGGAGAGGTTTAGTTCCCATCCCACTATGAGAACAGGCTGTTCCTGTGATATTTCTTTGCAAATAGAAGGAGAATGCTCTGGAGTACCAAATGGCACCTTTCTGGGACTGCTCTATTTTCATGACATTCTGAAAAGTTCTCGAAGATGTTCGTGGAAAAATTTGATATGGGACTGACAGCCAGGATTTGAGTCCTTTTGTCTTCCACATATTTACTAATGTCATTTACCAAGTACTTGATCTATTCATCATTTTTCTTTTTGGATGATGCTTTGAAAGACAAGTGTGAAAGAATAGTTGGCTTGTACTCTCCCAGTATAAGCCGAGTTCTCAAAACACAAAATGTTCTTTCTAGCAAGAAAGAATACTTACTGTATGTGTTGAACTAGAACACTATCTAAACATACATCAGAGGCTCATCTCATATGCTGCTTTTATCTGAGCAGCCTGGCACTACAGCCATACCATTAACGTGCATCACTGTAATCAGAAACATAGTATGCAAAACTTCTGCCACTTTTGAAATGGTTTATAAAACAAGATGTGGATTTTTTTTAAAAAAAAAAAAGTTCATATGAGCTTGACTTGAAAACTAAAATACAACTCAGTTCTGAAATACTTGTTCACAGTTACAGTTGACTTTTCCAGCTGAAGAGATACTGGTAGATATCCTTCACCTAGGAGGATTTCATTACCTGCAGCTACTTGTTTCTGAGCTTTCTAACCTTACGTGTTTGGGAAATAAGGTCTTAGCTCTCTCATTAAAATATAGGTTAGAGAAATTTTGACAAAATATCCTTCCCTGAAGGGAAAAAATCCAAAGAACGAATCTACAAACAGCATCACATTCGTTCTGTTTTTTATGAGCAGCTTAAATCTTCTTGTGGAGATTGAAACATTGGGTTTGTATGACCTTTGAAAAGTTGAAGTTCAATAAGTTAAAAGCCTTTATAATTCCAATAGACTGAAGTACTCTAAAAACAAGGATGACTTTATTATTTGTATTTCCTTTAATCATGCAGTGGTAATTTTCTGTTCAGGATGGGGTTTGAAATGGTGAGGCCTGAACTTACTTTGTTAAAATAATTGATTGAATTGGGAAATAAGGAAGGAGAATTTGTCATCTTGTGTCTTATGACTCATTTAACTTGTCATATCTACAATTGTCATGTGTGCAACTCTAATCGCTTTGAAAGCAGCACTGTAAGACAGCACCTTGAGGCAGATCGGTAGTTAGGAGCTGGGAAAGTCAAAACAGGTTCCTTCCTTCTGTATTCTGCAACAAATGAGTTTGGAAATACTCACTGATAGATAACTTGATAGATACAAGTTACAGAGAGTTGACATTCAGAGTCTGAAACATCTTTTGGTCTCTTTGCAATTACTGCCAATCATCTTAAATTTCTCCATAATTTTGGACACAAAAATTTGACTGGAAAACAGGGTCTTAAATCCCTTAGGAAATCTGTTTGTTTTCCTGAGGAAATTTGAGGTTTGTGTTTCTATTTGATAAAGAATTTTGGATCTGTTTTTCAGGAGCTTAGTCTTCCTGTTCAGTTTTTTTTTGAGGATGTGAGTGGAGAGGTTAAAAGGTTGGTTTTGCAAACTAAAATTCATCTGAAATTCCAAGCCTTCAGGATCTAAACCTGTGCAGGGCTAATTACTATGGCTATGCAAAAAAGTCATGCCTGTATTTTTCTTCTCTCATCAATATAAATCTATTCTACTCTTCAGTAATTTGGATGCCAGGACTACAAAATCTTGGACATGATGTTGTGACATGTATAGCGACTCAGCTAATTGCATTTTAGAATAGAGAGTACTAGATGGTGGGCCATCATGTTTATTTTGGTGGAAAATCCTACAGAAGATGCTGTATAATGTTTCTCTATTTGTTTTATTTTCCTTCAAACAGTTCAACCATTGAGTGAAAAGCAAGAGGCAGGCAAGCTGTTACAGGAACAGTCTACGATGAAGAAGGAAGGAATATTTGTGTTGAATGGATGAAACAAAGGTAGAACAAAAGTAATGTTTTATCAAATTTATAGTTAGTTATGAAAATATAATGTCATATCCCTAAAATCTGTATGTGCCGTTCCAATAGTTGACTTTGTGCATTGATTTAAAGGATGGTGATAGATTAAGGTGTCTGCAGTATTAAGGACATCTTTTTCCCCTCTTTGTGTTTGAAATGAGCCTGAGACCGGCCTGGTGAATGAGTATTCAATTACCAAAAGAATGTTTTAAGGCTTTTAACCATGTCGGAGTTCTAAATGACTACTCTATTGAGTAATTTGAAATACGGAGGTGACTGCTAATGGTCTAGGAGATTTTCATGTCTAGGGCGTTGATACCCTAAATTTCAACTTCATAGTGAATAGACGCGAATATAGCTAAAAAAAAAGTGGTTTGTATAAAATTTCTAGTCTTAGTTGTTCTAGTCTAAAAGTCTCCCCAAAACCAACAACCACCCTTCCTCCTAGTGGCTGATATTCCTAAACTAACAGCTCCTCATTTAAAATTAGAAAGGTTTTATACTTTTCATTTTTCATTACGTTTCTTAATACTAGTATGTATCTTAAAAAATTTGCATTGCTTAGCATTGTTGGTCTCCACATTTTTCAGGGCTTGTGAATAAATCATGTAGGGGAGATAGTTTATTCATTTAGCTGGTGTTTAAGAAAGGATGGATTATTTCCTGGCTATCAATTTTACTATAATTTCAGTGTATTTGCTGTTAAAAACAATGTCACAGACAGCTAAAGCCAAAATAAATACATATATTTAAGTACCCTTTGACATGATTTTTAGAACCTAAAGATGTCATTTGCAAAGGAAAGTCCTTTACTGTGAACCTTATGATAGAACTTGAGTTTGGTGGCCTTTGTACAAAAGTTTCATCAGGATGCTACTTTAAAAAAGTGTAATAGGAACAGTTAAGTGTTGGTGATTCATTCTTTTGAATATAATGCCTCAGAATGAGATAAAGCATCAAAATGCTACAGTTTAACCTACCGCTTTGACTACTTAATAATGCAGATTCCAGTCTTAGTTGGAAGGCATTAATCTCAAAACACAGGGGTCTTATGCGCTGACTGATATAATTTACTATGCAAGAATGGGACGTTGGTGCTGCCTGTGAGTACATACCATAATTCACTTTGCAGAGATGTATGCTGAAGAATACATAATACAAGCTCTTCCCAATGAATAGCTGCTCCCAAAGCCAATGTGAAGTTAACATTAAAACCAGAAGCTGTTTAGGTGTATGATTTGTATGCTTTGCTGTGCAATGATAGCCAAGGACACTGCTATTGTTAAGCTCAAACAATGAGGTCAAGTCATATCTTCCTTTCCTATTTCTGCTCTAAACTCCCTGTAGAGACCCTTGTGTTCACTTGGTTTGCATTTAGAAGGCTATTATTTTCAATTCTGCGAGATACACATCAAACTTGCATTCAAGAGTGTCATAAAAAAGCACACCTAGTGGGTTCCTCCCCCCTCCCCCCCACCAAACACTGAATAGTCACAGAAGTAAACCAAATCACTTTATATTCCCAACTTAACTCCTGATTATTATTTTTTTCCTGTTGCCTACCATCTCTGAAATTGCCTATATTTAGATCCATCATCATTAATACAGAAGCTGAAGCTCCTCTAACTTGCTTAGGAGGAAGAGTTGTTTCTTCACAGAGATCCTTGCTCATGGAATCTAATCCGATCCACAGGATCAATCCAGAACTAATAAAACCTATCTGTATGGCTTACATGTCAGACTTTATCAAATCTGAGGCTTGCCTGCCAAGGATATACTGTGCAGACATAATACAAGACAGTTATTGCTTCCCTAACTAGTTTCTTCTTCGATGGAAAAATGAAACGATGTATGCCACTTCCTAAGACGCACTATCTCCAACTAGAAAATTATAACACAAGCACACATAAAACATTATCACTTAAAATCCTTGAAACACATAGTTGTTGCAGCAGTATTTCACAGGACAGAAGGTCAAAAAGACCTCAGAGCCCAACCCTAACCAATTCTTCAGCCTTTAAACTCCTAGAATCCTAAGGATTTAAGGAATACAATAAATTAGACCCTGAAGGGTAAAGAGCCGATAGTCTTAACCAGCTAGCTTGGAGCTGGTGGACAATATTATATAGAATTTTAAATTGAGAGAACCTTCAAACATAAGCAACTTCCTCTTGATGTGGTTGAATCTAATAGAGTATGCCTCTGTTACACAGAAATAATTGCTGTGCTTTTAAATTTAAAAATTTCTAGACAACATTCAGAAAAACATCTTAGTAACCAATTTCATATCCTTTCTTATGATTTTATCGTTGTAATGCACTAGACAGACAATAAACCAGAAAAAGCTCCTGACATCACAGAGCCTTAGGAGGCTTTTGAATCTCTGTCTGCAAGGTCCGAGGCTCGATCATTGCTGGGAGTTTGCTGATCCATTTTATAGTTTTCAGGGATTAACTCTGTTTTTGTTTTATTAAACCTGCTTGTGCTGGGTCAGCTCCTGCACTTCCAAATGATCCAGTTCCATATCCTTCTGAAGACTATTAAATGCATGTTCTAGCAACTATATGTGTATTTTCCAAATAAGAAAAGCTATTTGGGAACAGCGTACCAGTAAGTATAATGAAATGACTGTAGAAAAGTGAGAATCCTGGCAGTGCTTTTTGATGCTCAGGGAAATCTCTATACCTCTTCCACAGCCTTTCACCACACTTTGTCAGCTTGGCTGTAAGCTTCCTGGCTACCAGCATCCTGAGGTGGGGACATTTAGGGGACAGTTGCTGGACAGAGCTGCTGTGTTGGTGGGCAGCTACACACCTCTGCCAGCCAGCTGCCTGCCCTTACTTCTGCCACTTCTGCATCTGCAGGCTTCTGATAGGCACAAGGCTATCCTCCCACCTTGCTCCACTACCTGTGCTACCGCGGTCCTAGGCGCTTGCCCTAGCTGCACTGAGTTTTACCTAGAAGTGGCTTGGCTATTGCCCAGCCATGTCATTTGACCAACGAGAAAAGGCTGGAGGGCTATCCTCATCCTCATGAGGTATCCTTCACACAAACATGCACACACTCTCTTCTAAGGATATCTCTCTCTCTCCCATCATTTAAGGCTATGAGGTGGAAGAAAATAAAATAACTAACTCCATGCAAGACAATGCAATTACCTCGTGCTGTCAGGAGTACAGCTGAGGAAGAACAACAAAGCCTCCGTTCTAGTACAGGACAGTAAGTTTCCCTTTGCTGCTGGAAAAAGCACAGAGGTAACATTTTGGAGACCAGTTTACATCTCTTATGATCATTCCATCCCAATTTGTTCCATAAGCAAGAATGCATTCATAGAATCATTTTGGTTGGAAAAGATGTTTAAGATAGAGTTCAGCCATTAACCTAGCGCTGCCAAGTCCACCATAAAACCACGTCCCTAAGCACCACATTCACTGCCCTCCGGCAAGCAAGACATAACCAAGTGGCAAATAACCAGCAGAGAATGCCTGGCACCATCCAACGTGATCTCCTAAGACATGACATCAAACTCCTGCCACCCTTTGCCCTCCAGAACTGGCCATGGGGAGATAGAGCTGTACTCTTCTGGTTTACCATTCAGCTTTCATGTCGCTATGATTTTTAGTGGACAGGCTCAAGCCTGCCCTGCCTACGTTCTAGCAGGCACTGCCTGCCCGTTCCGATGCCCTGTGCCGCCCAGGAGCACATGGCCTCGTTACCGTGGTGCCACAGCCTGGCTAATATATTCTGCTACTGAACAGGGCTTATTAACTTGGCTTCAGTCAAAACCAGCAGAAGCCACAGAGCTTCCAGCTGGCTGGGAGCACAGAGTGAGTACACAGGCATCTGTGAAACAGCTTAAGTCTGTAGCCCAACTTAATGATGCTTTTAGAAATCAGTTTATAACATAAGTTGGGGAAGGCTTGTGGAGATCAAAACTGTCTTTCCTCTCCCCCTTTCATTAAGCACTCAGCAGTTTTGAATATAGATTTATAAAAGGCTGTTTAAGTAGTTTGTATTCATCCACTATTTTAGAGCAAAACCCAGGTTATGCTACTGAGTAGCACTGTAAGAAATAGGAAAGAACTGTGATACTAATACACAATAATTTTTAATCAGCCCCTTTTTACATGCCATTCAGTCTTCAGTATGATTTTTCAGTGACACCCTTAAAACCCAAAGTATTACTCTTTTCACTTCAAATTGCTATACATTATCAGAAATACTTTGTATTATTTTCTGAACACATACCAACAAAAAACCCCACGCAATTCAAGCCACAGTGCAAGTTTTCTGGAATCATCACTCAAAAAAACCCTGAAGTCCATTACCCTAAACAGTTCACCTTACATTTCTAAATTATTGATAATTAACTTTTACTGAAATATCAAAAGAAACAAATCTCATGCCTATTCTGGTAGTAGTCGTCTCTTACATTAAGAGCAGACAAAAGCCTCTTTTTTTCCCAAATAACCATACTGCCATTTGACAAAT
This sequence comes from Falco naumanni, assembly GCF_017639655.2. Classification (NCBI taxonomy): domain Eukaryota; kingdom Metazoa; phylum Chordata; class Aves; order Falconiformes; family Falconidae; genus Falco; species Falco naumanni. The sequence continues at coordinate 116,425,008 of NC_054055.1, forward strand.
CATTAGATGTAATAGATCAGCTTCCTCTATTTCCTTCAGTAGTCCTGAAAAGTAGAAACTATATCCTGTTCTTATAGAGGGACATTCAGGCATGAATTGATGCATAAGCTTGAAAGTGACAGACAGAAAGCTTAAAAAATCCCCATATATGAAAAGGCTTCTGGAAGTTGTGTACAGTTTTTTAAGATAGTAGTAGACAAGAAGGTGTAAGTCAAGTAGAATAGTGTTTTAAAAGAATTACATGACAGATTTTTAATTTGTTTTTTAATTAACCCAGACTCATTTTTCAAAAATCACTTCAACACTCAGGTGTCTAAATCACAAAATCTTTCAAGATCTGAGACCCTTGGAAACCTGGATTAATTTGCCTTTATATTGTAAACATTTCTTAAATTTCCTCAATTTTCAAATATAAAATTAAAAGTTACTTATAACCAATGACCTAGTTGATTCCTAGAAGTACCTAAATTTTTTATGCATTATGTGTTCCTAAAAAAAACTGGGGACAGGCTTGGGTACTGAAAACTATTCAAGAAACAAAAGTATATGATTTCCTCATGAATTACATGTAACACTACAGTAAGTTCTTGTTAGGTTGCCCATCCAGAAGGAAGAATTGCATCAGAAATAAAATGGCAAATATAGGTTTAGAGCAGCTCCTAAACATTAAAAGTGCTATTTATATGATCTCCAGTTGGGAACGAGAACTTTTTAGTTGAAGTGAAATATTAATGGAACCACACCCTGTGGAATAGCTCTACAAATCTTTCTGTGATAGAAAATTTTGGTATACAACAGTCTTGAAACAGCTAAAACCCAGAAACTCCCTACAAGCGTTACCATTGATTAATAACTGAATAAAACATAGAAATGGGAACTACTTTTATAATATTACTCTTATCTGATGCTTATGACAGAGTGCCGAGCCCAAAAGTATTTCTCCTATGTATACTTGACTTAACCAGGAAAAAGCTTATTAATGTGTTAGCAGAATAACTAGTAACACTGAACAAATAGAGAGCTTCTCCCTGAATTAGGACATAAAATCTTATATTAATAAAATATAAAATTTTATATTTATAACATATATAATAAAATATATATTTTGTGGGGTTTTTTCCCCGTCTAACTTTCCTTCTTTTAAGTTCCTCAACTAACAGTCTTTTGCCATGTGATATACATAGGATTGTGCTATAAGAACCGGACATTGAAGTAGTTTTAATCTTGTTATTTCCTTAGGAAATATAGCTTGCCTTATAACACCTGGCATAACTAAGAAAAACCTCAACTACAAACAGCCTCTACTACAGCATGAAACACCCTCAAATTTCACAGCAATCTGGAGTGATACTAAAAAAAAAAAAAAACAAAACCAATAACCAACCCACACCACCAACTTTCCAGAAAAAACAACATAACTAGACACCACTAGGTAGCAGCAACAACTAGAAAGGGAAAGTTGCTTCCAAAAGAAATTCACTCTCTTTATCCAAAGGAAAGTTTCCACAATTGCAGATCACAATCAACACTTCACTCCTCCCTACAGACATTTTGGCCTGAGGTAGATATGGGGCAGTCATGATAACTGCTCAAACAAGGTAATTATCCGAGATTGCTGACACATGGACTCATACTGCCAAAAAACCCCACCAACCCACCTCAGGTGACTGCTATCTCAAGGGTTTGAATTCTCAGGTGGATTTGATCTCTGTGATGAAACAAAACTTGCCTCCAAGCAAGCTGTGGAAAGAACTTTAAGTCTGGTCATGAAGATGTCCAAGTAAGTAGTTTTTTTTAAATGAGGAATTTTCAGGAAGTATAAATACCAAAAAAAAAAAAAAAAAAGTTAGAAGTCAAGTTAAGGGCATAAAAAGAAAGATGAACTTTCATATGGTATAGTGAGTTTTCAGGAATGGTGAAACTTTTTCAATGGTTTTCTCAAATGCAATATCAGTGTTTAGATTGCAGAATTGAAAATAATAGCCTTCTAACTGCGAACGTTGGGTTCTATACAGGGTGTTGAGAGCAGAAGCAATAAAAGAAGATGTGATTTGACCTTATTGTTTAAAAGTAATAGTAGCAATGGCGGAAACAGATTCTGGGATACCTGCTTGCATGTGTGATTTCTGCCTTCTGGAAAGCTAAATATGTTTAGATTTGAGAGTATAAATGTGTGTGCTACAAATAATTTTCATTGTACTTAAAAAATATGATATTAACTGCTACTGGTTGTGTAGGATTGGGCTAGACAGGGACTGAATGCTGATAACCAGCTTGGCAACAAGAGTGGCACTGTATTCTCATAACGTTCAGGTTTCTTGCCAGCATAACATGGAGAAGGTAGTTTTGGTAAGATCTTGAAAAGAAGTAAATTTAAATGTATGAGCATGTGACTTTGGGGCTTTTTGCTTCCAATATTTTTCTTTTTTATGTAAGGTGCTAAAAAAACAATTTCCAAAGTTGAGTGTTTAACATTAGCTTCCTTGAAGTTTTTACAGTATGCTAGCACTTTGTTCTTAAGCAAACAGCTGTGCAACTGTTGGTATCAGTAAACTACCAAGTTGCTTGACTAACTTTTTTTACCTAGTAAAGTACTAATATTTATAAACTTGCATCTTTCTTCATGTAGATGATTTTTTTTTTTTTTTGTAAAGGAAGTAGGGAAATTACACTTGTTTGATTAAACTTCTTTGAAAGTTCTCTGTATGGATACTATCTTAGTGCTTCTGTTTGTTTTTTCAGATTACAGTTCTATTGTCTTGTTTCTTGAGACAGAAGGTGACAAATAAGGGAATAAAGGAAATGAAAAGCAGAGATAGGAAACTGTGGCTTTTGTTTCTCATATTTTCTTTTGGGTTTTGAAAGGATCACAGAAGCAGTAAGCAGCTCCTTTGAAAATTCCTCTATCTGTCATATCTGGGGTAGTTCGAGAGCTTTTACTTCTTCTAACCTATCTGTGGGATTGAAGATTTTTACCAAGATCAGGCTGTGCAAATACCATTTTTAGATTAGCAAATCACACCCAGCAAAGTGTTAAGGTGCATCTGAAAAGAAAAGCAGTTGATAGGAAAACTAAGTGAACATAGACACCCCTAGGAGAAATAATGGGAAATTGATCCATATTTTGAGGTTTGTTTACTAGTGTAAAAACAGAAACAGTGATGTTATTTCTTTTTTGCCTTTGAAGACCCTGGTTTTGGAAGTGAAGAAATGTGGTGAGTAGGTTGAGGTGGTGATACCACCTGCAGCACTGTAATGTGCAAATGAATGCCTGGATTACATCATCTTGCTTTCTTCCAGTCACTTGTAACAAAATAAGATTTCTTCCAATGTTAACTTTATTTTGATAAAGTGTTTAACTTTTTTTTTCTGCTGAAAACACACCCTTTGTACGCTGTAAGGGTTGGAGTACAATTTACTTTTTGCTTGGCAGCCTGTATCAATTAACTTGATTTCATCTAGTTCTGTGTACAGCATCTTTCTAAAATTTCCTGGACTTTTTTAATGTTATCTGTTGCTACTCTGCATTGATTTTTATAATGGGATAACAAAAATATAAAGGTTCTAAGTGTGCGTTTCCTATCTTATGCCAATTCACTCTTTGTCTTTTTCTTCAGTTTAAGCATATCAAATGTTCTCTATTCATGTGCCAGTGAGTTTCTGTGTGGTCACAGGAAGGAAAATTTATTCATCAGTGTGCTTAACTTTTGTATTATTATGGCAGAGACATAATCATGAATTCCTATGGTGTCTTACATGAAATGTAAACTATGATCTAATCAAATAATGATCTGAAGATGTACAGGAGTTCTCCTTTTCAAACAGTCTTTTCCAAATATATTTTGTTGGCAGCCATGGTCTCTTCCATGTAGTAGGTAGCTCGGAAATCAGTTGGATTTATTTAAAAAAAAAAAAAAGTTTTCCATTTTCCAATTTAAGCAAAATACCTGGTATTTCCTACAGTCAAGTTTCTGTCAGGAAGAGTGACAGAAAATAGGCAAGGAACGCTGGCAAGTTGAAGGGAGGCCCCTGTGTATTGTCCTGGATTCATGCTTGCCTCTCCTGTTAGTGTGCATTAACAGATGTGACCTTGTAGGAAAACTCGAGTACCAAAGAGTGGCATGACACAGCTGTATTTGATTCTTTCTGTAGACAGGGGGGAAGGGAGAATGATAGTGTGTCCTAGTGACATGACGGATTGGGAGAAAATGATTGTAGTAATCTGTTTCTGATGCAGTTTTCAAGTCAGTAGGTTGTCTTTGGGAATTTTTTTTCTCATGCCCACCCCCTTTTTTCTTTTTTCCGTGGTGTTCAGATTATGTGTGAGACAGATGCTCAGCCTCTAGTCACCATTCTCCTGTGGCTTTCGTGCCTCCAATTTGATTGAATATGAGCACAGCAATGCTTTTTCTCCTTCAGACAGTCTGACAAACGTTCTTTCTGTGAATGGTGCACTTGGTTGCTCTAGTAAACAGAGCTGTCTTTTTAACCAGATGTCAGGAAAAAACAATGACTTCTTCACAGTGCACCTGCATTGTGCCGTATCTCATTCCTCCAGGGATCTAGAGGCTAGAGATGCCATCTTTTAGCTGAATCAGAAATGTTTGCAATCAGGCTACGGCCAAATGCTTCCTTGTGGAGAAGCTGTAGACAGCCACCCTTATTCAAGGAACTTTGTAGTGTTCATGTTGTGGAGTTCTAGGGAAATGCTCCCACCTGAGGGGAGGCATTTTCAGCCACACAGCTGTGCAGCAGGACAGAGGAAGGCAAGAGCTCAAGTTTTTAAATGAGGCAGAACTGGAAAAGATACAGGCAATCAAGCAAAAGTTTTTGGATGCTCTCGGTAGTCATCCCTTGTGTGCTCTGATCATCTTTTGGGTTCATTTCTCAGGGTTCCATGCTAAGGCCTCATATTGCAGCTCACACTGGTGAGAGAAAACGTGTAGAAGTTATTAGCATACCTGTATAGTCTGAGTGAAATTACCTTCTTCCCTGGAAAGGGAGAGCTGCACTATTATGCTTGACTTTCTGAAACAGGATTAATAAGACATCCTCATGTCACTGTGATCCCGCACAGCTGCTGGAATGTGTGCTTCTTCACCAATGTATTCAATTTTTATATCAATACCTCAGGAAAAGACATCTGGGTGCTGCTGAACTTGATTATTTTATTTTTTTTTATTTTATTTTACTTTTGCACTAGCTGGCTTTGTAGACATCTGTGCATTTCTGGTAAGGAGGTGAGAAGGGGATGTTTTAATCTCCATCCAGCCCAAGATCCAGTGGCAGAAGACCGGCTATGCTGTGTTAAGGCCAGGCCCCTGGCATCAGAAACGTTAAAACTCCTTGTCACAAGCTTCCTGCCCTGAATTTTGTCTTGGTGGGGAGAGATGATGGTTCATGTGCCTCCACCTTCCAAAGCTGAGGTTGAAGGTCTGCTGGGAATTGGTTTTCATCGGTTGTCCTACTGGTGGATGTGTGTGGGGAGGTTGGTTTGGTATTCCCCCTCCACCCCACCCCACCCTTTCAAAACCAAAGGGAAAGCTTCTTTTATTCAGAGTGCCGTTTTCAAGGAACGGGAAACAATTCAGCGTGTTATTGTTAAGGCACGAACATATTGCTGAGAAATACATTGTTGAGAACAAAAAGTCTAGCAAGCCACCCAATTGAGATGACAACTTAAGTATAACAAAATAAGGAGTGTTGAAAGGACTTTGACAGTTTTCATTAACAGCGTTGTCTGAGGGAAATGCCTACTTTGCCAGTTTTGGCAGCAAGTCAAGACAGCAGTATAAGGAGCGTAATTACCTTGGGCACTGAGCCAAGTAATTTTGTAGTAGCATTTTCATGCAAAACACATTAAAGATTTGACATAAATTAGAGAATATTGGTATACCTCCTGTTTTAAATGTCATGTTCTTGACTTAAAACTATTAAAACTAACTAGGAGGACCACATGTGGAAACTTCATAAACCAAGCAGTCTTACCATGAAAGCCTGTTAGACAAAGATTTTAATTTTTTTTAAAAAAAAAACCTAAAATTTTCAGCTCTGATATTAAAAATTGTTGGTTTTCTGTCTGTTTTGGGTTTTGGTTTTTTTCCCCTTTACAATGATCCTAAGCAATGGTTGCCTTGTTCTGACTTAGTGCAATAATATGGCAAAAAGCTGAAACTACCAGAGAATTCCACTGAATGGAAGGGAATGGTTGTGGAAGAGGCACTGAATCTGCTGATGATTTCAGGACGGCCTTCAGAGGCTTCCATAATTTTCCTCAGTCATAATCCTGAACTCATAAGCAGATAAAGCAGCTTAATTACTTGACTGATGACCCCTACTAGTATAGATAAAAATTATTATCAGTTGAATAGTTCCATGTCATAATTCCCCCTCCTCTAAAATCTAATTCTTGTGCAACAGAACTTTAGAACTGTGGAAATGTATGATCAGTCATCGTGTGTGTTCTGGAATGTCACCATGGTGATTCAGTGATGATTGTTTCCCTGAACTGGGAGGGTGGAAAACTGCATTTCAACTTAACAGAACTTTTGTTTTCAGATAGCCATTTTGGAAAGGAATGCATGACAGGCATGCGACTGATTTGGTAGTTAAATTCTGTTAGGATGTAATTGACTTTTAGTAGAAATTTGCTGCTTTTTTTTCCCCCCTGATGTTCTGGTTACAGTCACTGGTTATGCAATATGCATATGTCTTGCTACGCATAAAAATTTTTCCATTGCAAATGAGAGCCTTAGTACAGGCAGACCTGACTTGGCTGATACCTGAAGGGCTTGATAAACTTGTACATGTTTTGGAGCACTCTCTGTGTGCCCATTTAGTTTACACTAAAATGTTTGACAACTTTGTATTTTCTTTCTACCTTTCCCTTGCTTGCATCTCAGGTTTAAATCTGTATGTGCTATGAGAATATAAATCTGTTGGGCAGACATTGCAAATTTATTCTTCTACTGAAAATATGTGAATGTGAAGCACTAAGCATTGAGCTTGATGTACTCCCCCTCTTCTTCCCCCCCCCCCCCCCCCCGTTGTTAATATCATACATATGTATGCCAGAACTTTTTGTCCACTTTCTCGCAGCAAGAATCAAATGTGCATAATTCTGCCACCAACCTACCCCTGAGATCTCAATAAGACTGTCAGCTCTTGCCTTTCAAAACAAAGGATCAGAGCAATCTGGATCTTTACAGGGAAATGCAATATAGTTAATCTAAAGAGAAAGTTTAGGAGCTTAAACTTTTTCTTGCTTTTTGTTGACCACAATTGGCTTTGACAAAGCAAGATTGGCTCAAGCTGGATTCTGTATTGCAGTGAGTTTCCTGAAAGCAAGTTTAAATTTTAAAGTTATCACTTTTTCTCAGTATTAGCAGACAGGATGTCTTCTGTGAAATGTAACCGTAGCTTAAAGTAGCCTTTCTACTTCAGCTGAGCTACAAACAAGGTTCTAAACTTCTTGCACCCATATGTAACTGCTGACTATTTTTTGTTCCATGACTTGCCAAGAAACTGGCTGAAGATATCCAAATGAATTGTGCCTCATTTTCCAGCCTGCTTTTGGTAATGCGTACAAAGCTGGAGATGTTTTTCATATACTTCCTGATGTTTGAGATGTCTGTGAATGAAAACCACCTTAATAACTGGTTTCTGACTTTCCTTGGGTACTTTGGCGAGCAGATACTCAGTGGGATAAATAAAACTGTCTTGGTCTGGCATTTTCTTCATAGCCCTTGCAACCTGAGTACCCTGCTCAGGTCTGGATAACCCCACAGCACAAGTTGTGTTTCAGAAGACATGTAGCCATAAGCTCTGTCGTGGTACCGCTGTGCTGTCCTGCTGTGAGGCTGGTGCAGACCTGGTGGGAATGAGGGGAAAACCTGTCCGTATTCTATTGTCCAGCCATACTACGTAATGTAAAAGTGCATGGACTGTATGGGACCCCACTAATGGAAAGACCATAGTGATGTTCTTAAACATCTTCACAGGTTTCTTGTTGTCTTTGTTGCTCTCATCCGATTTAAAAACTGGTTTTGATATGTGGGTGTCTATAGCAGAAAATATATACGGTTTTCTCACCCTGTTTGTACTGCAGGGTCAGTTGAATCTCCTTTTCAGCTAAATAACTACAAATTGTGTTAAAGAGCAGTTAAACTCCTCTAGAAGAGCATTTTGTTACAAATGCTGGCATGAGTTTGTCATTGCAGCCTTCTGTATTTACAGATGTCACCGTAAATTTGCCCATTCAGTTAGAGCACCCACTGTAATAGCAAGCTCTTCAAAAGACAGGCACTTTGCATTTGTGTATTTATGTATTTATGACTTCATGATTTTTAAGCAGCCGGTTATTTTTTTCTTTTTTAGTTAATGACTTATTTCCTACTTTTTGTACCTAAGTACTCTTTTATTGTTTTCCTGCTGTGGAATCTTTTATACTGGCAGTCTTAATTTTTTCTTTTTAATTTTTAAGGCTGTAGAGGTGTTGTGTGTTTTCTTTTTTTCTTTCTATGGAAATGTGTGTCCCAATATAACTCATTAAGAGCTTGTGTCAGTGCTTTTGTTTGATTCCCTGCTGTGAGGAAGTGTTTTAATAAATCATTTTTCTGAAGATGATGGCACTTTTTCTCTTGTTGAAACTGCAAGCCTGATAAAGGTGCTTAATATTTAATGTATCTGACAATTCCAGTCAATGATGAGAGGGCTGTGCTCCTATGGTAGAAAAGTAACGATGGCTCACAAAACTTCTTCAGGGCTCATGGTCAGGCTGTGGTTGACAATAAAACAATATTGAGAGGTCTGAATAAGTAGTGTGTTAACGTTCTTTTGTGAAATAATTCCAAATGAGAAGACTTGCAAGTCTGTCTGTGACTGTGCTAGTCTAGAGTGATCCTACAAGAAAGATGACCTCTTGGGTATGCCCAGTTAGACGTGGGATCAGGCTTCAGGCTCTATTAGGAACATTAAAAGTACTGGGTACTTTTTTTGGGTTAGCTGAATGATTGTCTGAGACTCACTGGCTTTCTAAGGAGAGCATTATAATAATTTGTATATAATTTCTGGGAATTACTGTGAGTTTCTTAAGAATAACAAGTCTGCTCTTACCGAAGTGTCATGTTTTCCTATCTGCAGCTACCTCCTTTTGGTTACATCTGGCAGTTCCTGGTCTGCTGGAAGAGGTGTGTCTCACTTCCAGCTGCTCGTAGAAGTTGCTGCCAACTCAAAATCAAGCCACAGGGCTGCTTTTATGTCTGAAACCTCCACTTGTCCTTTTTGATTAATACTTCCAAATGACTTGGTCTTTTAAAATACATATTTAAAACCAAACAAAACCCCCTCTTGATAATCTGTCCTTGTTTACTTCCTGAGATTATCTGTCCTGATAAGTTTTTCTCCACAGGCTTGAGCTGACTTGCTGCTTCTGATTACAAGTATTCCTAAAGCTTGTTTCTAGAACAATAAATTCTCTCTATCACTCTATCAACAACATACCATGAAGCACTGGTCACTTCTCTTTAATATGTTCGTGCCTGGATGCCAGCTAATATTCATGACGAGAAAGGAGTTATTCACCTGACACGTGGAACAAACGCTTCTATCGGACAGATCCATAATAGCCGCTTTTCTGCGTGCTTTGTTCATCTACAGCAAACGAAATGACCAAGCCTTTAGCAGAGCAGAGGAATGGAACGGTCTTACAAACTCTAATGGCTGAAGCAGAGCGTTCTTTTCACTTTCGGTACGGAGCCGAGCTCTATAGTTATTAGTTCATCTCACTTCAGAAATCTAACTGTTGCTGTCATACTTGCTCTAATTCCAGAAAGCTGCTGTTGCGTTTGTATCTTGCTACTGTATACTGGAAAATCAGCTTAGCCTACAGTAAGCAAGCTTCTCTTGCTTTACTTAAATAAAGCTACTTACTTTCTTTTTGAAGCCTGTCTTTTCAATTGTTCTATGTCTTCAGCTCTTTTACATATCTGTTGTCTGGTAGGAACAGGTCCTTCTCGAACACTTCCTTGAAAACTAAACAGAAAAACCCTAATGCTGTATACAGGGGCAAAACCAAATCCCCAAAGCTGGAATCCCAGTCATGCTGCATAACGCAAGGAGTTGGTCTTTTACAGCATCTCGTTAAACCTATTTTTTATTTCAAGGAAATTGTTAGACTGAATACCTGATATTATTGGAGCCATATATCATTCTACCTGACCAAGCCTTCACCCTTTTCCCAGAATCCTGGTCATAATAGGTGCTTTTTTCTTTGACTGCCTTGTCTCAGTCTTGCTAATATTACAGTCTTGATGCATAACATAAATAGGCTTGTACCAGAACTTGGACCTTGGAAAAAAAATATTTCATTTTGTGGGTGAGAGAGTTTCAGCTTCTCCTCCTCTTCCTTTTTTGAGTGTCGTAATGCAAATACTGTCTTAAAGGAATAAGGCACACGAACATGACAAAAAAGTCTCATGCTTCATTTTTCTGTAGATGCATGACTGCTTGAGGACTATTGTATCTCTTTCTTCACAAATGCACCTTTTTGCTATAAATATTAAATGACTAGACATAAGAGTGATTTACCCCCACAATATTTTAAACAATAAGTATTCAGGCAAAGGAGGTCTGCAGTTATGCCCACCTTGCTTGCTCTTACTCGCTTATAGGAATTTTGTAGTCATTTTCCTTTATTTGTGATATACGCTTGCCTGCAAGGGTAGCTACACTGAAATAACCTCTCTCCAGGCAGCCCATGTGTGGTCTAAAGCTGCATTTGGGCTGTGCTTTGAATTTGACTCCTTCGCATACTAAGGCATAATCTGGAACAGACAGATGCCCCCTTGGGTGTCAGTGGAGCTACCCTGAGAGCAGCTCTGTGGGAGTAGCACTGACCTTCACATTTTAAGTCAGATAAAACATGTAGATATCATGCTAACAGAAGTATATAGTTAGCTTTTTTTTTTTTTTTTTGTCCTAGACACTGAATTCAAAACCGTGAGTCATTGTGAGCATAATAGTTATTTTGTTAATACCGCTTGTTTTAAAATATTATGAAAAGAAATAACTTGGGGAAAAGTACAAAATCTGATTTTACTCCAAAATGTCAGTGTGCCAGGTAATTCTTTGTGATCAAATACAGTAAGAACAGAGAGCCTGAAATCTTTTAATCTGTGAGAGGAATTCATTTGTTATGTAAATTAAGTGGGAAAATTGTGCAGATGTGAGAATAGGAACTTTCACATTCTAAATCAAACTCCTAATGCCTTTGCACCAGTTCATCTTTTATTGAAAACTTCATTAATTTTCTGTTAACCTTAAGAACAGGTATGTAGGAGAACTTCACAATGTAATTGACCAAAGGTTTTTTTTGCTTAAAAGCTGCAAATATAGTTTCATATGTACATATATAGGTGTATACAATCATATGTTATTTGCCTGTTTCTTTGAGTCAATTTTTAAGTATTTAAAGATGTGCAAGACTGTAGCTTTGCAACTCATATTTTCAACCCCTCCTCGTGCAATTTGGTTTTCAAAATCTTTTATACACTTCCCTGAAAACAGGATACAGAAGAGGAATGTGGCCAGATGCCATGGCTAGGAAGGCAGATGCACTAGGCAAGAACAGTTAAGATGATTAATACCTGTTTTTCTCTGAATGCAGGCCTTAATGAGCATGTGAGGCAGAGGACATCACCCCCACTTTTCTTGGTACTGCCTTAAAGCTTGGAGGAGCTTGTGAATTCATGTAGTCTTGCAGAAAACAAGTAACGTGGTTTTAGGCTGCAAAAGCCAAAGCAATCTAAACTGTGAGCATTCAAACGCGCAGTGATTTCCTGGCTTCCCTACTTCCTTGCTTGGCATCTGACTTCTGGTTTTCCTGTTGGAATAGGTCTGCTTACAGTGGGAAGAATTTCTCTGTGTTACCAATTACAGCCCTGCAAGCTTCAATATCAGTACAATTTAGTTTTTCTGGTTCAGTCTAGGACTTGGGGTATCGACCTTATGAAGAAGGCTAGAATAATTTGGACATCTGCACTGTTAGCATAGGTGAAGTAATCACCCCTTGAAGTGACTTGTAGCTGTTCAGTAGCAATACAGCATTTAAGAGATAATTCCAGGCTTCATCTGATTCAGGAGGCAACACTTTTAACCACGTTTCATAATGAGGCCACTCTTTGATTATTGCATCCCAGTAGCAATTGGTAGCTTTTCAGCTATGGAAGTTCATTCTGTGCTTTGTATAGAGTACATTGCAACTGTACATCTTTTATTAATTAAAAGTGGATTTTGATCCAAAAATCAATTGCTCCTCTTGAACAACAGATGAGAAGTATGATTAATTAATGCTTCTGACTGAACATGAAGTGGAAATGTGGTAGACCAACAATTGTCTTAAGGTATCTTGCTGTGTTTCTCTTCATGTGTCAATGCAAATCTAGTATGAATAGCAGGGAAGAATTAATTTTCAATTGAGACTACATTTGTAAGCTATGTACAGTCTGTTTTGCTCCTTGTACTGTTAAAAAAATAGATTTTTTTTTATAGTAAGCTCTATCTCCTCCTGTTTATGGTAACAAACTGCTTTTTCATAGCTCCCAAATTATGAAAGTTTGTGAGCTTTGTTTTAAGAAGACATACTTGACTTCAAAGCTTAGCAATTTTCAGAAATTTACTTAAATGTATGTCTCCCTATGATATTTCTACTCCTCTTGCTGACTCCAAGCTGCATGTGTAATGCTGTGGTTTGATTTCTAATATGTAGAATTTTACAGACTATATATTCTATATTAAATATAGAATATATACGATCTAGAAAAATAATTTCAGCTGAGCTCCTACTGTAATTCCATAGAGCTGAAAAGTCTGAAGTGATCTGTTAGTAAAAGTTAACATCTCATTAAATTGAGGAAAATATGTAACTAGAACCAAAGCAGAAACTGCGTAAGATGTGCAATTGTCTTTGGACTCTTCATACGCTCTTTTCTAGGGTTTACCAACAGTTATTTCAACTGGTTTAGTTCAGTTAATCCACAAACAGAGTAGCCATAACAGGTTCATCAGTTTGCCAGGCTTGCTATTTTTCTCTCCTTTACTTATCTGTTTTTTGCCTTCCCTCTCCCCCTACACCCCTGCACCACCCCCACTCCCCCCACCCCCAAGCTATGGAAAGTATTTATCCATGTTTGAATACAGATGATAAATCTCTAGAGGTGCTTTTGAGAGATGAAGCTTCAGGGGTTTGAAAGATAGACATTTACATTTAAAGTGCAAATTATTTGGGCTAGTGGGTTATTATGTCTTCAGGGCCATTTCTGCCAGTGTTTCTCTGAATGTGACACATGGGACCGACTTCTTCAACCTTAATAAAGATGAAAGTTACTAGAGCATGAAACTTTACAAACAAGTTCTATTGATATATGTTGAAGATTTTACTCATTTCCATTTTAAGTGGAAACCAGTTTATAGGCTTGTAAAATGGAGCATCCTAATCATTGGTTTTAGCACTAAAAATAACTGATATGGCTGTAAAGTTACATGGCACTTCACAAATATAAAGTAAGTGTTATCCTGAAACAGCTCTGAAGCTTAAGTACAAAACCAGACACAGTCTTGGAATAGAAAACAATATAGTAAAAGAGAACAGGAGATAATGAAAAAAAAAGAAAGAAAAAGTATTTATCTTTTTTTGAGGTGAGAGAACAGTTAGGAAGAAGGAGTAATCATCAGGAGTTCAATATATAAAATAAAGATGAAATAATTAACAAATCCTCCAGATTACAGCTATAGGTTTCTAGCCATAGTTTATGAAAGTAGAATTTAAGGTGAAATGGCTTATGCTTGAAGATAAGGAGACTAAATCTGACATAAAGACATCAATGGAAGATGTGGGAGAAAAGGAAAATAAAATAAGAAATGAGTTTCAGTAATCTTGGGGAAAGGAAGCAAAGACTCTTGGTGAAGGCAGACATGCTTGTGATGATGAGAAGGAAAACCAAGTGGTTTTGAAAATATAAGAACAAATCAGCTTTAACGGTCTGAGCAGTCAATCTGCAGACTGTGACTTGCGTACTTGATACATTTTGCTTTTTTTTCTTCTCTATTAATAGTGTCTCCCTCTTTCCTACTAAAGGTAGAAGTGAAGTTCAACTGAGATTCTTCGTGCCAGCTTTGACAGTTACCATTTGGCACTATTAGCTTAGAATAAGATGTTCTTTAGTGAAACAAGGGAAGTTAACAGACTGAGGAAATATATATATGTTTAAAGAACTTCTGATGAACCCCAAAAATATGGTCCCAGTAATGTATATCCAAAACATTAAATATAGTCCCCAGAGACTGGAAAACACAGTTGATACACTGAATATTTGAAGGCATAGTATCTTCTTCTGCACTCCTGTCTGCGTGAGAGTTCTGGGATAGAGATAACAGCAGACATGTTCTACATTCTTCAGTCCGTGAAATCTTGCTCAGAAATATTAAAGATAACATATGGACCTAGGCTCTCTTCCAGTGCAGACCAGTAACTAATTGCTACCCATGACGTCTGTAAAAGTTTATAGGTATTTGGCAAGCACATATATATATTAGTGTTACCAGCTCCTTTACATTGGACCTTCCGAAGCCCTTGAGTATCCTGGCCTTCTAAAGGTCCTCTTGGATACAGACATGGCCTCAGCTCATACACATGGTCATTTGTAACTGTCTCTTTGTAAGACAGAAATGAAATGTTAAAGCCTTGAGGCACTAAGCCTTGGATGTTTGATGCAGGCTGGGTTGCTGAAAGAAAAAAGGTGAACAAAAATTCTTTGCCTTTATACAAGGAGCAAGCTGGTAATGTAAAACTCCAAAAGCTGGTAAGACTATCTCTGATATTTATATGACTTAAAAGAATATAATATATTCTTATAAGAAAATGTAGATTTCATCAACACTCTTAGTAGGGTCTAACTGGGCCCCAAAGAGTCTAGATCAGTTTAACAATCACTCAAATGCCTACAAGGAATATTCTGGATGTAGGCTGGTTTGGAGTTTGGTGAGGGTTTGGGTTTTTTTGTTGTGGTTTGGTGTTTTTCTCTGGTGGAATTTGTCTACTCCAGATTACGCTGCTCATGCCACTTGTCTCTGATTTCTGAAAGTCAGTGGGAAGTACAGAGCTGCTACAGTTGGTTATGCACATGCGTTCCTGTGCTGAGTAGGCTTTCTGCTTCTGTCCAGCTTTCTCCTGTGGTTTTTGTTTTTTTTTTTTTTTTTTTTTTTTTTGGGGGGGGGGAGAATTATATATATATATGTATTTTTATTTTTTTTTCTCTTGATGAGATTTCTGTATTGCTTGCATCAATAATTCATAATGTTCATTCTCTTGCTGCTCTGAAGAAAGACAAGGAAAGAAGATTGTAGTAGAGGGAGGCAGAGAGGCAGTTATTTCAGGAAACAGGACTGAGAGGTAATATAATCTAAAAATGGATTGTAACTGCTCTCAAACTTGTCTTTATTGCCCTGAAGCCTCTAAATTATCTTTTCATAAAAACCTGCTTCTGTGAGAGGTATTTTCTATTCCCTTCCTGGTCAAGAGGTCTCAGATTTCTGTGCCTCAGAATTATTACCTTGACAATCAATAAGCCTACACTAATTCATCCGAGATTTCCCATTTGAAATTATTTACTTACTGGTAGTGTCACATAGGTGACAATATCAAGCTGAAACTGGAAGACTGATGTTAAAGATGCATTTATTTCCATTAGCTCTTTCTGAGAATTACAAGCTCATGTTTTGATAGAAGAGCTGTATGGTGTGCTGCTCCGAGTCACTGCTTGGAGTGGGAAGGTGCACTTGGAGCTGCCAAGTAGGAGAGAAATTTCACCCTCACTTATGAGGGAGAACCGTTTGACCTCTCATGTGCCAACAGATCCTTGGTCTTTGGGGGCTCTGGTCGGCTGGTGCTTGCATAGCCCTCTCTTAACCCCGTTTTCCTACCACAGGTGAGCATGAGTGAGATCTGTGTGGTTCTATTTTCATAGCAGTGACGCTCATCACAGGCATGCTCAAAATCCTGGCTCTCCTCATAGCTCGCTTGCCCTTGGCTCCCCTGCCACAGGCAACTCTCCTACAAACACACGGTGTCAGTTTGAACAGTGTCCACCTGCGACTCAGCACTGAGACTGGAGCACGGAACTATAGCGGCCTGGCGTTGGGCTATATTTTCTAAGCATTCTGGCTACGTCCAGGAATGAATGCCGGCTAAGAGAGGTTTAAACTGACCAAGAGCTGTTTCTTGAGAATGTGTTATTAGTGGGTTTTTCCTCTACATTACTTCAGAGTGAAGCCCCGTGTGGAGGGGAACCCTCAGCAAATGCTGTCTGTGCATTAAATATTTGCAGAATGTTGTTTCTCAGGCTTAGCTCTTATATTCCAGCACTTTGTGACTTTCTCCTTCTTCCCATCTGTCTGTCCCAAATACCATAAATGCCCTTAGTTAAGGGCTCAATTTCCACTAAAAATGACTGGAGTCAGGTATCAACTGGTACCCATTTGTTTTTCCCTGGACCTTCTGAAAATCACAGTGTGGATCAGCTGTGTGAGAACGTTCAGTTTAGCAAGTTTTTTGACAGAAAACAGAAGTTGACAAAATCTTATGTTAAGTTTCTCTAGTTTCAACTGAGGCTTTCTAAATAACCCTTAGCAAGTTTTAGTACTTCAAATAAACAAACAGCATTTACCACCCACCCTTTCAGTTCTTGCTTCGAGTGTTTCCATTTCTGTTGGTTGAAGACTTGCTACCTCTGTCTCCCTTCCACCAAAATTTGTTTTATGGCAGAGCTATTATGACAAGCATTGGGAGGCTTGGGTGAAGAGTAATTTTTCACTCTCTCACTGTTGTTTTTTTGTTCAGATTGTCTTGTGTGGTGGTAAAATTAGTAATATTTAAGATCTGAGAAGTCTGGTTAAGAAGTTTATCCTAATTAAATGAATGTTTTTTTTGTCTAAAAGCTAACAGTCTGTGATTGCTCCCAACTGTCAGCTTGCCGTGCTGCCACGCTAGTTACTGTGTGACTCCTTAGCAATGTGTCAGTTGGCAAGTCTTTGAGTCCATCCCTCCTAGGGATGGATATCTGGCTTTATTAACATTTAAATTATTGGTTTCCTCACCTTTTTTTTTTTTTTTTTTTTTTCCCTCTCCACCTTTTTCTTTTTTTCCTTTCTCCCTCCCCCCCCTTTCTCTTCTGAAAAGGTATGTAGGCTGGGTCTCTGCAATCACTTGGCAGAGAACAGGCGAGCAGACAGGAAAATGCTGTCCAAATGTTCTCTCACTATGATCAAAGCTAATAAAGCTTCTGTCTGACCTGCCCTAAATTGTACTTGTGTTATTACACACTTGGAGCCCTCAGATCTCCAGTATTTGGAAGCTCAGTTTCTCCATGGGTGAGAATATTTTCTTCTGAAAATGTGTATTTGAATTGATTTGCATGTATGAAGAATAAAGAATGGAAAATAGCTGGTGAGGTTTTGTATACATAACTTTCTGAAGCTGTCATTTCACACTTCCTTTACTGTGGCTTATTTGTAAATCAAGAGTCATAAATCAAATGTTTGTATGTGTGTATAAGACAGATCTTAAATCATAAAAATATTATTGACTATTGAAGCAGTGGGGGAGAAACTGTTCTGTTGCCTGTGAGCAGGATTGGGTCCATAAACAGGTTTCATCTGTCTATAGCTTGATGTAAATGATAATGTTGGTCTGAGCTGGGATCGATTTAGGATAAAGCAAGGCTTGCTCTAGGCACATCAATACAGATTAAAATATGACTTGTTTCAGCCAGTTTGAATGCCAGGCAAGATATTGCTGACTCTTAGAATGCAAATAGCTTCACTTCTGCACAGATACTGACCACTCTGCTCTCCCTCTATGAAATTTTATGTTCCTGGCACCTCCCTAGACTCATGTATCTGCTGGCAATGAGGCTCATTAACATTGCTACATGGATCACCCAGTAATCCACCCATCCTTGTTAGTTAATTGCAGTAACATCTGGCTGTTTGGAGGATAGCTTTAACACTGTTTCTGCCCGTTCAGCTTGAACATAACTTCCTGCCATCTCAATCAAAAATAAATGTGAATCATTTTGCACATAAGTTCATTTCAAATTTATTTTGTCTGTGTTCCAGAATTGCTTAGTCCCAAATGTTGAGTTCATATGTAATGAGATTGTAAACCTGGGATCTGTACCTATGACTGTGTATGGATATTTAAAATACAAAACATTATCTTCAATCATTTCAGCCCTTTAATTTTTTGAAGGAAAACATGAAGAAAAAGACTGTTCTAATTATTTTTATTTCATTTTTAAATTACCTTGCTCCAAGAGATGAAGCTTTAAAAGTAAACATTAAGATACGATGCTTAGTCAATATGCAAGATACAACACCCTTGATAGTGAAGAAGTGGTACAGAGAGTATTTGGGGTCTGAGACCTAACAATTGTTGGGCTTGTATTACATGCTATGTAAATTCTTCTTTCTATTCTCCCAAAGGAAAAACTGGTTCCAGTCCTCTCTCCATGACGTTACCTTTGCTATACTGCCTGAACAGAGGTCACTGCAGGTGCTTGAGGCAAAGCTCTAAAAATATAAGAGTAGAAGAAGATGCCCATAAAATGCTTCCTGCAATAATCTTTACCTTTTGAGCTCACTTTTAACAGTCAGGGCTATTGAAAGCTCCCCTACTTAGCTGGGATTTTGAGTACGGGGGGGAATAAAATGAAGGGCTATTATTGTTTATATGCTGGGATTATTACTTCATTCTGGCTAAAGAGGAGGTAAGCTGAGATTGTGGGGTGGAGTTCTGATAAACCACTTGGCTCTGGGAAGCCCTGTGGGCTATGGGGCAGGACTTATGGAGCTCAGTGGTAATGCATCAAAGAACAATTAAGGAGTTGCCTCGGAACTATGTTACTATTCAATACGCTGCAGGCTTATATACCTTGGTGGCTAAGATTATGGAGCATGGAGGGGGGTCAGCCCTTATTGAACTCTGCCCTTCTCTCTGAAGGATGGATTTCTTAATGGAAAGAGCACTGGACAGAGTGTTTGCCATTTATCTGTCTGATAGTTTTGGTCAAATTATTTTGTTTCTGGTTATCTCCGTTTTACCATCTGCAGAATGGAGATACTGCGTGCTTGCTTTGTGGTGCGATCTGATCACCAGGAGTGAAATACAAGTCTTTACTGAGATATATTGCTACTGCTTACAGATGATGTATAGGAGTTTTCAGATCTTCTCCTAATTAGTTGTACTCCTGCACCCCAAACCTACATAGGTACATATTTCTTTGCCTTTGCAGAATTCTATTAACTTCAGGTCAGATTCAGGCTGCCTTCCTGCATAACAATGGAGAACTAGAGACTTGTTTTGTCTGTAGTACTTTGGATTGGAAGAAAGTGCTTTTAAAAACAACCTCTAAATCAGAAAGAAATGTTTTAAAATCAGTTTTAAAATCAGGTCTTATTCAATTTAGGTCAATCACTAGTCTAGAAAGAAAAAATTCAGAATAGAAAATGAGTTTTGTTGAATATGTATGTCTTTGGGCTTCTCTATGACTTTTCTTGTGGGAGTTGCATACAACAATATAACTGAATAACTCTCTAAAATGGTTATAATGTATTGTGTACTGCTTTTCCTATATTACTATTAGCGGGAAGTAAATGACCTCAGTATTAGGGGGTGAGTTTCAAAACTGTGGATGTGGAATCATAGGTTAAATGTGAAAAGAGAGCAGGTGAGCTGTGTGCATACTTTCTCTTGAAACTTTAAAAATATATTCCTGCAAGGAAAGAACTTTTGAAGATACAATGAAAACTAAGGGTATTTCTCTTTCTCATTCTTTCTATGATAGGTGCTAAGAGACGTTTTTGGTAAAGTCAACAAGAAGAGTTTGTGTAAATATACCCACATTTATTGAAAGTTCCCATTGCATCATTTCACTAATCATATGCTGGAGATTGCAAAAGCAGTTATAAGGCTATTCCTGGTTCTTAAAAATTGCTGTATATGCTGAAAAGAGGCCCAATTTGTAGACTGAAAGCAGAACTTTTCAGTTCTGGGCATACTGTTTAATCACTTACGATTTTGACAGCGCTAGCCTAGAGCAGAATGAAAATAAGTGTTAAATTAATTTCTTATATAATTTCTCATATAACTTCTCTGAAATGATCAGGTATTTTTCATATGAAGTCAATGGGAAAGAGGGGAAAAACACCCCAACCTGTCCTTAAATGAATTTTTTTTTTCTACTTGCTATGTTTTTTCCCTATTGTAGTATGGACAATTAATCACTAGAAAGACTTCCCTTGAAAGTAACTGTTTTTCAGAGATCCCACTGAAGTAAGGGGTAAAAAAAAAAAAACCCAAACCAAAAAACAACAAAACCAAACAAAAACCCAAAACACAACAACCAAAAAAAACCAGACAAAAAAAGAATCAAGAATTTTAAAAGTTTATAAGATAACCTTTGGGTTGTCAGAACACTGGACTGGTAAGCTGTTGTGCTTTCTCTTGGACATGCTAATCTTCTGCCTTCCTTCCTGTGATGTGAAAACCACAAAGAGTTTCAGTATTTGTGGTTAAGAGTAGTAATAACCTGTGAAAAAGGAAGCCCTTTCTCTGAAGGAGATGGTAACAATGCTATATTTGGTTAGGTATCAGGAATTAGAGTTGTCACACACCTAGTTTTCATCAAAACCAGAGATAGAAATTCAGCCTTACTATATCAATAGATAAATCTATAAATGTATTTTTTTGAGAACAAAAAAACCTTTTTGTTATATAGAAAAAGCGAACTACACACTACCTGGATTGAAAGTTCCATTGCTGAAAAATGTCAAAAATAGTTGTGAATGATGTGGTTTCAACAGCCAGAGGTTTGAGGCCCCTCCAGAAAATTTCCTGAGCCAATGGTACTGTTATTAACCAAAACTGCCAGGTCAGATTTACTGTTATAGCATGACTTAACTCTTGGGTTGATCAGCCGTAATTCAACACATGTTTTAATATTGCCCTGTGTAAATTTTCATTTCAGAACATAGGATATGGGCTATACACATGGGATGACTGAATCAAACTTTGTCAATAGCATTCATGCTTCTTTCTCACTTTTTTGGAAATTCATCAGTGATGATGCTTAAATCTTTGAGTTGAGACTACTCTATATAGTTTTTGAAGGAAAAAAAAGAGCTGGGTGAGAATACTAGACAGTGTAAAAAGGCAAGCTGCTAAAATCTAATATTAAGGAGCTAGGGTATGAGCTTTCTATTATGAATCTTTGGAAATTTGTCCTATTCAATTTATTGTAGAATATTGGACTTTGAAAATGCAAGAATGTTGTTAGATTTGGGGATTTCACACAACTACCAAAAAGTTCAGTGGCTAATGGTTGATTTTATGTTATTAAACCTTGAAATTAAGATTAAGCGTCCCACATCTGAGCCTAATTAAACTCTAAAGCACTTTAAAGTATCAACAACAGCCATCATCCATAAGCATAACCTATTTTTCATATTTTAAATGAGCTCATGGGGGAAAAGCCAAATCATCACATTAGATAATCATAGTGTTTCTTTATGACTATCAAATCATGGCGCTGTGAGATGGATCTCAGTGGCAGCAGACCTTTCAGAACTTTCTAGGGTAAACATATCAAGTAATTTCTTTTTAAATTTAAAAACATCCTTAAATCAAATCTTCCATAGCTCTTTGAAATGTCACAGTTTTTAATGCTTTTTTTGATGCATTCCTTTGTATCCGTTTTGATTCATTGTGGCTTTTTTGATAATGCCTTCAGAAAATTTTGGTAAGGTGTTTTAGAAAAGAATTATTTCTGTGGTTGGTGCCATATCAGACAGTTTGCTGACATCAGTGTGATGTTTCAAGATCCTATAGCTCTTCATTTTAGTGTAATAAATCTTTCCTAAGCCTAAGTAAACGCATAGTTCAGACTCTGCCTTCCCCTAAATGGGAAGTACACATTTGCAACTGGACTCAATCACGTATTCTAAATTTGCTATATGCAATGTAATGTTTAAAAACAGGATGGAAGGGGGAAGTAAGTCACCTTAAATATCTTTCTAAAATTGGATCTTTGACTTTTTTTAAAAAATTATTTTTAACCTACTCATAAGGCTTAGGAAAGTCTCATGCATATAAAACTGCTGGAAATGGGTAAAGTCAATGATCATATGCATTGTGATATGCATATATTTCTTGTTATCCACCATTATCTTTTTCTTTTCTCTCCATCTTTATGTGAAGTCTTGATCCTAATTCTGCAGAAGTTATGAATTAATAAACCTTATTGGCAAAATAATTTTCCTAATAGTTTAGATGTGTTTTTCCAGTTTTCATACTCTGAAAAACAGCAGTAATAAAAGTTGCTGCTGTATGTAATTAACTTTTTTCTCTTGGATTTTTATTGCCTTTGAACAGGTTAAACAAGTAAGGCCTTAAAATGAACGTTCTTTCAAAGCAGGAAGCGTTATAAAGTGCTTTTAGGGCACAAGACAGAACTGTTCTCTAGATCATGTTTATTGAGGCGCCGTTATGCCATGTGCTGAAAAAAGAATGTGTGTGTGCTTCTTGGATTGTACTGCGCAGTGACCAAACAAAAAATTCCTTATTTGCAATATGCAAAGGAAAAAAGATCAGAGGATGAAACATGCAAGGTCTGTTTTTCATTGGTTGTTGCTGGTGACTTATTTAAAACATGTTTAATAAAAATGGATTAACTTAATTTGCATTAGGTAACACTTAGAGAATGTGGCTGCCTAAGATTTAAACTCAGTCTCTAGCTTCAACATTAACTTTATCTTCCTAGCAAGCACTAGATGACAAATGTTTCCAAAGCTGTTTCCTGAGCTGAAAAAAATGTTTTAAAAATGAAGCACTTTTAAAACAGTGGTACATTAACAACCTTGTAGCTGGATACTTATTGGCTTCTGTATTTACAAGCTTACCTGTACCTACGTGGTACTGAAGATCACAGTACAATGAGAATACATGGGCATGGGGAAAAAATACTATAATTCCATTACTGTTTTGGGGACAGCATGCAGTATCTGGATATTTTTTGCCTCTTCTTCCACACTTGGCAGACATTATTTTCATTATTAAGGTGTAACTATGTGTATATTCTGACCTCATTTGATATATATACCATTTTGCTGTAGCGTATATCTTGATAGATTTGCTTTTTGTTATGCATTAAAGATGGCTTTTTAGTTCTTCTAGCAATATAGCTCTTTTTTTTTAATCTTCAGTTTGGAGGTGAGGTTGTTAACTCTGACGTTAATTTAGCTGTGTATGCATACACCACAGCATTCTTCTGAAGTGCAGTTCAGGGGGTAAGATTGTTAGCTCCAAAACTAATACAACTGCAAACTCCAAACGTTCTGTGTATGTCAGCCAAAAGTTATTCAATACATCATCATAGACTAGTAAGCTACTTGCTGACTTAGTACTTCTCAAATATTACAAGGTGCTGTCCATTAAAGATGGTATTTCCTTTCTTTAACCATATGATTACTGACATACTTTTAAATAAAGTAACTTATGGTGGTAATCCTAAAATGCCTCTCACTGGTCTGAACTGATACATTAGCTCATTTCCCTCTGCCCCCCTTCTTGAATAGAGAAAAATTTCTCAAAATTCTGAGTAAAAATGTAAGATTTGGAAATAAATACATGTGCAATTTTTCAGTCATCTCTGCTGCTGCCGAGATGAAATTTTCCCCCAGGTCCCGTTTTTGGCATATTGAATAATACTGGTCTTGGTAGCAAGGACAACGTAGTTTCATACGATATCTTTCCACCTTCCTATGTGACATCACTGGTAGTAAGTGCTGTTGCTTCCCATCACCATTTACCCCTTATTGTAGTATATGCTATTTCTTTGCCAGTTTCTTTGAGATTTCCATGTGGTACTGTGATAAAGACCCTGTTAAAATCCAGTTCAATTAAATTAATGCTATCTTCCTTTATCTGCTCAATCTACCAATGTGTTATAAAAATATTTCATATTAGATTGTGTGAGTATCTCTTCCTCATATTTATTTAATTATTTTCTTGTGACTTGGTAAGTTCTGTAGAGGATGCCTACAAATATATTAATAGATTTTTATTATTACACTTACCTAGTGCTGTACCTGTATTCCAAAGCACATTCAGAGGCTGAAATGCATTTCTGAAACATGGTAGACATGAACAATAAGGGACTTTTGAAGATGCCTAAAGGGTCCAAATGCCAATGTCACATTAAACTGGAAGAAATAAAATGTCTTGATTCCTTAGCATCATTGGTTCGTATGGGACTTCATAGGCAGGCTAATAGCAAACCCATCTAACTTCTCATTAAATTACATTTGTGTAATAATAGCCTTGCAGTTTTCTGCACATAAAATGCCATATGCTGAAAATCACAAAGTTTGACTTAAAGGTCTTGTTTGTGTTTTGCCTTCAGATAAACTGGAATTCTGGTTTACAAACGTTAGCATATTAAAAGTCATTCCCTGGTTTGTTTTTCCCTTTCCTTTGCTCCTGAGATTCCTATCCCTTCTTTCAAAAGTGCCAGCTATCACCTTACAGTAACAGCAGCTGCTGTGGTGGGGGTAATGTCTGTGGGGAGAAGGGTGAATGCACCAAGATGTGTGTTCAGTAACTTCCTTAAATGTCAGATTTTAATTTGTTTCTGCATGAAATTCAGAATCCTCAAACTTGAAAGACAGCTGTTGCTCCAGGAGACTGGGGAGACACTGTGCCTTGGAATAGGGTGGAACACTGAAACAAAATCTAGTCTTTGGTGTAGAGGGTTGTTTGAACTCTGCCTAGGGAAGAAGATGTTCAAGACAGCAAACCTACTTACTGTCTCCTTTAACTTAGCATTTCTTTAATGAATTGGGTGTGGAACTGTAATTGCCTTTTACTGGGTTTTGAATAGATCTGAAGTTATTTATTATTTAAAACTGTAGTGAAGTGTTTTTGAGATGCACAGCTGGATAGCAGCAGTAACCCTGCATGCTGTTAAGATTTTTATTTTATTATTTTTTCTTTTCTGTAAAAGTAGCCTTTAGGAACAAATGTTAGGGATTGAAAACAATTGCTTTCCTCCATGTCAAGATGAGAATATGGAAACAAGTTGGTGTCTTATTTTTATAAACCACCTTAAAATAGAGTTATATGTATCAACATGTTGTGGTTTAATCCTAACGGCAGCTAATCGCCACCCAGGTGCTTGCTTGCTCCTCCCGGGTGGGATGGGGGATGGAATCAGAAGGGTAAAAGAAAACTCCTGGGCTGAGATAAAGACAGTTTAATAGGTAAAGCAAAAGCCATGCATACAAGTGTCATGTGGAAGGAAGGCGGGGGGGGGGGGGGGGGGGGGCGGGGGAGACTTTCTCGACCCCAGGTGTTTGATCTGTCTATCAGTGCCCCAGGAAAACTGAGACCCTTGTGCCTGACCAGTCTGTCGGCATCCCATTACAGGGCCCCTTCGTCGAACAGTCCTGCTGGACCAGAGGGTGGTTTGGCCGACTTGTTCAGGGAAATGTGCCAACAGCATCGGGGGGACCCCTCTGCAGGTCTTTCCACTTTATTCCGATGTGTTACCTGCTGCCAGCAATTTCTAGTGTCCACGAAGGACTAACACTAACAGTTTACGGTATAACACTCTTTATTAATATAAAATCGTGGCAAATTAAGGTTCGTGTTTGCCAGTAATAGGGACTGACTGCAAAAACAAGCCTGAAGTGATATACAACCAAACTATAATCACTAATAATAATGAGTTAGTTACTTAGCACACGTAAGATAGTTTTTACCCAACAGGTCTCCCTATGGGGGAGAAGATGGGTCCAGCCTGTCAACTGACCCCAGAAGTTATGACGGAGTCTTCCCTACCTTCTCCCCTCATTTGCCACTTTTTATGCTTCATAGGACATTGAATATTCATTCATTATACACGGGACTGGTTACAAGTTTCTGGTTTCTAACACAGATTAGTGCACATCCTCAGGTAGCACTACTGAAACTTTCTACTAACTGTGCATGCTCCTCAAGAGGGATTTTGCCCTCCTTCAGGGGGGCTATTTGAGTTGGAGGTCGTGATCTCCCACTACCACCGTTATCTTTGTCCTCTTTCAAGTATCTTTTGATGCCAGTGGTTTGCAATACCTTATCATCCTGTCTTCACTTACAGCAAGAACTTTCCTCATTTGAAGGCTTCTTTCTGTGTAACTTGGCTAAAAGAACACCATTATCTGGTTTTTGTTCCTCATCCTTCCTTCCCAAGGCTGATTCCCTTGACTGCAAGTCCCTTCATTCATAATTCAAGCTGACCCACTATCTAACTTAGTGAACACTGAGTCGGAGTTGGGTAATCCATGAGTTTAGATAATTCATCCCCTTTGGATTGACTTCAGTCCAGGACTAGTCCATCTCCATCATATTTAGGTGGAGCTTGAGTGACTCTGTTGTTACTGTTGAGTAACTATTGTTGTTACTGGCTGGTGCCACCTGCCCAGTGAGGTGCATTAGTATCCTGGAGGCAGGTAACTTTGGGACGGAGGTGTGCGTTAGTATTACAATGAGATTATTTTATCTAAGGAAAGTAATATTGCCACAGTGGTTGGCTCAGCCATGGACATCTCATCTTCATGTGACAACTGCTCTGCAGCTTATCAGCTGTGTGGTGCCATTGAGTTCCCGTTCATGCAGGGAGCAAGGCAGAGCCTGGCCGTGGGGTCTCCACTCCACTCCATCCTCCGTTACCCCCACCAGCAGGTGCTGAGCAGGGTGTGTTGCTTAGGGAGCTGTGGTGATGTAGATTCTGTGCATACCAACCATCCTGAAAGCCATAGCTGTATTTTTACACTAAAGAAACCCACCTTTCTGTAATACTACTCTTCTACTAGGTACCAGTTTTCTCTAATCCCTCCCCCCCTACCCTGCCAAGTAGTTTTCCCACACAAGCAAAATAAAACAAAGAACATCTAACAAAACATTGTTATTCATGTGGCAGCACCTGACCCTTACAAGTGTTTATGCTGAGAGGGTAAGAGTTTTAACTAAGGGACAAAAAGAGTGTTTTTCCTGAGTGGGTTTATTGGCTGTGTCACAAACAGCATATCTTTCATCCTGGTCTTTGACCTCACCTTTGGGCAAAAAGTTTTGGATGTTCCTCTAGAAAATATCACCTTGATCAACAGCTATTCTTCTAAGATAATACAAACCACCCTGGCAGGCTGCTGGTGATAGCTTTCTAAAATGCATTCTTCAGTGTTCTTGTTTGCCTGTGGTGACATCCTGGTTTTGTTACAGTTATGGGTGTACGAGCTCATACTTCAGACTGTAGTTCTAGGTCAGAAAATGCAGAAAGGACCCAATGCAGCACACTCTTTCCACTAGAGGACAAATATTTTTTTCCTGTGTATAAGTAGTGCAAAGCATCCTAAGCAAAATTAGATGCTCTTAAACGTAAGTCTAGAAACCTTGAATATGCACTAAATATGCAAAAATTTATTAAATGAAAAAAGGGAAAAAAAGTAGTTGCCTAATCTTACTTCAGTGTATCAGTACTTCAGCCATGCATGTTTCTGTACAGTATTGTACAGATAAAATATTCTTCCTAATTTAAAGATGGGTCCCTAGTTTTTTCTTGTATGTAAACAGGCATTTGATCATAAGTTATAAATTGTTTTTGCAAATAGTAATTAATTTTAATGGTTGCTTATACATGTTTATATTTACTGAAAACTTTCAGTACATCAAACTATCATTCCTGTAAAATATTCTGTAAACTAAGTGAGGCTTAACAGATCACAAACAAATCTGCATCCTGATCCGTCATCAAAGCTTGATAAATATTCTCAGTCCTTGGTAGTGTCTTCCCATGCTTCCAAGCATTTTTATGTGAGTTGAGATTTATTCACACAGGTTTCATGCAGACCTCAGGACTCCATAACAAGTCCAAAGGAGCACTGGTAAAATACAGTGAGATTTTCAAGAGTAATAACAGAAATCTTGAAATAACAGTGCCTTTTTGGTACTTACTATTTACAAGAAGAATAGAATAGTTAAAACATATTTATTCTGCCTCTTGTACCGTATTTTTTTAACATGTGTTATTTGAAAAAGAATACACATCTTTACTGCTAACAAATAGTTTATTTAATTCTCTTCTTCTAAAATGGTATGTCTGAAATAGCTCGGTCTCGTCTGTTCTAACACTATGGGTAAGTACTCCTCATTCAAAAATTGTATTGGGTAACAAAAGCAAAACACAAATATGGATGATTAATGGTGGTGTTCAAGCTTTTAAAGTATCACAAACATGTCTGCCAGGTGACTTATATCAGGGAATTATGTGTCTAATCCAGTATTTTTTTTTATGCTGTAGTGCACGAAAACTTGGAACACTCTCAGATGAAGCATGTGTGAAAACGCTTACTTTTCACACTTTTGGTGGTTTACTAACAGTATTAATAAAGAGAGAGTAATCTCTGGCTGAAGTCTTATTTTTGATATGTGCTGATTATGAGAAGTATTTCTTGAAACTTTATTTAGAATTCTGACTGTCGTCTTTACCATGGAGCCAGAATTTGTATCTAAAGAAGACAGAGTACAGCAAATAGAGCTGACAGCAGCTGCCATAGATCTTACATATTTTTCATTTAATTCCATTCATTGATGCAATTTGGGTAGAGATAAAATAAGCATTTCAAGTAGCACTTCTTTTACTATTCCAAGGTGACTTTTGTGAAATTTTGGGAACTATGAAACTTGTAAAGTTCATTTACATTAGCAGAAAATTAGTCTTTGTATGCAATTTTTGGATACTACGCGTTATTAATAAATACAATGATGCTGCTTTTAAATATGGACTTTAATATCATTTTTTTCCCTTAAAGTATAGTTAACATTTTTTTTCATAGGCATGGGAAGAATAAAAAAGCTCAAATTCTATCTAACCTTCAATTTGAAAATGTGTAGTTTTCTAAATGTTTGCTGTAGTCCTTCCCCAGTAACTAGGCAAATATCCTGAGATGAAGTATTGTTCCATATTTAAATTTAAGCAGATTTACTTTTTTTGTAGTCTATGAAAATATTTACAGTACTTTTTACTTCAGAACAACTTAACTGTTTCTTCCCACTTCAGAAACTGAATTACAAAGAACTAAATACTAAACAAATCTTTTAAAGGCACAAGGCCTCTATTTAGTCATGCAACATTTTGGCAGCCCTAATCCAGACTTGCATACTGCCTACCTCATGCTGTACAGCAGACAAGTCCTCAGTATATGTTTCGTGAAGTACCTCAAGACACTTTATTCTTGGCTAATTAAGAAGTCATTAGCACCGTGTCTTTCTGAAGCTAACTTTAGTGATGCTGCTCTTGCTGTTTTTCAGTTACCTTTGGTTTTCTCTAAACCCTGTGGACCTCTTAAAACAAAGCACTGCTTACTTGTGGATGTGTTTTGGTAAACGTTTGCCTCTGAAGCCTTCCTGCAATCAGAAAATTTTGGCTTCATCACCTGTCTCCTTTTTTGTTTTTTGTTTTTTTTTTTAAAAAAAAAACAGAAATCATGACTTGTCATGCCGCAGAACTGGAGAATAAAGCATTTTGTGTGCTGTGCAGCTACTGGTCACACTTGGCAGCTCACCTGCTGTCCTTTCTAGTCCCCAAGCTTCTCAGTAGAGTTACTTATTTCAGTGGTTTCTTCCACAGTCCATTTAGTGCTGTAGCTACGTGTTCTCAGTCATTCTCAGCTGCTACAACATATTTCACACAGCCTCCGCACCCCTGGGGAGGGTTGGATGGAGAGCAGGGGTGGTGGCATGCCAGCGTGCTGGGCATGGTGATGGGGAGGCTGCTGGCGTAGCTGCAGAGGGTCACACTGTTCCAAGCAAGGCTACCGCAGCTCAGGTCAGCAGTGCTGCGGGGAGATCGGGCAGAAGGCTGGGCTGGGTCAGCCGGCTGCTCTCCAGGCTCTGGGTACGGGACTGCCTGAGGCAGAGCATGGTACAAGTGGAAGGAACCTCCATGCTGACTCGCCCTGAGCCCACCTGCAGGAACAGCTGAGCCCTTCAGGGCTGGCTGTCCTGGTTTCAGCTGGGACAGAGTTAATTTTCTTCTCAGTAGCTGGTGCAGGGCTCTGTTTTTGGATGTGGTGTGAGAACAATGTTGATAGGACACTGATGGTTTTAGTTGTTGCTGGGTGATGTTTGTACCAAGCCAAGGACTCTTCAGTTCCTTGGGCCCTGCCAGCCAGAGGGCTGGGGGGGCACGGGGAGCTGGGAGGGGACACAGCCAGGACAGCTGACCCAAACTGGCCAAAGGGATATTCCATACCATGGGACGTCATGCTGAGTATATAAAATGGGGAAGAAGAAAGAAGTTGGAGACATTTGGTGTTATGGCATTTGTCTTCCCGAGTCACCGTTACACATGCCAGAGCCCCGCTGTCCCGGGGATGGCCGAGCCCTGCCTGCCCGTGGGGGGTGGGGAACGGATCCCTGGGTTTGCTTTGCTTTGCTTGTGTGCGGCTTTACTTTGCCTGTTACATTGTTCTTATCTCAACCCTTGAGTTTTACATTCCTGCCCGATCCTCCTCCCCATCCCTCTGGGCGAGGGGCAGCGAGCGAGTGGCTGCGTGGGGCTGGGTTGCTGGTCAGGGCTAAACCACGACTCTGGCTCAGTAGGGCACCGAGATATTTACTTCCACCCACCCCACCCTTCTCTTGAAAGTCATCAGGGTTCGTTGTTTGGGGTTTTTTTCCTCTCATTGTAGTTTTTCCAAGGCAGTGAATTCTCTTTGTCTGTTGCATCATTTTCTGTCAATCCAGAGGATCTACTCAGACACTGTTCCCCACTTTCCCAGGGATAATCCGGTACAGGCTACTGATATGTTGTGTTTGTTTGTTTTTTTTCTTTTGATGGGCTGCTATAATGGGACCTTGAATGGTGTGTGACCCTCCCTGTGCAGTTGTGGAGAGCCAGTCTGTGGATGGTACAGATTTATAATATTTTTTTAAAAGACAAAAAATAAATAAGCTTTTTTCTCTCTCTTTTTTTCTTTTTAGTAATGATTTCTGTATATTGGTATTTTTCCTTCCGTGTTCTTTCTTTCTTTCTGTTACTTGTAGACAGTAACTTAATTTTCTTTCAATACAGAATAAATTATGCATCCAGTTCTATGGCTGACTTTCAGATGTGCCTTGTATATATCGCACTGTACTGTTAAAACAGTTTTCCTCTTTTGAATTCTTTGATCTACTAACGATTGCATTTGTATAAAAATAATTCTGTACTGTTTTGGTTACCTACTGTTTTCTTTGGGAGCAGCACCAAACACTCCAGAAAAGAGTGTAAAAATCCTTGCTGTGGGCAATACTGAACAATCTATTTGCAGAGAAACTCTACCTAAGCCTTAAGAATTAACACTGGGTTTAGCCCTTACTCTGATGTAATCCTGAAGATTCTCATTATTTCTGCAAGTATGCAAGGATCTATGGATTTCTGCCTGAAACTGTGATCACCAAAGACTAGATCTGACAATAACTGTTGCTTATTATTCATTTGATTTAATTAATTGCAGTGGGGTTTTGTTTTGTTTGGATTGGGTGGGAGGAGATGTTTACATTTCCTATTGCTTGGTTTTAACATTTCCCTCTCTCATACTATGACGGTAAATGTGGTATAATGAAAAAAGGGGGGGGGGGGGGGGCAGGGGGGGTTGGGGGACGATGACGACTTTTCCTACATGTCAGACTCCTTTATTTAGTTCCTACATAAGTTTGGTTTTCCTGTGAAGCAGAACATGAAAAACAGAGGCGGGCTCAGGTCTGTTTTGAGCAAGGTGTTTGCAGCTACCACAGGTGTAGGTTTCTCATACCTTGCATCACCAAGCAATTCCAAACCTGTTCAAAGAGGTTTTGTGTCCCTGTTTGTACTTACCGCAAAATTAGACCTGCTTATTTAACAGATTTATGATTTAATGCTTCAAAGCTTTGAGGCCCTCTGGGAGCTGCAGGAGCCAAGCTCCTATTCTCTGCTATTTTGATACAATAAAAAGCATTCCTTTCTTACAGCTTCTGATTTCATGGACTAGTAGGTTTTGCTACTAAATGGTGGAACTGTGTAAGCATCTGCTTTTCAATTCCTCTCCTATAGGAAGGATAATGTTGACAGTAGCTACCATATCCAGACTTCTTTTATTCTTCTCAAAAGCCCATCTTCACTGGCAGTATTCCTACATCAATTTATTTCCAGCATGTTTTGCTCTTTTTTTTTTTCTTTTTTCTTTTTAACACTGTAGCTATACACAATTTCCTGAGAAACTTACTTCAAACAAAAAGTTGTGCTTTCAGAAAGCTAACTAGAAATTTTATGCCATTCAAACAGGATGGTACAACAATATGTGATTGGCAGCCAGACCACTAATGACAGTATGGTGATTCAAAGCTGTAATGGTTTTAAATGGTCTGAAAATAGAAAAGCTTGGATTTGGAGGATTTGGTGTGTGACTGAGGGAAGAATACAGAAAAACCCTATGGTAATCTATTTTAATTAAAAGCTTAGACTATGGTGGTGGTTGCAGTCAGGTCATAGATGCTTTGCTACAGCTCCATGACTTGCTAAAAGGATTGTATCTTCTATTATTTTTTTTTAAATGGCAACAAGCAGGAAGAAAAGGCTACCCAAAACAAGTATATTAAGCATTCCAATAAAGGAGTTTGGTAAATTCCCTCTCAGAAACAGCCACCTTTGTTATTGTAGGTAAGTCCAGTCTCTGGTTTTGGATTGTAAGTGGGTCACCAGGAGGTAAAACCTTAGTTGAAATCTATTGAATCCAAGGTAAATATTACAGGTAAAATGCTTTTGTGTGATGCTATCTTTTTTCCTTATTCTTTTGTGGTTGTTCCTACTGACTTTAGACAGAGATTTTCTTTCCTGCAGGGGTGTTTGTTTAGACTGTTTGAGCTTAAAAGTTATTAGCAATGCTGTCGGGTTTTTAGGAGTCCTCTCTTTCAGGTATTAAAGGAAGAACTCTTTTTCAGGGAAGGCAGCTTTGGAGGATACTGTTGTGTTCTTAAGGATGGTCATCTCTAGCAGGGATTTGTTAAATCATTACTAAACGTTCAGAGAAAGACTCCATAAAGTAAGAATAGTCTTTGATTCCAATATATATATATAGCTAGCTTGAACCTATTGCAGGAAGCAAGTTAGCATTAATGATAGCAGAAATAAATAAATAAAGCATTATGCATACAACTTTTAAACCGTTGCCTAAATAATTCCAAAATTTAGTTATTGCAGAGCAACTCACTCATTGAATATTGTTCTCTTCTTATGAAAAGCAAATAAACCCATTGCTCATTTCCCAGAAACTGAACTCTGAGACTGTAAAGCATAACTTTGGCTACAAAGGACAACGGTTTAACTACTAAGTTTTTCAGAACTACTAAAATACAAATGACTTAAGCTATAAAAAAAAATCATATTTTTTTTTTTTTTCAATTAATGGCCATCAGGAATACATAAAAGTGATTCGAATCTGAGTCTGTGAAAGAAACACTTAACTATCGCTTCCCATCTGAGCATCTTGATTCACAACAAAATTTAATGTTTGGATGTAGATTACCCTTTCTTGATCTCAGTAACTTAAAAATATGTCTCTCTTTGTGGTCAGTGGGAATCTATCAGTATGTAGCTGGTACTGTAATGGCTGAGGGAGGACACAGTAAAGGGCACTGGTGTTGTAGCACATGGTTTCTACCTGAATAGCTTTTCCTTTCCTTTGAAAGTCCCCAAGACATAGAAAGCTTTTAGGCTGTGGCTAGGTGGGGGAAAAAAATCAAAACTGCTCATTGATTTAATATTGGGGGGTTTATTTATCTTTTTTTTTTTTTTTTTTAAAAAACACAATCTTGAGGAGATTTATTAAGTCAGAAAGATGGAGTGGGAGGAGGAGAGCTGGACCCTGGGGTTTATTGTATCTGTGTGTGTAAGAGGGAATAATCTTATTGTGTAATATCTTGGCTTTTGGGATTTTTCTGCTTAATTTAGCATTCTGGCAGATCACTGTATTTTCATGAACTTGGCAGGGTGAGCTCGTATTCCCCTGCTCTTATTTTTATCTTTCTGCTTTTTCAACTTTTATCTTTAGGCACAATGAGGGGAGGAAAGAAAATCCGCTGAGGTATACCACTGACAGCAAGACCCCATTTACACTTACCGATGACCAGCACAGATACAGCATTATTGAATCTTCTTTTACAAATGAAACTGTCAGCAAATAGAACATGCTACACTTCTTTTTATAGTGTCCCCCAAGATTCTGGTGTGATAGAAAAAGAAACAGGAAGATATAGATAACAGATAACACAATGTCTTGGAATGGGGAAGCGTTTGTCACTAAGGCTAAGCTCAGAGATGCATGTGCAGGTCCCGTAGGATCTGAACAAACATATCTGAAGGCCCAATCTAGCCTGCAGAAAAAAATAATGATTTTTGTTTTGGTTTGGAACGTAGTCAGATTTTTGGTGATTCTAGCCTACAGAAAGCCCTAAGGCTTTAGTCTGTCTGCTGTGCTGTATAGCATAAAATAACAATTTTTTCCTGGTAATGGCTTTCCACAATAAAGATAAATTTGTGTTGTCATGTTACCCCTTCCTCCCTAGCAGATGAAAGGGGTAAAAAGTGAAATTGAAAGTATATTAAGGAGGACCAGAATCCTAAGATTCTGCCAGCTATCTGGAAGTACAAACAAAAAATGTAACATCACAGGTCCTTCAGGCTTATCTTAAGTAAAAAAAATTCCAGTAAAGTTTGCTGCTTAACTAGTTTAGAAGCATACTGATTGGATGGGGTGGTGGGGAGCATTAGCTACCCTAGGGATGTCTCAGGAGCAGTTTGACAGTGGCGTAACTGTATCAAGGCAAGAGGCTGTGTCAACAAGGTGGATATGTTTAGGTACCAGTAGTGTTTATCCATTAGGGTTACGCATGGATTTCAATCTTGTGGTATTCCAGTGTGTATGTACAGTTATAAGGCCTTTGATTTAACTGTAGAATTACGTGAGGCTTGAAGTTGTAGTGTAAAGCTTTTACTGGCATGTTTGACGCAATTGTGCTAATTGTTATTTTAAAGAATTAATTAAAACCAAAAAACTGCCCTCAGTCTTTCTGCTTTGCCACACCATAGGTTGTGTGGAGGGAGAGGTAACGATTAGAGGAACTCCATTTTAAAGGCCCCTCAAAATGAGTTTTGTGTCACTAAACTGTGTGATTTTGGATTTCCATAAATCCAGCTGTTAGTGTCAAGCAATGACCTATTCTGTGGCTCTGGACAAGCTGAATAGTGTCTTTTCTTTATAAAATGGAAATGGTGAACTTTGGCTTAAGTGATTGGAAGTCTTCAGATGGGAAAGGCCCTAGTGAGCTAAACATACTTACTATTTCTGAGCCCTTAGACTGCTATAGATTATTTCAGATAGCTTAAATATAAAAGCTAAAGCATTGTCTGATTTTAAGCCCAGTGTCTAAGTGGCTCCTAGGAGCAGAAGCACATGTTATGCCTTCCAGGAAGGTTGGACATCTTCCCTTTCCAGTGGTCTGCGGGTCCTGTTTCTGGGTCTGCTGGGCTAAGAGAAGAAAGACTTTGATGCTTTTATGGAGGGAATAAAAATGTTACCTGACTCAAGACTGAATTATATCTCTTTTGGGCTTAGAAGAGGTGTAACTTTGAGAATTATTTCTTACCCAAAGGGTTGGAGGAGACGATGCTATTGAAGGTTTATTATTTTAAAACAAACAAAACAACAACAACAACAAAAAAAAGCAGCCCAAGTAAAATAACAAAGATTAAAATCTCCAAGTTGCTTAGACTGCTAGAAATCCTGATCAAAATGTGACAGCAGGCAGAAGACTAAGGTGGATAAAAGATTTTGAGTTGAATCAGTTCTTTGCAGGACTATGCGGTTTGCACCATAGCCTCGAAGCATGGCATGTGCGCTTTGCCCTGCCTTTTCTGTGCCTGGTCTGTAGGACTTCCTGACAACCCATACTGAAACACATGCTCAGCCTCTCTAAAGATGTCTTCTTCCAGCTGTCCAGTCTGATCTGGGTCCTTGCTGAGTAGTCTGATACATGCTCTGTTTTAAAAAGGGTTTAGCTTCAGAAGTTTCAAATTAAATGGGAGTACTCTTTCCCAGGGTGGGCTCGGAAGCTCTGTGGCTCAAGGGCATGCCAGACCAGGAGGAGCGTACAAGGCTTTATGGTGGATTTATCTTCTGTGAACTTGTCCGCTAGTCCTTTAACTCATGTAAATTTCTAGCATTCGCTACAGGCTCTGGCAAAGAGCTAATTTTAAAAAAAGCAAGCTGGTTAGACTTCAAAGAATAAGTTCATGATTTTTAAACTTTATGTAATTTTAATTATGTATTTTATGTTGACCCTGTCAAAATCCTTCAGCAAATTGACCTTTCTTAAATGAAATAAGATGGTCCTTACTTTCAGGAGAAGATGTTAGTGTAGTGCCAAGAAATTGTACGTTGTGGTAAAAAAAGCCCTCCCTCCTAAAGGCACCAAAAAGAGCAAGGGGAATAGGTGTCTTACATGAATCTTTTGGAATTAATGTAGTAGGGAATTTTGTCGTGGCTGTGATGGCAGCAGAGTTTCAGTGCCGTTGCTGCATCAGAATCTCAACTCTGGCCTTTGGAGGAGACAGGCAGTGCTGAAAAGTGAGGAGTGGAAAAAGAGGAAAGGAAGGAGAGGGAACAGTGCTTTACTTTTTCCCCTCCCCGTCTTCAGGATAAATGGACAATGGCTATTCCTAGTTGTTTTTTTTAATCTAGGATGTATACTAGCCTTTAATTTACTTTGCACAGCACTATTGAAAAGCTGGGCTGTATATTACTGGCACCTCATAGATTCTGTAAATGGCATTCACGGCTGATGCGATATTCTTCAACTACAATAAATCATCTTAACTGTAACATCAGTACTTCTATTCTTTAGGATGCGTACTGTACTTGTATAAAAACTTTAGCTTGTTAAACTTTATAAACTTTTGAATCAAAAAATACCATGTGAGCAATGTAAATTTTCTTCAGGGCTTTATAGGATTGAGTAATGGTTTGGCTTGGGTAGAATACTGAAATCTAAGAACGTTTTTGCCAATTATTTTGTTTTTTTTTTTAAGAAATATTTACTTTTTTTTTATTTCGTCATACACACCCCTCACACATACACGCACACACGTCGTGTGTCATCTGTGATCACATGTAGAAAGGAGAAGATGAGGTGGAAGACTGAACAATGTCTATTTGTGGAGTTCTGCATAGAAAAATAATTCTGAGCTAACTCGTTTAGTCTGTTTTCAAGAGTTGCAGAACTACTTTAGAAAAGTTAACATTGATTTGGAGGTAGAGAGGTTACTTTGATTTAAGAAAAGTATTTCAGTAGACAAGCCAAAGCAGCAAGTCAGAATACCCTGTGCTGTTTAGAGGAACGTGAGACAAGTACATTGTCTAGGTTGTTGGACTTAACAAAATGCCTCATGGAATCAGAGCAACAAGAAATAAGCCTCAGTTGTATGGGTTTGTAAATACATCCTTACATACTTATACTGAAAGGATGTATAGCAAAATGAACCTGTGATTCAACTTGTTCCTTAGTGTCTATTTTAAGTACTTGAATTTTTTTGTTTGTTTTGCTAAAATAGGAAGTGAATTATTTAATTGGGAAGATGTGAGGATGTGTATGTATCTATTATAGGTTGTTCAGCAATGCAAACTTTCTTTACCAAAGTAGATTTAAAAGTTGTTTTGTTTTTAAGAAAAAATCTGGGTGATACTGTTCTGTTTTGAAAAATGACATTTAAAGATATACAAGCTTCTAATAGATTTATTTACTTTTAAAGGTGATGCAGGCAGAAAAGGCTTTGGTGATTTCGTATTTTAGCACCCACCAAAGATCTGTTACTGCATCCACTCCTACTTATTCCTAAAACATGATAAAAGATTTGGAAAAAAAAATACTTACCGCCCTCTGTAGTGAAGAATTTTTTTAAAAAGTTGGTTTTGTTTTTTTTTCTTTTCAAGTGATTGTTTGAGGATCTCTTTAATCAGCTTAAACTGCAGTGGTTGAGTCAGCAGTGAGGTACGTGAGGATTGCTACTCTCATGTTTTGTGAAGATCCATGTAGCTCCATGAACTACCACAGCTTGTGCCCTATCCATTGGGTAGCTAATTCCTAGTATGTGTTGCTTAATTGGGTTAAGGCAAATATTGAACCACTGTAGGAATATCCCCATGGGACTTTACACGGTTAAATGCACTTAAAAAATAGCTTTAAGTTAAAAATAGCTTTAAGTTAGCCATTTAATTTAAAGTATTTGGAAAAAGCAGAGGCTGATTAGAAAATGCCTTTTCTGTGATCGTTTGCCACATGAAGTCTGACATCTGGTAATTTCTAAACAAGCTGACAAAATACAAATGAATGAGTGCCTGCTGCCAGCGCTGGTGAGGGAGGTATCATTAGGCACCAGGGAGGATGCATGGCTAAGCAGATGTGCCCTTTGTTCAGAGACAAATTTTTTGATACTGTGTTGGTAACCCTGAAGCAGGACATCTGTCCGCCAGCGTGCCTCCCTGCACTGAGCACCAGCAGCTCCAGAGCAGTGTATGTGTGGCCACTGCCCACATGTCCTCTGCCAGCCACCACAAACATTTGCTGGAGCAGTAAGGACAGGTCGCTGAAGGAAGGTGAGACCTTCAGTTGCATGGTGAAATGAGCAGCTGGCAACCCCCCATACTAGGGAGAAAGGGGGCTCATGGGCTGAGGAGTTTTTATTCAGTCTGCTGCAGTAACTACTTGCTGTAGCTGTGACAAAAAAACCTGAAAGGTATCCGCTAAACAAAGACTAAATCTGGCGTCCTCATTTAGGGGACAGAGCTAATTTAAATTCTAGCAAATATGTATCCAATTAAACACAATGTCTTTTCTTGTAAGACGCAGCAATAACAGACTGAAAATATTTCAGGGCATATATCTTCTTAAAGCGCTTCCACAAGGAAGGCCATCTTCCTAACCCCCCGGGTTTCGTTTTTTCCCCCCTTCCTCAGTTTCCCTTTTCCCTTGCGGCACTGTACTGATTGCAGCACCGCAGCCACTTTGCAAGTTTCACAGCTATTTCAGACTTTCCCAACTCTTGACCCCAGAGAAGTCCCTACATCTCAGAGTCTCAGCAGTAGGTTCATGTGTCTGAATAAATAAGTGGTGCCTTCAGCCTGTCATTCCGCCTGCTAACTCACTTCTGTCCCAGCCTTTTTTTGGACTCCCACGTTTCTCTTGCCTCTGTCTGTCCCTTCCATGCTGACGTTTATGTCTTTATTTTTGATCCAGTACAGCTGCTCCCACGTTTCTCTCCCGGATTCTAGCATCGACATTTTTAGTTTTCATGTTTCCTTGTGGAAAAAGCTCATTAGGAGCTTTGCTTCCCCACAGCCCTCTCCCTGACTAACAGAACCTGCCTTTCGATTGCTGTTAGGTCCTCACAATTGATTTTCATAACACCAAGGTCACATGCTTCACCAGTTCCTTCCTTTGGTGTTTCCAAAATTCTGGCTTGTTTTAGAATTAAGGATTTTTTCCATGGGCCACATCTATAGCACATTACCAGTGCTTTGTCTTCATTTGCCTTTTCCTGGGGAGATTGCTCACTTCCCCAGGTAATTTCTCCTGTCATTGCTCCTGCTTCTAAACCACTATTTCATCCAGTTTGGGTAGGTGATGAGCACCTATATAGCTTGAATGGTGAAATCCAACTGTAACAGAGAAATCTGCACAAATCTACTAGTTTAATATCTTGCCAAAGCAATGTGCAAACAACGTGAGCAAATAAACAACCGTGGTTGGTCCACAGCTGTTTCACGTACCTGAAAAGAGGGCAAAATGAGTCTCTGCAAAGCAACTCGTTCAGCTGCATTTCATCTATTACAGTGTAAAAAAAAAAAAACCAAACAAAAAAACAAACAAAAAACCATATACTATTAAATGACTGAAGATCTCTGAAGGGATTTTAACTGGCCTCTGCAAGACATGTTTTAAAATTCGTCTTTGTTTATGTTGAAAAACATCTTTTGTCAGTACAGTTCTAACATTCTGGAACCAGAAAAAAAAAAGTCACTAAATTTAGCATGAAACTGCATGGTGGTAGTAATGATGGTTTTACTTCTGTGCAGTTCCTTTTGTACTGAAGGCAAACTTTAAAGGTATTCAAATCATAGGCAAGGCTCATTTCATGCACTACTGAACAGCTGTGAAACAAAGGCACTGCTGGCTGCTTAGCTGCACAGCAACCCGCTCTGATCCGCATGGGAAGGTTCTGACAAGCTGTAAGTACTGGAGGTTGAATCTGGCCAAGACACAGAGATTAACAATCTTGCACTTAGAGAGCCATGGAATCTTTACCAGTATCGATAGGTGGCTAGGATCCTGGTTTAACATCATCTTCTGTTTCTTTCAGAGGGAGATGTCATTATGTTCCTACTGACGCAACAGCAATCGAACGTGCACAGCCCAGAGTCCCGCCTGCCTCCTGGGTTCAGCTCCTGATCCTGGGATGCAGGAGAGGGATTTGTGCTCCCTGGGAATAAGGTTGTGCAGGCAGAGCGTGAATCTCGACTTCCACAGATGTGCTGTTAAAAAGCAAAGTAATGGGACAATTTTGCCAGTGAAACTGGAATTTTGTCGCTATAGCTTGTTTTCATCTGAAAGAGAGGGTGAGCTTCAGGCTGTGTCTGCGCTAAGCACATAAGGGGGTGCACCAGCGCAGATGTTACCTGCTGCTTTCTCTGCAGGACACTGTAATGCTCTCAGACCTACTAGAGCAAATGCTGCTTAGTTGGTTTTGGTCAACGTGAGCCTCATTTAGCAAAAACAGGCTTTTTGAGCTTTTTCAGTGCTCTGGCACATGCTGGCTGGAACATGCAGGCTGGGTGATCTTGCAGACAGCTTGCTCTGCAGGTCAGATGAGTAGGAGGGAGGGAAGAGAGTAATGAGCCGCCAAGAGCACTTACTGCATCTATGTGGGAACTTCTGTCCCTGGGGTCCACTGAGCACTGGCAGGTCCCATCCCCAGCACCCCTTTAAAGGCAATGCATTGCTGGTGTGAATGCACCCTTTGAGGCATCACCTTTTGGGATACTACTTATATTATTTAAAAATATACTTTAACTAATTTGCCTTGTTAACTGTCCGTTTGGTTTGGTAGGAGGTGCTGGACTTTGTAAACTTAATCTGGGTCGACTTTGTGAACTGTCCAGGGAAGTGGTGGAGTCACTGTCCCTGGAGGTATTTAAAAGACACGTACACTTGGTGCTTAGGGACGAGGTGTAGTGCTGGACTTGGCAGTGCTGGGCTAACAGTTGGACTTGATGATCTTCAAAGTGTTTTCATCCTAAATAATTCTATAATTCTAATGTTCAGCCATCCTAATTCAGCAGCTAATCAACTGGGTCAGTGATGATACAAAATAAATACACTGTGAAAACAAAATGGTTTTAGCATATTGGACCTTAACTGCCTTTAGGGTTTTACATGCCTTGCTAAATTGCAATTTCATACACAGAGAATACTTCCAGTAGCAGAGTGGCTTCTTAATCCCATGCTTTTGTGATCACTTCCTTTCTAGAGGAGAAAATAAAATGTAAACTTAATTGCTTAAACTCTGAAAAATGCTTTTCTTTGAACTCAATGAAGCACAAAGATGAATAGTTTATTACTAAAGGGAATTTAGCTCTATTTACAACTGCTTGTACTGTGAAATTGGTTGTTTGTGATCTCTAAAGACTTGCTTTCTTTTCAGGGATATTACATTGTAGCTCAAACTACAGTGGAAAGCCAGACTCTAAAAAAATTAGTCTCTAGGACAAGCTGTTTCTGTATTTATGGAAAAATAAATATGGATCTTTACCAACTTTAGTATTCAAACCAGTGAACTTAAAAATCACTGAAATGTAAACTAACGAACACTGATGGTTTTAAAAGCAATTATTCTGTAATACTGAATAAATGCTGTTCTGTTGGTGCATACTACCTCATTTACGTCTCCAGCGCTGTTAAACCAGCTTTGAAAA
This sequence comes from Falco naumanni, assembly GCF_017639655.2. Lineage (NCBI taxonomy): Eukaryota > Metazoa > Chordata > Aves > Falconiformes > Falconidae > Falco > Falco naumanni. Next base: position 116,467,197 of record NC_054055.1, read on the forward strand.
GCAGTCCAGAACACAGACGCAATGAAGTCAATTCAGTGTGGTGGACAAATGCATCTCCTGCAAAGTTCCTCCTGTATTTATGAACCTTTACACTTGTGATCGATGTCTGGTGACCTACTGCACGGCAGAAATGTAGGCCAATGATTTAGCACATGTACGCTAATGTCCCAGCTATTCTGAAAGTTTTCATCTGCATATATGGCCAACAAAATTTGTAATTCTTCTTCAGGTAGCAGGATAAACCAAGATTTTTAGGTATACCAGCATTTTCTAGGCCATCTTGCTACATAGAAGCAACCTCTGAAAAAAAATCTTCCTTTTTCTCTTTCAGAATAACTAAGGAGGACAGGAAAAGGGAAGGTAGATGTATTCAAACCAGAAGAACTGCTGCCATTCTTCAAGACACGGGTAAGGTGTCATGCAGAGCATTATGTCCAGCTTTGCTCAAGACCAGCTTTCGAACGGGCCCGCGTTCAGGGCAGGGCCAGCAGGCTGATCAGTGGAGCAGGGAGCTTCTCTTACCCCAGGGGACGTGCAGCACCTGATCTGTGCAGCCCTGGCAAGAACGAAGGGATCATCTTTGCAGCATCTTTCCAATAGAACTGAGTAGATGTGGGGGTATTGGAGGAGGTAAGAAAGCTGACACTTCTTAAGGTAGTGTTTGATAACTTGATAAGTGGGATTATATGAAAAGGGTAAACCCACTAAAATAGCAGAGCAGGGAGCCTGCTGATGCAGGAGGCACATTCCAGGTCTCTGTTCTTGTGAACAGATTGTCATCAGCAAATGACTCAATTCTTTAGGAAAAATATTGAAGGGCTGTTTAAAAAAATATTTGAGGTAAAACATTTCTAGTTGTTTTTTGCTGTGTGTGTTGGTTTAGGCTTCCCTCCCCCTTGCCTTGTAAAAAGCCTGCTTCAATAGCATATATCAAAAAAAGTGCAAAACTGACATATACTTGTTGCTTCCAGAGCAAAAGCTAGAATGAAGGTTAAAAAACCAAAACATCTTAAAGGAGGCATAGTTCATTCAGCAGTTAGTTGCCAGTACCAGAATCTTGGCTTTGCTCAGCTTTAATTTTATACCATCAGAAGTTTTTCCTGTTTTGAAATGCAGCTCTGAAGGCACAGAATGGGTGATGAGGATTTCTGGTTATAATTCGAAACACAGGTAGAACTAACTGTGGTCTGTATAGCAATGAAAATGAATGTTGTTCTCACCATTTATGCATGAAAAATAGGTCAAACTAAATGCACAGTTTCTAGGCTACTCACCATGCTGGTTCTAGTCTCAATAAAGCCTGATACTCACCAAATTAAGGGAAAACATCCGTGCTCTAGGTCCACAGATACTCTTACTGTGTCCCACACACTGCTCAAAGGACCTGAACGCCTTGGTTTTTCTATAGAACAGCATGTTACCAGCTATGATGATGTATAATCGCATTTCCATGAAGGACTGATACTGTAGGTTTCATGTAAGATAAGCAGCTACTTAGATAATGCAAATGACACCATTTTGATACCAACAGATTAAAAAAAAATAATAATTAATGCTTTAACCCGATGGCTTGATGTATTGTAAGGGCCACCAGCTGTCAACACATTGCCAGTTTATTACATTTAAATTGGACAATAACCTTTTTAGTGCAGGAAAGTGGTGGAGTGTGAAACCTGCTTTCAAGGACGCGGAGGGCCATGTGTTGCTTGGTGTTTATGCGTGTTGGGTGTATTTTCATCATATGTCTTGGCCTTGGGAGCAACTAGCTTGTTTCGTTTCTGGGAGGATGGATCATGTTGCCAGCACTATTCTGACTTGGCTTGGTCTTAACCCTGTGCTGTTGTGAGCATGTACTTGGTGTTTTGGCTGAGAGACTGTACAAAGCATGCTTGCATCACTCTGTGGTATAGAGTATTGTAAATATACTCATTATCAGTATGCCTGTAGTACTTGCTACTTACAATCCTCCTGCTGCTAGGTATGGAGTTGGAATTTTAAGGCCATAAACCCTAGTGCTTTAGTGAAATCATATACAAAATTTACAGGGAAGGGTGAAGCAATCTGAATTACTTTGGTATTTGAGGCACTGTTTGCTGAAGGCTGTAAATGCCATTACTGCCACATACTCTGCTCACTTAGAAGTCTGATAAGGATGGTTTTGCCAAGTCATTTCACTTGAAATACAAGTTGTGCCCCAGAAATGTGGTTCTCTAATGGAAATCAGAGTATTTGGGAAGAAATACAAGTCTGTTTGGCAATTAAAAATGCCTAAGATATTCTACATTTGCAACTGGTATTTCAATAGTTACATTTCTGTATGTTCACTATTTCAGTTTCACTTTTATTTTTCTGCTGGGAAATTGCAAAAAAAGTACGAGAAAAATCTAATCACAGAATTTACATGAATTCTTCATCATGTTAACGTAGCTCCAGTTCTTGCAAAGGATACTTCATGGTGGGATAGCAGTCCAGTATGAAATAAAATAGGAACTGAGGGGACCAAAAAAAAAAAAAAAAAAAAATCAAAGGTGTGAATGACCTCTCATTCGTGCATATGTGAAACTGAAAGAATATATTGAATGCAGCTGCATGTATGTTTCCCTTGGTTCTAACTGTATTCCATATGTTTTGTTAATTTTAGATAAATGTTTAATTACTAAAATTTGCTTATGCCATCAGGTGGATGAGAGAGTGAGTTGGAAGATGGGATTAGAATTTCAGGTGATCTTGATATATAGGAGATATAGACTTAAAGTAGGTTTTGGTTAGGGATGAGTGCTAATGCACAAATCCAGGTTGAGAAACAGACTCAGTACTTGTGCCCCGTGCTATATCAGGAAATGAATGCAATCAACACTAGTAATATGGCGAGGAAAACAAAGGCTAGAGTGGGATATAGAAAGTAGGAGCAACGTATGCTTCTCCCAGCACAGAACTTGGAAGCTAGTGTGGGAAATGCATTTCCAAAGAGATGTAGGTTAGTCAATAGAAGAGCAATTACAAAGTTTACAAAACTGAAAACCTTGAAAACAATGGCTGCAAGGAAAGCTTGAATCAGCTTCAGAACCGAAAAGATAAATTAAACCTTTAAATAAGTTCTTCCATGCAAAGGAAGAGAACAATCTATTCTCCCTATGCGTGGTGAAAAGGACAAACGTAGATGGCCATGACTTGCAGCAAGGAAGATTAAGGTGAGATATCAAGAAAAGTTTTCTAAAATTTTATAATTCTAGAATTACCCTTGGCTCTTCTGTTTCCAAGCAGTTCTCATGTGATAAATTATTTGCAATGAGGTGCTGTATTTGTCTTATCAAAGACTTTCTTTTATATTCTGAGTAGTTTATAAAACAATATAAATGAAAAATTTTGCATTTTGGTAAATCTAATCAACTATGTAAACAAAAAAAATTTAAAACCATTGAGTGAATTTAAAAAACAACCAAAAAAAAAGATATTCCCAAGAGAAAATTAGAGCAAATTAATAGGGTACATTATTTGCTGTGAATCTTTCACTTTAAGCAAAACTTAGGAATTAAGCTATTATTGATCCTTAATTAGAATAATGGTGCTATATGCAAAGTTAATTGTTTTTATTATCACTCTGAATACAGGTTCTCTCATTGCTTTAAAAACATGCATCTTAGATGTACTTTTGAACAGTCTGCATATTGATAGCTGTTAATGTTGTGTTAAAACCCATGCAGTATCATTCTGTGAATATTGGAAAAGTAAGGGTAAGTAAACATGATTAACTGCAGGCTGTGATGCTAAACATATTCAATTATTCAAGTGAATGTTTCTCTCTCTTTCGGCTAATGAGAAATTTATGGATTAGCCTTTTCCTCTTTCCCTGGTGGTTATTCCCTCCTATTGTTAAGAAACTAGGGGATAATATAATGAGATGCTCACTTGATTACTATCAATAAGACTTCAAATGGTATTTTTAGGAAGAAGCAGCCAAATTCATCCCAGGTGCAACATCAACAAAATCAATAACATAACAGTAATGAATATTGCTAAAGAAAACTGCCTTGATCACTGCTATGTGTCTGCATGATCATTCTGATTTACAGCATGTTTTTTAGTTTACCAAACACCTTTTTTAATGACATTAAATCTTGCAATATTTATCCAAAAACTCAGCCTGGGAAAAGGATCAGTCTATGAATATGTGGCAGTTTATTTATACGACACAGAACCTTGCTGACCTCAGCAAGGTGCTGCCTTGGGAGGGTCAGGGCCTATATACATATATTGTGTATGTGTGTCTTTATATATATGTACATACACACACACGTAGTGTTATATATGTATATATAAAAAACGTACAGGGATGTGTATTGTTAAGGGCCCAAAAGCAAGCCGTGGCCACGCTCTGCATGTCTGGGCAGCTCCCACGTGCAGGCTCCTCCAGTGGGGGATTTTCACAGGATTTGCTGGGAGAGGCTTGAGTAACTGAGACATGGGTGAGCTGGCCAAGGGGCTATAGTAGCTCTTGCAGAGTACAGCCTCCACCAGTCAGCTGAAAAGGAAAGGGTCCCCTCCGGCTCTAGGGGCAAGTGCCACCCATGGCTTGTGTTCATAGGACTAAGCTCTGGCCACCAAAACAGGCTGGTCTCTTCCATACTGCTTGTTGGGAGCAACCTCTGCCACATACTTCACCCACAGACTGACTGCTCCTGGGCGCTGCCTGGAAATTTGGCCAGGAGCACAATTATCCCGGTGCACCATCACAGGGCAGCGCTCATGCCTGCCCCAGGCCTTCAGGGAGAGATGTACCCACAGCTCTCGAGCCAACGGCAGGTAGGTGAACGCTCCAGCCTCCTGGCATTTCTCCTGCCATCTCCTTTGTTTCTGCTGGATCTTAGGCTGAAGTCCCCTACTCTCCTCACCTTGGCTAATACCCCCATTTAGGACGGGCTCAGCAGACCTAATGTAGACGCAGGGCAGGAACTCATCTCAGAAAGTCCCCTTGATATATCCAATAACCAGCTGAACCTCTCCAAGCAAAGCACCTCTTCGGAAACCAAGCAGCTCCAACAGGCAGCCTTATTTCATAAGAAAGGTTTATTTTAAAGCCTTTTCTTAATTTTCTTTCTTGAAATTTCATTTTAACACATGGCTTATCTTAAAAAAAAAAAAACACCACCCCCCCAAAAAAAAAACCCCAAAAAAAGAAACCAACAAAAAAACCCCCAAATCTCACAACTGTGCGCTCTCTATTGATATGAAACAAATCTATCATGAACTTATTGCTCATTTTTTTTTAATTAAAATTTTCTATTATGTAAAGCATGAGTCTCAGGCTTACTGGCAATCATTCAAGCTCTTGGAACAGAAGATCTTAGCACAGCCTTATAGAAAATTCAGTGAGAGAGCCTCCTGCAGGAGTTCCCTTTTCCACAATGAGATTTCAGTAAATTACACTATCCCTTTCAAGAGTAATTGCAATAAATCTAATATAACCAGCAAACATGAAATATGTCTGTGTATCACAGTTCATTACAATAGGATCTCCATTGCAGACTAATAATAAATAGTAATGCTCAGATAACAGCCAAGAAAATGTAATGTCTGAGCATTGAATGAACATAAATAAGGATCTGAACTCATCGGATCCTGTTCTGAATAGAATAAATGGATGCCCTGTGGACTTCTATCAGAGTGATGGATGAGGGGTTTTCTTTTTGACTACTGAAAATGCAAAGAAATAAAAAATGTATCCAACCCCCAGACTTCCAATCCTCTCTCTGCATTTGCAGCAGCTCTCCCCTTCAACAAATGATTGAAGACTGTGAACACAGAATGTGAAGGACAGCCGCTCCAGCAGGAATATTTGAGATCATAATCCAAGTTGTGGCAGTACCTTGGGCTCTTAAAAGGATATGGTCAAGTAATTCTGCTGTGGGTTTTGTTTTGCGCTACTTTTCAGTGTCTGTTAAAAAACCAAACCAAAACAACAACAAAAAAACCCCCAAAACCAACAACAAAAAACCCACAAACCCCTCCATGTTTTCTGGAAAATGTGAGCATATTTTCTTTTGTTCTTGGCTTGTTCTCATTTGGCAAGTGTTGATTTCTTCCCTTCATTTCTTTTTGGAGCACAATCCGATTTAGTATGTTTTTTCTTCTGCATTACTGATCCTGTCAATCAATAACTAACAGTTGTGCTCATTTTTAATATTATTTTTTGCTCTTTCAAGCAACTCAGTCTAAGCACACCGAAGCATATTTGGGCTGCAGCACAACACGCTCTATTTTAATCTTTCACTGATACTAGCAGATGCACAGAAAACGCTACTTACTTGCAAATTATAACTGAATAATTTAAAGCATGGCCAGATCATTACTGTGAGTTCATGAAGGAGAAAATTAAAGGTTTAAGGGACAAACTCAATTTTGATCTAAAACTACCATAACATGTGGAGATAATAAACATACATCAGTAGTGAAATTGGTCCAAATATCATCCCTGAATTGACAGTGTGCGTGGATAATTTTGCGATAGCATTTTTATTGTTATTCAGGCTGAAGCAGAAGTAATCAAACCTCATTTGTCAAGGCAAGTTTGTTATTTTAACCATCTGAGGGGAATGGTTCTTTCAAAAGTTACAAAGGAAAAAAAAAATCTACGATGAAGTGAGTGTATTAAAGGACTTTCATCTTGAGGTATGTGATACAGGACACCAGTCTTGAGTGACGAATGGTATGACCCATTAGGGACCCACCCCCCCATCCCACCCCTTTCTTTATTCTGTATTTCCAGCAATTTATAGTTGCTTTACAGCTTCAGCAGCTTTTAATAATTTGTGATGGTGTTTTCTTTGCAGAAATACTCCTTGTGCAGTGCTTGAGTGTATAACAAATATTATTTACAATGGGTATACTGATCTAGTATTAAGATTTCAAATAGTTATGTATATTATACATAACAGGTAAAGGACATGTATCTGTTTCAAACTTCTGTTAAAGTGGCTCAACTTCAGCTGCTCAGCAGAAGTTTGAGAGATGCAACGAACTGGTGCTAGAATAAATGCCTTCTCGACAGTCAGCCGAATCCAGGAGGGTTGCTTTGCTTTTGCGGTAGTTGTAAAAATGAATTATCTTGTCTCCTTCTCTCTTGTCTGAAATAACAACGTTGTTACTTTTAGAAAATCAGAAGTGATTGTGACACGGGGATGAATGAAAAAACCCTCATCTGGGATCCCAGTGCTGCAGCTGATTGTTAGACAGCAGGCCTGTTGATTTCGGAGCTGATGCACATAACATTTCAGCTAGGTCCTACTCTAAGGTTGCCCAGGTTTTATGTTAATTTTCTTGTCCTTGTGGGTGAAAAGATTTTAAAATCCAAGATGGGCTACTAAGATTGCCTGGTCTGATCTCCTGGATGGCATAAGCTGTAAAGTAGAAGCTGCTGATCTCAATAACAAGAACAGAATTTTGGTTGGAACTTGAGCATGTTTTCTTCAATTTTATTTTTGTTTGGTTTTTAGAAAGGCGGTAATCCATGGAAAATCCACCTCCTCTCTTCTAAACCTGTTTCTTTCCTGCCATTTTCATTCTAATGCTTATAGTCTTAGCATTGAGTAAAATTGGTCATAATTCTTTGTCTAATTTTGTCTAGACCAAATACTGACCTTTTTAGCGAACCTTGTCACATCATTCATTGCTAGTTTCTGGTATTAGAAAACTTCATCCTGAGCAAACAGTTGCAGGCTGTGAGGAAGTTTCCTACTTGCTCATCTCTTGGATAAAATCCAGTATGTGAAGCAGAGCTTCCAGGCTTGTAATCGCTCCTAAGGGCATATGGTATTAAGACCCTTCTCACCAGCTTTTGAATCCTTGATGCCAGAATTTACACAAACCCAATACATATTTTATCATTCTGACTCTAATAATTTGTTCTTTAACCTTGGCAGTAAGACAAATAATTGTGAAGAATGTGACCATTGTTTTGGCTTTGGAAGGCCTCGTGCCCATGTCTGGATTTTAGCCAGGATATCGTGTAAGGTTGTTGAGAAGATGAACTCTTCTGGGCTCCTGTTAGCTGTACAGGATGGGGACCCCTCTTCAGCTTTGTTCACAACTCATGTCTGCCTTCTTTCTAGAAGTTATTGCCTCCCTGGGTATGCTACCACCATTAAACAGTCGCTCCGTAGGCTAGCAAATACCTTATTACCAAAATTACTTAATTTGAATTTGGTCCCAAACATCAGGATGGAGAAGATCAGCTGGTGGGTCTGAGATATCCCCACCCCTCAGTAGGGCAATGGCGAAGTGTGGCTGCAGGGGGAAGGGATGGAAACAGGATTCTGAAAGATCCCCGATCTTAGAACATGCTGGACATACAGCAACAACTGCATACTGAAAAGGACATTGCCTATGTTCTGCATAAATCTTGGAGGCGTTTTTCTAGCAATCTCAAACAAGACAGGAACACCCTGAATTCCTCAAAGATGGGAAGACCAAGCCTGCAAGGAAATTCAGGCTGGCCCTGGAAAGCACTGGCTGTTGTCAGGCCGAAGATGCTGGGGATGTGGCTGTGCTTGTGTTGTGGGACAGATGCAAAGCCAGGTCAGTTCTGCCAGGGTTTGCCTCATCTGCCGCAGTGCTGCACAAACGTGGCTGCATTGCTCTAGCTTCTGGCTGCGAGTGACTATTCCTGCAGCGTCCAGGAACAGGGCATTTGCAGGTATCACTTTTTGCTCTTGTTGTTTAGGAGGTTGTGGACATTTTATTTTCATTTCCCTTTTATTATGATTTTTTTTATCATTTTCCATCCTGTCTTCCTCAAGTATATTAATATCAAACCCAAATCATTTCACTTGATGCTGATTTGTCTTTCGAGAAATGTAGTCCTTCAGATTACAACATTCTTACCACTTAAAGGTGCTTTTCATACACGTGTTCTCCATTTTGTTCTCGGAAGGGCAATCACATCTACTACTTCAGATTTTTATAAAATTTAATTTTTAAACAGTTACATAGTTCTCAGCAGAGAGATCAAACCAGAGCTGCATCAAATTGCATTCTGACCTCAAGGTATTATCCTCAAACTGCAATTCAAGGTGCTTCCCCTCATTAGTTTAATGAATGCTACAGTAGTTTCTCGGTTGACTTTTTTAATAAATAATTGGAAGCCCTTTGTTGCCATGGCTTAATATAATTTCATGCCCTATCCCTTAATGATTCACAGACAATTTGTTAATCCGGAACTCTATTTTCCCTGAAACACTCCTGACCATGGTGATTATTCCCATAACTGCATCAAGCTGACTGGGAGCTCCGGCGCCTGCCTATGAACCATCCCTCCATCTCCACCAGAACAGATGCTAAGGAAGTCTGCTACTTTACTCTCCTGGCTCCTTTTGACTAGAAATTTTGATCAGGTGCTTCTTATGTGAACAGAGTATTTGAAACTAACTAATTTACACTCATATACAGGTACTTCTGTGTTACTGGTCTGATCTAGTGAAGTTAGGGATTCCATGTGCTGCTTGCTGATTCAAGCCAAGCTGCCAACGAGGCGGTACAAAGCGTTCATGCTGGCTCTTGCTGATACCACTGTAAGATTTAAGTTGTGGATGAGCTGCCAAACGGGAAAACCAGACCCTCCTGCTCGTAGCCAAATCTGCCTTTCCCCTCCAAGAGATTTCAAAGGATTCTGTTTTTTCGCTGTCATCTATAATTCTGAAATCCAAAAATTTCCAAACTTGTGTCCCAAGAGCTATCATAGGGTACTGTGCATTCCATTGTTAAATAAGTTGAGATTTAGTTGGTTTAAAGTGTCCTTTGGGTACATATGTCTGCATTTGCAAATGTAGATTAGCATTTTAGTTCAGACCAGAAGTGGGCTTTGGAAGGAAGTCTTCCAGTTGTCCCCACTCTCTAAGCTTTGCACCGCGGACCGCACAAACTGGACTACACTTGGACCAGAACAAACTGGGGCATGCTTGATGTGAGGCATCATGGACTGACCTCAACTGGTGACCAACTGCTCACGGACCCGTAGGCATTCAGCCAACATGGTCAGGTTAGGCTCCATCCAGAGCAATCGCCCCCATCTCAAAATGCTCATGGGATGGACATAAGGTCCTCGGCACCATGCTTAGCTCTACAGACGATGCTGCTGTTGAGCTGTGCTATTACCTGTGGCAGGCAGATATCACCAGGGATTCTGAAAACGAGAAATGTGTGAATGCTTTTTCTTTTTTTTTTTTTTCTCTTTTTTTAAAAAAAATGTTTCTCCTGAATGTAGCTATTAGTACCAATACTGGAATGGTCTGAAAAATATTGAGCCTTTTGTGGATGTGCATTTTTATACCCTTATAGTAGGGACTGTGATGGATAAAGGCAGCAAAGATCTGCATCCCAGATGGACCTCAGTGCTTTTGTTTGTGTGGTTAAAAACATTGGTAGCATATTTTAAAGTAGATTGTGTTTGAAATGGCCTATAAGAAGGGAAGCCTGGTTGGGAGACTAAGCAACGCTTAAGAATGTGTGTTTACAGGTAAACAACAAGTAAATGATATATCCCAGAATGAGCAAATCACAAATAATACTTATTTCTACCTCTGCACAGCTATGCAGACTTCAGTGACCAAGGATTTAATTGAAGACTGATTTAGTGTCAACTATACAGCACAAATTGAAGGAAAATAGATATGCACACTTGTACTCTTTGTTTGCAGAAATAAATTCCTGAACCAAAATGCTTTTGTGGCCCTGTGCCGACAGTATTCCAATTTCTCCTGATGATAGTGGGGAGGTGGTGGTGGTGGAGAGGAAAATCATAAACTGAAGCCAGTAGCCTATTTATGGAACGTAGTGATTCACATGCAAGGCACGTTGATGCCCTGTTCTTGTACACTGCCAGAGAAACAGATTGGTTTGGTACTGTGGAGCCCATGGGCTGTATGCTGGCATCAGCTTTAGTGTGAACTGAGTGGTTTAATTTTTAGGAGAACATTTTTCCATATGTTTGTAAATTTAAAGTGGCTATTTAAAACATTTTGATAATATAAATCATGCTGTTGATTTTTCATTATTTTTTTTCTTGTAACTTCCTATGAATTAAATTTACGGTTCTCTGGCTACTGTTCTGGATGTATGTCTTAATTTAAAAAAAAAACCCAAACAGAACAAAAGAAAAAACCTCTTTATTCACCTATTCTGGACACATCCTTTTCCAACTTATCCTAATATAAATAGTATGTTATTTAATTCTGTTGGCTTACGTAGGACTGGTACCAGTGGTGAATCTGGCAGTCTTTCTTATTGCTGAGCTAAGGAGATGCTTCTCTGTTAGATGTTTAATACACTGTTTTCTTTGCTGTGATGGATTTTTATTTTTTTTGTTGCTGTTAATTGTTATTGATGGCAGCTTGGAGAATTATACCCTCTGTGAAATGGCCAGCACCAAAAAAAATTAAGCAATTACAAACCTAAGCATTAATACAAACATATCAATTTAAAAGATGTGTACACACATACATTCTACGTTCAAGCAAAATGAAAATTAACACAGAAAATTACTCAGAAAAGCCCACGTATATTACAGATCAACATATTGTTATTCCTATTAAAATTATTTATAGACAAGATGGTGAGTTTTAAATCCAGTTCAATATGGATTACAGAAAAACTAAGGAGGTTTGAATAAATCAATGAGATTCTCATTAATACTACCCTCAGTGTGAAAACGTTTATTATTAATACAAAACAGTATGCTTTATCTACAAATGAATCTGTCATATCATTTTGTCTTTTATACCACTTTCTAGTCAGCAATTATTTATCTATCAACATGAAAATTCTATGGATTTTCCATATAATAGCAGCCATTTTCTAATGTAGGAGTAGCTGCTTATTTTAAATCAAGCTAGTGTTGTAAAACACTGCCTAAAATATGTCCAAATTGTGAAGATGTGGATAGATTTCACTTGCCTTTGGGTTTAATAAACATAAGGTTATGTGCCTTTTCGTGGGTGGAGGTGGGGTTTTACGTATGATGTGTGGTTACAGTGGGTTTGCACAAGTGAATGTTTCTTTAACTTTGGGTTTCCAAGTTCCTATAGGTAGCTTTGGCAGAATTACTAATTTCAGAGAAAAAGAAAAACTGCTGTTCTGCTATGAACTGTCTGAGTTACAAGGCAAATGGTTCCAAATTTGCAGCTCTGCTGCTCCACAGAGTACAGGCTGAGTGCGGACCGCAACCTCCTCAAGGCAGGACGAGCTCTGTAAGCTTGGACCAGCTGCTGGGTATGGTGAACGGTGTACGCACCTGGGAACCTCCGGCACGTGGGGCTTGGATAGGCAGGTATTCCTGTATTGTGGGAGGTTCATTTATATTCCTGTCTCTTCAATTAGAACGCTGGAATGTGGCTGCTTGTATTCGGTTCAGGAAAGAGCATGAGCTAGTCTCAGTAACACATAACTTTCATCCTGTTCTTTGCAAAGTAAATGATTCTAAATCAGGTGTTAAGCTGTGGGGCCAGATGATATACGTCTGTGAGGGAGCGAGGGCCGTATCCACAAAGGGAAGCTGGTCAGAATTAGCCTACATAGGTTCACACTGTAACTGGGGTACAACTCTGCTCTGATACAGGCAAAAGCATAGTGTAGCTGGCTACAGTTCACTGAGGGCTGCAAACCCCGCCGTGGGCTGCAGGCAGACACCTCGAGTGGTCGGCTCTTAGTGTGTTCTTTGCTGCAGCACACCTCTGCCGCTGCTTGCTTCACTTGCTAAATAAAAAGGAGCTTGTGTTCTGGCAAAAATTAGGATACAGAAAATCACTAGTCCAGTCCTGTAAGGATCTTCATCTAGTAGGCCTGAATGGAAGGACTTTAATGTTGATAGGACTGAGCAGTTTGGCATCTGGTTCACATCTAAACCCTAGCTGCTATATCTGGGAGACGTTCTTTGTCCTTGATCTCCGTTAAGGGCACAAATTGCAGTGATATCTGCCTTTTTCTTTCACAGCACTTTTCCACTCTAGTATTGATCCTTGGTGAGTACCAAGGAAGTTGGAGATGTGTTTGGCCTTGGGGATTGTGCATATCAGCCCGTGCTCTTCTGCCATAAGTGCTCATGGGATTAATCACAGCACACAGTGAACAACTTTGACATATAAAATAACAGAACTAAGTTCCATGCATGTCACTCTGGAAGAAACTGTATATCAGTTTTAAAAAGAATTAATGATAACTAGCTCATACGTGAACATATTCAGCTGCCAACGTGTAAAACCGGATGAGTTGAATCTCATGCTGTGTGTGTGTCCAAGTCATGACTACGCATTCCCCTGAAAGGCCTATAAGCTAAGAGGTAAGGAATACTAAGGTGTTGGGACTTGCTTATTTCTTCAGAACAATTTTCTAGAGAGCCCAAAGAGTTCAGTTCCCTGCAATCATCTTCCTTGCATGTGTAGGTACAGCACAGTGGGGAAACAGGCCAGAAAAAACAGGCGATGCTTGAATATACCCAAGAGAGAAATTTTCTGGAGGAGCTAGTAGGTTTATACCAGCCTTGCCTCCTGAACCCAGGCACCTGTGGCGATACTGTGTGAATTCCCAGCTCACTGGCTCGGGAAACACTCCGGACCTGTGCAATCCTCCCTAAGCACAGCATGGATGCTGCCAGCTCTGCCCCCCACCGAGCCCTGCATGTTGGCATCCTTGTCTGGTCCCGTAAGGGATCGCTTTTTGTGAAGGCCAAGGAAAAAAAAAAAATTACTTGTCAAGAGGCGAAGAGGAGGTACGTCTTAGTCATGGTATTTCTGGGCACGTTGCTGGTTATCTAAACTCTCTGGCTGAGGTTGAAAGTAGCCTCAGGAGTGTATGGATCCTGCTAGAAATGAGTGTGGGAAACTTTTCATGCTCATTAATTAGCTCTTTTTTTGCAGCATGTTGTGTTTGGTTGTTTCTTTGTTTGTTTTTTTTTTGTTGTTGTTGCTTTTTTTATATATATATATATATAGCTACGCTCTCCCTGTCACACACGTGCAGCTTATTGGCAACCCGGCAGTGGTCTGTGTGCCACATTATCGATGCTTTAACCGCGGGAGTAACCTGTGCATGTTCTGTCCATTGTCGTAGGCAAGAGGTATTGCCTTTGGCAGCCTTGAGGGGGAAACTGAGGCAGTGGGAGGGCAGAGCTGAGAGCTCTTGGCTTTTGCTGTCTTGAAACAAGCTGAATATGTTTGTTTTCTTCATCACACATATTTGGTCTATGTTAATTTGTGCTGCACCAGAGGTTCCAGAAATATTTATAGAAGACAAAAACTTGTAAGTCTCTGCTTATATGTATACTCTTAGGCAGTCAACTAGATTTCCTTTTGAAAAGATACAATCCCCTATAATGGTGTAGTGGAGGAAAATATATGTGCTGTGTACACAACAGATATATTGTCTAAATAATTCATATGAGGATCACAAAATTTGACAGTCTTGTGACTTCACTGAACTGAGCTTTTTCTCCCATACAGATCTTTCTATTATTAAAAAGGACATAAATGGCTATGGCTTTTATTAAAATACACTTTCAAAAGCAGCAGTAGTACATAAAGTACTAAAGCACATAGAAAAAAAAATCCCTTAAATGTCTATTTGTAATTGCACCAACAAAGATAATCACCTAATGAACTGAATGTACAGATCCACAGCTCTATCAAGAGCTGCATTTGATGCCCAAGTTACTCTAATTGCTACCTGTGTAATTGTGTAACTCACGTAAATTACTAAAGACAGGTTGATTTAAACACAGTGTTAAAATTTAAAAGGAGTGACAGTACTAATAAAGCAAAATAATCAGAATAGATGTATTTGACAAAGCCAGTAATTATAAACTTGAATACCAATTAGCTCTGAGTAGGTAGGTTTATTCCAGCTCTTTCATTGGACTTGAGAGTAATTACACTCATTTTCCAAAGTATCCAGAAAAATTAAGCAAAAAAATTTTATGCAAAACCCCCACGTGCCTAGCACCTGCCTTTTCAGTGTTTCTATTTACTGTCATGATGAAAATATACATGCTGCTAAATCCATCTGCTCAAAATAGACAAATTGTTACCCCTTTGTTGAATTTAAGTAATGAAATCTATCTGCAAGAGTTCTGCACGTGGGGGAAATCGATCCAAGTCAGACCGTGTGAAACACTGACGGAAAAACTGCTAAGGCGGCTTTTGAAGATATATTGACAATGCACCTGCTTTTCTCACAGCAGTTTTTCTTGCATTTGAAACTATTGTTTTTAATGGTATAGTCACTGTAGCAGTGGCTTCTGGTTTTCTCTTGTGAGTGACACATCACCTATCTATCTGTTAATCATTTTTTT
Source organism: Falco naumanni (assembly GCF_017639655.2). Taxonomy (NCBI): domain Eukaryota; kingdom Metazoa; phylum Chordata; class Aves; order Falconiformes; family Falconidae; genus Falco; species Falco naumanni. Next base: position 116,482,531 of record NC_054055.1, read on the forward strand.
TTATTTTAATAGGTACAAAACACTTTGTTTCCCCTCTCATTTCCTTTGGGTTTATCATAATAACTAAGTTAAATCAATTAAAATTCAACTTAGTCATTTTTTTAGCTCTGAAATGCAAATAAGTGTCTGTACTTTCTGTAACTATGCATTAGCTGAGCAAATACAAATTTGCATAATTTAACAAGTTAGAGTGTAGGTTGATTGCAAAGCATGATGTTGCAGCAGTAAGACTTGGTGGAATAAACTTTCAAGGAGAAATGGGGAAAGTCTCATTACTTAGGACATCTTAAATTGAACTAGAAACAACATTAATATTACAGGGCTTTGTGTTCATAGAGATTTTCTCAGAGAAAGATGAGTTAGCTTACTCAGAATGCTGGTAGGCTTTTTTTTTTTTTACAATCCAAATTTTAGCAGGAATGTAGGTAATACATAATGTATAATTGACTGTATCATTTTGGATAAACCTTTGAAAGCGCTGTTGTTTTTCATTCTAGCAACTGAAAAATATGAAGCTAAGTTGATAGAAATATGTGAGTATAATGTTATCTATACTATAGAAATTCCTTTCCTTTCTGCTTTTAAATAGATATATATATATATACACGAGGAAACATTTAAGGCAAGAGTTAAGGCAAGCTTAACATTTAATTATTTTTTTTCTGGAAAGTAATTGATGAGTGACAGTTCTTTGGTCTGAAACCTATACCACCTGTCAATTGTTCAGGAGAAACGGACACAAAGAGGTACGGTGATGCCACTTTGTTACTACAAAATCTGGTGTCTTTTATGTTTTGAACATGTATATTAGGTTTACATACAAGTACAGATTTTGCATTCATTCTTTTTGTTGGGTATAACAGCACATCCATTACAGGCAGTGCCTCATTTATTTCGCTGTTGGAGTAGTTCATTCTGAGAACATGGAAAAAACAGATGATGGAAATAAACAACCTTTCATGAATTTCTTTTTCCAAACAGTTTCAAAGTTTGGGTTAAGCTTTTTGAAACATGGCACACTATCACTGTCAAATGCTTTATTTTAGGTAAGCATATCAGGCATAGTCTTACCAAAGTGAAAAGACTATTTATGTTTTACTGAAAAAAGCCTGCGCTTTCCTAGGATGATCCTCTGACACTGATATTTCTCCCAGCAGTATGAAGTAATGCTGTATAACATAAATTATTTTCTTTTGTAGTTGAACATTTTCATTATTTTAAAAAAGAAAATAGTAGCATAGAGATTAGCTGCCTGAAAAAGAGCAAGACACAGATTCTCTCAGAATGCCATGTTCCAAGTTAGTGAAAGGTGTGTTGAAGAACTGGCAAAAGAACAACAGAGAGAAGATGATGGGTTGATGGTGTGTGAGAGGTGATGGCTTTTTGTAGGCCATGTGGAATGTTAAAAGTAAAATCATTTCGTGCAATGGTAGTTTGAATGCAGATTTCCAACCATGCTAGAAAAGAAAATATTATTTTTGTCAAAATGTCACTAATCATTCTGGGGGGTTTGGTTGTATGAATGGAATGTGAAGGACAGATCTGGGAATTTTCAAGGAAATAATGATGATGAACCTGAAAGAAACATCTTTGTTGATTTGAATCTGGTTTTGATGTTTAATATCCTAGCAGAATTTGTAAATGATGATTTCCCTTTTGTAAAGCCTTTGTGGTTTATGTTCTTTGTGGGCGTTGCTGATGTTTTGCTTTGCAAAGTGGGCAAAATTCAGGAGGAATTTATTGTAAATGAATCAAACACAATCTTTTCCCTGAACAAGAAGTGTCTTTTCTGAATATCTAAAAGCTGGAAAAGCCTCACTGAGCTTTGGAAACTAGCTGCAATGCTCAAACTCTTCGTACTCAGATCCCTGCTTCCCTAAACTAGTAACATTAATTATAGAACTTGAAATTTGAGGCATTTTGGGCAATGGTCAGTCAAAAAAATATCTAGTGTGACTATTGTAGTGACAAAGGTACTAGTTAAGTCCAGTGAGTAAATAAGGATTGTGTGTTCATAAAACATTTTTTTTTTTCTTAGGTGATGTTTCAAAACAGTTATGGAGAACTCTGGGTTATCAGGTGTACAAATACACGCACAAACTATCAGCACCTTTTTTTTATATATGTGGGAAGGAGTAAAGTCACTGGACTTGTGGCACTAGTAAGAAGAATGCCTGTCATATTTTAAGAAAGGATCATCAAGGGCATGGATCTTATTTGGATACAAATGCCAAGGCTAAGTTGGAAGACTTTTAATTTTTTGGAAGGCTAGTTTAGAAAATGACATGTGTGTTAGGTTAATTAGCTGAACCTTGTGTAACCATGAATGTTTGCTCTCTCTAAACAGTGAGGTAAATCACTGTGAAAAGAAAACCACTCAGAAGTTTGTTCAACAAAGCTCAAGATCTGCTTGGAGGAAGTGAGAGACATCTTAGAGCAGCAGCATTCAACCTGTCTTTCAGTTGATAGGTTCCAGATTTTTGGCAGTACCTGTAAGGAGCCCTAGATAAGGAATTTAAATATGACGGCACATTGAGGTCTGTTTGGATCTCTCAGATTTACAGAACAATGTACCCTGTGATTTCAGCTTTATTTCCTGAGCTCATTAGGAAATATAGTAAACAAGCAGGACAAAGAGGGGCTCAATCCCTTTTTGCCCAGACCAGCCTATCATTTAATTCACTTATTCACCGTTCAAGTTGTAGGATTCCATAGCTTATAACCTGTGACTCTTAATATCGTGCAGAAGAGCTGGTTGCCTAGCCGACAGTGAGAGGGCTCATTGTTCCTTCTCCATCACGCGTGGGTGTTCCCTGTATCGCTGGGGAGCACAAAAGCTTCAGCAGTCCAGTTGCTGTTGGATCCACTACAGAAGCTTTTTGGATAAGCTGATGTTTTATACCCTCCAGCTTGGAGGTTTGGTCTATAGGTTAAATTAGTGGCTTCCGAGGAAATGGCTAGACAAAAATGATGGTTGCAGGTGACAGCAATTTGCAGGTGATCGTGGCTGCATAATGACCCTTCAACCCTTCCTGGGCCTGTCCTGCCTACCTGGTGCCCTGGCTTTGGTCTAATGGTGCTGCTCCCAGCACACATCAGGCTGGAGCGTGAGCTGGGTGAACAGCCACACAGCCAGCCTTGTTCTTACCTTCAGCAGACACCATAATACTTCATGCCTGACCAAGAGCCTGCAAATGACTGCTCTAGCAGGTAAAAACCTGCTTCCCGTGTGAGCTGGATGAAGCCCACACTGCTTGCCTAACTGTTGCTCATAGAAGTAGCCTGGAGGGAAGCAGATAGTGGAGAAGCCCCTGAGACTGTTCCGCTATGGATGGACGATTCTTTACTCCTGCGGACAGGCAGAGCGTAGGCACTATACTTTTCTTACTTAAGTGAATCTACTTAATTTTAGTATCAGTTGCTAAATGCTGTCTGCTTTTTACTCATCAGAAAGGTTTCCTATTTAGTACAAGGAATGGCCTACTACCTCTGGATAATGTTTACCTGTAGCAAAAAGGACATTTTGAGGAAAGTAAAGATAAATGTGATGAAGATTTTTGGATAGCTGGAAGCAACAGTATACCCAGAATATGACTGAAGACAGATACTACGGTCTCATTAAGCAGATTAATATATTGTATGTATTTTCTAAATAAAAGTCAGGTTCTGGAAAGCTAAATACAGTCAACTATCCATCAGTGAAACCACACCAACAGTACTGACAAATACCGGGTGGTTGTCCTCGTTGCCCTGGGTGAGGAAGGGGTTTCTGCACTCTCTTCAATTTTCTGTGCCAGAGTGCCTTTTTATTGCTAGTAACTGTCTTCAGCCCTACATTCCCTTTATGCTTGTTGTCTTTCTTTTTCTAAAACTTAGTGCTCCAGGCAAGAAAGCCTCTCCTAACTAATAAAATGTAACCACACAAGTTCTGTTGGGTAAATACACTCAGCTCTTGATTCAGTCTCTACAGTCATTGCTGATTATATAGTTTGTATGCCAGAGCAAGGAAAACTCGAGGTCTGCTGGCCCTCGTGAGGACAAATAAATTTGAGACGTTAACAGAATCAACATCAAACATGAAATCCGATGGGGAGCAGAATCATTTGGGTATCCTAAAGGCTGTTTTCCCTTGAGTTGCCTACTGGCAGAGATCTGGTCCTGTCACAGCCAAAATATGTATCAGTCCTTCCGCCAGCTCTTAGCACTTACAGTGGAATTTTTTTTTTTATTTTTTTTTTTTTTTTTTGCCCAGAGGAGCTGGAAGTAGAAACCTCTCCTCTTACTTCTGCAGCACCAGTTGCTCTTTGACTGTCCTACTTAGTGCTAGTGTGATTAGATGCTGTTACATGTGGAAGAGAGAGCTTGATATCGTGGAACCATGGCTGCTTATTTTTATATTATTGATAGGTTTGTCCAATATTTGCTATTGACAAGGTTTTTGTATAAGTAACTGGTGACCCTCATTCATTTTCACCTTTCAAATACATGAAGAGTTTGTGTAATACATATCGAATGTTAAATATCCATTACTTGTGTGTATATCAGGGCTTTTCATACACAATAATACTTTTTTAGAAATAAGCTTATATTTATAAACTACAGGAAACTGGACTTGCTATTTCTGTATATAATGGGATAGAATTGCCCACTTCTTTATGCTTCAAATTGTTACTTATTTTTTCCATCACAATTCTTTTGCCCTCTCTAACTTTTCTTAGCTAAATTCAAGCCTGTACAGACAAATGTGGGAAATAAAATAAATTTGCTGTTAATACACAGGCACAGCTTTAATTAAAGAACTAAAAAATGTTGGGTTTTAATAAGTCTCACTTCCAGCATTTATGTGTATTAACTGCAGTAAATTGGCTTCCTTTCCATTTTCTGTGAAACTCCAAAGAACAGAATTAAAACAAGAACTTCTAAGAGATTTTATCCTTGAAATATTAATTGTTAATGATATATTTAAAAATCTTATGCTTTCTATCAAAAATTACTTCAATGATCAAGACAGCAGAACAAAGAAATGCCTCTATATTAGAAAATATTATACAGGTTATTGTTTTGAATAAAGCTAGAGAATTCTTAGAGAGATATGGGAGATTTTGAAAATATAGTTTGTAATATATTAATTTCCTCATGGATTGGCAATGAGTGGAAAAATGTTTACATGGCAGATGCTGTCCTTGCATACCTTAGTGTTTTACTGTTGAGGTGGTGAAAATGAAATTTATCACTATGTGAAACTCACTGAGTTTTGTGTTAAACTGTAACTACAGGCTTAATCTGCTGGGGCTTGGAAGAAAGAGATTTTAATTAATATCTGTATGCCCATGGCTTTCACTTTCAATTATTACTTTGAATTATATCTAGAGTTTTTTTCTGAGAACCAGTCTTTAAAAAAATCACAGCTGATATGTTCATTCCTGCAAGATGGTTAGTGCCTTCATTTCTCATCAAAGTCATTGTAAAATGAATGAATGCAACAGATTAAGAAATTGAGTCTTAAATTATTCATTCATTATTCACAGAACTGGGAATCTCTGATGTAGCTAGGAGGATTCATAGGGGGAAAGAAGAGGATACTGTGGGAATTACTATACTTTTGGACATGAACTTGAAGTGGCAATGTCAGATCACTGACAAAGTAGGCAAGCGCAAGAACTGTAAGAAAATAGTGTGGCAGAATACACAGTTGAAATAAAACTTTATATATATATAATTTAGTGCATATTTAGTTTTAAATTGAAAAGTTTGGTGAATTTCTTCTAGTAGTTAAAACTGAACACATTAATTGCACGGTAGTTGAAGACGGAATTATCACAGCTACTAGATTAGTCTCTGTTGCTCAGTAGCTTGTGGCAGCTGCAAAATAAAGCCAACAAAATATTTATTTATGGACAGCTCAGAGAATTTAATTCTTCAGTTGGAATTATCATATAAAGGCAGATGGGAGTACAGAAGGTTAAATCAAAAAAACATTCTGCAGATGGAGAGATAGAGGACAAAAATAAACTGAATTTATCAGTCATTTTGAAAGGGATGTTTTAATTATGGAGATCTATGACTGTAGAAGGTACATAACACTATATTAATCTAATAAAATTTGGTATCTACTTAATGAAATTCTTTCTTCTGTCTTGCAAGATGGAAAGCTCCTTGAATCCCAGATTGTAGGAGAAAGTTTTTATTATAATCTCATCCAAAGGTCTCCAGTCATTAGAAGCGTTTCAGGTTACTTTCAGTAAGAATTTGCCTGGGTAGATCTTTGCATCCAGGTGTAATTCCATAGGGCCCCACAACCCTGCAGGGACTGATCCAGACTTCAGGGCCAACAGTTGAAAAGCTTGGACATTTTTCAGTAGTCTGAGCATACAAATCACAGACTTCTGCAAGGTTTCCTTTTGAGGGTCGGGTAAAATATTTGGATCCTTCATACGGAAAATTCCTTTCCTGCATTATCTACAGATAAGTCTCATGACACAGGCATTTGAGATGCAAGATATTCTGATTTTCACAGGCTGTTTAGGGTAACTGTGAATAGCTTTGGGATTGCTTCAGTCAGTTCTCTAAATGTCCTAGGGTTAATATTTTCAGGACTAAGCAAGTGGAAAACCACATGTATTTTTATTGTGTGTGTATTGGCTTTCCCAAGTGTTTCTTTACACTAGTCTGTAACCTGTGCTAATTGCCTTAAGCATATCCCCACAGCTGTCTGGCTTTACTGAGGACTAACTCATAAAAAACCCTGTCACAGTTATTCCACATTTTGGCATGATTGTGGCCCACTGTAAGGTGGGACCTTTTCTTTCCTAGATTTTCAGTATTTGCAAAGTCACCAAGCCACACTGACAAGAAGGACAGAAACGCAGTGCAGCATGGACAGCAGCAGTGTCTACCCACATCTGTTTTGTTTCAATATTCCACAAAGTGGCTCCTTAAAGAGTGAACAACTTTTACCCTTCTTAAGGCTATTCTCCTTTTGGCCTTCCTGCGAGCTGTAAAATGCATGAGCCGTGGTTGATGAAGTTATAATGTGATTATACCAAAGTTAAAAACCGTGATGGGGTCATACACTCATTTCTACATGTCACCAAACCTCAATCAAAGGAAACAAAGTGCTTACATTCCTGGCACATGCATCCTGTTATGCCTTCTGTGAATCTTTAATTAAAAAAAAAAAAAATCATTAAAAAGTTGTAAAAATCAGTTTAAAAATTCACCATGCTTGCAGAAATAAAAATAATCCCTTCAAGACTAAGTTTTTAGAAATAACAGTGAGAATTTCATGCTACTTCTATTATCACCCAGACCTATGGTGCTCATTATAAAGTAAATATTTCTTCATGGAAAATTCTTTTAGGGTACTGAATGCAAGTAAAGTACTGGCAACTTTAAGATAGCCATTTAAAACTTGAAATAATTTTATTTTATTTTTTTTAATAAGAAGAAGAGGTTGTGCAGATAATTCTTCCACTACAATAAGTGGAAGACAAACAAAGGAAAAAAAGTAGCTATTTTTCATAAGGGAGAAGAATGATTTAAGGTATAAAGGTTAAACTGATTTATCTATCTTTCCTGGAAATATACAGAAATTCATGGTGCAACAAAATATTTTTTAGTATCCAGAAGACAAGATAAGAACCTGCATTCATTTATCAATAGAAAAGTCACTTGAAGCCTACTTAATTTTGTTCTAAGACAGAATCTTGCATCACTGGAAAGGGGAGAAGAAACAGATGTCAGAAACATCTAAGGTTTTTGGCATTGTCCCAGATGACGTTCTTAACACAAAATAGGGGAACATCATCAAACAGAAAAAAGTGTAAGCTCTGTGCAGAAGTGTTTGGAATTCCAGAATGAAATAATCATTGAGGTTTTCTGTCAAAATGGAGGGATGCAACGGAATGAAGTTCAACAGATCTCAGTATGCCTTGAAAGGATCATTAGTGACTTGGGTAGCAGAGCATGGAATATACTTATCAGTTGTGTAGGTGATGCGTAATTAGGGATCCTTCAAGCACAATGGAGAATGCCATTCAGATTCAGAGTCACTAAAGTAAGGGACCAAGCAGTGTGCAACACAGTGAAGACAGTGTGAGGCAGAAAACTTTGCAGCAGTTATCTACAATGCAGGCTGGAGAATGATTGGGAGTTAATTTTTTTCAGAAAAAAGCACAATTATCAGGTGAACATGAGTTTTCAATAGCATGCCCTTGCAAGAAGAAAAAGCGTTAAAACAATGTACCTAAATGGGACTGCCACTGCAAAGCATGCAAAATAATATTTTTTCTCCACTTGGGACTAAATACTTAGCCTCAGTGGGAATTCAGTGAATGGCTTCCTGGAAAGCTGTGGAGTTGGGGCTGTCAGTCTGGAAAATTACCACTTTTCCTCTCTTTTCTCCTTTCTTAATCTTTTGTTCTCTAATTTTTATTATTTTCTTTCCCCCTGATTCTGCAGTTTAATAACGGACACATTTGTTTCTTTGGCTGCTCCAGGTCCCAGCCCTACCCACCCACCAAACCCCACAAGTAACAGCCCCCACCAATTCATACAACGCGGTCTCATTGATTCCAAAATTTTGCAATACGTGCAAGATCCTTTGCCCAGTGCTTCGTCTGGTCAGCTTCGCAAGCAGGCGATGCTTGTGCACTTGCAGCTAAAGGGGCCTTTTGTTCATAACAAACCACCAGATTTCTTCTCTGGCTTTTAATGTATGTTAGAATATAGACCTTTAGAATTTAGGAGCCTTTCAGTGGTGATATTTACAGAGGAAAGCCTAGGAACGCAGTACAAGCAGACTTACCTCCCTTTAAATAGTTCCACAGATGGAAACCCGCGCAATGCATGTCTGACAGAACAGAAGAATATTCTGTTCCTATCTGGCAAAGTAATGTCACTTGTTAATCCTGGTTACAACTTGTTTAATTGAGTCTTATTTCACTGATTAACGCTATATGAGGTGTAATTACTTCTGACAGCCTAGCAGTACGCTAAATGCCGTGCAACTGTCTCGCTGCGTTCGTTTCACCCCTTGTGGCCCCTTCTCAGACAGGTAAGAGCCTCTGACCCCCCTGCTGTGCAAGCACAGGCTCTGGAGCCCTGCGTCAGCCTCCAACACGCCGTGGCCAATACAGGCGTCCTTGGAGAGGCAGCCTGTGGGTCACACCAGCACCCCCAGACCCGTGAAAATATCTAAGCAGGTGGGGATCTCTCCTAGCAGTAAGAACCATTTCAATTCTGTTTCAGCTGCCCTTGTTCCTTGTCAAGTTAATACTTGCCTTTCCTATTGCTATTTTTATCTTATTTTGTTATTATTTATATTCTTTCTGGAGAAGACGGTTTTCATGTTGTCGGCAAGGAATTTTGGGTGAGTGTCTGTTCAGGTGTTTCTCCTGACAGTAGGAATATGTTCCTTAGTTTGTCATTCAGCATTTAATGATTTTCCCCTTAAATTCTGAGTTTCTTGAAATGGGCTGAAATCTAAAAATATTTCTGGCAGAAGCAGTTACACCAGACATCTTAATTATTATGTTTCCAAGGGAATGACAGCCTGTGTAAGGGAAGTTGACATGTCTCCCTGCAGCTATGTGCTTTTTCTATTGGAACTTGAGGCTGTTATAAATTACCTAGGAGTGAGACAGACACGAACACGTTACATCAGATTTATACCAGTTGCCACATTATGTAGTAAGTAGGCTAGCCCTTTCAATTCTTATTTTATTTCTCTGCTATTGAACTTATTGATGACAGTGGATTTCTCAAATAGCTATCGGGACTCGATAAAAGCAGCTCCACTGTTCGCTAGTCTGCAGCTTGGACACCTAGAGTGGTGGCAGGGGAGGCAGGGCTCAGAAGCAGGGTGGAGGAGCAGTGGTGATGGAGTGCTGGTTCAAAAAAATGCACCTGTTTTTCTTGATAACCCCTGCTTGATTTTTGAGGCACTGCTTGTTATACCTGCTGCCAAATTTTCTCATCTGTCAGGGCATGGGAGCTCTGCACCTGCTGCCTCCTGGTTAAATGGAAGAGGAGCAGGCATTCTCTAGACCCCACGCTGTGCAGCTAATAGGACAAATGAGTAAAGATGAAAGTAGATTTAAAAATAGACCCTGCTGATCAGGTATTGTGTTGTCATGTTGCATTGCACTGCCATTTAATTATTCAACCAGTTTGTTCAGAAGATCTTGCTTCCACAGGAAATTTATGACAGGGAAAGGAAAAGGGGAAATATTTTACAGTTTAATTTTATGTGTTAGGATTATTCTGCTAATCTCAAACTCCTCCTAAAAGAGACCCAGCTAAAAGGGGCAAACAGATGAGTGCTAAAATGGGCTGCTTATATTGTCAACAAAAATACAGGGATCTCTATATAACTTTGAATAATTTTATTACTAGAGAAAGAAGGAATTATTTGGAAAAATTGCTATATCATATTTTATGTAAAGACTTCTATGCAATTTTGAGCAACAAGCAGTTGTCAACAGCAATTGAAACATCACAATCATAAAACAAATAGCTGACAGTCAGTAATTTGCAACTAAGATGTAAAGTTATTGGTGTCTGATTCTCTCCAACCGTTACAAACTAATTTATCCACATGTCACTCAATTCACTGATGTTTTCATTGCCACTGCTTTCCATGAGGTTCATGAAGCCTGTTTTCCTGGATAGTCACAAGATATTAAGTTTGCGTACCGACTTTTTGAATGCATGAGTTATTAGGTTTCCTTTAGTCCAACTATTTTGGTGCCCTCTGAATAAATCCCAGAGTCATCACTAATGCTTTGAGGGACCTACATTTAATTTTAGGAGCGTAACCCTGTAGGGATTTGCACACCAATATTAGGACATTTTAAAGGGAAATTTAAGAGCTGAGTAGCATTAAAACTTTGCAGGACAGCCAGGATTGCTGGACTGAATGCAATTTCCTATGGTAGGCACGTACTCCCCTCTTTTTGCTTTTTTTGGGTGCAGAAGGCTTATGTGTGCCACCAGGCTGTGGCTCTGTTTCTCTCTCCCAACTCTTCACAAGCAAGTGGATGCTGATAACAGCACGGAGATGCTTGTCACAGTCCCTGAAATCTCACCTCTGCCAGGAAACCTCAGTAAGTTTTCTTGTAGATGCAACTTCCATTTCCAGTGTCACAAATGTGAGAAAAATGAAATACCAGAACGCTAATAGCTGTTAAGGACAACCCAGGAACAGGATCATTCTGAAGCTGAAAGTCCCTGAAACACCTGAGAGAGGGGTTAGCCCACAAATGAAGTATTTTCTCTTAGCTAAAAGTGAGCAATTAGACTTATATGAATAACACCATTTCCATTAACGTCTAGAGACACTGAACTTTCTTGTGAGTCTTTATGAAATGTCAAGCCTAAAATTTCCAGTACAGGAATGCTTTAAAACGATTTTAAGGGTTTTTTTGCAATGATATATTTTGTTAAGGAGAAAATCCTATGTCACTTATGTTCCCAAGCCATTGCTAATTTCCTTCATTGTGTTGTCCATCACATTTCAGTCTCCAAAGTACCCTGACTGTCTCTCTGTAGACCTTTCTCTAATGTCACAGAGTTGAAAACTAGGATGCCCTAAAGAAAATATGTTTCTAAATAAGATTCTAAAGGCAGGAAATATCTTTCTGAAAAAGATTAACAGCTAGCTATAGTCATTCAATTTCTATACAGACAGATCCCATGAATTACAACTGCAACTGCAGTTTATAGATAGCATGTACTTTGAGGAAGGCTGCAGCAGAACGACCGTTGTGGTTTCTGTAAACTCCACATTTTCTGGATCTCAGTCCATTGCTTTTGAATGAGAACCATGTTAGGAGGAGATTGCTAACTGATGTGGCTATAAATAAGAATGAAATAACTGTTGATTTCATAGAATAACCCTGTAGTTTTGTCAGGACAGCTGGAGTTACTCGTAAGAATGGATAGGTTTGCTCTTAAGTGGCGTTATTTCGTTCCTCACTGGTGAAACTTAATCCAAATAGATCTGGACTGAAGCCAGCAGTCAGAAGAAGCTCCAGGAATTTGTCATGGCTGTGTCTGTTCCCCAAGCTGGCTGGCTGCTGGCTCCTTTAGTTTGCAACCAAAGAGCTTTCTTCCTCAACAAAACTTGCGTTTGCAAGAGCTTGTTTGGGGAGAAAACAATTAGCTGCCACCCACTACTCACTCTGCAGCAGTCTTGAGCAATGAAGTCCTTGTGATCATATAAATATATCGTGACCTGTAAAAGAGGGAAGGAAGGTTTCTTCTGCGCTGTCAGTGACTGCTGCATCCAGCCCTGTTGCAGGCCACCTGCTGACGCAAGGTTTGGGCATCCCTGGGTGAGACAGCACAGGCTGAACCAGTGGGTGCCCTCAAGCTCTCAACTTTGCTGAGACGTGCTAGGAAGGCACAAACAGCCGGGTAGAGCTCACCAGGTACCTGCCGGCTCATGTCCCTGCTTCTCAGCCGAGACTCATTAATAGGCTGCCAGAGCTCCCAGGGCAAAGCCAGGCGGGTTCACTTGAACACACAGCTGGGGGGTATTTAAACAAGCACATTTCTCTGTGCCCTCGGAGGAGGTGTTGGCAAAGCTAGGGAGCAAGATTTTGGAAAGCTTCAGTTGCTCAGATCTGTTTGTGTGCAGATTGCCTACAGAGAGCGCGCAGACAGGCAACCTGCTTCTGGCACTGAGAACAGATGTTGAATAAATATCTAATACTTGTTATATATTTAATATTTGTTACGTTTGTATAGTACCTGACCTTGCAGACTCATCTGTGACCATATCACGCACAGAGAGAGGAGGGTGGGAGCAGGAAGAACTAAAGCTGAAACTAAAAAGTCTAACCCTAACCACATAACAAAATAATTCATTGCACTTTGTCTGGGTAAAGACATAATGAGACTTTATAAGAACTCACATATGCGTGAAAGAAAATGTCTTTGGGGTGCTAGCGTTTATCTTTGTTGCTCATTTCCACTAACCATGAGAAAATCCTATGGTTTTAATTATAACTGCACATACACCACAATGTATCCTAGCCTCTCTGTTGAGTGTAATTCTTTATATTTAGTTAAATTTTAGTGGATCTGCTCGTGAAGAGACACTACAGCAGATCAGAGCTCACAGGCTGAGAATCAACCTGGCTGCAACTAAAAATGGTTTAAGTATAGGATAAAAGAAAGAGAAAGTGCTTGTGATTGACAGATTTTTTTTCTGCCTTCTCAATTTAAGGTTCCTGACCTGATGATCTCATTAGCTCCCTGGACTATTTCTGTATTTCCAGGACAATGGATGAATTAAGGGGTGTTTTACCCCTATTTTGACAAGATCTATTGATGTGGGAGAGGTCCCCTGTACTTACATTTACAAGCACTGCTGGAACACCAGCAAAAACTGTCAAAATAGAAGAAACATGTCAAAGTTACCCATGCATTTGTCATTCAGAAGATGGATTGCTGAGCAGGGCTATAGGTTAAGGAATGTGTAAGCCATAGTTTGTACAAAACACAGTGGGTGATGTTACAAGTAGTATTGATTTCATAAGGAATAGTGTAGCTGCACTCCAGCCAGAAATCAATGGACAGGTAGTGCCAATTTTGAAGTCAGAGTGCTAGTTTTCTAACATGCAATGTTAAGTACTTCAAGTTCTGACTGCTATGAGGAAAAAGCATGTCTCTCGGGTGTCTGCCTTGTGCTAGAGTTCACACTGAGACACTTTAATTTGACAGGTCTGAGCATCTGTCTCCCCTTGGAAGAGAAGACGACACTTTGAAGGTCTTCCATAATATTGCTTCTTGGGTGCAATTTGATAAAGTTCATCTTTACAAATCTCAGGTGTATGGGTCCCCATATGGACGGGAGTATTAAGTAAGGGGTAAGAGAACAGGTTTCTTGGATATGCTTCAGTAAACAGAAGCGGTGGCAGTTGAAGAAGTTGAGCTGTCGTGTTGGTGGACTTATTGGAGCAGAGGGCTATTGTATCAGAGGAGACTGGACTCGGCAGCACAGTCAGTCCTTGGTTCTACCACAGGCTGCTTAGTCAAATCCAAGGTTGTATATAAAAAAAATCACGTTACCTGAGGGAGAATGTTGGTTTTCCTTCATACCTGTCTCCTCTGCTGATAAAGTCATTGCCTGAGGAGTTGTGTTGGCCACTAACCGTGGAAGAGCTGGACTGAGGTCTTTTGGAAGCCTGCCTGTGCTTGACTTGCTATCTGATGCTGACAGATACAGTTAGATTTCTTCTGCAGTGAGGTTAAATTTGATTTGGAACCTGTTTGTAACTTGTTTGGATATAGCATAACCATTTGCATAAATAACAGAGAAAGAAAAAAAAAATCCACAAAAAAACCAACAGAATGCAAAATGAAAGATTTTGGGGAAAGTAATTGCAGCCACCGGCTCACCTTTTCTTTGTAAATGTTTGTGCTGAAACCTAGAAGCTGTTCTTATCCTTAAGTTTAGATGATGATGTTCCAGTTGCAGAATAACATATCGTAAAGCTTAAAGGATGCATAGATCTAATTACATGCTTGTATGAAATATTATGAATGCCTAGAACATTTCTCTCTCTCCTTCCAATTTAAAGCAAGATCATTCATAAAAAATTCTAAACTTTTAATCTAGATTTGTAGGCAATTAATACAATCAGTAGTGCATTTTACCTGCATGCCCATTCTTTTTGCAAGGCCTTAATATTCATCACCATACCTGAAAAGAAAAATAAGAATCAGCCTTAATACTGACAGTAAAGCCATCTGTCAGTGAGCAGCTCCAGAAGGGCTAGGTAAGAAAGGCGTAACTCTCTTCTGTTATACCCTGTTTTACAAATTTTGTGTTTTGTACAAACTACTTAAGAAAAAAAATCCTGAACAGAGGTCATAAGTGTCTATTAATTGCTTTACTCGCATGTTTAATTTCAACCCATATCTTCTCATTGTGCTTGGACATTTTATAAGAGGTGAGCTGCAGTATCCAGCCTTATCCAAGAAGCTAGTTCAACAACGGATATTTTATATTTTATTTGAATTCCATGAAACTGCCATCAACTCTTCTCTGAATAACTGAAGAAAATAATAGTACATAAGTCAGTCCAACTTTTTCAATTACCAGCTCTGTGAAATGAATTTAATTTGCAAAGAGAACACTTTGCAAGTTTTTCTCAGCATTTCCAAATCAAGATTGTATCAGACACCTTAGGTAACCAAGGTATGTGTAAAAAGAACGCTGAACATAACTCATCTATGTTTAGTATTGCTTTCAGCTAAACGGAAGACAGAAATTACATTTTCATCTCCAGTGGCAAAGAGTTCTGCATCAGGAATCACAGTTTTTAGAGAATATAGAGACTGTAGATTTAAGCATTCACTGATGTTGGTATGATAATTTTTTGGTGTGAAGTACCACAGTAATTGTAAGCAAAGCAACAGAAATTCTAAATTGTATTTGGGTTTTTTCCCATATTTTAAAGCATGAAACCATTTGTTATAAGTATTTTGCCAAAAATTCTGATCAAGACTAACTTACTCGATTTGAGAATGGTTAGGTATGTGTATGTATTCAAATCCAGCACTCAATTATACAGTGCATGGATCTAAATAACCCTAATGTGCTGGTTGTGAGTGGTGATATGGAGCTCCAAATGTAGATGTGAATTCTTTGTTTTATAGCAGAAACTTAACTTAATCTTTTCTCTTTTCTTTTCTTTTCTTTTTACTTTTCTTTTTCTCTTTTCTCTTTTCTCTTTTCTCTCTTCTCTTCTCTTCTCTTCTCTTCTCTTCTCTTCTCTTCTCTTCTCTTCTCTTCTCTTCTCTTCTCTTCTCTTCTCTTCTCTTCTCTTCTCTTCTCTTCTCTTCTCTTCTCTTCTCTTCTCTTCTCTTCTCTTCTCTTCTCTTCTTTTCTTTTCTTTTCTCGGAGAATACCGATTGATTTGAGTCTTTCATATGATATTTCAAGGAAAGTTTGAGTTAATTTAACTGAATATCTGTCTCGGTCCTCTGCAGTTTAGCAACAAGTGAGGAAGGCCCATTACAACGTGATGAAGTCTCAAGGACTTTGTTTTGTTCTGGCACCAGTTTCTCTGTATGGTAATCGGGAGATCCCTTTTGTCTCTCTAGAACTCAAATGTCTACTTGTGAAAAAGGAGATAAATGCATTTTCATGTGCCACAGAGGACAGGGGGAGAGGGATGCACTCAGGACTGAGTCACTCTAATCCTACAGCTGTGAGAGCCTCTAGGTATCTTTGATTTTTAGTAAGTTTTATTTCAAGCTATTATAAAGTTGTAATCTTGCAATTTCCATAGAAATGAAGTGATGCAACAATCTTTTTATCTATTAAGGTATCTTTGTGCCTCTTTCTAGCTCACCAAATCTAGTTTCTCTTATTCCCAGTCTCCACTTCTACTGCCCTCAGTTACATTTACACTTTAACCAAAGGTGGTGTGGGGAAACACCAGAACCTGTAAGGACATTAGGTAAAAAGGAGAATGAGGCAAACTCCAAGCCAGGGAAACCCTGTAGGAATAGCAGTACTGTCTGGAGTCTGTCACACCCTGAAAACTTCTCAGAAAAGACTGTTATTAGAAACACTGGCTCAGAAAGCAAGCTCCTCTTAAATACTCCTGGGCATAAATGTAGAAATATACCTACGAGCTTTGTTTGTGCTTCAGTTGGGTGTCTAAAGTCTGGTGAGATAAATTTGGGCTAAAGACTTTGTAGTTTGTTCTCCATAAATGAATGCTTGGCTAGGGCTGTGAGGCAATACAACATACCTGTTGCACTGTAATAGTGCTGGCTGGCTGTGACCGCTGAGCATCCTTTGTGACGGGAGTTTCATGACTATATCCTGCAGTATCATAGTTTTGCTTTCTGAACCTGACAAAGTGCAGTTTTTAAGTATTATCAATGATACAATTTCAAATACTGTTTTGGCACATTAAGGTTGCCTTTTTGTCTTTTGACAGAAGCAATGTGTATCAGTTGCTCACTGACAGAGGATGTTGCCATATAGGTTTTTTATTTAACATATAAGCTTACAGTCTACTGTAATATGTATACATATTTTATTGGTTAATTTTGCCTTTCAATGTCAGAGAAAAACTGTAAATAAAAGAGGAAAAAATGATACTTGATACAGAAAAAAATAATCCAAGCAGAAAACAAATTCTTTAAATAGCCAGTGTCTAGGACATTATGTAGAGAAGCAGGGTGTGCACTGCATTTAGAACACATGTAAGTTACAATCTTATTGTCAAAATTGGAAATATTGCCTTCAATAATGTTTTCCGTTGTAGTAGTCTACATGTAGATAAAAATATTGCATCACATTTAAAGTTTTTACGTGGTGTCGGAATAGTTTTGAACTAGAATGTTTTTATTCAGTCACTTTCTCTGGTGATCTGAATCGGGAGTTGAGCACAGCTCTACCAGGGACAAGATTACTGGGTTTAAAACTCAGTTTCTTCCCATACAGCATCACTTCTTGCCTCCACACTGTAACACTAGGGAAGGTTGTGTGGTGTCCTCTGTTTCTTCTCAGCTAGGAAAAAGTGTCTGCAGAGACACCACTACACTCCTCAGAAGTGCAGCACATGGGCACCACTACGTATGCATCCATCTATGTCTTCTGATTTTATTCCAGCAAGTGATCCCAAAATGTCAGTGGGCAAAAATAGACAGCAAAATCAATGTCCCAAGTATAAATAAATAGATTGTGTGCATACATAGTAGACGTATACACAATAATATCAGTGTAACCGATGATACATTACATTGAAGATATGAATTTATCTTCATAAGTTCATAAATTTCCAGGCCTGAATTCTTGAAAGGGTGTTTACAGGTTTTTGGCTGCTCCGTTCAAGATGCCTCTAGACTAGTCAGAACACAGGCACATGTTTGTTCATCACTTTGAAAACTGACATCATGTTCCGGGGATATGTGTGTGGAATAAAGCTTGCCTTTGAAATCAGAAATTAAATTGGAGTCATTTATACTACCTTAGCTCTTTTATCCAGGCAGAAGCAGCTACCTATTGCCAATTATAAATAGGTTAGATATATATGAGGGCTTTTTTCCCCACAAGAATCTTATGAAGTCCCTCAAGGATGTCACATTGGCAGTAAGTGTCCTGCAAATAACGAGCAAACTTGACATAAACAAAATGCTTGCCAGATTCCCTCAGTCCTAGCAATTTGCTCATGATCTGGCAACACAGCTGACAGCGGTGTCTCTTCTTTTGTCAGATAGGTGAAAGGCAACCCAGAGACTGTGTTTTCTTCCCCCACCTCCACCCCATTCTCTCTCCTCTCTGTTCACTCTCCTTTTTGTCTTTTCTGTTCTCTCTCCTTCAGCAGATGTACAATTTCTTCTCATTTGAGATCTCTGCAGAGTAGCTGAAAAATGCAGCTTCTGCCATTCCTCTTCAGTTTTCTTAATTATTTCCATTTGATGACTATGCTTAAGTCTTCCTCTACTTTTACTAGACACTGTATCCAAATAAACATGGAAATGGAAAGTTGCTGTTTAGTGCTAAGTTACTTATTTGCCTGTATATAGAGAAAAACAGTATCTGCTTCTTAATTGTTTAAGCATTCGATTTTATTCCTTCAGAGTGTTGATAGATACCACAGGAAAGTCTAGATTGGAAGGGACCTCTGAAAGTCATCCAGTCCAACCGGCTGCTGGAGGTAGTGCCTTAGATGAGGTTATCTAGGGTCCTCCTGGCCAAGGCCTGAACACCTGCAGAGATGGAAATGTTGGTGCTTCTCTGGGCAGCTGCGCTGGGTCTGCGGGCAAGGCGTTGGCAGCGGGGGGCTACGGGGCGGCTCTGCCGGAAGGTGCCGGAAGCTTCCCCCGTGCCCGATGTCACCGGTGCCAGCCCAGCCGGGCCCAGCGCTGGCCAGGGCCGAGCCCAGCAGCCGCGGTGGCAGCGCCTCGGGGGCGGCGGGTGTGAGGGGGGAAATAAAATCCCCCTGCCCCGGCCGGAGCGCGGGGGGAGGCCGTGCGAGAGAGCCCCAGCCCCCGGGCACCAGGAGGGGCAGGGGGAGGCCGGGGGGCTCCAGGCGCGGAGCAGAGCCCCCCTGGCAGCCCTGGGGAGCCCCCGGCCAGGCGGGCTGGGGCAGGGGGCGAGGAGCCCCCCGTGGGGGGCAGGGGCGGCAGGGACAGCTGTGAGGGACTGACCCCGGCCCTGCGCCGCTGTGCGGAGGGGGAGAGACATCGGGGGTGAGGGTGGGCCCAGGAAGACGAGAGGGTGGGGGGAAGGTGTCTGTAAAATTTGACTTTATTTCTCATTACCCTACTCTGATTTGACTGGTAATAAATTAACCTATTTTCCCCAAGTCGAGTCTGTTTGCCCCTGCCGGTAATTGCTGAGTGACCTCCCTGCCCCGTCCCCACCCAGGAGCCTTTCATCATTCCCTCCCCTGCCCAGCTGAGGAGGGCAGTGATGGAGCAGCTTGGTGGGCAACTGCTGTCCAGCCAGGCTCAACCTACCCTGGCAGCCTTTTCCAGTGTTAAATTGTTTTTCTGGTAAATAACTATTTGCTTACATCCCAGTAAAAGTTCCACTGATGCACCCATTGCCAGCTGCCCTGTCACTGTGCATCCTTGTGAAGAGAGCACCTTCATCTTCCATACGTGCCTTTTAGGTAGTGAAAGAGTATGATAACGTCTGCCGTAAGGCTTCCCTTCATCAGGCTGAACAAAACCAATTCCTTCAGCTTGCCTTCACATGACACTTCTCCAAACCTTTGATCACCTTGGTGACCCTCCACTGGACCATTTCCCATTTTTCTAACGTCTCTGTTGAACTTGAGAGAACCAAAATGGAATACAGTATTCTTGGTATGACTTAAGTGCTGTGAACTAAGTGATTCCTTCCTCTTTCTTTCTTTCTTTCTTTTTTTTTTTTTCTTCAACATGAGCATTTCTCAGTTAAGAACCTCCACTGAATGTCTGGATGGATTTTCTATTAGATCAGATTCTCCTTCCAAATTGAGGCATTTTTTAACATATCCCCTGAGTGATCAGTGTAAATTGTTGATTTTCTATTTAAAGGAAACTCAAAGGTTTTTGCGCCAGAAAAACTGCTGACATGCAAGTTGACAAGATCATAGAATATACTAATGATTGGGCTCAGTCATTGTAGATTAGATTAATTAGCTTGTTGGGTTTTATTTTCAAAGGAAAGGTTATAAATTTTAATAGTTTTAATAGCATTTTGATATAGCATAAATGCTTACTGTTATGACCATGTGTATCTTCGAGACTACTTAACTGAGCAGAAATTTGAGTGCCTTTGTATGACTTTTGCCCATCATGGATGTAAAACTAGTATCTTAACAGGTTTAATTTCTTTTTTTAATATATTTTTAATGAGGACTGTATGAAATAGCTGCATTTTAGCCACAGTTTAACAGATCTACCCACAGGGGTGTGAAAATCTGGGATTTTATTTCCATTTATTACAGAGACAAAAGCCTTTCAGAAAACCCTGATTCAAATTTATGTCCCTCATGACATTCCTAGAATGAACAAACTTGATGTTTTGGTAAGGATCCCCTTCTAAAAATTTCAGCATCTGTAAGCTGGGAACTTCATCAGGAAATCTGGGGCTTGTTACTTCTCTAGCATAAGGTTAAAATGTGATAAAGGTTAAGGAGGAAAACAAAACAAATCAGATTCCTTTTTAGTCATTTCCATCAAGTAAATATTATATTCTTAGAGATTTTGTTTCAAATAAGTATGTGGGTTTTGTGATACTCAGCATATCTGGTTAAGAGAATGTGCCTAAGAAGAAAAATACTTCAGTGACTAGCTTATTAGATGATTGATCCTATCTTTTATCGCATTTTGAGAGAGAGGTTATACCTGTAGCAGGGTTGATCGCAATTTCTGATTATGATTAATAGGGCCTTTTTTTTTTATTATTAGACCTACTATGTAGATTCTGTTACACATTTTCAAAAGCTTTAACAAGCAAAAGTCTTCCAGAAGAAATATAATTGAAAAGTTAAATAGCTTTTTCAGCTGAGCTTCTACATAGGAAGAAGCAACATGAAAGACAGATAATTATCCCTAGATAAAACATCAATTATTTTTTCATTTTTTGTACATCAGATCTTCCTACCTTACCATATGCTGATAACAAGGAACAAATATTTTCTGGAAAATCTAAAGCTTAGCGTTACCCAGCAGCTTGATGGCTAGGCTGTTTGTTAGGGTAAGGGGGAAGAGAGGAAGGCAATTAAGCAGCTACCAGCTGCTCATCTTAACTAGGATGAGTAAGGAGACACAGAGTCGGGCTCTGCCTTCCTGCTGCCCCAGCCAGCCTGGCTGCAGGGAGATCACCTGCCTCTTCTTCCCTTCCCTTTCTCTCAGGCTGCTCTTTGCAGTGCTGATGATAGCTTATCTGGCTCTTTCAATTAAGGGCAAGAGTATTTTTTGCAGCAGCCTTGCTTGAATGGATTTATCTTGCACAGAGAGCTGGTTGGGAATCAGAGGCTGGGAGGGACCAGGGACTAGATAGCAGGAACTGTCTAGCTGGCTCCCGGCCCCAGCACATGGTGAGAAATACCACTGCCATTCCTAGGCGTTTTTTCCTAGCCTTTTTTTTTTCTTTCTTTTTTTTTTTTTTTAAATAGCTCCTGCAGTGAAAAGTTCATAACACCTCCTGCTGTCTGTCTTGTTACTGTGTTACTTTTCCCACTACCTAGCTCAAATCAAGCTCAAACATAAACTGACCATTTTCCATCCATCTTTATTGATAACAAACTATCTCCTACCTCTGTGCAAGAGCCTTTCAGGCACTTTAAGAGATGACTCTGCCCACTGCTGTCTCTTCTTTCAACTGAACAAATCCAGTTGGTTTGATCTTGCCTCACAGATCATGTCTTCTAGGTCTTGGATCACTCCTTTTGTTTTTCTGTGAACACGAAGTGGCCAATGCCTTTGTTCAAATATCCTAACTTACACAGAGGCATTACTCTAACCAAGGTCTTGCTAAGGCTGAGCAGAACAGGGGATTGGTGCGTGTCCTATTTAGCCTGGTTATATGTCCCAGGATGTTTTTTGGTTTTTTTTTCCTTTTGCCATCAGGGTGACATTATTAGCCACGGCGTAGCTCATGAACCATTTCTATACAACTGCTTTTTATTGCAATTGCAATAAATAAAGTCAATTGCATTTATGTTGGTGATTGTTTCTTCTTGAATATAATACGTTGATTCTCTGGAATATCATGATATGATCTTAAGACCATACCACTTATATGTTGAGACAGGGTTAGAATTCAACCTTGTCTTCTAAAGTGTGGCCTGGTTTTAATATTTAATATTCTAGTGCATTTAATTTTCTAGTGCAGTTTAATATTCTATATTTTCTATATATTATATTCTATATATTATATTTTCTCTATATATATTCTATATATTCTATATATTCTAAATATAGTGCATTTAATATTCTAGTGCAGTTTCTATGGAAAACCATCATCTTTCTAATGCCAAAACACTTGATTTGGAATGACTCATGTTTGACAAATGTTCCCGAAATTCGGAGCCAAGGTCTGTGCCCAGGTATCTATCCTCAATGGAGGCACCTGGAGTATCACAGTGGCCTGGACCAATGATGGAGGGCCTAATACTTCTTTGGGGGAAGTGAATGCTCCGTTCTTGACAATCACAATAGAGTTTCACTGAAATGTCCCAAGTGTGGGAACTCGCAGCTCACTGGAAATTTTGAAGAAAAAAAAATTTGTCTGATTTAGACTGATTACGTGTTGAAAACATTGTTGTCCCTCAAGATTTCCAAGTCAAAAACTTTTAAAAAAAACTTATCTATCTTGATAAAAGGGGACATCTCAGATGAAATGAGAAAAGATAGCTGCAGATCGCTTATACATTCTACTCTGACAGCAACTGTTCTTTCCTCCCCTTTCTGCCCACAACACTCTCTGACAAGTGACCTACAATGTCAGACCAGTGCCTACACCAATTCCTGGTGGACAGATGCCCACACTAATAAAATACAGAAGTCCAGCTCTGTCGAAAGACACAGGTTGAATATATACTGCATGCAGAATTGAAACCGCCTTCCTAACCTTAGAGGGTACATATCACCAAAGTGGTGTCAAGATATGTGCAGAGCATCATAAAGAAAACAAAGCTCTTACTGAAAGCAAAGGACCTGATCATGGAGCTAAGCACACCAAAGATGAAAGACTCTGTTGACATAACCAGATTCTAGTTCTTGAAATTCTCACTGCAAGTACTTAGTTTGACATTGAAGGGGAAAAAAAAAAAAAAAAAAAAGATGGATTTGAAAAAAATGTGTTAAGAATGGGTCTCTTTTAACATGCATTGATGGTAAGAATCTGACATGACCTTGCTTTCTCATTTTTCACTTGTACAATGTTTCGTGACTAATTCTTCCTTTAAAAGCTGGGTTTTTCTTCTCTTTATTGAAGAAAAAAATAATTCTAAACTTAAGCCTCTCTTATCCTGATGTTACAGTTGCAATTACGTTGATGTATGCTCCCAACCTTTTGTAGCCTACCTCTAAAGTATTTGTTAAACAACTCCTACATTTCAATCACATGCTCTTGCTCCCTTTATTCTCATTATTCAAGGTTCAAATGTATTTATTTCCTTGCACAAGCTGAAATCCAAGCACATCCACCTACTGCCTACCCAGTCTACAATTTTCTCCTTTTAATATAGCAAAACCTTATTTTTTAACCCTGTCTGACAAATAGAACAATCAACATAAATTCTTTCTAATTGAGGTGCAACATGGCATATCTCAAAATTGAATTTTATTTTGCTTTTCATCCTAACTCTTATGTCTTCACTGATTATTTAATTAGCTTTTGCAAAGTAGTTAAAAGATAACAGATTACAAAAAGTTTAAAACTCAGCCTTCAGTGACTTCAGCTCCTCTTAACTTACATGGCTCTTGACTCGTTTTTCACAGTGCAGAGATAGATCAGTGGTGTTTCTGTGTCACCTGAACAGGTGATGCTCAGTGCAGATCCTTGTGGGCAGACACTTGTTAAGACATGCTTGTCAATCTCAGAAAAGATATTTGAGGCAGCCTGTGATGTTTTCTTCAAACTTTGCGCATGTTGTGTCTCAGTGCTGGGCAGGCAGAGAACTCCGTTTCTTACGTTAAGATGTTTGAGATGAAGAGGCTGATGTTCTGAGAGGTAAGTTGGTTGCTCCCGCTGAGAATCACAGTCTTGAAAAATGTATATTGCTTTGTGCTGTCCAACTTCTCCAAGCTTTTAGAGTCAAAGGTGTTGGAAGAAATACATAATGCCAAATTCTGAACTGCCTGCTATGAGCATTCAAAGAACGTGTAGAGAAGTTATGAATTAATTGATATCACAGAGCTGTGACAGACCAAACCCGAGGGACAAGTGATTGCAAATTGCATTGCCAGAGAACAGCGAGGGCTGGCTGCTTGGCAAGGGAAGGCAAGCGGGAGCTGGTGGGGGTGGCTCACAGCACCCCAACTAGGAGGGCAGAGCAGGTCGGGTGACAGTGACCTGGATCAGGCATGGGCCAGCCATCAGGGAAGAGGCTGCAGAGCCTGTTGGTGCTCTTGGGGCCCTTGCTCTTATCTTTTCAAGTACATGCATGTGTTTTCCTGGCCCTGCAGAATTTTTCAAGATTAGTTAAGAAAAGGCTTGAACAAGCTTTTAATACCAAATCTAGTTTATCTGCTTAGAGAACTAGATTTGTCAGCAGGTAGACAATGTTTTACTGATCCAGCTTATTTGTAAACAATAAATGGTTAGGGTGGGAAAGTCTTCTTGGTTTTTTGCCTGCCTTTAGATGAAGAAGGAAATTTTCATGTGTTACCATAAATTGCTTAAGACCTCTAGAAAAAAAAAAAACAAACGAAACAAACAAAAAAACCCTGCTCCAGTATATTTCTGTCCTTGAATAAACAAATGTGGGATACACAAACAAAATTCTAGAACTTTGTAGCCACAGTTGGACTATGTGCAGCTGAAAACCCATTAGTAAAGCTATCACCTGAGGTATGTTTCCAATTGCTAAACAGCTTGGGCATTATCTGAATCTTTTACCCATAAAGTATTTAGACTTTATAATTAGATTTTAGAAAGACATGGATTGATTAGCTCTTTTCCTCATTTAGGAAATGATACCCCCTTCTGGATTTTGATGTCTGTTTCCAGTGATGCCTACCGTTTAGAATCCTATAATGTATTTAACTCCGATCTATCTATACAATATCTGCAATACAGGAAAACACCATTAAATTTTAAATAAGCAGGATTCCATTAGGTTTTCTCAGCTTTATGGATGTTTTAGCTGCTAATGCTAAGAGGTTATAATATTTCATGCCTCTACTTCATACAGAATAGATTGCATTTCCATAATCCTTTGCTTCTCTGTTTGCCAGTTGCCAACAATCCAGTCGTGTCTCATTCCAAACTTGGGCTGCATGACTGCTTGGTTTCCCTGCATGGTATGAAAAAAGTGTTTCTGTGAAGCTAATGAACAGACTTCGTTTTCAAGTGTAAGGTTCAGGCTGAGCTCTGAGTTTTAAAGATTTTGAAAAAAAATGCAAAGATAAAGAAAAGAAAAAAAAAAAAAAAAACTGGGGAAGGAAGGGTGGGAAAAGGGGTTGGAGAGGCCAGAACAGTGGGGCAATCTTGTGCTTCAGAAGATGCAGGAGAAATTCTAGTAATAGATATGGGCAGAGAAGAAGGAAGGATATACTTTTGAAATTCTAGACAGAAATAGAAGATGTAGATCAATCCCATATTTCACTCATTACAAGTGGGGAACTTTCTCTCCAGTGGCATAAAAAGAGTGGAAGCAGATAAAAGACTAATAAAATCACTGACTACTGAGAGCCAAATACTTACAGAAACCTTTTATCCTACAAAAGAAAATTATCACTTCGTAGTGGTTTTATAGCAGCAAAGAACAACTCCAGTGATGGCTGGGGTTTCTGGTTGTGATGGTCATTTACTTCTAAATGATAACTGGGAATGGCAACGCCAGCCACAGTGATGAACACAGACTGAAAAATCCTGAAGAAAAAGAGTATGTAATAAGAAAAGAATAAATACTACTGTTAAATCCCTTAACAATAGTAGCAGAAATAGGGCACTGCTGAAGTAGCCCATATTTTATCAGTTCTTCTGAAACTGTTCCTTCAGCTGAGAAGACAGACAAAGGGAGGCAGGACAAACTCCACTTTTCTGAAGAGAGGCCAAGCAGAAACCTAGTCCTGGCACCCATTAACCTGACCTTGAAAGCTTTGTCATGGGAATGCATATGGCAATGTTTGAAACACTGGAAAAAATAAGTTCATATTAGCTGATGATCTTGGACCTTTATTGTCTGGCCAAGCTAATTAATTTAGCACTTTAATAAGGAGCTTGTAGAATGTAAAATCTTGCTTGTTAGCATGTTAACAGGGCTGTAAACCGAGCGCTCTCTTTAGATTGTAATATAACCAGCTTTATGAGAGCAGAGGGATTAAAAGAGCTTCCTCCACAGCACATATCTGATTTAAATTAATAAAAATACTAATGAAAAATTATCTTGGGGATGAGATAATAGACCTGCTATGAGACCGGCAGTACCCATTCCCCATGGAATTCAGAGGCTGGAAATCACAGCCTAAATCCTTTGGGGTTTGCTGAAGTCTTTAGCAGCAGAGCCTACATGCTTAACCCATGAAGGACCAGTTCAAAGCCTTCAGCATTTCCCCAAAGACAAATTAACTTTCACAGTCATTAACAATGCCCTAAAACCAGGGTATCTTTTCTGCATTGCATCTACCTTGTTTCAGCTGCAATTCCTTTCGTCCAAGTGGGAACTGAATATGTGTTAGCCAGCCAAAGTACCTTTTGCCTTTTTCCTGATTATTAGTAAGCCACAAATACTACTGTCCTTCTTCATCTCAGTCTGGATGCTATTTGGCTCTGTAGCCTGGTAGCCTGAGGCTTTGGTCACATGCAACACCAGAAAGATAAAGGTTAGGGTGATGCGAGTATTTTACAATCTCCTCGAGGGAAGCTGAACAGAGAAGCCCATGGAGCAGGCCTGGATCTGTTAAATTATCTTTCTGCTTGGAAAATCTTATGGTACGCCTGTTAAAAACGTGTGTGGTCTAAACTTGAAGTAGTAGTGCTGTTGTTTTTTTTTTTTTAAATTAAAATGCTGTAAAAAAGGATGGTTTAAGTTCAGTTGTATCCAGTGCGCCTGACTGACAAGAATTACACATTCTTTAACTCATAAAGTTGCTGTGAAGAAGTTCTGAACAGCACAGAGTCTGAAAAAGAAGAAAAGATTCACTATAGAGCTGAAGGAGCGTGACTAATCCTGGCTTGGCACTGTATGTTTCCTGGGAATGGAGTTAGTGCAGTGAAATCCCATTGAGAGGGGTGACCCCAAGGGACCAGAGTGATAGCAGGGGAAGAGCAGGGAAGAAGTGCCAGTGAGACATTAGCTGGCCAGGCTCAGCAGGGTAGAGCATATTGCCAGCCAAGACGTGAGAGGAGGTTCTATTTCTGTTGCATATTTAAAACCAGACTTACCCAGGATTGGAGCCATGGTCCACAAAATGGTCACCAGGTTTCCTAATGGTGGTGGAGGGTTCATACCGAATGCAGAAGATCCCTTTTGCATAGGAGCACAAGGAGCACCTATAGCCACCGACTGCTTCAGTCCCCAGGGGATTTCTTCTATGCAGCACAATGGAGAGAAATTTGTATCGGCAGTCCCTGTGTATTCTGGAGATTATTCAAGGTTAGGGAAGGCAACAATATTAATGTTAATGAATATTCTACCCCAGCACAAAGTTTTGTGCTTTCTTTGGTAAGCAGTTTCATGTTTCATATTTCATATTTGTGATTATTTACTGACTGAAGACACTCTCCATGTACTTGCCTGGCTGTGCTCTCTAGCATCTAATAGCATATTTTTAAAGTAGCTCTTCTTATTTCCATCTCTCAGTTTTCTTCATTCTACTTTACCAGCTTCAAGAAACTGGCCTTGTTAAGCCATTCGACTTTGGCAAATATTATTTTTAGTTCAGCGATTAACTCTATTTTACCCCAAACAGCAAACTTCAATTTGGATTTGTCTAAATAATTTTCTGCGTTTCAGACAGGTAGTTTTTCTGATTTTTAGAAACATCCTGAGGATTACTAACAGTAAAAGAACATTGTATATTCTCAAATTGTTACGATTCTCTCTTTGGAGATGTTTCTTTTTCGCTAATTTGGACAATCCAACTATATCATGATTCCTATAATAAAACGGACTTGCCTAGTAGATTTACTCATACCACTCATAGGAGTTGTTTGTAATTTAGCCCAACTGAGATTATGACCTCATTAAACTTTATGTAATATGTACGTGAACAGCAACATCCCCATCTCCTCCTCCCATAGCAAAAAGTAAAACCTTGCCACTTGAAGTTCCATTGATAAAAGGCCAGGGAGAAAAAAATGCAGACTAAGATAGTAAATCTGGTTGGGTTTTTGTCTGGATAGGGAAGTCAAGGCACAAAATTATCCAAGCAACTTTGCAGAAATCCACTAAGTTCCAGTGCAGGATTAAAAAAATGTCCTTTTCATTCCTTGTGGAAAATGGTGAATTTCGTTGGGAATAAGAAAGTCCAGATTCTTTCTCTTCATCTTCTAGCCACACCTGCCTGAAGACTGCTCTGTTTGGAGACAAATGCTGAAAGAGGCACAATAAGCTGTCATTTAGGATGAAAGTCAGTGACAAACCAATTGCTCTCAATTCATTGCTCCTCATCACAACAACAAGGAAACAAAAGACTTATTTGTGCAGCAGCTCTGGATAAGAAAAAAACCCCACCCAACCCATAAGTATATTGAAAAGCCAGGGAATTCACATCAGCTTTGGAGCCTGTAGTACTTTGCACCTTTTAACAGTAAAAGCCTGAGTAGTTATGCATGGTCAAGGAGCCATCAGCTCCTCATTCAGAACCTGAAAGAACTGAAAAAAACACTCCTGATGAGCCTGGGGACATGAGCTGAAACTTCCCTGGACCTGGCAAACATAAGAGGTGTTGAGGAAGGGCTGATGAAGCTAGGAGTATGAAGATTCAAGAACAGGACTGGGAAAAGCGTAGAAAAGAAGGTGTCCAGGGTAGGGTTTTAACAGTGGGCAGTAGAAATTGTAATGCTGAGAGTGGGTATTGTAGCAAAGCACATGAAAGGTGATGAATAGAGCCAGGCAAAGTACTTTGGTGGAAAAAACAGCCTGCAGGCAATTTTTGTAGTCTCCTTTTTTATCCCTGAAGAGCTAGGTGCTGTAACTGGAAATAAATTCTGAATCCTATAGGGAAATACGGATATTTTATGGAAACTGCTGGGAAAGGCTGGAACACTATTTGGCGTTTGTTCTGAGGAAAATAAATCTGTTTGGACGATAAAGTCATGGTTCCCCTTCTAAAAGTTTGATTTTATTTTAGTGTTCCATCTTCTGTAAGCTGCTTGTCCCTCAGGAGCCTCCAGAACTGGAAGAACTGGAATTCAGACAACAACCATCTTCATTAAAACTAAGGTTTATTGGTAGTGAATCGCTCTTAACCTGCAATTTAAATAGCCCTCCATTAAACTCTTCCCCTTTTCATCTACTTTTGAATTATTTTGCCATGTATTACTCATCCTTTCACCAGATTCTGCTTGATCTGAAAGCTGTACATGGTATAACTAAAATCAGATATTATAGTGACGTGCGGAATTAGACTCTATAACTCGAAAGTTATAAAGTAGGTATGTTTATTGCACGCAGATGGACGGGGGATCGCTCCTCCACAAGCGTGCATACCCGAAGGGATGAACCATCCCACATTTATACAATGAAACAAATGAATATTCAATTAACGCCTATACATATTCGTTACCTAAACCCCGCTTCGTATGTTAATTAGCTTATCAGTCCGTTTCCTGGAATGTGGTGGTCTTGCAGGTTTGTAGGTGATTCATGTTCTTATGACCATCTGATCTTCTCCAGCAAGGAGACTTAGCACTCCCTCCCTCTAGATAGCACTGGAATATCTCTCATCCTTTTCTCATTCTTTTTTAAATAGCCCCTTTGTCAGAGGAAGAAGGGCAGGCGTCTCCCCGTCTCCCCTTTGTTAGAGGAAGAGGGGCAGGCGTCTCTCTGTCTCCCCTTTGTTAGAGGAAGAAGGGCAGGCGTCTCCTCAAAACTGTAGTTGTCTCCTCAGAGCTGTGTGCCTATATGACCAGACACCGCACCCATGACCAGTCACCATACCCACATTCCTTGAGCAGGCATATACAATCACCATCGATGTCCATTGTCCCATTTCACACTATTTCTCCATATCAATAGCATCTGTGACAAAAAATAGGAAGAAAGAAGCAGTTTTGTTTCTGAAGAGAAAAAGGAAACTGGTAGACCCCAAGGTGAAACTAAATCTAGAGACTTCTGCGAACCTGGAGCGCCAGCAGCCAAGGGGTACAAGGTTCTGCCTAAATGCTCTGATGAACAAAATTAACTAGACAGATTTTCATTTCCTTTCTCTTTGTTATTTGTCATCTGTTTTTATTACATGATCATCGTTTTTTAATCTGTCCAGACTTCTAATTAGCGTAAGAGCTGCTGAAAAAAAAAAAAAAAAAGAGTTTGAATGGTTTAGAGTTAGCATGTTTTCTTTATGGTCTTTAAATGGAAGGAAAATGGATATGATCTCCTTCTGTTAGTTTCTTTCACAGAAAGAAACTGTTTTGCACAACTAATAATGGTGACCCTGACCAGGGAAACCCTGTCCTGATGTGGAAGCCAGTGCAAGGGTGCAGGCAACATCGCTGCTTACTGTACTGTTAGAAAGTTATTAGATGATGTTACTTTAGATTTAATTTGCCAGCTTTATCAACTCTCCTGCCAATTTTTAGCTAGGATTGCCACATATTTCAGAGAGAAAACAGCACTGCTGAGATCTGCCTTCAGGCAGCTGTTCTAGTCAAGATTTCATGTTCTGAAGCAGACGTAACCCTTCCTTCTCACAATGCTGCCGACACCTCTGGGAAAACAGAAGACAAAAGGAGAGAAAATGTTTAACTTAGAGACATGCAGAAAAGCCTTCCACATGCTGTGCATGTTTTCTTGTTTTTAAGAGAGGTTTATTAAAGGTCTTATGTTAATGAAAATGATTGTACAGTCAGCCATTGGGTGTAGTTCTGAAAGGAATGATAATATGCCCTTTACTGGGGCTCAAAAGGGATTCTTATTTTAAACTTCATCTGTTAATAGAGCAACCTTGCTTTGAAGTCAATGACCACTGCAAATATCAAACATATTTATAGATGGGTACAAATATGCATTTGTGAACTGTCCGTCAACTTGCTCTCTTCCAGCCTATCCCAGGGTTTAGTGAGATCTCCTGTAATGTCACCCTTTCAACCAAAACCATGATGCGGGCTAGCCAGCCTCTGGAGATTAAGCACCAAGAGGACACTGTTACACTTCACAGCAGTAACCAGCGCAGTCTTTTCAGTTTGCTTGTTTGTTTGTTTCTCTCTCTTTCTTCCCCTCTTCCTCTCTTCCTTCCTCCTTCCCTCCCTTCTTTCCTTTTTTTCCTTTTCCTTTTTTTTTTTTTTTCTCCTTAACCTGCAGTATTCATTACAAGTCATGCATCTTGTTTTATCATTAAGTGGAAATGAGATAACAGAAATAAACTTTCTGCTGAAAATAATTTAACTCCCAGGGGAAAACAAATATCAGTTTTATCTTTACACAGAAATTCATTGTATCAAGGAAGATACCAGGGAATAAATTCTAAGAAAAGAAGTCAACACCTGTTTATACCATTACTTGTTTTCCCCAGTTTCTTAACTTTTATAATGTTCAGCAAAGACAGGAACATAATATTTTTTTAGTATCTTTTTCTTTGGCATTTTCTGCAATGTTATTCTAAGGTTCAGTCCTTAATGGTAGGCTTTGAATAGAGATTTCTTCCTGGTCATCCTTCTTGCTACCTGAGAACAGAAATGCCTGACCCACAACCTGCTGAAATCAACAGGAATTCTTTCCTCTGGCTCCAGGGAACCTTGGGAGAAAGCTCTTTGGATTTTACTAGATTTTCACTGCTCAAAATATAGTGAGCTGCAGTCACCTCTTGCTGGGTCAAAAGGAAGCTTGTCACTGTCTTTTTTCAAGACAGTGATTACACCTTTCTTGGCTTTTACCAGTCCTTAGAGAAATATTCATGTCTTGCAGTCTCAAACATTGCTGTTTGCAACATCATCTGTAATACTTGACAAAAATGAATGAGGGTTTAGTTGAACACATCTGCATCTCAGAGAAAAATGAAAACAGGTCTTAGCTTGTAACCCCAAAGCCATTATGTTTTTCTCTCTGTCTCTCTGCCACATACTTTTTTAAAAATCTTTGGATATATTATGAGTTTTATTCAGTGGGTGCTTATTTATTTCTTATTTTCTGCTTTCTAAGCCATCCAAGCTCTCGTGCAGAAATCAGTGTAGATCTAATACTTCGGGAGTGTGTAGATCAATGTAGGCACATGACTAGCAGTCTATCAGGCAATGAAGGGCACGCCTGTGCAATAAATCCACAGCTGTTGCGCTTGGTAGGCCTTTCAAAATCATGACAAACATCTTTAGAAAATGCCTGAATAATTAAATGTTTTCCCCACCTTCTCTTTTTCCCTACACTCCAATATATTTGGTCACTCCCTCATTCCCCACATGCATCACATCTGAAAACATGCCGCTGGAGTCAGAGCCTGCTTTATTATTCATCCTTTTCAGAACAACATGCTGACAAACTTGAAAACATCACCTAAACCCACACCTGGAGTTTTGAAAAAGAAATAACTTCTTGCAGAGGTGTAGAATCTGTCTCTGTTCCCACAGAAGTATCAAAAGTGGGTTGAATGTGCACTACAGGATCCTGAAAAATGAAAGGATTTGGAAGAAACAAGTGGTGACCTGTGCTAATCAAAGTAGTTTTGTCTCTGTGCCATGACATGTTTACACTTTTAGATGCAGTACAGGATCTGGCAGGATTGTGTCTCATCACAGCTATGTGGGAATTGTCTGCATATTTCAGTTGTCATAATGAATTTTCCCTGACAATAATCGAAAGTCAACTTCTGTTCCCATTTCTGCTTCAAGTTAAACCAGGGTAACTCTAGAATAATTCTGTTGAAATGACTTCCAGTGTTGCAACAGCGTATAACTTGTATTTCACATTTTCTGATACTAGAGAAAATGTCTGTCTTTTTAATGTGATCGTAGCCACGTCGCATGCAGTAGCCTGGCCAGTTATAGCCTCCCCTAGCCCATTTTCGAAGTAGACTATGAGCAGATAATCTGCTTGTTACATAGAATATTTACTGCCACAGCCTTTGAAAAATAAATACTCAAAACCAAATAATTTTACCAAGTCATTGTGTGGTTAATGTATTCAAAGTCCAGAGGCTGCAGAAATTTTCAGCTCAGAAATGCTGAAGACAGTTGACAGCTTCCCTGCAGAATGAGGTGTTTTCTGTCCCCCCCCTCCCAGTTCTGCTCTGTGTACCCAAGGAGGAGCCTGGGTGCAGTCAGAACTTCAGCAGTGTGACACAGGAGTCTGCATCTCTTTCAAATAGTCAAGAGGAGAGGAAAAAAGGCACCCAAGGAATGCCAGAAGCTCAGAAAATTCACGTAGAACAAATGTCTTTGTCAAATGCAAACTCTTGCCCACACACCAAAACACGTTACCAAGTTGTATGGTTTGTGGCTTACAGCAAATTGAATTTGATGACACTTGATGCTCAAGAAGCCTTAGAAATTGATTTTATGCAGCTTCAATGAAGTTATTTCATTGGGTTTGGCCTGCCTCTGAGCTAAAAATACCATTCTGACAACAAAACACGCAAATCCAAGTTCTCATCCAGGGACTAAACCCCAAACTTTCCTGCCTTTGAGATCAAGTTTCTGATTGAAGGCTCCATGTTTAGCATTCTTTTATTTTCTTCTAAACCATCTGGATCAGCTTTCCATAAAAAAGAGATATTTTTTAGAAAGATATTTTTGATACTTTGTTTCTTCTACTTTGCAATCCAGAACTGCTGTAACAGAGGCAAGTGTTCACTGTAGGACACAGATCACCAGTGTAGTAAGATCTTTACAAATGCTCTTTACCAACATGTCAGCTCCAGAGGCTTTTTTTATTTGAAACAGCTGCTAGAAATCCATCTTTATGTGAATGCATAAAAAAGGGAGATAAATATATATGTGTATACCCTCATACGGATTGCATACTTCCAGCAGGGTGAACTACTCTTTGCTAAAGGAAAACTCCTCTGGGTTCCTGTCCTGTGAGCCAAATTCCCATTAGCACTCTACACTTCCAGGTGCATCCTTCTGCCAGTGCAAATCCACACAAATACATCTCATTAAAGATCCCTGCCTGGCTGCTTTTCTTAATGATTTACATTTAAATTTTAATTCCCTTCAGAAGAGCTAAGGAAGAGTCACAGGAATAACCTGAGATGAGCCTAAAAAGAAACTTGGAAACAGAAATATAGATAGAAATAATAGAAATATTAGGTATAGAAATATAGAAATAGAAATAATAGGTATAGAACAGTCAGATTACTGGAGGGGGAGAGGGCAGGGAGGGAAGGGGACTGTTTTGATAAAACTATCTTTTTATTCCATGGTAAAAGACAGCCCCTGTCCCCAAGGACTGCCAGTGTAAATGCTGAAGGGAACAGAAGTCCAACAAGGACAAATGACTTGCTGAAGGTCAAGCTGCAGTCGCAGAGCCTGGAGCTCCTGCCTCCTCATCCATTTGCTGAGGCTCAGGTTTGTTGACGGTTCTTTTGGAGGAGAAAATACTATTTTAGCAAAATATTTCAGAATAGATCTCAGTATTAGAAGGCAGTAGTTCGTTTTAGGCTATATTATATATGTGTTGTATCTTAACTTAAGGAGACCCTTTCTGGCCTGTAGAAATTATGTCATCAGTATATCTGTGGCACTTGCATGCATTACTCTAGAAGACAGGAACATAAGCAGCATCTGCCTTTTTTGCTTGACTGGCTGCATTCAATTTCATTACACTCTATGCTACTTCTGCTGCGATTTTGTATAGAATACACCTTACCAGGAAGGTCAGATTGGCACCAGATTTTACATTATGACTTATATTGCCAGTAATTAGGAAGCGCTTTCCCCTTTATTCCAATTGTAACTCGTGCATGGACCAAACAATCCACCTGCTTTTGAAAAAAAACCCCAATTGTTCTATTACAAAAATAAAAGAAAATGGACAGTTATAGATAAAAAGTCATGTTTCTGGCACATGCTTTAGCAATGGCTGTTGCAATATCAAAATTGTTCTGTTAATAATCTCCTGTTAAGAGCTAACCACAGGTGATGTGCAGTAGACAGCAGCTCTGGTGGCTTGCAGCAATTCACACACACAGAGAATCTATTCTGCTTTATGGCTAACGGGTATCTCTGAGAGGCAGACCTCTACCTAATTATGACCCAACAGAAACCCTTCAATTCTTACAAAATGAAAAACATACCCTTAAAGTGCACAGTTCTTGTGATCAGACATTCAACAACTCATGTGTCATGTTTCTCAGAAGTAACCGTTATTTACCATTGCCAATGGATTTCTATCAGTTAGATCTCTTTGTGCCCTGCAGCTTTTCCCTCTATTTATGCTGCCCTCCCTTAGCTAAACACAGGTTTCATTGTAACACAATGTTAATAATCAACACAACAAAAAAATTTATATATTTAATGCCGGTTTATGCGAGATAATGAAGCAGTATATTTTATTACCACGGAGGAGTGCATTTTCAGTGTTGAATAAATTTTGATAACAGCAGAGAGAATTGCAATGGTGTCACATCTGTGACAGCTTCAGATTACGCTTCTAAACTTGCAACAGGTCCTGCCACTGTCGGTGGCGTACTTAGTGCTTCAGCTGCAGTGATTTGTGTCCAAGCTGCGGCTCGTTGATCAAGAGCTTTACTAGGAACAAAACTCTCAAGGGAAGTGTGCGTGCCAGCAGTGGCATGGCATTTTGTTCCTCCAAATATACAGTGGACTCTGAAAAGGCAGCTATGTAGAAGAAGTTTCTCGGTGCAAACCAACCAGCTAAAGAACGTTTTAGATGACTCCACTGGCAGGTGGGAGTGCTCTACAAAGCTGATGACATGTGGTGCTGGACTTCAGCTTCCTCCAACGTTGGACATCACTGTGTTGTGGCTCATAAACCTTGCACACTCTGCTATGACCACCACAAAATCCTGTTTGGGTTGCAATTTGAAAGCTGTCCACTTTGGTGCAATCTGTCAGAAGATTAAAAACACCAGTACGGTCTAGCAAGCTGTACTGCTTGGGTGATGTGAGTCTAACAGCAGGGAGACTGTGGCACTGCATG
The DNA here is from genome assembly GCF_017639655.2 of Falco naumanni. Lineage (NCBI taxonomy): Eukaryota > Metazoa > Chordata > Aves > Falconiformes > Falconidae > Falco > Falco naumanni. The sequence goes on from NC_054055.1 coordinate 116,518,986, forward strand.
GAGCCTTCCTTTGCACAGGACTGTCATCAGGGAGTGGGCAGTCAAGGACTGAGGGTTTTCCTGACTGTGCCCTCTGATAAACTTCCTTCTGCCCCACCTTGGTGCTGGGGCAGTTTTTGCATCCTTCAAAAGACTGGTCAAGACTGTATGAGTTGGCATCAGGGCAGAGGTAGCAAGCCTGGTGTTGGAAAAGCTGTTACTAGCAGCTGAGTAGCAGCTACCTGGTGCCCAAAGGATCTTTATGACTTGCAGCAGATGAACATGACTGAATCCACATTGATGTACTCTTCTAATTTTAGCTTCTCAGTCTCATATTTGTTACTTCTTTCCTGCAGAAAGGTGCAGATGCTTTGCTTTTCTTCCTAAAGGTCAATTGTATGTTTTATTCTCTGCTTCCTTTACTAATTTGTTAAACATGAAATGAAGTCAAAATGCAGCTCTAATAGTTTCTCAAGCTAACTTCTCCTTCCAAGCTTTCTTAAGCCCCTCAAATATACTAAAAGGAAACTTTTCATTTGTGAAACCAATGAATTAAGAAAGGGAAGGCAAGAAGAAATACTTGGGAGTATGCTTGAATCTTGACTACATTTATTGCCTGAAACATCTAGCAAACAGATCTGATGTTTCATATTTGGCTTTTGCTACAAAATCTCCTTCACTCAGGTTCATTCCACCCAAATTGTGTTCATTACTTAATTATTGGCATTTCCATTTAATTTATATAGAGCATGTTGTTCTCTATCCCAGCTCTAATTAACAGTTAGCTACAAGTACCCCCTTTATGACAGTAATTAGCTTGTATGCAATGGTAGCTTTTCCTCGGCTGGGAAAGGGGAAGACCTGTGGTTCAGGTACCCCAGAGGCCAGAACAGCAAATGCCCTGCACTTTAATCTATTGGAGCAGAACTGATCATCATATATGTTTGCTCTTAACCTGAAAAAAGGCTCCCAAGCCACAAAATTGGGATTTGAATCTGATCTTCCTTAACACAGTTTTACTGTAAAGTAAGCTACAGGCCTATTAATTTTTACTGGACAACTTTTTAGAAAAGTTCATTTTTTACATTGTATTTTCACTGGAATAGGAAAATGTAGGTTTTATTTTATATATATTGTATACCTATACAATTATACAGACATGCTTCATGAGAGTGAGATAGGTTTGCAGGTTTTAGTTTTGAAAGAAATAATGGAGAAAAAACTAGAAGGGGATATTTGGTCTGTAGACCTGCTCCAGTGGATGCACGAAGCTTTCTCACTGATAGTATAATGAGTACCACCCCATGATTCAACACAATTATCGGAGAAGAATATTCAATTGCAGTTTCACAACTACCGTAGTTGAAGCAACGTTAAAGTACAAGAGCAAGCCGTGAAAGCTGAGGTCCTTCTCCTGGGTATTTTGAGGAGTAACTGTTCAGCTAGAGGTAAGTGAATTGGTCTCCCTTTCCTCATTATTTTGTTTTCCACCTCATACAGTTTTCAAGAGCCTTAATTTATCATTTGGAAAGTGCTTTAAGATCCTTTCACAGAGCTGGCTATAAAAATGCAAAGTATTAGGAAACAAAATCCCATGAACAATTAAAAATTAATCACCTTCAAGCCAGAGCTTTCAGAGAAATGCCCAGTGGAAATAAAAAGACAACCTGGAAGAATGCTGTATTCACAGGAAAACTGAAGAAAAACAACCACTTCCAACTGAGGGATGTTGTTTTCTCCACTGTCCTGCTGCCGCCTTTTCTTCTTCTGCAGTCCCCTGGAAGTTTGCACTGCCAGAAGAAGCAGAAGGAGACGGAGGACAAAGGGCATTGCCTGAAAAACGGCAACGTGGAGTTGCCCGTGCACTGCCTGCCTGCTGGCAGCCTCGGGCAGGCTTCCCCCATGAGCACTGGCTTAAATAACTGGCCCTTCTGTGGGGGGTGACCAGGCTTGAAACGGGGGCTGACACTCCCCAGCAGGGAGGCATGGGGGGTGGGTGGGGTGGGTGGGGGGCATTTAAGAGGAGGTATATGAAGCTGAAAAGGCGAGAGAACAGTCAGGGTCTGTCAGAGGCAGAGGCTGGAGTGCCTGGAGAAAGGTATGGATGGAAAGCGCTTTATCTGGAGAAGCAGGAGTGCAGAGGAGTAGGTATTTGGAGCTCAAAGGATTATCTGGGGGCTGGTTATGGGGGTGGGTAGGAGGAAGTCCTTGTTCCTTGGGACAGGAGGAACAGCAGCAATGTGAAGATGTCACACCTGTGTCTGTGTAAAACCTCAGTCTTGCGGTAACTCTCATCTCCACACTCTACTTCATCAGCACAAACCCAAGGAAGTATTGCCATAGAAAACTGCTGAACAAGAAGAGTGGAACAAGCACCGGGAGGTCCCCAAGGGGATCCACTATCCTCACAGAAGCTTGTTGGTCTGTCCCTGAACATCTCCAACTGAGTCTCCAAGCCTTCTTGGATAGTGTCTTCCAGGCCTTTGCTGGCCTTACCATTAGGAAGTTTTTCCTCATCTGAATCTCCTGCAGTTTAAGCCCACTACTCGACTTGTCCTACACGGCATGGTGCAGTCATGCTCCTGGACAGTAAATTGACAAAAATACGATATTGGGCATTAAAAGGCAGAGTGAGATTGTGTGTCTGAAACAAGAAAGATGGTACATGGCCCACTGGACTGCAACATTATATGCACAGGACAAAGAAGTGTTTGAGAAGAACTTATTTATAAAAAGATATTTTTGCAAATTGGATTTACAGACATAGCAATAAAATAATCTGAAGTAAAAGACTCAGCATGGCGATTGAATAAGTTTTCAATGTTATGCATCAGTGAAGTACATAGATCGGTAATGAAAGCCCCAAGGAAAACTGACTCACAGCACATAACCTAACCGTGGTTGCTCCAAACTGAAAGTGTTTGTGCATGCGATCTGGTTATCTGGCTGAACTGAGGCACACTCATCCCAAACTTTTCAGAAGTTTTATGTTTAAAAACTTTCCTTTGGCTATTGTCCTGCAATGACCTTCTTGGCCTTTTTCTACAGAACGAAAATACTAGTTATTTTATCTGTCCAGATTTCCCGCCCCCCTCCAGTTTCTATTATTTTTAATGGATGTTTCAGGTTCTCCTTTTACAGAACATGGTGAGAGCTACACTTACACTAGAGAAAAAAAAATAATTTCAGCAAGCAAGCAAGCAAGCTATAAATGCCACGTTTCTTTAATGGTAGAAAAGACTAACTTTCTGAACCTTGATATCAGTAGTTTTGTAAACCGCTTTGCCAAGTTACTTGGTTTTTTTGTTGGGTTGTTGTTGTTGTTGGTTTTTTTTTTAACAAAAGTCAAGCTGCCAGCCTGACAGTGTAAACAAATCTGTTTTTCTGGATTCCCTTTGTCAGATCAGCCTCCAGCTGAAATACAGACAGATTTATCTCAAATGAAATATATCAGGCACATAAAGCAATAATTATAGTTGCCTGGTCGTATGTCAAGAATAAAGAGCCAGCCTTAGATCAGGGTCAGCAACAGAGGGTGCCTAAAATACATACGATTTTTGAATAGAAGCTGGGAGGCATGGTTTCTTGATAGATACACAGATAAAATGGCAGTGAGTCCAAGTCTAGGCAACACCACCAATATGTTAAGAGGACATTAGGAAGAACACAGTAATCAACACGTAGAAATAACTCTCTGTGTGTGGAGAGTCAGTTCTCCAGCTTCAGCCACACGTCAGGCTCAGGCACTGTGAACTAGACATCACCCGAGAGCCACCCTGCCGAGCCTTCTTCCTTGGGGTTCAAATGAGGATCTGCAGAAACAGGGGGAAGCTTTCTCAGTGTTCCTGTGACTGAACCAACCTCCCAAAGAACATTGAAATGATTTCACAAACTTTCGTATTTTGGTCTTTGCAACAGCTGTTCCCAAAGGACCATAGTAGAGGAAAATCCAACACAGGTTTGTATTGAGTAAAATCTCTTCATAAAATCCTCAGCACCAGGTACTCCAAGCTGTGATTGTCCGAGGGTGGCACTATGACCCTCAGAGAATTTGCTCTTTCTGAGGGGTTTTTAACATGTCCTTAGGACCAAGCACCTTTGCCTTTCAGTGCCTCCTGCAGCTTGGCTGCATTGCACGAGGGTTATGGAAATTTTTCAGTTGAATGAAGAAGTTGGTTGAAGTCGTCCTTGCCTCGACCAGGGGCCAGGTTTCGGAAAAGCAAGGTGAAGCTGCTTAATAGGAACTGATTACTTCTTAAAATGTGCCAGTTTAGTTATATTCTATCACAAGGGACACCACAGCAATGACTTCCAGGCACACCCTGGCATTTAAAACCCTCTGGAGACTCCCTGAAGAGTGCCTGTCAGTCTAACACTGTTGCCAGATCAACGGTCCAGGAAAAATACAGAGGACCCTAAATAACCCAACTAGCATGGCCTAGTGCATAATTCATACTTCTGTAACTGCGTAGCTTGGAAATCCAAGTCAAAGCCTGCAAAAGAAATCAAATAACTTATTGCTTTTGTGAAATAAGCCCATTCCCACCAACAGGAAAGGAAACCAGAGAGCAAGGATGGGATCTTACACTGTCACCTTTCCTCAGGAGTTCATCCTGACCGTTCCTTTAGGGACAGCCGATGCCAATAGTATTTTTTGCAGAAAACTGTGTTATGAAACCAAATGAAAACTGGCGAACTGGCTAGTGTATTTGTATATATAGGCCACAATTCTAAAAGAAATGTTAAGATACAGCATTTAGTACTACTCCACAGGCTGGCTTAAGTGTTAAAAATTATATTCTTTGTTTAATTATTTTTTTGTTCACTGAAGTTTAAACTTACCCTGAAAATCTGTGGAGGAACAGGGGGAAAGCAAATAGAAAAGAAGAGAAATGTCCACAATTTAACTCCAGATGCATTTGGGTCACTTTGTATCATACAGTTTTTGATGCCAGTGCTGAGGACAGATTTCAGTCTGAATATTTATTTAGGTATTATTTATAATGCATCTTATTCAGCCTGCCACTTTTGTTCTTTGGGCAAACACACCCCCCCTTCCCCCAGAGAACAAATAAACTACACCTCAACCCCATATTATTTATTTTAAAGTCATAAAATTCCATTTGGTAAACAATATTTTTTTTTAATTAATCTGAAATTAACACAGCAGTTTTTAAGCTGTCACCAGCTTCAGCTTTTGATTGTCAACAGCCTCATTTTTTCTACAGGATTAATGTGCACTAACATAACTAATTGATGTTGGTACAGAGCCATATTTAGTTGCTGCTATAGATTCAGAGAGGAAAAGGTATGGATCCACTAGAAATAGGGAGTGTTAGAGTTAATAACGTAATTAAACTTATTTTTGGAAAGCATTAAACCTAGAATAAGTCATTCTTGTCTCATATGATGACTGCTACACTAAGCTACAGTTTGAGTTTACCATTTTTAAGATTCTTGAAACATTGTTTTTCAATTTGTAGTCTGCAGTGTGTGTTTCCTGTCAGGTGAAAATTAATTCCACTGTTTGTTTATTTTAAAGACTGGCTGCAAAGTTGAATTTCTGTGCTGCCAGCAGCTGACTCCTGCAGAAGCCACCGCGATGCAGCAGCAGGCTCGGAAAGCTCCTTCCCAGCACAACCCACCACTTCGGTTTGGCATTCATCCCTCACACCAAACCTGAGTGTGGTGCGGCCGCGAAGTGTCAGTATGGACCTATCTATTGCATGTCCATGGAAACTAATTCTTTTTTTTTTTTTTTCTTCTGATTACAATTTGGTAACTTCTTCCTTATTCTCTTTTCCACATTTTTCTAAATTATGTAATTTTGGTGTGGAGAACTGAGGTAGGACTGCTTTTGACCTGGTTAGTTGATTTTTGTGAGACTATTATTCACTTACAGACAGGAGAAAATATGTTGTAAATAGGGAAGGATCTGAATTAGAATTGCTACTTAGATCATAAGAAGTCAAAAACTTATTTGAAGAAACTAATTGAGTTGTCTCGTCATCTAAAGAATTCTCAGCTAAGGGGGAAAAACCAGCTGATATCCTTTAGCAAAAGATTTTTGCTGTTCTGTGCAAAAGAAACTGTCACAGTTGGACATGCAATAGCATTCCTCTCAGCTGGAAGATTAGTATCACTGCACCTCTCTCATACATTATTCTTATCTACTGTGCCAAATTGAAAGCTGTATCTATGTGCTCTGTGAGGAAAAGAAATATTTTTGTCTTTTGAAATTTAATTTTTGAATTAACCATTCTCCTGTGCTGTTTTAGTCCAGACTCATGTTCACAGTTTTTTGGCTTCTGGCTTGGGGACATGTATTTTATACTTCATATATTACTATTTTTCTTTTTATTTTTTTACAGAGTCTGATTTTTATGGTGTTCTACAGCCCTGCCAAAAAAATGCCCACTCCCCCTGGGAATAGCAATGCTGTGTTTGAAATCTTTAATGGTCTTCAAATTCAAAGCCTATGTATCTGAGCTCTCAGAAGTGCCCTAATTTCAGTGGAGCTGAGAGTGCAGCAGACTTACACACAGGATTTACACACTGGGTGGTTTACTGAAAAGTTCAAATAACTTTATGAATATTATAACTTTTTTTGAGCTAAATAAAAATCTGACAGAAAAGTAGCTTACACAGAAAAGGAGGGCATGGCTCAGACCCAAATGATAAAATTTAGAACATTTCTTCTATCTGCTACTTTATGGTGTAGATTAGTTTCTGATCCATATCAAAGCAAAAGGGACCAAAATGTAAGTGGCACTATACAGGACTGCCAGCTTTTGTAGCTTTGAAGATGAAGTCTGAAATACAGGAATTGTTACTGATTTTTTACAAGGGGTTTTGGACAGAGGGAATTCTAAAACTGGTGTACTAAATAGACAGGTTTGATTTTCACTACTGTACTGTTAGGCTGCTAGACACAATTGTCACTAGAGGACTGGCTAGGACAACTCATGTGGCACCTTCTCCAAAATCTGATTTACTTTACAAAAAATCTAAAAAATGAAGGAGGACAAAAATATTCTCCAAAGTATTCTAGTGGGATGTGCACTGCAGGGAAGAAGATAGAATTGAGTACTTGGCTTGTTTTGACAGTTCCTGTTCAAGTTTGTGTTTACATGTAATGATATGCAGTCTCTGTATTTCCTATGGCATTTTTCTTCAAGTGATGCATTTTGTTATGTTTAATTGGAAAGAGATTTTCTCCCTATTTTCCCAACACTCCACCAAAACTGACTTGCGCTATTAATTTTTATGTGAAACAGTGTATTTTGTCTGTCAAAACACTAAAGAATGATGAGCTCTCTTAATTTACATTTCTGTATCAGGCTAGATGAGTTTGCATTTAGGCATCTCATATTAATGCATCTTTCTTTTCAGAAATGAAGAACAACTCAAAAATCATTTGATGGGAATAAGAAACATGAAAAAAACTCTTCACAAAATTGATCAGCAGGTTTGAAAATTCTGTTCTTGGTCAGTAATTTAAATCATAAAAGGCCATGAATCTATAATGCTGTTAACATTTATTAGAGGTTTTCCCTTTTTGTTAAAGATACTGCCTTTGGTTTTCACCTTATCACCAATAAGTATATAGGAGGTGATGGGTTTTTTGGTGATTGGTTCCCATGGATGTACTGTCTACAGGCAGTTACTTACACTGGCTGCACTTGTGTGCAAGATCTGCTTTTTATTTCTTCCTTTAAACAAGCTAACATATCTCTTCTTTATTATTAGTGATGGGAAAAGGATTCCAGATAGATTTGTTGTTACTTTTGTTCTCTATTAGCAGAATTAAGGAGTAGGGAATGTGCGAGCTCTTGGTGACATGTATGTTTATCTAATTAAAGAAGTGCAATGGCAGTTTGTACAAAATAATTTCCTGAGCATACTAATAAATCTGTAGAAGAATTTGAAGACAGATAGTTGGAGTTTTTTTATTATTTGGATCCAAGCTTGTTGACATTTTTTTTTTTTTTGTTTTGTTTTTTTGGTTTTTTTTTTTTTTTTTTTTTTTTTTATTAAATTGGCTCAATAGTTGGCAAGCATTTGCTTACAATTATTTTTTACTCCAGCTGATGGCATAAATAATTGATCTGATAAAAGATTCTAATTAATTAAATCAGTAACAGCCTTCCAGATGAAATCCAGCACCCCCCACACCCACCAAGAGTACACCAATTAGACCCATGAAATGTGTTTGGCCTACAATAGCTAGCCAAACTTGTGGGTTCACTGTCCCTCAACCATTCAGAAAGATAAATTTATTGGGCAATAAGAACTTATTGAATGCAGGGGTTAGAAGACAGTATTGTTGGTCTCAGCCTTTTGTTCAACAGCTAAGGGGTGGGGATGTTCCCTGGGATGCAGGGAATCCTCAATTCTGTCACTCCAGTCTCCAGGGGACTTCAGAGCTGTATGTCTTCCCTCCTGTGAAATGCCCCCATGACGACGTTACTCTTAAAGGGACCACTCAGGTCTTCCTGTCAATGCTGCCAAACTTCAGTGTCCACTAGAGTATGGCCTGAACCCAGGTGAGTGTCCTAACCACCAGTCCTACCCCACTACAGGGGGGAAATTTTTATCCAAGTATTATTCACCCAGTGTTAACTCCTTGCTTCAATTAATAGTCATTCTCACATAGCAAACCAGCGTCAGTAGAAGAGATGCAGAGGAGCCTCTCCAAAGACTTCCTTTGCTTGATGATTAGTATAGCCTATCAGATATTTCAGCTTGTACTTTTTTTTCTTCCTTTTTGCCAAATGTAATTCTGTGCACTTTAGTTCAACTTGTTCTCATTTCATTTGGATAGAGAAAATTTATTTTTGCTTAGCATTAGACTTTGGTGTTTTACTTCTCGTCTGACAACCACTGTTTTCTGGTTATTTGAAATTAAGTGAGGTTAAAAAGGGTTTTCTAAACATTGCAGTGGATACACGCTATTCTGCAGAAAAGCCACTGCAGCTGAAACTTTATGAGGAAGAAATACTCAGTTGTCATTTTAATTTCCTCTTATTATAACAAAATTCTTAGCTTCACATTGCCATAATTTAATACCTGAGTGAGAACAGCAGATTATTTTTTTTTGTTCTTAGCAAAAGTTCACACTGGCAGAAAAATCCATGTATGAAATACGTTACAGAGGAAAGCTTAATTGTAATGCCAAAGTAGAAAATCAGACACTGGCTGATTCTTTGGTACCATCTGAAATGGGTCTTCTTTTGCTATTTCTTTTGGAACATGGGATTAACTGTTCCAGCTGACTCCAGCATAAGCAGTTTCAGACTTGGTGGATTTGATCATGACAAGGGACTCACTTCTCCCAGATCTATTCTGTTAAAGCACTTTGCTCTAAGAGCATGTGCAGCATCATTCATGGTCATAAGCAAAATCAGGTTTTTGAATTAGGCACCTGTTCAGGTACCTGGCAGGACTGTGGCAGAGCCCTGTGCCCAGAGCTATGAGCAGTCCCTATTTCCTTCTACCTGGTTTTCCCTATTTTTCTATATCTTTCGTAGATGATGGCTCCAAGGCAGATTTAGGTGACTTACCACATGTCAGCTGAAAGGCTCAGGAGGCTTGTTTAGTGTTGCATGCTGCTCTTGCTAAGGAGTCCCTAAGGTTCCTGAACTTTGCAAGGACTTCAAGTCCCAGTGAGGGGCTATGAAATGGTGCTGGGGCTGTTCTCCCAGGAGGTCTAGTCAGGTTCAGGACAGAAAAACAACAACAACAAAATAATTACTATAACAGACTTGGTTCTTAACCAAAGTAGTTTAACACCTGAAGCCATTGTTTTTCAAACTTGGATGTAAAAACCAAAATTTTTGTCCATTCTTTCTTTGTCCCACCCCCTCCCCCCATGATGGCAGCTAACCCAGCTGTGTCCACAGATGTGTCATGGATGCAGATGAGAAAACCAGATCCAATTCTCCATTTTGTCCAAATGGCTGATGAGGGGCTCTGCCAGGGCAAAGGTAAGCACAGCCTTGTGGGGTGGGTCAGTGCTGCACTGCTGGGGTCATCAGCCCCTGCAGTGTCCCTTTGTCCCCAGCCTCTCCTTGCCCTGGGCAATGCCCAAATGCCCCAAATGTCACCGTCTTGCAAGGGTGGCTTCCAATCCTTTTGACCACACGCAAGCATTACAGTAACAGAGGAAACTGAAATGGTATTAATTTTTCAGCTAGCTTTTTTTTTTTTATTTATTTCTTGAAATGTTTATGGGAAACTACATTAGAATCCCAAAGTAATGAACATTAAAAAAACATCTGGAGATCTAAACCAATTTTAATATAAAGAGTTACAGTAGTACTGATGCATGACCACAAAGATACGATCCATTGTGAGCGTGGCAGGTAACTTGCAGTTGTGCTCAGGAACATAAAATTCTGATCTTTAAAAAAAAAAAAAAAAAAAAAAGAAAAAAAGTGGGGTAGTTAATTAATTGCAGAATGAAAATGATAGAAACTATTATTTGGCTGCATAAATATAGTAAGACTTTACTTAGCAAATACTTCTTCTGGGAGGGTTATGTGCACAGAAACACATATGCATGTGCTAAATAAATGGGACTGACTTGATGGAAATGGTGTGTACAAGTATATAAAACCAACAAATATATTTTATGTTACATAGATGTATATCTTTTTCTAAACCATAGACAGTTCCTAGTTGCTGTTTTAATTTTAGCACTGAGTTTCAGGGTTTATTTTTGGCTTTTGGTACCTTAAAAATGCTACCTTAAAGACATAAAATGTGATATAAAGATAGAAAACTTTACCTCTCATGGAAACATGCTGAAGTCATTGAGACTTTTTTCACTTCTGTTTCTTCACAGAAGAGCAGTGCTCTGTTTAAAGACAATTAGATATCCTCAGTCCTTTTAATACCCAGTTATTTTCTGGTATTTTTTTTGCTGGTGCATAGAGAATCATGCGTCAGGTGGCACATGATGTGCACCCTGCAACTCTCATCCTCAGGGCCTGAGAAGAGGGGACCTCTGGGGAGAGATGCCTGCTCTCCTGCATGCAGCCAGGCTGTGAACCTGGGAGATGGGACTGCACACAACGGCTGCAAATGGACTGTACCACAAATGCAGCCAACCCACATGGCCGTCTTATCTGCTATGGTGCTGCTCTGTGGGCTTCATCATGCAAGATTAATGTGATACATGTTACAACAAGCAGACTTGAAATCAATATGAAATAGTCTCCAGTGAAGCTCTTGAGACCCCATCCCCTGGAGTAACAGGAGGGTAGTTCAGCATCCTTCAACATCAAATTTATGTCAGGAAGATTCCTGCCAAAATCCACGGAGCTGAACCAGTAACTGTTTCAGTACAGTCATCTCCCACATGACACCACATAACACATCCTTTCACTACACCATCAACAGCTGACACAAACTGTTACGAGAGAATCTCAGTTTCCCTGAATCACTGTATATCAGCACTCCTCAGCATCTCAAAAAGTCTCCTTAAGAGTATAGAAGTTGCTGCTTTTCCATATCATACATCCATATTTTTACTTGTATGATTTCTTTTTATGGAAAAGTCATTTAGAGTGGACATAAGTCTTGATGTAAACCTAAATATATATATATATATATATATATATATATATATATATTTAGGTTTTCAGTAAATGCATACATTTATTTAAGTTCAACAGCTTTTTAGTGGACCACCTTGCTATTGGCATTGTGAAATGAACTGAATACTTCATCGATTTCTTGCTTAGCTGATTTTTGCTTTGGTCCAGCCTATCTGATCGAGCAGGAGATAGTACTACTCACTTCTAGCTGCTATTCCAACCCTTTGGTACATTCAGAAGATATGAAAGTCATAAAACTATTCATTGGAGTTAGGGGACTGCAGCATAGTTTTTCTTTCTGGTTAGGCTGCAAATTATTGGACACAAAGAGCAAACCCTTTGGTGAATGAAAAGGCAATGAAAATAAGGTGGATTTATCCAACTGTCTACCACAGTGAGATGGAAAAGTACTACCATATTCAGTAATACTTTAATTATTGATGAACAGTTCAGATGTCTTTCATGTCTTCTGCAAAGAATATAAATGTACTTTTTCATATTCAAACTGATCCAATTTATAAGGCTGGTAATGTTTTCTACTCAAGGTTTGTGTTTGCTGAACAGGTATTTAATTTCTCTCAATATGTAATACTATTTCTGAATTACTTGATCTAAATTTTAAAAAAAAAAACACACATTTTTAAATTTTTAAAAATTTAAAAAAAAAAAACACAACACTGTTGGTCAGTCCTGTATGTTTCTTAAATACGGAACCTTCCTCAAATAGAAATTCTCCTATAGAAAAATACACTAAAATTTCATCCACAAAGAAGTTTTTGTTTACTTGCTTTATCCCAGGACAAACCCATGTAGTACTTGTGTAGGAGCTTTTCTCTCTTTATATATGTTCACTTTTGTTGTTTCTTTTCCCAGGAGGAAGTAACACAGAAAATTCAGAATCTTAAGTACTTTTTTTTTTTTTTAAGTCTTTTAGAAAATGAGGGCAAAAGTGAACAAAGTCTAGTGTTCTGCAACAGGCACTTGGAAATTCTTACAATCTATTTTTCCCAGTTTTATTACATTTGACAGTCAAAATGAGCATCTGAATCTACCTAATGCATTTGGAAGCACGGAATAGTTGCATTCCCAAGCCACCAAGTGGAAGCCAAGCGAGTGCAGCAGCTTGCCACTAGAGCAAGAAGTCTTCAGGGGAGCGATGGTTTTTATGACTGCCAGAATGTCTCCAGGAACATTGTTTCCTGCTTCCCACTAGGAGCCCTGCAATGTTCAGAAATACTTTATAGACACGTATGTGAATTCAATGCCTATTAGACTTCCAGGTCTGCAGATTGCAGTCCAGAAAAGAATGCTGCTCAGAGAAACCTCTCTGTGCAGTCCCACCAACATATTTCATCTGTGATCAGGAAGACATGTGCCATGGCTGGCAAGTGAGGTCATCACTGTCATGTTTCTTCTTTGCTAGCGTTAACCATGAATGTGCCAGCTGTGGTGGTGGTTACTTGGGAAGTAGATATATAGTGTCTGAGAAAACTGTACAAGAGCATCCTTTTTGTTTCATATACACCCCTAAGCATACATTACATGTTAAGAACATTCAGTCATCAGTAACATATTCAGGCATTTAACCAAGAAGTGTTTGTACATTGTACTGCTGGTGAATATCCCAGCTTACATAAAATACTCCTGTAGGAAATCTTGAAATAAAACCTTCCCTACCACTCTTCTTTTCGGCAGAAACCCAGAGCAGGAGCTCATCAACACGGAGGCAGAAAAGCTGCACCTTTGCTGTGTTCAAGTTGGATTCGTTAGATGCTCAGAAGTGAGCTCAAGAGAAAGCAAAGCCAACAAGTCCCATTCTAAACTCTCATCAAATGGCTTCATAGAGATGGTAAGGACTACAACATTTGGCTGTCTGTGGCTATTTTTCAGATTAAAGCACTAAGCTATGCAAAAATCAAGGTGCTCAGCGCATTAAGGCTGCAATTCTATCCTTAGTACATTCTGCACTACTGTGCATAGAGTACAATTTGTGAAATCACTTGCTGTTTGGAGACCTTTCAGATCCTCACACATTATGTTGAGTTACAGAACAAATTTTTAGCATGGTCTCTGAATTTTTCATACTTCAGTTGCATAAACTTTCTAACTAAATACAGAGTGAGTCCTTTTATTGTTCCAGTTTTCTTCTGAATAAAAATAAGGATATACAGGGAGGAGAAAGAAAGAAGTGCAAAACTGTTGATAGGTTTGAGAGTACTTTTCTAGTAAATCAATGTAAATCAGTGAGGTTGAGTGGAGTGACCCCTTTCTGAGGAAGACGGGCTTGATTTCAGGTTCATGTGGCCCCAGACCAGAAAAGAGCTTTGAGATCAACACAAGAAAAAGCTACTAGTTCTGCTGCCAGGGATTACTGCAGAGCTGCTGCCAGAGAGTCTGGATACAGAAACATCCTAGTTTATCATAGCTGGCTTTGAAGGGAAGGATGGTCTGCAGAATGCAGCCTAGAGGGGATCTGGCTAGGAAGGAGCCTGGCTAAAGACATGCCCTCAGAAGCTTACAGATCGTGGGAGTGTGAAAGAATGATAACAGAGGACATGGCTGAGTTTAAAAAGTATTAAACTTTAAATAAATAAGACCTAATCCCTGAAGAAAAGAATCTGAAATAGAATGGCTGGGAGGTATTTTTTGATGCCTTGGTTAGCAATTTGGTCTAGAGGCATACAAGAAGGGTTTGCCAAACAATTTAATGAAGTTTTAAAAACTTCGAAGGTTCTAGAAAAGCAAAATAAAACTAATGAAAAAATACCTCTCTAACCCCAAATTCAATAAAGCATATATTGAGAACTGGCAAGAACTAATAGTTTACCACTTTGTGCTGTGAAATTAGCCCAAAGATTTTGTAGGGAGTCATTACTACGCTAGTGAGGTGTCCCATTAAACAACTCAAACCTTCCAACAGTTTTAACACCTGCTGAGGAGAAGTAAAGAGTTTGGAAGAAAAATCCAGGAGGAAAATATGAGATATCTGCTAAGCTTTTACAGGTATTTTTTCAAGGGCAGAAAGAGAAGTCTTCAAGGCTAAGGCTGAGAAAAGAAAGGGTAAAATTAGGGGCAGCAAGATTAAAATATTACTCAAGGTTACTCAAGATTAGCTGTATGATGAATGGTCTACAAAACACTGCATAAATCAAGATAACTAAGATAAATGGAAGTCTAATTTAAGGAGTGTGCTGTCTCTGGATCAGAACTGGAAGGAACCAGATGCATGCCTGCCAGTTTGGGAGGTACAAAAGCCATACCAAAATCACAGCAGATCTGTACAAGGGCTCTGGTTTGGGATACTGAGAGCAATGGCTGTTTCCTGATGTCTTTACCAAAGATGGCAGAGAAAAATCAAGTAGGAATTGAAGCTGGGCAGTAGCAGCACATTTTAGTGTGCAACCCCTCCCACAGAACAAAACTCTTGGCTTTTTTAGACTGGAACTTCTCACTCCTGTGACAATATCTTGGCTTTTTGCTACAACCTTCTGTTCATGTGCCTTTCTGTACATTAGTTGCTGTACTTCCTTCCCACTGCACACTCAAATCTCTTTTCGTCTTTCCTTCCTTTCCTCTCCCACTCACCTTTCTGAAGAGCTAGAAGATATGATCAGAGAGGCTAGGACACTTTTGCCTAAATGTTATGCAAGAATTGGGGAGTTTTGTTAAGGAAAAAAAGATCAACAAGACCCACTATACAAATGTATTTTTAAAGCTGAGATGTCTTTAACACTTGCATTGATGTTTAAAAATGCATTGGCCAGAGAATTATTATCATTGTGCATGCAGAAAGCAACAGCCTGACCACAGTGAGAGGGCACAGAACCTTGTGAGACCAGAGAGGTGAGAAAAAAATCTGTCTTCAGTGGGTAAAGTCTCAGTGAAAATATTTAGCTGCTGAAAGAGGTGATCCAGTGAAAAGTGGGAGTGCTGACAGCATTTGATGAATGACTGGGGTAAAAGATCTTCAGGCTGGGTTCATCAGCTGCACCAGCCTTGAAGGAGGCATTTGAGTTGTAATTTAGGTACAGCAGGGATAATAATCTCTGCATTCCTTGGGAATGATAAATTCAGGCTGCCTGAAATCTGGGGTTCCCAAGCACGGACTGTAAATTGTGATTAGGTGATAGTTGCGAGAAGAAGGTGGCAACTAACTAACTCCTGAGCATCTCTCAAATGGAGGAAGACTGATTTGGGATTACAGCCAATGCACTCTGGCCCAGGGAAAGAAAGTTCCTATTGCCTATCAGGTTTTCCAGATCAGTACTTTTTCCACCCCTCCCACCCCTGCTTCTTCACAGACTTCCTCTTTCCTCGTACTGCAAAGTTGTGTTTAAAATCACTGCTGATGAGTAGGGAAGTATCACTTACTGAGCCCTCTGTAGCCTAGTTTTGTTTCTCAGATTTCTTGTTGGGTGGTTCAATCAGCATCCCTTCCCCCACATTTTTTTAAGCTGAATCAATTGAGATTGAACTTTCCACTACCCAGAAATGCCCAGCAATAAGCTGACATTCATTTAAGGAGGTTAATTTTATTGTTTTATAGATCTAAGTATGGATGCATAGTGAAATCCAAGCAACTGTTCCCACTTGCTGATTGTTCACAAGCGTGTGTACTAGACCATCCCTCACATTTATTAATTTGTAAACAAGTAATGGGGAGGTAAGCGTTGCCTTACTTCAGGTGAATATGAAGGGGAGAAAAAACATCCAGCAACAATTGTCATTACGCTGATATTGCCTTTAATAACAAGCAGAAGCTATCAGAATTCAGAAAATAACTGATACTTAAATGGGCAGCATAATTTCCTTGCTGCTGCTCTTTTTTTCCCCAAAAGCGGTAAGGAATGGAAACTTCCCAAAGCACAGTAGTTCTGGCCACAGCTCTCTCCTCCAAGATGCTTTCCCTTTTTCCCCCTCACCTCATCCACAGTATTTTCTTTAACTGATGTTAATTAAAAAATCAGGAAACATTCTGACATCATCAGAGAAGCATGATTAGGCTGATTAATAATTTAGTTTCATGAAAACTTCAATCAGAAATTAAGGTTGTTTGCAGGAGTTTTCAGTGTTTCTTCAGCTTAAGAACTACCTTCCCCTTGTATTCCTTCCACTTACTGTTCCCTCTCCCACTGCCCCGAGTAAATTCCTTCTCCCATCCACAAGCCTGTGAGACTGCAGGGTGAGCCAAGTGGCAGAAGTGACTGTGACTCAAAAAAAAAAAAAAAAAAAAAAAAAAAAAAAAAAAAAAATTAAAGGTTGAAAAGCAGTTTTAAATTTTTACTTTTAAATATAGATTCTTGCAGGCGTCCAGCTTGCAGAGTACAACATCCCAAGGCACCTTCATGTGCCTGGTATTCAAGAATAATAATAAAACTACTGAAAAGTGGCATTGTATTAATAGAAGCATCATAATAAATAACCTGTTCACTTCATTTATCTTTCTTAAAGAAACTGTATGAGAATAGATACAGGTCCAAGGATGAACAATGAAAATTATCACAGTCACAGAAGGACCTTTGCTATTTAGTTCGCAGGGCAGTTATTTCAGGCTATAAACTAATTAAAATCTGCTCTTTCTCAATCCTCAATATTTTGTTACTGGGCAATGTGTACTTTATGAAAAGTTAATATCTGCCTCTCCAGCATCTGAACCCACCTACATTAAGTCATTTTATTGCTTTGACTGGGTACAGCAATTGCTGTGTGCCTGCATGTTAGCAATCGGTGGACTGATTTTTATTTTGAGCTTGAAATATAAGAGACAAGGGAGCATATCTATAATATAAGACACATATATGTGCCTGCCTCTCCCCTTGCTAAATTACTTAGTGGTTAATACATTATAATGGAACTGTTTATATTTGTTAGCTATAGAATATTGCATATTACATTAAAAAAATCTAGCACCATTGATAAATCATACTTTTATTCTGTACTCCATTTAGCCAAAAATATGCACATAGGTACAGACGCATTTTATTATACAAAGGCACTACTGAATATAAATATTGTCAAACTTCAGATTAACTTAAAAACAACATTGTGCAAATCCTGATTCTGCCAACCCACTGGTACATCCTCCACATTTTAAAGTGTTCTATCTAAAGCAGCATAAAGACTACATTAGCGGGAAAAAACAGGTGAAAGTACACCACAGATTACACAAATAGAAAAGTAAGAGAGACAGCAGATGTCACTAAGATGAGAAAACTTTGCTGACGCATCAGGAAACCTTCCACTTAAATGATATTTAAAAATTAATAATCAAGCACTGACAAAATAAGGGTTGAATTGCCTTCTGAGAAAGGAGACGATGTCTCATATACATCATGGTCTCTGCTAGAATCAGGAAAATCACAACTTTCCTGAGTGAATTCACAGCTTAAAATAGGGGATTAAGCCAGAATCACATAGCGTATTTAAAAATATGCATCTCTGTTTAATGTATTTTGTATAAGCAATCACTATCAGTTGCCCAGACATGGCAACAATGTTTGAAATACTTTCCAAAGGCTCTGCAGGCAGTGTCAGCCTAAAGAGAAAGCAGCCGCGGAGTATGCAAAAGATAAAGGGTGCTGCCAGGTTCTCTTACCTGGGCATTTAGAAAGGTCTGAATTCTTGTGACTTTTAAGTGTAAAACTGTACTTTTGCAAAAAGCTATGGTTTTTAACCACAGACTAAGAACATCTGTGCTTTGACACTAACCCCTTCTTAGGAAAGGGCCTTGCTTGGTTATTAGGCTGGCTATTTTAATTGCAAAACAGCACCAGCTCCGGGAGAGTAGTATACAGACACCGGGTCTCCTCACTCCTTCAGGAAGAATAGAGAACGTCCAGTTTTTGCATCTCAGCTGCAGCAGCTCTTCTTACAGCCAGTTTTCTTTTTAAATAAGGTGATAGAAGGGTGACTGTATTAATTTTACTAAATTACTTAAGTGTCAGCTTTAAACAAAGACCATGGGTTCTGTGAAAGGGCACACAACTTCTCTATGGTATGGTAGCCGAGGATAATAGAAATGGAAGCTAAATATTTTTGCCACGCTTTTTCAAACAATACAAAGAATTTAACTCATAAGATAGACGCTTAAAGTTATGCAGAGATGATATTTAGCCTTTCTTTGCTCCACTAGAAGCATACCTACTTTCTCTGTGTTCTACTGTCATCATCAACATTTGTCAAAGGTGAAACAGAAGCAAGGGGAGAGAAATTGCACAGAGTTGTTAGTAATTGGTTACGTTTGTAGGCATCATTCTAGAAAATGAGCTTAAAGGGAATGGAGTGGGGAGGGACAGTATGGTTCCAGACAAGAGCACACTTTCGGTGTACAGGACAGCAGCAAATACAGGAGCGCGATTTATTAATTCGGAAATGTTTATAATGTTGCTCTGAACTCACATGAAAACTGCTTTGTGGAAAAGGCCCTGACAGTAGCTTCAGCTGAAAAAGCAGAGAGAGAGAGAGAGAGAGAGAGAGAGAGGATGGATTCCAGCAAGTAATAAAATCCTGGTATTTCTGCTGGGAAGGGTCGCTTGCTGTGGGCCAACATGTGGTCAGATCAAGGCTTGCTTTCCATCAGGAGTCCACACTGGTATTTACAGAAGCCAGATCAGATGTAATGATGGAAGCTTCTGTGAAAAATTCTGCAGGCCAAAACCAGCTAATTTGACTGAGATTTATGTGATAAAATGTTGTTGATTATCACCCAGAAAACTGTTGCACTCCAGGGCTGCTTGCCAGGTGCCATCAGATCTAGATCAAGTTCATAAGTACTTATAACAGATTTTACACTATTGTGTCAGCAAGCTCTAAAGGGAAAACAACTGTGTAAAATGACTTCTATTAAAAAATCCTCCAGTGTAAATAAGGGTGAGGAAAAAAATCATGAAATCATACAACTCCACTAAAAATGTCAAATTGCTGGTTTCATTGTTTTATACTTTGGTTGGCATCAGCGCAGGAATATCTACAAAGAATGAAAAGGAATAAATTTTGCCACCTTTGAAATATATGGGCCCCCACCCCGACTGCTTTGCTTTATAGTTCCTGGTGTACTAAGACCACATCTCAGTCCTGTGAAACACAGTTCTGTCAAAGCATCTTATGATTGAGTAAGGAATTGGGAGTATTTCACACACATAGCAGCTGGATTCAATTCTTCATTAGAACGAAGCTCATAATTTTAGCAAGTGCACCTACTGTCAGAATTCAGCCTCAAATAGAATGAATATCATGTCTGAATGTTAATCATAAAAATAAATCTAAAAGGAAAAGTTTCTCTCAAGTCTGAGCACATGATGATTTGAAAGGGAGTAGTAGGTGAAAGAAACCGAAACAATAAATGTTATATTAATAGGGGTTTGCTCTTTTTTGTCTGAACTCTGAAAGTGTTTATAAAACATAACAACTACAACTTTATAGTCTGATCTCACAGCTAGGAAAATTCTTTGTAGCTGACAATGAAAACAATGCAATCTTCTTTGTCACCTTTCCACAAAATAGATGTTTGTGTTGTACAGAATTATTCAAAACCAAACCTCAGAGTTTTAAATAGCTTTAAAGTCTTAGATAAAGGGAGTCTGGAGTAGAATTTACAAATGCAGAAGCCAGTGGCCTTGACAGCAGTTTATTCATGTCCCATTTCTTGTAGATTCAGGGCTCCTTTTTGATAAAGTGCAACCAGACCTCTGCAGGACTTTTAACTTTGCCTTGCTGATGTGAGAACTCAGCTGGCTGTTAGAGCAGGAACTCTCAGTTACAAAGTCTGGGTTCAGACTCCTGACTCAGGAACAGTTTTGCTATGCAGCCTTGAAGGACATTCTGTAATTACAGATGAGGCAGCAATCTGGAGATAGCGTTTTATTTTCTATCTTGCCAAAGTAATGCAAGAACTAGTTAAAGTTCACAAAACACTAGGAGATCTTGAGGCTGAACATCCTGTGGAAGTACTAATGATTTATTTCATCTCTTTTTGACCATATGCACACAGTCAGTTAGATGTTTTTCCAGAAAAGACTAATCTTGTCAGAATAACAAACTTGAGCTCTTCTTTATCGCTCCACATCATGGCTTCCAGTATAGAACAAAACTAGCTGTAATTGATATAGATTTCCTGCAATCATTTTCTTGATTCTTCTCCATGTGTTAAATAATGTATGTAAATTTATACCCTACATTTATGAAAAATTATTTGCTCAGTACTCTTCCAATTTCTAGTGTCAGATTTTATTTCTTAATCTAAAATTAACTGGTTAGTGAATTTAGACATGCATTTGATCTCTCATAGTAAAGCATTTCCAATATGCCAGAAGGTATGGCCACAGAAACTGCCTGGAGGTTAATCTATTTGAGTGTCAGTAGAATGAAATAAAAAAAAAAAATAAAATGCACTTCTTACTTGATAGTGACAGCAAACGATAATAACCAAGGAACGATATAGTGATGTCAGAGGTGTCTGTCATTTTTACGAGCTATCGACATGCAAGTTGAAACTTTTGCATCTGGCAAGTGACTTCAGTTTGGTGTATCTACTGTTACTCTACTGAGAACTCTAGATCTATAGGTGGCTACAGGGATCAACTGGGAAAACTGAAAAATGGCTCTATAAACCATGGCTACTATTCATGATACTGAATTTGCCAGTGGACTACACTAGATGCTGTTTGATCATATCTGATCTTATTGCCCATACAGCATGATTTCTGGTCTTCCAAAGACTGTCTTCTAAAGAAATTGTAAACCAAAGCATTTGACTTACATCTCATCTTCACTAACACCCCACTCCCTCCTTCAGGAAGACAGCTCATCATTCGAGAAAACTTAATCTAAACCCACATCCCTGTGGGCAGCCAATGCCTTTCTACGTGGGGTCTTTCTGAGGCCTACTGAGGTGAAAGGAAAGAGCCTATCTCAGTGTGTAACCCCAAAAACTGGATCAGACTCTCCCTATAGGACTGACACAGAGAAAATACCCTTTCAAGGCGTATTCTATTTTGCATGCTAATCCAATCTCTGGAAGACAGTATGGCTTTTAGTTACCTATTATTTTCATTCCATAATTTCAATACATGTCTGGAACCCTAGGAATGTTGGTTAAGTCTTAAAAGAGAAAACAAAGAAATAAAAAAGGGGCACAACAGTTTCATTTATCAAAGCTGGGATCTGTGGGCTAAAGAATATGTTATCTTGGAAGCAATCTGTGTGAATAGTGAAGACTGAAGTGCACAGGTTCTTGTAGGACAAAAAAAATCAAAACTGTGGTCCAAAAGAACATAAATGGATCAATTCACGTGGTGAAGGCAAGTCATAAGTGGCCATGTCCCTTCCGATGTAATTCTCTTAATGAATGAGCAGAAACCACCCACAATTTCATGCACAATTTCTGTTCTCTGACTGTTTGCTACAGTGCTACCCTCCTCCTCAGTTTTAGAATGTATTATACAGTTACAATGTCTTTATCGTTAGCTGGAAATATCAGATATTTTGCTTTCATTAATGATTTCAACGTAGCAAGGAACAATTTGGAGAAAGGATCAATCACCAGCTCATAGCTGCAAGAAGTTCATTGTGCATGTGATAATGGAACTCAATCTTGACTGAAGGATGGTAGAGGATGCCGCCCCCCAGATGAGTATTTTTTTTCATTCAGTAGTTATTAGTCATTTTTTGTTCAGATCTCAGGAGCCAAAGTTTCTGCTTTTGTAGAAGTGGTAGTGAGATAGTAAGATCTTTGATAGTGACATCCTTAGGCCAGTCTTTTCACTTCATGTTTAAGAGGATAACAAATCTTTATGGTTTTCTCCTCTAAAAGAAAATAATAACTTGAGGCATGTGTGGGTAAAAGGATATTGAGGTAGAGATGACTGAATTTCTTTCACTCAAAACTGTTTTGATTGAAAACTTCTCAATTCTACTGACAAACAATATTTTTTTTCACAAAAAGTGCTTCCATTTCCTTGTTCTGCTCTGAAAAAATTGCTAACGCAGAACTGTTCAGTCAGCACAAGACATTCATTTCGGAAAGGTCCAGAGCTGTAATATGGGCATGTCTGCTCTTCTTCAGTCTAGGCTCTCCAGGAGGAAACCTCTTGCTGCTGTGCACTGCTGCTTCCTGTCACTCGGAAGAGGTCTGACTCGTGATTCCCATTTTCCCCATTTTAAAATCCATGTACTGGGATTAGTGTCATCCGAAGCCCTGCTGCCATTCAACACCACAACAGTATTTCTAAGTAAACACAGGCATTTCTGATTTCTCACTGAATTTTGCAACAGGGCGAGCCTCTGGGTTTACTGTTTCTTCTGTAGGTGAGAGAAAAACACATTGTTCTCTTGACATTTTTTCAAATGAAAAACAATTTAACAGTTCTTATTCCATGGATTGCTTCTTCTTTATTTTTATAAATATAAAGGTAGCAAAGAATAAGCTTGGTGGTGCTTTTGATGGGTTTTGAACTTGCTGTCGTAACTTGCAGTCTAGAGTTGTATAGCCTTCTTTTTTTTTCCTTGCCATATCTCAAAATAATGACAACACATTGTAAAGCTGGGTACCATTAGGTTTTTGAGGCATCCCAGTTTAGTGAGTCAGTCATTTAATTTATAAGATAACACAAGTGCCAGAAAATGCAGAGGTTTGTACCAACCCTCACAGTCTTTCCTGAGCAGCTCTGGGCATAATAACAGATATTTTTTTTTTTTTCTTTTTTTTTTTTTTTTTTTTTTCTTCTATATCTGCTTCCTGTAGCAGCTGAATATAAAATTAGGTAATCTTATACAGTCTGATTAGTAACTTAAGGATTAAAAAGGTGATGTTTGCTCAGCCATGGAGGAACTGCAAAGTTCAGTGGCTATCAGTTAACATCCTCCAAAGGAAGGAGTTCAAACTCATATGCAATCAGTATTTGAAACACAGTAAAGCATTGCCAGGCATATGATTACATACAAGAAATTTGGTTGGGATTTATGTCTTAGTGAACTATTTTCAGTCCATCCTGGGGTTATGGTTACAACTGTTCCAGCATTCTGTCCACTGTGATTTTACTAGCAACAGCACACATCACCCTGTGGAAGACCGTGCCATATTACGGTAACAGCAGCTTGTTTCCTTGGGTTGAGATCCAAAATCATTAAAATATTACAGTAAGGTGCACTGAATTTCTCCAGCTCAAGATTGTAGCATGCATGTTAATGATGAAATAGTTGATTTTTTTTTATAATGCAGACATGCCCAAAGAACAAACCCCCTACTCAGGTCAATTTTCTCTGTGTAAATGCCTCCTTTTTTCAGTGCAGTGCACCAAGTCAGGCGCTACAGGGGGCCCTACACCTGGCCTTGTGCTCACACCTCTGCTTGCCTGCAGCGCACTGATGCAGACATGTGCACCCTGCCCAGCACAGGGTCCCAGCTGCCTGTCCTGGGGGGCTGAGGAACACTCCTGAGCATGGCACCCTGTGTGCAATCAACTGTTCATGCACAGCCCAGTTGTGCTGGCCTGGGAGGAGGCAGGGCAGGGAGAGCAAGAGCAAGGGGCATCGGTGGAGTGCTGTGCAGGAGATCGCGGTCTAGAGAGGCACCACAGGCCACATCCCCAAAGCCACCATGCAAAGCTGCCAGTGACCTCCATGCAACAGATGTGGCAAAGGCCGGTGAGTTTTTTGCCTCCTTGGGAGGACTATCATTGATACCAGTGATGCCAGACGTTTAATGCATAAACTTAGGATTAATGTACTACATGTACAACCTTAGTATAATTATTAGATTGTAATCAAGGAGTCCTTGTATTACTGTATTTGTTATGATAGTGATCAAGAAGACCTGGTATTGAGTGGACAAGATTTATGATTTAACTACACACTACTGTCAAAACTGCCTTCTCCAATCTCTATCTCCCTGCTGCTTGGTAACATTTACACTGGGCAGTGTCTGCATTATTCACCCCCCATGGCCAGGCCAAGGGCAGCCTTGGCACTGCCGGCCAACATGCTGAAGGGATGGGTGGCCTCTGTGCCCTGCCGACCGTGCTGCCTGAGGGGGTGAGAAAAGGCCTGCTGATACTGCATGTGCAAGAGAGGCTTCTAGAAGGGGGCAGGGCAGAGGGGGGAAGGAATTGTGCCCTAAGTGGGGGGTTCTGAGGCAGTGAGGCAGTGAGGCGCCCAGTAGTGAGGCAGTGAGACAATGAGGCACCAAGGCAGTGAGGCACCCAGGCAGTGAGGCAGTGAGGAGCTGAGGCAGCTGAGGCAGTGAGGAGCTGAGGCAGTGAGGAGCTGAGGCAGTGAGGAGCTGAGGCAGTGAGGAGCTGAGGCAGTGAGGTGCTGAGGCAGTGAGGAGCTGAGGCAGTGAGGTGCTGAGGCAGTGAGGTGCTGAGGCAGTGAGGTGCTGAGGCAGTGAGGAGCTGAGGCAGTGAGGAGCTGAGGCAGTGAGGCGCTGAGGCAGTGAGGTGCTGAGGCAGTGAGGAGCTGAGGCAGTGAGGTGCTGAGGCAGTGAGGTGCTGAGGCAGTGAGGAGCTGAGGCAGTGAGGCAGTGAGGAGCTGAGGCAGTGAGGAGCTGAGGCAGTGAGGAGCTGAGGCAGTGAGGAGCTGAGGCAGTGAGGTGCTGAGGCAGTGAGGTGCTGAGGCAGTGAGGAGCTGAGGCAGTGAGGCAGTGAGGAGCTGAGGCAGTGAGGTGCTGAGGCAGTGAGGCAGTGAGGAGCTGAGGCAGTGAGGTGCTGAGGCAGTGAGGCGCTGAGGCAGTGAGGTGCTGAGGCAGTGAGGTGCTGAGGCAGTGAGGTGCTGAGGCAGTGAGGAGCTGAGGCAGTGAGGTGCTGAGGCAGTGAGGCGCTGAGGCAGTGAGGTGCTGAGGCAGTGAGGCGCTGAGGCAGTGAGGCAGTGAGGAGCTGAGGCAGTGAGGTGCTGAGGCAGTGAGGCGCTGAGGCAGTGAGGCGCTGAGGCAGTGAGGCGCTGAGGCAGTGAGGTGCTGAGGCAGTGAGGCGCTGAGGCAGTGAGGCAGTGAGGAGCTGAGGCAGTGAGGTGCTGAGGCAGTGAGGCAGTGAGGTGCTGAGGCAGTGAGGCAGTGAGGAGCTGAGGCAGTGAGGCGCTGAGGCAGTGAGACAGTGAGGTGCTGAGGCAGTGAGGCGCTGAGGCAGTGAGGCAGTGAGGAGCTGAGGCAGTGAGGTGCTGAGGCAGTGAGGCAGTGAGGTGCTGAGGCAGTGAGGCAGTGAGGAGCTGAGGCAGTGAGGCGCTGAGGCAGTGAGACAGTGAGGTGCTGAGGCAGTGAGGCACCTGGGGCTTCTGTGGGGGATCTCTGTGTGGGGTTTGTAAGGTGCCCCGGGCATCCTTTGTGGACTCCATGCCTGAGGCCAGACCTTCATGTGTGTCTGCAGCTGTTCCTTAAGCCTTCATGCAGCTGAATTCTGGGTTTTGAGCGTTTATGTCAGGTGTCCATCTGAAGGTGAGGTGTGGGGCAGGGGGCTGTGTGGAGCCGGGAAGCAGGTGGGGGGGGTGGGGGGGCCCTCGTGAAAGGCAAGGTCCTGGGCCAGAGGGACCATGGCTGCAGCTTCTCATCATTTGTTAAGGCTTTAGGATGTGTAGCAGTAACCTTTTTTGTGCTGGAAACAGTTTACTCTGGTAATGTGTTGACGTTAATTTTCAGTAATCCAGTTTCTAACTGGGAAATAAGCACAGCAAGAAGGTGAGTTTTGCAGGGGAGTGTGCTAGGCCCCTGGGTGCACCAAGGCTCTGAAGTGAAGCTAACAAGTATTCTCTGAGATTTCATCTGAGTACTTGATCTAGTCTTTTTCCATTTTTCTGGTCAACACATGAATGCCATTGACAAGTGTAACTGACAAAACTAAAAAGGATGAGGAAATAGATTTTCAGTCCAGAGCAGATGAAGTGACATTACTTACAAAGCGTGTCCTGCTGGAACTCTTGGGGTTTGTACTGAGCTGTCTTTAATGTGAGGCTCTTACGGCCATAGCAAAACCTCATTTATATTTTATTTGTGTCCAGCCTATTTAGTGAAAACGTGCAAAACACTGGAGTAAATAAATGTAAAAATTCTGGAGGAAAAGGAATGGACACAAGTTCAGACACAACTACTAGTTTATTAAATATGACATATTGTAATTTTTTAGATGTTGTTTTATTCAAGACTATTTTCCTTAATATTTGTGGTATCTTGAAAGTCACTGTGTAATCTGGAGACTTAAGACATTTTTTTGTGTGTTTATGCTGCAGAACCTAGAACTGAATTTTAGTTCATTGTATTCCCATTTATGTATTCATGGAGTTGAAGAGTAATGTTCATCGGTGTGTATATTGGAGGTGGAGGATCTGGTGCCTCTAAATGGATTTTGCATAAAGTTTAAGTGTAAAGCAATAGTAGAAGCAGCCATGGGTGTCACAGGGGACTGACCTTACATCATAACGTGTTATTCATAACTGAAGTCACTGTCCAGAACCTGATGAAGGCACTGGCAGGCAAAGGCAGGTTTCCAGCCAACAATCCTGTTTCAAGCGCAGTGACATTTCTGTCTTCCAGGAAGCACTCCTTACTATTGAAGTGAACAGGGAAGTATGGTCACTTATATATTCCATGTATAGTCAAGGGAAAGCTAGCAAATAATATGTAAAATATATGTTACATTATTGCAAAATAACAGCTTTTTAAAGAGTCAATTTCTGAATATGTGCCTGTGTACAGATAAATGGAAAATTACTGTTAATGAAAGTGCAGAGGTGTTACTGCAGCCTCCAAAGCTGCAGTATTGCCAGCCTTGTGTACTCAATAATTTAATAAACCAGAGAGTGATCTAGCAGGTCTAGCAGATAAAAGTGTGCATGCAGAAAAGCCTGTTCCTCATATGACCCCATTTTCCAGATTTAACATTTCAAGTAACAGATGATCTCAGTGCCCTAGGAAAGAGAATATTCAACACTCTAAAAATGGCCTAATTTTGCCAACATAGCTTTTCCTGAGATCACAAAAAAAGTGGATAAAATCTGCATGGGCTCATTTGACTTAATCATATTCTCACCAGTCAGAG
The DNA here is from genome assembly GCF_017639655.2 of Falco naumanni. Taxonomy (NCBI): domain Eukaryota; kingdom Metazoa; phylum Chordata; class Aves; order Falconiformes; family Falconidae; genus Falco; species Falco naumanni. Next base: position 116,546,584 of record NC_054055.1, read on the forward strand.
GGCAGGAGAAAGAGAAATGTGGCTGACTAACAGTAGTATTAATAAGGCTTGTGTACATATAGACTTTATTTAGAGGCACGGTGCCCTAGGAATTGGTCAAATGAGGATTTTGCTCACTGTAGACCAGCTATTGTTGTTCCTGTATTGGGAGCTTCAAGTTAAAAATTGCCTTTGGATTTCAGAAGGGTGTAAGTAGGTAACCAGGCATGTCCATATACAAGACAGTCTACAAAGGGATAGAAGTGCTTTTGCTAGAGGTGGCCTTGCGTTCAGGAACTGAACTGAGCTTCCTTTGTGTAAACAGGCACATAGAATTAAAACCAGAGTGCTTATACCATTTTCCTTTTCTCTGACTGACTTACCTTTGGCTGGTGTCTGGCAGCCACTCAAACAAACCTCTGCATTTTGCCTCACTGTTCTTGACTTGGGGAGTGCAAAACTGATATCTACAATCAAATTATCACCCAAAGTGATAGTGTTCTTGCTAATGCTTAGAACATTTTTCTGAAATTTTGATTGCTCAGACTTAGTTTTAAAAGGCTGACACATTACCAGCAGGTCAAGAAATGCCAAAGATTGGCTCTTAGGCCCTGTTTTCACTCAGCTAAATTCAAAGTGGCAGTAATCCTAGTTATTAATTTTGTGCATATGGTGTACTGTAGGCTCTTGTGGTGGGGCAGCCATCTCAAAGGTATGTGTTAGAGAATAGAAAAAATAAATACCAACAGGGAATTAAAAAATAAATAATGTTGCTGCTAATCTAAGGTGACAGTGTTTCACAAAAGAATCTGGCATCAAAAGAAGGGAACAAGTGCTGCTGGGAGCTTGCTGTTCTTAGAACTTGCAGATTACAGCCCAGAACAGCACACGAGAAACTTGTGAATAATACCCGTTGTATGCTTCCTGACATCTGGATGGCTGCCAACATCTTCATTTCAATAATTGCACTTTCAGTGATTGCTGTACTATACAAGAAACTGATCCTGGGGACACTGAGAGGCAAGCATATTTTTTTCTTTTTTTTTAGGTAGGTGTAAATGACTAAGTGTTGTACCAAGGAAAATAATACAATTTAATACTTAATCCCAGGAAGGCTAGTGGGATTAATAATATAGAATAAAATGAACATGAGTGACCTTAAGTCAAATATTTAAATTTAATTGTTTAAAATTTTATTCATTTTTTAATTTCATGAACAGCCAGGAAACGGGAATTTTACTAGAAGGATCTGCCTTCAGCATATGGTAATGTGTTAACTTTGGTGTAGTTAAGTTTGTACAGTAGACTTTTTGTCAGTAAAGTATTGGTGTGCAAGACAGTCCTACTCATGTTTATCATATCCCCTTTATTTTTCCTCACTGAATGTGTCACATAGCCAGTTATTCATGGAAATCAATTTTTAAATGCTTGTGCATGTCTCTTCTCAGAAGTAGGTTATGTTTGTTCATCGAGTCAGGAAATGGAAAAATACCAGATTATCTTTTTTTTGAACACAGCTCAGCAACCCTCTGAATATTGGCGGCTGAGCCTTACATAGGGAGATGCTGCAAAGAGGTTCAGATACATTTGAATAATGCAATTCCATTCACAGTATTCTAGGAACATGATGAAAAGAATGAGGCTAAGTTTGTCAAACACATTATTCGTGGCAAATTATTCATTCAACTTTAACAAGTATACAGCTGCTGCTGTACTTTGCATGCTGTTAAACCTGTTCTTCAGCGGCTTCCTCTAAAAGTGACATGTACTGGGGAGTCTCCATCCTTGCTGGGCACGCATGCTAGATCATCAGAAGTGTTTTCCCATAGCTGCAGGCCATATCATCCTTCCCTATCTTATCCTTAGTTCAATTAAGACATGACACACTTTTCTTCCTCACTGCTCTCCTTTTATCTCCCCTTCTTATGTTTCTATGACATATTTCCTCTCCATTCAAGACTAGAATTGGTCCTGAATACTGATAAGGTTAAATTTGCTGTAAATTACTGGAGAAATAGGCTAGCCCTGTGGTATCTGGGATCTTGCAAAAGTCAAACCTTCCATGTTCAGAGGGTTCCAAGAATTATCTGGGATTTCATCCTTTATTTTTCACAAGGTTTAAACCCAAATGCTTTTTTTTTAAAAAAATTGCTTTCATGTTTCTCCATTTGAAAAGTTTCCCAGTGAAGACTCAATGCAAAATGAAGTAAAAATATATTACCTCTCTTAGGCCTGTATTAATTATGAAGGTTTAGAAGGCCTCAGAAGTTGGGCTGGCCCAACAGAAAGGTTCCAGCTGTATGGTAGTAGTGACGTACGGAATTAGACTCTATAACTCGAAAGTTATAAAGTAGGTATGTTTATTGCGCGCAGATGCACGGGGGATCGCTCCTCCACAAGCGTGCATACCCGAAGTGACGAACCATCCCACATTTATACAATGAAACAAATGAATATTCAATTAACGCCTATACATATTCGTTACCTAAACCCGGCTTCGTATGTTAATTAGCTTATCAGTCCGTTTCCTGGAATGTGGTGGTCTTGCAGGTTTGTAGGTGATTCATGTTCTTGTGACCATCCCATCTTCTCCAGCAAGGAGACTTAGCACTCCCTCCCTCTAGATAGCATTTGAATGTCTCTCATCTTCTCTCATTCTCTTTTAAATAGCCCCTTTGTTAGAGAAAGAAGGGCAGGCGTCTCCCCGTCTCCCCTTTGTTCGAGGAAGAGGGGCAGGCGTCTCCTCAAAAACTGTAGTTGTCTCCTCAGAGCTGTGTGCCTATGTGACCAGACACCGCACCCATGACCACTCACCATACCCACATTCCTGAGTAGACATATACAATCACAATCGATGTCCATTGTCCCCATTTCACACTATTTCTCCATATCAGTAGTACAGTTCAGTTTGGTTTATTTGTTTGGTTTGTTTTGTTCCCCTCTGTTTTTTGATCTTCATTTTTTACTTTCAAGTTTTTTGAGTCCTGTGCTGGCATTTCTACTCAGATTCTTAGCTTTTTTTTTTTTTTTTGCTTTTTTTTTTTTTTTTCTTTTTTGTGTGTGCTTTTTAGTATTTTTAATTGGAATAGAATGAAATTGGAAGATTAACTTTTACAATGATTGCTTCAATAGAAAGGAAAATTGTGATTCACCTCTGCTGTCAAAAAGCCCTATGTCGTTAAGAAATTAATTCAGGAGATCAAGCTAAGTCTTGAAGCCTGACAGGCCAGATTAAGTGACTGAATCAGTCTGCATGCTGTTACCTGCAGTTGTTCAGTACACACTCTTCCTCTTTTCAAAAGTCTCATGTACTTTTACTGTAGTTGTTAGCCTTGGCTAGACAATAATTTAATCTTTAGGTTTATGCCTGTGTTAAGATCATAGTTGGGTAATAAATACACAGATGGAATTTTGGAGAAGCTCCCAGATGCTAATATGATCAGAGTAGATCTATTTTTCCCTTATTATTTTTAATCATTAAGTTGTTCTCTTTGTAAATACTTATCTGCTAAAGGGTGTGTACAGATTTTTCTAGAGATTATTTTAATGTGTGCACAATCTGCATAGTGATCTATATTGCTTCTTATTAGAGAGGAACTACATGCAATATGGAAAGCAATTTAGCTTTGGTAGAATATAGACAAAATTACCTTTTCTGTCTTGGATATTTCTGTCTTGGATCTTTGAGCTTGGCCTTATGCCAGTAGAAACACTCGTTTATGTATGTGTATTATAGAGTTACTGTATTGAAAGGTTTAGTTTAAAATATTGTAAAGGGGTTTTAAAAATTATTTTAAAAATATTTAAAGACATCTTCCTAAAAATTTTATATGATTCCAACAGAATAAATTTAAATTAATTTATTTTGTTAATAATTAGGTTAGGAATCTCACAAAGAGGCAAAGAAATTATCAGGTTTTTAAACGTGGCAGAGGGGCTGAGAGTGGAGATGAACTTGTTTGTCTTTGCCCTTTGAAACAAATTTTCCAGTTCATATTTTCTGGGTGACTCCTATTTGTAATAGCCTCAAACTTCAGATCAAAATGTATTGAGGCATTAAGATTGTTTACATCTAGGTTGTTTGTTATGTGTGCCTGTAGTGGTTTATTTTAGGGTTTGGTTTGTGGTGTGGGGTTTTGTTTTTTTTTTTGTTTTTTTTTTAATTCAAGAGTATTTTGGGCACTGGGGGATTAAATGATGATTGCCTCATACGTCAGGGATGAGTGATGTATTCACCAGTTGATTTGATTATAAAACTGTTTGCTTGATCTGGTTTGGATTTTTGACTTGACACAAACAAAACAGTAACAGCAAAAGCAACTTGGTCAAAATCAGGACAGCATTCAGTCTTTTCCAGCTGTAGGTTATTTTAGTTTTTAAATACTTCAGCATCTGGATTTTGCTTTCCATAAAATGCTCTTTTGTCTGTTGTGGCTTTTAATGTTCTGCTTATGAGAAGAGGGTGGGAAAATGCTAGAGTTAATTTGCTGGTTTCTTGAGTCTTACCTTTCCACTGATATGGAGAAATAGTGTGAAATGGGGACAATGGACATCGATTGTGATTGTATATGTCTACTCAGGAATGTGGGTATGGTGAGTGGTCATGGGTGCGGTGTCTGGTCACATAGGCACACAGCTCTGAGGAGACAACTACAGTTTTTGAGGAGACGCCTGCCCCTCTTCCTCTAACAAAGGGGAGACGGGGAGACGCCTGCCCTTCTTTCTCTAACAAAGGGGTTATTTAAAAGAGAATGAGAGAAGATGAGAGACATTCAAATGCTATCTAGAGGAAGGGAGTGCTAAGTCTCCTTGCTGGAGAAGATGGGATGGTCACAAGAACATGACTCACCTACAAACCTGCAAGACCACCACATTCCAGGAAACGGACTGATAAGCTAATTAACATACAAAGCGGGGTTTAAGTAACAAATATGTATAGGCGCTAATTGAATATTCATTTGTTTCATTGTATAAATGTGGGATGGTTCGTCACTTCGGGTATGCACGCTTGTGGAGGAGCGATCCCCCGTGCATCTGCGCGCAATAAACATACCTACTTTATAACTTTCGAGTTATAGAGTCTAATTCCGCACGTCACCACGATCCACATGTTCAACCTAACCTATTCAAATTGTATAAAATGTAAACCTGTGCTGAGATTTAGGTAGTGTTGGAATGCAGATTATTTATTTAATAGCATTTTATCATTAGAGTGTTACATTTTGATTAAACAACTGTTCAAGGTAACATACTTGCCCCAGTAGAAGTTGAGAATTCAGCCCATCAGTTAGAAATTAATTTTCAGAGCAACATGTAAATCCATGTATATCAATGAGAAGGATATGAGAAGTTTCTGCAAGTACTTTTTTTCTTAACCAAGTTACAAAATCGTACAAGTTTGGTAGAAACTGTGTTTTACAAAAACATAAAAAATATTGGTACAAATTTTCTCAAACCATCAATAGTATTCATACAAACTTTTGGAGGGACTGGTATGTTTCAGAGCATAAAATCTTTGGGAAGCTTGTCCTGGGTGATTCAGTCAGTTTACTTACTTCCCTGATTCATTCTGCCAGAGAGTATTTGTATGTTTCTACTCCAGGGACCCAAGCTTCTCCTATTTACTCTGTTCCCTACTTTTCTTCAGCAATTTTAGTATCTTCATCTCTGCATCTTGCTTTTTGGAGACAGCTCAAAGCCCATGCTTATCAAGAGAGAAGATCCAGCACTTTTTGAAAAGCTGGCGTCTTTGCCAAATTTCCAGGCCTGGCATTTGTCATCCTTTACTGATTTCTGATGTTGCTGACAGTGTTCTTAAAGCTATTTTTACAAAGCAAACCATATGTTCTTTTTGGTGGTTTGAGAAGCCTCTTGTGTCCATGGTGATACATCTAAGTGTTTATTGTTCTGTTAGTTAGTATGGAGTAGCTATGGATATTATCGGTTCACAGATACACTGCTATCCCTCAGCCAGTGGTACCAAGGAAGGAGAGCACGGAGAATGGCTGAACCACGTGCTCTGGAGACTGACATGGATTTTCTGTGCTTAGAGAAAAGTGGGTCTTACACACATGGGTTTCATCTTGGCGTAAACATTTTGTTCAGGATTTTTGTTTTAACACTCCTTACATAAATGAATAAAGTAGTCCTTCAAATCATCCTTTAGGTAATTAAGGGTTAAGATTCTGCTCTGGTGCAGTAGGTTTTGTTGTGTTTCCATGAACTCTGCAGCTGTGGCTGGCAAACTTCATTTGCTATAATCAAAAAAGCATACACTTACCCCAAGTCCCATTGTTTTGAAGGTTGAGGAGAGGGTAAACAATAGCTCCTGGTGCTTTATCTCTCCTAACAGAATTAGCTGGAAATACAGAGAGAAGTAAATGATACTTCATACATGGAGTGTAGTAAAATCTGCATGGGGCTCTAGCCACATGCACGTAGCTTTACTACTTCTTTCTGTGGTCTTTGAACACAGGGTATAACAGGAATTTCATCAGTTGTCTGTATGTAAGTAACCTTATTGTGTGCATAGCTGTAAGTAATGGTAATGTAAATGGTAATACTGGAAATTAGGAAAGTACAAGAAATATCATGGTTTATTTGTTTTGGAGTTTATTACACAACAGTAGGTACTTGTGATAATAGTGTTTTAAAATCCTTTTAAGCATAGCACATGATGTCTACCATCATTGACCTCTTAGTTTTAGCCCTGTGTCATCCAATTTTCTGCATCGCCGTTGTTGGTCTAATTAAGGAAAATAAAATTACTAGTTGGAGTACTAGTCAGGTGCAGTATCTCTCATGGGTGTAACTTTGCAGCATCCTGTCACTCAGTTTATATGGAAGATAAAAGTAAAACTGGAATCATGTGTAGGGCCTGCAGTACAGGGAGAAGAAGTTCTGTTTAGCAGCATGATGGGATCCTCTGCCCTACCCCTGGTTTTCCTGGTTTCTGCTTTTGTGGCACCATGTTGATGAACTTGCCAATGGAAAGGGAAATCTTCCAAATTCAAGACCAGTTTTTGGTTGTTTTAAAACTTTTTTTAATGGTTTGAAATAGGTTCTGAGACATCCAGTTTCTAAACCTGTTTTAAGTGGAAAGTAGTTGGTCTTCAGAAACTGATATCCTTCTCTGTTTAGGTTTTTAATACAAGCCCACATAGAGGAAGCAGAGGACAGAAACTTATTGAATACTGTGACAATCACAAAACCCTCTTCTGATGAATAAATGCTGTTGATGTGCTATGAAAATTGAGTGTCTGATAGCCATCCAAATTTATCTTTTCTGTGCCTGGAAAGTCATGTAGAGACTTTACACTTGGCTGTAATACAGCCAGTATTGGCACGCATACCAAGATTTAACTTGAGAGGTTGGTGGTTTGTTTCAGTGAGCGCATATTCAGCTTTTTGTATTAAGTCAGAATGCTTCCTATAGTTTCAAATCTTTCCACGAGCCAATTTGTCTAGGTCAGAGATGTGTCTGAACCGAGGTTTGTAAAGGCACCTAAAGAAACTGGCAAACAAAAATAGCTTTCAGGAATACCAGCTCTTTTTTTGTCAGTTCCAGCTACAGCACTCTAGTCCAATAAATTGCCTTTTCCTGCAGAATTTGCTTGCTTCTGTTGGATTCAGGTTCAGAACATCACTGCTACAGTATAGAAATAATGTGGGAATGTTACCATGAGGGAATAGTTTAAATCGCTGGTATTAAAAGTATGCCCCCAGAAGTCACATTAGCATTATTGAAAATTGTCGGTTGCTTGCATAGTGAGACATGTACTTAAGTGAAGTTTCAGAAACAATGTAACTAAATGTTGATTCAGCATAAATAGTAAGTTCTACAGTGTTCACTAAGAGGTGATCATGGTGCAGACATTCTTAGCTTTTTATGGGTAAAGAACGGATTTCTCTTCTGTGGCATTTTAAGACATTCCCTGAGTTAAACCTGTGGTTGTTTTGGTAGGTTTTTTTCCTCTCTAGTTAACTCTTACTAGTACTGAGATTTGAGTTTTGTGTTTGTATTTAAATTTAGAGTTCTATATAGTAGTGCTTTTTAAAAAATTGATTTTTGGGCTGCAGCATTTTGTTTTAAATAAGAAATCTCAGAATTGATACAAACTCTGTGAAGTAACACTTGTAATGTGTCAGACTGTTCTTCTCCCATATCCTTTTTTCCGTGACTGCTGCATGGAATCTAGGCTGATGCTAATCTAGAAGGACAGTCACACCTCATGAAAGAATCATCACTGCTAATCAAATCAGAGTGAAAACCCACCACTCTGCATCAGTGGAGACATTTAATGTGCTGAATATTTCATGTACTGGGGGCTGTGGCTGTAGACAAAACCCTCTCAACAGCTCCTCGTTGCGTGCAAATATTTACTCAAACACTCTGGTGTGGTTGAACTGGTGTGCAGCAACACCAGGAAGCCTTGAGTGATCCTTATAAATAGTGGTAATTACATGTGACTCCACACACACTAGGTCACAGTGGCTTGCAGACAGCCTTTTGCTTTGTCAAAGCTCCCCCCTTGCCTGCTTGATTAAGTGGGCAGTGTGCCACAGGAAATTTGATGCATACGGGATGACAAATGTCTGTTTTGGCTGCTGAGAATTGAACTCAGTCGTAGATCTGCAGAAACATCAAAACACAATCAAGGGCTGACATCAAACCTGTGAGCCAAGAGAATTCCTCAGGCAAAAAGGGTTGAACTTGAAAGTACAAGAAAGCAATGCTTTAGTTTGTACGCTGGTACACCAGTTTGGTTTTGGTGACTTGTTACAAGGAGGGGTGGAGGAAGTAACAACCCAGAAAAATGTGTGTTTCTGCCTTTCCAGTTATTCTTTACATTAGAGTTGTAGTAGAGGAGTGGCAAAAGAGCAAAGTAATACAAAACAGTGACTTTGCTTTCAGTTTTTATATTTAGCCTTTTAATTGTTTTCTCTGAAGTATATAATAGTTGATCTTGGATATCTGCAGTGAAAAGTGTGCTTACTTCTTGTTTACCCCAGTAGTATGTCTTTGGGACATTGGGAAAAACTTCCGAAATAGTGGCGCAAATGATCTACTCACCCGCTGCTTTTGCAATTGTTTGCTCTTATAGAGCTGTTTTAAAAAGCTGTCTTATTTTGTTGTTTGCATATTGCTCTTATTTGGTACCATGACAAGTGCTGACACAAGGGGCAAGACTATAAAATCAGCTTCATTATGTGCCTTCCTGTAGACATAAGGATTGACTTTATGTTATTTTCAGGCCCTAGGTCTGCACAGCCTGTATAGTCCTGTAGGTTAATGTGTGTGATGGAATCCACGTCCAGCTTGGAAGCAGGTTGTAAGTTTGCACTGGCAGCCCATCATCTTTGAGTGGAGAATAGTGACTGTGTTCCTTTGTTAGTGATGGCAGAGGCTGGTTTTGGCTAGTGAACCCTACATCAAACTTACCCTGTGGTCTTCATTTTAACTTGAGCATTTCTGCATCAATATTTCTGGTGTTTGCTTACAGCATTACAAGGTTTACAGTCTTTTTTGAATACAAAATGAAGGGAGACATCCTGTTGAGCTGCAGTCAGGCATCCTCTTCCCTCTGCTTTTGTAGTACTGCTGCATCAAAAATAGGGGCAAAATACTTGCTTGACAGGTATGCTTGTCAAACAATAAAAAATATTCCTAAACAGGAGTTCAGGAGTTGTGAAAAGAACATGTTGAAAGAGTTATTTGCTGAATTTGGACAGTCTGTGGAGCTGGTCAAATAATGAACTGCTGAAAGGAATTTGAAGCAAATGTCAATATTTGTCAGATAAATTGCTTTCAATAAATAATTTTTTCCAGGCTCTACTCATCTGTCAGGAAACTTAGTGATGTTGGCGCTAAAGTGAAGACTTTCATAAGGAGTACAGAAGCACTGTGTGTTAGGGATGTTTCCACAGGCAGTCCCTGTAGTAGGGCAGTAGTGCAGCTTCTGCCCCATCTCACTTGTATGTTCTGTTGTGCGGCTCTGCTCTAAAGAAAGAAGAAAAACTGCAGTTGCTTCCATCTTGGTCCATTTGAGTATCCACGGGCTCTTTTGGATGTTGAGGCTGTATCTGTGTTAAATAAAAAGGATTAAAACCAAAACAATTTTATACTCTGTGCATCCTGTTTTACCTGCAGTGGCCAGATAAGTAATAAGTAGAAACATCTATAACTGGTAATAGCGGCCATAACTGTTTCAGTAGAGGCTGGGGACACATGATTAACCCTTTGCAAGTAAATCTGTCACAGCCTGAAAAAGAATATCAAACTATAAGCAAATAAAACCTGAGGAATAGCCCTACAAATACATAAAGCAAGCTCTGGAAAAAACTTAGCTTTCTTCCAAGCATGACAGATTTACTTTCTGGATGTAAATGGCTAAATCTGTCATGTTCCCAAGTGCTGCCTTCCAGTGTGCAATCTGGTTTTGCATGCAGCACTGTAAATGCTACTTGCCCCAGGCTTATGTTCTTGAGGTTTTCCTCTCATTGCCTGGGTCCACAGTGGTAGAGTGAAACTCTGTTGATATTGGATATGTCCTTCCTCAGGTGTGATCAGTCTTGAGGTTTATCATTTCACAGAGAGTCTAGCTATGGAAATTTAAATTGCACATTACAAGCTGGAGATTCAGATAACATTTTTTTTTCCTTAGGAATAACTGATTTTTGAATGACAGAACTCGCAATCCAATACTTGCATTTGTCTTTTCCATAAACGCTTTCTGTGCAAAACAGAGAACTGTAAGGCATGAGCATGATTGTTTCCCACTGTAAGGAAGAGGTCATTTGTAAAGAAACACTTTTTCTCAATGGGTAATGTACATACTTGTGTACAATATTTTATCAGAAGATCACAGTGTTACTTGAATGTGGCGTTACTATTTCTCCTTCCAGATGGATTTACATGATGTCAGCCTCTTCAAACTAGATTGAATCTGAGAGAACTGGTGATTTTTAATTTATTTTTTTTTTTTAAGGGGTAGGCCTCTGTTCTCCTTGGTGTTCAGAAATAGCAACACCCCCCCCCCCCCCCCCCCCCAACATTTTTGAAGTTGCATATTGTATCCTTTTGAAGAAGTCACACTTCTGAAGAAGAATATGAACTGCTGGGTAAACAGCCTGACATGCTGTTAGGCTTTGTAAAGGATTTTTTACACAGTGACCTTTTTCAGGAATTGTTCCTCCCCTCTGGGAGGGGACACAAAATCATTTTGTTCCTGTCAAGAAATGTTGCAACAGTTGTGATATGTGTTGTAACAAGTTTCAGTGGTAATGAACTTAAGTATTTTGGATTTAATAAAAGCAAATCCTGATACTTACTGCAAGCATTCACAACATTGCATGACATGTAAGAAATAAATGCATTGCTACTGTGAATGCTGAGTGGCTGCATGGATTGACTTAATATGACTTTAAAATTTTGCTTCTTGCCATTTGCTTAGTACCCAGGAAGCAGTAAGTGGTGGTTAAAGTAGGAGTTCTACAGACACTATCACACAAAACTAGTCTTTGATTTCCATGTTTTCTTTTCCCTGTTTTGCTGCTTCATTATGGCCTGTGAAAGTATCTTAGCCTGGAGGGTTTCAGCTGAGCTTATCTGGACTTTTGCTTGAGTGGGATAGCAGGGATATGAGTAAGAATTGCACAATGTTATCAGCTACAGGGAGAGAAGCCAGACTGTCTATGTTTATTAAAGTTTTTTTTTTTAAATGTAAGGACGAGTGTTCTGTAGTCCTTATTGTACAGCATAATTTCAAGTAAAAACATATGAGATGCAAGGAACTTAAGTCAATGGTTTTTCAGCCACATTCGGGCTGTCTGAAACAATACTGTATGTGTGCACTGAGTTTTCTGAAATAATGTAGTTACAGTTTCTTGGGAAATGTGCATTGATGAGATCTTATTTGTGCCTTAAGTCTTACAATCAGGGAAAAAACCCACCATAATGTGTTTGCATTGTGTATACTCTGACGTTCAGTCAAAGGTCTGTTGTTATATTAGGAACTTAATCCATCTTTGATAATGGCTTGTGTACATACCACATCTAGGCTGCTTATGTTCTGAACTTCAGCTAATTTGAGAATTGAGAAATATAATGGTTGTCAAATTAATTCAAAAAGACATGGAGGAAAAGCTGGAAATCCTTCTATTTCTTTCTTTTTTTCTTCTTCTTCCTTAACTTACCTAAAAAAGCATTGTCACTTGTTCTGATCCTGGAAGTGCAGAGCAAAGAGCAGCATTTGGTTGCTGAAAATCCAGGAAACACTTGAGTTGTCGGTTCTGTTGACATCTGACTGCCCTTGTGTGCTTTAAAAATTGGATAAGGAAACAGGATGTATTGTGCTGTTCTTGTTTTTTAATGGGAATATCTCAGAAAATAAATCACTTCCTCCACCCTTTTTCTATGAAGAACACAAGGATAATTCAGGCAGAATCAGAGTAGAAGCTTCAAGTAATTGAAGTTCTGCTTTATCTGTTTTTGATTCCCTAATGGACCTTCATTCCCAAAAGACTGAGATGAGATGGGTATGTTCTGATTAATGTGGACTATTTACTATTCCTGCTGATAAGCTGGAAGGATGCATTAAATCTGCCTCTGCAAGTGGCAGTGAAGTTTCAAATGGTAACGAGGACAGCTGCATCTTTCTTTGACTCCTGAAGGTCAAGCATTTCTAAATCTTCTCCCAGCTTATAAATAAGACTGCTGATGTGATTCAGTTAGTTACGGAAACTGTAACCTCAAGGATATTTTCAGCTTTTTGTATTGGTGGAAATACTTCTGGCTGTATTTATAATGGTATTCCACATAGTACTTTCCCATGTTTTTTGGACAGTAGCTTGTGTCAAGCCAGAGATGTATTTTGAATGAGTAGCTAAAATGCCCGAATCTTAAACTGCAAGTTTGAGTTAGAGCCAGACTCAGGGGTGACAATTACATGACGAAGAGTTGGCTCAAAAGCCCTCGGCTTCCTTAGGCTTGTGCGTTTCAGACTGGTTCAGTGCTGCTTGTGCTTGGTGTCTGAGACAGAAACAGAAGTGATTGCTCGGAAGATCACAAGCCATTGATGTGCCTGTCAAGGTTCAGATCTTTAGCTTGATTTTCCTCCCCCCCTTTTTTATTAGTATTAAAGAGCTGCATAAAATGTAGATTGCAAATGAATCTGAGTTTAATCCCCATTTGAGAAGAGAGGGGAGAGAAATGGCTACTATCTTACTGGTTAAAGTTAGGGAGAGTAAGAGCAGGGTCAGAGTTGCATGTAAACCTTGTAGCCAGCCTCCTCTGATGGTGTTACCCTTGCCAATGTCACAGCCCAAAATGTCAGTCTTATACTTGCAGGACCTCTGCTGCTGCTGGGGGACTCAGTATGTGGACCAGTGGTCACTGTCCCCCTACTTTTTTGCGTATCTTGTGCAGCAGTCTTCTATTTTGAAGCTCTGTTAGGCTTTTGTTTCCAGACTTACACCCTTTCTACTGAGGCCCCAGCTACTTCCATTTCCCTTGTGCCCAGTGAACAGTCAGCCCCCTCTTACCCTTTTCCTGCTGCCTGTGCTAAAGCTGAATCTTACCTCCTCAAGGATGAGAACAGTTTCTGTGGAAGGAATCCATTTTCTCCACAGGACTGAGAAGCCTTGAGCTGATCCTGAGTAATGACTTGTTTATTCAGCCCACAGAACATGGCTGTACTTACCTTACAGAAGCGTGTACTGTAGTTACTGTTGCAACTTCAGTGGTACAAACTGATAACAACTATCTTGCTCATAAAATACTGGTGTACTTGCTCTACTGTAAAAGTATATTAATGCTAACATTTCAGAGAGCTTAATCTGATAGTAAAATTTCTTATTTCACTGCAGATTTCTTCTTTGGGAGCTTGATGTAGTGCTGTGTTCCTTCTATGAACGTATTCCAGAATCTGAGGCTTCAAACAAAAGGTGAAGTAGTGACTGTGCAAAGGCAGTCAGTGCTACTGACAGAGCTGTCATCCTCTTCCTGAACAACTTTCTCACCTTTTGTGTGAGCTGCTTTCTGATATGATTTACATATTGCAAATACTTTGAGGATGTCCCTGAACTTCAGATCATGATTTGCATACAGGGCAGCAGTCAAAGTTAGTTTAGTTTAGTGCTGTCTTTCACAGTGGCTAGTACTACATTTGTGAAGAAAGGTTTTAAAAAAGAAATAAACACAAAGATGTAAGATAAATCTACCTATGTGGTTATGTCTCACTTGGATCTCTAAAAAGTAGGCATGGATTTGTCCATGATGTGGGAGACATTTACTAATCCATCCACAAAATATATTTAGCATCAGTTGTAACTGCATAGTTTAGTTATTTTTCCCGTGTTTCATTCCCTTTTAATTAATGGTAAATTCTTGTTTCTGTATTAGGGAGTTCAAGCTACATGTTGAGTGATAGAACATTTCCTTTTATCATTTATAAAATGTCAGTTTATCACATGTGAGATCTTTTCTATATGGAGAAAATGAGTGTTTTAACGTGGTGCCTTTACAGACACACCAAATTTATCACACTAAGGCGTGGACAGACAATTGTGTAATTGAAATAATCTGGAGTTAAAGTGGAAATTTGGTTTGCTTCTGGGATTTTGATATTGCTATGGGACTAATACTGTGGCTCCTTTTACTGGAAGTGTTGTTATAAAGGTGCAGATATTACAGCTATGAAGTTATTTTTACTATGTTAATGCCAGTTCCAAGTAACACGTCTCTGTCCATGGTAATTTCAGTCAGATATTCCAAACTCAGATTTGGGTGGACATATTTTGCTGGTATTTTTTAAATCATGTTGCTTAAAAGGTTAGTTTTTCCTAAGGCACGGCTACTAATGGTGAATGCCTGGAATGTTGGGTTTCCTGAATATTCACAGAACAGTTAAATTTTCTGTGGTTTTGCATGTTATATATTACTAAAAAAGTCTTTAGTGGACTTGAAGAGGAAATCTGTCATTGGGATCTAGAAAGACTTCAGTAAACTTCAAGGATGAGCTGACATGCCATGGATCCCCTTCGCAGTACAGTTTTGCCTTGAGCTTTTTAGTAAACTTGACAAAAACTGTATGTCAGAAGAGCATGACAGAAGCATACATCAGTAGTTTTGGTTTTCTGAAAGCTATTGGTGCAACAGGGAAACGTACATCCAGTTTTCAGATGCCTGATGACAGTGTTCAGTGAAGAGTTGATTGATATGCCAGCCCTCCTCTTGTCCTGCATGTGTAAAACAGGGAGGAAAACCCCCAGATCAAACTGGTTTTCATTTGCTTTGCCAAAGTGGCCTCAACTGAGTAGATTCCTGTTATCCTTTATTTTGTAACTTGTTAATTTTTGAGAGATTTCCTGAGGAACTACCTAAAATCTGAGGCACAGGGAGCTACGATTTCTGAGATCTGCAAATGAGTGATTTCATCTTGCAGCAAAAAATCCTGACATGCTGACGTATGACCAAACTGATGTGCATCCAGCAAGTGAGAAGCACAAGGCTTTATGGAAAGCCATTCAAAGCACACTAAAAAGACACCTGCTGGTCAGTGCTCAGATTTAATCAATTGGCAAAGTCATTGTTGCTGAATTCCTGCTGTGTGCACATTCTATACACTATCCCAGCCAAAACTGGAATTGTCTTCACTCAGTGGGTGTTTTGCCAGCAGAACTGAATGGCAGATATCCCCTCAAGCAGGTCATAGATGTCCTAGTAAATGTCAATGACATATAATGTATGGATATGGTTAGTTAATCATTTGGTGCTAGTAACACAATAGACCTACAACTGGGTTCCTAAAAGTGTGGTTCTGTAAGGCTCGCTGTATGCTTATGTGTAAGTTACATAGACAGTGGATCAGTATGAGGTCTGTGCCCTGTAGAACACGTGAATTCATAGAAAGCTATTGTTCTCGTGCAAGGAATTCAGTCACTTGGAAATCAAATTCAGAGCCTGTGCTACAAAGATTGCCCATGTTCCCTGGCTTATGGAGAATCAGACCAGGGCCAGAGAGAGACACCCTGCTGGGGTGCCATGTTTTGCTATGGAAGAAAGTGTTTGCAGGTGATAAAGGATTACTAATGACAGCTGGAGGGCTGAGGAGACTCAAGTTTGTACAAATCACTGGCTCTGAATTGTATTAAGGAGACCAGTGCACCATGTCCACATGTTTATAAGGAAGGCAGTGTAATTTTGAGGTGAAGATATTTTAAGAAACTAGAAGCCTCACAATGAAATCTACAAGATGCCTGTAGTCCACCAAGAAAATGCAAAGTGAATCCCATAGAAACATTCAGTGTGGGCAGTGTTGCTAATCAGGTAAGTGAAAAAACCCAAAACAAAACAAAAAACTTACCAAACACTCAGGCTCATAGCACTATGGAAGAAAAGCAGACAGCTCCTTTAGTTTTGATGGTAAATCTTTTATCTTGATTATTTTCTTTTTTTTCTTTTTTCTTCTTTTTTTTTTTTTTAACATTGTGAATGACTTCTAGATTGTCAGTGTTGAGTTAGTGCGATTGGATATATATGGCACGGCATTTGTGTGAGGCAAATGGGCACTTAAATTATGTTATTTATATTTGTATCTGGTATTATGTTTGTATCTATAGACAGTTACATCGTTACATGTCACATTATCTTAGTTTACTATAGACACCCTTTGTAATGACCTGCTACACTTGATTTTTGAGATGGTAGGGAGCAGAACAAATTGCATAGATGCATCAATATAAAGATACAAACCACGTGCCTTTATGGTAAGGTCCCAAGCCCAATTTCTTACAGTGCTGACCTTGGTGACTGTGTCACCTCAGGTAGAAGAGGCAGGTGAGGGGAGGGTTGTTTTTTCTCTCTGGACAGTTTGAGTATTATTTCCTTTGTTAATCTTGCCAGGGAGGCAGGACTGTGCACAGACATTCTTGAGCTCTGTCTACCAGATTGCCTGGTTGTGGTCACAGACAGGCAAGCAAAGAACACAACACCCTGAGAATGGGGTGAAGAACACTGGGTTGTGGGCCCACTACTCCGGAAAAGTGGAGAGGCAAAGATAGTGTTTAACTGTTTTTTGCCATGCTGATTTTCAGGGTTCTGTGCAGGACTTATAGCCCAGTAATGAATTGTATCTGTGTTGCTTCCGATTACCAGTCCAGTCTTCTGCCTCCACTCCTTATTGTATCCTAAGACCAGCTGACACCTCCAAGCCCTTCCTTCCTAAAAATGCAGGGCAGAGATGCAATTCATGGAGATGAGAACCAATATTTTTGCCACTTTCGTAGTTGTATACTGTTTTAAATGTACTGTGGGAAAGAATAAAGCAGGCAGCTGCCCATTGGTTGTATGAATTTTGCTGTCATTTAGTGTTGAGATAACTGAAAAAGAGCTATCAGTCATTTCTGTGAATACATGTAAAATGTCTTGAGTGTCCATGTGGATGTGATCTTCCCTTTAACCACCCAAAATGAAGCCTCTAATACTCTGCTGTATTAGATGATTATGGATGCTGCAGCAGATCTTTTCTTCGTCCAGTTGACAAGGCGAAACACTTATGTGGCCTGGGGCTGTAATACGTCAGAAGAATTAGAGACCAAGATCAAGCCAGACTGTCTAATGTAGATTGCGTGCACACCATGCCTTTGAAACACAGGACAGCTATCCTTAGTGGGAATGAAAGATAGTTAAACCTATTGGACCAGATGTTGATGCTCTCCTATAACCTTGTACAGAGAACTGAGTTGACATAAAAGTGAATGTGGCATGGATCATGTTTGAGAGCTTGTTTTCAGTATGTGTAGTGTCTATTATTAAAATTCATTTCTTTAGTTGTCAAGCAATTTCTTAATTTTGTAAATGGAGTTAGTTCCCGTCAGAACTCTTGTAAACTTATATTTTATGTCTTTTACAAACAGACTGGTAAAAATTGACCAACAAAATTATTTCAGGCCTTTTTACTTCCCCCTTTCTGTCTTCTGGTGATCTGAGGTCTGTAAATGTTGGCTGTTAAGTGCTGTGTTACATAAAGCTAGGCAGTACAAAACATCAGGTGTTGTATTTTTTTGTATCTATTTATATATTAAAAAAATTAAATGTTTCTTCAAATTAATACTTTTCTGCAGGCCAGAGACTGCACATGCATAGCTAATCTGCTGTACTTTTTAAATTCAAGTAAAGGCTGTGGGAACTTCTTCCTACCAATTCCAAGCATTCATGTCACTTTTTTTTTTTTTTTCCAGACTGAATGCAGACATACTATCAAAGTTAGGTTATCCTGATCTGTGAAACTTACCTCTGAGAAGTAATTTGACTACTGAGATTTTCTTTTAGCTTCTTAAATTGTATAATGAAGAGATGTTAGTATTGCATGCCAGAAACTTTCACAATGACAATTGAAAGGAGTAGTATCGTTCCTCTAGCTGTGAATTTCCTGATGGCAGTAATGCAGGCTGAACAATAATATTAACTCTTTTCGTCTTTATTTTTGGTTTGTAACTTCTTTTGGATTTGATACTCATAGCTTTGGCACAAGTTTGAACAGACTAGTCATACCTCATTGGTTGTACATTTTACCCTTTAAAAGATTAAGAGTCTTTCTTATTGATTCCCAAGCTAAGCAATTTCGTTTTTTGTTTTCATACTTTGACCTCTAACCCTGGGATCCATTAGGACACCAAGCCAGCAAGGTGTAGACACATCAACTGCAGAGGAAAAGAGCTAAAATGACACTGTCTCCAGCAAGGGATGCATTAATAGACCTGAATTCAAACATAGAAAAGGCAATTTTTTTCCTGCTGGGAAGAAGAGTCCTCAAGAGAGTCATCTTAGACTGAAGA
This sequence comes from Falco naumanni, assembly GCF_017639655.2. NCBI lineage: Eukaryota > Metazoa > Chordata > Aves > Falconiformes > Falconidae > Falco > Falco naumanni. Next base: position 116,565,400 of record NC_054055.1, read on the forward strand.
ACATGATATGAAAATCAATAAAGGCTCTATTGTGCTGGTGATGTGTCCGGGAAGTGTCATTTTATATCTTGTTAGTGGATATCTAAAGGAAGTTAAAGCTACTTTGCTCATAATAATTGGATAAATCCTCTTTCATCAGTGGTCTATTTTGCTGTTCAAAGTAAAAGTAAAAAACAGTGGAGAGTCCAGTCTGGATATGATGAGACTGAATGAAGACCGCGGCTGTTAAGGGTGGTGGTTTGTTTATTTATTTATTTATTATTAGGCTGATACTGTTTCCAGAACTGATTTCCAGCTCTGTTTTTCAGTCAGAGATACGACAGAGTAATTAAAAATAGAAGGCTTCTTCTGTCTGTTTAATTGGAATAAAACTCTGCTCTTGACATTTTTACTATATTAATGCTCCAGACAAACTGTAAATGCACTGTTTGCTTTATTGCAGTGGATGAAGGAATTATGAGTCTTGGTTAAGTTTATCTGCATTATTAATGCTATAGGCTGGATAAACTGAAATGGTAGCAATGATAACTGTATGCACAGCCCTAGATATAGTTGTGGTCTTGTGAAGTTAGCAACTAATATGGTAATATTATGATAGAATTTTCAATTAAGTTACTGATTAAAAAGAACATAGAGTTGGCAGAAGGAAGAACATGAGCTGGAAGAAAAAGGGAGTTATTGCCTATACTACAACTGAGTTTTTCAGTTTCTTTCCATAGGTAACAGGCATTCTGCAGTTGCTATTCCATGTTATCATTTCAAATGACGTATGTGAAAGAGAATTGAGACTTTGTCTTTCAAGCCAGACTGTTGCTCATTTTAACATGAGTATTACAGGGGTAGGAGTTGACTGAATATTGAAAGAGACTGAGTAATTCCATGCATAAATTTTGCTGATGGCAGATTTTATAAAGGTACTGTACTCTTCTTTGCTTCCCCTGTGTACCACAGGGAAAAAAAATGCATGAGTATTGAGTAGTCTTTCCTCCTGGAAAGTTTAGTTGTTACGTCTGTGTCATGAGCTGCTTCACTTCGTGGCTTTCTGAGTGGTTACATTAATCTCGTTGGGACTGTGTGAAATTATGCTTATTTGCCAAACACTTATTCCTCTTACCAAATGCATTCTGTGATCTCCTTTTTGCTTTTCTTAGTCCTTCACTTTTACACAGTAGCTTTTAACTTAGTTTCTTAGTGAAGCTGAAGCTTTCCCAAGTAGTTTGTCTTTTGGACCATCTTCTAATTGTAAGATTCAGTAACTTTATCTTTTCAGTGCATCTTTGTGCTTTGCATTGCTGTTTTTAGGTAATGCCTTCCCTCCACTGAGACTGAATAGTGGCTTTTTTGTGTTTTCTTTATTTCATTAAAATATGCAAAGAAAGATGTAAAACAAGTTCTTTTATAGCTAAGAAGCATTGCAAGGTAGAAAGAAAGATTGTGTTCTACCTGCTGGGCTGCTGAACGGATCAGTGGTGCAAGAGGAAAGGCAGAAAAACTAAACTTTCCCCTTACAGTATCAGCTTTGATTTTTTTTCCCTAAATAGTAGAATATACTGTTCAACAAATCAATGTTAAGAAACAGCACTTTCCATGTTTACCCCCCACAGGACACATGCACTTTCTTGTAGTAAAGATGCCACACTTATCACTAGTTGTGTGATAATCTGTCCCAGCACCCTCAGATATTATTTATTTCCTTACTATTTTCTTATTATTAAAGTAGTCTCAATAATTTGAATGAAAATCCTACTGAAAACAAGGAAATTACAGAAGTGAAAGACGGGGTTGCTACAGAAGTTCTTGCTTTAGTAGCATTTGACCTCATGTTGTTTGGGGTGAAATACAATGACAATTAGGACCACCTTCATTTCTAGGGTTTTGTTAGAAGTTTGTGGGACCAGAAGGCTTGATAGTAAATACAAAGCCTGGCTAATAGAGATTTATGTAGTATAAGCAAACTGCAGTTAAAAAGATAAACCTCCAACAGACTTTGAAAGAATTTTTTCAGCCTTTAATAGTTGTATCACCACTGCAGCATGGATACCTTTTGCTGTGTATTTCCAATCTTGCTGCTGGACTGTATTCTGCAAGAGTAGCGGTTCTGTGACTACCACCAGCAATGTGAAAGTTACTATAAGCTTTAGATGTGATCTTTCAAGAAGTATATTTATCAAGTACAGTAGCTTCTGTTATTTTTGCTACCCCTGTAAATATCCAGTCCCTTTGAGAAACTTGTTAGGTTTGTGACCTTTCATAGGAAGACATTTTCTTGAATGTTCCTCTTCATTACAACTGCAGGTGTGTATAGATGTATTTTTCACTCATGTCCATGCATGTGCAAAATTTATAGTTTCTTACTGAAGCTGTATAGGTCAGAGGTTACTTCTGTGCCACAGAATACCGTTCCCACTTTTAACTCTCATACATCTCATCGCTTTCACACAAATTCATTTCAACAATAGAGCTCAGTTAACATCTGCTATTAAATTTCTGTTCTTGAATTTAAATTACTGTCTTAATCTCATTAATTTGAATAATGCATTTTATTAAAATTGGAGTCTAAATTCAGCACTGTCGGTGCTGCATGAGCCTCCTTATTTCTCCCTTCACCTTACTTATCGGAGAAAAATAGCTGGAATAGTATTTGGATATGGCTTTAAAGAATATCTTTCCTAATAGTTGATTGTGCTTGGTTGATGCCAGCCAGCAGCTAAGCCATCACCCTGTCATTCACTCACTCACACACATACACCTGCCCCACCAGCATGAAGGAGAGAATTGAGCAAAACTGAGAAAATGTATGGGTCAAGATATAGATAGTTTAATAAGTGAAGGAAAGAGGAAGAGAAATAAACAAACAAAAACCCACAGAAAGAGATGCAAAGGCAATCACCACCTCCCACAAGTAGACTGAATCCCAGCCAGTTTCTGAGCAATGGCTGCTACCCCAAAGCTGCATTCCCCTTAGTTTTTATTGTTCATTATGATGATATATGGCATGGAATATCCCTTTGGTTGATCAGGGTCAGCTATCTTGGTTCTGGCCTATCCCAGCTTCTTTCCCACCCCTTGCCTGCCTGCTGGGAGGGACAGAGTGGAGGAAAGAAAGCCTTGATGCTGTGCAAGTACCACTCAGCAACAGCCAAAACACTGTTGTGTTTTCAGCACTGTCTTAGTCACAAATCCAAAACACAGCTCCAGATGTACTACTAGGAGGAAAATTAACTTCATGTCAGGTAGACCCAGTAAATTGATACAAGAGTACTTTTTGATTTTCTAAACTTCTTGTTTCTTTGATGTGCTCCCTTCACACACACTCCCCCCATCCTCTTTCACCCACCCACCCACTCACCCCCCCAAAAAAAGTAAAAAAAAAAGTGACTTTCATAGAGTTTAGCTGCCTTTTTCATGAAGACATCGGAAAGCCAAGATATTGTAAGTTCAGGTAAGTTTATTTTAATAAGGGGGTGTGGCTTCTTTTCTACTTTCCCCCATCATCTGGGCCTGTGAATGGCAGAATATCCTCAAAATCCTGCTCTGGTCCTGAGATCTCTTCACTGTCTGCAAATGAGAGGAGGTTTCAGTCAGTCTTTGACTATTGTTTCATTTCTTCCCTCCTCCTCACAAGCAAATACTATCTCCCAGTGCTCTTTAAAGTAGTAAATGGATGATGGAGGTTAAACTGGTGCGCTAAGAACAGAGCTGCATCTTTTATTACCTCTGTAGGTCTGTCATCCCATTGATGCTGCCAGAAATGCTTCTTTACATTCATGTTCACTATGATGAATCCCCTCGGAGGAGATAACCATTACAAGTCAAATCACCAGCAGTTCAGCATAAAAGCAGGGCCAGAGTTTTTCCAGAGAATGTAATCATTTTGTGTTAGGGCTCTGTCCAACACAGACCTATGCTGGTCAAAAGTGATTTGCATGATGTTTTTAAGGAAAAGGTATTTCTTCACAGGGTGATATGTGTGTCAAACCAACCCACACACCTCATCTTAAGACTCCCAAAAGATATAGTCTCCTCTGCCGGGAGAGAGATATTTCTTTATGGATCTACAGCTCCATTCTAGCTTTTGCCTACAAAAAAACCCCACAGCCAAATAAAACCCAAACGAAAACCCCCAAAAACCTGAGCACAGTGACTTCTCTGTACTTTTCAGTATATTCATTAACAGAGTATCATTCCTCCTAAATTAAGTTTCTTGGAGCCATATTTTGATTTCAGATCTTGGAAAAGGAGCAGTTAATGATAAGATCAAGGTGCACAGGGCCAAGGTGATGCCTTGCTGCAATGGAACACCTGATAAGTGATTCAATGCAACAGGTGCTTACATCTAAAAAAAGTAAAAACCATGTGAAAAATAGTAATAATTTGGGCTATTTGTCCAAATTACACTTTCTTATGGGCAAAAAGTAACTTCTTAGTATCTATGATAGCTGGTTTGTTGTATTTTTAATTTTTAATTTATGTTTTCTAAATAGTCTGTTTCAGTTGTATGTTTTCTGTATTGGCAAGCAATATGTCTTGAAATAGACACTAGAGACAAATGAGTTCACTATAGTGATATGAAGGATGAAGAAAACATTCTGGATTCATTCTGTGTATCTTCATTTGTCATTGCTTTGATGTCTATTCTGGTCATTATGAGTGGATCTATTTAATTGCATTTTCATAAGCTGTATAAACATCACTTTTTACCAGTTGTTTAAGTATTGCTTTAGTACTAGAAAAACAGGAAGTAAAGTCAAGCTTAATACTTTCTCAAAGCTCTGCCTTTAAACTGTAGTATTTCAGTTGTATGGCAAAGGAGTTCTGTAGTAACCAAACAGAATGTAGAATAGAAATATAAGCTAGAACAATAAAAACTGAACTCAACTATTACTGACAATAAAGGAAGCACAGCCTCACACATACATAAGAAAACTGAGAGTCAGAAAATCTCTGCTGCCTCTCCCGGAGAAGCCTTTTTTTGCTTCCTGGCAGTTTATCTGTTAAAGAAAAGCATTGGATGACTCTTCCTGGAACTTTAAGGTGTGTGAATCTTGTGCTGTCTGTGCTCCTGGGGCATGTCTCACAGCGGTAATGAGATATGAGAGGAATCCTTCTGGGCCTTGCTTTTGTTTCTCATCAACGGCTGAGGTCTAGTTGTGGGGTTTTATGGTGCGTATGAGCTGCACAAAGCTGCAGAAACAGATTTCTGACTTACTGTGGTAGACTTTGAGTCTGTTAGTCTCCTGATGAGCACTGAAGGGCCCCTGGTGAATTCTGCAGAAATAAATGGGCCTGCCTGCTAATCCTGCCCTTCCCCAACCGCTGATGTTTTGGGGAACCCCAAGCTGCCTTTGGGGCACCCTGCTGGGAGATTTATTCTGTAGCTGATGAAGAGTTTTTGAGGTTAGTAGTGCTCAGTACAGCATTACTGACAGAGTGTATATTATTGTCCTTGCCTCAGTCTCATTCTTTATACATACATAACTCTGGTGTCACTTAATTTTCAATATTTTTTAAAAATTTGAAAATAATCTGCCGCTTTTGGAAAACAGTGTTACTTTTCATTTAAGTAGTAAGGGTGTTTACTATAAGCTGTTGGTTACTTCAGGCTGAGGTTTTTGGGCTGTGAAAATGGGAGCCTAAGATTTAATGTGAATTTAATTATTGGTAGTTATGTCTTGCTCTCAGCAATGAGCAGGAATGCTAAAGATGTGGAAATATCTGCAACAGAATTTACAAGCTGGGGAAAAGAGTTTGGCTTTGGTTCAAATATTTGCAACCAACTTTTTCATAATTTTGTTCATCACTTCATTTTTATTGGAGGTACTTGAGAAAAGTGCCTTGACTTTTTTTAAAACACTGTGAATTTCCCATGGAAAAAGTAATCGATGGAATGTAATTTGTGGAAATTTTATTCTTTCCCTCTCCCCCCTCTCTCTCTGAAATGGCTGTTACTGCCTTGCTGATAGTATTGCCACCACAAGTCATTGGGACTTAAGCTGCTGTTTCTGCAGCTCCTCAGCATTTTGAAGAAGAGCACAACTTAAAAGACAGAGAAATAACAGAACTCTGGATATATCTCTGTAGAGGTGTTTTTATAAAGACTTTTGAGTTAACTACATTATCCTTACCTATAGAGATAAAATCTAATTAAATTGTGCATTACATGTGAAGTAGTAGAGAGACATTATTAAAATAAACAATTGATTCTCTAACCCTCAGATTAAAGCCTCTACATGAGGAAGAATTAATGTGAAGTAATGCAAGCTGTACAAATAACAAAAGGTAGTATACCCTATTTGACTGTGTAATGGATAAATTGGGGTTGGTAAAGGCTTGCTTCTTTTTACCTTTTTTTTTATGTGTTGGAGCAGCCACATTCATGCTAGATGGTTATCAGATAACAATGTGAATTACAAAAAACCAAAACTTGTCTAGTTTGACTATCCAAAGATGTTAGAACACGTTTTCCATTTGTAGAACAAAGGTACTCTGCAAGAATTGAAAACACCTTAAGGTTGCGAGGAAAGAAAGAAACTGGCCTGAGAATTGAGGCTACAAAAGTTTTATATGAATGTATAAGCTACAAGTATCAGAATTGTTACAAGACACAAGTATCAGAATTGTTAGTTTATTTTGTCTTCTTGGCTGAAAAGGGTAGTGTTAAATGGTAAGGGGTTTTTTTCCTGTTCTTTTCTCGTACATGTTTTCTGTATTGCTGTGCTATCATCTGAGACAAGAAATGAGAGCATGAAACTTCCCGGCTGGTTGTCCAGGATTTGAGGTAAAAACTTGTTTTAATGTCATACTTTCTTGTTTTCTTGTGATTTTGCCTATTGGAAAGAATCAATATGAAGTTACACCAAAAGCATTTTACTCAAGCCTGCATTTTTAGTTAATAACCTTAACAGATGCTTCAAATAAGCTATACTGTGAGAGCTTCACCAGCTGGATGCATTGGAGTCAGTGCATTCGGAATAGACAACAGAGCTGGGCAGAAAGGATACTGATGTTACTTTTCTTCACCTTTTGTTTTTTTGATCTTGCCTTAATCCTAAAACTTGAATGGTTATTAAACCTCTCCTCTCTTCCCACAAACCGCACCAGTAAGACCTTCCATTATGTTTCTTACCAATTGAGAGTCCTGACCTAGTGCCAAAGAAAGGTGATAAGCATTTTAGACCATTAACTGCAAAAGGCTCTAGATCTGTCCCAAATGTGAGGCTTAAAAAATTACTTTCTGTATTTAGGGTGCTTAGAGTTTTGTTGGGTAATCTTTGCTTGGTGTCATGGCCATGTTTAAGATGGTGTCAGTCTGCAGGGAGTATAGACTGAAGTAGTGTGTCTTTGTCTGGAAAAGAGAGAAAAGGTCTCAATAAAGCTGTTCATAATGGCGAAAGATGAGAATGTGTTGTGTAAACACTTATAACAGAATCCATAAATACTGGTTTTGCAATTCTTAAAAGAGATTTCAGAAATTGTTTCGTAAGCATTTATAGTTAATTGTCCACTTCTAGTGAAACTCTTCTTATTTCTAGGATTATTAAAGGGGGAAGTGGGGGAAATCCTAAAAATGTTGTGAGGTTGTGGATTTTTTCATTGCACATCTTGCTGTTGATGAATTTTGTGTATCATTGTATTTATAGGTTTTGTTATCACACACTCTAACCTATGATGTCTTAGTTTTGTGGGAGTCCTTGGCTGTTGAGGGGGATTAAACTTTCCTCTGTGGTTTGAATGAGCACAAAGAAGATTTAATCTACATTCCAAGACTTATAAGAGGCAGAAATCCCTGTGTAATTAATGAAGAAAAGATTCCCCCAAACAGCAGTTCAGAGCAGAAGCTTAGTGTCACAGCTCCACACTGGCCTTTCCATTTGCTGTCATAAAACATTATAATATGATTAACTCTTTTCTCCCTAAGGTTGATTTTTTAATATTTTTTTTTTTTGGTCAGTGAATTCTGGCTTTGACTTTTAGGTTGAAGAATACGGTATTGCCTATTCTTAGTAACTTAGAAATTACAGAGGAAAGATTCCATGTTACTTTATGTGTACAGATGGTCTTTTCAATGGTCAAGCCACAAAATGTGCCATTTCATTAGAAACTTAGAAAACCTAAATGCATGTGTTTCTGAAAGAAAACATGGTTATGTTAATACATGATGCTATAAGCTTAATGTCTGTGAAACCGAAATAGGATCTCCCTGATAACTTCAACTTCATTCTCTTAAACAATTTGTTAGGTGTTTTTTGGTTTAAAATAGGATTCACCTGCCTTACTAACTAGTAATCAGATGTCTATTAATTTCTTCATTAAGTGTTTTTGTGTGCAGGAAGTTACTTGCCCTGTCACCTAAGGCTGTAAACCTAGTTAGTCTGCTTAATTAGTGTCTTCTAAGAGCTACCAACAAGCAGAATGAAACCACTGAAACTAGGATGAAACTCCAGTAATAACTGAAAAACAAAAGCAAAATAAAAACATACCTAGTTTGCTCCTGACTGGGTCTGAGGGTTCTGACTAGGTCAAAACAGTGCCTCAGAGCCTTCATTTTGATGTGTTGTCATCATGCCACAGCCATATAAACACATCAGGGAGTTATAACTGTAGTTTTGGTATAAACGGACATTTGTGCTATTCTAAAAAGGTGAAATGACAGTCTTTAGAAAAGCATTGGTATTTACACAATGTTGAATTTGTAGCCAACTGTTTGTTTACTTCATCCTTGAAATTTACTGTGCATATACACATAAGGCATTGATGGGCTAATCTCAGCCAACCAGCAAAAACTCATTGAAGAAGGAGCTGAGGTTCTGCATCAGTAAACTTGCTCCAGTATTCTGTACATAAGCAGATAGATCTGCAGAATTTTGAAGGACAGTAAAAAAAAACAAAACAAAACCAAAAAACAACAAAAAAAGCGCCTGAGAATCATTTGAGATGTGGCAAAATACTTCACAGAGATTTGGAATCTCACTGAACTCAGTAGTTTGCATTTCCATTTTTCATTATTCAGCACATTCTGCTGAGGAACTTAACCTTTAAGATCTAGAGAAGTATACTTGTACACACTTTGCTTTACTACACTTATTCTAGGTAACTTTTAAAAAAGTTTATATGTGGCTTGACTTACAAATGTTATGGCAGTCTGTACTTTGCTTCAGAAGAAGGATGATGATTTTTATTATTTTGGGGAGTGTTGACTAGCGAGTTTTCTAGGTAAGGAAAGCTTGCTGGCCTCTGGAGTTGTCAAGAGGTAACATTTTTTTCCTGATATTTTAATAAATGAAGGTTTAAATTCTAAGGGTGCAAGCTGTAGCCAGAAGGAGCCAGCCAGGAAGAATGTGGCAGCAGATTCATGCCATAGCATTGAGCTAGAGGAGTAGAAATCTTGTACGAGAGCATTTTCTGCATTGTGCATTCTTATGTAGGTATCATAGAATGTGTAGGAGTTGTGGCTCATTTTTTATTTCAGCCACATCATTTATATGCATTTGTTATATTTAGAAGTCCTAAGTAAATGTCAGAACATATTTCTGTATTTCCAGTCAGTTCTGAAATGTCTAACACCAGCCTACAATTGGAAATTCATTCAAATTCCACAAGCAGCCTGTGTCTTGTATTGTATGTCTACAGAATCTCAACCCATAGGCACAAAAGATGTGCCTGTCATGAATTTGCCATGTTTCATGAATTTTGTATGTACTCTGTGAGTTGCAAAAAAGCACTGTGGCAAATTTTTAGCTGACGATAAAAAAACCCAACAAACACAAAACATTCCCCATTAGCCCTAATTTTGTGCTCTTCCCTTATAGTCTTGGTACTTGCAGGCTCTGATCGAATGCAGTGTTTGGTTTCCATTTTTTCCAGGGGAAAGTTAGGCCAGGGAGGAGTCAGTGCTGTGGAGCTATTGGGAATACATGTGCATATGTTTTGAAACTCCATGGCACAGCACATGGTCCGTTTCAGAGTACGGTGTAGATTCATGACTAAGCAGGTATTAGAGGCAGCCCCATGTGCTCAGCTGATTGTGTACTTCATCCCATGTAACACTGAAGATGTATTAATTCTTAGTACTACTCTCAGATCTGAGCATTATTCTCCAGTTCACTTGGCCAGTATTTCATCCTCTCTTCTGAGAAGAGAGCCTATTACTCATTTTATGTAGTGAGATATGCTCTCAGTAGTCCAGATGCACTGTTTCTGAGTTGCAAGATGAACATAAATCTATATTCTGTTCAATTCACCAAAAACCTGATATCTTGCTGATGTTATACACCTTTTTTTTAATTTTTTTTTTTTAAATCTAAACAATGTTATTGTAAAGAATGGGACAGTCAGTAAAGAACAATACTATTGAAATGTTTAGTACTTATTATCCAGTAAGTATAGATGCCTCTCAACAGAAATTAAGGGGTTCCTCTCCAAAAAAGTGGTAGGAGAGGCAGGGGAAATATCCCAGGAAAACCCTGACAATCAGGAGGTTTCCTGAAATGAGGAAAATATTCTATTTCAGAACAATTGATTTCCACAGAAACTTTCTGACTCCTTCTATTTAATGTTTTATAAACAATTAAGACACTAGAATTCCTTGGAAAATACTGTATCTTGAAGTTACTTGACAGTAGAAGTATACTGATGGTGTGTACTACATACTCTGGGATGTAGGAGTCTTAGTATTGTTTGAGAGGCTTAGACTTTGTCAGGCAACTCCAGTTACATGAGATGACTGGTAGGCATTAAGTAAGGACTATGTTGTTGGAGGAACCACTTTTGATGCTATCTAGTAAGCTTTACATTGTGGATTTTGTCTCACAAGGGGAAGAATTCCTTGGAAATTGTGTCATGACATAATGGTATTTAAGGCACGTTTCTCAATCCATATTTTACATTGCTGTACTGCAAAGGTAACAGCAGCATCATGACTTTCAGGTGCTGAGCTTTAGCAAAGCTCCTTAGCAAGCTGATAATTCAGGGGCTGAATGCATGATCAAATTTTTAATTATACTAGTTAATACTTGGATGTCAATATAGCTTTAAAGGACCTCAAAAATAGTGACAAAGGTCTATTGGCACAAACAGATGTTTGAAACACCGAGCTGCTAAAGCATTGAGAGGTTGAGAAAATATCTTCACATGTTTTGTGTCAAACCTCTGGAGGTCTGAGGGCCATCTAAGCAAAAATATGAAAAGCCACACATACATTTTACACTTGCTGGGCCCTGTAAATCCCCCTCATCCCCTATAAGAGTCAAAAGTTTAACCTGAAAGGAAGCCAGTGCCTTTTAAGTTCACCATCCTCCTAGTATACAACCCATACACTTTGGCTACTTCTCAACAAAAGGACAAGAGAACTCTCTTCAGCCTGGCTTCCTGTTAGCTCTGCAGTGAAACCTATGCAATATTGATTTTAATGATGTAAACTCGGTCAGAGTTAATGAAGACAAACTATTTTACCTAAGAATTAGTTCCAGTCTGTGTCAGAAACAAGGAAGCCTAAGTGCATCTTTAGATCCTTGAGCTAGCCTTGATCTAGTCTTGTTACAAGCTTGCTTCCAGTACTAGGAAGAGGATGACTTCTGTTAGGGATAGGTCAGGCTTTTCAGACTCAGATTGTTGTAGTAACAGTGTTGTAGCTTCTTGTGATTTCATCACATCGTATTATGGCTTTTATTGGACTCCAACTTCTGTAGTCAAAGCTGTAAGTATTACTACTATCATTTGTATAGAATCTCTTCCTCTCTTGGTTATAGATAAAACCTTGTAAAGCATATTAAAAAGTTAAAGGATCATGTTTTATTTTAACCTCTAATCAAGGCATATTGTTAGCAAGCTTGTTTTGTTACCAAGTTCTTAATAAAAGGTAGGTCTTGTACATTTTGATATCCATAATGCAGATTTTCAGGTGGTGTGCTAGCCTTTGAAGAACTGGGATACGGGATAGAGTTCAGATTGTTGGTTTAATACTGTCTGCAATTTCCTCACAGGGAGAGAAGGTCTTTGTTCTAGTTATTCAACACTAACTTTTCTAATGTTAATACATAGCTTAAATGCATACTTTGGGAATGACTAGTAAGAAACAGAACAGAATAATACACAGGGATGTTCTGTATTGCGCCAGTGCACAATTGCTTGTATGAACTTTCTAGCAGGAGTGATTACTCAAAGAGCTGGTTTATTAGAAGATGTAGGCTTGGCTGTGTTTAGGTGGGGAAGTATCATAAGCATAAACAAAGTAAGGAGGAAGGATACAGGAACAGTGCTTCATGCTGAAAACACATTAGAAGGGAGCTGAAACTTTGTGGAACATGATAGACATTGAAGTGGGGTAGAATTGTGGCAAAGATGAAAGGAAAGGTAAAAATCTTCTTTTCAGTAAGTTGCTTGATCTGAAATATTTTGTGAATGAAAATAATAATAAATCTATGATTAAGCTAGAAAAAGTACTTTAGTTGTAGCATAAGAAAATATCTGGACCCTCCCTCCCCCCCATTTTTGTTTGTGTAGGAGGATGAACACCAGCCATGTAATGGTTGCTCACTTCACTGGATTCATCAGCATTATCATTCAGGCATTTTAGTCTGTGGAAGAAATTAGGGAGTGATGGTCCACTGAGAGGAGGCAGAGCCTCCCTGCAGCCCCAGGGAGCCAGGTGAGCTGTTGTGCTATACAAATCATGTCAGCCTCTCCTGACAGCAGCAGCCAGGACTCTGTGGGAGATGGGGGGCTTTGTTCCAAACTGACCATGCTGTGGTCTTGCTATAGCACATCTGGATCACACTGTATCTTTTTAGAAGAGGATGTAAAGATCATTTTGCCTTACAACCTCTTCAATGATAGTGTAAAACTGAAGAGATAAGCAAAGAGTATTTAGTCAGGAGGTAGTTTTCCTGTTGTATACACTTTTCAAAGACTAAGGTAGTTTTTGGAATCTGGATTACTTGACTTTCACATGCTGCTAGAAATTTTACACTTTAAAGGCACAATTTTTAAGCTCTTTTTAAAAATTAATGTTGTAGAATGTAAAGGAACGTAATTCCAATACTGCTCTCTAGTTTTGTTTTGTCTTAGATGAATGTGTAGTTACTGTTGAGAAAGTTTCAAAAGTGTTTTCAAAACAAATGCAATACATAAAAAGCGAGCACAGTGCCCAGATGTGAAATGAAAGCAGTAGCTGATGAGTACAAATCCGAGGGAGTTGTGCTGTGATTATAAACTGTGCCAGCCATACCCATTTGGAGGACTGTTTTCACATCTGGTTGCAGTGCTGCAAAAAAAAGGAAAGGTCAAAAGGATTATAGCACTTACAAATATAGCAGTACAGAGTAGGCCAGAGTCCTGACCCCAGTATCAAAGAAAAGAGGCTATGACAGTAAGACAGAAAATTTTATCCTCCATTAAGTCTAAGGAAGCAGCAGCTTTAGGAACTGTAACTGTTTTGAATTGCCTTGTGTACCAAATACCAACAATTAGGCATAATTCAGTAGGCATTATTTGCCCTTAGAGAAGTTTTGATCAGATGTGGTAAGGAATAAGAGGGCAACACGAGTGAGAGTCATTCCTCCACACAAAAGTACACACAAGTCCTCCTTTTCTTCTCTCGGTTCACTCCATGGTTGAAACATGTATGTAAATGCTTTAAAGTGATTTGGAGTGGTGGGAGGTGAGGAAAAAAAAATCAAAAGAGAAAACAAGCCTTCTTCTGTTCTAAAGAAAACAGGACTAAATGACTGAAAATGAGCCAGTCTCAGGAGGCCAAATAAATTCTTCCCCCCTTCAGTATTGTATATGTGTAAGGTTTGTGCTTTGTAAAGAGTAGCACCATAATTCAAGCAGTGTTTTAAGAAAGGAAAAGAAAAAAACCCCGGTCTTAGGACACTTTGATTCTTGAGGTGGTTGCTGAGGTAATTGCCCATTTCATTTCTGGTATGTTTTGTGTCCCTCCTGCCCACACCAGCGCAGTAGTGCAAAGAGCAAACCCAGGCTGACAGAGAGGTGTCAGGGTTAGACTTCAGGTGTTGTGATGGAGCATTACTGACAGCTGGGGGAAGAGCTGCAGAGGGAGCCCAAGACTTGATTGACAGCAGAGGATCTGCATGAAGATAAAGCTGTCATGAATGTCCCACCTTGGAGAAAGAAGAGTTTGATTTGGCCTCTGGACATTATTAGAGTCCAGAAAACCCTCCTGTAGGGACCAGTCAGAAGGCTGTGGGGGGAGAGTAGAAATCCTGAACTTCTCTCCAAACTCACACTTTTTCTGAAATAAGTTTTAGAAGAGAGAGGACATTGTGGCTATCTTATTTTTTATTTTTTTGAGAGTTAAATATTTTACCACAAGGAAGAAACACAGAAATGATACTATCTTTATCTGGCCCGGCCCTAGCCCAAGCAGCTGAGCTAAGATTTAAGCATGTTTGCAATGTTTCTGGGTAGTCAGCTGAAGTGAAGCACAGGAGCTTTTTTTTTTTAACCTTATGAAAATTGGAGGATGGTATCTGCCTGTGGAGCTTCACAATGCACATTTTAAGGAAGAGTAGGTCTACAAGTTTCAGATGCCAAAATGTAGTTCATTACACTTCAGCTGAACAAATTGCTATACTAATCCCTCTTCTAATGTGAGCTGAAGTACTTTACCTTGGTTCCCAGTTGTATTAAAAGCAATTTCAACATCCTTGTCAGAAAAAAAATGGCACACAAAAAGGCTGACTGTGAAGAAGAACCTGACCAGAAAGGACGCCTTGTTAAATATAGTATCATGCAATTTTTTAGTGCCTAATATATTTTCCTGGTGGCCTGATATTTCAGAGGGTTACAAGATCCAGCATTGCTGGAATTATTTATGAGAAGTTAGATTCTTTTCTTGCAGTAGAGTCTCTCAACTGCAGTGGTTAGTGAGGAGTTTGGCTTGGTTTTAATCCACAGATTTTTATAATGGTTCCCCATCTCCACACACACACACACACACACACACCCCCCCATATTACTGATACTTGTACTGCAGACATAAGAATGGTTTTAGTGGTAGTTGTTCCCTTAAACAAAATATGGGCAGAATTTGCAACTGTAAAATGAATAAATATTCTTTTAAGTATGCCTCTGTGCTGTTTGCACATTTGTGATATGAGGTATTTGGAAATACTTGTGTTGCACAATAAAACCTAATGGACCTCTCATGGCCTTGGGTAGGAAGCATTAGTCCAGCAGATTTTCCCAATACTGAACCAGTGTAAAGCATATCATGCATGCTGTGTCACGCAGCATTAAAAATCATTGCTGACTGGCAGAAGAGTGTCTTTGTGGTCTATACAAACAAGGGATTTTACTTCAGCTCTTAGATGGTAAAGTTTACAGCAGTCCTCTTAAATATAGTATTGTACACAGGCTGGAGTTGATTTGAGAAGATAAGTAACATAAGAGCAGGTATCTTCCTCATGTCCTAGTGTGCCTAAAAGCTGTACAGCTTTCCTTCCTCATTATAAAATTTTAGTAGAGGTCAGAATATGTCAAGGGACCAGCAGCGGGACAGACAACCTTTTGCTTTTTACCTCTAGGATTCAAATCCAGCCAAATCATTAGTAGCTGCAAGTTGTTACCACCCGGTGGCTAAGCACTTCATGTAAAATTAATTTGGTAGTCTCAGCCCAGTTCTGAGTAAACACATTTCCACTTTACAAATATGATGAAACCTGGCACTAATTGGCACCCTTGCTAGCAGCCTCATCAGAGATGCCAAAATAACTGAAATGTTTCTTTGCTTCTAGTGGTGGTCTCTCCAGGTCAGCAGTGAAATACATTGATGGGGCAGTATGGAGAAGATGGCACAGCTGTTGCCCTCGCTGTTTTGTGGACTAAGTCTGCAAAGTTGTCAGTCTGGTGCATTTCTCATGCCAATCTATGTAGAGTTATTAGGATTTTTCCACCACTGTTGGTGCACTTTGAGCAGTCTGTTGGCAGTCAGCTTAGAAATCCTTTGTGCCATCTGTGTGGTTAATACAGTGATAGCATAATAGCTAAGCGGTTCAAATGTAGGTTTGTATGGTATATTTAGGAACTCAGAATTACAGCCGGTGTAGGCAGAGTGCATTGCTGACAGGTAGCTATTAATCACTTTTAGCCATTCTTTTCACTGCCAGCTGCTTTGTAAATGAGGATTGGCACATGGTAGATGAATAGCTCCTCATTGTCCAAAATGAGAGGAGTTTGTACCTTGTTTTCAGTGGTAGTAACAATGTAAATGTCAGCAACCCCAAATGAAGATCACAGATTTCGAAGCGAGACAGTGCTTTATTGTATATAATGTCTGGAGGGATACGGGTTTTGGGGAAATAGTTATAAAGAGGGAGAAGGAAAATTCTGTTGCGTCTGTTTTGTGAGAATAACTGTGTGTGTCTGATAACTTATTCAACTGAATGAGAAAGTCAGTTTGAGAAGTGCAGTCACTGACTTAATCTCCACTACAAAAGGTGGGGGATTTGACAGCATTCACAAAGTAGGGGTACCAGTGTTGCTAGGGAATCCCCACTTGCTCTCAGTGGGAGTTACAGTAACTCATCTGGTGTTGTTGCATTTTAAACAACCTGACGGAAATCTTTATCTAACCATTGTGCCAAAAAGTGACGGTAGTTAGAAGAGAGATGGGTTCCACTAGAGACTTTCCTTCCTTCAGAGTGACTGCTGCTTTGCCAGTGCTTTTGCTTGTGGTTAATGTAACAGTGCCTTCAGGAGAAGTATGCAAAATGAAGCTCCTGGCTACTTTTGGTAATTAAAGATGTCATTTATATCTGCCTCCAGCTGTGAGGTTCTCAACTCGGGCCTGCATATAGTGCCAGGCAACGCTGGAAATTTTCACCTTTTGTTTGAATGGCACATGTTCAGGTTGAAGATACATCATACAGGGACGAGAGTCACAGTAGGTAGTCATTGCTTTTGCTTTCCCTAGGCAAGAAAGAAGAAACGCAGAAATTGCATTTTGTATGGCTACTTTTGCATGGAGTTGATTATGATATTTTCCTTACTCGAGCCTTTAGTTCTGCAGTTCGCTTTCTTTGAAATACAGCATCTAAAAGGTGTTCTGCTTTTCCTTTCAGAAGCTTTGGAATCTGCAAGAAAATTCTGCACACTTACTGCTTTTCCATTATAATATTTTCAGGCTGAATATACTGCCATATTCACCAAAGCTCTCAATTTCTATCATGAAGCCAAAAAGCTTTATAGATAAGCAATTATCTATCTATATATGGATATATATCTATATCTATATATCTATATTTGTTCTGAAGGGAATGAAGAAGGTAGTATAGTCTGTCTTGAGAAAGAGATCCACAGGCTGGCCCTTTGAGAATCAGCGTAGTTCCATGGGTTTGATAGAGGTATGTCAGTTTGTGCTAGGTAATCAGCCAGCTCAAACTAGCTGTCTGTGCTCTGATTTATTTGATTAGTACAATAAATGTGATTATGTCTGTGCTGGGGTACTGGGCCTCAACTTTTTTGGCTTTTCTGATGGAGGTTGTAAAAGTATATAGATGTTAGAAAGATCAATAAAGTTCATCCAGAAACTACTCACACCTTGGACTGCCAGAGACACAATTAATTTACTTCTGGGGAGAAATTACTCTGGGGATCAAAACCAGTCTGTGCAAAGTGGTAAACTGTTGAACCTGAAGAACTGGAATCTAGCAGGACTGTTGCTGCATTACCCTTGACATCATGATTTATGAACATACATACAATAGGATCCAAATGCCAGTAATGTGCATGCATGATTAAAAACTTCCTTGATTTTTGTTTAACCCAGTATCTTCATGTCCTTTTATTATAAGAAAACGTGAACATAAATTGTCTGTCGTCTCTTAACCACATTGCTTGCTACTTTGTATGCTTTTACTAAGCTGGTACATATTGGTCTCTCCTTGAAAGTAAATAAAGCTAATCTTTTACAGGTGGTTGGGCTATGCCTTTTAAACCTTCTTTTATGCACTGTTTCTGAACCACCTGTGCTTCCGCTGTATCCACTAATGAGAAAAATAGTGGTATTGCTGTGGGAGCCCTGGTTGAAGGGCGGAAGGTGATGGGTAGGGGGTATTCTTAGTGCTATAAAACGTGCCCTCTCCCTCATTTCCAGAAAAAAAAAACAACCACAAACCCAACCAATGGCAATAGCAGTCACGTATAATAACAGCAGAAGTAGCTGAACTGCATTAAAATTGGCTACTTTGTAGCCAGGCAGATTTGCACTTCTGCTTTTATACCTATCAACATTTTTATTCCTTATTTTCCAAGAGAAGTTGGTACTGAGCTTCAGAGGTTTAGTGAATTAGAATACCTTTTGCTGAAAAGCTTTTGAAGCCTGAAAGGTTGTTATCCTGTGACCTCACAATTTACAGACACATGATTTTTAATTTCTTCTTAATTTATTCCAAACTGATAAAGTACTCTGCTTAAGACACGCAGAAAAGTGGAACACAAAATAAAACCATCTGTCTTGTGGACTAGCTTCTTGACCAGCCTTGTTAAGGTGACTTTGTAAAAGAACATCAGTGTAAATTGGAAAATGAGTATGGTCTAGAAATAACATTCATATGGTAAAAAATACTGTCTACCACCTTGCATTTTCAGCATACCTGTTGCACTTAAAAGGCAGTCACATCAGTGCTTTTTCTCTGTGCAGTGCCTGCATCTACCTGTGTAGTGCAATATAGTCTACCTTCACTTTCATGTTCTGCAGTCCAGCAGTCTTAGCTATTTCTTAGCTTGTGTAATATGCAGCTGAACTGAAATCTGAATATGCTATATTTCATACCTTGTTAAAGACAGAAAAGCTAGAAGGATATGGGAGTTGGAAGAAATAACACTAGTGTAAATTATGTGTGTTCATTCTCATTGTCATGTGCTTTTAGTGTGGCATTTAAGAGTTAGGTGAGTTCTCAGTGAGCATTAGAAGTGGAGTCACTAATTTAATTTCCTTAAGTAAAAAGAGGTCTAGTAGGAGTTAAAGCTGGTCAATATTTGAGTGGGATTGAAATTTGTATTTTAAGCTGTACTAATACAGTGTTTGACATTATAGACTCTGCTCTCAGTTTGCCTTATACATTTACAGTAGACATTTCAAAATGTAACTTGTGCTATAACAAAGATACGAATAAAGGGCAGAAATGGAGAAGTAAAGTTATTCCTCTTCTTGTGGTTTAACCCTGGCCAGCAACTAAGCCGCACACAGCCACTTGCTTACTACGCCCCTGGTGGGATGTGAGAGAGATTTGGAAAGGTAAAAGTAAGGAAACTCCTGGGTTGAGATAAAGATGTTTTAAAACATAAAGCAAAATCCATGCAAAGCAAACCGAGGAATTAATTCACTGCTTCCCATCAGCAGGTAGGTGTTCAGCCACCTCCAGGAAAGCAGAGCTCCATCATATGTAACGGTGACTTGGGAAGACAAACACCACTGTGAACATCACACCACCCACCCCTTTCTTCTTCTTTCCCCAGATTTATATACTTGGCATGACGTTCTACAGTATAGAATATCCCTTTGGCTAGTTTGGGTCAGCTCTCCTGGTTGTGTCCCCTCCCAATTTCTTGTGTCTCTCCAGCCTTTTTGCTGGCAGGGCCTGAGAAACTGAAAAGTCCTAGATTAGTATAAACATTACTTAGCAGCAGCTAAAACCATCAGTATGTTATGGATACTATTCCCACACCAAATCCAAAAGGCAGCAGTGTACCAGCTGCTAGGAAGAAAAATCATCCTGTTGTAGCTGAAAGCAGGACACCTCTGTAGCCACTACTTAAGTAATTTTAATGCATGGATGTTTTCCTTAGGTATGGTACACTGGAACTGTTTATTACAGTGACTGCTGCTTTGACTAGATGTTTTTAATTATAGGTATCAAAAGAGATGAATATGGCATTTGGAGTGTCTGTCATGGTATGTTTTTGTGACTCTTTTTTTCTTAGCTCCTTGGCATTCAGTTTGCTAGGTGAAGTGAGAACATTTGAGACCTATACTAAACATTTCATACTGCAAATTAATTTAAATGAGTAGCTGTGGGGCATCTGACTGATGTGGCAAATACCAAAATATCTTTTAGAACTCAAAATACCAGGCACAGTTAAATTTTGGGATGAACATTGGAGTTATAATGATATGCAACTAAGAACCCATTTTGTATGTTTAATTTAGAATCTGCTCCAAAATACTGTCTTGCTATTATCTGAGACTGGAGTCTATTCAAATACCACAGTTTTTCTGTTCCCTTGGGGGTACACAGAACTGATCAAAAGACCAATGTCATTGTATAACTATGTTTATGGAATATGTAACATAGATTACATACAGGCAGTATTAGAAATATTTTTTTTAAAAATCAAACCTCGAATTCAGTATGTGATAGAAGGCAAAATACTGATACTAGTAGAAATGGAAACAATTAATTTAATCATTCTTTGTAGTTGCTGTAATTCATTTAACCACTTCAAAAAATTTATTCATTATAAGCCATTTACTCAAAATAATTCATTTATCCAATAGTATAATTCATTTGCTGCTTTATGCATTTAGTCAGCAAAATTAAGTCTTCTGAGTAAATGTATTTGTGAAGATTCGCTATCCTTTTATCAGGGCATTAAGATGTCTCAGTTAAGTTGAAAGAAAAATAAGTCTGTTGTCATAAAGATTAGCCTCACAAGCGGCTTTGGTTGTGTTTATAGCTCATCTTCTGCCTGAACGGATACTGATGCTGGCTGGAGAGCTCCTTTCCTGAGTGTAAGCACAGCTGGAGTGTGAGCTGGTCATCTGAGAACTGGGAGTCTATTTGCTGTAGCTGTGAAACATCAGCATGCTTACATGTCCTTTCAAGGCATGTAAAGCACAGCATACACCTGAGAATAAAATGTTCATGTGACATCTTCAAACTGCTTGCTTGAGTATGTAGAGATGACCTGTTCCCAGGCTCTATGTGAATGGTGCTGGCTGTGTTAAATCATACTGAACTAAATCACTAGGGGTGGTCAGCTAAGCCAGAGAGCAGAGCAGGAAGCTGCTGAGGACAGAACAAAGTTCAATGGCTTTTTTTGTTGTCATTTTTGTTCAAATAGTTTCTCTTCTGCAGGTGTGCATGGATTTGGTGGTCTGGGTGTCCTTTTTTTTTTTTTTTTTCTTCTCTTTAATTCCTCGCCATAGATGGAGGCATAGTATGGAATTAATCTGCAGAGCGTTAACATGCTACAATATAGCTACCTTGTCCATCCTGGATGTTTAGAGACTAACAGACACGTGGCCATGGAGTGCTTCAGGGAGTCTGGGGTAAACTGCCCTTCGGAGAGGCAGAGGGAATATCCATCAATAGTAAAGCAGTCAAGGTACCTATTTTAGCTTGGCCATCCCAGAGTAAGTTCTGTTCCCTTTGTAAAAGTATGACCAAGAAGAGGTTCCTTCATTGAGCGTGGAAGTGGCCATTTGATTGGGTATGAAGAATGAAAGTTGTCAAAGTAACAGTACAAACAACTGTCTGTTTGTTCGTTTCTTTGCCTGAAAGGCCAGTACTGTTACTAAAGAGATTTCTGGTGATTTCCCCACTGCCCCAGGCCTGCAAAGCAGGCTTATTATTTGCAGAGTTTAATAAGCTCCTTATGCTTATAAAGAGATACACAGTGTAGGTCAATATTTGCAGTAGGCAGATGTTCTGCTTGTATCAGAGTCTTGGTTCTGCCTTCCTCTGTAACTCCATGCTTTTTAATTTAAGATCTGTAAGGCAAGTAAAATCTGTAAAGTGAAATGGCATTCAGTGGGTCTCCTGCTTGATCACACAGCTTTAGTATAGACTTTCACCTGTTTCCAGATCACTGGACTGTTCTTCCCCCTGACACAATACTTCCTGAAACAGTTCATTCTCAGCTGCTCTTTTCAATGTCCTTGGCCTTTTCAGTTTTCCAAGCCACTTACTCACTTGCCTTTCTGTTTTCAGTGCTCGTTTCCTGCCCCCCCCCCCCCCCCCCCCCCCCCGATTCAATGAGCAGCTCAGGTACTGATGAAAGAAGGCAGTGGAGGCTGGCATGGAGTACAAGATGCTTCAATGTCCAACCTCCTGCTAGGGTGTCTTTACTATTAAATTACACACATAAAAGTCAAGATTAATGGCACTTGCATTATGTTTATAAAATGGACTTAAAGGGAAAACACATTTTCATACAGATGATAGCTTATATCTTTTATATTTTTGTGATTCTATGCCATTAAAGTTCTTAGCGTCTCGTCAGTAACAAAAAATATGCATGCATAGTTTTAAATAGTTTTGTAATAATTTGTTACATGTTTATGTGATTCTTTCTTGGGATATGTCATGGTTTAACCCCAGCTGGCAATGAAATATTAAGCAGCCACTTGCTTGGTCCCCCCCTCCCACCCAGAGGGATGGGGAGGAGGATCGGGAAGGAATGTAAAACTCAAGGGTTGAGATAAGAACAATTTAATAGGTAAAGCAAAAGCCGCACACGCAAGCAAAGCAAAGCAAACCCAGGGATTCGTTCCCCACCCCCCACGGGCAGGCAGGGCTCGGCCATCCCCGGGACAGCGGGGCTCCAGCATGTGTAACGGTGACTCGGGAAGACATAATACTGGATGTGCCCCGTTCCTCCTTCCCCCAGTTTACATACTCAGCGTGACATCATATGGTATGGAATACCTCTTTGGCTAGTTCAGGTCAGCTGTCCGGCTGTGGCCCCTCCCAGTTTTCTTGTGCCCCTCCAGCCCTCTCACTGGCAGGGCCCAAGAAAATGAAAAGTCCTTGGGTTAGTATAAACGTTACCCAGCAACAACCAAAAGCATCAATCAATGTGTTATAAACTTTGTTGTCACACCACATCAAAACAGAGCCCTGCACCAGCTACTAAGAAGAAAATTAACTATCCCAGCTGAAACCAGGACAGGATAAGAGGTATATTAAGCAAAGGGAGAATGTACAATGCTAAAATAGCATTTGACATTGAGAGCTCCTAAATTTTATTGTAAGGGTGTGTAGCTGGGTGCATTCTTTTGGAAGATCTCTCTAAGACAAGCTGGGAGGCAGAAAGATTAAGTGGTTTCTTTGACTACAGACTGAATCACAGTGGATGGAGTGAGCAGTGTGTTGCAAAGTTGTGGCTGCAAAAAGAACAGGTGAACAAGGAGGTATTGGCAAGAGTAGTCCTTTTGCTTTCAGGGTACGCCACCACAAAAAATGCTCTGAAATGGTAGTGAGAGAAGAGGTGGTGGCATTGGAAAAAATAAAATGGTAAACATTTTTAAAATTTTGCAACATTTGTTAAGAAAAACCAAACAAACAAACAAACAAACAAAACCAAAAATCCAACAAAGAAAAAACTTAAACTCTGGAAACCAAAATCAAACAAAAAAAGGCAAACAGACAAGAGCAAAGAAAGGGTTCAACAGAAACAGATAATTGGTCAATTTTGTAAGTTGAGTGGGTTCAAATGCACTGGTAATACAGCTGTGCTCCAGGAGCATCTTCAGAGGTAAGCTAGTGTTTTATTCTGCCTCCTGCTTCTTTTCCCCTTTTCCCCATCCTGGCAGTTAGAGAGGTGTTCTTCTAGGACCATAGGTGAGCAAACAGTGAAAGGTGAATAAAAATCTATTAAATTTAACAAAAGTAAGGCTTGGAGTTGTCCAGTAGCAGGATGACGGATGATACCATGAGTGAAGGGATAAAAAGGAAACAGAAAACTTTTAAATCAGATGATAGTGTGTGGTCTTGGAAACAAAGGAAGATGTAGATAAATGGACTGGAATTCATTAGCTCTTGTAAGGTATATCACTTTTTTAAGGACACTTCATCTTTCATTTTCATCTCTAAGTGAACCTTTAAGCCTAAGATGAAAAACTTCCTGAACATAATTTGGCATTTTTTGCAAATTATGAAAAATGAACTTCCCCCCCCCTAAGATTTTTGAAACTGAGAAGTCTTTTCCTAGAACCAAAAGAGAAGATAAATTCCATGGAAACTTTGTAGACTGCAGTTGGTTTTGGCTTTATAATAAAACCCAAATTTTGAGCAAGCTTAGAAGAGAATGATGATTTGTATTACTTACCTAGTAAAGCTTTTTTTAATCTAGGTGAAGAATCCTATTCAAAGAGATACCTATAGCCCTTCTGGGATGTTTGAATTGAAAATAATTACACTAAATTATTCTTTTTCTTCCTACCCTTCCCCCCTCCAAAGCTGAAAATTTAGTGGAAGTATTAATTGGACATTCTTTTACTATTTCTTATTTTCTACCGAAACAAGTTTGGGTAATCTTGTCTCTTGGTTTTGGCAGTCTTCCTCCTTTCTCCTTCTGGAATTTGATATGTTTTCCAAATTTGATCAGTTTTGGAAAAAACTGTAGGATGGAAAAATTACTATTAGAGCCACTTGTCAATAGGTGCAGTAGCAGCTGGCAGGCATTCATTAAAAATCAAAAAGGTAACTTTTCGTATCTGAAAATCCTGTTCTGTACCATATATACATGAATATCCAAGTGTTGGCCAGTCAAAACACTTTTGTCTCACTTTGTGTAATTATGAGTTGTACAATATGGGAATAAGAATGAGAAGATGGAATTCAAACAGCTTTTTTGGTCATTCCGCCTTAGTATCTTTAACTTTTGTAGTACACTAACTGTATGATACTTACAAAGCTTGCTAATGCAGCATTGCATTAAAGTTATCATCTAAAAGCTATCACGCAGAATTACAGAATGTCCTCATTTATATTTATATGCATTTGCATTTCTTAAGTAAATAAATAAATAAATAAAAAGTAGTGAAGTAGTGCAACTGAATTAAATTGAAAACTAATTTTGGCTTTGAATTTTTGAATTCTGGTTTCTAATCAGTCATCACTGGGAAGGTTCTTGCAGTCCAGAACAGATTGATTATTTTTTTTTTCATGGTTGTTTTCATGGTGCCATGACCCTGTAGGAACAAATCTGCTTTCACTTCAAGGGTTGAGGGGCATCCCTTTTTATCTCAAAGCTTAAGAAAACCTTTACATAAGTATGTGTATCCTTGGTAAGAATGGCTAACAGTGACAACATCAACAAAGATGTTTTGATTTCTCTTACTCTTCTTTTCCTAATACCTTTCCTCACTTCCAGAATAAAGCTACCTGAACCAACAAGTTTGAAATATGAGAATAAAATGGTGTAGATTATTTTAGGTAGTCATGGCACTTAGCCAGTGCTGTGCATTTGTTTAATAACTTGCAATCAGAGAAATAATTTATTTTTCTGAGATTAGATTGATTTCTTAGCTGTATAATGTGGGGGTTGCTTTTTTCGCATTAAATGAAGTATAACACTTTCAGATTCATGCAGCTCTGAGAAGATAAAATAGTGCCAGGTATAAATAGAACTGTTTCATACCGAGTTTTCTTTTGCATTTCACTCATTCTTTTGATATGTAAAGCTGTTACAATTTATTATCTTGGCAGAAAGCTTACTCTAAGGATCAAAGAAGTTGTCATTTGAGGTGGGCTAAATCAGAATAGAAAAATTTTACTACAGGAAAGCTGCAAGGAGCAAAAAAAGAGTAATTCTGCTATTAAAAAGTTATTGCCAAAACCAACCTTTATGGAGTCATCATGCCTTTGATTTAGCAAAGCACAGAACTGAGGCTTTAAGTCTGAGACACCACCACAATATTTAACAAAGATAAATGATACTTTGAATCAGAAGAAGCGTTTCTTATTACTTCACACATCAGCAGCCTAAACTTTTTCCACTTACTTTGGTTTATTAATTTTAAAGATGATGACACCTATGAGCCACAGTTCTCACAGCTCTAGGTATGTTTGCTGAATTCTGTAGACCTGGAGGATTTAGAACAAAAAGACAGTTAATCCTTATTGTTTGTATAAAAACCCCCAAACTGTTTTGAGAATGACAGAAGAATGGTGCCAGCGCTGTGCCCTTACGTTCTTAGTATAAAATGCAAACACAATCTTTGAAATGTTTGTAATACATACAGCTAAGTGAATTAGCATTACAGTGCTAGTTTATTTTTTCTTGAATACAGAAAAAGGTCAGAAGAATTCTTCTTATTGTACTACTTGGTCTTTAATGAATAGATATTTGTTCCTTTGAGGATCTAGCCCTAGGCTTTGACAAGAATGGAAACATGATGCGCTATTTACTGTCTGAGAAAAATATGAAATACTTAACATTTAATTTGTATTAATTGATACTATGCCAATAGTAAGAAAAAAGTCACACTCTTCCTTGAAAGAACTGAGAATGCTCAGTGTGCTTTGAATTTGACCTGTATCTTTATAATTAGAAAAGGCTTGTAACTGTGGCAACCAAAGTACCATTTTTTATTTTTTGGGGGGCAACTCTAATATGCTGTTGACTTTTCATTGCTGCCTGTAACATTACACAGAAAGTCAGTTAAGAAGTTACTTAATTACTTCCTCCATCATAGTAGCTCTGTCCCACTGCATTGCTTCTTACCTGTATTTTTTCATTGTGATTTCAGACTTGGATGAGGTTTAATGCTTTCAGGGAGCTCTTGTTTTGCATGCTGGACAGGAATAATCTGAAGTTTCTGAACTGCACGTATGCAAGCCACACTTCTTTAGGATCGTAGTACCTTAGAGGATATTGGACAGGTTGTCAGAGGAGCAGCAAGAGAAGGAAAGACTTGTGTTGTATGATGAGTACTGCTTCTGTGATGGATTTTTTGCTCTGGAGCAATGAGGACTTTTAAAGCATCAGAAACAAAAAAGTTTATTGATGTATTTATTTTAGCATTGAAAACCTTCATCTTTATCCCCAAGAATGGAAACCTAGTTGCTCACGTTTTTCAGTAAGGAAAAAATCCAGTCCTATTTTAACTTAGGAAGACATTAGCCCAAGTAATTAGTGTTGCAATGGTGCAAGTGACTAAAAATGCTGTCTTACAAGGAGACAATAAAGAGGCCATTCCATCAATAAATATAATGGGAACTATATGGAGAAATAAGTGATAGAGTTGACATCTATAAAAATCACTGCCTAGAGAGTTGGGGAGTTACTAAACATAAGTAAATTTTTACTAGAATATCACTAAATCATTATTCAGTACTCCCACATCGAATAAATCTGTAATGATAGAAATTTTAATACCTTTTGTCTCTAAACAAAACAATTGCTGCAAGTGGGTAACATTTCTTCAGAGCAGTCTGTACAATAAACAGAAGCTGCCAGCCAGGAAACAAACAAAACAAATCTGCTATTTCTCCCACACCCCTAAATTGAAAAACTTACTTGTAACTCATCTTCTTATGTTAGCAGAGGGCTCATTTTTTCCACACCCTTTCATTGCTGTGCAGCGTTAAGGCTGTGTTCTAAAGGAACATGCTAGTTATTCAGTAAGTGGAAAAAGAGCAGAGAAACATCTTCAGGAAAAAAAATTCCCCCCTAGAGAATCTCTAACTGTCACCCTTACTGACAGAACTGAGCATGTTGCAGCATCAATACCCCTGTTGACTCTGTCAGAACCCCTTGCACAGCAATGTCCTCCTGCTCTCTGCAAGAACAGACACTTGGCCCCAAGGATTATACACACAGCTTGCTCTCATGACTGTGTACCAGTGTTGGTGGACGTGTTTTCTCTATACCAGCACAGAGGTGATAGATGAAAAAAATGGTATGAAATGCTCAGATTGAAAGAAGAAAAGATTTGCTGGAACATGCAGCCTATTGCAATAGAAATGTTCTTCCAGAAACCAGGCAGGATTGTGTTCAGATCTTGTTTGCCAGGCAGGATTTTGAACTTTACTTGTGTTCTTATGATGGTTTGTCTACCAGGATCCATGATACTAGATACTCTTATTTCCAGGTTTCATGCCTCTGGGTTAAAGCAGATTATTTACAAACTGGGACTTAGTTTTTTCTCAGATATCTTATATATTTTTTTCTTCTTAACAAGAATACAAACAAGTTTTGAAATGGCAAAATGATAAATGGAAATGAACTTTCTTCTGCTTGGTCCTGAGAGTAGTCTCTGGGAGACTGATTTTTCATCTTTTCTGGTTATTTGTGCTTCTTTACTATGATAGCCAGTTGCACCTTCTTCCTACTACTCTTTCCAGTGGTGCTAGAAAGCTGCATTTGACCCCTAAGCCATGTATATGCTGCAGCCGTGCCCAAAGACAGTGTCACTGTGGTCAGTCAGAGGTGGTTTGGAGCAGAATGTCCCACAGGAGAAACCAGAGGGAATTGTGTTTTAGAGGTTTCAGTACTCTGCTTGAAGGTGCCTTGTAGGAATATGTTTGCTGTCATGTGCTGATGGGAACAAACTTGTCCTGTTTCCCAGAGAAGGAGGATGGGAGGGACAGAGGGCTTCTCACAGCAGCCTCTTGCTGTGGTTCCCAAGGGGAATGGAGGACTGGGGTGAGCCATCTCTGCTTTCCAGGTACTGCACAGCTGTAAGGACTGCGGCTCAGTAGCTATCCAAGCTAGGGGATCTTTTAAAATCTCTTTTTTTATCCTTCCCCCCCTCCTCCTTATGGCTATGAAAAGGCCATGTATGATCTGGCTCTATGCCCTATGTCAAGAATACCTTTGGTCTAGAATAAATTGTGGGGCTCCTGCCATGTTTTAAATGGAGTCATGTTTCCAGCTGAGAGATTCTAGGAGGACATTGCTAGTTCAGACCCTGATGTTGCCCTTATCTCCAAGCAAAAGGAGTAGGACCTAATGAAATCTATTGGTGTTTATAACAGTGTTAAAATTTATGACATACTGTATTCCTAGCTCATAGTGAAATAGGATGAACAAACACTTTCAGTGGTTCCATGCTAATAGATATGTATTTCCCTTTGAATGCTGTGTTTTCGTATTTGCCTCTTTTTCTTGGCACCTGGGAGCGGTGGGGAAAGATTCTGAGCATGAGATACTTACAGTACATGAATGAGTTCAGCCTGATGGCCAGATTCTCAAATGTCTCTGAGGTGGGTTTTACAAAGTCCTTAAAATGAAAAAGAGCTTCAGGCTGTCATATCCTGTTTATTAATTAAACTGAGTACGCTGTGGCTATCCATGGATTTTTCAGCACTAGTAGAAATACTATAGCCTTTATTGATGGACAGAATTGTGAAGTGAAACATAACTAAGGCAGAACAAAATTGTATCTGGAAGCAACTGGAAAATGTGCAAATTGGCATTTGAGCAGAATGGCTCCCTAACAGAGAATAATGGAGCTGTGTGATGACAATGCATTACAGTTTAGGATTATCATCAAGACGTTTCTGTATTTCTCCATGGTGATAGATGAGTCTACTGATGATAGTACCTCTGCAGCTCAAATCTCTGTTGTATAAAAAAACAGTATTGGAAGTGCAAAGAGCTGTGATACTGGTTTTAATTCAAATCCAACAGATGTCTTTGTTTTCCAAGTATCTGTTTATATAGGTGTAATCTTTAGCCTTGACTTATATTATCTTTCAGATGTTTTAACTTAAATTAGGGTTTGGCTGAATAATTTCACTCTTAAAATATTCAACAATGAAAATATTCTATGTGTTTTGCAAAACTTTCTTGCAGAAATATAAAAAGAATCTGAAAACTTTGATATGGAATGGTTTTGTAAGTCAATGATTCTTTCTTCAGAAATAATCTTTGAATTTTATTTAAAAAGTAACTGTTACAAGGGTTTTAAAAGAAATCATTCCTTAAAAAAAACAAAGCAAACCCCCAAACAACTAATTTAGGTGACACATGAAAAGGTTTTCATAGCAGGGCTTTTGACACTGCTAGAAGATTAAAAATATATTCTCTCATTACCACTGATCTTTAATAAATGGGTTCTTTTTAGCATAGCATCAGACTTCCATGACCACCACAGCAGCAAATGAATTGAAGATATTTTTTTTATTAAAAAAAAATAATTGTGTCAGTACACCATACAGAAATGTTAACAAACAGACCTTTTCTGATTTGATGCTGGAGCCAATGAGGCTGCTGCACACTATGTGTTTGGTATACAGAGAGCGATTTACCCCAGGGAAGCTAATGGGGCTTTACCCTCCTCCTTAGCCTGCCTGGAATGCCTTATCCACTCAAACAGGCTCTTCTCCAGCTGCTCTTGTCAACAGCATGGTGACACAGTCATTCCTCAGAGTGTAATCTGCTTATTGGAAAAGACAGTGCTCCTTAGCTTTCCAACATCTGATATTGCTGCCTGCTTTTCAGAGGTGTTGGGTAGTATGGCTCTGAGTCAACAGAGCCAAAATGCAGCTTTTTCTCTTACCCCTCAACTTCACAGTCATGGTGGACTGTGCCCTCTTCTTCCACTGCTTAAGTTGTAGCTTTAGAGTAAATTCTTTCTTTAGGCAGACTGAACACAAACTGTCAGTCCATTCCAGTATCATTAGATATTTAGATATTCTGTAAAAGTCTAGATGAGTTCCTTTTTTTTTTTTTTCTTCACACATCCAGAATATTTGTCTAAACTGTCGACTGAGTTCCCTTACCTCTGTGCAGTGTAAGGAAGCTCTCTTAAGATTTTATTAAAATTCTCCTTTTCGTTCACCAGCCTGACTATCTCTCCTCCCAATTTCATTCCAAGATGATTTGCAAAACTAAACTGTCAGCTCATCTCGTCAGAAAGCACAAAAATATATTTGAAACTTCCTGTGCTTGTAGAAGCTTCGCAAAGGTAAAATACAGCATTTTTGCCTGTGTTCCGTGTTACCTCTGTGTACATGTTTGTCCTCTGTATTTGCATATTGTCTGCATGTGGCTTTAGAATGTATACCCTTCTGGAGAAGGCTGTTTTAGTTGAATTGTGTTTCCTCTGAGGCCTGTACTAGGCTCCCTGCTGTTTGCTAACTATGTCAGCTGGCTGGGAAGCTCCACTTCTGCCATTCAGCAAATGTTCTGCAGGACCTGTTTTGGTTTACTGCATGTGGGTGAGCTGGTCACTATGAACGTTTCAGGGTGTTACTGTTTGGTTGCTTTGGGCTGTCCGCTGCCTCTCACAAGGTTTGTTTCTGGTTCTTGGGATGGCTGGCCTAAGGTCTAGGTGATATTTCCCCTTAATTTTAGTGTCATCATGCATTTTGTTTTTAAACAAATCATAGCAGTTTCTCCTAACTTCACTTTCTATTAATTTTCTGGCAACTTAAACTTACTAATTTTTACAAGGTGTTAAAAAACTTGGATGCAAGTGGACTAATTAAAATGTTACTGCAATGTTCATATTTGATTTTTATGCTTAACTGGGCTCGTGCACATAACAAATGGAGAGTGTATTCGATTAATTTTTGTTTAACTTTAAGGCAAATGTGTGACAAGCTGGAATTCTGGATGTATGGAACTTCTTGGAAGATGTTTGATCTAGTGAAATTTAAAATGTGATTAAAATGTCGTTGCCTAGAAATAAATAGTACTGTATCCTGTACAGAATAGAAACAAGCCATCTGAAGTATGAGGACTCGTCTGTATATGTGTTTCACCAAAAGTGCTCTAAACTAGACTAGAAAATGTCCTTAGGTATTACAAAAGTTAACTGTATCTTGCAAGCCAGCAGCCTCTGTAAAAGCACCTACCTCAGTGGACTGAAGTTGATAAACTGTGTTGTCAGGGCTACCAAAGAGTTTGTAAAAAAATTGGGTAAAAGAACATATCCAATGTAGAACAGCCCTAGTTTGGCTAAGGACTGTGTAACATGTTTTGAATTTCTGTACTTACTTTTACATAAAGATTCTTGCATGCAGAGTTACAGCACATTAGCCAATGCACCATAAGATCCCGCTGTAGTTAACATAATTTAAATTTATTCCGCTGCTGGCTAAGAGGGATCCCCATTTCAAGGGTATGTGTATGTTAACCGAAGAATTTGTTTTTTCTTAAAAACAGAATTAAAAATGGAGCCAAATTCCATGTGTGAACTTCAGTAGGAAGTGTGTGATGGTCAATTTTATTTTTTTTTTTTTGTAAAAAAAAATAATCAACCCCAAGCGTAAAACAGAGTAGCTAAAACTTTGCTGAACTTTTTGGATTCATCTTTCAGTACATTCCAATTAATAATTTTGTAGCAATTTGAAGTACCACTTCTGGCTCCAAAGTAATCCATTCAGCAATAAAAGGAATTCTGTCACAAGTCTGTTTCCTAGAACACAGGTTTTTAGTCTGTTTCTCCAATTCCTATGTTGCTTTACTTTTTAGAAGCAAAAGGGATTTACTCAGAACTGCTTACATTATTCTTTCCTGGAGACTGCCTTGTAGATTGTAAGGGTCTGTTTCAAGCAGGTGACAAAGATGATTTCGTTTAGCAAAGTGTTTATAAACCCGATTCATCTTTCAGGCCTACAGAGTATTGCTGAGATGATGCATTTAGCTTGTCAAAGCTATAAAAGGGCATCTGCCTCTCTGATGGCTAAATAGCTTTTCCATCAATTTGTATGAACTATCTCAAGATAATCTCCCTGTAAAAAATGCTGTAATCTTTATTCTCTTGGGGGCTATGAGATTTCCTGTAATAGCACCAAATTTAGGGTAAGTTATCTGAGATAATCTCAAAGAAGGAGTCCAGACTTCCAGATCTACACTTGCAGATCTCCAGGAGTGATTGGTAAATGTATACAAGGATACTGCCTTGTCTTGATTTGAAACTGAGAAATTGCAGTGAAGCTGAAAATGGTTGGCTGTTGTTCTGCCTTGCCCTTCGGTGTCAGTTTTATACAGTGTGGCAAGAACATTAAGGCAAATTTGTATGTTATACCTTTTTGTTTTGTTTTGTTTTGTTTGTTTATAATTCCATTTGCCTTAATTTGTAAGACATAACCTCTGACAGATCAGTGTTTTCTTTGGGCATCAAGAACACCTACCAAACTTTAAGAGCAGTAAAATTCACTTCCTGTAATGGCTGTTAACTAATCTCTTACAAATAACAGAGATGCATGACCTGATCTATCATAGTACTTAACTCTAAACACATTTAGTGTGGCAGATTATTAGTTTATCTAAAATTTCTTAGTGCAATTAACTTTAATCTTTGCTGAGAATCTCTCCCTGGTGTATTGTTTCATTTTTTAGATTTTAGCTCTCTAATAATACTGGTGAGTAAAGTTAGAATCATAGTCAAATACGTCTTTTGTTTTCAATGTACATTCAGTTTTTAAAAACGTGTTTATATCGCCTCTGAGAGGAAAAAACATGATCAGTATAGTGTCCATATTCAGGAATACCTTTTATCTGGGCATATGCTAATTGTTAACTGCGTTGTCTTTGAGTGTTGCTTTATTTATTTTTTTTTAAAGCCAAGTCTAAAATGTTTTCAAATACAGAAGAATGATTATAACTGCATTTCCAGTATGGATTATTGTTTTTAGAATTTATTTTTGTAGTAGCTTGATAAGGAATAGTGATCAGTATAGTTATGCTAAAATAACCAAACAGCTGGAAACCTCACCAGCTGATAATGCTGCTTATTTTTAATGATTCTCTCAAACTCACTTTGTGGACCTTTTCTAGCAATGCTTGACATTGTGGGTTTTTTGTACAATTCAGACCTTTGCACAACAATATATAAGTGTACTTTTCTCAGATGTTAAGTTTCAGGTTGAACAGGACTTGCAGATAGGAAATGAAATTTAAAAAATAACCTGTGAATGCTACATAAAATATATGCATAAATATAAGGCCATATTTTGGTGGCTCAAGCCCTTACTGATCTGGGTTTATATATGTTCTTAATATCCTAGAAGTGAAAATTAATTTATTTCTTTTAATCTTTGAATCATTCAGGATTATCTGAATGCTCTGTATTCATCCTTCTGCAAAATATGAAAATATCAATTTAATTTTATTCCAGCTAGCAGCATAAAATGGAAAGTGGTCAGTAAGGAAACACTAGAAAGGAGAAACAGAAAGAATGTGCTATGCTATTAGTTACCTCTTTGGTAATTACAATACATGATGTATAGTTCTTATGAGAAGTTTGCAGTGTTGGCTGGAAATGGAGTGCCATTATTCATTCTTGAATGCAATGTAACTTAGGAGTCCTTTGGCAGCACAGTATTTGCTACTTGGATTATTTAGGGAAGAGTGTATATTCTGCAGCTGAATCTTGTGGGATGTGAGTGTAACATCGCTGGAAGTTCCATGCTGCTGAGCCAGTCACAACTGATTTCTGGAATTCAGCTGCTCTTGTCTTTGAGGTCTCTTTCCCATTTGTAAGGCATATTTTCCCAGATCTTCCTCTTTGTGGGAGATTAGGCCTATGGTGGGTTTTTTCCTTGTACTTTTAGTTCTTTTAAGATAGCAGTGGTCATGGACTGCAGGTTAAATAACTTGTATTGCATTAGTCCCCTGATGCTGGGGCAAGCCTGAGTTTAGTTAAGCCATATCTGGCTTAACATCCCACAAATCTGTCTGGCTTCATGGAAAGCCAAGAAGGAGATGCAATATCCTCCAGAGTTCTCCTGTGTCAGTGTGTGAAGTATCTGTACAGTTAGGTCCCTCCCCTATTTATGAATTTGGGAGAGGGGGTGAATATCAGATTACAGTAGCAGTTTGATTTGCTTGGGGTGTTCCTCCTGCCTGGACACTGCCAGCAGAAAACCAGAGAAATTGGTGTTCTTGATAGTTATCCTTGAATACAGGAAACCCGTTTTTATTGGTTGTCTGAAAGAGAAAACCTGATTTCCCACTTTTTCCATTGTTCTCTCTGACTTGTGCCATACCTTCTGAAGCGCAGCGGGATGAAGAGTGAGCTAAAGTTCTTGTGGCCTTGCTAAGTCCAGGAAAAGTGAGCATTCACAAATGCCCACTATAGTGTCTCCTATGCATACAGGATATCTGACTTCTCTGAACTGCTGCCTGCTGACTAATTTGCTCTGTATTGCCTCCATAAGAACATAGCTGCTTACCTACGATAGCTACTGGGGGAGACCTAAAATGAAGGATGGGGAATATTCTTCACTGTATTTCACATCTCTGTAAAGAGGTATATTGTATATGTGTCATAAACATCTGTGATTTTTTTTTTTAATAGCAGTACTGATCCTTTCTAATAAGCAAGAACTATTTGCACAAATGGACTGCTCTAGTGATTTATCTTTTTTTCTGCTTCAAGTAGGGAAAGCTGTAGAACCAAGTTACTGCTGAACCATATATGACAGATAGCCCAGCTGTTCCTTGGTAGGCAGTTTTTAATTCCCTCCTCTTAGAAAGTTTCACAGCTAATTATAATTATACTTTAAAGCAGATCCCTTTAAAAGCCTGCCTGATGAGGCCTGCCTGTCTGCAGTAGTTACAACCATCCCTCAATCCTGCAGAAAATGACAGAGCGAGGAAAATGGTAATCCAAATATATATTACTTTTTAAATTTAAATATGTAAATACAAATCTGTTTGTGAAACATCTAATAGTTGTCTTATATTGCTGCATTCTTAGGATGGAAAATATTTGGCATGTAGATTAGTGGCCATCAATAAGGAGATGTTGCTTTTACCCACCCACATTAGTAGATGTTTTTACTGGCACTTGCTGTTGGGCTATGAGTGTATGTGAATGCAACTGCAAAACAGTTCCTCCCAGATGATAACTTTGATTGTGAAGAGCTGTTGCAGAAAAGCAATACAGGAGATGAGATTGGAGTTTTGAAAAATACATTTCTGAGGTTTGTACTATACACAGATATGTTTTCATTTTAAAAGCCATTGGGGGCTCTTGGTGTGTTAAGTTACACCTTAAAGCAAATCAGGTGGACTGTCTTTGGTTAAATTATTTTTTGAAACTCTCAGATTATCCTTGAGTTGTGCTTCTTACCTTCAAGTTTTGCAGTTTAAGCCGGTAGAGTTTATCAGGCTGAACAATGAATTTGTAAAGGCTGAAGTGCTGAAATTAGAACTGCTGACATATTTGCAGGATAAAAATAAGGGCACTTCCACTAAGTATTTTAGATTTTAGTGTTATTGAATATGTTTGCATTTATACTAATAATTTCCTTAGAAAAGCAAAGATTTGTTTTTCACTGTTTTTTTGTTTTTGTTACTCTTATCATCTGTTAGAACCCAGTGGCAGAGCATTGTAAACCAGCAATTTTATATTGTGACATCTGATACCAGTCTGGCCTTGCCTTCTGCAAAAGGGTTTGGAACTGGTGGCTGTAAGTGATGCTACTGAGAATCAGTACTGCTCCTGAATCAGGTGTTTGACCACAGACCAGTCACATTTACCTTTCATAATCTTTACTATCAGTTAAAATGAGGTCAGCATTACCTCTGTGGAGCTGGCAGACTGGATACCGCAACAGCAATTTAAGATCCCTAAATTAAGGGTTGTTATGCTGTCAGTCTTACAGTGGATTTTCAAAACCTGAAATGTGAGTTGGTCTTTGTTGCCCTTCTGCAGGACCTGTGTAAAATACATGCTGTACCTGGTAGTAATTTGTGTGTGGCTTTATATATAAAGTGAAATATACATTTCCTCTGTCTTAATTGGCATAGTACTAATACTTCTTATCTAATACTTTGAAAGCAGACATGACGGACACTTGGAAGAGTCCTTGGATCTCTGGATTAGATACATATCTAAAACCAGAACTAGTTAAAAATGAATGTTCTATAATGTCACTAGATTTTCTAATAGGGCTTTCCTTTCATCAGTGATGTTTCAGGTGACAGCATGTTACTGGATTGTGTTGGTACTGTTGAAAACATATGGGGTATGCCATTAATGTTTTTACTGTTCGCAATTTGGTTTTGACAGCACAGTTTATCATTAACTACCTGGTAATGAACCATTGCAAACACTCTCCAGTGAAACGAGTAAATGCAAATATCTCTTAGAGGAAAACAAAATGCATTTTTACCTTCTGTGAAATCTCTGTTGTCTGTGCAGTGTCCTCTTTCAATCATCCTAAATGTACCATTAAGTAGCACTCGGGGGCAAAACTGGAAGAAGTGGTACTGCAAGTGTTCCTGAATGTAAAAATGGCTCTAATATTTCAGCATCTGCCATGCTATCATAATAGCTGTGTTTCCACTCAGATGGGCCACTTACCTTTTTGTAAGTGCAGACCTTAGTATTTTAAAGACTAAAATTATTCTCTCAGAGTGTTAAAAATTTAAGGTGTCTTGAAAAATGTAGTATAATTGTGTGGAAAATAGAGATTGAGAGATCCAGCGGTCATCCACCTTCATCTCATTAAGACCTGGTTCCTGAAAATGAAATTATTTGCTTGAAGCAAAGCTTCAATCAGTGTTCTACTTAACAGCTTGCTGCGTTAATTTTTCAGCGGTGACTTCTTAACTTCCTGT
Organism: Falco naumanni; assembly: GCF_017639655.2. NCBI lineage: Eukaryota > Metazoa > Chordata > Aves > Falconiformes > Falconidae > Falco > Falco naumanni. The sequence goes on from NC_054055.1 coordinate 116,602,672, forward strand.
ATTGCAGTACACACCACCTGATGCTCATCTGGGGTGGGGGGGGGAAAGACTGAAAAAAATAATTCTGCTGGTTAGGAGGGTGAAGCAAAACACTGGCAGCAGCAACAGTTTAATTTTTAGGAGTATGCAGGCACTTTTGTCCCACACTGCCTGCTATAGTGTTTATTGAGACAGTAATTTCTGTACTTTGTAGCTTATTCAGGAGGAAATGCACCACAGGACTGTTCTTGTCTGATGTTAAAACATTTGCCGAAATCTTACATGCTTTCCACACAATTTATACCAAAAAGAGTTCTTGCCTTCATTAGAGGTCCAAAATGTGCAATAAATTGACAGAGTGGTCCTGGTTGGTCTTCAGCTCTGTGAATTGCTAAAACAGGAATTATGTTGCGGTAGCCTGACCAGGTACATGACCCAAGGTATCTGAGAAGAGCCATGCGGCTTTTCTACAGAAAGACGAATTGAAATGCGGTCAATAGGGGAAAAAAACACACTTAGTCACAGGATAAAGTAACGCCAGGCCTCAGTTTTAAATGGGATGATGAGAACTCCATGCCATGCATCCCTAGGGGCACCAGCTAGAAAATGCTAAATACATGCTCCTATGAGAGATATTTTCCTAGTAGCTTCGATAATGGGGTCATAGTTCTACCAGAGGAAGGAACCATAAGATCAGTTCACCATACTGGTGTGAGTGAAAACCCAAGAAGTCTATATTGTTTCTGGGAAAGGGTCTAGAGGGCAAGCAACCAATCCTGTTCTGTGTCAGGTAAGTTATGATCTTCAAGCACTGTGGGAAATTGGGTCTTAATACAGTTCTACCCATACTTGTCAATTTAACCTAAATGCTTTCAGATATCACCATTCTCCCCTATGCCACTGAATTTGACCTTGGCATAGAAGCTGTGTATAATGTTCTAAATCAACACAGGGCTGGTAAATTGCATCTCAGTATTGATGGAATAGAAATGTATATTAAATTCTTCAGCTTTCAGAGAAAAGAAGTTACTGCCTCCAGAGAGTCCTGAACTAATGTCATGATGTTGGAAACCACGTAAGTGCAATGACTAGCAAAGACAGGAATAAATCAGGTAAACCTATGACAACAAAATACAGTTCTATAATAAAAACACAAATTCCTTGTTAGTGAGAAATCACTGTCACACCTCATGCATTCACACAGATTTCAGTATTGCAGTCTATTGAGCAACTGGTAAAGTTATCCCATCTGCACAAATGCTTAGAAATAACTTTTACCAGTTCCTTAATTCTATTTAGAGTTTTGTAGCAACTAATGGTCACTTTGTATAACTTCAAGTCCCATCTATAGAACTGCAAACAAGAACGTGTGTACCAAAATGTATGCATCTGTACAGAATGCTTGAATGACAATTTATAGAATTCTATTTCTCCTTTGCCTCATTTAAAAGTCTGCATTTAGGACACAATGCAGATATACTTTCTTCCAAAGGTAGTAACTTATATCACTTATTTCAAAATGCTTCCTTTTAATGTGCATGATTTTTTTGCAAATAAATAATGAAAGCAGCCAAGTCTATTAAGTGTCATGAAGTGTGCTTCAGCTATAATGTCTACTACTTTCTGAAGGAAAAAGTATCATACACATGTTAATTAAGGAAAGCTGGAAAAAAGACAGAAAAAAAAAGAAAATAAAGTTATAGACAATAATTAATATCTTAGTGTAAATTATAATACTCTTCTCAGTATAAAAATAAGTTAAATCTATTAGATATTTTTTAAAATATTTTAATATTATGATGTTCTAACTAAGAACGTTATGAACTGTTGAACCAGCATCTATATTGAAACTGCTGCCAGGCCTCAAATAGTTGTCTTGGTCAGTTGTTAGTTTGGTCCTTGGCCTTGTTCTAGCCTGCACCACTGTACTCAGTGTGCACACAATACTCAGGTGTGGCTTCAAAGATTATATATTCCAAAAACCATTGCTAAGCAGTTAGGGCAATACTGTTCCTGTTGGGCAGTGGTGGTGGCAAAGGGGGAAAGAGTTCAGTGATTCTGCAGAGTACTCACTTTGCTGTTTTATTTAATTACATAGAAATAGCGTTAGATAGTCAGTACATATCTGTCCAATATAAGTTGTCCTGACCATGGAAGCAGTGCGCTACAGCTCTGTTCTGGATTCTCACAATGGGGGTACCCCTATGCTTATTTAAAGCTAGACCTGAATTCTGTCCCCAAGAATGGCATTTCTCACTGAACAGCATTTAACAAAAAGGAAACAGCATATAACAAAAAAGCACAACTCCAATGTCTGGGAAAGCTGGGGATAAAAACAAGAAGAAAGTGGATGTAGCTGGAATTGCAGTGTGTAGAGGCTTACATGACAGCTGAATAGATCAGAGCTATGACCTTAGGGAGACTCAGCTTCCCAAGCCTCACTTCAAATGTCTATATTTTCTTTTTGAGGAACGGTATGTGTGGACTGGATTTTTAAATATTCTGTGCTGTCTTTCTCCTAAACGAGAAAATTGTGAGCAGTATGTGTGTCAAGATACATTAGATAAACCTAGCTGGCCAGTCTTGCTCATTAGCTAATATGAGGATGTGCGTAGTAAAAACAAGACAGATAGAAGAGGATCTCAAGGATAAATTTAAACACAAGAAAGCCTTATGATATATTGCAACTCCTTGGAAAACTTCTTTAATCAGAATTTAATTTCTTTCAATAGATATTAATGCTTTTCTTGAGCCAGTGTGCATTTTCTGGTTTTGTTTTCTATCTCTCAAACTTTACCCAAATATTCAATTGTTAGCGCACTGTGACAAAACAGTTTTTCAAAGGAGTAAGTGTTCAGCTAATCTAAGACTGTATTGGGAAGCAGTGACCTTGGCAATTTCCTTTTATAGGAAGAAGGGAATGTGCAGTGTTGCCCCAAGAGCAGCACTGGAGAATTTGCATATTTCTTTGGTAGTGGAAAACAATCATTCATTGAACCAATTTTTGGATTGTGTTCACCTTCACGATCCACTCATCTACTTGTTTCTCCTTCTGCATATTTATATCTGGAAGGAAATAGGTTCTGTAAGTGCTTGTGTTTTTAAAGTTGCATTGAGAAAGGCACTGTACTGCATTTCTGTTGCAGTTTGAATGCAGACCCAAGGCATTACTTACATCTAAACTCACCTAACATCCCAAATTTTTGGACTCAAGTATGTGTTTAGACAAGGACTTTGACCAAATATTAGAGCATTGCTGGGGAGTAATTTAGCATCTGTACTACTCCTTAAATGCTCTGCTTGAATCCACAAACACATGTCCAAAAACGTCGCATGGATATGTAAGGGTATGTAGAACACATACTTAATACGTTTTTGGATTTATGCTTTACTAAATCGTTCAGAGAAAACTAAATAACTGTAGTAGCATTTAACCCCATTTTAGTCTGCTTCTCTGTATAGCCCTTTGCAGGGATGGATACAGGATTGCTCAGCATCCAGTTTTTACTGTAGATGATCACATTCTTCAGTAGAAATACCCCTTGCCAGCCTTATGGCCCAATCCATGTGATCTGGATGCTTGCCTTCCCCCGGCCCTAACACTGAAGGATGTGATTTGAAATTGGATGAATAGAAAGTCTAACATAGCAAATGCTGTCCAACTAAAGTGTTAGAACTGGCATGGTTCTGGGAGAGCAAAACAAAAATTCTCTGGAATCTAGTGATTTTGAATATTCCTAGGTGGATCTGCACCATAGCACTGCTTTTACTTTGCTCCTCCTTTATAAATTATAGAGACAGTGTCACCTGTTCTTCTCTGCTCAGATTTTGAGCTTCAGTTTGCAGTCTTGAGTCTCTTGACAGAAAAAGCAAGAACTATTTTTGGGAAGAACTATGAAACTTAGATATTATTATCTTTTTCCTGACACATTTTTCTTTTTTTTTTTTTTTTTTTTTCCTGAGGAACTGTTTTCTTATACGTGCTGCTAAAGAATACAGTTGTGAGTTTGGGTTTTGTGTGTGTGTGTGTGTTTTTAATAGTGGTTTCCTCTATTAGACCTGTTTCCTTTATAGGTTTGAGAGTAATCAGTTGAAGCACTTACAAGTTTGTAAATATTATCCAGGACACCAGTAAACAAGGTCATTTTTTGCCCCAAAGCAGGCATTTGATGCTTGTCAAAGATCTTGTCTTTAGATTTGTTCCATACAAATTGTTTGCGTGCTCTGTGACATGCCAAGGTTCTGCTTGATGGCAAACCTAAGTTTTGTTGTTTGCTTTTAATGGGTCTCATTTCTCTTGTGAATTGTCAGTCAGTTTCTTTTCCTAATGGTTCTCTAAAGACCCTACAGTTCTAAATGATCTGTCAGCATATCTGCAGAATGTCAATTGAAAATTTTAAGATTATCAACAATATTGTTACAACACAGTCACACCCCCTACCTTCAAGTGACAACATAAAAACCCTTAATGCACAGCATCATGATTCAAAATGGCACTAACATAACTTTTGTATTGGAAGTTCTATGCAACTTTAAGTTGTCTAAAAAGTGGTTTTGGCAATGTTTTTCTTAAGCTTATTGTTGATGGAAATTCAGTTGTTTGTATAGGATATGTGCAAAGATATCTCTTCATACTAGAACAATAAAACTTGAAAGTCCAAGTAAACTCAACAAATCTTTAATTGCATTTCCCCCCTGTCCCTCCTAGTTCCCCAGTTAGATTTCTTGATGTGCAAAATCATTCTGGTTATGTACTTGTTATTTAAAAAACAGTTCTAAAAACAGTGTTATTGTCACCAAGAGAAAAATATAACTTGTGTGATATGCTTGTTTCAGTACACTCTTTAGTTCTGAATATCCCAGTTTCTTTTCAGAAGCTGGTATTGTTACTGGTGGCCGCTTCATACTGTAACACCCTTCAGATGTTCCTGGATTAATAGAGACAGCAAAGAAGCCAGCATTAATAATAATGTCGAGGAATAATTATGCTGGTGGTGGTTCTTTTGGGGGTGGGGAGTGTTGGTTTTTTCCTTCCCTTGCACAGACACCTTAACTGGTATGTAGACTTTGTGCCTGGTTTTGTCCATAGCATGGATTCACTCATCTTAACCAGGCTTTTCCTTTCCCCTCAGGTAAGTCTTTTTAGTGTTCTTGACTCAGAAAACTACATGTAAAGTGAAAAGTAGGTCAGAGAGAGACAGCCTTTTAAGCCCTGGGCTACTGCTAAAGCCCACGGTATTATTTGGTGCACCTGCAGCGCTTGGAACTTCTTCAGTAAAAAAAAGAGATTCTTTTGAGAGAATGAAAATGCAGGTCACGTTCTTCTTAAAAGGGAGGGAAACCTGACATGGTAAGAAAATCAGCATTTTCAAGACTACTCCAAGAGAAAGCATTTGGCTTACATTCTAGGCTTAGGGAACTTTGAAGGAAGAAAATGATTTGAAAAGTTGTACATAGTTAATATTGCCAAAACTGTTGATAAAATGATGTGTTGGAAGGGTGGAAGCTTGAACAGCTGGTAAAATGGAACACCGGAGATCCTACTATTGTTTTTCTACATTAGCAGCTTCAGGCTACTGGGAATTTTCACTTTTCCCCAAACATTTTTTTGACAGTGATAAATTAATGATGCTGAAAATGAGTCAAATATTAAAGTACAGTCAGTGAGGGGAAAAACATTGGAGATAGAGGTAATTCTTAATGGGAAAGTAGGAGCCATGAAATAATATTCTTCTTCCTCCTGTATCTTAGCTAAAAATCTATAAATATGATTTCATAAAATTGCCTGAACCAAATGACCACTCTCTTCCACGCTCCCCTATTCCTGCTCACAATTGTGTGTTTCACTTTTAAATAGAGCCATCTCTAACAGCACTTTGTCAGAGTAAGCTTATACAGCTCACAACAACATGAGAAAATTATCCTGCCAGGGGTAGCATGTTTGATCAGTTTACTTTATGAGCAGAAAAGCGCTGGAACTACCCCAAAAGGAGAAAGTGTGGGAGAAGAGAACAAAAATTGTCAAATAAATCACATACCTTGGAGCAGGGGAGGGGAAAGTAAAAGGATGGCAAGCGGTTGTTGGCAGAGATGCGCGCAAAGTGCCTGTATTCATGCAGATAACTTTAAGATCCATGCCTTACCTCTATCACCATATTGAGGATATTGTTTGGGACAAATGCTAGGAAGTGGCTCTATTATTTGGAGGCTGGATTTCCTGCAAGGAAATCTTCCTTATAATACAGGCAAATAAGCAGTAAGAATGTCCTGTAGTTCCATACTATATTTTGGGAAGCCTTACATTTACTCTTCACTCATGCAAACCATGTTGTCTCCATACTATTTTTCACCATTTTTATTGTCAACCTTTTGAGAGTTGCTTTGGATTTGTTTGTGAACAGAGATGCGCAAAGTGTTACATGTGGATTAGAATTCCAACTCTTTTTGAAATCCTGGCTCTTCTTTCATCCCATCTGTCCCAGGAGAAGCAGCATAAGTTTGTGCACTGTAAGACCAAGTTCCCTGTTGGCATTGTCCAGTCCAGTTTTTTTTTTTTTTTTCCTACCAGTCATGTATATTGCTCTAAGAGAAATGTGGGAAGATGAGATTAAGATGCTGCCCAGTAATTCCTGGCATTTGGGGGTGCTGGAGTGGAGTACACAGTGGAACTGACGCATAAATCACAGATAGGAGAGGCAAAGCAGCTTTGGCTCTGAGAATTTTTTTGTTCCTTTTTCCCCACATGAAGCCTCAATATGTACACTTTTGTTCCACTGCTGGAAACTTCTGTCTGGCACTAAACAGTTCTTCCTCTTCCACTCCCCTTTCTCCAGAAGGACTTTGTAGGTCCAGAGGGAAGAATAGTGAACCAGCTCCTTCGCAACATCAAAAGAGAAGACCAATATTAGGGAGATGCTGATCATGAGGTTTACCTCAGACTGTATCCACCCTGTGTTGCCATACATGAAACAGAATAAAAGCGCACATTGTTCCATTTGCTGAGTTGCTGTTCCCTGGAGTAAAAAGGTGGCCTTGGTACTGTGTCAAACCTGATGGTGTGTTAAGAATGATTGCACTAAATAAACTTCCACAGGTATGGCCTAGCACAGCTTCTCCCCTGTCACCACATGAGAGATTCCAGCTGCAGCCTGTATCACAGGGCTCTGTGTGGTCTTTTTTATATCTGGAAGAAGAAACCTGAGAGATTTGGTTTCTCCATGGAAGGTATAGAAGAAATTATCAATGGAGTTAGGGTATGGGACATTGATGGTTCATTTGGTGTGTTGCAAGATTCCCAGACTAAAAATAGGATCTTCCAAAAGTTGAATATGGAAGCAAAGTGAAAGATGTAAATCTTTGCATGCTTTTAGTTCCTTCTTTGTGAGATAAGCAGATATATCCCCAGGTTTGGATTCCCAGTATGGGAAGCTGTGAAGAGGACAACGTAATTGCACATTGCATTGTAAACTGCAGTTTAATATTTTTTCTGTGAAATCTGAGTACGTTTTGTACAGCAGGACTCAAGCTGAAAAATCTGCAGTAGCCTAGCTTCAGTTTGCTAAGGCTGGTTCACATGACTAAGAAGAACAAAAGGGAAAGCCTTCCACGACTGAGTATGGAGGCTGTAGTCTTCAGACTAAAGTAGCATGGAGCAGTACAGCTTGCTACACAAATTCAACAAGAAACTCAGAAGGTGTATCTTTAGTAGGTCAGCCTCTCCATTCCTTTGCCCTTGAGGTCCTTATCAAGATGAAGAGTAGTTGGGTTGCAGTGATATGGCATCACTGGAGTAGAAGTCACATGGAGGTGAGAATTTGGAGAATAATTAATGAATAGATTACAGTACTTCACTTACATGGCAGGTGCTGCTCCTGGTTAATATCAGCCTACAGATAACACTGATCCTAACAATGAATTCAGAGTACACGTCACACTGTTTAGTAGTGCACTTTTGCTGAGAAATCTCAGACAATGGGATACTTGTTCGGTGACATCTTTTAGCAAACCCATTCTTTTATCACACAGTCGCTTGAATAGATTCTGTTGCATTTTTATTATGTACAGAGCTGTGAGGAATGTTTAAATTAAATCTGGATAATGGCCACAACTTGCATTTGTTGAAAACTAGTTGTAATGGGGAGAAGTCTATAAAAGCAAAGACAATTCAGTGAAGACTTTTATCTCATGTAATGGTACAGATCTTCTGAACAAAAAGGTATTCTCCACTGATAATTTACAAAGCTTAGTAAAAAAAAAAGATACCTCAGAAAGTCTGTAAACTTGAATGGTACTCGTGTCACCATCTCTCCATATGCATTACCCATCACATAGCAAAAGACTTGTTGCCCCAAAAATGTTCTATGTTCTTTCATTTTAGCTCAGAATATGAAGTGTAAAGCACAGGTATGCTGGTGAGGACTCTTGGGAACCTCCTGCCTCTGTTGGAATTCATTTTTTCTGGGAGTACTCTTAAACTGTCTGTAAAGATGTCTGGGTGCCATAAAATGATGTCTGAAAAGCAAACTATGCTAAATGGTGCTTATTATCAGAATGCATGATGTGGATGGATACATCCTGATGTTTCTATAAGCTCTTCATGCAAGTGCTAGTAACAAGTACAAACAAGAAAAAAAAAATTAATTGTGACTGTGTTACATAATTTGCTGAGGAATACAGTTCAGCTTGGTTGTCCTCATCCTGTTTGCTCTGTAGGTTTGCTGTAGGCTGAAGCAGGAGCTCTTCCTCAGCTCTTCTCTCTCTTCCCTACTTTGTTCTTTTGGAATCAGCCATGATGACTATGTATGTCTGAGTATTGTATTTAATCCTGTGTTATAGAATGGTGCAGTAGTTTATTGTTGAGATTTTTTGACAATGGTGCTCTTCAAATTTTTCTACCTAACCACTGTGACACTTGGCGCAAGGGAGTAATGTATCTTCTTTAGCACCTTGGGTTGGAGTAGAGCTGGGCTTCTGAGAGAAGTTACCAGTTCCATTTGGGAATTTTTTTTTTTTTAATTCTCACTGTCAGATCAGACTGTGAGGTTGCATTTTTGTTGTGAATTTTTTGGTGGTTTTGCTTTTATTTTTTGTTTTCCTCTGTTCTCTTACCACTTTAGGAATCTGATAGAGGCAGCTGTTAAAATGTGTAAAAACTGAACAACCTAAAGTACGGTAGTATTTTCTGCATCCTCTCCCTCATATTACAAATGAAAACTATCAAACCTGCCTGGAAAAGCTGTCACTATCTCTCAATTTGAAATAAACTTACTTCACTTATATCAAACTCAACCATCTTCTTGTTTCATTGTCAGCTACCTGATACATCTATTCTTACCGATCTCCAGTCCCCTGGCATATCAAGTTATCTTTGGTTTTGATGAACAAGCATGGTGACCGGGGCATGACCATACCACCTTCAGGTCATGGAGTTTCCAGATGACGGTCCTGTGAGTGATACAGCAAACTGATCAGCTTTAAAGGGCAGTTCTCTGAGAGTGCAAAAAGGTCACATCTTAGCGTAAGGCACACTGGGAACTAATATGTGGGCAGAATTGATGCCAGGATATAGAAAAAAGTGGATATGGAAAGGCAAAAAATAAATAATATGTATCTGATAAAACACAGCAGGGCTTGTACTATGATTAAAGTGTTTCAGAAGGCTGATAGTACTGCTAAAACTAATTGATATTTTAATTAAATAAAACTAAATGAACCATAGGTGTCATCCTAGATATGAAAAGTTTAGAGAAGATTTCTTCTATTCTTTACCTTTTACAGATTTCAGAGATGTATGAAATCTGGCAGTTGTCTCCAGGGAGACTTTCTCATTTTCAAGCCTTTTTTTTTTTTAAAAAAAAAACTCTCTAGTCACCCTCCTTATTTGTCTTGAATATTAAACAAGCACCTCTTAGGGTTTAACACTTGGCAGCCTTGGCTTGATCAAAACTGTCTAGACCATGACAATGTATTCTACCTATCTTTGCAGGTTTCACTGGTTTATTATTTTTCTGCTTGTGTTAAAAATGCAACAGCACAAACAAATACCTCCTTATACAGTAGATTGCTTAGAAGCTATGTAAAGCTGCCACAGAATTTCCCACTTGTTTGTTTTTCCCCCTCTGTTATGATGTCAAACCCAGAGAGGTGGCTTTAGTCATAACCTTAAGACAAAACTTCTCAAACATGAAAGAACAACAGCAAAATAGCGTTCACAACTGGACCCATTCACTTCTTGTTCTTAGCGGTATACTGCACACAACTGGCAGTTACTACCCTCTAGACTAACCAGGCTAAAGACTTACCAGGACTAGTACAAAACTGAGAATAGGTCTTCTATAAACATTCATCCCTTACTGACTACTGTGTTTAGTTTTCAGTCATGATGAACACACAGTATTTGCTGTTGAGGAATGAAAGTCAAGAGTAAGATGCAAGCAAGCATTTTGAAAGCTTGTCTTGTACTTGGAAAAACTGCCTGATTTATAATGTGTAGCTCTGAATGCGTTGGCTTATGTTTTTCAATTAAGTTGAACCAATGTGTTTGAGCAGAATGCATACTTTCCCCCAGAGATGCAGCTCTATGTCATATGTCTGGAGTGGTATGAAGACATGCTAATATCGTGTGGATTATATAATCCTTAGAACTTGAATATGATGCATAAATTGTATTCTTTGTGGAGCAGGCTCATAAACTGCTATTGCTGTCATTGTTTTCACTGTCTGTAAAAGCACGAGTTCTACTGTATTTCAAATGGAATGCCCCTTTTGCGCGACAGCTGTCCCTTGCCTGATTTGTTTCTCTGCCTGGCATTCTTCTGCCTTGCAAGAACCTGACAACGTCATCCTTTTTGTTGAGATGACTGTTACTTTTTCAAACTTCTTTGTGCTGGGAGTTCCTTTCCCTTCTGCAGCTGAAGACATGTTCTGAACAGATGCAGCAGAAAAGAACATGTGGACTGAGGAACTGCAGGTTGCATTACTAGTTGCCGTGGTGAAGCACAGTTGACTGACCAGGGGGAACAGACTAAATGAGACATATCTGGAAAGGAAGAATATTTGAGTAACACAAGTATATGGATAATGTTCATGTTGGGATGCAGTTGCAATTAGTGTGTTCTGAAACTAACGTTGCAGTCAAGCTGGAAATATTTAGGCTTCCTTTTGCTGTTTATGTACTTGCAGAAGACTTCCTTGTTGCACTGCACACTCCTTGCCACGTTCAACTCCAGGTTGGCCTTGCCTTTCTGAAACTTACCTCTCCAAGATTGAACAGCAACTCTATATCCTTCCTTGGTCACTTTTTGATTCTGAATTCCACCATCTCTTCATGTCCCTGACCAGTTCTTCCTTATTTGTAAGTATCAGGTACAGCAGAGCACCTTTTCTTGTTGGCTCCATAGTCACCTGAGAAAGCAAGTACTTTTCACTGCACCCTAGATGTACCCTAGTTTTCTTGGGCCCTGCTGTGTTGTCAATCTAGAAATTATCAGAGAGGGTGAGGTCCTCCAGGATGACCAGGTCTGTGAATGTGAGTCTTATTCCAGCTGTTTGAAGAGGACTATCTACTTCTTTCTGATCAGGAGGTCTATAGTGGGTACCTGCTACATCAGCACCCATGTTGGTCTCTACATTCCAGATTCTCCCTCTTGTAAAGGGCAATTGCCCCTCCTCATCTTCCCACCCTGTCCTTCCTAAAAAGTCTGTACCCACCCATCACAGCACACCAGTTGTTTCTCCCACCACGTCTCTCTGATCCCAGTGAGGCTGTTGCCCTGTAATCATACGCAGCTCTTTGTGTTTGTTCCCCATGTTGTGTGCATTAGTGTAGAGACAAGTCAGAAGCACACAAGCATGCTGATTCCCTGGTATAAGCTTGAGTGCTTTCCTCACAAGGCTGTTCTGCAGGCACTTCCTTTACATGTTTATGTTCAAAGGGACTGAATTTCAGCTCTCTTCTGTTGATTGCTATGTCCCTTCTGTTCCCACCACCCTGACTTCTTGGCTTGCCTGTCCCACCCACAGTTTATTTCTTCAAGGAATGCTGTGCATATGGGGTGCTGTGGGTGTGTATGTAGAAAGGCAGAACAGATTTCTGACATCTTGTTGACATCTCATGTTTGCAGGCAGGCTCTCTGCGGAGCAATAGTGTGCCTGAGTTTCTGCTGCTTGGGTAGTGTCTCAGGAGGAACAGAAAATTAGAGATGGGGAGCTGCTACTTTTACTACCTGAAGTGAACACAAGTCTTGTTCTTTCATGATTGTGGAATCCAAAATACCTCAGCTTTCCTCCTTCCTGTGCCTCTTTATAGCAGCAGGTTATGGTGTGGACGAAGGGAAAAACGCGGTATTCACAAGTAGCTGTGAGAAGAGGATGGTGGGCTTCCTCACTTTGATTTTCAATGCCCAGGCCATTCCAGTGCAAAGTACTTGAAAATCTTTAACTTCTGGGTTATGAATTCTTCCTGTATGAATGAATGACTTTGCTATTTCCTTCAGTTTCTGTGAGTCTGTGTGAGCTATTTATTCAGCATAATTTCTCTCCCTTGTTGTATATTATCTGTTGTTACAGCTTAATTTTTATGTATTTGTTCATTATTCAAAATAGCATGACAAACACTTGGTACAAACACATCTTCGCAAATAGTTGTCTTCAGCTGTTCTCTGTTTATATATGTTTATGTATCTCTTTGTCATATAATACTCTATCTGCTTGCCAGATTCACAGTTAAAATGGTATAAATTTGAAAAAGGAAAAATTCCAAATAGCTTTTGGGGATTTCCTTAAGGGATACTATCTACAAAAAGTTTAGTCACACTTGAAAGAATAATGTGGTTCAAGAATATACTACTAGAGTTCATGTACGTTCACCTCTCATCTACAGTATTTTTCTCATCTGATCTTTTTAATGCTGGTAGAAGCATCTAATTGAGGACTAAGAACAGAAGTGACCAGAGGGTGGGTCCCTTCTTCCTGCAGTTCTTTATTTTTGGACAGTTGATTTTGGGGGAGACACAGGGGGATCAGGTATCTTTACAAACTCACATGTGTTCTGTATTCCAGTAACTAGAGTGCTCATCCCGAAGGACTGAAAGTACACTTTCCAGAATGATGCCGTACAAAGTTTCCTTTCCCTTTTGCCTTTCATAGAGGGGCAAAAAGCCCCCAAAAATGTCATCACAGCCCTTCAGTGCTACTTGGAAAGAAAGGTTGCCCCCCTTGTCCAGCCTTCTTAGTCATCAAATGCACTTTTTTTTCCAGCTTTTCTCTGGAGAAATTTATGGTAACCTTTAGTCTTGAGGGCACACAGTATATCTAAAAAGCTGGTGAATTTTTATGGCTCACTACATATGCTGAATGAAATGGCTTAGTTTTTGAAAAGGGCTGAGCACTCACTGTTTGGTAAGTGGAGCCCCTTTTAAGATCTAACAATGGGCAAACAAAATCAATTTGTTTGTAGGGATTTCAGATGGAAAAATGTATACTAAAAAAGGATTAGTACAGTAATAACCAGCTCTTGATTTTGATGTGGTGTCAGTGTGAAATTGCATGTTACTGTGTGGCACACAAATCTTTTCAGTGATTGTCTTAAGTGGTGAATTTTATCTTATAAAATACCCCTGTGACTTCTTACCAGGGAAATAACATTGTTTTCCATGGACTGATGGTGCCTTTCTTAATAGTAGAACATGAGTGTAATTCCAAGGACATTGAATATCCTCTTTTGGAAGAGGAAAATGTTAAGGGATCGCCTTGGAAGACTTACGCTGACATTGGGATGTGCCTGCACAAGTAGTCTTACAGGAAATGTGTGTGTAAATGCTGATTAAAGTAAGCAAAAGTGATCACAGTTGGCTCTTTTTGCAGAGGCGTGTAATGTGAATTCTTGTCTGCTCTCCACATCATGCTAAAATTTGGTAATTGGGGTATATTGTGAGACTTGATAGTTGCCTGGCAGAGGTAACCTCTCTCAGGAGAGCTCACTAGGCTGGGTGAGTCTACTCACTTACGTAGCCATGGAGGTTTCTATGCTGCAGTTCCTTCTGAAAGAGGTTGTCGGGGACTGTTTAAACAGAAATACCATAGCAAAAAAGGAAGGGGATGGGGAGAGTGTCAGCGTGTCTGCACACACATTGCTAATATATTGACTGAAAAATGATGCTGGTATGCCTTGACATAGAGCTGGTGATGATGGGAAGTAGGCCTTAGGTGTTGTACTAATTCTCTGTGGTTGGGCAGATTGTAAGGTTTACCTCGTGAACACTACAAAATTGATTAAATAGAAGCTCTACTGCTAAAAATTAATATTTAATTTTATTCTGATTTATCAAAATACTTCATCTGCACATAAATTACATAATGTATTCACACTGTTTTGGTGTGTTCTCTTTGGTTTTGCATTAGAGTATCTTTTGTACAATGGTCACCTATGGAATACAATTTTATCTGAGTAACGTTGTTGACATAGGAAATAACTAGTTGTTATTATATTGGCTTCAGTCAACTTGATTATAATGAAGTAGCATGCTTCTGTGTGAAGTCAAGCAGTGTAATAAGACCTTTTTTATTACTACTGGACTGAAGATGTTAAGGTGCAGTACTTAAGACCTCAAGAGAACCTTTGAATTATTGTTAATAACTTGTTGCAATAATAGGTTACAATAAAAGTGCATTATATGATATGTTATAATATATAATTACATTATAATGATAATAGGTTAAGGTTTCATATCATTAGATATATGTTAAGTACAATGAAGGGTAAAACTTATTCCCATGATTTTGTCACAACAAGCAATAAAGTAAAAAATTATCAATAAAATAGAGAAATTAAAATTTAAGATGTGTTTTCTCAGTACACTGAGCTATCCAGACATATAAATAAATTACACCACCCTTACATAGTTTAATAGCTGAAAGAGGGTAGATATAGTCTGGTAATAAGGAAAAAAAAAATATTCCTGTGAGGATGATGTAGAACTCTGAAACACATTGCCCTCAGAAATGTATGCTCCATCCCTGGAAGTGTTCAAGCTCACACTGGCTGGGGCTTTGAACAACCTGATTTAGTGAAAGATGTTCCTGCCTATGGCAGGGGGGTTGGACTAGATGATATGTAAAGGTCTCTTCCAACCCAAACTGTTACATAGCTCTGTGACTTGAAGAGATAAAGGACCCTTTGAAATTTAATCTTAAGCATTTTACTCCATAATGCTAAAATATGTTATAAATAACCAGCTATGAAAAAAAATCAATATTCTATAAGGTAGATCTTTATTATAAACAATTTTCTTTAAAAACTACTCTTAAATTTAGATGTTGCTAATACTAAATTTAATGTTTTGCCATTCAGTCACTTACATGATTGCTGGTACTTAAACAGAGCTTTTACACCCAACCATTTTTACTGCTCTTTTATAGTAGTGTACCTAAGTGTTTATCCATTTGTTTCTAAAACCTTAATACATCTTCATGATTATTGTAGGTGGTGTAACAGTCATTGACTATAGACAAAGCTATTTAGCACCTGCTATATTAGAGGTCTACTTTCAGTTGTTTGGATCTTTGCCAGTAAGTCTTGGGTAGTTTTTATGACAGAGAAAAAAAAAGTCAGGAAGAAAAAAACAGTTCAGGGAGGAAAAAATGCAGCGAATGCTTGCTGCTATGTTTGGATTTAGAAGGCAAAAGCCATCCTAAATAAAACACATATCCATCTATCCATATGTGTTTGAGTGGATATGTGCGGCGAATGAAGAGATGGGACGTAGCTTGATGCAAGCAAATGTCAATTTATTGTACAGAAGCACGAGGTTTTATAGACTTTCAGAAGCTGCGCGTTTTAAACAGATTGGTTCTTGAAGCTAAGCCTTGCATACTGGGCAATCCCTGATTGGTGGTTAACTACCATCAATTAACAACAAGGTGTTACCCTTCCTTGGCGCCATCCATCCCCCACTCCCCTGTGCTCTGCAAACATGCCTCATCATGTTAATTGTTGTCTAGACAAGCTCGAGCACATTCCCCTCAGCTAACTGATTGCCGCGCATGGTCCTAGTTTCCAGCCCGCTCCTGCATCTCCCCCTTCCTATTGCACAAAAAGAACCTTTGGAACCGAACGAGTAAAACAAGGCATAAGTAATAGAACAAATAAAAAACCAACTGAGACATTTGATCAATGTCAAAATAACCCACTGTCTTTGTTCCGTACAATTTTACAATTGCCCCTTTTTGTTTTTGAACAGCTAGTACCAGGTTTGCCATGTTCTGCAGGGCCCTTGCAAACATGACAGCAACCAAGGTAATAGCAAACAAACAATACTGCCAATTGAGTGAATGAATGCCAAAAAAGACTGAAATTTTCTCAGATTTTGATAACATGTTGCTGCAATGGGGCGCCTAAAATCCACGCAGCGCATACCATCAAAATCCTCACAGCCATGTCCTTGAACCAACAACAAAAAGCAGTGGCAATTTTGACTCACATTCTGAACTGCCTACCAAACAAGGTGATTTAACTCTTTAATGCTTTCCCTGCTGTTACTCTGGATAAGAGAAGAACCGCTGCGACACGTTCCCATCATAGCCTCCTACTACATTACCATCTACAGAAAGACAATTATCGACATTCAAAGTGTAAACAATATCTTCTTTTGGATTAACATTATACATAGGTGGAAGGGCACACCAAACAAGAACTGGTTCAGTCAAAAAGTTCGAAACATAGCATGCCTTCTCTGAACATACCTCTGGGGTCATTCCCTTCATTCCCTCTTTTTTTATGCAAAGAGAGACACTTTACCATAACAGAGAAGCCCCTATTTACATCTCTGAGCCCGGACACAAACCGCAGCTGTATGCTCCACCAGGCTCTGGGCAGAAATCATTCATGTAGTTATGTAGCTATACATCTCTACAAGCATGCAGACACCTATTAAACACTAGATAACCATGTTTATCTTTCCTATTCTCCTTCACAATACCTGGTTGTTCTCTCATTATGAATCCTCCCTTCCCACACGGCTTTGCTTAACTCTTTAACAGCCTCGTATTGCACAGGCTGCCACTCTCGAGGTTGATCTGTCTGATAAAATACTGAACATGCCATAGCGACTCCCAAAACCCATCACTGAAGTGTTTCCCACTTGCATTCCTGCCACCAGTCCCTCAGACTCCCTTTCACCCTCCCCAAAAATACAATCAGTGCATCGGGAGAGACGAGGGGGTGGTGGAAAGGTCTAGCTCCTTTTCCAGATCTATAGGACCTGGATCAAAAGGTTTATCAGTGTCAATAAAATCATTGTCCGAGTTGCCCTGTTCCCGTGCTTGGTCCTGTGTTGTGAGGGTCGCTGCAGTCAGTGACAGAAGCTTTGGGGGCAGAGGAGGTGTGGACAGAATCGCTATCACTGACGGTGTCTTGAGAAGAGTCACGCTGTCGGTGGAATTTACAGCTTCCTCTGGTTTAGCACCGTTAGTAGAATTAGCCCACACTTGGCAAAGAGTAGTCAGAATTTGCCACCAAGATGCTAAATGCATTCCCGACACGGAGTTCCCCTCCGCGGCAGCATCATACAATTGGCTGCTGTATGCACACACTTTCATTCTTTCAAAGTCTCTAAAGTTTCTTGGCTGCTCACCTGTCTCGATGAATACAGGTGTTATCCTCGGGGTTTAGGTTGTCCGCCTGGTCCAGACAGCAAGTTCAGCCAAGCCGTCTCCTCCGGAACGCAGCCCTCTTCCACGAGCTGTCTTTTTTCCGTCCTTATTCTTCCAAGGCTTCGGAACACCACCATAGGGGTCACCATTTGAGGAGACTGAGGCACGGACTCCCTGATCTGACTAGAAGACCCTTCATGAGTCCATATACGTCTCTTTCTGGGGACGAAGCCTGATTCCCCATTACGGATTTCCCACAGCTCACCTCTCAACTCCGGAGGGATTTCTGCCGGCTCCTGCTTCCTTTCAGCAGATCATTCAAAGTTCTGTGGGATTCGCTGCATGTCGCTCAGATAGGTGATTCGAGAGCCCTTCACGTCAGATCCTTAAACGCATCACGTCGGGGTCACCAATTTGCGGCGAATGAAGAGACGGGACGCAGCTTGATGCAAGCAACTGTCAATTTATTGTACAGAAGCACGAGGTTTTATAGACTTTCAGAAGCTGCGCGTTTTAAACAGATTGGTTCTTGAAGCTAAGTCTTGCATACTAGGCAATCCCTGATTGGTGGTTAGCTACCATCAATTAACAACAAGGTGTTATCCGTCTCCCACTCCCCTGTGCTCTGCAAACATGCCTCATCATGTTAATTGTTGTCTAGACAAGCTCGAGCACATTCCCCTCAGCTAACTGATTGCTGCGCATGGTCCTAGTTTGCAGACCGCTCCTGCAGATATGTATGTATGTGTGTATATATATCTATCTATATTTTTCTGTTGAGTGGAAACCTGTTCTAGATTGGCAAATCTGAATGGCTGTACAAATCTGCTGTATAAATAGTAGCTATTCTTGGAGCTTGGTAACAGAGCTCTCTATTTATTTTGTCAATATTGGGGTACACAACCTCTGGGGGTTGGGGATCGTTCTCTCTTTGTTTCCCTGTTTCCCACCCCACCCCTGCAGGGATAAATTAGAAATAAATCAGCAGACCTTTACTGGCATGCCTTGAGTGCAAGGTCTAATCTGCTGTAACAAGTTGCCTATATATCAGACAACCCATGTTGTTCTAGTCTGAAAAGCTACATTTTTTTTAACATGCTGGTGAGAGTTTTTTAGATAACCCTGTATTATCTGGGAACAGTTATGTATTTTCTGTTCTCACAATTTTTGTTGTAGTAGCCTATGAACTTCTCAAGTCCTACTTGAGGCCTGTCAGTCAGGGGAAAAATACTCACGCAGACTGTAAAAGCCTTGCAGCTGTCACTCTACAAGAAATCTATCTGGTCTCAAAGGTGATAAGGAGATAAATCAGGTGACAAGATGTGCAGAGCACATCTAAGGATGCATTGCTCAAGACTTCCGGATGCCTACAATTAGAGAAAATGTATCCTAATCTGGAAAGCAAGATCAATACCAAATGGTCAAGTAATATTAAAGGGCAGTGACTGACAATCAAGACAGGATCAGAGAAGTCCTGGAGATGGAGCATCATTGCAGAAGTTCACAGTATGTGTGGGCTAAGCTATTACCATAGGCTGAAGCAGATTTCACTGCTTGCTCACTTTTTGATAGCTAGTTTGTTGGGGTTAGTAGCTGAGGTTACTGATGGTAAAAAGAAGGTGCCTACGCTTCTAACCTGTACTTTGACAATGGAGAGATTTTGTGTAAATAGTAGTGGGACAACAAGCAGAAGGGCACAGCCTACTTGTGTAGCTGCTAGCAACATGGAAGGGGTAAGCTTGAGGATGAGCAGCTCCTGGCAATGAGGATCAGGAAATGTAGATGGGGAAAAGGGGTGAAACTGGCATCTTGGTTCAAGGTTGGAGCAGTTATTTAGAAAGTAAAGGAGAAACAATTTCAGAGAGCTTTCTGAGGTGACTAGGCCTAAATAGGTCACCACCACTGTCTTGTGTCATTGTCCATTTTGACATTGATCCAGACCCCAGAGTTTGAGTTATGCTGTTTCTACATTGTCACAGGACATCTGTGGATTAAATACTGGTGTGATGTGTCATCCCTTAGCTAATGCTGGCCTAGAGAAGAGGGGAGCTTGTTTGTAAGGTAATAGAATAGCCAGTGACTGTGCCTAGATAAGACTTGAATACTTTACATGTATTCAATATAATACTGAAGTATTATATGATGTATATAATGAGAATAGCAGGTTGTAGGGAGAAAGAAGGCTGAAAAAAATTTTAAGGAGAAACGAACAGTCAGGAGAAAGCAAGTACACAAGAGAACATTCATTGAAAGTAGATTCTAATACCTCATTGAGATGTAATTTCTAATACTGTTGTTAAAGTAGAATTTTATATTGCATTTTTATACGGTGCTTAATTTACTCTGTTCCTCTCTATCCTGCAATAATAGGTTATTTTTTATTATTTTAAAGCAGAGTGTCTGACAAAGGATAGCCCTACTGTGCATTCAACTTTTTAGGGATTCCAATAAAAGATTACTATCCAATTAATTTCCTGCTCTGTGATTGGATATTTTTCAGTTATTAGTATTCCGTTGTCTAAACAGATGTTATTCAGAAGTACAATATTCCTCTAAAATGTTACTTCCTGTTACCATTTATGTGCTTAATGTACAATATTATTTTGGAGACTGAAGTGCAGTAAAATACAGTTATCACATGTCCTTTGTCGTAGTTTGTGCAAATGCTGTCCCATTTTGTTCTAATTAGGGATGCACAAACTCTGTGATACTAGTATTCACTAGTTTGTCCAATTTTTAAAGATCTTGAATACTTAAAAAATTTGTGCTTCCCCTCCCCCCCCCTCCCCTTGAGGAAGCAAAAATTAAAGACCATTCTCACTGATGGCTGCTGTTCAGCATAGCTGTTATTTTTGTCAGTATCATGCAAGATTGGAGTTTTATTGTCTCTTTGTGTCTTGGGTCTCAGAAGCATTGAACTTGGTTGTTCTGGACTCTCCGTTCATAATTAAACAAAAGGCATTAATCTGTCCTTATTCTGTTGTATTATTGTAGCTACCAGCTTCAAGATCAGTTTTCCCTGAATGCGTGCTGCCCCACATTTATATCCAACGAAGAATTGATCTATAGTTGTTTAATTTTCAGATTTAATTGGGTCACATTACATTTGTCTTCATTTACTGTATGTCTATTTTAGTGCCTAAACAAAAGGGAATTCAGAGGGAACCTAATGAGTGAGTATGTAATGGCTGAATGAGTGTGTTTGACAGCTAGGCTTAAGGGCTTGAACTCTTTTGCACTGACTATAGTTAAAGTGTAAGAAGTAAAGCTCTAATACTGTTGTACAGTTAGGAATGATGTTATTGCTTTAACTGTACCACTATTTTTGTGGTAATAACACAATGCTTATAACATGATTAAGCAAATCTATCTTCACCCCTTGTATACATACACTCAATATTTTATTTTTCCTCCTTGTAAAATTATTTGCTACCAGTTCTATTTTAGGCCACTCACTCTCTTGGCAAAATTGCATGACTCAATATTATGTGCTCATCATTGAATTCTTTTAGCCATTATCTAAACCTCCAAAGTAGGGCTAATGAAGTGCTGCCAGATCTATGACATGTATTTTATGCTAAAAAAGGTTAATTCATTCTTATCTTAATTGGTGTTTTTTTAGGGCTAATATTCTTATCTATATTAAGGATTACACACAATCCTACATAGCAATGGAAATCAGAAGGACTTTTAAATTTTATTTCTACTGTATGCTCAGCACCAAATGACTTCAGCCATGCTGCTTGATAAATGCATGAAAATTCTTATCACTTACAAGGAAGCAAATAACTTTTAGCTTTTTTAGTAACTCCAGTGTGTTACGTTGGCTAAATCAGCTTTTCCTGACCTCTGTGGTTGCTCATGACCTCTCTATAGTAACTAGAATCTTAAGAACCTCCACTATCTTGGTTTATTTTGTTTGTTTGGGATTTTGGTTTTTGTTTGAGTGTTTCCACCAAAATTCAACTTCATAGCTTTTTAGGGTAACTAGTGCAAACTTTCCTCTGCTTTTTTGTAGTTGGAAGGAATTTCCTTTCCACTTGGCCTTTGTAGGAAGGGGTGTTTCCAATTCTGTTTGTGTGCTTTGCTGATTGAAAGCTGAAGCATCCCGTATGCCTCCTGTTGCCCTCTTACTCGTTCTGTGTAGGTTAACAACCTTTCCTGCATTAACAGAGCTGTGGGGAGGGTGCCAGCAAGGCAGTGCTAAGAGAGAAGTTACTCAGTTCTGGTAACTGAAACTTGTATTGTTGGAGAAACTGTTCAAGTTTTCAGGCATGTAAGCTTTTAGGCCAACAGGAATGTGAAGATTATTATTTTCTGTACTGAAAGAAAACAAACTAAAAGCATCCAATTCTCGTATTTTTCAAGGAGCACCTGTTATGCTGTAAAAGTAACATAAAAACTTCAGAATTACCTGGTTGTCTCAGCTGTTATTAATCTACTTTTATATGAAAGATTGTGTCATTGGTTACTTTTGGACATTAAAAAAGATTATTAACCTGGGACGATTTCTTTTTAACCTGAAAAGCTCTAAAGAAAGGCTGCAGAGGAATAAAATTGGTAACAATGCACGCTTTTTGGCTTTCCATAACTCAGCAGCCAAACTAAAAGAGAAAAAAAAAAAAGTTATACAGTGCATTATTATTGAACAAGAAGATATACATGGAAGGCTGGGACGAATGTATAGGGTCACTGTCTGCAGCCATGGAGATGAGTCATTGTGCACTACAAACTTGAATTCATAGTATCTTAATTTATATCTAAAGTATGATGCATGCACACACGCACCCCTCATCCCTCAAAAGGATGTGTCATGTACTTAAAAAAGCTTTAAGTTACATCTGAAAGTATAGAACGGTTTGTGATTGCAGCTCCTGCATTATTTTAGTAGTAAGGTAATACCTACATATTTATTCTGAACTACAGGCTCAGATACAAGTGGACAGCCCACTGTGGCATTTTATGGCTATGGTGTGAAAATAATACCCTTTTGCAACCACATGTTTAGTTAGAAAACCATGGTACTGAGCTTTTGAACTCTTAAAATTTACTGTGAAATCTTCCTTTATACACTTCATATAGAAATCAAAGGAAGGACGGAAATTATTTGGCAGCCAGAGTTCTTCCATAGAAAGATCATCTTCTTGGGAATTAAATCTAGCAGATTGTAACAGAGAGTAAACAAACTAGATGTAGTTAGCAATTCATTTTGACTTCAGCTGTTAATGAGATTTCATTGTTTATAACCACCTGTGTATGAGATGAGGGAAATAGTTGAGGCATCTAAATATCTGAAGATCCATTACAGTTTGGCAGCTCCTTACCAGCCTTCCTTTTTTAATTTCTTCAGGCCTATCAAGCTTTTTTGGGAAGCTGATGTTGAGTGGGGCATGGTCTGCCATGGTCTTTTAGAAAGAGAATTGGCTCTGATCTCCTTGACAGTAATGCATTAAAAAAAGGAGAAGAAACAAACTTAAACCTGAAACAAACAAAAAACCCCAAACACCCAAAACCAAAGGAGCTGGGTATTAAAAAACAGTGTTTCAACACTGTAGTACTTCTGGTATTTAGAGGGACGGGGGAGGGGAATGCAATACTGGTTTAACTTCTACCAGTAAGACCCAGTAAATTCGCCTTTCTAAAGAAGATTTGTAACACTTTGTTTCTCTGTCCAGACGAATGTCTTGCTACTTGCTGGCATTAACATTGAATTAAATACAGCCATGTTTTAAACAAAATAAGTTTTGTGTTGAAGACTCAAAAATCTTAGTGTCATAACTTAGATTAACAAAAAGTAAATTACTGGTTTAGATAGCAAACACATTAGTATAACTTTCAAGGCAACTACATGTCTTTTTACATGTCACAAATATTGCAAGTATCTGCATGGGGTTTTGTCTCATCTGCTAATAGATTTTATAAAAAAAAAATTGTTTACCTTAGAACTCCTTTAAACCTTTACTGGCATCCCCAGTTTCTCACCCATAATCGGAGGCACTTCATCTTCAACTGATGGAGCGGGAGTGTCTCTCTAGACTCCTTGAATCACAAAATAGTGCTTTCTCTCTATTTTTTTTTAAATATAATTTTCCACACTGATAGTACCACAACAATACCTTTAACAAAAGGAAACGAAAACCTACTTGTCTTCCTTCCCACTCTTCTCCTTGCTCATTTGCTCTTGCTTTTTATTAATGTGGAAGCTTACACAAATGTGTGATGAGGTAATTAAAAAGCAAACTTTGTTATCTTCAGTATTATTTTCATTAACAGTCTAACCTTTCACACTGTTTTAGCTCTTGAAACCAAATCTTTTGGTCAGATTTCAGTGCACGGTTTCCCAACTCAGACTGCATGCATGCACAAAGCTTTACCTAGTGAGATTGTATGCATACAGACACTTGCAACCAAATGGAAATAACTTGCTAAATTTACTTACATAATTGTTTTGCACAGGAAAATATGTGTGCAAATACCTTGATTAAATTCAAGTTTCTCATGCTAGGTTCTGAAAATCTGTTGCTAGAAAAAAGTAAATTTACATTTAAATGCACTCCTGCTAGAAGTTAAATCTCAATTTAGCCCTGTCAACAAAAATTAAGCTTATATATACAAAGGAGTAGTCTGATAGATTTACAATCAAGTATGATGCATATGACTTTGAATGTGATGTTAGTTAATGCTATCTGAATAGGCAGATAATTAGAAGTTATAGACTGAAGTGTTAGGAACCTAAATGATGTTATTTAAAAGTTACTAAATTGAGTTTCCTAAGTTTGAGTTGAAAAAGCTGCCTTTGATTTGTGAGTAGACAAATTTATATAGATAGAAAAAATGAGACCTACAGTATGTAAAACAAAGGATCAGAACCCAAGTACCTATAATAGTATCTCTAGAAAGCAAGGTAATAAATCAAAAACTTACTTAGAAATTGTTTAAAAAATATGATTCTGATTTTCTTTGGGCATCATCTGGCTTCATTGCATTTTTGCTGAGTCAGCATGCCTAAATCTGAGCAACATTGATAATGCAAGAAGCAGGTAGAATACTTCCTTGCTGATCCCCTGCCTGCTGCCCCCCACCCCCAGCCCAGCTTTGGGAATTCGCAGTCAGGTTGGGCAGACTGGGAAAAAAGAAGGGAGAAAGTAATTTGTTTTGCAAGTGTAGTTCAGAAAAACAAAGCTGTGATCGCATGCCATAAGGAGATAGCAAATCAAAATGGTATACGGCTAATTGCAAAGATGATAACTATACAGCAGTCTCTTAACTTTCTGTATGCTTTGATTATCATTGTAATAATAAATATAGTTGATTCATAATTAAGTTACAAGTATGTTGGGACCACTATTTAAAAAGTGTAGAGTTTAAGCTGAGTGCTTCCATTTTGGTTTTGGAATATGGCAGAAATTACATTATTGAAATATAGTCTAATAACTGACTACATATTGGCTTGTCTCTATAGACACTTACAACAAGTAGATACGTAGGGAATGTTTCCTTAAACATTTGAGAACTAGTCAAGTTGATCATACAGTCATCTGGGGGTTATCCATGGTAGCCAGTTTCTGGCAGCCAGCTGAGAAGGCTGGTATCTGTAGGTGAACCTCAGTGACTGGAGCAGAAATACATTCTTCTGCAGGATAAATCAGGTTACCTGTTTTATTTAGGCTTTTGGTATGAATACCTCTTTTCCAGTACCTCACCTACCACTTTTTCTGAAGTGATCTGTCAGGTCTTATCCCTTCAGTGACCAGAAACACCCAAAAAGAAATGCCACTGAGATCACTTATCATGATAAAAGGGTAACCATCTATGCTCAGGTGTATCTCTATAATATCTCTTCATGCTTTTAGTTTTCATTCCGTCACATACCTCTTTACTTTTGGGTTGGGTAGATGGACCACACTGACAAACCAAATATATTTTGTATCTATTTCTGCATAATTATCCATTTCCAAATAATAACCTTTGGTAGGGGGGGCTGAAGTCTTGTTGGTGCTGTTGGACCAGTCAGTAACTTTCTACACTTCATGAGGAGGCCCGGCAAGAGGGCCCCGCTGAGAGGAGCTGGCAGAGCCAGTACCTCAGGGTCCGTGTTACAGGTTTGTGTCAGAAGAGCTTTTGCAAGTTCCCAATAGAAAGTTACTGTTTATTTCAACATCTGGCAAAACATCTGCCACTTTTCAAAATGGCCTGCAGTTTCTGCGAAATGGATGCCATTTACTGGTCTGCTTCACAGTAATAGCTGCAAAAGCTATTGTCTGCTCTCATGTGGCACTTGGGTGACTTTGTTGTATTTCAAATACTTCTGATAGTTGTACTGCTGTCATGGCCTAAATACGTAATCAAGACAAGATTTGTTTAAGGAGGTCAAATCTATTGTTAAACCAATTGGCAGGGGTTGCCCAGAGCAGCTGTGGATCCCCCCTCCCTGGCAGTGTTCAAGGCAAGGCTGGACAGGGCTTTGAGGCACCTTCCACTAGTCCCAGTTGAGCTGCCCATGGCACTGGGATTGGAACTAGACAATTTTTAATGGCCCTTCCAACACAAACCATTCTATGATTCTTTGATATGTACAGAGATCACTGAATTGGTTTAGTTGGGTACCGAACTGCTAGCACATAGTAATAACTACTAGTCAGTAACACCTTGGGCTGAATTCAGGTGTGTTACAGTTCAGGGGAAAGGCTCCTTTTCTAAAAGGTCAGGCAGGCAAACCTTAATTTGTCTCAGTTCTTTGTGGCTTGGTTATCAGCCAAAATGGATTTCTTGTTGAAAACATGAAAGGGAAGAAATGCATTGTGATTCATTTTTGCACAGTGCTATTAAGAGTGTAAAGATTGGCCCACAGTTACACAAGGGAAAACCATTATTTTTTTTTCCCCCTCCAGTGTTTGATTTATTTTATGTACTACAGTTTTTCTTGCACTAGCATTAGGGCCATTTGTGGCAACTTTTATGTTCTGCTTTGTGAATCTACTTGGTGGTTCATTTTGAAATAAACCACTCTGCATATCTCTATGACAGGCAAGTAGTGGTAGCAGCTTGGATGTTGTTATCCCATTTGCCTCAGGCAGATCAAACCCGTTAAAATGGTAGCGACATTAATGTAAATTAGAAAATAACAATATTCTTTTACTTTAAAATAAACAAGTCAATAAAATGATTAAATACCTAAAAAAAATAAAAATGCTGAGGATGAGATAATACATTTGATGAATGAGAAAATTAGCAGTTGCAAATAGTATTTGAGAATTTCTAATGTATTTTATATGCAAATTAATAACACATTTACAGATTGAAAATGCAGCCATTACATGGACAGAGATTGTCAAGATACAATTAATACTGGATTCTGTTTTATCTTTATTGGACTTGGCAACAAACCAAATACAACAATGTTAGTGCAGTACTTTTGCCTAGGAACTCTGCTCCTGTATTTTGTAAACCGTTAATGTTCATTTTTTAAATAAATTGAAATTCACTCTTACTGCAGTCACAACCCATGTGGTATTGCTTATTTTCCCCACATGAAGGGGTAAGTGATACAGTGTACTCCGAGTAGCATAGTGTGAATGTTACAAAAAAATTGGTAAATATGTTTGAAGCAGCATTGTATTGGAATTGTGTGGCAAGGCTTTGGTAGTGGGTGGGCTACAGGGGCAGTTTCTGTGAGAAGCTGCCAGAAGCTTCCCTATGTCCAATGGAGCCAGTGCCAGCAGCTCCCAGACAGGTCCAATGCTGGCCAAGGCCAAGCCCAGCAGCTCGCCTCTGGGTTAGTGTGTTTAACAGTGGGAAACACTTGCTGTGCATCAGCCATTGCAGCTGGAGAGAGGAGCGGGAGTATGTGAGAGCCACAGCTCTACAGGCACCAGGGTCGGGGAAAGAGGAGGAGGGAGGTGCTTCAGCCCCCGGCCAGGGGCCAGGCGGGCCGTGCCCCCAGCCCGCGGAGCCCCCGGGGGAGCAGCTCCCCCCCGCAGCCCGGGCAGGACCCCCCCGGGGCAGGGGGTGCCCGCAGGGGGCTGTGACCCGCGGGCAGCGGCGCTGGGGCAGCTCCTGGCAGGGCCCGTGGCCCCGTGGGGAGAGGAGCCCGGGCTGGGGACCCCGCGGGGACCCCCCTGGGGCCGGCTGGGCCTGGGGGGCTGCGCCCTGGGAGGGCCCCGGGCTGGGGCAGTCTGTTCCTGAAGGACTGCACCCCTGGGGAGGGACCCATGCTGGATCAGTTGGTGAAGAACTGCACACCATGGGAGAGATTCCATGCTGGAGAAGGTCGTGGAGGACTGTCTCTTGTGGGAGCGACCCATGCTGGAGCAGGGGCAGAGTGTGAGGACCTCTCTGCCTGAAGGAGTGGCAGAGATGACGTGTGAGTGCCTGTCCACAGTCCCCATTCCCCATCCCGCTGTGCTGCTGGTGGGGAGGAGGTAGAGAAAATGGGGAGTGAAGACCAGGAAGAAGGGAGGGGTGGGGGGAAGGTGTTTTTAAGATTTGGTTTTATTTCTCATTACCCTCTGATTTGATTGTCAATAAATTAAATTAATTTCCCTGAGTCAATTCTGTGTTGCTCATGATGGTAATTGCTGAGGGGTCTCCCTGTCCTTATCTTGATCTATGCGCCCTTCGTTATGTTTCTGCTCCCTTGGCCAGCTGAGGAGGGCGGTGACAGAGCAGCTTTGGTGGGCACCTTGTGTCCAGTCAAGGTCAACCCACCACAATCATGAAGGATGCATTTTGAAACATCCTTTCTGGGCAGAGGATCCCTGTGGATGTTGACTATAGACTTATTAAGCCCAGTTTAAGCCCTCACTGGTACTTGTCAGTTTGTAGGCATGTTGGACGCCTATCCTGTTATGTTGGACCAGTTGTTGAGTAGATAAAGGTTCTTGTGTTGACGTCTGAATGTAATTGTAGATTGGGGTGCATGGTTACCTTGTGACTGTTTTACTATTTGAGCAACAGGAATTTTGAGTTCAACTAAACTCAAGAAAAAAATAAAATTATTATTTTATATAGCAGAGAGATGTCAATATAATGCATTTGTGGTTTGGCAACAGAAAGAAGTGATGTGAAAACATCTAAAACGCTTATAAAGTAATCTGTCATGCCTGCCATGACCGCTGCAGTTCTTGGGTATTTCATTAGAGTCAAACATCAGTATTTCTGATCTAAAGGGTAGCTTGAAGTAGTCATCTGCGTTTCTGTTACTTCTGTTTTGTGTTTGGTATTTTGTTCCTTGTGCTGCTGGTCTGTAATGCATCACTGCAGCCCATCAAAGAAAGGACCATTTTGCCAGTTGTGGAGGTGGTGGAAGCAAGTAGTTGGGGATGGTATTTGGGGAAGTTGTGTTTGTGTTGAGAATGGTGGAAAAGTAGAGTTACTAAGGAGGAGGCATGTGTTAAATGAGAGTAACGGGCTATTAATCGGGAAGTCGACATATGCAAAGTCTTCAGTGGGGAGGGGGCATGTCTGCAAGAAGGGGGACTTTGATTTACTTTACTTTTAAATAATGGAATTGGAGTCTGATTTTGGAAGCGATACCCTTTTTGCAACAAGAAAAAGAGGATCAGCATGTGAAACAAGAAACTTGAAAGTACTTGAAGAAATTTCTTAAAAATATTGTGAGATAGAGAAATTATACCCTATGTCCTTTGGTGTTGCATCCCTTGGGGCTGGTTGGTGGCACAGCTGCCAGTAGAGACACACTGGAGAGCTGGGCAGGGGATGCTTCCAGTCTACTTTAGAGCTTATTTTTATCCACTATCAGTTTTGGCTTGGCAGAGTAAGAATTAGGAAGACTGGCTGATGAAAGATGTTTTCATATGTACATTATAAATTACACATTAATACTAAAAAATACTGTAAAATAAATTTGTTTATATACTCAAAGTCATAACATATTCTTCTCCTTCTATGAATTTTCTTTGCATTATCAAATAGCTGCATATTTTCTAGCTCCTTTTGATGAATTTTGCCAAAACAAAATTAATATAAAGAAATCCTTTGAACTCAGAAAGATCTGACAGAAGCTTAGACTTTCAAATACTGAATTTTTAATCTATTAATTCTAACACAAAAAGGAATCAATGAAAACTTTCATTATAAACCCAGAAGGACCAAAACAAAATTCTTTCCTTTCTGGTATTACACCAGAAAACACTTTTTTTTTTTTTTTTTTTTCCCCTTGACAAATGTTTTCTAAGATAATGTTACTCGTAACACCCTGCTGCCAGTTCTGCCTCTTATACTTTTATAGGAGGAAGGAGAGATAAGGATGTTTTATAGCAAGCAAATTCAGCCTTAGCAATTAATTCTAAACTCTGAATCTGCCTCATGAAAAGTGTTTGTAAAGTTGTCATTGCAGCCTGGTGTTGGTGTAGTCCTTTCGGTTTTGTTCTCTCTGGGTTTTGGTGCACTCTTTTAATAGGGAATATGTTATAATGTGATGAAATTGCTATGTTTTCTTAAAATTTACCCAAGTTTGGATGTTGCAGTAATTTGGATTTGGAGCCCAAATGGCATATATGGCTGGATTTGCAGATGCTTTGCAACTTTAAAAAATGATGTTAGGCTTTACAGTACATGTGTAAAAAGGGGACTAAGTTAAAATCATGACTTTTTGGTTTTTAAGTTTGATTTGGTTTTAACATTTAATCTTGTGAGAAACCATTATGCTGAAGTTCTATTCCATACACTGGAACTGTGACCTCAAATGAGTAACTGAGTTGTCCTTCAGCTTCCTAGAACTTTATGAATGATAGCATCATAGGATAATTCTGGTGGAAGGAGGTTGTCTTATGAGGTTTCTAGTTCAGCCTCCTGGTCAGCCATGTGATCGTATCAGGCTGCTTACAGCTTGATTCAGTTGGGTCTTGAAACTATCCAAGGACAGAGACTACACAACCACTATGGGCAACTGCTTCAGCGCCTTACTGTCCTCATGGAGTGGGAAGGCTGTTACCAGGTCCCTCTCCAGGCACCTCTTTCACAGGCCAAACAAGCCCGGTTCCCTTAGCTTCTCATCTTTGGTCAAGTGCTTCAAATCCCTTACCATCTTGGCGGGCCTCAATTGAACTTGCTCCAGTTTCTTGATGTCTGTCTTGTATTTCTTTAGACCTAATTCTGCATGTCCCTTTTCAACAGCCATGGGAAGCACATACAAACTCCAGTTAGCATTTGTGCTGCCTTTGCTTGCTCATTTGTCACCTGCATTTTAGGCATACTTGAATTTTTACAGACTTCCCTTAATCTTAAGAAAAGTTTTTTAATACTTTAAATTGCAGCTATGGCTGCATTTTAATAATAAACATTGAACTAATAACATAAAAGTGAAATTCTACTTTAGTGTTCATTAGGGTGGGAAAATAAGCATTAAAATAAATGCATTTTTCATTATTTTTCTTTATTCACAGCTGGAAAATAACAGCACTTTCAGGTTATGGTTTTTTTGTGTGGTTTTTTTGTTTGTTTGTTTGTTTTTTTAATAAACCCCACATTATTTCCAAAAGCAAACCAACTGCCTGTTTTTTGTTTTACTTGTTCATCTTCTGTTTTCAGATCTTCAGCCTTGCTGGTAGGAATTTCACACTGTGTTGTACTGCACAACAGCATAGCCCTGATGTGTTGCTTTCAGTTGAGGAGACTATTTTTTGGTAAAAGGATGAGGTCTGTTAAGAGATTTTTTTTTTTACAAAATGTCTTCCACCAAAGCTGGGGCTGTGATGACTGTCACAATTCATGAATCTTGGAGACTTGCTAACACTTTTTCCCTCACTTGCTCTGTCAGCAAGTTAAACTTGGACACACATTTGTCTTGGGTGCAGCCCTGTTGTATTCGGGTGTGCAGAAAATACTGTAACTTAACCTGAGGCTCAGTGAGTTTTAGACAGTGATGAATTTCAGCACTCAGCTCCTTTGGGAGCTGTGGTTTTGTCCCTCCTCATGCCAGGGGTGGTTAATTCTCAAAAACAGGTGTAGATTCTAAACAGCTTGAGCTATGGCAGAGGTTACTCAAGGAATGAAACAACCTGAAAAGGTAGAATGGAACAAAGATTCATGTGTGTGTTTCCAAGGCAGGTTCTTGGCACCAGAACAGATGTACCTCCTACCAAAGGGAAAGGTGGAGGACTCTTCCCTTGTGCTCAAGTCCTCGGCTATCCTTTTAAGTTGTTGGGAGCAGAGGTATTAAGAGTAGAAGTAGTAAGCAAGTGGCTAGTGATGGATCACAAGATTAACCAGTATCTTAAAAAGAGTTTGTTTTTCACTCCACAAGAAATTGATGCAGACAGTTCATTGGAGTAGTGATTGTGCTGGGGCATGTAGGTGGTTGGAGGGGAAGATGCCATATGAAAAAAAAAAAAAAAAGCATTTTAATTTTGGCAGATACTGCAAAAGATGCAGGGAAAAAGAGTTTGAGTAAAACCTGCATATAAAAGCATGTGTTTACAGTGTGGAAATATGAATACTTTACAGCTCTGACTTTAAATGTTATTTCATGGGTTAGGTGAACACCAACGAAAAGGGAAGAGGAATGAAAACCAATGTTGTATTACACTCCTGAGTGTGAATCCTTATGAATGGCAGTATGTGTAGGCGCTTGCTTGCCGTTTACATATAGCTAGAGACCTGGCTCCAGTAAAAGGAACAGGTACAGGTACTGCAGTGACAGAGGCAGTCACATGGTTTTATGTGTTGGAGTTATGTCTTATTTATATAAGAACAAGGTATGAAAAAGCAACGTACATGATTAACTGCAGCCAGACCAACAGCAACTTGCAAGCTAATAATTTAGACTAGTTTTATAATTACTTACTAGGCACACAGTACTGTTATTTACAAAATAAGGGTTTTTACAGTACACCTGGTAAATGTCACATTACTTGGTGCTTTTGATGTCTTTAGCTATTTGATATGAATATGGGACATATGAAACTGTGGTTTGTTCCCTATACAAATTGAAGAGTCAGTTAATGCTTATCTTAGAAAGTGACTAAATACTTAAAGCAAGTTATTTTATATAGCTTTCTAAGTTACATCAACAGCTCAGTCATTCTGTGTATAAAAATCAGCTGTTTTCTTAATTACACACATGCTGAACAGGATAGTGGACTGAGTGGACTGTTAAGGAGTTAGAGATTATGTTAACTCCTGAAAAGGTCAGTGCAAAGGCCATGTGTGACTTAAACTTTATTTTGAGGGCTTTAGCAGCACTCTGCCAATGTCCTCAAGGGGTATTCGGCTGCAGTGTATTTAAAGGAGTAAAAGAATGCAAGGTTTTCTTGAAGTATTTAATACCTCCAAATTAGTCTTTTTGAGGCTCATTTCTAATATTTAGGCACACGTAAGAATCATGGGCTGTTAAATTTAATTGCATGTTTTTTGTTGGCTTTTCTGGCAAATTTATCCTTTCTAAATTCTATCAAATAAATTTCTGTGTTCTCACAGAAATGCATAGTGCTTTCCCAAAGTTTTAGCTCAGTTTTGACCTCTTACAGCCTAGATTTAGTAAAGGGTCTTGAAAATAAATAAACCCTGTACAGGTAATATTCACGTGAGTGTCTTAAGCTATTCCTTGAGAGTATATTAAGATCTTTGCAACTATCTTTTGCAATTCCTGCCCATCCTCCCCTCATACCGTCCCCCTCCATCCCTCCCACCCCCCAAAAAAAAAAATATAAAAAAATCAGGCATGATTTATTTTCCTCTATATTAGAGCCTTATACAAAAATATGAAGCAGGAAAGGGAACCAGATCACAGATAGCGGAGTGGACACATCTGAGAATTTGCAGGGGCATAACACTTTAGAACTTGTAGTCCTCTGAAAGTATGCACCTATTTTTGCTTAAGTTTTTCCTTTTAGCACTATAGTTACTAACACAAAAGTGAAAAAAACCCCAAACATGTCAATATACTGTTTGATTTTTACTAAGCAAATGTATTCTGCATTTTTGTCTAGTTGAGCATGTGTCAGAACAATACAGATACTAGTTGCATATGGTGTAATTAAAGTATCACAGAATTTCTCAAACTAGGTGAAGCCTGATTGTGCACAGGGAAGATATATCTTACTTATTTTTATTTTGAAAAGAAAAGTTAATTGCAGTTTTAGATTGAATAACCCAAACTCTTGTCTCTGTGAAAGTACAAGATAATGTATTGTATCAAGGCTTATGAACAACACTGCACGTCTGCTCAGTTTTTACTTTCTTAGAGCTAGTGGCTCTTCATATATGTAATATTTGCTAGTAAGAAAACAAAGAAAAAATAAAGGATATTAGTTGAAGCATTATTATGGAAAGTCCCATAAAATCTGCGCTAGCCATTTTCCTTGCCCATGTAGGAGGATTATGCATTCTATTAAGCTCAATTTTGATTTTTCTTCAGATAAGGCTCTAGAATTAACTTTTTAATTTTCATTTCCCTGTTTTTCAAATGCTCTGCATGTTATAGTGACTAATTATTTTGTTATAACCCCATAATTTTTATTGAAGCTTCAAAGTGCTTCATAATTTGGAAGACACTGCAAAGACCAGTTCCCCCAGAGGCAATGTTAATACTAAATATGCTGTGTGAGCAGCATTAGAATCACGTCAGGAACTTTAAAAGTTGTAAAATCTCTCCTAGGGACTGGTCCAAAGCTGGTCAGAATCAATGGCTGTCTTTGATGGGATTCAATGGGTATTGACCCAATCCCTGGATAACTTACTGCTGTTTTATGACAGCCATATATCTTTACAAATGTACACAGTTAAACGTTGAATTGGAAATATTCATGTTAATCTTACTTGTGAATGTCAGTGGATGAAATAATTTATTTTTTACTCTGTTTCATATAAAATTGTAGAGTAAAAAAAAATATGTAAAAGCAACATTTTGATCTCATAAGATAAACCCATTTTCTGTATCTTCATTAAATATTATTAAAAATCTGGAAGAATATTGGGGAAAGAAAGGTATTTGAGAGAACTACGGCTGCAATGGTTTCAATGGATAATTGTTTTTCTTCATATAATGGATATGTGCAGAAACATTGTTTGCCTCAGCATGCTACAACATTTGGTTTTCTGATCAATAATTTACAATATCAATCTCTTATTTCTAAACTAGATGTTTAGGGTGTCCATGATTAAAACGAGAGGTGGAGCAACATGGAGTATCCTGATGAAATACCATCGTATCAACATTCTCTTAGTATGTGATAAGTAATAATTTAGAACCTTAATAGATTTATCAGTCTGGTATCTATCACCTCCTGCAGTTAAAATTGAAGTGGAAAATTGTACTTATGACATAGAGAAGATACTAGTGAAAATGCTGAAGAGGGTAACATTAAGGTTTTCTTGATCCTGTTGTCACAGTGAAAACTTCAGTGGCTTTCAGCATTATCCAGTGTCATATACAGGTGCCATCCATCATCACTGCCTATGGCATTGTTTGAAATTAAGTGTCAGAGGCAGCTGAATCAGAATGGCTGGATTTGTATAGCTTCATCTGCCTTCACAAAGAGTGTTAATTTCCAGACTGAAACTCAGATTCTGAAATACGGGCCTGAAATCGAACCTGATGGCCCATTTCTGATGGTGAAAGAGTTTTCTCTTCATAAGCTTTCAGTGGTTAACAAGAGTGGCAGCTGGCATCTTAACATAGAGGTTTTTCTGCATTTCCTGCACTTTCCCCTGTGAGTCTGAAGGGGAACAGCAAGTGACGTCACAGACAGTTAGGTAACTGCCGTTACCTAAGTTAACGGGATTTAATCAGTATACACAAAAGGATAAATTATTTCTCTTAGTAGTCAGCAATATTTTAAAAGTTCGAGGACTAAACACGCTAGCGCACATTAAGGATTGTTTCAGTCACTCCATAAACACATTGCCTTTTTTCTAGAAGTAAAATGTGAAGTGAAAACACTTTAAGATCTTTTGTGCCCTTAGTCCTGCTGAACTAAACTTCCATTTCTGCCATATGTCATCCTGTGCCATGGATTTAATAGATTGTCATTTATTAATTGTCTCCAAATGCAAACTGAAGATGTCAGACACTAGAGCCCTTGTCATCTACTCTCTAGAGCTTCAGATTCTCTGCCCAGGGTGTTGGATCAGCAGTTCTGTGGCTGTGTTGAAAACCTAGGTGAGTACACAACCAATATCTCAGGTGTTGTAGGCAGAAATGTGGAGTGTCTTCTTCTGCTGGTGGATTACTATTGCCCACCGCCCCCCCCCCCCCCCCCCCCCCCCCCCCCCGTTTGTACATGCCTTGTGATTCTTGTTGTGAAAGGTACTTTATAAATGTATGTTGAATAGTTAAATACTGAGCCAATTTGTAAAACATCTAGATAATATTTTAAACCTGAATTAGGTTATTACCTTGTTTGCATTTGACTAATGTGCCAGTTCATTAGGAAGCTGGCATACAGAAAGCAAGCGTATTATGGTAAAGAATGGATGAAATTTTACACACATCTTTTAGAAAGATTTCATGTGCAAGAAGAAGAAAGAATATAGTAAAAATCAAAGCACGCAGTTATTGTAAAATGGTTCTCTTCCTGTAGTTCAATTTCTGAAGTAAAGAATTTGTAGGTAACAAAAAATTAAATTGTTCTTATTCACTGTCTCCAAAGCCTTTTTTCCTCTCTTCCTCCCTACCATCACACCTCTTAAAAAGAAACAAAACTTACTTTTCATTGCTATGGCCAACATACTTAGTAGCATGACTTTACTAATCTCAAATGTCAAGTTCATCTATGAATTAACAAATTTAACATGTGACATGATGACTGTGGATTTTAAAAGAATAAAGGACATGTGTGATCTCCCTGGACAAACCATTGGAGGGGCGCTTTTGAATTAGTAAAGAAAATCTGGAAATTTTTCTTCAATTTTTTTTTTTTTAAAGGCAGCTCTTTGTGGATGATATTCACACAAAACCAGAGAGGCATAGTAGGCATAAAAGTGAAATGAAGTAAAAGAGTGGCTGACTAACAAGGAGACAATAGATATTCCTAAAATGTGTCCTTAAGTCATTATATTTTGTAGTCTTTCATTCTCCAGCTTGCTTTGGGCTGCAAAGGAGATCTCTTACTGCTCCCAGGCTGTTTTACTGTAGCCCTGTTTGACTTAAGAGAATGTAATATAATTCTTCTCCAAACAACATCAATAAATGGTTGATGGTGCCTATAGATGCTGCACACAGAGGGAGGTTTGTATCAGAGCTGAACAAGTGAATGGGGAAGAGCTGTTGCTTTATCTGCCTCCTTTTCCTTTTGGCTGTGGAAAGGAGAGGGGAGGGACTGAGGTGTGTTATAGTTGATTTGGTGCTATAGCAGACAATGTCATGTGTCACCTTTTTGTGACTTTCAGAATTTAGTATCTCCTACTGCAACAGAAAGCAATGGAAGAATCGCAGGTTAAAAATGTTAGGAGCGTAGCATGATGTGGTGGTGTTCCCTGGTAGCAATGACCATCTGTCAAGTTCTTCCTTAATCCCTTAGTATTCCTGTTATGCCTTCAATATTGGAAGGTCTAATCGTTGTACTAGAGAATTCAGATTAATGTTTGCTTATGGCCTTTTGATGAACGTATTTTGATTTTTACAATGCAGATCTGCATTGCCTTACATTGATATACTTAACTAATGTTAAGTGATGGTGCTCCACTGATATTGAAGACGTGGGTTAAGGCTCAGGTCTGATCAGTTCAGAAGTGCATAAAAAAACCATGTAAATTCCAGTCAAGTTTGTACTTGCAGAGGGTGGTATTAACGGTATAACCTAATGAGTTTAATACTGCACTGCTAGTACTTAATCATGTCATGTTCTGCTGTTCATCGTTAGTTAATATATGTCAGAGACTAATGAAAGTGTCAAGGTTAAAAATATATCGGTAGTACATTGTTCAAATTGATTTTTGGTCCTGGAAATAAGTTCATTTTCCTTTCTGTAATTATTTCTTCTCTCTCCTGTTTCTGCCTCCCCCATCCCCCTTTTTATGGTTTGGGTTTTTTTTGTGGTTTTTGTTTGTTTGTTTTGTTTGAGTTTTGTTTGCTTGTTTGGTGTGATTTTTTTTAAGTTTGGGGAAAAGTGTTGGTGTAGCTTTTTTTTTTTTTTTTTTTTCCCTTACACTTTTTATGGTTCTCTTGTTTTATTTGGTGAGAGAAACCAATGTTTTCTGCAAAGAATCTCATGTTTTTACTGGGCTACACCACTGTGAACTGATTTGGTCTAAAGGGAGAGGCTGTAACTGTCCTGGTTTCGGCTGGGATGCAGTTAATTTTCTTCTAAGTACCTAGTACAGTACTGTGCTTTGGCTCTGATGTGAGAACAATGTTGATAAGGCACTGATGTCTTTAGTTGTTGCTGGGGGATGTTTATATCAAGTGAAGGACTTTTTGGCTTCTCGGCCCTTGCCAGCAAGAAGGCTGGAGGGGCACAACAAATTGGGAGCAGACACAGTCGGGACAGCTGCCCTGAACCAGCCTAGGAGGTATGCCATACCATGGGGCATCATACTTGGTATATAAACTCAGGGGGTTGGCTGGGGCTGGGGGAATCATTGCTCAAGGACTGGCTGGGCATCGGTCAGTGGGTGGTGAGCAGTTGTACTGAGCATCACTTGTTTTCTTTTCTCCCTTTCCCTCTGGTTTTTATCCTTTCCCCTATCTTTCCATTATAACTGTTATTATTACTGTTCATTCCTTGTTATTCCATTTAAATTATTAAATTGTTCTTATCTCAACCCTTGAGTTTTACGTTCCTTTCTGATTCTCCTCCCCACCCCTCTGGGTGGTGGGGAGTGAACGAGTGGCTGCGTGGGGCTGGGTTGCTGGCTGGGGTTAAACCACGACATCCACATCATTCATTAGGAAACCCTTGATACTTGTAGCCATACTTGTAGAAATACTATTAGAAATACTTCTAGAGAAGGGGTTGTTTCGGAGTTCAGCAAGTAAATGAGGAAGAGCTGCTGCTGCCCCTACCTCGTCTTTCTTGCTGTGTCAGACAGGAAGAGAGAAAGGATGTACAAGACAAAAGGGTAGCTTTGTAAAGTGTAAGTTTTAAGGCATTATGTAATAGTGATCTGTACCAAATGTATGAGCTCTTTGTGGGGTCAGTAGGTGGGCCCAAAAAATGCATTTCATTAGCTCACAGTTAAATGTGAATGTCTGTATATGTATGCATAGTTAATAATCACCGATACCCATTATTTCACAGGAGTATTCCAGAACTGGCCTGTCCTCTGGTCTAACATTTCTTGTTCAGTAGCCAGATTATTTGTGTTTGGGAAGTGATGTATTGGCTGCTCTGAAATCACCTGGATGATCCTGCCCACTTGATGGCCTCACACCTTAAACAATCTTGAATTCTACTGTTCTTTAAAGACAGCTCTGGGAGTAGGGAAGCCACTTTAGAGGACTGCAGTACAAAGTGCACAACCCCGTATTTGAAGTGAAAATAAAGCCTCAACTATTGTTCCTGTTTACAGACGTTTTAGCAATTATGCAACTAAGCAAATAAACTAACTTGCTGTTTGCAAAACATCACTGGGCAAATAAATGGTAAGAGGTGACTGAGCTCCTGAACCAAAGCAAACATCAACCACACATAACGAAAGTAAGGACCTGTTCTGAAAGCAGAGATATTTTGGACTCCTCCAGGCTTTAAATAGAGTTGACAGTGTGCAGAACCCCACCAGACCTAGGTAACCCAAGGGCTGATTGCTATGAGAAAATTAGGTTGAAAAGAGGTTAAAAAAATTATGTTAGTTCTACTTAAATTTCATTCTAAAAAAGTAATGGAAGGTTGTTTCTGGTGGTTTTGGGTTTCTTTTTGGTTCTGAGCTGCCCGTCTTGAATTGCTGTTATTAAAGTAAGTTGCTCTTTTTGCATGCTTAGTCTTAAGTATTTCTGGTGTGCTTGAGTAAAGTAAGTAAGATACTTTGTTTCTCTTCTGTGCTCATAGTGGTTTGCTGTGTATTCTGTGCATTGAGTTTTTTAATGCCCAGTTAATGCAAGTGTAGCAGGAAGAACATTATGAAATATGGAAGGCTTTATCAAGTCTGTAAATTATCTGATGTAGTGTTGGATCCTCCATGACTTCATTTTTTCACCCTCACATTAAATGAAGGAAAAACAATTACTGTCAGTGTATGAGTACTCCCTATCCTGTGTCACATCAAAGAGCTCTCCTGATTAAATAAAATTATCTCCTCCTCACAGTTCTGTAGTTCCAATGCCACAATTTCTGCCTGACAGCGCTACCTGTTCATTAATCATCTTTCAATCTTTTTTTCCCCCTCCATTATTTTTCTTGCAGATGACTTAAATTTATGGCTGGCGAATGTTTCATTGCTAAGCTGGGGAATTCAGTACTTGGATTCTGGTATGCAATGTTAAACCCCCCATCATTTCCCCAGTAGGCAGCTTGAGCTATGCAAGAGACTTTACAGATTCCAAGGCTGACTGAAGTCAGGTCTTTAATGTAGGAACAAGTGTAGCAAAACCATAGGTAGGTTTCTCATAGCAAAATAATCTGAAATACTGTAGATGGACACCTTTGATACCTAAGAAAGTTGAAATGCTGTTACACGAAATCTTCTGTTACTGGTGTCTGATATGATCCTTCTAGCTTCAAGACGTGCCATACTACAGACCATCTTCCAACTCGTAAATGTGAGATCTGTGTAAGGATTATCATAACCACTTCAGGGATTGCCCTATTGAAGGGAGTCTTGTGTCAGATGATCAGTTCATCTGTTACTAGTGACTGGGGTTGCAGGACTCCTTTCTCACAGTTCTGATAGCCTTTGGGAAAGGCTGAAGAGTTTATTTACATGCTTGATGCTTCTAATATTTTCTAATTATCCTCATTTTTTGAAGGTTGTTAAAATTGTTTTCAAGTTTGCTAAATACATAACTACTTGTGAGCTATAGAACTTAGTCACAAAACTCGGGCAACAGAAGAATAGGATATATTTAATATGTGATTTCACTTCTTAATGGGTAGAGGCATCCATAGTACATTATTTTACATTTGCTTAATTTTCTGTGGATTTTTGCGTATCTGAGATAAAACAGGACAGATGTGCAGTACGACAAAGATTTGATCTTCTACTCGTCTGTCCTCATCCTCTTTCAATCTGACAACACATGTATGTTCAGTTTTCACCATACCGTTCAGTTTCACAGCTTCAGTTTCTTACTAAAGACAAATCATTTTAAAATAGCTGGCTAGAAGGCTACCCATTTAAGTGTACTAGCTGATGAAGTCTCTAGCCCAGAATATCAAGGTACCTTACTTTCTAGTGCTTTGTTGTTTTGTTTTTGGTGGTTTTTTATATACTCTTGATACCATTATTAGATTTCTTCTTGGAAAAATGACTGTGAGCATTTGTCACCATTTGGTAGACTACTCAGTATCTAAACACTGCCTCGCTTGCATTCCAGAAGATACAGGAAATCCAGTTGTTTGTGTTATAGTATGCAGTAAGAACAGCATGATACTTTATCCATGAAAGAAAGAAAAGAGTCAGTGTTTGAGTAGGTCAGCATCATGTGTGAAATAATGGCAACAGTCTTACCAGCATGTTCAAGCTAGGTTCTGCCATCCAACATGTTCAAAGAGGGATATATCCTCACTCCCTGTAG
This sequence comes from Falco naumanni, assembly GCF_017639655.2. Lineage (NCBI taxonomy): Eukaryota > Metazoa > Chordata > Aves > Falconiformes > Falconidae > Falco > Falco naumanni. The sequence continues at coordinate 116,643,932 of NC_054055.1, forward strand.
ATTGCATGGACTTGATATGCCTGCATTTGTCTGCGCTCCCTAAGTCTGGAGGTAGTTGTTGGTAAGGGATTTTGTGTGTGTTTGTTTTTTTTTTTTCTCCCACTGATGCCCAAATCTTTTGTCTTCCTAAGCACCAGTTAAGTCTTAAATATTTTATTATGCTTTTGCATAAGTAATTGCTGACAGTGGCATAGTAAGGTTCCTCTTAGAGGACTACCTGACGTAATGGAAATCAGAAAGCATGTTTTCACTCGCTGGAACATACATGTGCCTGTAGCTTCAGCTGTTTTTAAGTAACATAGGAGCTATGCTGGGAAATCAGTGGGGAAAAAAAATCAGTCAGTGTTGTCTGAACATCATCTGAAGACACCTACGGTGTATACATACATATTTTTAATATTGAAACAAAAACATTCCAATGGTGACTTTTGCTACTTTGTATTTTAATATTAAAGTGTGTATATATATGTTTTCTTGCACATTCATTTTCATGAAGTGAAAATGGACCATGTACAGGAGTAAACTTAAGACCAATGGTGGAGTTTTGAACAAACAGACCTTTTAGAAATCTAAACACAATGATGTTGGTATTAAGCAGATAAGTAACATGAAACTTAGAAAACTTTAGGAACAGGAAAATTGTTTGAATTTTGCAAATGCAGAATGTTTTTCTTAGTATCCACTTAATATATCTAGGATTCAGACATTTCACGTAAATGTAAGCCAGTGGTATTACATTTCTGCGTATTGAAATAATAGAACCACACTTGTAGGATATTTTTACATTTTCTGTCATTTTTAAACGATTTATCCATAAAAATTGCATACCTACTGCATAAATGCTAATTACTTTCTCATTTTGCTGACTAGAGGAATTACTTTAGTCAATCGAAAAGTTAAACTTCAGGAGCACAAGGAAAATGTTTTGTATGTTCCTCTTGCTCCGTTGCACTGTGTACTGAAAATTTTATTTTCCTGGCAGTATTGTCATATTTTATCTGCCTTCAAATTTTGTTATGTTCCAGCTTCTGTTCTGGAGTAGAGTAAAAAGATATATTTCTTTACCCTAGGGATAATTGATTATTTAGTGGGGCGGAGGGGGAAGTGACTTCTGGGTTGTGGTTACATGGTCGTTGCAATGTGTGCATCACCCTACCACATGGTGGTACAGCTTAGATCCCTCTTAGGCATGCACGTACCGTCCTTTCTGTCAAATGATAAGGAACTTTCCCTGGGGTTTTTGCTCTTTGTTCTTTTTGCCAGATGTTGACTGACTGTGGTGAGCAGATGGTAGCATAAAGGTTACTAGTACCTACATATATTGTAGGCTATTTTAGCGAGTGTGAAACAAAGTGGTGGTTTTGAGTGTGTGAAACAACAGTTGAGCTTACAGCAGACGCGTGGCTTGTGCTGTGTAACCAGAGATCTTTTGGTACTTGGAACTCTAAAGCTGGATTTAATTTGTTGTCAAACAACAGTCTGTGACAGACAAACAGTACTGCTGAACAAAAATTAATCATCTGTAAATATTTCAAATACTGGGAAGGATAACTAGGTGCATATGTTTCTTATTTCAATCTCGAATGATTTCCCCCCTGTACAATTAGCTGAATCAAAAAAAGAGTAAGTTTATAATGGAAGTGCTAGCTCACCGTAACGTAAAGCTACAGTCACAGTCTCTATAAACAGCAAGTGAAGTGTGAAGGATTAGTCTGAACCCCAATAGACACTTCTTATGAAGAGGTAATGGAAATGAAGAGTTGGATGGAAAGGTTGAGAAAGATTTATCTAAAGTACTGCGGTTGCTCTGCTATGGTTTTAGAACAATTTAGCAGATGTTTGTCATCTGGATTTTTCTATCCAGTCTCTCAGAATGTGCTAATTTCATACATATTCTCCTCTTGCTTTCTCCCTCCTGTTCTGCAAGCAGAGCAGCACGTGGAAAAGGGCTGCCATGTGAGCATCCTTATCCATGTGAAATTCAGCACTTGAAAAGAAGCAACAAGTGTCCTAGCTGGCAGAGCCAGGCGGCTCTGGGCTGCTCCTGTCTGGCTAAGGAGGTGAGAGGGATCGGTCCAAAACCTGTACTGTTTGATCAATTAGATGTAATGTTGGTATATACATGGATGTAGGCATTGTGCTGAAACAGATGCATGCAGGAAAGGGAAAGTTCTTTGAGACAGCATGCTTTTATTTTAGAAAGATATATATCACCTTTCATCTTTTTCTGCAAAGCTCTGTATAAATTGCAGGTGTGGTGTGAGAAAGTGTGTGTATATTTGTAAAATCTGATTGGAATATGCAACAGAGTCAGTAAATGGTGCTTTTTTTTTTTTTTTTTTTCTGAATAATGAATTCCATAGAACAAAAGTTTTGGATTTTTTTTCTTTTCATAGAAAGAATATCTATATTTGGAAGCTGTGCATTAAAATATTCTTTCTACGTTAAGTGCTATAAATGTGTGAATTTTCTGTCTTCTCTAGTGCAAGAAAGCCAGAGGTACTTTATCTGACTCCTGAAATCACAATCAGCAACATTACTTTGAATGGTTGGAGTGATAGACTGCTGATTTTAACATTTTCTCTAAGTTTTGATTTTTGTGCTTTTTTCTGACATCTCTAGTACTAGTGTCATCAGAAAATATCTTTCCTTTTCTGCATCAAAGGGAAAGATAACCCATAACAGTACTGTTCTTAAAAATACCATGTTTTCTACATGTATAAAGGGTTTCCAAATGAGTTAGTTCAGATTTAAAAAAAAATTAAAAAAATTAAGATATAGTTGCCTGTCATGAAGGTTTTGCAAGATTCATTGGGCTTGAAATGGCTCTTGTGTTTCACCATTTTCTGCTTGGCCAGTCATTGTTTGTACCTGAAAAGGAGTTTTTTTCCCTTCCTCCTCTAAGGAGTAAGTTATTAGAAACTCGTCATTGCGTGGTTTTGAGGCGTTCAGCTTGGAGGCCTAGAAGTTGCTCTGAGAGCAGAGGAGCACCGTCCTCTTCTGTGATGTCAAAACTGCAGCTTTTAGCCTGGCTTTGCTGCAGTTGCAGTCAGTTACCTAACCAGCCACCACTTCAGTACGTATTTGGCACACGGGATCAGACGAGCTGTCTTGTCTCGTTGCGTGCAAGCCCGTGTCAGGACTGCACGCATAGAGGAGCCAACAGTGTGAAGTGAAACACTGAGGCACTTCATCCCAATTCAGTGACATCCTCTAAGACCTAAATCTGCTGCTACAGAGCCAGATGTCGGTTCTGACGGTAGACAGAGATTATGTGTATGTCTTGACATGACAATAAGGGGAAGAACAGGAGGAGGAGTCTGCTGGATTTATTCAGCCTGACAATGTATTTGTTGACATAAAAGGTGTCTGTAATTGATGATCAGATGAACTTTGTGTCCTAGAGCCTCTGTGTGACATGCACCTACTCATGTGTAAGATGTTAATTGCTAATCATCCTGGATTATTCATTTCCTGAACAATGTGTGTGAAATATACATCTTGGCAAAAAGTGTAAGTGAACGTGCTGTGTGTTGAGTAATTAAACGTGTCAAGAGCAGTACATTAGTCTGTGGTTTCTCTTTTGCGGTAATGGTAGGGATACATTTGAAATGTCTGTCCTATGCAGGGAATGAAAAAGGGTCTGTAGGGGGGAAAAATGTAACCATGTGATTAGGTAGTATGTGTGTTTTTGTGTATCCATATACTCATATGTCAGAGAGCTAAATTAAAGGCACTGAAACAACAGATGCAAATGAAGTTTCTTAATTCATGAGCATTTGACTTTGCAACATTGGCTTGGCTTTTATATTATGCAATACTCTGTACACTGTCATTAACACAGCAGATTTTAATGCTGGCTCTCTACTTCTGAAATACCATTGGAGTTCTCTTTATAATGCAATTGCGTCGCTTACCTCAGAAATATTAAATAGGCATTTTACAATTTTTGCAAATTTTTGATGCTCAGAAATAGCACTTTGATGTTTAGCATCGTCATAATTGTGTTCTGTTTGGTTCTGGCTAAAATCTTGTGCTCTCGTAACTGGAAACTTACTGTCTAAGGGGTCTTCAATCCCCAGATGGCTGCTGTCTGGGAAGATTTAAGAAGGGGGATGGGTAGTGGCCCCCATCTGTGACTTAACAAGGTGGTTAGAAGTAGCTCTTGTCCATCTCCACCGCAGCCTTCTTTCTCCCTTGCTTATCGCTACTATATCTCCTTAATCATCCCAGAAAACAAAAGAATGCGTAGGAAAGTTGTTAAGAAGCAGTGAAAAATGAGCTTGGAGAAACTAGGAATTCGGAGAGGAGTAAATAGACTAATAAAGAGGAAAATCAAGGAGAAAACATTATAAGTATTAAGGGATGAGAGAGCGCAGTGTTCTGCAGCTAAAGGTGGGTTTTGGCTGGGATCTTAAGGACTCTGTGTGCATGTGACTGGGTTCCTTTTCCCCAGTGGCGACTAAAAGATGGTCCTAAAACTTAAAAGGGAAGGATCTAAACTTTCTGGCCTCAGGAGCAGGACCTCTTCAGTTTTTGGGAGGGGAAGTAACTATTTCTGTCTGTATGCTTTAACTCTATGAAAATGTCACCTCTGAGTGATACTTTCTGCAAGGAGCATCTCTCCTCCCCAGACTTGAGTGTAAGTTAGTTTGTTAGTTGCCTTTTCCCTACTGGGAAAGAGCATAAAAAAAAACATGAGAAGAAAAACAGTAATTCTGCTTGAATTAAAAATCATTACACAAGTTCTGAAGCTGTTATTACAAGATTTACTTCTAGATCTGTTTAATCTAAATCTGTGAAAGGGTAATTGGGACCATGATCCAGGTGTAAAAGCGTGAGAAAGCAGAAGTGGTATTGTGGGTCAGTGGGAAATAATTTGTTTGGGTTTTTTTAAGTGGGTATTTTGGAAGATATTCTACTATATTTAGCTGTAAAATAATTACAATAGCTGGAAATATTTTAAAAATTCGTACCTATGATTAATTGCAAAACATCTGCAGTTCTGTTGTGGATCAAATAAATCTGCCAAGAATTAATTACATAGACTTGAGTTGGTAAGTTAGATGATAACCACAGTATACTAATATCACAGAAACAGAGTCATTAAGGTTGGAAGGGACCTCTTGAAATCATCTAGGCTAAGACTCCTATTCAAGCAGGATCTGTTGGAGCAGGTTGCTCAGCACCATGAATATCTCCTGGATGGAGACTCCATGATTCTGGGCAAACTGTTCTAGTATTTGGCTGACTTCACAGTTTTCACTGTGTTCTTGTGTTCAGATGAAACTTCATGTGCTTGAATTTGTGCCCACTGTCTCCTGGCCACTGGGCACCAGTCTTGCCTCCCTCTTTGTTCCCTCCCCTCACTTACCGCATTCTCCCTAAGCTTTCTTTTCTTCAGGCTGAACAGTCCCAGCTCTCTCGGCCTTCCTTCATGTCACAGATGCTTCAGTCCGTTTATCTTTGTGACCCTGCACTGGACTGACTCCAGTAAGTCCATATCTTTCTTTGACTAGGGACCTCAGAGCTGGACTCAGTACTCTAGATGCAGCTGCACCAGTGTGGAGCAGAAGGGAAAGATCCTTTCCTTTGACATGCTGGCAACGTTCTTTCTAACAGAGGTTCTGATGCCATTGGCCTTTCTTGCATTTATTATTTCTCAGGTTAACTGATATTTTTGCTCTTTGTTTTAACTATTGTCTTGTTTGCTGCCCCACTCAAAGTTGGTTTTGCAGTACTACATAATTCTTCCTTAAGTCTGAGCAGAAAGTTAAATAAAACTTGTGGTGGAGCAGGATGAGAGCTCTTCCGTATTCCAAAACCTATCTGCCCAGTAAGAAAAGGTAGATGTTTGAAGGAATCACATGGTCTCAAGATTAATTTCAGAAGAACCTTCTTTCAGACTCTCACGCTTACATCACAGCCCTTATCTTAAGGTGAATACTTTCCCTGCTTTCTCTATATTTCTGTTAAAGATACAAGCTCCTTGGGGTGAAGAGTGTCTTCTGTGTATACGCACAGTGCCTAGCACTGAAATGTTCCTCAGTGCAAATGGCCTACAATTTTTAGAATACGTACAGGTGCATGGCACATCTTTATGATCTACTTCAGACAGTTTTAGATCTGCCTGCAAAACCACTGGGACTGCACCAAGATCTTAGGATAGACAACCTTCAAGGGAGTGCAGCATTTTAACTTCTGAGCACTTTGGCTCTTGAGTTTTTAATGTGCTTTTGTAAATTGAAGTTCATGAACTGAGAAATGTATTTTAATCACATTTCTTCCTGCTTTTCTAAAGTCCTCTGTTAAGTCTGTTTGCATTTCTGAGTAAGCCATAAAAGGAGCAGATGCTATTTTCTTACTGTGCTTTAACTCTGCATTGTGTGTTTGAAGAAGCAGTGTGACAAACGCTTGAAATTGAAAGTTCCTCTGAAAAAAAATTACTTCTATAAAAAAAAAATAATAAAAAAAAATTCTTTTCTTCCTGCATGCTCAGGAGATCTCTGGTTCATGCACATGCTCTCTTATCATAACAGTAGATTATACTTATATCTGTAAAAGGCAACAGCTGTGTCATCTTATTACAATCATGACTGAGAAACTGTGTCACCACCAAGGTTCTTGGTGTTTGAGAAAATGTCAGCTATAGAAAACTTTTCAGTAGACAAATGTTAGTGAGATATTAAACTGGTCTTGGTGGACAGAACAAGGGCATAATGTTTGTCAGTTTCTAAAGTCACACAGATCTCAAAAAGGTATTGCATTTCTTTTTTTCATCATCACCCCAGAGTTGTTTTATTTGCAGTGAATGTTACTTCGTTTTTGTGGAGATGGATGTATTTGTCCTGTAAGAACAAACAGTTGAGTAGCTGGTCCTAGGTCTCCTTTTCAAATAACGAGAAAGTGTCATTGACCAAGTTGATGCCTCACTTTAACATTCCTCCTGCTTTCAGTCTTGAGGTGACTACTTATCCTGCATGTGGCTTGCTGAACCTGTGCTTTTAGAGAAGTATAGGAAGTCTGAATCACTTGAAATCACCAAGATACTAAACAAGGAAGCCCAACAACTTTTTTACCCCCATCCCCATTGCATTCCTGTTTCCTTCTGAGTAACAGTTTTCAATATAATTTTCTTGATAAGCAAACACCACTCATTAACTAATTAATGTATATAATAGCTCAGCATTGGTCCCTTAAGGATCCTATGATGAAAAATGTGTTTTATTAATCCGTGTTTTGGTCAGCTTGTTCACTGGTCGAACATCGGTTGTGGTAGGATTTTGAGGTTCCAGGCAATGTCTGTTGTCACAGAATTTTATGAGTAGCTAGAATGAGTTTGTACTTTTCTTGTGGAATGCTTATTGAGATAAAAGATACACTGACTGTAGCTTAGAATTACTTTCAATTCTTTGTCCATACCTTCAGGAATTTGTGAAGAGAAGCAGCTATTGCTTGGATGATTGTAACATATCTTGATTGCAAAGCAATGTCTGCTAAAAGCAATATTTACACAAATAAAATTCAGTTTTAACAGTACACTATTACTTTGATTTGCTGATTTTTCTCTACCCACCCTCTGCCCTCCTTTATTTCGTTGTACAGCAGTGAGTGCTGTTGACTCAGTTTTTTGGCAAGTATGATTATCATTTGTTATCTGTTCTACATAGGATTCAATCTTAGGGTTTTTTTTTCATTTTTCTTTTCTCAGACTTATGCATCTATTGGAATGCAGCATTTGCCTGTGTGTGCATTTCAGTTGTACTTTTTGTAGTACAGTAATCCTCAAATACATTGAGAAAATGATTGATTCTTCTGCAGTTCCCTAGCTTTAGTATGAATGTATTACATATTATCTTTCTCCTTCAGAACACAATATTGTAGCTTTTTGGACTGGGAGTCTGATACTTTGTGCATATTCTTTAGCATTTTCCTATCTCTAATCTTATAGTGTATTCGATTTCACATGTAGAGAGTTGGATGAATAATTTTTCATACATATAGATACAAATGTGCACACACCCACCTCTGAAAAAGGGGTAATATTGACTTAGAGACACGTTAATTAATGAGCTGTTTCTACTTTCCATGCCAGCACAAACAGGTGGCAATGCAGATACATCGTTATACATCACTGTAATTTTTCAAAACATGCATTTTCTTTTTCACACCTGAGCAGTTGCACAAGTGTACATATAGCTGCTGCTCTGAATTTACTGTGACTTGGGATTCAGTTAGAATGTGTGTTTAGATATTCTGCGTGCAATGTTCTGTAGTAACTCGTTGTGAGTCTTTGCAGGTCTCCATATTGACAATTTATTCTTTCCATTAAACTGGTAAAAAATTAATAATATGTCAAACAATAATTTATGTAACAATGTTCTGTTAACTAATTTCAGATTTAAGTTTCTAACGGCTTTTGCAGCAACCAAAAATCTGTGTTTTAAACAGTACATACTGCTTCCCTACCCCCAGAGAGTAATGTGTGATTATAAAAAAACAAACACAAAACCAAACAAACCCACTCCCCATCCCCCAACAAACCACAAATGGGCAGTGAAACGTATGGCCCTCTAAAGGGACTAGTTGTAGACATACCACTGTCTTCTGAGCCGCAGACAAAAGCTGGGAAATATGATTTGAAGTTGTACTGGTTTGGGCTGTGATAGAGTTTATTTTCTTCGTGGTAGCTGGTATGGTGCTACGTTTTGGATTTGTGTTGAAAAGTGTTGATAAGAAAGAGGTGGGTTTAGTTATTGCTGAGCAGTGCTGAAGTCATGCCAAGGCCTTTTGTCCTTCTCACCCTGCCCTGCCAGGGAATAGGCTGGAGATGGGCAAAAAGCTGGAAGGGTACGCCACTGGGACAGCTGAGTGATTAAAGGGATATCCCAGACCATACAGCAGCATGTGCAGCAATAAAAGCTGAAGAGGGGAAGAAGGAGGAAGGGAAGATGTTGAAAGTGATGGTGTTTGTATTCCCCAGCCACCATTAGGTGTGACGGAGCCCTGCTTTCCTGGAGACGGCTGGACACCTGCCTGCCGATGGACAGCAGTGAATGAACCGCTTTACTTGCGTGTGCAGCTTTTGCTTCACCTATTAAACCGTCTTTATCTTAACCCACGAGTTTTCTCATTTACCCTTCTGATTCTCTCCCCCACCCTTTTGGGGGGAGGTCAGTGAGTGGCTGAGCTGCTCACTGGGGTTAATCTGCGGCAGAAATTCAGTCCTGATTCTGAAAGGGAGCAGTGAACAGTCAAATGTATTTTTTGGCATGTTTACACCAAAGGCAGCACAGCTCAGTGCATGCAGCTCCTCACACTGAGGATATGAGTTATGTTCTCTTACATGTGCCTGGAAGTGTAGTGTGTAGTCATTAACTGGTTTGTTCTGTCCAAGCCAAGAGCATAAGAACTTGCTTGAAAACTTGAATGAGGGACAGAGAAGAGCGAGCAACTTGAGGAAGACGAGGTCTCTTATCCCTAATTCTTCTGTTGATTTTCGTTTTCTGGTGTTTTCCCCACAGCCTGCCCACATCCCCTTCGGTCAAACCTGGAGGGGAAAGAAGCAGCAGCACTTGTTACTTCCCGTTTTCCTTGTCCCTTGCACCTCCAGGTTTCAGTCTAGCTGTGGAAATGGAGACTGAGATGAGCTAGCTGAATTTCACATTAGCGGGAAACATGAGTTCTTGATTTAGTGCAAACTTCGGTTTTCAGACTTCCCTCAAAACAGAGCTCAAGGGGAAAAAGGTTTTCAGAATCACAGGCTCTTGATACTCCTTACTTGATTTAATTGGACATAACGACATAATTAAATTTTTTTTGTGCAAGTAAATCTTCAAAGTGTGGTTAATAAGTTGGAGTCTTCTGCTGTAATGGACTGAGTTCTGAAACAGTTTAGCCACCACAAGCTGACTGTACCACTTAAGTCAGAGGAAAAAAAACCAGTTTTCATCAGTTTTTTTCCCCCATTTTATCTGTTTGTGTCGTCAGAACCTGTACTGAATGAACCACATACTTCAGATGTCTTCTAGGAGCTTGGAAAGACCAGATTTGCCTTTGATAACCACTTTGATTTCTTGGAGTTTTTAGCCTCTTTGAAGCTTTCAAGATGGTTCAGATCTCCAGGTGACCTGCAGAATGAAGTGCTCTGCTGCATTTTGCACTATTGTCACCTTTTGTCTGCCTCCTTGGCCTGGGAATCTGTTTTTTTGACTCTTCTTCAGCAGATTGTGGTCATCTGTGCAACTTTCTGTTTGTTTTGTTAAACAAAGGGAAGGGTACTGTGTTGTCTTAATCTCTCCCACATTAGTTTTTAGATGCTTGTTTCTTTCTTCATTTGTTGTGTGCTTAAATATTTAAGCATGTTGTGAGGTCTTTTAAGGATTATGGCACATGCAATGTTCTGGGCTAAATACCTACAAGGAGCAGATTTGAGTGAGCGGGAGGGTAAGTTCTAGACCTGGGTACTTCAGTAGGTTATTGATACGCCAAGCCTGAAAGTTATAAATTATTGATTAGGTATTAGCACTTTTCAATAGTAAAATGTGTTCTATCCCAGCAATAAACTGTACGTGTAGAGGACAGAGGTATGAGGACAGTTTATAACAATTATTTTCTTTTTCAGCTGAATATATCCCAGTTTAGTAACATAATTTTAAATGCCTGGAATAAACTATTTAATGAAAAATTTAACATTTAGTGGAATTTGCTTAAGAAACTGAGTAAGAAGGGTATAATTGAAACTGGAATTTGGTTTGTCCATGATCTGTCTGCTATAATGAAGTTCTATTAGTACAAACCAGTTTCATACTGTAATTGCTAAATGTCCTTCTTAACCATTCTAACAGCACAACTTAAATGGCTTCAAAGGAAAGTGAATGTCTACCCAACATAGTTACAGTGCTAGCTCAAGCAAGCAAAACAAACAAGAAAATAAGTCAAAACCCATAGACCTGAAGCTTAAAAATGAGCCTTGAGTGATATTGCTCCTAATAATTGGATAAGAGATTGATAAGTCAAGACATTATATATTGTCTTTGCATTTTTTCAATGCTAATAAAATGATACAGGGCAGTAGAATCACTTGTGTAAGGCCAAGTACAAGATCTTTGTGGACATTCTGTAAAGATTCGCTCCTGGAATCTGTCCCCTGCCATTCAGTGTGCCTCTGATTCAGAAAACAGGAAAGCTCTGAAATTTATCTAATGCTATAAAACTCTCGGGCAATGACAGTATGGTGCCAACTGCAGGGTATGTAAGCACTTGAGTCACTTCAGAGAAACTGGGATTCTTTCATCCTTATAAAGAAATGCATATAAGCTTGTCTGTTGGGCTCTTGTTTACTCCAGGCTAGAGTTTTGCCTGAACAAACCTGATACATTGTCAGTGTATTCCCAGGATTTCTTGATCCACGCAGGTTTAAAGATGATAATAGCTTGCATTTTAATTCTCATTTTTAATATGTAATATTTGGCAAGAGTGATACTGAACCTTTTTGTATGTATGAATTGCATCGTGTCGTCTGTTTAGACAAGTGAGGTGATTGAACATTACAAGACAGGGATTGCAGTAATCTGAGCTTCAGAAGTACTCAAATTGTAGCACACCCGTTCGGCTGTGACAAAACCAAAATTGCAAAGGGGAAATTGCTTTTTCAAGATGATTGTACACTGAATCCGAGACTTGGAATCCATATATGATGTTAATCAGCATCTATGCGTGCTGTAAAATGGTACATCTGTAGTGTGACATACACTTTATTACTTGTTTTATGTGTATGATTTATACATACAAGTAATAAAGTGGTGACAAAAATAATATTACCCTTTTAACATAAGTTACAAATTATCTAGTGTCCAGAAATAGAAATATCTCAAGATAAATCTAGTAAAATAATTTTCAGTTGTGGTCAGTCCTTTCCGTTTCTGCTATTTTAATTTGTATTTATTAGTTAAAATACAAAAGTCCCCTTCTAGGTGCAGCTTTGAAAAAAAAGTTGTCCTGAGGTTTTTAGTAAGAAACCAGACCCACTTGTCGGCTACTGTGTTGTCTGCACACACTCCTGTCCATGCTCCTGTCAAGCCTCAGGGCTGAGTTCTTTCTCTCTCCTTTCCTGCTGTGTAGCATGCTGCTGCCTCAATTATATAGTCATTGATTGTTGGGGTTTTTTAATATTCTTTTTTTAATTGGAAAATGTCAGATCAGGTTCCCCTTATTTATAATACTTCTCTCTTCTCAGCTATATATCAAAGTTGCTTGCATAAAAGCTTTCTATCGTGGCTTCTTGGGTTGTGCATTGTGGGCCCTGAGTCTCCTTTAATATGATTCATACTTAGTCGTAAGGACAGTTTCTCTTCTCAAACAAGCAAATCCAAGAAACTTGTCAACGTGGAGAAGTTGTTTGTCAGAGTCAGTTTTGAAATGCAGCACTAAGCATCTTTAAAGCTCTTGTATTATGATCTAAGACCTTGAAAAAGAGCAAAGAACATAAGTAATTTCTTTTTTAAAAGGTGGCAATAAACCAAGGTACCATTATTCAGAAATATATTACATTAGAGAATATCTGAGAACACATTTTCTTGTGGAAAAGATTTTCTTTTTAAAATTCTAGTAGCTGAAACATTAAACTGATGGGAATAAATAGCTTATTTGTCTCAAGTGTCCAAATGAACTATGTAGAAAATCTATTTTGGCTAAACAAAGAACAGATGGTAAATAATGTGATTGTATTAAAATGACTATGATAGTAGTCACCACATAAAAATGAGCAGTGCGCTGCATTTTTCTGAAGTCTTTGTGTTATAGTCTGGGGAGAAGAAATATCACAAGAGAATAAGAGCAAGTCCCTTATCATTTCTTTTATTACCTTCACAGAAATTGGCCTTATTGTAAGCATATGCGTAAAAGAGAGGCTACAATGTCATAATGGGCAAGGATCATTTAGAGAAAACATTACTGTTGTCATTTGCTTTGAAATCTTTGAATGCAAATGAACACAAAGGATGCTTAATAAATACTTAGAATGAAAATGTTATTGTTACATGAATACAAAAGGTCTGTTATTCTGATACTTAATTAACTGAGTGTTTTAAAGTGATTTTGTACATTCCTGGCAGCACTTGGCACAGATTTAAACTCCCTGTGATGCTGTCTGCTGCTCTGGTTCTGGTCCCTCTACCATTTTGAAAGCAGCCATTCACATGGATTCTCCAAAGGGTTTGACAGAACAAAGGGCAAAGCAGTTTGACATAACATAACCAGTATTTTTCTCCTGTTTCCTATTGGATGAAGGGAAAAGGGCAACTTAGAGGAAAGCTAAAGTTAATTTTCAAAGATTTGTTACCTGTTGAGGGTTACAAAAAAAAAAAAAAAAAAAAAAATGTACGGTGCTCTTTGAATCCTTTACAGGGATCCCTAACCCCAGCTGCAGGGACAAGAGAGGAAGAAACCAGAGTTTTTTCTGTTTCCTGAGGTAACTGTGCTCCTGGTGACTTCAGGATTTAAAGTTAGGTGCCAAGCAGAACCAGATCCTAAAGACCTGAGCTTTATTTCTTCGAGGCTGTTGGAGGGCTGGATAGAGCCAGGACAGAGCAAAACCAGAGACTGGCCCCAGGTTTTCCCGGTGAAGTTTTTCATTCAGCTGGGGCCTCTCTATGCCTGGCTGCCGTGATCTGGAACAAAAGCATCCCGTGGGCGATGCCTTGTTCGTTTGTCAGGAGCACGGAGTCGAGTCGGTGGGTTTTGCCAGTGCCTTACTTGGCATTTTTTTATTATTGTTTTTTTAAAGGGTGCTTGAAATGTATCCAGGTGACACCCAACACCTGCGTTTCTGAGAATGTAAGAATAGGAAGACTTTTAATGGTTTGTGGTGTTCTGATTATTTTTTTTCCTCCTCTCTCCATTTGGTGTTATACAATTTCAGGTGTTACTGTTTTGGGTTATTTCTGGAGTGCTTTCTGGGAGGGAAGAGAGCAAAAGGCAATTTCATTACTCTTTGTTTTTAAAAGCATTTAAATACTGCTGCTCGGAAAGCATTGTGCTGTGAAGAATTTTGCATTATGTTTGCTTCATTACGCTTTTTGTCTCTTGCCTTTCTGTGATGGGAAAGATGCTAGAAAAATATGCTAATAGAAAGTTTAGTCATTTGGTATTGGACATATCTGGAAGAAAATTCACTTCCTTGCAGTCAGAATCTCTTTTTAATACTTGAAGATTGCTGACATGGAACAAGAATTATATTTTTTTGAGACAAATGGTATGACTATATCTTTTATGAGTGGAGAAATAGAATAAGGCTTTAGAATTTCATTGTGGTCTGGTAACAAATATCTGGAAAGGGATGTAGAGGTATTTTTGACAAAAAAAGCCTCTGAAATACTCTTGCCATGCTAGTGTGCAGATTCTCATCTCCTGGATAGTCTAGCATACTTGGGAGTTTTTTCTGACTCAAGACCTGTACTGTACATACCATCCAGCACTCATCCCAGCACAGCTTCCTGCAGAGCCCTCCATGTGCTTCAGTAACTTTGATCGTCCTTACCTTTGGCGTGGGAAAACTCAGTGTTGCTGTAATAGCAGAATGCTCTTGATGTCAACATTGTGTAGGCTTCCCATCCTTTTTCTGTTTGGTGATTACGGTGTGATTTTGGAGACCCTGACACCCCACTGCACTTTGCTGGTGTGGACAGGTACGCAGCTGGGCGCTTCCAACAAACCAGTGATGCCTGCACATCCAGATTCTCACTTGGTGCTATGTACGTGTGCACCCTATTCTGTTGAAAGCTTATGGATTTATGTCAGGTCAGAAAGAAGTTCAAAAGTTCCCCATTTATGAAATCCAAAAAGCAAATCTAGGTGCTTTCTGCCAGAGCAAGACTTTTCTTTAATCATGTGCACAAAAGCAAAGCTGATTGAAAGAGACTGCTGAAAAGGAAAAACTGGTTATTAGGCACACTGGCCTTGGAATTGTTTTTGCCTTTGTATTAGATCAGAAATACCAGAAGTAGCAGGCAATTAACTCTGGAGAGGTGCAGTGTACTTTATTACTTTGAACCAGATGAGATTCTGCTGTGGTATAGGTCTGCATTCTGTAAGGTTAATGTGAATAACAGCTTTCAATTTCAAATCAGACTTAAGAAAAATAACAAGGACTGGTGAGTGCAAAAATATTGTTGAATTCTGGGCCACAATATACCAGAAAGTTCAGAGTCCTTTCACTCAAATGTGATTGCGTAAATTAGTGAATAGTGTGCTAGATTAATTCTCATAAGACTTCAGATCTGTATGAATATTTCCTTGGTTTGTTGAGTAACATTCAACTTGTTTCACTTCTTATTTTATTTTTTTATTATTATTATATTTTTAATGTATTTATTTTATATACAACTTTGTTGTTGCATTAACTTACAAAGCCAAAGAGAATGACATACACAGTTTATATTGTTTGTGATTGATGAAAAAGACAAACGTTATCAGAGATACACATCATGCATAATATCATGCATTTGATAATTCTGAGTGATTACAAAGGAAATAATCTTAACTCTTTAATATAGTAATATATTTTGCCTTTCTTTCAGAATTGTGGTGTTTTTTGTTGGGTGGTCGGGTTTGTTTTTTTTTTTTTCCTGTGAAAGGAATGCATAGATCTTGTAAGTGGCAATACTGTACCTTTTCCTCCTGCTCTTACTTTAAAGAAGAGAGGAACTTGTTCAGGAACAGTGCTGTTTAGAAAATTGAGGCTGCTTTAGAAATATGATAATTAAGGGAACAGTTGTCAGAAGACAGATCTGTGTCTCTCAGATTTGAGGTGTTTTATGGCCATACAAATAATTGAAACTTTCAAAGAAAGGCATAATAATACACCCTTAAATTACTAAACATTCTAGACTCAGATTCTGCTTTCTCATATGCCGTTGTGTTTTGGGAAGGTTTTTAATAAAAAGTGAGATTGTACAAATGCAAACCTGAGGTAAACGATAAATTTTCAGTCCTTGTGTTGGTAATATGTGCAGTACCATTGAAATACCACACTTGCTTTTTTACATCTCTGTTTGATTAAGAAAGTTAAGAAAATAGGTTCCACTGAGAACATTATATACTATATTTATTGTATGATCTTTACTGCACTTTTTTCTTCTTGTGGTTCATAATCGCAATACTGCTTAATTTCCATACGGTTCTTCAGGGCAAGTATTTTCCTTAGAGGTAATTTTTATAACTTTACTATACCCGTTATTTTAAATCCACAACGCTCTTTGAGTAGACACGTACCATGAGAAAATAGTGTAAAATATTCTTTTTAGCAAGAAGATCACAGAACAATGTACAAAGTGGCTGCTAAAAAAAAAAACCCAAAACAAAAATCTGATTTATTTATTTTTATGTATCACTTGCCTTTTCATTAGAAAAATCAGTAGCATTTAGTTTCAAGTAAGGCCTTCAATTAGTATTTATCTAACTATAAGTATCTAATTATATTGTAATTAATTCATTTTTCTAATTGCTTAATTTAAAGTGCAACTGGAAAACCTTCTGTTTGGTTAAGTTTGGGGTAAGTAACAGGAGAAAAGTCTGACAGCAATTAAAATCAAGATAGATATACCACCCTGTAAGTATTGACTTCTAGGGCCACGTAGCATCATGTACTTTCAGCACGGACCACTGGAACTGGTAAATAGGCTAGGGTTAATTTTTTTATGTAAATCCAGCATTTAGGTGCTCTCAATAGTTCTCAGACTTAGTTATGAAACATAATTACTGAAAATGACATTAAATCCCTTGAAGTAAACACCACATAAGGTATGAAACAAAATGCAGTCATCTGATGTTTTGGTTTTGCAGCATTCATGAAGTACACTAGGTGATGTGACTTGAATCATTAGCGTTGGATTTTTGGATATCACACCCTTTTTTGCCCATACAGGGGAAGGGGGGCAAGTCACTGTGATATTTGCATGATTTAGTGCTTTGATGTTCTGTGAATATAGAAGTAAGGTGAGGGTGAGTTATGCTGTAGTAAAGAAAATGTTAATGTTTTCAGTGAAGTTCAGGTCTTACTGGGTTTTGTTGTGCAGTCATAAACTTACATCAGAAGAATTAAAAATCTGTCTTCATAAACCAGCTTTCTCTTTAGTATGGAAATTTTCATTGTGACTGTGGGATAAAAGTTAGAGCAAATTCTGATTCCAGCTTTTTAAAAGGTTCAGGGGTCAGCCTGTCAGCCATCGTTGAGAGACACTCTGGATTTTATTTATCATTATGAGAAAGATAGACACTCAGAATTTATTTTGGTACTTTAAGTGCAGCTAGTGTGAAGAACAAGAAAATCATAACACCAGCTATTTGTGATTCTGAAACAGTGCTACCAGCTACACAACTGTCCAGTTGATTTTTCACTTCCATAGCTGAAGACATCATTTAGTCAGTACTATATACTGCTTTGTCAGATACTTCGATAGCAATAGCAACGCCAGTGCAGACACCTCTTCTAAACACCACTAATATTTACAGTATCATTCAGTATCATTTACTGTTTCAGTTTGAGGCTGTGATAAAGTCTAGGTAATTTCACAGCTCTTTGAAAATTGTTGTGAACTATGTTCATATTTTCAAAATTAAATTCAACTGAATGATTTAATCGGTGGTGGGACCAGCTAACAGTTACTCTGAATCATATTGTACTAGAGGATTAATAATGAAAAGAAAAATTATTGTAAGCTCAAAATTTATTTATTTTTAAAAAAATTCTTGAAATATTTGCAGCTGGGAGATGGTTGAATGGCTACCTGCAGGACAGCTGTCAGTTAGTGGTGGCAATGCACATCTCTGCTCCCCTTTCCCAGCCTGGATGCAAGCTGACCTTGACAAGAGCAAGCTGCCTTGTCAACTTTAAATTCTGATTTTTAGTACACAGCTGCCTATATCATCTGATGTGCGTTCTGTCATCGCTGTGTGGATGGGAGTGCCCATGGCACTGCAGTCCTGAGATCAGCCTACTGAGGGGCCAGAAAGGAAAAAGATAATTTGTTTAGTAAAGGTTGATAATGATGCCTTTTGCTTTTGCAGGCATAGAGTAATTCAGTATGTACAGCAATACTTGAAAGGCTTTGTAACTTCGAATATTACATTAAGAACACTTGAGAGATGCATTTTCAAAAGGCAGTTTCGTACTTCTAGGTGTTATGAGGCAAAGACTGAGAAGTTTTGGACACTACAATTCAAAACTTTTATCCGCTTAGTCCAGTTACTTGATAGTAAATGGTCATTAGTTTGTTTAATTTCTTTTAAGGAACAGGTTTGGTTTTTCCCCTTTTATGCATACTATTTTTATTTCCCATATTGAGTTTTATCTTGCATTATTAAACAAAATCATAAAACAGTCATGTCATTAAGAAGCTCGTCAACACATCTAAAATTTTTCCTTTATTTTCTGCAGATAACACTGAGGCTAACTGAATATGAAAATAATAGAGAAATCCTCAATTTCTGCAGATAACACAGAGGTGAACTCAGTATGGAAATAATAGAGAAAACCTCAAGAAACAGAGATGTCTTAATGGGGTCCAGAGAGGAAGCAGGTACCTAATAAAAGTTGCTATCATTAATTGTGGGGGGAAAGATGCATAGAGTGTTAACTTGAGATGAATTTCAAGCAAAACATATAAATTTGACACTTGCAAGTATGTCTTTATGGAGCACTTAACCTGTGGGTTTCATTGCAACAAGGTATCATGCAGGCCAAGAGCTTAGGAAGATGAAAAAGTAGTTCGATATTTATATCAATAGTTAAAATATCCCCTGTGCCGTTTGCTGGAATATAGATATAGATTTATAAACAAACACATAGCAGTATAAATAAACATATAATAGCATATAATGTCATAAGCCAAACAGGAGATGAGAATTGTATGCATATTATAATATTAATAGCTACAAAGTATTTTAACTTTTCTCAGGCAGTGGAAGTAACTTTTGTGAGAGCTGAGACTTAGAGTTAAATGTATAATCTATTACTGAAATTTTTGTTTCTATATTGTGGAACTTTTTCGTAAGCAAATTCAAGCTGTGTGCACAAATGCCCATACTTGTCTGCAGTTCAGTGGATGAGGAGTATAGACTCGGGTGAGCAGATCTCTGTATGTTTGGCCCCGAAAGCTAATTTATGCCTCTGTTGTGAATGGTTTGGTGACACTTACTTTTCTATTGAAAATAACACCCCTGAATTTTTCACTGGTTTTTTGGCATTGAGCTTTCTGTCAGGAAAAAAAAAAAAGTTCAGAATTTGTACATAAATAAGGAACACTATTAGTAAAATAATAGAAAGAAGTTTATATGATTATTACTAATTACAGAACTATATATTCCAAAACTAAAACAACAAAAACCCCAACAAACCCACAGAATCCAAACCGTATGTTATAAGATATTACAAAACAGAAGAGAGATTTCCTAAGATAAGCACATTCTTCCTTCTGATGAAACAACCTATTACAGCGTAGTTGGTGTGATGATGTGTGTTGCTGGTGTCTTCAAACTGTGCTGCTACCACGAGTCCAATCTGAACGATGCTGATGGGATCAGCCCTCCTGACGAAGCCGTGCCCTGCGGGGTGATCCGTCCCTGGCTTACCGCTGGCAGTGGAGTTCTCCACCTGTGCAAACTGAGAACTGGACCTGCCTTCAGGGGGATGTGCTGTAGAATAGTCCCTCCAGGGAAGGAATGGATGCCTGCTTGCCTGGAGAAATAAAACGGTCAAAGAAAAGTAGAGAAGAGCTGTCTGTTGCCCAGAGGGATGAAAAATTTTCTGATTATCTTCATGATTTTGGAGACAAACATGATACCTACATGTGCCTTTCTTCATACTGTTTCTTTGACAGCATGTTTGGTCATGTTTTATGAACTAATATTTTCTGGCTGTGGAACACGTTCATATATGCTAGATTCAGTGTCAACATTCCAGGGTTGGCAACAGTAGAAATTAATTTGTCAAACCATGCTAATGTGTAGTTTAATTTCATTGTGAAATGGTGTTTAGGGGCCAGCAGAACCCACTAATGTATTTTTCCATCCCTACACAAGAAATTATTAGGTTAATATAATGAATTGCTTTAACTTGGAGTTGTTGTCCTGTTGTAACTTGATGGGAGACTTGATTATTGAAGTATAAGTGTGACTTAGGTTAATTTGGACTAAAGAATTTTTATCAGTCACAGTTCCCATAACACTTATGTGATGATTTTGCATAGCGTGGGAAATGAACACCAGTTGCTCGCCTTACTTGCATGGCTATGTTTAGGGCTCTTTTTTGAAAAGTAAAATGGTAGCTATACCGAAATAAAGTTAAATCAGGAGTAGCAGTTGGTACAGATTACTTTGACTTTGGAGAAGTACATAGAACAGCCGTTGTTAGACCATAGCAGTTAAGACAGGAGAAAACAGCCCAGGTACTGTTCTGATTGAGGCTTGTTTCTCCACTCTGAGGCTTGAGCAAAATTATTGGCAGAAGCGAACGGCGTTCCTATCAGTGAACAGGATCACAAAGAAAATTCAGAGCACTGTTATCTGACGGTGCTTTGCTCTAATACAGATGGATCAATTCTCAGAATTGATCTCTCAGGTACATTCTGTTGCATTATCAGTAATTTATTTTAGAGCAGTATTTTTATCACATGAATGAAGTCGGGATAAAGACAAATCTCATGATGGTTTCTGCAAGGAGATGCCTTAGTTTCTGCTGAAATTGGGTACCGTATTAAAAATGTCAAGTTGGTCCAAAAGAATACCTGTGTAACAGGCTGTTTGAACCCTTACTGGGCACAGCAGACCATGTGTAGGGAAAGAAATAGGAGCCTGGAAGAGGTTTGCAGGAATACTTTCATTTTAGTAAAAGTTAATCACTTGAAGAGTGATGATTAAAATGATAATTACCTGTATTTTTTCCACTACCTGACATTCAAGTGGCAAACTGAATGTATTTTCCAAGAATAAAGTATGTAATCATATAATTAAAGAACGATGCCTGAAGGAATAAAATGGGAACTGCGTATAACCTTAGATTTGTGCCAGTGCATGCTTCTAAATTTCTTACTTTCTTTTGGTGCTGTCACTGACCTGATGGCTCATACATCACTCATGTATAAGCTTGTATGGCTGACTGTTGAAAGTGCATTTAGATATATAGGATGGGATATATCATGTGATAGATGCATATATAAAGAACAAAAAACATTATATATTGTGCCTGTAAGAATTTCTAGAAATATTTAATATTGTAATAATTCTGTTTTCAATTGTTTATGTTGTCAGATGTTTTTCCTCCTGCTTTATTCTTTGTAGAATGAAGGGAGAGAATAGAAAGTAAGGTTCTGACCTGCTGTGTGCTTCTGAAACTGTCGATCTCTGCATTCATAGCCAATTTAAGCAGTGATGACCAAGTAAGATTGTGTCTGAACCAAGCATGCTGTTTGCCCTCCTCTGTGTGAGGATGAGGGGCTGATTGATGATCGAGTGGGCTAAAGGCAATGGGAGAGGAATGGGACAGAAGGGTTGAACTTGCTTTTCTGGTAAACTGAGAATTAAACCTGAGCCTTCACATTTTTCTTGCTGCACGGTAACAACTGTTTCCTAACAGTCACTCCATTAGTTGAAAAGGCAGACCTGAATATTTGAAACCTGCAGACTGGCTGAAGCTGGGATCAGTCTGGCTCTGTATGCAGACAGCTTTGTATGCGTGAGAGGGCATCAGAAAAAGTATTCATGTTATAAGTTTCGAGATAAAATTAGGAAATTCTAGAAGGAGTCAGGTGACCATATTATGACTTCCTCATGATAAAATTATTACATCCCTAAGTGTGAAAGAGACTGAGTCTTCTTGCAGGCTGGAGCAGAGCTCTTGCCTTAAATAAGCCATTGCTTATGGCATTTCTGTTGCTACTCATGTTTTACAAATGCTGAATATTCTGTCAAAATACAGATTTGAATTATAAAATGAGATTATTTATGGCTTTAAAAATATGAATGCAATTGTAAAGAATTAAGTTCTATATTGTTTTTGCCACTAAATTATGTATTAAAGCAAGATGTTTTCATCTGGTCACAGAATGCGCTGTACAGCATTAGACACTTGTGACTAGATTTGCTCAGCACCTAAATGCTAAGGACTGATTGAAATCATGTCCGGTAGCTGAGCTTTAACATGCAGAGCACTAAGTTCTTGTGGCTTGAGTTTGATTTATACATAATATTTGTGTCTAGTCTTAGTAGTTTTATTCTTCATGTCTCTCTACCTCACTTCTGAGCATGACAAGGAAAAAAGGGGTAACAGTACTCAAACTCCTGTGCCTTGGTGAAGATGAGCTAGTATCTAAATGCACTGTGACTGGAATAATACAGAACTCTGAAGGGGAAATATTGCCTGACTGTTGGATTTTAATAGTGTTTGATAGGTATGGTCTAGTTCCACAGGAAATATGAAAATAAAACTAACATATAATGTTTATCAAGTGAAGTAAGTTGAACATGGATTATGTCACCATACATATGTGTATTTGTGAAGCACGTGTCGAAGATGCAGATTTAACATACAAATAAACTCAATTTTAGCACTCCATGTTACAGGAATTTGTAATATGACTCATTTGAAATCACTTCTCTGTAAATGAGGTGTAATAATGTCAACTCAATAGCACAGATGAATTGCTAGAATTACTTTTCTTTGAAATCTGTGGAGCTTCACAAACTTACATGACTACTTCTACTGTAGCCATGTAGTCATGTGTTTTGTAGGAACTTTTTTCTTCATGTTATAGGTTTTAGAAATACGACTATTAAATTGAGCATTAAAAAACCTTCTGTCCTTATAATACAGACATTTATCAAATTGTTCAGCACTGTCTTTTTCTTTCCCACCAGATGTGCCTTCAAATCTTCCTGAAGCAAAAAGATTTTTTTTTAAGTTATTCTTTTTTTAAGTATAGCAGTTGTATACACCTGCCTAACAGGATATACTATATAAGAAAAGCTTTCTCATGGTCCTTTGACAGTAAGGAGCTGACATACTGAAGCCTTGTTTCCATGATTTTGTACTGTCCCTGTACAGTAGCTGTGGAGCACTTTCCCTGCTCTCCTGTATGTCTCTCTTCCTTTCCTGTCTCTTCTGCTCCTTCCTCTAACTGCTGCCAGGGCAGGAGTCAGCAAGTGCATCCCAGCAGCCGCAGCCTGTTGCATGCAGTGGGCGAGCAGCTTGGCTAGTAAGTCCATGTGCCCGTTGGCCAGCTGCCTGAATGGACAGAGCATGAGCTGGTAGTTGACACCTATCTCATGTTTAGGATGGGTAATTTAGGGAGGCACTCTCTCCTACCCAATTTGCATTCATTTCATAGCACTTCAGCATTGTTGAGATTTACTTAACCAGCAGGTTGAAGGCCTTGAGACAATATATACCTCCATTCCTTGAGCTTCATTTCCTTAAAGATAGATATGCACACGTATATGTGAAGCTACCTTTCCTTTGAGAAATTTTTGAACTTGAAAATGAAAGATTTTGGAACTACTTATTTTAAGTATTTTGGAAATACTGTCTTATCTCCCCCCACTCCCCACATATAGTGATTTTGATTAAAGCTGATGTAAAGTAAGTTTTGAAAACCACATTTTTATGCTAAGGAATATAAAGCTTGCAGTAGAGGGTGGTTAGAGAATTAACTATGAGAAAGTTTCCATTGTTTCAGGAAGCTTTTCAATAGAGAAGTTGCTTTTAATTGTAGCGAACTGTTCTGTGGTTATATATTAAAATGCATTGCTTTGGTTTGCCATTGGTGAATGTAACGTGAATTCAAAATATGTCTATTTTGAGATCTCCGAATGAAGGCTTCTTCAGAAGCAAAGCTCTGAAGGTAGAGGATTCTTCTTGACTGCCAAACATTTACTGCCTGTGACAAGTAAGCCTGCACCAGTCACTAGATGCAGCTGGGGAAAGAGAAGAATCTCAGAGCCCTGAATACTTCATCAGTTATGTTGAATTGTTTGTGTAATTGGATCCTGTGACGATCCAGCTCCACCCTTGCCTTGAACACTCCGTTCCTGCCAGAACAGGTCTGCACACAAATGATGTATTATAGATTGTCGGTAGAGATGGTCCCCATGGAAAGCATTAATTGAAGACACACTAGTTATTTCCTAAGTGCGCTCCAGGAGCACTATCCTGTTGTGCTCTCTTTTCAGTCTTGTCAGAATATGTCCAGGCTGATTTTCCAAACAGTCAGAACAAACTCAGAACAAACCAAGTACAAGAATATTATGGAAGAACAGAGCAGCTGCAGCAGCATTTGTGAGTGAGAGGATCAGTCTGGCCACCTTTAATAATTTTCTTTTTTTTGCATCACTGGAGAGCTTATCGTAAAACTTAACTATTACGTTTGTCAAGATGATGGAGCTGACTTTATGTGGCATAGAGCAAGATTAGCTCTCCAAGATTAGATCTCAGCAAGATTAGATCTCCAAGAATGGTTAGATGAAATAATACACAAGTAATTAGTGCCAGTCCTGAAAACCTGGTGTTCCCCACCCCCCCCACCCCCCCCGCCTTGCTTCTGAATAGTATTATCTGCTCACAGGAAATACAGATTCTAGTGACCCTGTCTGTCATAAAGAAACTACATTTCCAAGTAAGCCTGAGAGTTTCAGGAATGCTTTCACAAAGTGCTTACAGTGTAAGCTATTGATTCAGAGAACAGTAGGGCTGGGACGGATGGACATTTCTGGAAAATGTGGTCCTCTGAGCTGGAAATAAATTCTTCCATTCGATGCTGGATTGAAGGACAGCAGTTGGTTATACGCAGTGTTGCAGCTGATCTTAAATGACCAGCTGTCTGATGATATTTCCTAATCTTCCTCTCAGAAAAGAAGGGCATATTGCTCAATATTTTTGGTAAATGGCTGTATGATTCTCAGCTTCCTTACCACTAAATACATTTTTGAGTCTGGCTATAATAAGAAGTCCTTGCACTGCTGTCGGTGGGCTTGTCGTCTTGATTGGTAATTTCCTAGAGAAGCTAAGGACTCATTTATTTGGTAATAGTTCTTGTCACCGAACTTCAAGAGCTCTGCTGAGTGCTTTAAATATTTGGCCAGTTGTTTCAGTGTGAAAATAGGAGCTGAACACTTGAAAGTTTTGGCGTGTTTCATCAAGTTACAGTAAGAGGCATACACAAAACAAAACCTTCCACTGAACTTACTCCTTTACATAGTCAATAAAACAGAATATTACAGAGAAATTGTATTATGCAATGATAGTATTTTCTTCAACTTTTTTTTTTTTTTTTTTTTTTTTTTGTGAGAGGAGAGCAGGGGGAAAAAGGTTTGAGTTCTCAGATGGCTGGATTTGGTTTTGGTTTTTGTTGCATCTAGAGCATAAGCTTTTTAAGTCATCTGTGTAAGTTAGATAGGCAGCCCAAGGCTTATTTATATACAATACTGTGTTCTTTTTGTGCAAAGCAAACATAACCAAAAAGTAATGAAAAAAACTTGGTATTAAAAGCACTCTTAAGGTAACCAAAATATTTTACAATATTGATAATTGCAGAGCAGCTTTTTAACACGCTGTTCATCTACCTGCCACAATTTTTCAGCCCACTGTTTGTTTTGCCAAAATGGAGCTGACAATGGAAAAATATTTCAGTTAACCGCCCATTTCTTTCATCATGCTAAAGTTTTTCAGCTGTGGAAATATGGTAGAAACTTCCCTGAATGGTGTAGAATGTAAATGACAATGCTAGAGTTCTTCCATGCAGGGATCCTGATGAAACACTGCTGTTCAAACATTGTAAAGAAATTGCTGCCATATGTTGTGGATATCGGATATCTTTGCCAGCTGTAAATTAGTGAAAACCCTGTGTTCTATTACATTAATTGCAGATATTTCTTCTTAAGGATAGCATTTGTTAATATATTTGTAGTCCATTTGTTTTAATAAATACTAATTTTACTTCAGTGTTTGTCTGAACAGCCAGACTTGAATGGGTTATAAATCTGCTGTGTTCTTCCCTTTTAAACTGCACATTGTAGCTGTCAACCTTGTGTTAACATTATTTAAGAGAAGAGGTGGTCCGTGTATGTGTGTGTGGGTTTTGGTGATTTGTTTTTCTTTTCTTTTCTTTTTTTTTTTTTTTTTCCCCCCCACTCTAAAAATTCTGGTGTATTTCTTTAAGCTAAGATAATTTAAACTTTTTTTAGTGCCATGGACATCTATAACTGTGTGTGTGTATATATATATATATGTATATATTTAACATGAAGTAAAGAACGTTTGCACTTAGTAATTTTATTCCACCTTCACTAAGCAATACTGGCTGCCCTCTTCCAATGTATTCTAATAGATTCTTTTAGGAACACATAAATCTGAGAGAATTTACTGCCTGGATTTGCTGTATGTCCTGTTATCACTGCTGTGGCTGATGCATGGTGATGTTTCCCTTTCATTCAATACAGAGCAACAGTTTTGCTGTTGTTATTATTTCTTTATAAATACTAGTCTCTCAGAATTTTTTTGTACCTGTTCTGTGCAAATATTTAGCCTCCTTTCTTGTTTCATTTGCCAATTTTTTTGGCAGTTCTTTTTTCCCCTGTGAAGCAAAATGATATTCTTGTATTTGTAATTGTTAAATTAAACATATTAATATGAAGGTCCAGTCACTGTAACTGGAGGATGAAAGTAACCTCTCCAGAGAAGGCAAGAGATTAGTATTTGTGTGGGTATTGCAGCTTATAGCACAGTACTGACTGTCTTTCTCAAATTGGAAAAATTACCTCTACATGTAAGATATTTACAGTGGTCCTGCCTGGATACGGAGTTAGGGTTCTGGCTTCAAGCAGCTGGGTTTAATAAGCTTTCCAACCAAAAAAGAGGCTGATTGTTATGAACCATAGGTCAAAACTTGGTTACTGAAGTTACCTCTTGAAAATTAAAACTTGTGTAGGTAGCTGATAACCAGATTCTGCCATAGCTTGGTGGAAGCTTGTAGTAGATAAGGATTTGAAGAACTGAGCCTTCTTTTTAACCAGTATGGGAGAGACTTCTTGTTCCTGGAGCCCACCCAAGCAGTTTATAAATGCCTTTCTTTATAGAAGTTGAAGTTGTAAATTCTTAATGATGTATTTCTCTCCTTAAACCATTTTTTGGTATATGAGCTGCCCTGCTGAGAACAATCAAAGCTAAAACCCCAATTTTCTTAGTTTCTGCTAGTAATTGTATTTTGATTTTCATGTTGCTTTGTACCAACTAGCACCTGTTACAATTACACAGGTTATAAGGGACACATGACACTGTATCTATGCAATATATTGCATAATGCTTAAGGATAACTATTGATGTTGCAGGTATGCAATTAATAGCTCTAAGAAAGTCACTGAAAAGTAATTTTCCAGGGAAAGCACCGAAGTTAAAAGAAAAAAATGCAAGGAACTTGTTTGCAATTGGATCCTGATGTGTCACTCTGGTCTTTAAGTAGGGCTGCTATAAATTTTCACCAGCGTATCTTGGCTTTGTGGAATGACCTGTATTTCCTGCGTCTCAAACACAAGTTAAGGTTCTTCTGATGCATAGCGAGCTGTGTGGTTCGGTTTCCACAAATTAGGTGCCAAGGCCCATAATCTATATATTTAAGTTCCTTTTAACGCTTCTGTTTAGCTAGACACTGTGAAACTTGTGCTTTGTAAACTAAACCCCGTTTGTTTTTCCTTTCTTGATCTCAATGAATCTGAATGTCCTCTGCGTGTGACCTCTGTAACAGATATCATTCATCTTAACAATACCTAATACCTTGAAAAATGTCTTGAACAATTTAAGTTTAGATCAACTAGCTTTTTAATTAGCTGATCACAGATGCACTGGGCTGTATCCATTTTTCTCAATTATACTTATATACTAATTTCAGTAATTTTAAGTGTTTCAGTCTACAGAATAAGCTGGCTTTTCTTTACATATTTTACAGATTTATTTTTATTAATTAGGCCATATTCATTGCAGAGGTTGCTGGACATGAAGGACAAGCTTTGTTGGAAGTGTTTGGCATTTGCTTTACTGTTTTCCCATTGCAGTCAATTGGCATGTCTACAAAGCAAAATGAAGGTGAAAGCGTAGACATACTTTTTGCTGCTAATGTTACCCCTGCTAGCTGGAATTTCAAGGTTCTGCTTGCAATCATATTACAGCCCCGAGAGCTAGTATGCACTGTAGTTTTTCCACTGCAGTTGGACCATTTGTGCTGTTCAGTTTAAGGCTGTTCCTCAGATTTTACAAGCAAACTTTTGCTTTGGAGGGATAAACTTATTCAGTACTGAAATACTAGTAACTTAATAAGGATATGTGACTGTTAGCACTTTGTGAAAAATATCTTTTCAGGTGCCAGCTGTGTTGCTTCAGGTCCAGTGCTCAGAGAGTGCTTGTAGTTTTAAACTTAAAGTTGGCATATTACTTTCAGAAGAGTGTTACTCCGTGTGCATTAGAAAACAGTTGTTATTAAATAGCTGAAAGTATTTGTGTGATACAGTCAGAAAACAGCATGATGTGTTTGTAGTACGGCCTGCTTTTGCCACATTAAGTTCATGTCTGGGTTTCTGATAAATCACCTTAATACATGAATGCGCAAGAAAATACCATAGAATAGTTTAAATAGCTGTGTTCTTTCTGTGTAAGAAGGTATAGTGTGTTATTAAATTTATCTACACTACATCTTGGTTAAGATGCTCCACTGATCTAATTGGAATGCAAAGTTACAGCTACAGAAAATTTCAACTGGGGAAGTGCCTCCATCTGCCTTTCTTACCTAGAAGAATTACTACATTGTTACTCAAAGGTGATAAACACCACGTTTAGGAGTTTTCAGCCAACTGACTTCTAAACTCTTGACCCAATTTGAGTCTTCATCACATTTGAGACTCCCTCATAGGGCTCTCTGTGAAACAGTTTTGTTTACTTTTTAGGGAGTTGTATCTTTTCTGTATGTCAGAGACATTTTTGGGGTTTTGTTTTTTTTTTGGGGGGGGGCAAGGTGAGCATTTTTATCCTTTTTTTAGAAAAAAGAAACAATTATGGACGTAATAGAAGGTGTTCTGAACTGTGTTCAGATTTGACGTGAGCATGGGCTGGGCACCAGTGCTTTTACATAGAACGTCTTTGTGGTAGGAGATCTCAGGCAAACGTGCCCGTGTTTAGGAGACTTTGTTACTCTTCCCCCCTCCTTGTTTTTAAAACTGAGTGTTATGCGTAT
Organism: Falco naumanni; assembly: GCF_017639655.2. Lineage (NCBI taxonomy): Eukaryota > Metazoa > Chordata > Aves > Falconiformes > Falconidae > Falco > Falco naumanni. The sequence continues at coordinate 116,673,199 of NC_054055.1, forward strand.
ACCCACAGATGTGGTAAATATTTTGTATACCTTCCCTAAATATTAGTGGATAGCTTTTGTTTTTAATTTGAAATTAAGCATAGAGGAAGAGCTTGACCTAGCTATTTTGGTTAGCTACTTTACTAGGACATCCTGTAAAAGATCTTTAAAAGTAATGGTGCAGCTTCCTTGGTAATATTTTTAGGCTTGAAAATACATAATTTATTGGAGAATAAAATCTTCTGATTTTTTACTTCCGCCCCCGCCCCCCCCCCAAAAAAAAAAAAATAATTGGTTTTTTTGGGGAATGGAGTATGGAAAAGGTGATATGATTTAATGAAGTTTGTGATATATAATTATGTTACGATATCAGGAGGAGGAATAGATACATTTGACAGATGTTTGCTGTCTTGGCCAGTAGGATTTGGCCTTTGACTTACATTGGTTTCCCCCATAAACAGCCAAGTTGCAGCAAGGTATCAGGAAGGTATTTGTCTTGTGTTCAGTGGCAGGAAAAGAGCAGATGAATAGAAAAATGTACATATATGCTTACGTTTACATATCTTCTTAGGTATAGTGGGTATGTACATGCACACATCCAGATGACTAATTCTTCGTCTGATCTTTCCATTTTTATCTTCTACAGGAGACAGAAGGAGAGGAGAAGGCTGGTGCCATATCAAAAAAAGGAAACTCTAAAATGTTCACTTATTCTGAAATAAATCTGCCCTGTTATTTTACAGTAGAATACCAAATAGTTAAAAAAAATGCCAGTGTGTCTTCATGGAGATATCAACAATTTTTTCTGTAAGATTTACAGAAGGAAAAATATTCCGTGCTGGTTTTGATGCAGTGAAAAAGTGAATAATGTGGGGAAACTGTGCAAGGGTCTTGTTACTTTGCTGCTTGATATTTTTAGAAAGTCTCCTGCTCATATATAACTAAGCTACTGCCATTTCACATTAGGTTAATAAGTAATAAGTAATTGTAATGAAGGATAAGGAGGCTGAGAGGTAATGATTAAAATGTGGTCGGTGCTGTCTCTATCGCATAGATGAATAGCAATATTAGTTTAAAACCCCAGGTTCCTGGAGGACATGACTCTCTCCCTCCGCCACTAGTGTCGTATTTTCTTGCCTTGGGTCACTTCATTATTAGTGACTCTGACTTGTTACTAATTCAAATTCATGTGTCTAAGAACATGGAGTTCAATAAAAAGAAAACAGTTATTGCCATATGCAAATTCCTCCTAGGTAGATGAGATTTCCCTGGCAGAAATTATGCGTTTCCAGTTAAGGGTGTCAAAAGCATCTGGCCTAGGCAGTAGAATTTCTTGCATGTGCCAGTTAATAGTAGCTTTCTAGGGAAAGCAAATGTTAATGGAACAATATGCTGTGAAGATAAGGTAGGGATGGCATTTGTAGGAGTAGCTCCATGAAGGAAACGGCTTCTGCCATTTTGCTGGAAATGCACTAGTGACATTTGAGCTGGTATTACTGGGTTGAAACAGTCTCTGTTGTGTGTTGATGAGTATATGCATAGGGGTAATTTGGGATTTAGTTTTTGCTGAAATGTCACTAAACTAAATATACATTGGTTTTACTTGGATGAACCTGCGTTGCCTCATAAAGGAGAAGTGGGACTATTTAAATGAAAAAGTCCTGGTATGAGTAGTGACATTGTATATGTGTATAGAGAACTGAAGACCTCTGGCACAGATGGGTTGAAAGTATTTTTTGATGCCTTAAAGAGGTTGAGGATGTATCAGTTGTCCTGCTCCATATACCCTTGTTGTTTCCACATTATCATGGTGAATCCAGTAATCCATCAAAATTACTTAGATCGAACAATTCTAACAGTTTTGTAACCATCCTTTAGATTGTTATAACCATGGCCATTTTGTCATCGGCTTTTCAATTCCAGAGCCAGTGCCCATCATTTATCTGCATAAGTAAAACCAATGGTAAGCACATTTCTGCCAGAGTGAGACTGATAATGGTTTCTGTTAAAGTCTTTTTAATGATTCAATTTGAAGCAGTGATTTCCAGAGGAAGGAAATTCCATTTGTTAGGGGTCTTTTACTGTAGTTCTTTTTATGAAAAATGTACCAGAGAATAAAACCCATAATTTCTTCTTTTTTCATTTTCTCAGGCTTGCAAAATAACCGCATATGAAATACCAATGTGTCATTATGCCCCACTTCCAAAAAGAAAAGCTTTGTTTGCGGAATAAAATGATGTAACTGCAGAGTACTACAGCCTCTTTTCTGTTCTGAGAAAATTATGGGTCTCCAGGTACTGCATAAATTAACTGACATTGCTTACATGGTTTTAATCATGTCTGAGGTTCCACATTACCTCAAATGGGAGAACAGTGGCTGAAATGACTCCTCCTATATAGAGCTTTACCACCCTGCTACTACAGTAATTATACCTGTGCTCGAGCACAGGACTAAGCATCGTGAATTTGCGTCTGAAGCATTTACTGTTCATTTGAGTTCACACAGGTGGCAAATGATTTTCCAGTGCTGGCAATCCAGCTCCGCAGTTCCTCTTCTGTCTCCATACTGGTCTGGTGGCAGGTTTTCCTGATACTACTTTTTAGTTCTGTACAAGTGTATAAAGTGTGGTTGGTTTGTTTGTTTGTTTTTATAAAAAAAAAAAGAGGGGGAGGGGGTGGAATCAGAAGTGTTAATGAGGAGCTTATGTTCACGTGATGAGTAATGTTATTTAAAAAAACATGTAATTTCTGCACTTCAGGAAACAGAATGCAGGCAGTTGCCCAAACTTGTCAGTAAACAGGGCATGATTGGAAATTCTTAGGCTGCAGTAAATTAAGTCCCAAGTATTTTTTGCTTTTTGGCTTGTTCTTTTTTTAAAATCTGCTGCTGTGGACAAATGTGGATCACCGACATTCTTATCTTGAACGCTGGCCTTGCTTTAGAGGACCCATGCCTAGACTGGAGTCATGATTTAAGTGACTAGTGTGAGATTTTGTATAGGCATACTCCAGCCAGTTTAAGATGATAGGTTTTTATAAAATGGGCAATGGCCACATGATAGCTCTGTATGTTTGAAAATTTAATGATTCTGGTAGAGTTTTGCACTGAGTATCTTACATGGGTAGACTATCTCATTAAACACATCTCTGCTTGCTTTAAAAACCTGGGCAAATTGCATAATGTTCAGTTCCAGAAACTGCAACAGCCTCTTTTCCAGCAGCTGAAAGCTGGTGGCAGGGTCTGGGGGATTAGTGACACTGCTCTTCACCCTCCCCCAGGGCCAGCGGTTGGCTCTCTGTGGTGGCACAGACCACACTGGAAGCCTTAGAGTGTATGAAGGGAACTTCTGATCAGCATGGCTAATCCCTACGTTTAAAGACACTGCAGTGCTTTAAAGAATTTCAGATTTTTTGTGGTACTCTGGTCTTTTCAGTGCACTGGGGCAGGTAATTTAATCCTAATTTCAGGCCCACATATACAAGACAGAGCAAAGTCTTTCCCTTCCTAGGGGGCTGGATTCTTGATAGCGATCTGTATGCAAGTTATCATGCTTTGAGGTGTCTGAAAGAAATCTGTCTTTAGATGTATCATGGCGTGTCTTCTCAAATCTACTTTAATATTTGTAGATATCTCCCAAGTAAAACCTCAGAGGGTCATTGCTTTCCAGTTGTGACAGTCATAATTATTTGTAAAATGGTGTGTGAAAAGCTCACGGGATTTTTGAGACATGTTTCTTAGCAGACTGGGTAACGCAGTCCTAGTGGTCCCTTTTAGTCTGAAATGCTATAGCTTGCTCTCAGCTGATCACCTGTTAAAATAATTTCTCTTTTCCAAAGCCACAGTTTACCTTACCCTTTGAGATAGAAAAACTTTTAGGTCAGGAACTCAGCAGACCACGCAGTTAAGACAGTCGCTGATCCTCACGACTGGTTGCTACTGGAAAACAAATCTGTCACTTCTAGAGCTGCTTGTAAATGGGAGGGAGTGGTTGTGGTGAAGAAGTACTTCTTAGCTGATTTCCCACACATGAGGGAACAGGCTGTCATCTTTTGTGCATGACTATTGCTCTTCACATTTTTGTATTTATGGCATCCACAGAAAATTCTTAGAAATGTTTCAAATCTTGATTTCTTGAATCCCTAGGATGATTCCTAGGCTGATGAGCATTCAGTACTTTGTGATGGCTAATGCAACTTTACTGATAAATAATCTTGTTGTTTGGTTGTTTTGTTTTTTTCTGTAGTCAAAATATGGCAAAAGGAATTTCAGCAAAAAATGGAGGGGAGAAAGTTGTCTACTTCCCACCTTGAGTGAGAATTGTGCCATTGGGAAAAAAAAAATTAAGTCAAGGGAAAGGTTACCAAAGGAAAGCAAACTTGTTTCTGCATTGTCCTACTTCTTGCATTTTATGTCTTAAAAGTTATAAATTATTTAGCTCCCTGCATTGCTTTGAACATTATATAAAGGTAAATTTTATGTGGGAAATTCCCAAAATCTGCATGCCATGAATGTTTGAAAAATGAACAAAGATGCAGAGTTTTGCAGCCCCTCACCTCACCCCTCAAAATATTTTTTTCCAGGTTCAAAGCCACAAAGTGCTGCCCTCCCTCTTTCTCCGTTGAACAGCTGCTTCTCAGACTGCTCATTGTGTCTTCTCATATCTGCTTTCAGGATTGCCGATATCTCCCAAGTAAAACTAATAGGTTCATTGCTTTTCATTTGTGACAGTGTGACAGCATATTGTCACCTCTAGTCACATCTTGTTCTACACTCTGGACACTTCTTGTTGGTTCTTTGTCACACTCAGCCTTCTGCTGGGCATAGCAACTTTTTGCAGTTGATTTCCTTTGGGTTTTGTGGTTCTTAATTTGGTAGCTGTTCTCTGAACCCTGACCTCTTTTTTTTTTTTTCTTTTTTCTTCCCTTGCTGAATTTGGCACTGTTAGGACTCCCAGTGCTTCCCCATGCCTCATCAGTGCCCATTTGCAATGTTAGGCTAAGTGATGTAGCACTATCTCTTTCTGACTTTCCTATTCGTGCACCCTGTGTGTTACCTCTTGGATAGTAGGCTACTTGATAGCAGAACCATTGCACAGTGAACCACAAAGCTTCTGTCCTTAATAATGCAGTGTTGAGGTTTTAAAGGTGTTACTGGTAATTCATCCAAAAAATAATAGGGAATCCAATTATCTGTGCTTTGGTTGAGTGTATCGCGTGAGGTCAGCTGTGGTTTTGGGACTTTTTCTGATTTGAAACAGATTTTTCTGGTTGTGCATTAACACGGCACCATTCTTGGCTTTCCTGCTTTATCACTCTTTTTGTGGATTAAATGTTTTGTTTTCTGCTGTCTCACAGGTTCTGGGTTTCTTTCCTGTGTTTAATGCTGCAGAGCCTTTTGCCCTCAGTTTGCCAGTTCTCTCAGTTGTGTAGCAAGAGGATACGTGTGTGCATGAGTGTACCGATATGTGCAGTGTGCAATTTGTTGAAAATGCTTACAAGTAACTTTGATGTGAAAAGACCATTCATATGTTTCATAGAACAAATTGCTATTCTCCCACATATCAATAAACTGTCTTTCTTCCTGTACTGTGATAATTAATAAATAAGACATGACAGGGCATGAATTGTGTTGAATTAATTTATACCTGCTAGGTTGTTAGCTATGAATCTGACATCTGAATGCAGTCCATGCATGCATTAACAAGATTCTTGTAGAAGCCTAGCAGTCTAAGATTACAAAATATAGACACATATACACGTTTTTATAATTTTTATTTTTAATAGCTACACACACACACACACACAAACCTGAATTAGAAGTAACTGGGGTAGTTACTGATGAGACTTCCATGGCTTGTTTTACTCTGAAAGTTCTGTGGAAGGTTTGTAGGGTCTCATCTAGTCAGTACAATTTTCAACTCCATAATGAAATGAGCAATTTACAGTCACAGCTCAGAATTATTACTAGAGAGTCATGCCTCTAGATTTCTTCTGCCTGTTTTATAGCAAGAAATATTTTGGTGGCCTGCGCTATTGCTGACAGCTTTGTTGTGAGCTTTCTAATGGCAATAAAAAAAGCCCCTCCAGCACAGCAGCTAATTCAAGATTTATGAAGCATGCGGAATTCTTCCTGCTTGAAAACTAAACGTGTACATAATCGGGAAGCAGAGTCTGAATACAGGGAAATCGAGGAGGGCATTGCCCCTTATTCTGCCCCAGTGCACCATAAACCCCCTGCGGTTACCAGAGCCATGCCACAAAAGTTGAAGCTTTTCCATTCTAGTAAATGATTTTCAATCATATGTGTAAACACTGAAAAGGCATGAAGGAGGTAGAATATATATCTTCCCTAAAATTTTTTCGGTCAGTGTCTTTCTCCCATGCTGTTTAGGTCTTGTATGTTTTCTCTTGTCTTTTCTTGCGATTACGTCTGTCTTTATAATTTACTTCCTAATATGTTTTTTTATATTGTCTTACTTGGTGCTTTTAAATCATATGTTTATGACTTATCATGAATTTATCATAAATCATAACCAATCAATTCAGATTGATTTGTGGATAATTAGGCCTTTCAAAAGTGTTAAAGTTAAGATTCCAACTCTCATTTTGAAGATTCCGGCTCAACTGGAAACTTTGGAAGCTTCACTTCAAAATCTTTACCAAGGCTGATGCTTAAAAATTGTTTTTGTGTATCGCAAAACTAGTGAAATCCGACTTCGTAAGCACCGGTTTCCTCAACCTCTGACTATTTTTCCTTAGTTTGCTTGGGCAAATTACAGTACGTGTTAAATACGGTTTTATATTGCACTGGATGAACCAGCGCGTAAAAGCAGTTTGACCAGATGGCTGCTGCGTCTTGCAGTGGGTAAGGGGTTGAGCTACAATTGCCGGCAGCAAGCACCTGACCTGGAGACAACTTCAACTTCAACAGTGGAAATCTGTCTGAAGTACGAAACCAGAAATATGGTGGGAATCACTAATGTGAAAAATAGTTCATTGTTCTATGACCTTTATCACCATAACCAGTTGTACTTGCGGTTTCATTCCGCTCTCTCCCAGGGGCATATTTTGTTCCTCTCAGGGCTTTTGGAGGATTTTTGTCTCTTCTTTCGCTGGCAGAAAGCTTCCTATAAAAGCTGGGAGAAAAGGTTTTTGCCTTGTGGAGATGGGAAAAATGTGTAGTCCTGCAGACAGCAGTGGTTATTTCTGCTGAGTTTACTGAACTTGGCATCTGTTACAGGTTAATTTTGAGTGTTGGACTCCATGAACTTAAATGGTTCAGTCCTGTATTATCTTGCCATGTTCTAATAATGCCAAAGCAGATGAAGGTGCAGACAGGTTTTTCCAGGCTGCATTGACTAAAATTGCTGTTAACCTTACCCATCTATTTTAGAGTATTGCCTTTTAATTTCCTTCAGTTTTGCTTCCAATATGCCCAATTCTCCTTCAGTCTTAGACCTTTCTTAATTTTTAATAATGATGACTAGAAGGATGCATTGCTTGATAAACAATTTTATTAAAAAAACTGTGTGTCTGTTGCCCAAGCTTCTGGTGTGAAGCTTTCAAAACTCTTTCACAACCTTATAGGCATCAGAGGTAGAGTATGTCGCTCACCATCTGACACGTAGGTTCCCTGACTACCAAAAGCTTGGGGCTTTTTGTAAGCCCAAAGGACCTCAGCACTGACAGAGGCTCAGCAGCACTGCATCTAGCGTACACCTCAGCGCTCCTCTGTGAAGGGTGTAATACGTTTTGGGGCGTGTGTAGCAGCGAGAGTACTTCATGCTTCAGTCTTGTACGGCTGAAGGAGCAGCATGTGTGTGTGGTGTTTTTCCTGCATCCTTGGGGTTGGGGTTTCCTCCTAGGTGAGGAAGGCCTGAGATACTCTTCCCTCCTCTGACCGCTAAATTCAAATCCACTTCTCACCTTTGGTAAGGACCAACGAATTATCTTGTGTTGTATCTTGCTCTCTCTCTTCTTGGAGACATATATATATATTGAAAGATCTACCTATAAGGTCCTACAAGAAACTGGAGTGGGCACGACTGAGTCCTAGAAAGTTTCAAAACTTTAGTCTTAAGGTGTGGGATGCAACAATAGTTGTAGTGTTGTCAGTGCCCTAGGTTTGCATTGGGTTATAAAATGGATAAAGCTTCCTGAGTCTAAGCAGTGAGCTGCTCAATAAAACCCCAAACCAACGATAGGAAGACCTTCATCACTATCACTAGCTGTGTTTTAAAATGCAACCAAGCACCATTTCACTGGATTATTTTTTAAAGGATGTGTTATCCATCTTCAGGGCAAGCTCCAGCCTGTGCATGGAAGGAGTTCTTCAAGGCTTAGTGTACTATTTGGACATGCAGACTTTTTTTAGCATTTTCTGCAAGTTGGCTCAGGCAGCCATCTGCCAAGTGTCATGACCTTCTGAGTCCCATTTTAGGTGCCAAGCTTTATCTGTGAATTAGGTACAACCCTACTGTGAACTGCTTTTGGCTTAAAAAATCAGATACTGAAGCAGCGCTCTGTCTTTTAAATTTTTGTCAGATCTGTGTCTCTGCATGAACAGTTACGTTGCTGCGAGTAGCATATGTCTGCGAACCAGGGACACGTGTTCCTGGCCGTGGTGACGACTCTTACCTTGGGCTGTGTGTGGGAAGACATGAATGAAGTGTTGTTAGTCACTAGCATGTAAGACTTAGTATAATATCATTGTAAGGCAAAATCAGAAGGCAAGAATGCTTTTTGATGCATGGATTGGTAGGATAATCAGGGAGCACAGACATAATTTATTAATTTGTTAAGGCAGCATGTTCCACAGCTCAGTCATCAGGACAAACTTGAATTTTTCCCCTGTGTTAGTCCTGTGTCATTTCAATTTCAGTCATGAGAATATAGAACCACAATCAATAACTGTAACTTGGATCAACGCATGTTATTTTCTATGGATTTTTCTGGTGCAGTATCAGGATGAGAAATTGTAAATGTGTGTAGAGTGAGTTTAAAGTATTTGGCTGCCACTTTCAAGCGTGACACACTACCATTTGGTTACAGAATTAAGGGGAATTTCTAAAATACCCTACAAGGCATTTGAATTTGGAATACAAGTAACTTTAACCATGTTATGTTTATGTTGTAGACTGGTTTTGAGTTTTAATTTATAAATACTTAAACATCTCAAAGCTTACTAAAACTTCTATTCGTTTCTGTTTAGGAAGAATATGTATAAAAACACACTGGAAAACATTTCTTTCTGTGCACAGCTAAGCAGGCAACTTAAAATATGAAAGCAAAAGGGATATTGCCACTTAAATATGAGTGTAATAGATGAGATTTGAGGCAATTCTTTAAGCTATGTACATGACTATGCAGATAATTCATATTTTAATATTGATGTAAAACACTTTCACCCGAAAATATGTATAGGAAAAAAAGAAATTGACCACTAAAGATGTATGTAAAGAGAAAAATTTAAATGATACTTTGAAAGTGACATGCCAGCTATGATCTACCCTGACAGCTTTTCTTTTAAAATTTGAAAACTGGAAATAATGAAATCAGATTACAAGAAAAACTATTATGTACTGTAGTAACATACAAAATATTATTTAGATGAGTACAAGTCTTTTGTTGCTAATACATGTCAAATTCAATAATACATGGAAATGTATTGAGCAGTCATACTGCAGAGAATAAGAGATTGAAATCTGACTTAGTTTTGAAAGCAGCCCTACCTACTTTTGCATAAACTGCTATGGAGGGACACTTCCAGGAGCAGTGTTTTGTACCTTTTCCTCCTGCATTCCTCTCTGGTTGGCATGGGGTCCACTGAAATAACTGTACAGAGAAAAATATTTGTCAATTGTAACAGATGTTCAGTCATCTCGTACAAGATGTCTAGTTTGCATAAACCTAAGCTTTGAATGCTACGTGGGGGAGTAAGAGGACTTCAGCACAGCTGGTGCATGGGCTCAGGTGCAGGATACTTTGTAGTGCTGCAGTTTCTCTCCTTCCATATTCCTTCTCCCTGTTCACTTTGGATTGCATCAGTACCTGTTGTTGTGCTTTGCATGTGCAAGATATTTCAGTGAACATACATGCAACTTCAAATGCACCATGTGAGTGTGTATGTGCTTTAGGGTTTTATATGAGCCTTAGTAGAAAGATGCCTTGCTTTTGCATATCACTGGTGGGCACAAAAGCTTTCAGATGCACAAATGGAAGTGAGGGTTAAGGTAAATTTTAAAACCAGAAGTTTGTATCATAGCTTGTGCTGTGCAAACAGTAAAACAATTTTCTACCAGCTGTCACTTCTTATGCTTGCCTATGCAGTCAGGGACCCAAAGAAAAAAATTGTCATGGTAGGTATGGGATTAGAATTCAATATCATAAAAGTGTGTGTGTTTGAGGAAGTCGGACAACATGACTCTCCAATTTTCATTTATGTGGAAATTGTAAATATTTCATAGTTGTCGTAAATTTAAGAAAAAGAGATTTTCGTGGCTGAATATGTTACTATTAAATTGTTCTGTTGTTTTCAGTACTTGAACATTTTCTCTACTATTCATTAAAAAAATAGATAGAACCTATTTCTCTACTATGATTTTTTATTTTTCTAGCAATAAAGGCTGTTCTAATAAGCAGTGAGCCATTCTGTTCTTCAGTCTGATTGGCTTCTTAACAGGTATTTAATGTTTGGTCACTGCCTAGCTTTAGGGTACCTAAGCAGTAAAGGGGTACACAGGTAATGCAGGAGATACTAGTGGATGTGGGTGAAATGTTTTCCTGTGACTGCAGTTTGCCAGGAGATTGCTGGCATGCTGCAGGGCAGCAGAGCGAGTTGATGTCCCTGTGGGGTTCCCATGACTGTTTCAAACAGATGGTTAAATTTTGACTTTTGCTTTTAGGTAAAAGTTCAATTCCACTGCTAATCTGGCATCTCAAATCTCCCATCTATTATGTTTCTTCCCCCAGTCTTGCTCTACATAGAGAAACTGAGTGAGCTTTAGGGGTCAGCACTTCACTCCAGACTGACTGAGGACTTTTTCCCCTCCTGCTCTTTGAGTTGGCTTTATTTAAATTGTCAGTACCTTCAGTCTGTCTGTGTGGTATCTTGCTGAAAAACTTGGAGGAGATTCTCCATTTACTACCTTTGACTGATTTTTAGCTATTCTATGTCCTTGCCATCTTCCCTTTTCCTCTCTGGGGACTTGTCTGAATGTAGAAGAGGTGGAGCAGAAAAGTAGTGGATGACTGTGCATGCCTGAGCAGCATGTGATTAGATTTAGGTGGTCTCTGCTTGACGAAGGTCTAGCAGTGGCCAAACCACTGAGTTGGTATGGGAAATCATGCTACTGACAGCTGCTGAATTCCCTTGAACTTGGAATTCACAAGGGTTGTATTCAGGTTGATGTCGGTGTAATCTAAGAGCCGCACGAGCTTTCTGTCTAAAGCTCTGATTCACAATTTTTAATGCACACTTAAGTTCACTTTGGTCTAGTAAATCATCAGTGTGTCATGCTTTGGGCTCCCAGGTCTTATGTTCATACCTATTTGCTTTTCTAAATTAGGATGAGGTGGTGTATGACCAGTGAACTGAAAGGGCAGATGAAATTTGAAAGCTTTTACTTATGTGCTACAGGGAGAAAGTAATGAGGTGTTCTGCCTGAAACCAGATTAATTTAAATGTGTCAAATTGTTCTACAGAATTTTCTTATCAAAATAGCAGTGAGGTGAGTTTTACAACATCTCTGATCAGTACAAGTTAGCCTTAACAAAACCGTGTTTTTTCCTTCTACTCCAGGTTAAATACTGTTTTTGTTACTAAACAGAATTATTCGTTATTAAATATTCTACTTATGTCTATATGACACATTACTTTTGTATCATATAGAAAATGATGTTTGAGCGCACATTTCATTGTCATGGTTCATGTGGTAAGACATGTGTATTTTAGCACCACAATGCAAGCTACATTTAGTAGAAGTGACCATGGAACATGCTTTAATTTCTGGAGTATTTTGTACAAACTTACAGCTCAGTATGAAGAATAGACCGTTGTATCGCTCCTGGCCAGGTAGGAATGTGTTAAGAGTATCTGATTGTCTGGCAGCTAGGAACAACCCCTGGTAACTTTTACCATAGGAGTTCAGAAGGGTTTCTAAGCTTGGAGTAATGCTCTGATTTTTCAGAAGCTGGAGAAAACTGAAGTAAGGAGAAGAAGGAAACCGTGAATAACAAAATGAGTTTGTCCAGGAAACCTTAATCCAAAAGGAAGGAGTCAGTGAAGTAGCCACGCCCTTGTTGCTAGTTGGTACAGCACGGAATGCATTGCAGGGGGTGTTAATACTGGGTGGGAGTGAAGGGAGACGCATGCCAGAACAGAGGGCAATGCTGTATCCAAATACCTCTGTAAAGGGAGGACATTTTGTGACTACAGCTGTCTTGTCTAGTATGTTTGGGTTGTTTTTTGGGGTTTTTTTTGGGGTTTTTTTTGTTTGTTTGTTTTTTAATTTATTTTTGAGGCAGGAGGAAATGGGTGATAGTTCTGATTTGTGTCATTTCTGCGAGGCATTGCTGTGTTTGGGACATGCAGGTGAAGGAAGATGAGGAGACTCTGTCAATAGAATTGGTTAGGACAGATGGAGAAATGCATAGAAGGGAATTATCATAACAGTGGTGAAAGATGTGTATGCCACCCTCTAGCACGAAAGTGCTGACTAACATGAAGAGTAGGCAAGCTAAGAGCAATGGCGGTGTGTTGTTTATAACATAAGATAGCGACTGGCTTGCTTTTGCAGACTATCCAAGTAATGTCTTGGGACTCTGGTGGGAGATTCTGCTTTTAGGAGTCTTTTGTGGTTTCATCACTCTTGAAACAATGTTCTAGTAAGTTTCAAATACAGGTGGTGCTGATCTCTCATTTACTCTGAAAGTTGGTTTACAATATGCAATCTAAACCACAAAAAAATTAAATTGTGGCAATTATAGAGGTATTACGTATTTTACAGTGCAGTAAAAAGAAATCAAATCATAATGGGTTTGTTTGTGTACTTTCAGAATAGGAACAAAATTATTTCAGAATACTGATTTTTGATAGAGAACAATGAGCCCCATTTATTTGTAAGTAATTGTACCAATTTTGATGGTGTCTTTCATTGTTCTGATTTTGCCAGTGCGTTTGTTTTTCCTTTTCTTCTTTCTTTTTAGCTTATCTCCAATTCAGAATATTCAGGCAAGAGTTTCAACTGATATAAATAGGCGAAGTTCTTTGAAAATGGTGAAGTCATTTCTTCATTTAAATCTGCAAGGAGCTGACTATCCTCACTTTTAGCTAAAGCAATAGCATTCGGCTTTTTAAATTAAATAATTGCTTCCGAAAACTTGAAAAGAATGTGACAGCAGTTGTTGAACCAGTCATGCGGAGTCAGGCAGAATTTGTAGCTTACATCTATCACTAATAGAAGTTACAAGCACAGAGCAAAAAGAGAATGTAGTGGTACTGTCAGGAATTTATGAAGAGCTGTATTCTTTTGTTTTTATGCACACGCTGGTGTGAGGCAGACAGATACCAATGTTAGTAGCTGAATATTTTAGGAGGAGGGATGTGTTTGTGTGTGTATCTGGGAAAATCTTATGTAGCTGTGATATGGTATTACCTGAGCCTGGGTATGTGAACAGTATAGCTTTGTGAGATTTGAGAAACAGTCTGAGGAAAAACAGCTTGAGAAAAAGAGTGAGACATAATGAATATGTGAATAGTTTTCTATTAGTTGAAATTCAGTTTATAAATTTTACTACGTGTTCTTTAGCTCCATTTTTCTTAAATCATGTCCGCAAACATGAACACATATGAGGTAGTACCTATCCGTGAAGTTGCTTGGTATTTCTCAGTTTGAGAAGTGCCTCTGTCATTGTTTATAGCTTTACTGTACTTTAAGAAGTGAAATTCTAATGTTAGATATCTAATTCAGATTCATTTCTGGCTCTGTATATTTTTTCATTTTTAATCAGTAGAAGACAAAAGTGAAAGAAAACTGCATGGGTGCAGCCATGTTAAAAAATAACTTGCCAGTTCTTTTTATCAAGTTCTGTAACATACTTGAACAGTAGAGATGGGTCTAGGCAGGGTAGTCCCCCTTGTGTCAGGGATGTGAGGAAAATATACCTATTTTGAAATATTTTGTCTTCTAAAAGCAATGCTTTTTGCTCATGATAGACTTGTAAGAGATTTTTAGGAGATAAAACCTGAGATTTTTGCTTTATTGAGCATGGTCTGCAGCAGTCGGTACAAACTGCACATACATCCTTTTAATTCCTGAAAATATTTAAGCAGGCTTTCTTGAACCCAGTTTGGTATTCAACTGACCTTGCCTCATAATAGTTGTTTTAATCTCTACCTCTTTTCTAGTAATTATTAGTAAATAAATATTAGAACATTTGCTTTTTGTCCACTGCTGAACACTAAGCTGACATTTAGTGGGAATGATCATAAAGCATACAAGATCTACCACCTGCATGGTACAGTAGAGCCCATTATTTTGTATGAGAAATGAGGATTTATTATTTTTTTCCTAAAGTGCATTTACTTTTGTTTTCCTATGTTGGATTTCATCTGCATTTTACTGCCCAGTTATTCAGTACTGTCAGATCCTCCTACAGCTAACACACACACGTTTAGTTTTTCCAGGGTTTTGTACATTGAAACTTCAATGTCCAAACAGGGAGTGTATGTTCAGGAAAGATTTGAAGGTTGAAACCTCTTGATGAAGTCATACTCCAGAGACTCTGGAATATCAAAAATAAGAAAAAGACTCAGTTATGGTTTAATTTAGCTGAATTGAAGAAAACAGAATTGAAACAACTGGTAATTAAATTGGCTTTAGGGATGTGGGGGTTGGTGTTTTTATTTGGGTTTTTTTGTTTTCTTAGGGAGTTAATTTCTTAACAAAAACTCAATGTAGTAAAGTAAAATTAAAAAATAGCCAAAATAATAACTGTTTTGCTCAGTATGTTGGAGGAACTATTCTACTATGTTCTTGAAATAACAGGTTTGTTTCATACTACAAGGACTAGTGAGATATTGACCATCAAAACAAAGTCAAGAATGAACACTGGAGTTTTTCCTGTTTCTTTCATGCTTTTGTACCTTCCTTTTCAATTGTATCTACCCACAGGATAGTTTTTGAAGGCACAAGCAACTTAATATAGTACTAACCATAAAGTGAGGCTTCTGATCTGCAGGTAGCTTCTGCCCTTGCAAAATTTGTTCTAGCTTGAACTGCGTTTGTCTTGAAGCCTGAGTACCTGAGAAGCACCACCCTCAGCCTTTAGCATACCCACCAGAAACCCAGGTTGATTTTTGATGCTTTCTTCAGAACCTTTCAGAGAAATCTGCCAGAATTATCCATCTCTAGCTCTGTTTAGTAGGAAAGAATCACAAAGTGGGGCTCTAAACACTGGGAAAAAATGTGAGAATTGAAAATCGGTATTGAAGGTAAACTAAAAAACCCCATATTGTTAAGGGAATAATAGTGTATTGCTGGTTGTCTGGGAAGCACAAGAATACTGAACGGCTCTTTTTATTTAAGAGATTTTTTCCCTGAGATATAAAATTCTTTGTTCTTGATCTTTAGAGGTGTTTCTTCACTGTCAAATCTGTAGGGTTCTTACTGATTTAGCTTATTCATGGAAGTACTTAGTTGAAAATAAATAGGCACAATAATAATGACTATTACGGCAAAAGAAGTTTCCAAATGTAGAGAGAAAACACTATTTTTCCAGACTTTGTCACTGGATGTAGAACCTCACAGTGGTTTCTCAGTCTCTCTTACAGCACAGCTTTTCAGCAATATCCATAATATATGACATTAAGTATTAATATGGGCTTTTATGCTCCAAGGACATTGCATGTTAGTAACCAATACATTATCCATGTATTTTTGTTCTTCCTGCTCCACCTCACGCTTACTGGTAGGTGTTGCATGTTCATGTTACTGAAGAGACGTGAGGTAAATTATTCACAGCCAAGTATGCCCTGACAGTTTCAATATCTTTTGAAAACCAGTTGTTATGAATAGATAAACTCCCGATGTGTAACTCTTCAAATTTAAGCAATAGAGCACACAGTAGGAGTCCTAATGCTGTATCCTATAGGTCTTGTTGTGCCTTTGCTCCTTAAGATCAGAGCAGGGACCTTTTCTGTGTCTTAGTACACCACACTGCAGGACAAAGATGCTATTCTGGTCACTCTTAAGTCTGGCATATGTTTTTATTTTTTCACTGCCCGTCTAGCTAAAATATTTTACATTTTTAAAGTTCCTCTCATAAGATTGTAGTTTGTTCTTCTGAGATGCTCAAAATCTTTTTTTCTTTATATAGTGCTATGCACTGAACTGCCAAACAACTTCTGTGAGGCACTGAGTGACCTCTACTTGCATTAATTTAGTTGGCCAATGAGTTGAGCCACAAAGTTAGAAACTTTGGCAGCTTAGGTCCTCCCAATGAGGTCTGCTTGACCCTTAGGTTATGCACAAATGTGTGGTAAAAGAAAAGGAGTTGTCTGAGGTAGCTTGCCTGTGCTCAGTGAAGCAACATGCGGAAAATTAAACCATTCGGATCATTATTTTGAAAGTTCACGTGGCAGATGATTTACTGTATCTCCTAATTTACTCTGTGGAGAGAACAAGGAGCTGAATCCAGGGAAAGAGGCATCAACCCCCTTTCATAACCAGAATTCCTGTTTTCAGGGTTGAGTGATAAGCTGATGCTTTGAAGTCTTGAATGTAAATTTGTGAAAAATTTTCAATAATCTACTGAACAGACATTTCCGGTTGTATACTTGATCCATCATGGTGATACCTGTGATGTGTGGAGGATAAAGCTCGCGTTTTGAGAAAAGAATATTCAAATGAAAGTTGACAGAAATTGAGAACTATATAAAGGTAAAACAAGACAAAAAAACCTTCCAAGTATATGTCCACAGTGTTTTCGGCAAGTCCAAAAAATTGATTAACAGCAGCGTGGAGCAAAATTCTTTGGTCAAAATGATCTTCATTAAAAGAAAAAGGCAAATTCAACTTTTTGTAAATTTGTTTTGAGTTTAATAAACTAGTGTTCTAAAACCAGAATTTCTTTCTTAAACAGCATCACCTTTGCTTACTTTTTAAATTCATTTTTAAGACGCATGATGTTCAAATCAAAGAGTATAAAATTATAGTTTGTGCCAAGCATAAAGATCATAAAAATCTGGTTTAGATTAGCCTGAGACACATATTTTTCTGTATTTTTTTGTTTTTGCGTTTTTTTGGGGGTATCATAAAGAAGCTGAGTAAATGATTTTCTCCATTTTTAAACGGATTGTTGTTGTTTAAAGTGCCAGGGATCAGAATTTCAGTGTGTTGAGTTATATAAACATTGAACCAAGAGATGATTTCTTCCCCAAAGAACTTACTGTTTCAGTTTGAAGCCTTGAATGATTCATGCTTCAGATTTGATTTTAGTAGTCCGGTATATTTAGTATTATATGTTAAACTCATTTGTCTCTGTGGGGAAATGCATTTTAGCTGAGGGCAGCTGGTACCTTGAGATCTTCAATTTCCATAGACAGCAGAAAAGATGTTGCTTGCAAATATTGTCAGAAAGAAGTTCACCTCTAAATACAAAATGTGCTGTACTTGTAAAACAGTAGTTGCAAATTGTTACTTTCTCTCATGGGAAAGAACAATGTTGACAATATATTGACGGCATTTCAGTAATTTCTTTCTTGGCAGTGCTTACTTTCTTTGGGCAAGAAATGACTGTTGATTTATATACTCATGCAATTAACTTCATACTTAATATATCTTATCTTGGAGGCTGACATTCTGTGGAAGTAGCCTTTAAAATAATACTGTCATTTAAACGGTCAGCAGAAAAGTCATTAATTATAGATCCCATTTTAGACCTCATTTAATTTATTATTTGGTAGTTAGTTATTTTTGCCTCTGGCTAGAAGAGAATGACTGAATTCACTCATTCTGCAGTTTTCTGGCCTTGTAATAACACAGAAATATTAAACACTACAATGGTTTTTGTGTGTGGAAGGACTAATGGATTTATTATTTCCTTTTTGCTGTCCACAAGCAGTTTGTGGCTTTTCTTTGTTTTTATGTTTAGTAATTAGCAGCTGTTGAAATACTTCACATGTGCAGCTTCTTAACTGATAGCTGTAATCTGGAATTTCTGGAGGTAGTGATTCCTCTTTGTTTTGTAATGAAACCTGTCACATGCCCATGCAACTTTGGTGTGTTTGAGATGGTAGGGAATTATCGAAATAGGCAGCCCTTTGCAGGGGACATATAATACTTTCTGTTTCTTTATATGTATCTCTGTGACATCTGATGTATAATCGCTGGCCTTTAAGTTGATGCTGTTTGAAATGAATGGGAAAGCTGACAGCCTTTTGTCCAGGCAGGTGGAAAACTCAGGGGGATCTTGCTGAATCTCTTTCATTTCCATCCTGTTTTCCAGATGTAAGGAAGACTTTACAATTGAAATAAAATAAAATATTAGGTTGCTTGTGCTCTCCTCATTCAGATCTCAACAGGAATGGTTTATTTACCTTGGGAAATGCTGCTGGAAACATCTGGTCCTCTGTCCCTGAATATTTCTTATTTCTTTTGTATTACTCGGCACAAGCTTCATATTACTGCTTGTACTTCTGGTTTGCTGCTTTATTCTTTCTTGTAAGACTTCAACTTTAAGTGTGGAAAGAGGTTTAAAGTGGAATTGTGGTAGGAGAAAGTTGTGCAAATCTCACAGAGGGTGGCATGTGAGATACTGACAAGCTAGTACACTCAAACTTTTCTGTTTACTCCTTAAATTAGAGAGGAAGTTGTATTTGTTCAGGTTTTGGGGGCAGCTGACTTCAAAAGTGTTTTGATTTGTCCCAGTGTCTGAAGGAGAGGCAAGAGTGAGGAATGTGCAGCTTTGTAAGCAAAAGATAATGTCTGGGAGTTCAGCTCTTCAGGTGCTGTGCTTCAGGTCGCTTCTCTAGTTACTGTTCTCATTCCTTTTCTTCTTCTCCCTCAGTCTCTGCTCCTCCTCTGAAGCTTCCTTCCTTTTAATGCCTGAAAAAACTTGGCATTGGTTATGACATTTTTGGGCTGTTCTGGTGACCTCTACCAATGTGTCACTTTCTGGGGCTTCCTTTGCATCAGTCTGCATGTGCCGTTTGTCCCTTTGGTCTTCTGGAAGGTCTTACCGTCATTTGTCTCTAATAGTACAAGGAACTTAAACAGTGGAGCCCTGTTTTATGGCCTGGGCACTTTGAGAATGTAAAAAGCCCCATTTTCTGATGCATGGTGGACTGCTTCATAAGAAAAAAAACCTTGTAGGACACAGAGCAAACCTGCTTTGACTTATACAAATCCCCTGGTACTGATAGCAATCAAAGGAAGGGGAGGAGAACAGGGCTTTTGGAGGATGGTTTATATTCAAAGGCCTTTTTGAACACTAAATATAAAGAAGAGAAAAACTAGATTTAGGATTATGTATTAGGATTTCCTAAGGTTAAACACAATCAGTAAAATAGTGGCTTAAATTGGAGTTCATGTCTTGATTTTCCTTTTAATGGATGTAGTTCATGTTCACTGACTGAGTAAATGAAGATTAATGAGCCCTGGAAAATAAGTTAATTTACTCATAAAGTGGAATTACCTTATGATGAAACCATCATAACAAGTGTTTATGGACTGTATACAATATGCTTCAATCTGTGTCATGAATCTTGTCCTGGAGATCTGCAGCATGTGTTTTTGAGGGAATAACAGTTGATGAACATTCAAGCCAACCAGACTGATACTTCAATGTAGAAGAAAATACATAGCTGACGAAAACAGTGTGACAGTCTGCAATAATGAATTTTACTCTGCAATTGGGCAAAGCCCCACAAAGCTGGAGGAACAGAGATTTCTGTAGTTTTCTGAAACTTTAAAGGTAATAATAGTACTTGAAGATACATATCCAGAAAGGTGCCTGGCTGAACAAGAACAGTTAGACCTTTATAAATTTTTGTTTGCTTTTGAAATAGGAGACAAAAGGTAGTGCCAAAATCAAAATAAATATACAAGGGGTGAGTGCAGGTAATTGCAGCAATGCATGCTCATGCTTGAATAAAGATCAAGCTCAGGACTGAAGTACAGAAGTGTTCTGCAGTTGAAACTTGTTAAAGAGTCTGTTTGTGCACCTTTATTGTAAGTGTTTTTTGGTTGTGTTTGTTTTTTTTTTTTTTTTTAGTTTTATTTTGTGTGAAATGTATGCTGTTATCTAAATCTGCTGCTTTCCACTGAAAACACACTGCATTAACCCCTACAGAAACCCAACACAGAAACCTCAGGCCCTGTGGTGTGAGGGAAGGTGAAGCTTCAAGACTGAAGGTGGCTTTTGGTTACAAATGGGATACACCTCATTCTTTTTGCAACTGCATGGGATGTTTCTTTGGCAGTTTGTTGGCATTAGACACGCGATCACTTTTGTTTTTATGAAGATCTTGCAAAATATAGTTATATAACCGTCTATTAAACAAAATCATTTGGCTGATCCATCCCTTTCCTGGTAGGTCTTCGTGTCATTCCTAATGTTCAATATTCCATAGGATATTATTAGGCCAGTTAACATTTCACCCTTAGCCAGTGTCCGGAAGATACAAGGCATGTAGAGATGTTGATACTTTCAGTGACTAGTCTGATACTTTCCACAAGTAGAAATCCCTGTATTTGACTGTTGTCTACTTTGTACAGTGTAGCTAAGGAATAAACTGGGGGGTTTTGTGTTGCAGATTGAATACGTGAAACTTTGTAGCAGCTGTTCTTTTGCCTTTTCAAGGAGTACTTTGAATGTTTAGCCATTTATCCCCAAATAGCAATAGTTCTTATTTTCTTTAATCCAAGAAATAAATATACTTGTGAAAAACTTGTCTCTGTTTTGGCAAGCTACTCGGTATTGTCTGTCCTGGCTGTATGACTGCTTATGTCTGTCCATGTCCACTCTGTTCCAGCTTTCCTAGTCTGATGAGGGTGGAACTGTGAGGCTGTACTGGGGTCACTGGGGAGCCCCCCAGATGATTCTCAGTGGAACTGTGTGAACCAGAGTGACATGGAAAGCTCCTCCATGAATACTGTGACTGCATACGTGGCTAGCATAAAAAGCAAAGGGTGTGATGAAAATAAGGTATCAGTTCATCTTCCACATAACCAGTCAGCTTCTAAATGTTTAAAAGCAGTGGTATAGCTTTTCCCCTGTCCCCTGCCTTTAGCTTCATTTTTTTTTTTTCTCCAAGTGGTCTTGAAGATATGGAGAAGTACTGTCCAGGTTTTGTTACTGCCAGAGCTCCCTCTCTCTTGTGTGATGCACTTGCTGCTGATAAAATACCTTTTCTAAAAAGTTTGTTTCATTTTGGTTTCATTTCTGGATGTATTCAGTGGGGTAGTGTTTTCATCAGCTAGGACAGTACCTAGTGGGCCAGTAACTTTCCCATAATACACACCTGCAGGAGGAGGGGTCCTGGGTTTTTACAGCAAGGTTTTGGATAGTTCCTTACGTTTCTTGATGCTCTGTTTCTTGCTGTGGTTAGATTTGCAGCTGAACTTACCTGCTGCATGAAGTTGCTCCTAGCCCCTCTCCAGCCCGTCTTCTCCACTGTACAATTTTTTGAAATTTTTATTTAAAATAAAACACTAGCCTGTACTGCAGTCTGACCTAGCTGCTGCACAGCTCCTTCCTTCTGCTCTCAAAGGCTTGTGTTGTGACTGCTCCTGCGAGGGTTTTTACTCTGACTTGTCACAGGTTTGTGCCCGACCTGTGCAGAGGTACAGAAAGGTGCGTCGTGGCGTGTTTGAAGCAAGCTCCTCGTATGAGACACCCAGGCACTCGTTTGATGTAGGACTGTCCAGTCGGTGGTGGCTGAGCCACGTGCTGTTCTTGGGAAGCTACAAATGAGCTGCTCCAGGGGTCTGTCATGCGACTTACCCTAGTGCTGTGGGGATGCCGTGCCTGCTAATACACAGCTGCAAGACAAAGTGGTCCTAAATTATCCTGAGACCAGCCAGTGTGCCCAGCCCCCTCCACTCCAGCTACAGAGTACTGGGAACCCTTAGGTACCTACTGTCCTCTTAGGTGTGGGGTTTTTTAGAGCATTTCCTACCCACAGGTCTCCTTGGCACACAGCAATTGCCTGTGATTGCATCACACAAAGGTTTTTGCATGTGGATAGTAGAGACTGGATGACTGAACACCTTGGCTAACTTTCTAAGTGTAACACATGTGGATCAGGAAGACTTCCAATACAAATAGATGTTTATGGAGAGTGATTTATTGTATTTTTTTTTTTTTTTGCTTTTAACAGCTACTGTTAAGCAGTAGTGGTTTTCATTAGCAAACTACTTCTTTCAGCTCCAAAGCACTGTAATTACTTCCTGCTATAATCCTTTCTATTGTTTGGAATTCCTAATTACAACACATCTCTAGGAGCAAAAGGTTTCTGGAAAGACTTTAATGGAAGAATCCTATAAAAGTTGATACATACATCTCTGCAATGAGTTATACTTGTTTGTTGCAATTTATGAGTGTTTTTACCAGAACAGCTATGGAAAAATGTTCTGTAACAGTTATTTACTGCATTTGGGGGACAAATAAAACCATTACAGTTTTGCTAATTTTCATTCATTTTGTTTTTATTTGTAACCCTTTGAAATGTAAGTAATGCTATCTCAGCTTCCTCAGTCAGATTCAAAAGGACACTTTAGTCTATGTTGCTTACAGAAATGGGCAGTAAAATTCTGTCTTCTGGGGAATCTTTCTTACTTTGACCTCAGTAAAAGAAAAATCTTTCTAAAATTAAGCCACCACCTGTTAAGCGACATGGTGTAGCACTAAGAAAGTCTGAAGTATCTATGAGATTGTCAATAATAAATACATTTTTAAAGCAGAAAAAATAGATTGCTAAAATTCAGCTACAGTAAAATATTGCTGCAGAAATCAAACGAGAAACATCTTCATGTTTGGGGTTTTTTATGCCAAGGGGAGATGGTAAGTGTGGTGTGTTTTGATTCCTGTTCATTGTCTAGAGGTAGAACTGGCCAATGCATGGTTAGAGGGCTTGGGGAGAAGTGAAGAAACACTTCTGCTGAAGAGACTGTAGCTTTTGCTGGGAAGGTCTTCCCAAGCCAGACAGGCATTTCAGCTGTTTGCCAACAAAGAAATACTTTGCTGCATGCAGGGAAGAGTAAAACCATTTCTTTTATGAATCTGCTCCAGACTTCATGTTTGAGTCTCATGCCAGCGTGGTTCTGTTGCAGCACTCCCAAAACTAGCCAACTGCAACAAGGGCTTTTACCATCACATACCAAGCTAACTTCAGTAAGTAATTAACACCCCTTGCCCTAGCACAGCCACCGATCCCCCACAAGGTTTCTAAGGTCTACCTACTGTGCACACCATTTCTTCATACTTTTCAGGCTAATCCCTCAGCTTCTCACCTCTGCTGCCTTCTCCTTATCTCTCTTCATCCAAGGCACAGTCTCTCTCCATCTAGCCCTCTTCTTCATACAGTCCCTAGAGCTATTTAACTACTTCGCAGGAACCAGCCACAGCTGCACCTTATCCACATCAGCCAGCCCGCCGCCCCTGAAGCCAGCCCACAGCGGTATATTGTTAATTAACATGCCTTCATTCCTCTACATCAGGGGTCCTCAAACTTTTTAACTGGGGGCCAGCACAGATGAAGTGGTAGGGAGTCATCTGCAGCTGCTTGGTTGCTCCCCAACTTCTGGGGGGGGGGGGGGTGTCTGTAAATACCAGGGGCTGGATTGAGGACCCTGGGGGGCCATATCTGGGCTGTAGTTTGAGGACCCCCGATCTACATGGTTCTGGGAGCAACACTGAGCTACCTGTGCACGAGAGATTTCTAACAGGAGTTTTGGGCTTTGTGGCTGGAGTAGAAATTTAATGTTTGTGCTAGGGCATGCGTGAGCCCAGACAAGCTACAATAGATTAAGATGAGCGGTTGCCTCCATGCTGAGCAGTAAATAACCAAAATGGGACATAAGGGCACATAAAGTCTTTGTAACTGACTTTGATTGGATTATCTGTTCTTTCTACCACCACTCTTATTTCTGGCAGCAATATTTTTCCTATTGGGGATTTTTCAGCTATTTAAGAGGTCTTTGTATAGCTGTATTGCTACAATGAGCTCAACTTATTTCAGGTTTGCACATTCACCATTTCTGTAATTATTTTGTAAGATTATGCATAGGGGCAAAATGCATAAATGAGTCATTGTTGGCAAATGGATTTTCCAATTTTCAAAACAGTTGTGCTTACTTCCCTGCCTGCCTGCTGTTTGGAAGGAGAGCCTTGTTTCACAAACATAACCAAGTTTGAGATCAAGCCTGTTTAAGGTAAAGGACAAACTGAGATATGTTTGTTGTGATGAAACTTGTGATAATGCTCTGAACCTAAGGACATTATAGCTTGAATTAAGGAAGTCTTCTTTAGCCTGAGGAATCTTTTCCTAATTTTCTGGCAAAGTTAGGTCAGGTTATTAAGTTTGAAGTCATTGTTGTTCAGAACTTTTTCTTTTCCAACTACACATTTTTTTATTTTACTGCAGTTGAATCTTACGCACATTTTTGCTACAGGGTTTCATACTCATAAATGGGCTTGATATTTTTTTTTTTTTTAATGCTTAGCATTTGAATACAACCTTTACACTAACAATTGGACTTTCAAGATGTCATACTGTACTGTTTATTTTAAAAAACCCAGTTACCGGCATCTTTAGTCTTCAGAACAACATGTTCTATCCTTTCTTGTCATCATTACAGACATAATATTTATGTAATATCTTCCCTAAATAAAGGGCAATCAACAGTTTTACTTGTTTGTTAGACAGCCGTGTTACTGGTAGTTTTTTGTACCCTCAATCCTAACATGTTACTTAAAAATTCAAATCCAGATTTCCTCAAAGTGTGGAAATTGTTCAGGTCTGCAGAGGCACTTCACCTCTGAATGGGAAGCTTATGCTTCAAGCTAAACCCTACACTTTTAGTGCATGACTAAGTAAAGTGATTTCAAATTGTTTGCAGATTGCAGCACTGAAAACATTTGAACTGCATTGCTTTGGTATCAGTCTGTTGTGTTAAGAGAGAGCATATGGCCAGATCACGCAGCCCCCTTGGCTACTGCGAACACTGGCACCCAGCAGATTTCTGATCAGAAGTGTCTAATATCCACACATGCCTTTGATGACTCGGTCAGGATTCCCACTCCTCTTCCTGACAGCTGGGGTAACAGGATATCCAAATAACATATATGCCTGTGGAAATGTTGGGGTTTTTTCGTTTAACAGAAGACATGCAGTCATAAGGCTGTTTGTGAGGCGGAACATATTCTAGCTTAATGTTTGCAAACATAATAACTGTTATCTTAAAAATGTGGACAAATTTTAGGCATTTTTTTAAAATGGTTTTGAACTTAGCCTGATAGTGTTACTAACATAAGTTTCTGACAAAACTAACAATTTGCCTTATGCACAAATTTTGACTAAAGCTACTATATCCAACAGTATGAGGACTGTATATTCTAATGTAATCCAAATTTTAATTCAGTCTTATGGTAATACTACAGTGATAATTTTCTTCATAGTCTAGCAACTACACTTGTCATTTGCTGCACCACAGAAAACATCTGAGTTACACTTGAGTAGATTTTGCTGTTTTGTGCTAGGTTTTTTGGTTTGGTTTTGGTTTTTTGGTTTTTTTGGGGTTTTTTTTGTTTGTTTGGTTTGTTTTGGTTTTTTTTTTTTTTCCTTTTTGGCAGTGGTGTAGGTAAAAAAAATTGCCATTACTGTACAGGTATGGTAAAGAACTGATTTCTTTGCAATTAAAAATATTGCTTTTCCAAAATTATTCTGATGTGTCTCATAGCATGTGGAGGAAAATTGTTCTTGAAATAAGAAAACCTTATCATTTGGCTTTGTCATGAAATTCTTAAAGACTATCCCACCCCAAGAGTTGAAAGATTCACATTTATATCTTTTTGTGCCATCTTAACTTTGAAGAGAATAACTGGCTCAGTCTCTGAACAGGTGGAATGAACAGGATGAGAGCACTTTATGAATTCATTATTTTTTCTTATTCATTGCATTTCATTGATGATATTTCAAAATACAGTAAATAATTGTAATTACAGTTACAGGGAAATTATCTAAAATACAGATAAAGAATTATTTCAAACACAGTGTACCAGTTCAAAGTCTCGTGGTAATGACTATGAGACTATATTAAAAAAAAAAAAAAAGGGAGGAGGGGAACGTATTTTCTTCAGTCTTTCAGACTCCTAGTTATTGCAGAGAAAAATAAGTGAAACAGTAAGTTGCTGTCTCTTCTTGTGAAGTTGCTGGTTTCTGCTGCCGGGAATCTGTATCACTGCCATTAGATTTTTCTTCTTTTTATATTCCTTGTCTCTCTGTAGTTTTTTTGTCATGGATATGCTCTTATTACCAGCACAATAAGAGCACCACATATGTATTAAAATTGATAGTGTTACTATGAGAGGTACTGGTTACCAGGGATCTGGCAAAATATAGTTTGTGATCTCACAGGCCAGAGACTGTTTTAGTGTTAAACTAATACTATGCAGGGAGGAAGACAGTTGTCGGTGTATTACCTGTTTCAAACAGTGAGTAGACAGGAGTACATAGCTGGTTTGTGTAAGGATGGAGTTCTGAGAGCAAACCACAGGGCTTTGGTGTCCCAGCTTCCTGGTGAGTCAGACGCTTTGCAGAACTGGTGGCTGGTGTAGATCCAGCACGGTCAGTAGGCAGGCTGCTGCTCTCCTTCCCTCTGAAAAATGGCACTGCTTTGGTCCCCATTTCTTTGCCTGCCAGCCAGGGCTGCTTTAAATGGGCTGCTTTTAAATGGCTCGCTTTCCTGTGGGAGTTGTGTTCCTTTTCCTCTTGAAACTTTCATGCTTCATGTCTCATGGCAGATGCTGTGAAGCTAAAATTCAGGTGGTGGTTTAAGTTAACCTGGCCTTTATGAAGGACAGCATGGGGAGAGAGCTTCTGAAAATCAGAAGGAAAGGGCATTGAAAGGTAAAAGGAATAGAATCTGTTGTGTGTTCAGCTCCAGAGGTGGTTTCTTGTGGAGCAAAACCCTACAGGTAGGGAGGAGGAAGGAGTAAACAGGTTTGAATTGATTTTGAGAGAGACAACAATGCTGCAGGGAGCAGCTAGAGCCCTACCAAGGGTTAGAAGAAAAAGGCGTGATGTCAGAAGCTGATCTTTTGTTAAACAGTCTTATTTTGAACACAGGAAACTGAGGTCATGGAAGAAGAGGAACATGTATTCCCATGAGATCGTTCCTTGGTGAGAGGCTGTTGAATTAAGCTGATGTGTTGCACAAGAAAAAGCTCTAATCCATCTCTTGTATGTGTGCTCAAAACCAAACAAATGTAAAGCAGTTTTCTTTGTGTGTTATTTATAGCCGCTAGTCCTTGCAACACACTGTTCCTCTGTGATAACCTTAGGCTGCACTTTGGCTTTTCAGACTCTTAGGAGTTCTCTGGAACAAGCTTTCTTCTACATTAGCTCTTTACTTTGGTTACTGGCACGCTACGCACCATGTCAGTCTCAGACCACTGAACTCTGCCACTGTGCTGCAGGTAAAATGGACATTTTGTGGAGCAGACTTTAAGCCTGCAAGTGACTGGAGGCTGTTCTGAGGCTTATTATTTCTATTAGTATGTGTTTTACGGTGACCAAGATAGTAACCTTTTTGGATGAAGTGGAAAACAAACTTATTTCATGGACAATGTAAGAGAAGGTGGAGTATGAGAGCAAAAGGACTCCATGTTTCTGTCTGAAAATGCCAGTGAAGTAGAAGACTGATGACAAAACAGCAGAAGTAGTTTGGGTAGTTCATCTGCTCACCATTTCCATGTGGTCCAGCTCAGTAAACAGGCTGAGTGCTGAAAGTTGTTCAAACAGTTGCTACGATATGCCTAATCCATTGGCTTTTCCTTCCCTTAAGCCTCATTTACTGATGACCAGCTATGATTTGGAGGGGTTTTCCAGGTAATTGCTGCAATCATTAAATGGCATAGCAAAATAAGACCATTATAGTGTTCAGCTGAAATGGGGAAAACCCTTATAACACAGCATAGCAGCTCTCATGTAGGTTAGTTGCCCTCATTAACAGGTAAGTCCTGTCCCCCAAAAGTGATCCTTAGCATGCATGTTAGATTTTATTTCAGATTGGGAAAAAATCAGACTTCATTACAAACTCCTAATTTTATTGTATAATGCTTCGAGTTTGTATTGATTCACCGTACAGTTGGGAAGTTGCTCCCCACTTGGCAAATTCATTGTGGTCTTGTTGTTTGATGTGTTTAGAGAATGTTTTGAGACCTGGTCACAGTCTTTTGTTAGCTGTCTTGCTCATTGTCTTTTTTTTTTTTTTTTTTTTTTTAATTTATTCATTATAAAGATCCATGGATTGATTTGAGAATAAACCACATACTAGTTTTTTAGAGGGTTTTTTTTGTTTGTTTGTTTGTTTTTTTTTCTTTCATTCAAAGCATGTGGTTGGGTTCTTCTGAGCATTCGGTTAAATCTCAAGATGTGTATCTACTCAGTCACTGACTGACTGGTGCTGTTTAACCAGGTGTTATGAGTAAGTAATGCAGACCCTGTACGTGTTACTGTTTGTGATCTGCTGAATATTCTCACAAATGGTACTTGTCTAACAGCAGAAAATACTGAGGTTTCTGTGAATCAGAGATCAACAAAAATGATGCAGATCTGTGTCAATGGGATTTTTTGCAAAATTTATCAGCCTTAAAACACTTACTGGTGTTCCTGCTGTGTTCAGTGCCTAGATCCACTCTGTTTCATTCTCATGTTGAATCTGTAGGATTGTAGCAGGTAGCCAGATACTTCCAAACAGACAGAACCAGGTTATAAAAAATTTCAAGAACTATTGCATGATCTCCATGATGCAGAGTGTTCCTCTTGGTCAAAATGTTATTCCTAAGTTGCTCAAAAGGGAGGTTAATTACTCTTTTTGTTATACAGCCTAGTTATGTTTCGCAGCAATTTCAGATTGTATCAGCCTGAAGCATAGTGTAAACATGTTCCCTGAGATAACATGACACAGGTAAAAGCCATCACTTTAATAACTTCAGCTTCCATTTTTCTGGAGGTTTTTTGGTGGCATAGATTAAAATGCTCAAGTTTGTAACTTTTTGATATTACACAAGTTTTTTAAGATTTTTTTGTCTTTCACATGTTTTACTGGAAGTTTTAATTGCAAGGCAATAGACTAATTTTAATACAATCAGCAAGTAATTGTTAGACTTTGGTATTAAATTAGGTTGAGGTAAAGGAGAAACTGAAACTGTGGTTTAACTTCTTGAGATTCATAAGATGTTCCCTGGCTGTTGTATTGGGGTAAAAGGCATACACTAGTTCCCAGGTCACCATCTCTGTACCTCCACTATCATATATCATATATTTTTAAAGACTTCTCCAGATAGGAATACCTCCTTCAAAACAAAATCCCATTGTTTCTGCATTTAGGGACCAACTTGCTTACAGTGATTTCGAGCCCATCTCCTCAGTTCATATGGTGCAATTTAAGACCACTTAGACTCAAGTCTTTAGATGATTAAAATTACTACATCTAACAATTGATTACTACTGAAGAGGCTACGCACAAAGAAACAATAAGTTTCTCTTGGTGAAATCATGCGAAATTTAGATCTTAGCACTTGAGTAAATGAAAAATGTCTTCAGCGGATCTGGGAGGGTCACAGAGTCATAGGTAGGATTGGGGAAGAAGTTACAGGAGCTGAAGAAAATGAAAGCCAAATGTTTTTAAGGAATGAAGACATAGATCCACATCAGAAATAACATAGTAGAACTAACTAGCAGAGTGCATACAAGGTAACAATCCAATTAGAAGCAAAGAATTGGCTCCGTGTGAGGAAAAGTTGGGACTTAATGTCCTGAGGAAAAATACAAACAAGCAGAATGGGACAGCAGTGTAGTTTACACTTACTGCGCAGGTAACCCGGATCTAAGGCTATTTTTCTGTTTCTTAAATATCATAAAATGACCCAGACTGAGAAGGTGAAATTGGAAGGCAAAGTTACCTGCATGTGAGCTCTGTCTGAGGCTGACTGACTCCCCTCCTGCACGTCCTCGGCCTGGCAGGCACATCACTGGGGGGCTGTGAATTGCCTTGGAAGGCGAGTTTTCCCTCATGTAACTTGAATTACTGAGGAAAAAATCACAAAATGTCTCAGAGAGCCAAAGCTGTGGGATATGCCCAGCCCTGGAGATGAACACAGGAACAGTGAGAGCACAACGTATATATGTGAACTGTGAGGGGCAAAGCTTTGCCCTAGTTTCCTTTGCTTATACCTAGATGCCATTTTCCAAAGCGAAGGATTAAGGATATGGGAAATAAACTGCTGTTGGGTCACTGACGGTTTCAGAATCCCTGTGATGTTTTGAGAATAACGTTGGAAACATATTAATATTCCTTAATCCTTTTCTTGTGCAAAAGGGGACATCCTCATACACTTTTTTGCATAACAAAAATGTTTAGAAGATACAATTGTTTGGTTTTCCTATATTGAATTATTACTTTAGAAGGACTATGAAGATAAAAACAAAGACTATTAATTAAATTCTAAGTCAATGAAAAGAAACCAAGATAATAGTTTCATGTGATATCTATAATAGAGCTGTCTCTTCCCTGTTTTAGAAAAATATTGAGTCTGAGATAGAAGGTAGAATCCCAACAAAGGGTGTCCCCTGCATTTTGTGAGAAACTGTCATAGTCTCTCCGATTGGCATATTTTTTCTATTCAAGCAGCCACATTTAGCTATGCCTTATCCATACCAATAGAAAAGATTTATATTCTGGAACAAATCTAGGAACTGACAGTTATTTCATATAGTACTTATGGGTATCTTTACCCATAATGGCAAATATATATTAAATCTTGAAGGCATATTATCCTTTGATGCGTGCTTAGTTCCTATTACTATTAATAGGAATTAAATATGTTGAAAGAAGAAAATATTCTCTGGCGTGCCATTTTGCAGACCACAGCTTTTAAATGCCTGGCTTTATGGAGGTGGCTTTTCTGTTTTGACCAATAGTGAAGAACTTTTGCAGCATTATACATGCATGCATTTTGAAATACCAGCCAGAAATAATTGTTTACTAGAAGATAATGTTGCAGTCATGGCATTTTCTGTAATGAATGTACAAAGTGTAAAGCCTTACCAGCGGAGGATGTGCAGGGTATTCACACAGTATCCCTGAGCACTAACACCATCAAACAGGAGCTTCAAACCTTTCTCATCAGTGTTTTTATTCAAAGCTCTCCCTCAGGGAAGTCATGGAAGGAGGGAGAGAGGGAGAAAGACTTTTCTCAGTCCTTGTTCTGGCTGCCTCCTTGGATTTTGCCTTTAATCTCGTTGCTTCTCTTTGATGCAGCTACATAGGCAGTTCCACCAAACAGACCCGAGAGAAGCCCTTCGCCAGCTGCCTTCTGAGTCTGCTTTCTGTTCGGGCCTCTAGCACGTATCAGTGTTGAGTGCATGGGGTAGGGGGGGCATTTTTTCAGCAGTCTAGTTTCAAACAGGAGGTTAATGGCTTCTTCCATTTCTCAGAAGTGAAATGGAGAACACAAATTTCAGTGTGATGTACTTGGACTGTGGCAGTACAGTCTTACAATCCTTGTTCCTCCATCCCTTTAGGTGCTTATCATTAGCAATTCTTTTTTTTTTTAATAATGAAGTCTGTTACATTTTATGTTGCTAAATATTACCTGTGTCACCTAAGGCTCATCTTTCATCCAAACAGAGTTCAGTTGTCAAGTTTGAGCTACAGTTTGTTCCACACTTCTTGCAAGTATTTGTCTAGGCATGTGTTGTACAGTGCGGTACTTGCAGTACTGTGTTTTGTGACGTATTGTGTTAATATATTACCTTGGTTATGGTTAATATTTAAAGTGAAAAAGCTTGGGGTTTGTTGTTCTGAAATGTATGAGTTAATTTTGAAAATGTAGTCATTTGAACCTTTATTGAGCTGTCTTGGGAAGTTGTATTGCAGGTTATTGCATATATATGATCAGGAAACGTAGTAATTCACTGTATCTTTTCAGATTCTGCTTACAGAGATTGGGGGTGTTTTCACACAAAAAAAATGAGTATGGCATCTTTGTTACTTTGTTTTTGTTAATGAAAACTCATAAGC
Source organism: Falco naumanni (assembly GCF_017639655.2). Classification (NCBI taxonomy): domain Eukaryota; kingdom Metazoa; phylum Chordata; class Aves; order Falconiformes; family Falconidae; genus Falco; species Falco naumanni. Next base: position 116,705,487 of record NC_054055.1, read on the forward strand.
CTGTGTAGAAATATTTTTCTAGAATAAACAGCTAGTAATGGCAGAAAGAAGGAAGAAGTTACAACCAAGATCCAGTGGGATTCAGGAGACAAGATCTGTATATATTCTAGACCCCTTGGAGAAATTAAATCACTAAACGCTTGTTTTAATTCAGTCTTGATACCTTAATACTTTGTCCCACACTTCTCTGGCAGCTTTTGAAAAGTGGTAGTTTAAACTCAGCAATTATTTGTGGCAGTGTCCTTTTCATCAATAAAGAGAGAGAATTTACAAAATTTACCTGTGGGATTGCAACTAAAGCTTTGAGGGGTGTTTGCATTGCGATGAAGTTGCAAATTGTGAGTAAGGTTTCTTGGTATTTCATTCAAACTAGTTACTCGCAGATCAATATCAGCGTAGCCATAAGTAGCATGGAGCTTACGCCAGATAGTTCCTTCAGAGTCTTGTGGACCATACTGAGTCTCACTCTTTCATGCTCTGCACAGTTATGAAAACTCTTGTTAGTTGGCTAAAGAGATAGCCAGCATCTCTGGTAAAGCTTTAAGCGTGCTTTTAAAACAAAATATAGACATACCTCAAGACAGATTGTGTGCTTACCCCTGCATCTACAGGGTCGGAACGTTTTCTTCTCCTTTCCCTAATTTTAAAGTTCCATTAATTATACAAACCGATTGAATAAAACTTTCTGGAATAATGTATGGAGATTTGTCTCCCTCTACCTTTTAGGTGTGATTATGTCTCCAGAGTCTTATGTGCAGTGGCCCCAGTCTGGGATATCTTTTAGATGTTCTCCCTCCCTTGGCAAGTATTTTCTGTAATTTTCTGGGCTTTTGGGGAGATAACTTGAAGAGTGCTCAGTACTGGGTACTTTAAGGTTTTTCATCCTGCCCACCTGGACATGGAGATCTTGGACTGTCTGCAGCTGCCTCATGCATTTCATCGTTTATGATCTCAGTTTGCCAACGCCTTACTGTCACAGCCTGTGACCTGTGGACTGGACCTCAAGCCAGACTTCTTGTGCTGTATAAAATGCCCAACCCCAAACAGAGCTTTCCCCATGCAGATTTCTTTGCCTTGAAGCATATCCCATTCTTCAGGGGCTGCCTTGAATTATTTGAACTCGTTTGGTTTGTTCCTCAGGACTGTAAGCTCCTGTAATTTAAAATATATGTAACACAGTTATCTGCCTTGTATTTAAAGGGAAAATACAAATTTACCATCAAACGGCTCATTTAACGTTTTAGCAGGAAAAATACGTGTTCAGTTTGAAAATAATTCTGTTGTGATCAGCAACTAATATTTAATGACATCCACCTGCACAACCTGATTCAACAAACAGCATTGCAACAGAACTTGTTTTCTGAACTGGACTCACTACAACCATACAGTTCTAGTTTGTTTTTCAACAATATAGAGTCTTTTAAAATACCATGTCAAAAATAAATACACCTTTTCATTTTCCCCCTACTGGCTCTCTGTTTCAGGAGCAAGTCAGGCATGTCACCTTATCAGCTTGAATCTCTGACTGAACTCCCAATCTATGCTTCAGTTGCTGGCTCAAGTTTGGAAAAACGGTGGAAAAACTAGTGCTTGGAGGTTAATTTTTATTCCTCCAGAGTGCAGTATTTTCAAACTATGAGGAAAACACCTTTTAGGGAAGTTCTGAAAAATGCTGTGTCTTGGGAGGAGGGAATGCAGTATATTGAGATAATAATAAGCTAGAAAAATGGCAGCATCTTGTAAGATATGAGATCCAACAGGAGTCTTGAAATCATTTATTTCAAGAGCAAATTTATCATCAGTTTGAAGATACTACTGTGGCATACATGAAGGTGGAAAAAGGGATTTTGGGAAGTGAGCATGGACTTTTAAAATAGGCAGACTTAGAGCTAGAGGTGAAAATCTGGGAGGGAATGAATTAAAGTTCCTTTGTTTGTGTCCATCTGCACAAAGCTGTGCCACTGATGTGTCCAGGACGCTTTCCTTGGCTTACCTGCCTTGCTTGCCTACTATGGGAAGATCACCAACACTATTTGTTATGTGTGTACTGGAATATTACAATAGCATTGTTGTTAGTAAAGACACATTACATATCCCTGACCCCTTGGGAGGAGACACATGCTTAGAAGAGCTACATAATCTATGAAATTTTGTTTGATGTGGACACCATTTTCTTGGTTGTCCTTGTTGGAAGGAAATGGATGATTCAAAAAGGTAGAGAAAAGGGGACTGACTTGACACAATCTTGCAGATTATGTCAACATCTGAAGTGTGAATTTAGAGGGAATGTAGTTGCAACTTTAAGCCTAAAGCCATCTGTATACCGAACAGGCCCAAAGGGGCCCAGTGGCTGACTCGACAGCTCCAAGATGCAGGAGCTGTAGCTGTGCCATGAGAATCCATTTAGTACTTGACCTTTTCCTCCGTGTCCCTTTTTGGAGAGCTCTGCAGCCTTTCAAACCAGTCGCATGAAGTCCAGCTACCTCTTACACAGGTGAGGTGCTTGTAATGGGACAGGCTGGTGTGTACACTTTGCACGTGGCTTGGTGGATTGTGGTGTTGCTGAAGGGGGAGATTGCTGGATGGGAATAGCTGTTTTAGCAAGAGGTGTTATGGCTGTATTTGATGTAAAGATAAGTGAAAATAAACATTTTTGGAAATGCAAAGGTTTTGCCTCTACTCCTAAACCTGTTGTTTCCTTATAGAATTAAATATCTGTATTAAATACTTTCAGCCTTATAAGCAATAAAGATCCTGGAAAATTACTTCTGCTCCTTTTCAGTGTCAGTGAGAGACTTTATGAAGAGTGGCGTTCACATGTAAGTATTTCAATACAGTGTTCAACAGCCTGTCTGGGAAAAGCTATGGATCACAAAGTTTATTGTCTACCTGTTGTAAATTTAGGCTCTTTCCGGTCTCTCTTTCCAGTAGATCTCTGACCTTTTTGTTTCTATGGAAGTTAGTTCTGTATTCAAATTGATCCGAGGGAGAGGGGTGATGGTGTTGGTGTAGGTATTTGCTTTTTTTTTTTTTTTTTCTTTAAATTTAGGCAGTGGTTTAAAGTGGTTTTAAAACACTTGAGGCTCTTTCTCCCATGAAATATTTTATGGGAAGGTATAATAGAAGCTTCCTCTTCTGCACCATCTGTTTTAATGTAAACTCAAAGGGACAGTTTTACACTATGCTCAGAAGATAATGCTACACGGACAAAATACATAGTGCTATTTCATCTATTGGAAACAAAGCTGCAATAACTTTTCTTAATTGGGGTGATTTCCAGTCTTTCTACTTGGTAGTAGAATGATGGTATAAATAATGATGGAGTGCCCTTCGGGTACACTTTCTCTAAGTTAAATACTCTGTGCTTTCATTCCTTAAGGAATCCATATGTTTGAAAAATAAAACCTGTCTCTTCAGCTGATTTTTATACCTCATGCTGCCCAGGAAATAAAGAAAACTCAGTGCTGAGAGTCTGAAATATGTATTTTAATGATACATCCAGGAAGGCGTTCCCAGCACATGGAGCACACTTGTTGGAGTCCTTAACGTGGGTTTGAACGCTGCAGTATGAGCAGTGACAGAGGTGTTGCTTGACTGGTTCTGTGCTTCAGCTTTAAAGCAATTTCTGTGTTCTTTGTGGCAGGGACCTACAGAGTATAAATAGCCCACCTCATCTTTCTAGGCGTGCTACAAAACTGATTTGACTTTGAGAAAAAGTGGTCTTTGAACACAAGAGAATAAGGAAAGTTAAGAATTTAGGGAAGACAAATTGAATAGGTGAGTGTTTGTCACGGAGAGAACTTGAGCAACCCCGTTTCGTGTCTGAAGAAGTCAGATGAGCCTGAACTTCCCTACAACTAAGTACATATTTTTTCTTATTTACACACACAGTTCCAATCAGTGTAGCAGTAAGGTAGTTGAGATGTTGCATTTTCAGGTAGGTAAGGTATGAGGCCAAAGCTTTTGAAGAAAGAGTGCATTTTTTAGGAGGTATAGGGATACAATTAATTTTGTAACCCTAGCAATTTAGTTTGCCATCAAGCAGAAATACTTGATTTCCTTTTTGTGGCATTTTGTCTGCTTTTTTGTGTCAAAAGGAGTTGCCATTTATGCTGCATTAGGTAAACTGTTACCAATTACTTCCTATATTCTGTTAACATATTTTCATTTGAAAAAATTCTGTCAATTATATATCAGCTCTGAAGTCATGTGCATTATCTTGGGCTTTAGTTCTTTGTTCTTTGCACAATATCTTTATCTCCACTGTATGTTATTCACTAAATTAAAAGTATTTGGGTTGATGAACATGATTCTGAATTTTTTTGCTTTGAAAATACACAACTAAGATCTAATAGGAGAGTAAACATGCTGTATAATATCATTACTATAAATGGAAATATCCCTAAGGTCTGAAATAAAATATATTTGTGATTTGGGTACCTGCAGAGGAATGGAGGCAGTGGGTTGATCAACATTGATAACATGCAGCTGTGGTCTTGCTGCCACGGCAGTGGGTTGGTTGACATGGGTGATGTGCAGCTGTAGCTCGTTCCTGCTTTAGTAGTTAAATAGTAGGGAGAGGGGGTTGGATGGAGGATGAGTAGTGGTTTGGCCTCTGGAGGAAGGAGCAACAGCATGGACAGTAGAGTCTGACCAGCGGTGAAGACCTTGTTGAAGCTTATGAGCCTGCTTGTGCTGTGACAGGTACCTACAGTATGTGTGGGCATGTATAGGTGAGAAACATCCAGGAAGTCAGTTTTTAAAGAACTGATGTGCTGCATCATTCATTCATGTTATAAGTTGGTGTGTAGAAGTTTTGGATCTGTCAATTCATATAAATTATGAATGGCTTTGCAGAGTGTAACAAATATGTTTTGGCAATGGTGAGCATGAAGTGGTTTAAAAAAAAAAAAGAGAATGTATTTTCTGTTAAGTGTTCTGACTTTCCCTTAGTGTACTTATTTTCACTTTACTACCAGTTGAATGCTAACTCTGCCTGTGTGTTCTTTAATCAAGTGCCTAAATAAGGGAACAGGTACTTAGGTTCCCAGATTCTCTCTTCAGCTGATACAGTATTATGTTTTAATGATATATATTCAAATTCTCTGATTCTATATGTTGTCTTTTTGTGGTCATTTAGCCATCTGCATTCCAGAACTCATTTAATATTTCTTGATGGACAGGTGTCAAGTTAAGTCTTAAATGTATTTTCTGGTAGCTAATATGCAGCCTCACTTGGCAGCTTGCTACTGTGTTGTGTTCTTTTTACTGCCTGTAGGCTTGTGGTTCAATGATTAATGTTCCCTTAACTTCTGAAAGAGAAACACATTTGCTTGTTTTGTATATACTTGGGGTACAATTGTTCTGATATAATTATTGAAGACCCCCTTGCTTATTTCTAGCTAAAAGTCATGGGTTTTTTCCATGTTCTGTTCCGAGGCATTTGGCTGTACCTGATTCTGTTCTTGCTAGCAGTGCGTTTTTTCTCTAGCATTGTTTTTCTGCATCTCATGGACTCAATATTCTTTCTTTGTTTTCCTTTGCTTTCTGAGATTTTCCCCAGTGTGGTTTGTTCATTTCCAACCCTTAATTTCTAGCAGCCTATTTTAGTGGTATCTTGGGATTTTTCTATAGATAGCGGTGCTGTTTTCACTTTTGTAGGTGTGGGTTTCATCAACACAATAATGAAATGCGCCCCAGTGCAATATGGTTGTGTGATAAAGACATTTGGTAAATACCTAAATCCTACCAGGTAGTTAGAAGGTACTTGGCCTAAAATAAGGCAGGATCAAGACACAATGGGTTGTCAGAAAAGTGAGTTCCAGCACTTAATTTCAGTTCTTGAAAAGCACTGCCTTTTTTGAATGAGTCAGGAGCAGCCTAGTTTTAAGCTAGATTTTCCCTGGCTGTTCACAATTCCAGGTGACTTTAAACATAGCCTATGCATGTACCTTTAGCAATACCGCGTTTCAGGCTCTGCTTTGCTGTTTGTGAAGTTTTCCTCAGGCTGAAATTGTTGCAGGCCTTTGTGTGATAGGCCAGGGCAGGAGAAAGCAGCAGGGAACAGACACTTTCAAAGTGATGGCTTGGACCAGTTGCTTCATCGTTGTGTGTTATACTTGGGACTTGCTTCTCCTGAGCTAACTTAAATAAGGTGTGATGCAGCCTTAGTGTGCCCTATGTAACGTATAGTCATCAATGTCTCCTGTGTGCACAAGCTCTCTGCAGGCTCAGCTTGCTGGAGCGCAGGTGGTGTGGGGAACAGGGTAGAAATCCTGCGTGAGGACGGGTTTTCCTATTTTGGTTGTGGACAGTTCTGGGTCAGGAAATAAGTAATTGTACATCCAGTGTACTTAGAATTTTTTGTTGCTGTTAGGCTTTTTTTTTTTTTTGAGGGAAGAACAGAAAATACAGAGGCTATGATTATTTTTTTTTAAAACAGATCTGGAAATTGCCTCGAGTGATTATAGCCATTAGTGAACTGTAGCAAGAAGGACTTGAGTCCTTTTTTTTTTTTTTTTTTAAAGGAGGATGGAAAAGGGATAAAAAGCTTTCTGAGTTTATTAAACATAAATCTCTGTAGATGAACCTGAAAAGTAGCTTTGAGAAGCTTTTTTTTTCTTGAGGCATGGGAAATCTTGGGGATTTAAAACCGTCTGGAGCTAAGTACTGCATAGATCGTAATTAGCTGAACTGAAGAAATTGTGATTTGATATTGATTTGGGATGGTAAAGAGAAGGCTAAAGGAAAGCTGTCAATGGGCTGTGTTAGGGGGGGGGAAACCCCAGTGTATGTAGGACTGGAGGGAAACTCTGCTTAACGTTTCCATTTAAGACTCTGGCACCAAAAATGAGTGTGTGGTGACACACAGAAGGTGTTTCTGAAGTGGGAAGGGTTGAAAGTAAAATACAGGAAGAACTTGATAGTAAGGGTAAAGTAGTAAAAATGGGATGTAATTAAAAGACATGGTATTACAGGTCAGACAATTAGTAATGTGGAAACTCCTCAGCTGGAAGCAATGGAAGTGAAAAGCTTGGGAATATTAGTTTACACATTGCTGCCTTGATGTGATGAGATACTCTCCTAGCAGGTGTTGAACAAGCTGTTCTTGTGCAGGGAAGGGAGCAGGTGTCGTGGCGTGGGTGAGGAGCACTGGTGGGTGTTCCCTTGGGTTACCCTGTGCAGGTCTGGTTGTGCCTAAGGGTGAACTCAAACTGGAGTGAGGGAAAGCAGGGCTGCTAGGAAGCTGGGGAAACGGGGCAATGTTCTCACTGATGCTTCAAAAACATAACTATTACTGGCTGGTCAAAATGCATAACTGATTGGTATTGAAGCTGGCCAGTGATCTTGCTAAAACTGTCTGTCCTTCTTTTCCTTCATGCAGATGTCTGTGCTGGGGTGCAGTAAGGGACCAGGTACTAAGGTCAGGAAGTTGGGAGCCAGCAGAGTGCGGTAACGCAGCCGCCTGGCAGGGCCCCACCAGCAGGGGACAAGGGGCAGCCCTGGAGGCAGCAGCCAGCTTCAGCTGAGGGTCTCCATTGCTGGGCAGGTCTGTGGCCAGGCTGGGAGGTCAGGGTCAGTACCAGGGTCAGATATACCCCAGCAGCTGCCAAGCCGGTCAGTGGTGACAAGGCAGGTGTGAAGAGAGGCCAGGATGCCGGTCTGGAGCAGGGTCTGGTTCAGCGGGGTCCCTGGCCAGGCAGGGCCATGGCTGCGATGCTGCTGCAGCATGGCACTGGGGGTCCCAGGTGAGTGCGGCGTAAGAAGGCCCAGACTCCGGTTGTGGTGCAACCAGAGCCACTCCATTGCACAGAGAAGCTCATATTTATCTCTCTGAGCCCGGGTACAAATTCCAGCTGTATGTACCACCAGGCTCAGGGCAGAAACCATTCATGCAGTTACGTATAGCTATATATCACTACACCATGCAGACACCTATATGCTATTAGATAACTGTGTTTATCTTTCTTACTTTCCTTCACAATATCCAGCTGTTCTCTCATCTCCAGCCAGGTCAGACATTCTCCTCCTACACCTCTCTTCAGGCATTCTCTATTCTCCTGTCCCACACTGGAGTCTCAGGTGAGAGCCTCCATTTAAAAGCAGCTCCTAAGAGAAGGGTAGCCCTCAAGAAGGCTTCTTCACAACAGCTTTTTTTCAAGAGTGTTCCTGCCAATGTGGGGCCCTGAGCCCAGGCAGGCGGACTCCCAAGAGCCAGGGGAATGCATGCAGGGGACTGGTGCTGCAAGTCTGTCTTAAAAGAAGTCTTACCTTAACACAGAGAGGTCAAGGATCTGGTGCGTTTACAGCTGTCACTTGGCTTATGCAAGTGGCCAAGATTCACCCAGAGGAGTGATGCGTAGGGAGTGCTGGCAAACCCATCCACTTAAATGTTCCCACATAAGGCTGCTACATGAAAGTGTCCTTCAGAAATACTGCCTTGTCAGGGCCTGGCAGCATCCCCCACCACCCTTTGGAGGTCTGGCTGCTGGGGGATACAGGGCCAGCTTTGCTATGGCACAGCTGCAGGACCTTGAGAGGTCTCAGTGGATGCCTCCCTTGCTGAGGAGATGATTTAGAGGTTGGGCCCTCACTTTTGGTGTCTCCTTGAGCTGCCATGCCTGTGCCTGGGAGGCATGCTGTTGGTCCAGACTCTGATCTGCACATCTGACTCCCCAACTGACTTTGGACCTGCCTTGTTCCTGGGCTCTTGGCTGACCTCAGTTACCATCACTGGACCAGCCTGCCCTTGTGTCTCTGACGCTGCCTTTCACTTTTAACTTGAGCTTCTTGCTGTATCAGTTTTGGGGTGTCATCAGGAGGCAGGCCAGATGTTTTTGGTGTCAGGATAGAAAGACAAGAAAACTTTGATTTACATCCTCTACATGTCATTTCATGTACTATCCCCTTCTGATAACTCTCCCTTCTAAAATAAATAATTTTAATTTGTTTTCATGCTCTCTTTTTGTGAGGTTCTTTCCACCTTCCTTCTCAAGACAATCAGTCTCTCAGCTGTTGACCTCAGCAGTGATTGCCAGATTTAACATACGGAAATTTTTTATGTGATTACGAAGCAAAACAGCTGTGCTGGATTTTGGGGGGAGAAGGTATAAATCTTGATTATTTTAATGTCTAAGTCTAATACATAATAGAAGACTTGAGACAGGTCAAGGAGAGACTTCGCTTTGTCTGTGGACTAGATGACTTATCTGTAGTACATAAATCTGATAGTTTGCAGCTTGTTGCTTGGGTTTTGTTGGGTTTTTTTGTTTTGTTTTTTTCTTCTTTAATCCCTTCTATCTCGTGCATTCCCTGAGTGAGATTCTTGCTTAGTTGCATGACCTGTCATTCAACTTTGTACTTAACAAAAATCCTTCACAACCACCCACCACCACCCCCCACCCCACCCCCATCATATTACTGTCTTTTCTTTTATTTAAAGGTTTAACCTGTCTGGTTTAGCCCCAGAAAAACCAGTACTGTCACTTTTCCGGTTATCTAAGTTTTAGTTGATGCTTGTTTCTATTCTGTCTTAATAGTACAAGGAAATAAACAACAGTTTAGAAAACTCTGACCTTGTTTTGTAAAACTGGGAGGTTGAGTTGTTCAAGAGTGAGGCTGGACAAAACAGCAGAGATACTTTGCACTGGAGAAATTTACTCAGCCTGGAAAAAAAAATTTATTAGATGACCTGTTGCAATTGCACTACCACATTGTATTCAACTATGCCACACTGATCAAAACAAACTTCCACTTGGTCTTCTTCAGGTGGATCAACTATTATCACACCAGTCAGGAGAGGAACATGAGGAAGAGCTGGCTGTTTTCTTCACATTTATAACCCACCTGGGGGGAAGAAGGGAAGGAAAATCCTTGCAAATCGCTTCACATCTGGGGGGGGAGAACACAAACACCATGTTTTGGGGTTCATTTATAACAGCAAGAGCTAAATTTAGAAGCCAATTCTTTGCCTGAATGGACGTTCAAAAGAAAAGCCACTGCTTTCCCACAGCTGCCAATGTGTTTTGTGACCGTGTCTAAGTCTGAGCAAGGAAAGGTTTGGGGCACTTCTTGTTGTGTGGCCTTAACTTAGTAAAATCAGACAATTTAGTACATGTGCTTGGGATTGCCATTCTCCTGTATGCTGTACTTCTTCCTGTTGCACTCTGCTCTTGGGAATGTATGCTTACCGGGGATTTCAGTCAGCATGGCAAACTTCAGGTATTTCTTTCTAGAAACCTAAAGCAGTGTAGTAACTATCGGTGTCACTAAATTCGCTAAGTGTTTAATGAATATAATATTTGGCTTTTATCAACATCTTTTTATTCTTACCTAATTGAGAACCTAAAGGTTTTACAGGATGGGTACCAGCTACAGTAATTTCTATTCTGTTATACAAAAGGTGCTTTCAATTTGCATTTTAACTCCAGTTCTGCTTTAACACCGATAATGTGCAAAGCCCAGTGATATTATTACACTTTGACACTGAATTACCAGATAAATGACTTGTCAGAGTTCATTTATGTTTCTGAACATTTGGCAAAGAGTGACAGCTGCATAGAGCTTATAATTCAGTGATGTATTATCTCAATGAAATAAAGTAGCTTCCCCTGAAAAATATATGCAAAACAAAATCTTGGGGGTCTAGATAAGGTGGTTTTTGATTCAAAATGAGATTCTGTGCCAAATAAGAGGATTAGTTCTAGAAGTCAGATAATGCCAGAGGAAAGGAGATACAATGACTTGTCTCCTTTTGAGTAAAGAGCAGAATTTTGGATGAACGTCAGGCACCTGCACTGGAAAAAGTTTTCTACCCTTTAAAATTGAAAAAGAACTAGGTTATTCATATTGTTTAAATTCAGTTTTGTGTTTAGAGTATTCTGGTTTCCATTTTTTTATATGCGTGATCTCTGCACTCTGCCAATCAAAGTGATGTGACTTTTCAAAATACCTGAGAAAAATTGAGGATAGCAAGTAATTTAAAAACACCTGATAACATACTGATGCAAAATAAAACCTCTGTATTTCCAATTCAGTCTCTTAAATGTGGGGGAGATGTGTTTGTGTTAACTTCCAGAAAAAAAAGAGTAGCAGAAACTAAAGCAGACCCTGCTGCCTCTCCTGGTCCTTTTGGCATCATTTCTTCTATTGGCTCAGGATTATTTTGCCAAAACTGCGACGTGCAATGCACATCGGGATTTTAACATTTCTTGACTTTGCCCCTTGTGAGATGGAAAAAATGAACTAAGCTGTCCTTGTTCCCTTTCTGCCAGTACTAAATGTAACGGGAGGTCAAGTTGCAGCTGCCAGTGCTGGAGGGCAGCCCTGGTGCTGTGATGTGTGGCTGTGGGTCAGACCCAGGTGGGCAAGAGTGAGGGGGACCTTCTCTCCCTTCACCAGCTCCAGTAGGGCCAAGTACCTGTCTGAGCTAGACCTGCTGCCTTGGTCTGCTGTCTCAGGCCCACCTCATTACCAGGGTCTTTCCTGGTAATCCGTGGCTGCTGGCCAGCCCTGGCTGCCGTTGCTGGACCTGTTACAGGAGGATTGAATACAGGATAAGTTTAATCTTAAGAATTTAGAAGCAGTCATGCATCCTAGGTTGGAACAGTATGTGTTAAGGTACCTTCATTGTTTGAAACTAATCTTTGTATACTTGTAACCAATAAATTCAGGTTCTAACAAAAGGGTAAGCCTGAAGGATGAAGGAAAACCAGCCCAAGACCATTGATTCCAGGCCAAGAAAGAGTAAGAGACTGAGACAATCTGATTTAAGACCATATATAGGGACTACAAAGGAGAACTCTAGCCAACTGAATAAAGGAGTGGGCAAATTTGTAGACCTGCTGATATGGAGAAATAGTGTGAAATGGGGACGCTTAACACCGACTGTGATTGTATATGTCTACTCAGGAATGTGGGTATGGTGACTAGTCATGGGTGCGGTGTCTGGTCACATAGGCACACAGCTCTGAGGAGACAACTACAGTTTTTGAGGAGACGCCTGCCCCTCTTCCTCTAACAAAGGGGAGATGGGGAGACGCCTGCCCTTCTTTCTCTAACAAAGGGGCTATTTAAAAGAGAATGAGAGAAGATGAGAGACATTCAAATGCTATCTAGAGGGAGGGAGTGCTAAGTCTCCTTGCTGGAGAAGATCGGATGGTCACAAGGACATGAATCACCTACAAACCTGCAAGACCACCACATTCCAGGAAACGGACTGATAAGCTAATTAACATACGAAGCGGGGTTTAGGTAACAAATATGTATAGGCGCTAATTGAATATTCATTTGTTTCATTGTATAAATGTGGGATGGTTCGTCACTTCGGGTATGCACGCTTGTGGAGGAGCGATCCCCCGTGCATCTGCGCGCAATAAACATACCTACTTTATAACTTTCGAGTTATAGAGTCTAATTCCGCACGTCAGTTTTGGCGAGCCAGCCAGGAGGATTTCTGCTCGGCTGAGGGACCAGCTGCGGAGCGGACGCTCCTAGGCGCGCCCCGGGAGATTTCCTCGGAGGAGCCTCCTCTTCTCAGCTGTTCACCCGGGAGCAGAAAAGAACCCCTGGATCCACGGATAAAACGGTATGTTTAGTAACGGGGCGGCTGGTGAGACGCACGGAGACGTCCGGCGCGCAGCGTAGTCCCCAGGAGGAAAGGTACCTTGGGAGGGGGTTTGCTGACCAAGGGGTGGCCGCTAGCGATCTTGAGGGCAGATCGAGCAAACCCGAGGTTACTGCCATTCCTAAAAGCCCGGAGGCCTCGTGACGGAAAGCGGGGGGCGGGACGGAATAAGGCGGAATCTCACAGGAACAAGAGGGACCTCTTAGCAAAAGTAAAAGGGAAACTTTTGCGTAGGAAAAAAGGGGGAAGCTAAAAACTTCCATTGGGTTGTCTTAAGAGTTGGGGAATTCCTAGAATATAACAACTGAAATAGCGCTCTGTGTCTTGTTTGTTCTATGTGTTGTCTTGTTACATGTTCAAAACTTGGAGTTATGAAATGTATGTTGAAAAATAATAATATTCTGGTAATTCGTGGCAAATAGCGGAAAACTTAACACTCTGCTTAAGACCAGGAAAAATTTGGTTTTTTGTTTGCTGTTTGTTTTTTGGCAATTGTTCATTGAAATGCATACTTTGTGAACTGTCAGTGTTCCTAAAAGTTGTACATAAGTGCACGGTACCGTATAACATACTGCTTGTGTGACTGAGGGCTGCCCGGAGAGTGTGAATGGTGTGATTGAGATGCGCATTTTGATTTTCCGTGTATGGCTTAATTATTTTGACTGAGTGTGAGTGCAAGAGTGCTTGAGACACGCGTTTGAGTGCAATACGAGTGAGGAGCTCTATCTGCGTTTCCGACCTTGGGTGGCTAAGGCGGCCGGAGAAGAACAAAGTAATTAAAATTGTAAAATGGGAAATGGAAGGAGTAAGCCCTGTGAAAAATCGCCCTTGGGTTGTATATTAAAACATTGGAGTGATATCGTAGGACATGGTGGTACCGAAAATAGAAGGAAATTGATTAAATATTGTAATCAGTGGTGGCTTTTGTATAAATTGGAGTGATGCGAAATGGCCTCAGGAGGGAGGAACGTCAGATTATAACACTCTCCTGCAATTAATGTTGTTTCTGAGGAGAGAGGGAAAATGGGACGAAGTATCGTATACAGACATGTTCTTCGTCTTCCAGGACAAACCCGAGTGGCAAAAGGACTGTGGATTAGTATCCCCTCGGGATCCTGTGGTACTAACACTAGAAAGAGTGAGGGATTAACATCACCTGATCTTTGATTATGGCTCTAGAAAAGGATAGGAAAAACCCCTAAGACCTAAACTAGAAAGATGTTCTTGTTGAAATTTTTGTGTTAAAAGCTCAGGTTGCGGTTCCTTCTGTGGAGCAACTAGAATGAAACACGTTGTAAGATAAAAACTTGTACTAATGTATGTAAAACCTGAGGCGGGGGTGGGTGGAGAATCAAAGACCTTGTGAAAGTGTTAAAGTATTGGGGTGAGTTTGTACAAACCCCCGTACCCCCTCGAAGGTGCGGCTGAGTCACGCTGGATGCATGGCAGGGTGTTTGCTGTTTGCCTGCGAAGGCTGATATGTAATAACACAGACTTAAAGCAACAAGTAGCAGATTTGCATTCAGGGTAAGAAAGAGTTAAAACAGAAATGCTGCTGCAGAGGCAGGCCTGTGTAACCTGCAGAGCAGGAACAGCATCTCCTGCCCCGAATCCTCCTGATGGTGGGGAGGAGGGGATTGCTGTTGCTGACAATTGAGCAGAAGGACCTGACAATGTCACCCCAATTGCTGCAGCATTTGCAGTACAACAGGACCCATAACTGCCCTTTAGGGCAGGGAATGGGTATGAGGTGGAATTTTAGTGAATACGAAACCAACTTATTTGTTGAACTTCAGTAAAAAATAATTATTTGTTACAGTTGTGGGAGCTGCTGGCCACCAGGAAAACATCCTGAAACCTTTAAAGTACAAACTAAGAAAACAAACAAGAATGCCAAATTCACCAAAATCTTTGTTGGGATGAGATTTATTAGAACATCTAGACGTTTAAAAAAGGGGAAGTTACTCTGGAGGTAAATGATCACCAATACATACAGGTTATGAGCCTATCTTTGGCCAGTACTCCTATAAAAAGGGAAATTGATACCAGAATTATTGATCAGGTATATCCCGGAGTATGGGCAATTGACATGCCGGGACTTGCCAAGAATGCATCACCTGTTATAGTAAAATTAAAGGAAGGACAGGGTGCGATAAGAATTAAACAATACCCACTGAAAAGGGAAGATAGGGAAGGAATTCGTCCAAATATAGAGCGATTCATAGAATTAAAACTACTAAAAGAATGTGAGTCAGAATTTAACACACCTATCCTCCCAGTTAAAAAACCTGATGGGTCTTATAGGATAGTTCAGGATTTAAGGGCCATTAACAAAATAACAGAGGATCTGTATCCTGTAGTAGCTAACCCCTATACCTTACTAACCACCCTGACACCTGACCTAGCTTGGTTCACAGTTTTAGACTTAAAAGATGCCTTCTTTTGCCTCCCTCTCCATGAAGCCAGCCAAAGAATTTTTGCTTTTGAATGGGAAAATCCCAGAAGCGGTCGAAAGACCCAGCTCACATGGACGGTGTTGCCACAGGGGTTTAAAAATAGCCCCACAATTTTTGGAAACCAATTAGCAAAGGATTTGGAGTTATGGGAACCACCGTCAGGAGAAGGGAAAGTGTTACAATATGTAGACAATCTTCTTATTGCAACCAGAACCGAAGAATCTTGTATTATTTGGACTGTGAGCCTGCTGAACTTTCTGGGACTACAAGGATATCGGGTTTCTAAGAAGAAGGCACAGGTGGTGTTACAAGTCACATACCTAGGGTACGAGATCAGTGCCGGACAACGGGTCCTAGGGAAGGCCCGAAAAGAAGCCATATGCCAAGCCCCCCGACCACGAACTGTAAAGGAACTGCAGACATTTCTGGGAATGACAGGATGGTGCAGGCTTTGGATATGTAATTATGGCTTGCTTGTTAAACCATTATATTCCCTGATAGCAGCTAATCAGAAGGATCTTCAGTGGGATGCTGAATCAGACAGAGCTTTCCATGAACTGAAGAAAGCCTTGATGTCGGCACCAGCACTAGGACTTCCTGATGTGAGTAAGCCGTTTTTCCTATTTTCCCATGAGAAACAGGGAATGGCATTAGGAATACTGGCACAAGATTTGGGACCATACAGACGGGCAGTGGCATACTTCTCTAAACAGCTGGATGCCACTGCAAAAGGGTGGCCTGGTTGCCTGAGAGCAGTAGCAGCTGTCATCCTAAACATCCAGGAGGCCCGGAAGTTTACCTTGGGCCAGAAAATGACTGTCTTAGTATCCCACACAGGGTCTGCAGTCCTTGAAACAAAAGGGGGGCATTGGCTCTCCCCACAGAGATTCCTAAAATACCAGGCCATAATGGTGGAACAAGATGATGTTGAGATCGTGACTACAAACATCGTCAATCCGGCCTCATTTCTTAATGGGAATGTTGGCGAATCAGTCGATCATGACTGTCTAGAAACAATCGAAGCCACTTATTCTAGTAGGACAGATCTCAAGGATGTTCCTATTAATGGAGCTGAACATTGGTTCACGGATGGGAACAGCTATATGTTGAACGGAAAACGACATTCCGGATATGCTGTTACAACCTCTGAAGAAGTGATAGAATCGGGACCGCTACCAGCTGACACTTCGGCACAGAAGGCTGAAATCATAGCCCTTACTCGAGCTCTGGAGAGAGCTCAGGGAAAACCTATAAATATTTGGACTGATTCTAAATATGCCTTTGGAGTGGTACATGCTCATGGAGCAATATGGAAAGAAAGGGGACTGTTAAACTCCCAAGGAAAAATCATCAAACATGCGGAAGAAATTTTGAAACTCCTAAATGCGGTCCAGCTTCCTGAAAGGGTGGCAATTATGCACATCAAGGCACACCAGAAAGTGAGCACAGAATTAGAAAGAGGAAATGAACTGGCGGACAGGGAAGCAAAACAGGCAGCCAGAAAAGCAATCAAGGTAGAGGGTGCGCTAATACCCGATGGACAAATATCTCTAGAAGGTAAACCAGACTATACTAAAGAAGATTGCAAACTGATTTCTGACCTAGAGGGATCATATAATGAGGAAGGGTGGGCTGTAATCTCACATGGGAGAATAGTGATTCCTTCCTACATGGTATGGTCAGTAGTTCGGGAAGAACATAGAAAAAGGCACTGGGGGGCAGAAGCTCTATATAAGGATCTCACTAAAAACATAATAGCACAACATTTGTATACTACTATTAGACAAGTAACCCAACAATGTGATCTTTGTCTCCAGACTAATCCTAAGATTACCAAGGGGCCAAAGTTGGGAAAAATTGGGAAAGGAAATGTTCCAGGGCAACATTGGCAGATTGATTTCTCGGAACTTCCTAAAAAAGGGGGGTATCGATATTTATTGGTACTAACAGATACCTTTTCAGGTTGGCCAGAAGCCTTCCCGTGCAGAACTGCTAAAGCCCGGGAAGTGACCAAAATACTGCTCCAAGAGATAATACCTAGGTTTGGAGTCCCAGCAGTAATGTCCTCGGATAGAGGACCACATTTTGTGTCCAGAATAATGCAACAGATCAGCCACCATCTAGGAATAGATTGGCAATTACATACCCCATACCGACCACAATCAAGTGGCCAGGTGGAAAAGATGAATCATCTAATCAAACAACAGATTGTCAAGTTAGGTCAAGAAACAAATCTAACTTGGCCCCAGTCTTTGGCATTAGCTCTTACACAAATTCGAACTAGACCAAGAGCAAAAGAGGGGCTTAGCCCATTTGAAATTTTATATGGACGACCCTATGGGGTACAAAAGGGGACGTCTTCACAGACTGGTGAAGAAACAATGACTTCCTATATGGTGGCACTAAACAAACAATTAATAAGAATTGAGAAGCATGTGATGGGAACACGCAGTAGGGGTCTGGATGGACCTGTTCACGATATACGACCAGGGGACTATGTATACGTTAAGTGTTTTGCAGATAAAACCCTGGAACCACAGTGGACCGGACTTTTTCAAGTCCTACTCACCACCTACACTGCAATCAAGGTTGAGGGACAGAATTCTTGGATTCACCATACCCGGATCAAGAAAGCCCCTGCAACTTCGTGGAGAGTAACCCCAGATAAAAAAGAACTGAAACTCAAATTTACTCGGACAAATGGGAATAATGTGGGTGGCAAGTAAGTGAACCTGAGCGGTTGTGGATCCACCATATGGGAAGGGCACCACAACAAACAACATAGAACAAAAGAGTCTGGGACTGAGCCAGTGGCCAGTCTTGCCCAACTTGTTATCAGTAAGCCCCAACTCAAACAAAGATATTTTTGATCAAAACAGATTTTATATGTATATATGAGGAACGTTTAGATTCTTAAAATGATCAGTAGTGGGTTTAAACCATTTGTGGTTTTTTGTACCCTCTCTCTTGCCTACAACCAAGAGCCTGATAACTGGCCTTGGAATCATGCCCAGAAAAAACACACTGGAATAATGGGAAAGGTGGACTCAAAGACGAAACTAGCTATGGTGGTTTTTTCTGAAAATGAGGTATACCAAAGGAATCAATGGGATTAGGAGGATGTACACAAAGTCGACCAATTATGGGGAAAATTAGGAGATAGGATAAAAGTAGGGTGTCAAACATATAATGAAAAAGATAACACCAAGATTTCAGGAGACACCCTGATTAATGTCAGAAAGGTAGATAAGGAATTTACCCTTCTAAATACAACCATGTGCTTTAATTCACGGGAATGTTGGCACAATTTTACCTTAACCGAGCCCATCTTTATAATATGCCTAGGAAAATATCCTTTTGAACATAGAACATGGGCCAGAAAGATAGGTGACAAGTGGCAAACAGTAGATTAAGAATCTTGTATTATGCGAGAGCAGCAGGGCTTCCTCTGTGAAAGCAATACTATAATGGCCCAGGATACTTGTTTAGATACAGATCAGAAAATATGTCATTTCGAGGCCCAACCAAACGCAAACTTGAAAACAGTAATTATATATGCAAGGAAGGAATGTGCGTGTTTGAGAACTAAGTGTAACACAATAACTGTAGATGGGGAGGTAAAGGAGACTGCACAATATTCAAATTATTGTATTTGTAATTTTACTACTATGACAGGATGCGATTTTAGTTACTCAGCCCCAGTAGTGTCTCATCAATTCTTAAAATCCAACTTTACCCTATCACAGATGATAATTCCTACTAAATATAAGTAGTATAAAAGAACTATTAAAACATGCAGATTTACAACGTATACTGAAAGAAACCAAAGAAAAGGGACATGAAACTCTTCTTATGATCCATCATGATGTAGAGGGGATCAAGAAAGTTTTAAAAAAGGTAGAACAAGATGGAAACCATAATTGGTGAGATACTCTTGGCTGGTCACCTTCTGCAACAGGAATTCTTAACACTATGGTACACCCCATTGTGATCTTATTGATCAGTTGAGGAATTTCCTTAATACTAACCATTATGTTATATTTGTGGGTTTGGAGAATGTTTAAAAGGGTAACACTTATGTATGATGCTTTATATCATTCGGGAAGACTGCTTAAGTAAAAGAATTTACTTAGTTTGATAGAAAAGGGGGGATTGATATGGAGAAATAGTGTGAAATGGGGATGCTTAACACCGACTGTGATTGTATATGTCTACTCAGGAATGTGGGTATGGTGACTAGTCATGGGTGCGGTGTCTGGTCACATAGGCACACAGCTCTGAGGAGACAACTACAGTTTTTGAGGAGACGCCTGCCCCTCTTCCTCTAACAAAGGGGAGATGGGGAGACGCCTGCCCTTCTTTCTCTAACAAAGGGGCTATTTAAAAGAGAATGAGAGAAGATGAGAGACATTCAAATGCTATCTAGAGGGAGGGAGTGCTAAGTCTCCTTGCTGGAGAAGATGGGATGGTCACAAGAACATGACTCACCTACAAACCTGCAAGACCACCACATTCCAGGAAACGGACTGATAAGCTAATTAACATACGAAGCGGGGTTTAGGTAACAAATATGTATAGGCGCTAATTGAATATTCATTTGTTTCATTGTATAAATGTGGGATGGTTCGTCACTTCGGGTATGCACGCTTGTGGAGGAGCGATCCCCCGTGCATCTGCGCGCAATAAACATACCTACTTTATAACTTTCGAGTTATAGAGTCTAATTCCGCACGTCACTGCAAGACCACTGAAGACCCCCACTTTGGACAACTAGACATGCGCAAGGGAGAAAGCAAATATTATAAATAGTCTTGGGTAATCTCATTGATATGTATGCATTTCCCAGGAAATTTGTTAAATACGTATACATGGTCTGCATAAAAGTGCTACCTAAGAGAAGGAAGCTATGCGTGTTAGGTGCAGCGATGCCCTATGCATCCAGCACTGCGATAAAGAATGCCTGCTTCTTAACGCTACATTGGTGTTAAGGAGTTTCATATTCCCAGTCTTGGTGACAGACCTGCTCTCCCTTTTTTGGTCCAGTACAGCTGCTGCCCTGCTGGGCTCCCAGATCTGTGACCTCTGCAGAGCAAGCAGCCTGTGCTGCCTCTGACCGTCAGGTCCTAGCTGGTCTCCTTTATGGTGGTCATTGGTTTACCTTTATCGTCCTTTCTGGATGTTGCAGCTGTCATCTGAAATAAAATATGAAAAGGTTTCTTTTTGGCTTATTTATTCCAGCCTAGTAGTGCAACAGAATGAAACGGTACTACCAATGTTGTTAAACTTTTAGATGCCATTCTGCATCCCTTAGGATGGGAGAATAGTGCTGCTGATGTTTTTTTAACTACTCACCCCCCCAGTTGCAAACTCACGTTAATATCTTCTTTTACTTCTTTACCTACTATAAATGCTCTTCTAATGCCAGATTGCCAGACGGCATTATTGTCTGATTACTGGATATTCAGCCTGAACTATTTTAATTTGCCAAAAGAATTTTATAATTATGTATATTCATCAGTTCAATTCATGAAGGACAATGTGTGGCATACAGGAAATTAGAGCTCCTGAGATAAGAAACTCTCCCACCCTACACCTAGCAACTGTGTAATTAGAAGTGCTCATTTAGTGGATCAGTTCTCAATTAGCCGTTAAGTGTAAGTATTTGAGTTAGATATGTTCCTTTGTCTAACGTGACTGAACATAATTTAACTAGAGTATGTGGGATGTGGGCTACTGAAGGCAAACTGACAGATGACACTTCTTGTAAATTGTATTTCTGAATATGAAACTTTGTACGTGTAGTCCATGTTTATTCTGAAAGGGAGCTGGAAAGTAAGTAGCAGAGCTAGGACTATATAACATTCTGTAGGGAATACTTCCAGGGATGTGCTGTACAGTTTCAATTCATTACAATGAGGTTCTGTTGTAATAAATACACATAGTAAATTGCATAGGAGGTATCGGGCAGGATTGATGGTGGCTATAATGAAGTTCTGTTTATGGATAGGTACATAAAAAGGATCAGATACTGTCAGTGCCTAATTCAGGTACCCTGCTGTTAAAAGAAAATATGTCTCAAAGAGTCTGACCACTGGAAAAGAGTCCACAGTACAAACCTGTTTGTGCATGATGTGGGTTTTCTGTCTGGGTTTTTTTACCCTCTTACTGTACCTATGGGTTATTTTGTTAATATTGCCACTATCTGGCAGAGCCCGACATTAGCTGTTTTAATATTTTAAACTGTAGCACTTGCTAATACCTTGTACTTGACTACTTTCAGTCTTAATTTCTAAATATTCTGAACCCCAAACGTCATTGGTGGAAAGCTGAGCTTTACTGATACAGAAGCAGTTCTGCAAAGGAGGCTAGAGGGTGAATTTATAACACGCTCATGACTCGTTTTGTTTGGGGTGTTTTTTTGCAGAGAATAGTAAAGGTAGTGTTTACTGAAGGTAATAGGATGGGTACAATCTTTTCAGCTTTAGGAGAACTTGAGCACCACTGGTCTATAAAACTGGAGGTTTGTTTAAAGGTAAACACGTGAGGGTTGAACAGCTGGTGCTGTAGACTGCCCTCAAACAAATCAGACTGATTTGAGGTGATGTGGGTTGCCTTGTTCCTTTCTTGCAGGCTCCTTCTTGCAGTTCAGGCAGGTCCAAAGACATTAATTTAGACTTCTCTTATAATCCTTATTGTCCTTGGGGATGTGTACTAATCTTTTATAGCTGTCTGGTTGCTAATCTATTAATCTTATTTGTAAATGTGTTAAATATTGGACTGCGCCTTATCTATAGCAACCTTATCACAAAATTCAGGCAACACCAGGTATAACATGAAGTGTTGGGTAATGCATTTAACGGGCAAAATCAGCACC
The DNA here is from genome assembly GCF_017639655.2 of Falco naumanni. Lineage (NCBI taxonomy): Eukaryota > Metazoa > Chordata > Aves > Falconiformes > Falconidae > Falco > Falco naumanni. The sequence goes on from NC_054055.1 coordinate 116,727,442, forward strand.
TGTGTTGCTATTGCATATGTATGATTTTTTTATAATTTTCAATGTCAGTTTCAAATGTTAAAACAGATGTTTGTCCATGAGATCAGCTTTCAGACCTACAGTGAGAAAGTCCATCTTAGAAAATGCAGCAAAACATTCTATCCCCTCTCCTCTTGTTACCAGTGTTCCGCTGTTTATACCACCTGCTTTTTCTCTCTGATATTTTTGACTTTTAGTATAATCAAACTAAACCTACGACAGCTCTTCTCAGTTGGAAAATGCTGCTTCTGTTTAAGAAGTAAAAAGCTGATTCCTACTCCCCAGTTATATGAATTGACCTAGCAAGAGATACCTCCTTACTTCAGACAGAGGTACTCATCGTAGGTGAAGAGTAATGAATACAACAGTAAGTTATACATTCACACTGTGTCTTTCTCTGCATAACACCAGACTTTCAGGGCGAAATCAAGTGAGCCTGAGGCAGCAGGAGTGTGCCTGGTGTTCTGGGGGTCAGTAAATCTTGAGGCAGGTTGCTTGGTGGCATTCAGTGCCTCCAGTTGTAGGGTGTGCGTGGCAACAGTTCAGACTCATCTCTTACGGCGATGATATTAGATTGCCTCGCCTAATACAAGGACGATGCATTTCTCATCTAGAGCTATGTAATAGCAAGGGAGGGTTTGTGATGTGCAAAAATACATGGGCATTTTGGTTCGATACACTTGTCTTTTTGATAAAAAACCTGAATTGCATGAAAGGATGTAATGCCTGAGGTACTGTTTAAATCTTGGAATTATGCCCAGTTATGTTCTTTGCTCCAAACCCCCCCTCATCACTTACTTTAAAATCTTGGTTTTAAACTAGGGTTTTTTTTTCCACATTCTTTTCATACAATAGATATAAAGCAGAATAATTAAGCTTTTTACTGGTCATTTGCTCTTGTTTTGCACAGATCTATTTTGGCTAAGTGGCTTTCAAGTGTATATAAAGAATGATAAGATAAGCTTTTTCTTGAGCACTTAACCTATAAACCATTTGTCTGTGAAATGTAATGTTGGTTTCCCATAAACCTCTTTTAAAACTCACTGATTGCTTAAAAGCAGTAGGATAAAGTAGGGCACAGTGTAATATTCCTAAATAGGCTTGTCAGCGCTGTAGGAAATGTGATAATTTTGAAATCAGACCTTCAGTTCTGCTTATTTGTGTTTATTAACATGTCCAAAGACACATTCTGTTGTATTGGGGCTGGGGATACAGGTAAGGTTTATGCTCATCTTTACGTGATTAATAACCCTCTCGCTCTCTGTTTCTGTTATGACTCCTCTTGGAAGCCTTCTGTATGATTTTTCTTCTCTTGCTTTGTTTCTGTGGCCTTGTGGGTGTAGGTGTACATCTCTCCACTGTTGTCCACAGAGTAATTTCCTTTCTTCTTCCTGCGGCATGTTCCAGTATATAGTCATACTGATTTCGTATTAGAAAGTAAATGTTGTTTCATGTACATGAACACTAGTTCAAAAACTGTATTTTCATTATAAACAAACACATCATAATCAGTTTAACTGTTCTTTTTGCACATGGAATATTTGAGATTAGATAGCAATTCCAATTTATTAGATTTGTTTGAAGTCATCTTTCTTGCCAAATTATTTAGTGATTTGATTAGGACTTCTGAAAGATCTGGTTTGCAAGTCCCAGATTTTTCTCGCAATCTGGGGATAGTTTAGTAATAAATGTGGCACATATTAATTCTGTTTGTAAACAAAAAATAAATTGGTGAAAACCCAATGAAAAAGGAATGCAAAAAGGATGAAATGGCATTATCTTTAAACCCATGGGGTACTTGCATCATTTTTCACTATACAACTCAAACAATTAAGAGGTTTGTTGCGTGGTTGTGCAAAGCAAGGATGGATTGCTTTTCCCTTGGGACTATTCCTTTGTGTAATTACCCACCAACAGGGCTAAGCCATAGTATCTGGATGTCATCATGTAAATGCTGTTTTCCATCTGGGTGTTGATGATACAAGATGTTTCATTGTAAAATTGTGCCTTTCCATGTTCACCTATTTTAGTTACTCTCTTTCAATCTGTGTGAGGTGTTATGCTTTTAAAGAGTGATTCAGAGAGTGTATGTCAAAACTTTTTTATTATTATTCCCAGAACACGTCACTACGTGGAAGGGTGGAAGCATATGATTATGTAGCCTTTATGAACATGTAGCTTAAGAGTTCCTTTGTGATAAATCTGATTCATTGCACTTAGAGAATTGTGGGCATGTTGCAGCCCCCTGTACTGAAGGTCACCCTTCAGACAACTCTGAATCTTGTAAGACGGCAGAGGCAAGCTGGAGTCCCACGCCTCTGGCTCTAACCTCGTTGGGAGCCCTGTTCCAGTACTGCTTGTCCAGACTTGCATGTCTGGCTTGGCAAATTGGACTCAGGTTCAAAAGAGACTGAACATTTGAAAACAATAGTTATCTATAACTTTCCTCACAGGCTACAGAATGTTTATCAAGGATGAAAGTTACTGATATGCATATTTTAGAAAGCAGTTAGTCAGGTACCTGGGCTTAAGGGTAAGAAGTCTGTAACATATAACAGCTAAGAGAGAGACGCAGTTTTCAATTCATCTGAAAATGTATGGTAATTCTGTGACCTTCATTATGGCAATTTCACCACGGGGAAAAATCTCTCATTATATGAGCATTGACATGTTTGATTAAAATTATAAACATAATCTTATAATATAAACATAACATATATAAACAAGTGAATTTTTCCAAGTTAAAAGCATGTGGAGAATCTGCAGGGGGTTTGAGGACCTTTTTAAATAGATGAATAAACCTTTTTTTACTAGAACTTCTTAATGAAGATGTTATACCTTAAGTCTAAAAATTAACTTGAACTCTAGTTACCTTTACACTTGCCAGAAAAGCATATAGACTTCAGCTTCCACAAAACAAATTCTTGTGTACTTGAAAGTATAGAGAAAACTTTTCTTCCCTATGACTTGAGAGCAGGGTTGGATCCTCGCAGAAGAATCTCAAAGGTGAGATCAGTTAATGTCTGGGTAGGTTTTAATCCCTGATTTAGTAAGCGTGGTATGATGTAAATGTCTGCTCGTGTCTTTCTGAATTGCACATCACTGTCCTCTCTGGTTTGACTTCATCTAACTTTATTTTTCTGGGGAGTATTTGGCTTCTGGAGGTGGCTTATGTACTTGAATGTATTGTATGTACTGAATAAATTAGTTAAACAGCAGCCCTAATACAGTAGTGTTACCTTCTTGCAGTTTATAAGCTAATGCAAAAGGACTAAATTTTCAGTTGTTACACAGAGTGATGAAGAGAGACTAAGATTTTTTTAGGAGCTGCCGCTGTTTAATGAGGAATGAAGGAACAGAAGCTGGCATTCTGAGGAGCAGGGCTGCTGCTAGTGACTGCATTGACAATGATTTTACAATCAGGTGTATTTTTCCCTTGCCCAATAAAAAAAAAAATAAATAAAAAAATCCCTCCAAACTCACAAATTTGAGTTACTCAAATTTAGAGGATAATATTTTTGTCAATAAAATTTTAAACTAAATTTGCAGTAGAAAAGTCTACAGTTCAGACTTGATCATACCAGAAAATCTGGTGTTTTTTTTTCAGATTACTGTAGGCAGATAAGTTGTAATGATGCATTGCAGTTCTTGGCCACAAAAGCTGTCAGTAAACAAATCTGAAGTGCTGAATTTTTAAAAATAAAATAAATAAAATCTCTCCTACATTAATGTATATTGGTCACTTGTATGCCTGTAATAGGCACACAGTCATGCTATATGGCCAACATTTGATAATGGTATGTATTTTGAATTTTAAAAATTAGTAACAAAAAGCAATGTTTCTCAGTTTCTAAAATCTAGCACTGATACATCCCCTTCTAAGCTGATATACTCTTGCAAAACACTCATTTAATTATAACTGCATTTTGATTAGAATGACATTATTTTTTCTCTTTCCAAATGAGGACTTTCTGAAAATATTCAAGTAGTATCTTGGGGAGAAAGAAGAAACAAATCCAGAGCAGTTGAGGGAAGTTGGGAAACACATTGCATTTTTTACCCTCTCTGCAGTAGTTGTGCCACTGGCTAAAAGGAATCTTGAGCATCAGGTAATCCAAGTGTAATGGCCATTGCCCTGTGATTTCTGGCTTCCCAGTAACATAGTTGAAGCTATGGAATGATGCCAAAATGACACAGAGTAACTGCTCAGAGATGAATTTTGTCTTTAAGCAGCAAAGGTATTTATTTTGTGCAACGTTGGGAAGCTAGCCGATTTGTACCAGACAAACTAGCTCCAAAGTTTTCAGTGAAAAGTTAGGTATTTTATATAGTTTTTGTGAGAGGTTACAGCTTTACATATGTATTCATTTGATTTTGACACTTAATCATTCTATTTGTAAGTAATAGGTGGGATCTAGGTGGAGTAAACCTTTCAACTTTGTTCAATGATTTCTTGACCCATGGTCTCCTTATCTCCTTCAGGTGCCCACCTTATCTTTTCTAATTATTCAGAGTACATTCCTTTAACATCATCAGTGGGACCTTTTTTAATTATTCAGAGTACATTCTTTTCTCAACACAAACAGAGCATCACCCAGAGCACTGTACCAAACTCATCCTGACTAATCTTTTTAAGACCTTGCTCTGTTTCAGGACCTCTAGAGATCTGAGCTCCAGAAGAGAAGTAGGTGGAGTCAGTAGTGGAAGGGGTAAATTAAAGGCAACTGAAAGACCTAGCATCAACTTTGAAAACTTCCTTGCATAGGAAAACAGAGAAAATGTGAATCTGGAGAAAGAAAAGCAGGAGAGTGAAGGACTTGCAACTTAGTGTAGATCTGTGGAAACTTGATATTTTTCTAAAACTTGCCCATCTTGATTCCAGGATGCAAGGTATGGATCTACCAACTGTTCAAGAGCAGAAAGGAAAGCATAAAAGATCTAAGCCCCTGAATACATCAATTCCTTGGATAGATGGCTATTATGATAAAACTTAGAGTGAAGTCAGAGAAGTGGGAAGAGTTTGATAACCAAAGAACTCCCATCTGTCCATGAGAAAGGTGAGGTGGGATTACTTCCATGGTTCAGTAAGAGAAATTTTGGAGATGGTTAAAACTTGGAGAATTATTAATGGTGGAGCTCTGTCTCTGGAGAAATACAGCCTGTCCCATAGCTGACTATTCTAGTAAGTGGGGTTTTTTCCACACCTCCAGGTCACCTTCCACACCTTTGAAATCCTACCAAATAATTGATATCTATAAAACATAGGAAGAAAAAACATGGAAATAGATGGACAGCTCTTTACGCTATGACTAAGGTAGTTTTAACTTGTTATTGCAGAGTCTTGAACCGATCACATTGCTTTGAACAAAGTACTTGGCTGGATTCAGGCTAATAGTTAAGCGGAGGGCTTTTAATGGCTATAGCAAAAATATCAAAGTACAGCCTGATTTTAAAATAATTAAAAATAATAACACCCCCTCAAATCAGTTTTTAGTGTAAAGAAGTCTAATCCTGTCATGTTTAGAACTTTAAAGTCTTCACAGGGATGCTGATGGATTAGATAACTGTCATTATTCCAAGCTAATGAGCTTTAATAGCAAAGCCATTGTTCACTGGGATGGCATACCTGTTACTGTGGCCACAGCCGTATGCTTCCCGTCCTGACTCTGGCTGGTGCCTGGCCAGAATGCACAGGGAGAAACTGAGGTCACACGGATGACTCCGATCACCCTGCTCTTATTATTTAGAAATTGTGCTCTCTTGAATAAAACACCATAAACTATTAATTATACGGGTGTACTGTGTGTGCATTTGACACGTTGTTTTCCTCTTTAAGGGTGTCAGAAAAGCATAGATTTGTATGAAAAAGGAAGTTGGTTTTTACTGGAAAAAACACTGAAGCTTGCAGGCAAAACACCTAGTAGTTTCTGATGCTGTGTGCCTTTTTCTTTTTCTTTGCAACGGTAAGATTTGACTCAACATTTTAAAAATCACCCTCCCCATACTAAAGATCCACTTTCCCCAAATGATTCCTATGACACTTTCCTGAATGCTAACAATGACTCCATCATTGTAGATAATTTTAGTTATTTTCCATTTTCATTTATTAATATTGAATTTCACTTGATGTTTTGTCACTCAGTATGAGATACTTCCATGCTTTGTAGTCAGCTGTAGGTTTGATTACTGCAAAATACTTGGTGTAATGCACAGCTTGCTATAAATCTGTTTTCCAGGCCATAAATCTCTGTTTAAGATGCTGATGCATCCCACTGACAGCCACACTCTGGTTTAGATGGGCAATGATTAACGCAACATTTGGTGTCTTACTCTGTGCTGCACCAAGGGAGACACTGACCCTTCCTAGAAGGACTTGATGTCTTTTGAGGGCCGCTACTGAAAATGTGTGTTTTCTGGTGGTTGTTTTTTTGGAGGTTTAAATTATTTGGTTTTGAAAGTGCAAAAACACCTGTTCATCCAAACTTGTGTACTTTTTCAAAGAATGCAAGTTTGTGAAGTAGTTTGTTTGAACAAAAGGCATGTGTTTATTTCCAAAAATATTTAATAGAGGCTTAGACTGGATACTGGGAAAATTTTCTTCACTGAAAGGATTGTCAAACACTGGAATAGGCTGCCCAGGAAAGTGTCTGAGTCACTATCCCTGGAGATATTTAAAAGACTTGCAGGCGTGGCACTTAGGGACATGGTTTAGTGGTGGAGTTGGCAGTGTTAGGTTAATGGATGGAATCAATCTTAAAGGTCTTTTCCAACTTAAATGGTTCTGTGATTCTCTTATCACTTTTGCTCTGTTTTACCAGAACAAACCAGACTTCTCTGTAGTTCTGTAAATCGCCTTGTGTATTAACCTTTATAAAGATTAGAATTGTTAGTTATATTTTGTTCCTTTTTTGCAGGATGCAAGTGGTAGGAGATGTAACTGTTAAGAGTCTAGCATATTGATGTTGTAGTTCTGTTACAACCTCTGATTGAATTATCATCTGCTTCAGAAAGTCTGTTGCAGTTCAATATTTTTGTTTGTTTAAAATCATGTCTATTGAGCTTCAGTTTGAGTAAGTTTGTCAATAATTGACTTAGAAAAAGACGGGAGGCCCACACTCTGTAGTGAATAGAAATGCAACGAATTTAGTTAGGCTTTCAGCAACAATTTCATCTTATTTTTGGTGATCTGTGTGCTCCGCTGACCCTGATAAGCTTCTTGCTTTTAATGCACCTGAAAAGCTTTTCTCACCTAGCTCATTATTTACATGAACATGTTATTTTTTAATTTAATGGTTTTTCCTTTTCGGTTTCCTCATACAAAAGCTTGCTCTGTTAATGTATTAGTGTCCCCTTTGCATGGCTGTTTGGTTGTGCCATCATTTTCCTTTGGTGTTTTTTGGATAGTGTTTATAGAGTGTCTATAAACTGTGTCAGTTCTGCTCACAGAAATTTATTCTTTTAGGTAATGTTTCATTTTGACTACACTGTTTATATAAACCCCCCTATGTATAGCTTATGGATACCAGAGTAATATTTTAAACTAGACTATCTATAAACTGGAATTTGCAGTACTGTTGTCTCTGCTGCAGAGATAATGTGACTATTGCTGCCAGCATTACAGAGTGGCTACAATAATTGCCATGTAATACTTTTTTTTTTTTTTTCTTCCCCCCCCCCCCCCCCCCCCCATTTCTGTAAGAGTAGTGGAATTAAAGAAATAGTAGGGTTTCCCCCCTTTCTGGACATGGTAATCAATAGTGTTTCTAGTATGCTGTATTTGACTTTGACAGGAAAAGTATCAGTTGAACTGTATATACAGCAACTGAAATCAAACATTAAATAAAACCCTCAAAAAGTACTAATACCTAAGAATGAGAATACAACCAAGCAGTCCAGAAGACGTTACCTTCCAAGAATGAGGTAAAAGCAATAATAAATAGTGAGGAAGTATAAAGTATAATTTTTAAAAAACAAGGAGGCAAACCAATAACCAAACCCCTAGTGTCATAGTTTAGCCCTGACCGGCAACCCAGCCCCACGCAGCCACTCGCTCGCTGCCCCTCGCCCAGAGGGATGGGGAGGAGGATCGGGAAGGAATGTAAAACTCAAGGGCTGAGATAAGAACAATGTAATAGGCAAAGTAAAGCTGCACGCAAGCAAAGCAAAGCAAACCCAGGGATTCGTTCCCCACCCCCCACGGGCAGGCAGGGCTTGGCCATCCCCGGGACAGCGGGGCTCTGGCACACAGAACAGTGACTCGGGAAGACAAATGCCATAATGCCAGATGTCCCCATCTTCCTTCTTCCCCCAGTTTATATAGCCAGCATGACGTCCCATGGTAAGGAATACCGCTTTGGCCAGTTTGGGTCAGCTGTCCTGGCTGTGTCCCCTCCCAGCTCCCCGTGCCCCCCCAGCCCTCTGGCTGGCAGGGCCCAAGGAACCGAAAAGTCCTTGGCTTAGTATAAACATCACCCAGCAACAACTAAAAACATCAGTGTGTTATCAGCATCTTTCTCACGTCACAGCCAAAACACAGCCCTGTACTAACTACTAAGAAGAAAATTAACTCCGTCCCAGCTGAACCCAGGACCCCTAGTCAGACATGTCCCAGGCCGAAATGACTCGGTGGCGCAGCATTCTCCTGGGTTCATAAACAAACCGGCCTGCCAAGAGGCCTTCATAACAGCTGTGTTATTAGGCCCTGTTGGCAAACCCCAGCAACTTTTCTTCGTGGTAACAGTTTTACTTTTGCTACATCAAAGCTGAACTTCAAATACCTGATTGCTTACCAAGCCTTGCACCCCTCCAGGCAGCAGGACAGCCTACAGAACTAGCTGTTGTCCAGCGTGTAAATACTTGGAGTTTAGCCTATGCAAAGGTTAAAATGCAAAAATCAAATTGCAGAATTTTGTTTTGACAAATGCAGTTTTTGTCAGTTAAAAATCGGTGGTTTCACCTGGGCAAAACTGGTGTAGATTGATATGCAAATGAAACTCATTACCCCGTTTGTCCTGTAGTTTCTTTTCTGTTTGTTTCTTTCCTTGTTTGTAGAAGGTTTCAGATTAATATCTATGGTTCATTCAGCAAGGAAAGTGTGTGGATTTTCTTTCTTTTTGAAAAGAAATTGCTGTCTGTCAGTGCCATGCCCCCTAAAGACAGAGGCTTATCTGTGAAACCTCCTTACAATTATTGTATAATGAATTCCAACCAGTTCATTAAAAGTGAAAATCACCAAAGAGACCTTTTAGGGCTAATCATGTATGCTGTATGGTTCGGTGTAAGTACAGTGTAATCTGAGCAGGCAGATAAGACCTTGTCTCTGTAGTAATATTTTACTATTGTTCAAAGTGTTAAATAAAAACAGTCTGAATATAGAATTTTATATAACTCTTATAAAGCTACATTGGATGAAGAGTTTCATTCTTGATTTCCGTAAAATTAACTCTTGTCGATAAGTCCATCTGCCTGACCCAGTGAAGTGTTTGGTTATCTACATACCTCGTCATATTTGGCAAGTTGAATAAAACTTGCAAGAAAATTGTATGTTGTGTGGGTTTTACTACTTATGGTGGAAGTTGGCATAATTGTTTTCGAAATTAAAATAATTTCCCAGATTGTAAACTATTAATTAAAATTGTCATCACCATATTCACATGCTGCTTTCTGTAAATAACTGAAGAACAGGACTTTCTCTTCAGGCTACTCGTAAAACTTAGAGCCCATGAGCTTACAGGTATTGGGCTGAAATGCTTAATCTCTCGGAGAACATTCACAGTGCCCAACTTGAGATACTACTCTGACTTAACTTGTCTCCTTACCTCCTGTGTTTCAGACGGTAAGAAAAGTTGTGTTGCCCTCTTGAAAATTTAATTTTTTGTATGCTGAAAGTTACATTTCCATGATAAGATTATCATGGCTAAAAGAAGGAACAATACCAGGAACAAAGATTAAACCATCTTAGAGAGATGTTTTTGTGGTACACTTTTTTTTAATTTTTTTTTTTGAATGTGGAGACTGGAATTTCAAAGATGTGTGCAAAAGCTATGGGGAAAAGCAATATAACTGAATATGAAACAACTTACTAAAATCCAAGATGAATGGCTACTACAGTGAATTTAGTATTTGTGCTCACTTCTAGTTCTAAACTGATTTCAACCATGCAGGAAAATGAACTGCACACCACTGCTGACATGTCAGTCAAAATGTTTGTTCAAGAAACTCATTTGTATTGAAAATTAATAAAACCTGAAAGAATATTTTGCCCAATGTAGATGTGTTTTTCAAAGTCTCTTACAAAGGCATTTTTCATTGTTATTTTGCCATGAGGAAAAAAAAATATGGCTTTTTGCTGAAAACTGAAATATTTGCAAACAAATGCTAGGTTGGTGCCTAATGGAAACTGTAGCTAGTGCTGCAGGCCTGAGCCCTGGTTTGCACCTAGGCTTGCTCTGTCTGTGCTTTTTCACTGTGTCCCCTTTCCTCACACAGGCAGTATACCTGGTCAAGTTGCAAAGCAAATGCTAACTTTCTTCTATGGTGCAAAAAAGCAGATTAGAAAATGTGGATTTGAAGAATCAAACCCAAAACTTTCGTAAGGACCAAATATCTTGCCTGAAAATTGAAGTATTTTTTTTCCCAGTGGGTAAGAAGGGGATTTTTTTTTTTTTTTTTCCTCTTGAACATTTTCAGGAAGGTGGAGATGCACAAGAGCTGTGATGGCACATAATTTATAAGTTGCTATTAACAGAAATGGTTATGTTTCAATCTGTTATGCTTTGGTGACCCTGTCCCAGAAATAGTAGCAGATGTATATTGGCACAGGGATGATGAGGATGACTTTAAAAAAAAAAAAATATCATAAAATGCTATTACACATCTCATTACTGAGAAGCAAGGGTAATAAGCTGCTGTTCTGCTTCACATAACCATGTTAGTTCATTCAGGTACTGAAGCTAACTTGGGCATCTGTCATGCAGTATTAAAGATTACTACTGTTTTGAAAAAGTAATAGGTAAATAAAATAGTATTGCTGTGACAGGGGAGGCAAACCAAGCATCTTTCTTCTCAATGGAAAGTGAATAGGTGGCATGCTGTTTAAAGGAACTGATATGTGACTTGTTAAAAGGAAGTGCTATTCTATTTTTATATGTGGTTTGCCCTTACTATTCTTAACTTGCTGATGGTTTTATGTAAATGTGGCTGCCCTAACGGGTGTGCCAGCGCTATCAGACCCTTGTGTGTCGGAACAAAGGTTTGCATCTTCAGCAATGTTCATTTGTAGCTATTGCTGTTACTGCTAGAAGTAGAGAGGGGCATGTGAGGTCCCCTCAGTGACCACCTCCTCTCTTGAAATGTGTCTCCTGAGAGAAGGACCCTGCTTCTTGTGAGGTTTGGCTGTTTCTGCATTGACTAATTTTAGTGCGGACTTGCCCAGAGCCTGCTTCTCCATCAACCAGGATGTCTGACTACCTGTCACCTTGTGATCAGATGCCACTTCCATGCAATATATCACAAACTCAATTTGATGTGGTGTATTATTGACTGAACAGTATGCCAAGAACTCTGTCTGGTTCTGCAGATAAATATGATAGCAACTCACACTTTACGTGTTGTCCAGTGGATTACTTGTCTTTTATCACTTGGTAATCAGTTGCACCTAATGCTCATGAATACCTGCCTGGCTTGTGAGTGCTCTAGCTCATGGGTTCAATCAGCTGGCACATCTCATGGTGCACAGCACCTGGGCCTTCCCAACAGTCTTAAGGACAGTAGTAATCTTTCAATAAAGACTTGGTAATGCTGTAAACAACTCTATAGCATCTTGGGATATCATTCAGGCTGAGGGTGTGTTTTTGTTTCCTTAGTAACGTGCTTTTTTGGAATCCAGTGATTGACACAAAACCCATATCAGCGTAGCTAGAGATGTTTTTCAATAAATTGATATTATCTATGATATGATTACAAGGCTGATTGTCAAGCAACAACTGTTTGTTCCTACCCTGCTTATGAGGCTGGAGCTGCCTTTCATCAGTTTCAATCAGCTCTCTGTATTGAGTGGCAAGGTATGAGATCAAATGTTGCTGCTCTGGAACACTGGCACGGAAAGTAAATTAAGGTTGGGATGAGATGTGATTGTAATTTGTGCAAGAAAAGTCATTCTGATGAGGCAAACGGAAGTAATGTTTTGTTTTTTTTCCAGAAACTTCCTAAGGCTGTTTAATTAATTTATAATTGGTATCTAAATATGATATCTCCACCTTCATTTTGAAAATAAGTATCCTTCTTGTTCTGACTTGTGAAATGGGTTTATATTCTTGCAGTTCCAGTAGGTCTTATTTTATCTTTTTCCTCTTGAATAAATCCTCCTTCTACACAGGTCACTGGAATTGAGAGCCTGTATGAAAACTGTTCACATCAATACATACTACAGTGGGAATAATTTTCCTACCTCTTCCGGAAATTTTTTAAATTATGCATAGTTTATGGCATTTTCACAGATGTATGTTTATGCTGTGGAGTAACATTGTTCTTGAGTAAACAACAAACTTTTCTCCAGCTCGGATTATATAACAGAAATGCATGTTTTCAGTCTCCAAGTAACTTGTAAATACCTTTGCATGATTTAGTGCTTTATATTCTAATTCTTTATTATTCCAGTCTTCATCTCCTTCATGATTAACATTCCAGTCCTTACTTTGAGTGTTCCTCCCAGTTTTGTTTTTCAAGAAATTTCATTGTGGCTCTTGTCCTGTGTGCCTAGGTAATTCGTGAATATACTAAATAACATCAAGTACTTAAAGAACTTCACTAGGTGGCTTCTAGCATTATGAATCTTCAAAGCAGCATGTCATTATTTCTTCTTTAACTTATTTGCTGTTCATTTTAAGTTCACCATTGAAATGTAAGTTATGTATTATTAGCACAAGATCCTTTTCTTAGGAGATATGTTCTTTTAGAAAGAAACATGTAAGTTTAGAGCCTGGACTGCAGAGGCTTTGTCTGAAACACTAAGTATTGTCCTATTTTTACACCCCTAGACCACCCCCCATGGTTTTTTTCTTCAAATTTTGTTTTTAAAGCTTTTTTGGCTACTTAAAATCAGATTGCCAGTCTGACTCGTGCTACCGCCCCTGTTCCTACCTACTTTCTTGCATTCTTGGTGTTATTTTAGGATGATGCTATGTTTCACTAAATTCATTAAAAAATAACCTTTGGTCTACAACTGGATGTGCTGTTGTGCCTATATTTGTGATTTTGGAGTTGTCTGATCAGTGTGTTGTGTGTTAGTTTTGCTTGCACATCGGTTTTTGCAGTTACTTCTATACTTTTCCTTCCTGTCCCCATTTGACTTTTTCTTCCATGTTTAACATCATCTGCTGTTGTAAATATATACAAAGCGTTATATTGTCTAGCTATGTTATTTTTAACTGATCCTGCTTCATCATTGCTCATGTTTACTTACCATTTTTTATGGATGAATGATTTTTTGGCTTCATTTTTAATGCAGAGTCTAACTCCGTCTGACTGTGTGCAATTCTTGCTCTATTTGTACTTTTAATCTTTAAGACACAATATTCTTTGGCAAGTCCTTTTCCCTGTTACTTTTTAAGACCTCTGTATATCCAAGTGTTCTGCTAGTTTTCCATTTCACAAGTGGAGAAGTACTTGCTTGGGACACCTGTTCCAGGCAGTACTTAGACCTTTTTGTCTTAACAAAATCCAGAGTTTCCTCAGTGCTCTGAAGTTCCTAGTCCATTTGATACAGTTTTTCTACCTTTATCCAAGTTTCTCTTTTTGAAACGAAGATTCTTAATGCAGGCTTGGGTTTTTTTTATGCTTCCATTGAAGTTGAATGAATCAAATAGTAATCATTCCAGCTGTAGTTATTCTGTACAGTGCGTTTCAATTTTTAACTTTTGGAAAGTAATGAAGGCATTAAGAGTAAGGACAGTAACATTAGCAGTTCAAAACACTACTTTTCAGGAAACGCTTTCAAGAAAACATCCTAGTATGTCAACAATAATTCAAAAGGTTGACTTTATTCTGTACATTGCTATCAGACACTGAATGTTTTGGGTGTTATAAGAACTATTTTGAAAACAGAAAATACATATTTTTCATATTGTGCCCAATTTCTTAAGTTTTTTTTGGTAAGCAATCATATAATTATTGGAAATCCATAGATAGTAATTGTCCTGGTTTTGGCTGGGATAGAGTTAATTTTCTTCTTAGGTAATGCAGTGCTGTGTTTTGGTTTTGGTGTGAGAACAGTGTTGATGGCACGCTGATGGGTTTGGTTGTTGGTAGGTAATGTCTATGCCAAGTCAAGGACTTTTCAGGTTCTCAGGCCCTGCCAGCCAGAGGGCTGGGGGGGTGCTGGACGCTGGGAGGGGACACAGCCAGGACAAGTGACTCAAGCTAGCTAAAGTGATATTCCATACCACTGAATGTCATGCTGAGTATATAAGGGGGGGGGGGGGGGGGGGGGGGGAGAAGAAGGGGGGGGATGTTTGGTGTTATGGTGTTTGTCTTCCCAAGTCACCGTTATGAGTGATGGAGCCCTGAGGATGGTCGAGCCCCTGCCTGCCCATGGGAAACGGTGAATGAATCCCTTCTTTTGCTTTGCTTGCGTGCGCGGCTTTTGCTTTACCTATTAAGCTGTCTTTTGTCTCAGCCCAGGAGTTTTCTCGCTTTTAGTCTTCCAGTTCTCTCCCTGATCTTGCTGTGGGGGGAGTGGGTGGGTGGGGGAGTGGGTGGGTGGCTGAGTGGTGCTTGGTTGTTGGATGGGGTTAAACCATGACAGTAATGAAATAATTAAAAATTTGTAAAAGTTACAGTGGAAACAAATTGTGAACTAAATTTCATTCTGACTGTAACCACTGAAATGGAGTCAAGCTCACTTCAGTTTACCACATTTCATGGGGGATTCTTTTTCTAAGTAGTAAGTCCTGGAGGGCCTAGGACTGAGAAGACATGAATGAATGCCGCTTAGCACCTCGTTCAGTGGCTGGAATGAAATGTCTTTTGCTGTGCAAAGTCATCTCTTGCTCCTGGACTTTGACTCAAATCCTCTTGTTCCTTCAGCTTTCAAAATGCAGAAGGCAAACCTGTATGATCAAAGTGCACACGTCAGCACAGTGTGGTTTTCATGTGTTTTTATACTTTAATTCCTGACCTTCCTCCTTGTAAATGACTTCTATTTTTTTAGAAAAAAAAAGATAATAATGGAAGGCTGTCTAAGAGAGCAATGGGTAACGTTGCCTTCTGTGTGTTTGGGAGCTGAAAAATCCCCAAATGTCTGAGCAGCAGCAGCAGGGAATTTCCCCAGTGAATTCATATGCCGTGCTTATGTTTTTTAATGGCAAAACAAATAAGTCTACGAAAATGTTAAAGACAAGATTTCAATTTTAAGTACTGATATCTGGATGACTATGTTAAACTTTGTAAGAATGGGTTGTCGCCTCTGATCTCTCCTTGATGATTCTTTATCCTGTCAATAAAGATAAATTGCAGTTTCTCCTGGTATTTCTGAGATTGCTGTTGGAATCTGTTATGCTAAGCCACCTAGTGCATTCAAATTGGGCCTGGTTTTCAATGATGTTCACAGGACAGACTTTTTACTTTCCCTACACAGCTTAAAGTTTATCTTTCTCCCTGTTTTTCATTCTATCTTTCTGATATTTGTGAGATAGTCTTGCCTTTTCAGGTCAACCTAACAAGAACCTAGTCATGACCGTAGGTTATGGCTGAAGGTTGGTGAGGAAATGAGGATGTCTTACCATTGCTGATGTCTTCCATGCCTACAGTGCTCACCTGTTGGGTGGATTCTTCAACAAGCTTCCATGTTTATTTAGACACAACATCCTCCTCTTGTGTTCTGGAAGACCAGGAAAACATCATCTGTCCTATGTTGGTGGGAACTGGTGTTTCACTCACACCAGAGAGGTCAATTTTTTGCCGTGAAGTAAACTGGTGTATAAAGAATGAATCGTACATGCTAGGTGTGTGGAAGAACTCCAGTACGACAGTGGGCAGGGCTTTTGTCCTTTTAATCTTGTGAGGTCTTTGATGTAATATTAACATAATATTTAGTGAATCATTGTGATGGGAAAAATACTGACAGTCTTATTAAAATCACTGTCAGGTCACCCTTTATGACTTCAGGGTACTAAAGTGGAGTGCAGGTTTCATGTAACTTTTTTTTCTGATATTGTTTGTATGTGTCATGGATAGAGTTATAAAAGAGAAAAGTTAGTTCACCAGTAGGAGTTAAAAAAAAAAAAAGCCAAGAGCACAGAATAATATTCTTTTAATTTACAGTCTATGTAAGAATTGTTGGAAATGTTGTCTTCCACTGAATAAGAGTTGACAATATTCAAACATCAATTTCCTAACATGGGAAGGGTTGAAGGTGTGGTCCAGGACCTGCTTCTACAAGCTTAGTCCAAGCTAACAGTAACCTGTTGCAAAACTGAGAATATGAGGATGTCCACCAAGCATTTAGGCTTTCTGTTGTTTGATTTATTGAGCTTAACTCATGTGTCCATTTTTCTCTGGTAACCATTAGTTAGGTTTAATGCTTTGGATTCTATTTGGAGATCTTGTTTCAGTGCTCATCAGCTGGTTCAATAACTTAAAGGATTGAACCTCTAGATGCAGTTTAGGATTGGACCATGTGTGGGGTTTGATGTTACCAAAAATACATAGCTCTTTCCTTAATTTCTTGCCTCCTGTTGTATCAAGTGGGAGTTTGAAGAGCTTTATTCGGTTGTGTTATTTCAGTATCATATTTGAGACTGGAGATGAGCCAAAGGATGTGGGGCTTTTTTGAGTGTGTGGGGTTTTTTTGTGTAGTATATAACTTGCCAGAGTGGATCATCATCTTTCCTTGTTTCTCTATTCTCAAAGCAAAAAAACCTCACAGAATTCTCGAGTCCACCTGCCCTGCTCAAGCAGGATGACCAGGACTTTGTCCAGTCTCCAAGGGTGGAGACTCTGCAACCGCTCCTGTTTCAGTGTTTGGCCACTCTCAGAGTAAAAATGTGTTTTCCTGTGTTTAGATGGAATTTCCTGGGTTTTAATTTGTGCTCGTTGCTTCTTCTCCTGTCATTGGGCACCACCGAGGTGAGTGTGGCTTCTCCTTCATTCCCTGCCCAGTGTTTGTACACATGGATAAGATCCCCTGATCCTTCTTCAGGCTGAGTAGTCCCATTTCTTTCAACCTCTCATCATAAGACAGATGCTTCAGACACTGCATCATCTCTGTGGCCCTGCACTGGGCTTGCTATGCTGTGCCCATCTCCCTCTTGTCCTGTGTAGCCCAGAGTGGGCAGCACGCTCCCAGGGTGTCCCACTGGTACTGGGTACAGGGGAGGGATGACTTTCTTCTGCCTGGAGTCAAGAAAGAGAAAGAATGTGGGGAATTATATTTGGTGGGGGTGGGGATTAAAAAAAAAAGCATACATGTAGATGTATGTGAGAATCCAGCTATTTCAGGACTTGGACAAATCATTTTGTCATCTCATTACCCATTTAAAAAATAAAATAAATAAATAAAAAGGGAGGTATTACTCGAACGTTTTATGATTGACTTTATTGTGCTACTTCCTCTGAAATACCTGTTCTCTCAGAATTTTTAATCCATTTATCCCTGCAGCTTTTTTGTGTGAAAGATACATTAAGTGTATCCTGAGACTGCGTAATGATTCCAGATGGATTACTAAAGGCATGCAGTAAGCCTGTTTCGTGGGGAAGCAGGGCTGGCTAATCAGTTTCTTTAAAACTCATTCAGTAACCCCTGGAGTTTCACTTGCCCTTGGGCACCTGTATGTGACCTCCTGGAGAAACTTCCATGTGTTGTGTATTCTGCACGTGGTAATATGTCAGCAGCTTCAGCTTTAGTGGCTGACAATGTAACCCCTCTTAAATAAAAATGAAAATCAGTTTTCATTTAACAAGTATATCATGTTCTTAAAGAAAAAAAAGCAATGTAAAATTATTTCATTCCTAGTGCTACAACTACACAAACAGCATCTTGAACTGTATAACTGGCCATATTGCCTGCACACTGGCGATTTTTATTTTATAGTGTAACATTTGCAGTTTTCATGCTGAATTTCAAAGCTCATAGTCTACCAGGTCCCCAAGCTGCTCACCTGAGCCATGCAAGCGTTTGTAATATTTAATCTTCTATTTTGAGCCAGCAAAGTTCTGGATTTTTTTTTTTATTATTTTTGATAATTTTTTTTTTAGGGAGGAACTTTATTTGCTTTATTGTTGCTAACTGCGTTTTGATGACTGGAGAACACTTAAATACTGCTCAGTTTGCAAACTGTTATGGAGGGGAGGAGTTGCTGTGGGTAGCATTTCCTGATCAGTTCATGTGTTGCAGTTGAACACTGGAGCTGGCCCCCTTGCTGCCTGCTTATCTGTTACCTATCGCAGCAATCATTTACACTTCGTACTGTGGAAATCTAACGAATCCTTAGTGCGTGTGTCTGGGCCGTGCACAGCTGGTGTAACAGAAAATTAAGTTGCCCATACACTAAACCAAATGATTGATAGCCAAGGTTTTCACCTAGCAAAGTGCAGTTTTCTTACATAATTACAAGAATTTTATGCAGCACTAAATCTATTCCCTGACTATGAATTGAAGGGTTGTTCTGACTGAGTTATGAAAGAAATTATAAACTAATTTGTGGAAACAACATCTGTTGTACACAGGGAAAAAAAAAGCTCTTGGAGGAAAGAAAGAGAATATATTTCCCTCTGTTCGCAGCTACTTATAAGACAAAAGGAGAAAACCCGGGGTATTACAGTCAGTAGTTCTTGTACAACACATGTTTATGTACACAATCTCATTTGCTGAAAAACAAGGGGTTTTGTTTTTAAATGTGCCCAGGGACATCAAAGATGTCTTGAGTGAGACACAATGAGTGGGAATTTATTTCCATGTCTGTTTGGCACATGGTCTTGTTGAGCTTGTGAGATCTTTGTCGTTAATGTCACAGAATTGAGACGAGGTTACTCAGTAATTAACGCTGCCAGAGACTAGAACTAAAGTGGTGAAGACTGCTTGAGTTCTGGGAATATGCCTCCCCGCTTCTGTGCGGTCTGATGTTGTCTGTAGTGGATTCTAGTCCAGCGCTTTATGCGGAAGAAAATGCTTTTCCATCTGCGTTATCTAACATTTGTTCACTTTTGGCAAGGTTGAATGCAATAAAAATGTAATTCCCACATTGCTTAGTAATGTGGTCTTTTTTTGTGTGTGTGTGTGGCTTTTTTAAATGTATTGCATATTTTGCATTGTCACCTGCCTTGCTGGGACTTGCAAATAGCTAGCAAAAAAAAAGAGTATGGAAAATTACAACCTGCACTTTTACATGGCTTAAAGAGTTATTTCCAAAGACAATATGGTATGACGGTAAGAAACTTTGCATATGCATTGTCCTAGTGTGCGAGGGCAGGTTCTGTGTATGCATCTTACTTACACAAAGAAAATATGAAGGATATTGGAGGTCAGTTATCAGTCCTGGCTGATTTAAAGATAGATGGGGTTTGTTGCAACTATGAGTGATGTTTATATTTACAATGCAAATGTACCCTTTGAGATGGTGCAAAAAAATCACCATCAGGCTTTGAGGAATACTGGATGAGAGGGGCAAAGTAAAGGGAAGAGTCAAAGGTGGCAATTGTGCTACAAACCCAAGTGATGGATGTTTGTTTGTTTTTAAAAGAAGACTTTTACTGGCTGTGCCAGCAATGAAAATATTCAAGTTTACAAGGGAAAATGAATTCATTTTTGGCCTTGTGAAAGTGAAACTGTGTTGAAGCATCAAAAAAGATACTGAATGAAGGGGGAAACTGTTGCATAATTTAGCCAAGGTGCAGAAGTACCAAAAGTGTAGGTGGAACAAGAGCAAGGGCATCAGGGGTAATGGGTGCAGCTGTGACTCAGGAGCACTAAGTTGGTACAAGTACTTATCTTTAGACTTGTCTTTGCTGCTTTTCTTTTACAGCTATCATCTGGATCATTTATTTGAACACTATTTTGCTCTGCAAATGTTTATGTCTACTGTTCCACCATTAATTACACAAGTAAATGTCGTCATTTTCATATAAGTTTTGAGTGTGCTGAAGTACTGTTATTACTAGTGGTAAATGAACTAAATTATAGTTTGCTTTAGAAAGTAAAAAACCCCAACCCTTAAAAGTGATACTATCCCTCCAAATGCCAGTCTGATACAGATTCCAGCGTTAGAGATGAGGAAATTAAGTCAAGAGAAGCTGAGGAACTGTTGTATTCTGTGGCATCTTGTCTCATCTGCTAGCAAAGCAGTCTCATCTAGGGAAATAGTGAAAAGTTCTCCATATGTTGTTGTTCTTATTAGTAGTAATACTTTTTAAAGGAAAAAATACATTAAATAACTTTGATTTCTTGTTTTCTTTTCCTCTGGTCAAACAGCTGCCTTCAGAAATTTTATCATTAGAAGTTTACTGCTTGCAGTTCTTCTCAAGGTTAGTTCTCCCTTCATTCTTCTGACTTCTGTGAAGACAATTTAGATAAGTACAATCAGCTTGAGAAAGCTCTGCACTTTTACAAGAATCCTGTACAGAAAAATATACTTTGGCAGCGAGTACAATTGCTGCCTACCTGCAGTAAGAATGTCTACAGTTCAGCGACATAGTAAATTACTTCTTTAATACTCTAATGTATTTGACGTGATTTCCCCCGTCCCCCCCAGTCTCTGAAATAAATATTCAAAGAGCTGGGGGCACACACTCTACAGTGTCTTTCGCTCTCTCTATTTCTTTCAGATATTGTGTGTATGTACTGTTCTGACTGAGAAGCTGTGAGTGCCACCATAACATGGAAAGTGTCTTTTTTATGGAAGAGGCAACTTCCAAAAGGTTTCCTGTACTAGCTCTATGCTAGCAGCATCCACAGGTGGAGTGGTAGGGGATTAGCCAGCTGTAATATGCAGGTCTTGTTCAGCTGTGCAGGTAGTGCAGCTCTCCAGTGCTGGGTAACACCACTTCTCCAAATTGCTGGTCTGTAGGATAGGAAGAAAAAAAGTTAAATGCTACTTACCGCAGGAGTAATACTGTTTTACCTTTTTTTCTAGCAAGCTGGAGGAGAGGGTGTTACTGAGCAATGGCACTAGGTGCTGAAATAAGAATACTCCAACAAGATTTTGCATAAGGGTCATTACATCACTTTAATAAAAATGAACCAAAAACCCAACGGAAAACGCTTACTGACATGGTGAAGAAAGCTAAAGGCCTTTCACCATAACTCGTTCTGCACAAGGATGCTACGTGTGGTGCTCAGAGAGGCTGCCGCAGTGCAGCTGCCTGTGCCACCCTTGGCTGTGGCTGGGTGCCGCGGGTGTGGGGGCTGTACTAGGAACTCTCGCTTTTGCTTTTTAGACTGTGGCTAATGCTGAGAAAACTGTCCTTTTGTCCTCTGATGCTCTGAGAAACATGTGCATGCTTGAGCTTGCAACTGTAAGATGAAGTTTGGGTTTCTGTTTCTCAGGTGACTCGGGAAGGTGTGTGGGCAGCAGAAGCAGCGTAGCCTGGTCTGTTATGGGTCAGTCGTGCTGCAGCAGGTCAGGTGGTCAGAGGCAGATTATCCTGGTCAAAACAAAAAAAGCTTGAAATGCAGAACAAGTTTACTTGCACGACTGTTAATAACAACATAGATACACTTCCATTTTAGTAAGGTAGATTATATTTGCTGATTGACGTGGTACTAACAATCCAGGTCCTAGAAGAAGCCTTAATTTTTGACTGAAGAGAATAACATATTTACTATGTTTAAAAATAATATATAATTATATAACCATATAATGTTACATTTATAAGCAATTTATGTTTCTCCACCATTCTGTTTTTGCGGTTAACTGTCCAGGTGTGCAGCTTCAAATGTTATGTAGTGGCCTGTTAATGTTTAATTTCTAGTTGGACATTGGGAAATGTAGGAATCTTCTGTGTTTAACTCTGCAGCACTGTTGTAACTGTCATCTTCTTGAGTGTTTCTGTTCCAGATCTTAACATAGCTGCAGAAGAGAGATAAGTATACTATTTTTCAGTTTTATGTATGTTGGAATATCCTAAACTAAGGAACTAAAAGAATAAGGAATAAAAGTTCTAAGATACTTTTAATATACATAAATTCATAATTCCTGTGAAGAATCCATATATGAGGTATATAATCCAGTGAGAGTTGTGCATTAATCCTTTGGAATTTGCCCGATATTTAAATGAACAAGCACACCAGTGCCCAGTGCAAGCCTTCTTTTACTGCTGTAGCGCCACAGTGATCTTATAGACTGCACGGGGAGGGGGGAAAAAAGACCCTCCGTCTTGGTCTAATATCCTCCTACAACTACTTCTGTTATTTTTACTCTTACACAATATATTCATTTAAGATCCTAGTGCTTGAGCAGTAAATATTAATTCTGTAGTAAAAATGATACCATTTGCATGCCTACCATTACCTTTTATTGAATAGCTGCAAAGACTGAACATCTAAATATTGCAATATTCTTTAATGTAGAACTGTCGGATACTGATATGAAACTATATTACACTGTAGTTTTTCCACTGTACTTTCTGTTCAAAGAAATTCATACAGTTAAAATGAGTTACAATAGGTTCTTTATCTCACACAAAGTCAAGGCATAACGTTTTAGTGTGAGGAATATGGAATAATTGGTTTATGCTCTGAATTATGTAAATGCCATGTCTAAAAGGTACAATAATTAAGGACCGGACTACCTATGCTTTAAAAAAAATAAAAAATATCTGTGTTAAGTTTCAGTATTAATTCAGCTTGGTAGTAAGAGATGAGGCATTGTGACCAGATCAGCAGCCAGTGGTGTGTAAGGAGTCAACGGGTCAGGATCTTGCAAATCTTTCCTCCCCAACCTCCGAAAGGAGGTTTGCATTTATGTCGGGGGGGGGGGGGGGCTTGTGGCACAAGCCTACTCCTGATCTGCGTGTCTGGTGGAGCTGGATGGCAGGTCCCACTGGTGCTGGGAACCCCAAGCTGGCTGGAGGAAAGGATGCTGGAAGGGAAGGGGAGAACCCTGCCAGAGCCAGGGCTCTGCACGCAGCGCTGCACTCCTTCCACACTGATACATTTGTCAATGGTCCATTTCTCCCTTGTTATTTACAAACACGTTTTATGGACCTTTTGCATTTTAGAGAGGAACATCTGCAACCTCAAGTACCCTGCTGTATTTTAGAACATTAATAATATGAGAAACGTGTATTCTTAGAGATGCTAATAAAACTGTTCTAACTGGTGCAATATTCCTCCCTGCAATTTTTGACCAAAATCTTCTAGCAGGGAAAACATTGTCATTTCTTTTCACGAACGTAATTCTCTGTAATATGTGATCAGTAGGTTTCATTTTAGAAGCCAGTGGTTTTGATTTGTTAGTGAAAGGACTTATAAGTCAAGCATAGTCCGTCTTCAAGGGTGGAAAAATCCCCACCTTTCAAAAGATTCAGCATGAGGAAAAAGAGACTGAACTTTCTTTCAGTGGGACTATTGTTCTTCAACCAGAACCAGTCTGTTTGCTCTTCTCATCGCCCTGGTGCAGTTCTTCAGGAGCAGGCAGAATTTAAACTCATCCCTTCCAAAGGACTGTTCTTGATAGGAATAGGTGAACTCTTGCTGGATAAGTTCAGTTAAAATAAATTACAAGCTTTGGCATTTCCAGTGCTTCCCCACCTGGAAAAGAAAAGAAGAAGAAGAAGAAAAAAAAAAAAGTCTGTGATCCATAGCTGATGCAAGTATTTTTTCTTTATTGCTCTTCACAGGGAATTAAACGTTCAGGAAGAACAGTGAAAGTGAGATTCAAGTCTCTTTCATAAAAGGTTGTATGTTGCTATTATTTGTTGCTATGTACCCAACTCTTACTTGTTATATTTTTCTTTTGAAATATTTACTTTGGGTTTTTACAGTGAGGTGTGTACCTCATCATTATTTCAGAAGTATTTATTTTTCTTTAATTTGAAACCCCGTTTTCACCCAGAAAAGTTTGTTGGAAACTTTCTGGTGAATTTGAGGAAAGTTTCATGCCTGCCAGAAGTCCACCTGACTCTGGACTGCAACCTGGAATACAGATTCACTGAGGACACCAGCATTCCCTGTATGCGCATCCTTGACTACCACATCTGATTCCCAGTTAGTGTGAAGCAAGCAATGCCTTGCCTAATTCATGGCATTTCTTAAAGAGCTGGCTATACCTTTAACAGCATTAGAAAGAAATCAGAGACTTGTTTTTAAAGTATCTTTTGCCCTACAGTGTAAAAGCTATTTTTTTTTCCACTATTCCATTGAAAATCTGTAGGTTTTCCTACTGCTAAAACCACCAGGGCCCAGAAAATGAGTTTTAAAAAAGTCCCGTTATATCCATTTTGCGTTTCTGAATTTTCATGCTGCCTGCTTTCAGACATTTTTTTTCAGTCTGCAGTTGTAATAGATTTGTAAATTTAAAACTAAGATACCTGCATAAAATACAGTCTCCAAGAGGGATAGTACTAAGAATACAAACCATTTGGACTGGGTCCGTTGTTGAATATTACTAAGAAATGAAATCAGCCTTCAACCTGCAGGCAGAACCTAATCAGGGCAAAACCACTCCCAGGCTGCCCAGAGGAATAGTTTGGGGTTTTGTCTGAGTGATGGTGTGAGTTGTGCCCCTTCCCTTCACTGAAGGGCAATATTTATTTGGAGGGAAATCTAGTTAAACAGAGCATTGATATGCATTTCTAATCTCCTTCCCAAACGTCAGTACAATTGTGAACTTTGTCATCTTTTTAACTGAAAGAACCAGGAACCCAACCCAGATTCCCGCTGTGGCACTCAGGTGTGCGCAGGTGATGCTCCAGGAGCAATCTTGGTTAGAGGGGAAACAGAAAAAACGAAAAGACCAGGGACCATTGACACAGGAGAACTCTCTAAACTGACCTGTGAAATGTGACTCGGTGGTGTTTGTTACCACAGGACGCTCAGTGCTCGGTGGTGTAGGAGGAACTCACTGAAGTCTCTGCCTCTTGCTCTCTGGCTCCTTTGTAGGATCTCCCGGGTGGATTAATTTGGGTGGGAGGGGGAAAGGGGCAAGTGTGAACATGGATTTCCACTTAGATTTGTATTTTCTCCTTTATAGGAGGTTCTGAAATGATGAACAGGCAAGCAGGGAAACACATCCATCTGTGTTGGGTGTTAAATTGTTACCAGCTCAGCTGGTAACCTCTTTCTTGTCCCCTTGTCATCTTTGTCCCTCCAGCCTCCAAGTCTGTCTCCTGTTAGAACTTTTTTTTTTTTCTTGCAGATAAATAACAAGTTACTTAACGCTTTTGGAACTTTTTTTTACTAAAACCTGTAATACCTGACTCAAATCTAAATTCTTTAGGTGTTGCTTAGATAGGTAAATCGTTAGTTTTATTGTGAGTGTGTACAGGACTACACATGGATAACTGAGAAAATCGGTTGTAAATTTAGTATTGGTACTCATCAATATACAGTAATGTTGTATCAAATCTTAAGAGCATCCCATTCACAACTTACATTCACTTCTTTTATCTTACCCTTTACTGTAGTAGTTCCACACAGAAGGAAAATATTTGCTGCCTTTGTATGTTGTGTTGATGGTTACACTGTTATTGATTTCTTTTTTTTTAAAAAAAAACAAAACAAAACAAAACAAAAAACTAGTAGGTTTATTTTAATGCCTATTTTGTTAGTACTTATCTATACGTTAAAACTCCAGAAGTTTCTTGAAAAGATTAAGGGCTCAGTCTTGCAAATCTTTACTTACCTGGTAAGTTTTATTTAATTCGGTAATAGGGCCTTACTCTGTGGAGAAGGAGCCACTCATTTGGGGTCTGTGCTTTCAGTGAGCTTAAAATATGTTTGAGAATTACCGTGCTGAATCATTTTCTAATTTAGCAGACAGGAAAACCTTCAAATGTCTGAGAAAGAGACCTTCCAAGGATTTTGATGGTGATAAAGTATAGAAGTGGCCATGGTCTCTTGTGAGACAGCATCATGTTGAAGGGCAAAGGGAGAATGGAAATTCTGCTGAAGCAGCAAGAGAGAATTCTTCAGGGAAATGATAGGACGTTTTGATTAAACCAGTTGAAGAACAAATTTCTCTTGTTAAGGGAGGTTGGGGGGAATTGATTCAGCTCAGTGGTGTCCTCCCTCCTCCCTTCAGCTTCTTGGAGTAACTGAAGTTTATAAAGGGGTTTTAATTTTCTTCCCAGATTTATGTGTCTGTAACCTAATTAAGCATTACCTGTATGCTGCATTTAGCAATAGCTTATATTCAGAAAGGGTGGTGGGATTTTTAGCTAACAATGGTGTAAGAAATTATTTTCTGCATAATGCTCTTCTACTTTATAACATCCATCATCAATACTGCTAATGCTCCTTTTGAGAACTGTATTTAAAAAAAAAAAAAAAATGGGACGATGGTTATGTTAAAACTTGTTTCTTCTGTTGGAATAATGGGATGTCCCAAACAAAACTGATGTGTCACAGTGCTAGGCAGTCTGTCCATGAACTGGAAAGATGGTT
Organism: Falco naumanni; assembly: GCF_017639655.2. Classification (NCBI taxonomy): domain Eukaryota; kingdom Metazoa; phylum Chordata; class Aves; order Falconiformes; family Falconidae; genus Falco; species Falco naumanni. The sequence goes on from NC_054055.1 coordinate 116,754,056, forward strand.
TTGCCTGAAATGTGCGAGAGGTTCTTTTCCCATAGTACACTGGCATTTAAGAAATGTCATATTGGATCAGGTCAGTGTAATATTTTGAAAGGTGTCATGGAGTAATGTTTTGTCCTCTCCTGCTGCAGCAAATAAATCTTGTCTGCTAAAATCTAAGAATAGTAGGGGCAAGCTGTGCAGCATCTCAAATGTTATGTTACACCATCTCTGTGTGAGCAGAGGTGCAAGTTCTAAGTGGGAATGGAAATAAACAGGCAAAATGATTTTATGTTTGGTACTGACCAAACTGCAAACACCCGTTTGCATTTAACTTTTTCCTCCGTTATTATTACTTAGTGACTACTGGTTTTCTTTGTCCCGGGAGCTGATACATCTACCTCCAGGACAGGTGGTTTATTAATAAAGATTGTATTTTATTTGACTTCAGTAATAGTTCATAAAACAACTCAAAGTGATTTAGAAATATTTATTAAACTTTGAAGCTTCCAGCTATGAAAATTCTCACTGTTATATTGGTGGAATCATTGAAATGCATCTAATACTTGGGGTTTTATAGATCATATAGTGCAAATAAAAACTCAAAATGCAGGTGAAGACAAAATAATAAGCAATAATAAGTTTGATGTTGCTTTTTCATCATGCTATGTGAGAAAATCTAGTAGTTTTGGAAGGGTAAGTGAACATTTAAACAAGACCCCATTTGTTTAAGTCTTACAGGTCCAAGTCCCTCCAGATTAAATGTAGAAACTGATACTCACTTAGAAGTTTTCCATATATTGGATACAAAGCCTGAAATTAGACAGTAATCAGGCTTCAGCAGAGAAGAGTTAACTTCCTTCACTTTCTTGTCTCCTGTTCTTCTCCAGTCCCATTTGGTAAGGCAGTTTAGTCTTACAATTAAAGCAGTAGTCAAAGACTCACAAATCTTGATTTTTAATTCAGTTCTACCAGAGATTAAGTGCAATGCTGAGTGACTATGTAATCCTCTTTTAAAAAGAAATTCTCTGATGGTGTTCCACAATTATGCCAATGATGGTTGTCTGGTTTCTGTATTGTCTGTTGTTTTTTTTTTCTTTGCTTAAATTTGACTCTCATCACTGTAAATAAAGTCTCAAATTACAGTCTGATTTATTTAGATCTTCTTATGAAACTTCTATTTTTCTCTCTTTCTGATAAAAACATATAGCAATCATAAACATATTGATGACATTTGGAAGAAACTGTCTTTTCTAAGCAGAAAACATCTTTCCACAACGTCCTTGTAATTCAAACACAGGAGTAGTAAATATTTTAAATAACTTCATTTCTAGAAAGGAGCCTAACAGAAGTAGTATTGTGAACAGGAAAAACAAGTTATGGATCTGTTTGGTTAGTGTTTTTTTTTTTTTTCTTTTTGTGCGTGTGTGTATATATATGTAAAAATCTAGGTAGTAGGATAGAAGTATTCTTAACCTCAGTTCATGATCAAGTTTCTTCATCTTCTTTACATATTCAATGTGATGTGAAGCATGGAATTTATACTGTAGCTTATGGATTTGCTAAAATATTTGACTTTTTCCTTTCCTGAGAGCTACTGTATATACATAAAATGTATATGTGAACATACGTATGGGTGTCTCAACATTAGAGATAAATTTGTAAGGAAAAATAATTCTTTGATAGAAGGATATATGGAGATGAGCAAATGTTACGATATCAGTTGGATGTGAAAGTGTGTAAGACTTGTGCTGTCCGTCTTCTATTGAGCATTGAGTATTTCATGCATTGGTTAAGTCAATTCAGACACTTTAGTGTTTGATGCATTACCTTTTCCCTTTGGAAAATTACCACCAGTAGTCAGCACTAAAAGTACTTACAAACAGCACGTTTAAAGGCAGTGGTCATTGTAGCATCACAAGATGTGCAAGGAAAGAAGAAAAATGTAATCACATTTTTTTAGTGAAAGTCTTCTGTTGTCTTCACTGTTCTACTCGGTGAAGTTGATTACGTAATTTACTTGCTTAGAGCAAATGTGGATCAGGCCCAGGAGGAAAGCAACGGACCCAGAATCGTTTTGGTGGTAACAGTTCCTATCCGGAGCACAGCTGAGGCTCTCAGTGCAGAGCTATTTCATCATGTTTACTGTGGCAGCTAGCCACAGGCAACCCAATGTAAAGGTTATTGTATTTGAGGAGTTAATATTGTTAAAGCCCTTGGAAGATTAGTGAAGTGCTATCTAAAGGTTAAACAGTGTTATGATGGGAAAGAGTAATGCAAATGGCATTCCCTTGCTTCTCGTACTGTTACTTTCTCTGCTTCACCTGTGACAGGGTGTGTTGTAGGTGTGCGGGTTACAGTCCCTGCCAGAGGCCACGAGTAGGTAAGATGTCAGGTAACCTGCCTCTCCTTTTGTGCTGCTTGGAGAGCACTGACTGTGTCACACGGCTAAGCATGTGGTCCCTGGTATATCGCCAGTGTCTGAAAAGGGCCTTGTGATGCCTTAATTATCGTTTCTTGGGTTACAGGAGTGGGTTCCCCTTTCCACTGTCTTTGTGGTGGGCTCTCGTTTGAGAAGGAAGAAAAAAAACTTTTGGCCTCAGTGATGCTGTGTTGTCAGGGCTTGCATGCTGTCCCTCTGGGAGGTGGGGTCTGGCTGTGCTCATCCCCCAGTAGCACCTATAGCACCAGCCCTGGGAAGCATCAGCCGTGGAAGTTCTCTCATGGGGCTTTGATTGATGGTGTCAAATCTGAGCGTCTGGTGAGGGTGAGAGCCCTGAGGGACTGCACCCTTGAGCATCCACTTCTGTCATTTCCCCCTCCTTTTTCCTTTCCCTTTACTGCTGAGACTCCACTGAACTTTGTCGTAATCAAGACTTTTGACTGAGGGCTGTAGGGATGAGTAACAAATAGAAAAGAAATAAGAAAAACAAGGTCTGCAGTTTTCTCTGTCACACAGTTGCTGTATAATATTGTATGATTTTATGATGTGACCACCCCTGAGCTCCAAAAGAGCTCTTCCTGCATTATAAGGTGCTACAGTATTTCTTACAAGTGGAATGAAAAATGGATGCTTTGCAGATGGAGGGATGTGACTAATGGTGGAAGATGTTGATCTGGCTGGAAATTGTTACGTAAGGTTTCAAGATTTCAAGAACTGACTTCTTCCAACTAGGAAGCTAAAAGTTGAGAAATATTCTTCATGAAGGCAAATTCTACAATAATTATCTTAAGGATTGGTCATGGTTATTTTTACAGTATTTCCTTTTATAAAGGGAAATTTATAAATAAGGAAAAAAAATGTTTGTTCTGAAACATCAGGTTTGGGAGCTTGGCACTGTGAGTACAGTTTCCAATTTTATTACAAAACAGTAGAAGTGGAAATAGGGCTTGTTTTTCTTTTAGACTAGTTCTATTAAAGTTTCTCTGATTAGCGATAATGATAGCTACTCAATGGTAATGATGATAACTATATAGCTGATTTTTATTACAGTAGAGCATACAGATTTTAATTAAGATAGGGGACCATCTCCCTGTTTTAGGTCCTTCCTCTGGTAGGAAGCATTTTCTCCTTTACATACTTAACTGGTGAAGGATGGAAAGGGAACAGACATGGACATTAATTGATACGTCAAAGGTTTTACAGCAGGTCAGCAATTAAATAAAACATATTTTGAATAATGATACAGATTTCTGTTTGCATTAGACCACATAACTCTGCCAGATGTGCCTGCAAGACTACCAGAAACATACTTAATGCACTGAATCAATGAATTGATGTAGTCATGATTTGTTTTTAAATCATTATTCCAAATGAGGCACAATTCCGTGGGCAATTCTTTCTGTATTTAATAATGTTCTAAGCAGCTGTTGTGATACCCTTTGCTGCACATTGCTATTCTGATGCACAGCTTTGGACGTAATAAAACACTGAATTTCCAGGAGAGAAAAAGAAAATCAACACAGCACTTCAAGCCATTTCATGTTTTGTTCTACTGTAAATTCAAAGTATGCTCACTTCTTCCATCAGAGTGGTTATTGTGGGTGGTTAAAAATGTAGCCAAGTATAGAAACCCATTCTTCCCCCACCAAACTGGCATTTTCTCTTTCTTTATTTATGCTCCCACTTCCCTCTGCATTACTTTGCTTTCTGAGTGCCAGTGTGCATGTTAACCAGAGCTGTATGTCCTCATATTTGAGGGGTGGGGGGTACAGGGGGAAAAGGAAGGCTTTTATGTTATTGTTTTCTAAATATTATGTTGTTGTGTAATTTAACCTGATTTCAGACTTTCTCCTGAGTGCTAGTAATGAAAACTGTTATAATTTGCAATAAAGTCAATGGCATGGTTTTTTTAGAAATTATTAGTGTTTAAAATTCTTTTAATGAGAACTTAATGAGTGAGTAGCAAGAAACTGCATAATGAAAACAGTGCCAGGCAGCATTTTTATTGTAGCAAAGTAATCTCTGAGAAGAACAAGATTCAGCGTGGGAAGAAATGTATATATTTTCTCAGTAGCTGATGACCTCTAGACCTCTACTGGAATGAGAGTTTAGCAAACAGTAAGTAGATATTGCACCTGATAAGAAGAATAAGAGATGGGGAAAATATTAATAGCAGCTAAAAGTAATTGGGCCCCAGAACAGTCATTTTAGTGTATTTGATATAAAAATACTCCTTCATATTTTGAGTGCTTGAAATTTAGTAATATCCAGAAACAACCAGAGGATTTGAATCTGTGTATCTGGACTTTAGAAATACTGCTAACTCTTTCATAACTCTTGAACTCTGGGTAAAAGTAATCTGAAGATTCTTGGAAAAGTGTGCCTCAGACAAAAATGCGGTGACATCCACTGAATTCTTTTGTCAGCTGTGCAGTTACTGTAGGTTGTTACTGTCTAGAGCTCTATAATGATGAACGTAGCTGTGCTTATACTCAGTTTTCAGCTCACTGACGTTTAATGTGTCCATCCTTTGTACATTAGTCAAGAACTTGTTGCATGGGTGACTAATGAGATCTAGACAGTGACAGAAAAAAGTGGAACTGAATGTAGTTTGGAATAACTAAGGTAGGCACAGTGATAACTAAGGTAGGCACTTGTGCTTTCATCAAGTAGCAGTAAAACCTCAGACTATAACATTCTTGAACCAATCTGACGAGGATAGACAGAAACCTCTGGGTAACTATTTCTTACATTGAATAATTTAATAATTTTAAAATTAGAATGAAGCTGGTATTTCTAAAAAACCCTGACACCGCATTTCTGGTGCTAGAAGATGTGCAGCTAAAATGCAGAAATAATATAAAGTGAAGTTTATGCACACATGTATACGTGTGTGTGTGTTTGAGCTTCTACTTCATGGTGTATCAAAAAGTACAGAATATTGTACCAAATATTACATTCAAATAATGGATATCTTTCTCACAATAGTCTTGCCCTGAAATTCTTACCCCTTGCTGCTGAGCACAGTGATACCATCACAGGAGACCTTGATAGTAGTGGCTGCATGCACAGGGCTCTGGGTGAAGGTAGAGGTGATGGGGTTGTGTTCTCTGCAGTTGGCCCAGAGAGGGATAAAAGCTTAGGTGTGTGCATCCTGTGGGTGAACACCTGGCTGTGCAGCTGATGTCGCAGTCAGAGGTCTGGTTTCTGTAACTAAAGGACCCTCTGAGTAATGAGGGCTGCTGCAGAGGCAGGGCCTGTCTGACAAAGCGGCAAAAGCATCTTTGCCAACGGGCTTGTTAACCTAGTGAGTAGAGCCTTAAACTCTCCTCAAGAGATTGAGGGCTGTTTCTTTGCAAAGGTGATCAGCAAGTCTAAGATTGAAGGTACTCTGCTGTGTTTATGACTTTCAGATACAAAAGGATGGTTAGGGATGTAAAGGCTGCCAACAGCTTTGGCTACAGCAACCATGAGGTGGTGCAACTTATGAGAATGAGAAAAGTGAGCAAGGTGAATAGCAGGATTGCAGCCCTCAGCTTTGAGACATTACCCAAGTAGGGAGAGATTGAATTCCGAGAGCCAAAGCTCAGCGAGATTTCCTGTTAGAGGTTTCCCATCAGCGAGGATGATCAGCAATGCATATTATATGCATTTATTAGTGTCGTCTTGTCAGGAGTCAGTGCTGGAGATAATAATGTTTAACAAGCAAGGTGGGACAAAGTGCACCTTCAGTAACACTGAACATAGCACCAAACTGGGAGCAGTGGTGAATACACTGGAGAACAGGGCTGCTATTCAGAAGGATCTCAACAGGCTGGAAAAGAAAGTTGATGGGAATCTCATGTGGAGGAGGTTGAACAGGCTGGCTCAGTGTGCCCTTGTGATGGAGGCGGCCAACTACATCCTGGGCTGTATTTGCAAGAGCAACAGGAGTGTGGTCCTCTGTCCTGTTTTGGCTCCCCAGTGCAAGACTGACAGTGGCACACTACAGTAAGTCTGTGGGTGGACAAGAAATATGGTCATGGTGCTGGAGTGGTTGATGTTTTAGTAGGGTCTGAGAGCACTGGGTTTATTCAGTCTTCAGAAGAGAAAACAGAAGGAAGATCTTGTGGCTGTCTACATGTGCCTGAATGGAGGATATAGAAAAGACAGTCGTCATTTTTTTATTTTTTTTTATGATGCACAGTAGAAGGAAAAGAGACAATGGACATGATTTACAGGAAAGACAATTTCAGTCAGATACAAAGGGGGAAAAAAAAAAAAAAAAAGACATCATGAGACCAGTCAAGTACTGGAACAGATTGACCAGAGAGGTTGTGGTGTCTCTGTTCTTGATGATACTTAAAACTTGCCTGGAGGAGACTCTGATCAGTCTGATCTAAGTTTGCTGTGTTTTGAGTAGGGGGGTGGTCCAGGTGATGATCGGAGGCCCCTTCCAACATAAATTAATCTATGAGTCGGTAAATTTATCAGGCTTTCTCTTGTTGATAGGTGAGAGGAGGCTTACAATAGTAGATAAGCCTCAGCACCGCAGTTCCTAAATTCTCTGCATTTGCCACTGAGTGATTTGCATTAGTTTATGCTTTGGATTATCAATTTGTAAAATGTTCTGCAAATAAAGCTTACCCACAGGGAGACCCTGAGATTTAATCAATGTTTGTCAAATGCTTTGGAGTCCTCTAAGGGAGTATATTATTTCTATGTTTCCCATAAAGGTTCTTTTCATTTATTATATGGATATATACAGTGATTTTCCATATTTCCCAGTTTATGAATACAGTAATGACAGATGGGCCTTTTTTCATGACAAAATCTTGAAGTGGTTTACATGTGAGTTGTTGACAAAGATTGTGCTTAATTTGTACTGCAAAAGAAAAGATGGTGATGAGCATATGTATGTGTGTTTTAAGGGCTGTTGCATTATATATTCAGCTACTGGTGCAGACAAACACTTTTGGCATGATGATTCTAATTCAAGCATATGAAGAACAGAAGGAGCAGCCATGAATTTCAGGTTAAGCAAACTCTGGAGTGAAGTCACAAATACTTTTCTGCTGCTCTTCAAGTTTAAGTCTTGGTATTTTTTCATTTAAATATCAGTTTGTTTAACAACTGCAGGACTGAGTGTGTGTTTGGAATTTAGTAAGACACTTGCCCTTACTGTGAATTGAAAACAGTTATTTAAAAAGTAATGGCATCTTATCTGCAATTTTTCACTGACAGCACTTGTCCAGGTGGCACATAAGTGTAGGTGTAATTGCTACGGCACTCTCCATTATGGTAAAAGCAGCAAATAGTTGGCTCAGTCTCGCACACATTAGCTGCATTTCATGGGGAGGGTTTGGGGGGTGTGTGTGTGTATAGCAGATGATTTCTTGAGAGCGCTGTAAAGACCACCTGGTACAAGCTGAGTTTGAATGCTGCAGGCATCTCTGCACTGCGGTAGTGGTGAGAACGTTGACAGGTTGAAAGAAACTCTGAGAAGAGACCGGCAAGGACTGATTTGTGAAAACAGACTAGATAACTGGGTAGTGGTTCTACTGCTTGGCTAAATGATGGCAGTGGGCCCAGCCAAATTAAATGGCACCTGTCACATGAAGTGCTCACAAATGTCACAAGGGGGAAAACAGTGCACAGTTAAGGGAGGGAGAAAACTAATGTCCTGGTTTCAGCTGGGATAGAATTAACTTTCTTCTTAATAGCTCGTGCAGGGCTGTTTTGGATTTGGTGTGAGAACAGTCTTGATGGCACGCTGATCATTGTTGGTAGGTAATGTCAAGTCAAGGACTTTTCAGGTTCTCAGGCCCTGCCAGGGAGAGGGCTGGAGGGGCACGGGGAACTGGGAGGGGACACAGTCAGGACAGCTGACCCAAACTGGCCAAAGAGGTATTCCATACCATTGAACATTATGCTGGGTATGTAAACTGGGGGAAGAAGAAGGGGGGGGGGGGGGGGGGGGGGGGGGGAAGGGGGACATCTGGCATTATGGCATTTTTTTTCCCAAGTAAGTTGCACATGCTGGAGCCCTGCTGTCCTGAGGATGGCCGAGCCCTGCCTGCCCGTGGGGAGTGGGGAATGAATCCCTGGGTTTGATTTGCTTGCATGCACGGCTTTTGCTTTACCTATTAAACTGTCTTTACCTCAACCCAGGAGTTGTCTCACTTTTAGTCTTCCAGTTCTCTCTCCCCGACCCTGCTGCAGGGGCGGTGAGCAAGTGGCTACGCAGGGCTTGGTTGCCAGCCTTGGTTAAACCATAACCACCAAATTGCTTGTAAACGTTGAAGCAGTAATGAATGGGTAGGCGTAAGGCGACATGGTTAGTAATTGTGATAGAAAACTGAATTAAAATAAATTTGCTGGACTTTGACGTTTTTCATTAATGTTGTTCCTTATAGATTCAGTAGAAATGGCAGATCCCCTGTAACCTCAGCCCTTTGCAACCGTAGTGTAAGCTGGGATTGTGAAATTCAGCTCACCTAATTTAGGCATCAAAAGCTTGTATATTTATTTCTGGACTGATCGTACTTCCTTTGTATTCTCTGGAAACAAGTGGTCCTGTTTAGGCTGCAACTCACTTGTATCCTTTTTAGATGTTAAGATTTGATAAATTGTGCCTGAGATGCTCTTGACTCTGCTGAAGTGATTTCTGCCAAACTGCAGAAGCAGCTGGTGTGGCTAGCTCCAATGCAGATATCCATGTTTATCCAGATAAACTTCAGTATTAGTCATAGTCTTGTGACAATAAAAATTAGAAACTTGTTTCAAAGCTCATGATTAATTCTGACACTCTGCCCTAAAGAGAAACTATATTTTAGTACTGTGTTGTGGAGGATACAGAACTGAGTGTTTGCAGCTTGGCATTATTCTGTTTTAGCGTAGTGATGCATTTAAATAACTTTAAATCTTGCCAGGCTATCTATAGCTAACAACTGATGTAGATTAATTAGGAGACTGGAGGTCTGCATGTCCAGAAAGAATAGCGGTTTCCTACTCTCTGCTTAAAAGAAATGAGATTTTAATCAGGAGGTTGTCTCCTTTATGCCTGTTTGTGGCCCAGGCAGATGGTGCACTAATCATCCTTACAAATAAAGTGTATTGAGTATAAATAATCTAAAAAACAAGGACTTGCAGGAGATAATTCATTAGTCCTCTAGTTATACTGCAAGAAATGCTTCCTCCTGCCACCCTGTGATTCTGTCTGGGAGACAGAGTGGTTGGATGAGCTGCTTTGTCTTGATCTGACAAGCTGGATTTGGGTTTTACAAATAGGATTTCATTCTTGCTCTAAGTAGGCATGTATATAATATATGTACTTCCGTTGTTTACGTTCAGATTAAGATCAATCTTTCTTGGTTTTTATTCTTTCCTTGCAATGGCATTGGAAATTTTTTTTTTCTAAAAAGAAGAGCTGTATTTCACCAGAAAGAGACTGTATTTGGCCAAGGAATATCTTAGAGGAGAAGGCTGGACAAGACTCTCTTGATTTGCATCCATTTAAAGGGATAAGGAGAGGCATTTCCATACCTTCTGATTGCACTTGAGGTCCTAAAATACATTAGATGTTTTAATCTTACTTCTTTCAAAGTTAGTTATTAAATTTGTAACAGATACATTGTACAAATATAAACAACATATTTTAGATTTTGCAAGATCATTCTCCCAGGTTCTTAAGATAAAAAGGCAGACCTATCAATATACTACCATAGGTCTAATGAGTAAGAGAAACCCAGCTAAACCTTGTAGGCTAGCTGTGCCTTGGGTTACTGAGGAAAGCAGGAAAACAAAACAAAACTGAAAAAAACCGTCCCACCTATACCTGTTTGAATCTGGGAATAAAGTCTAATATGACCTTCTAACGTGATGACCCATTTGGTCTATGTGTGAGAGTAAGATAAACAATCTGTGTCAAAAAACCAAACACCTCCAAACAACAGGACCCCAAACCCAAACAAAACCAGTACATGGACTGCCATGGAAATGGAAAGGTGTGTGTGTAAGTCAAGGAAGAACTAAAACTAAATTCCCTTTGCAACAACTGGCCTGTGCTCTGAAGCATTTTTTGGGTCATAAATATCCTTAATGTGCAGCTGTAGGTGTTAGCTCATGCAAGTGAAGATAGCCTCAAATTTCTGCTGGTCTCAGAGGGATGGGGCTGAAGAAGACAAATTTCAAGCACAAAATGAATGGCTGTGACACCCAGCCCACATTTCTCTCCACCCTTATATCCGCGTCAACTAAGATGCTGGAAGAAACACTTTAAAGCATATGTTTTTGAAGTGCACCCACTATCCTGAATATTTACCTATATGTTACCACTGGAACATTTCAGGCTCCACACTTGTTTAGGTGCAAAGTTAAGGATTTGTGTGCAGGGTGGGAGAGTTGGGGACCTGGCACAGAGTGGTGCCTGCTCTGTGAGCCAGCAGTCAGCCCGAGCTGACAGTTCCCTCCAGGGGGTCACACGAACAGGCAGCCACGAACACACTGTACATGGGGTGATATAGATCTTTCTGAGGCTGTTCATGCTTTCAGTCTCCACAGCACCCTGTGACAGAGAATTCCACGACTTAGAAGTGTGCTCACGTGAAACGTTGCTCCCTCTTGGTGCATTGACTGCAAACTCTCCAGCACTCGCTTACAAAAACAGGTGGAATGTATCTAACTGGTCTTTCACTCTTGAGCCTCGATGGATGCTTTTCAAAGGCACAAGGGTCTGCTACTTTCCAGATGGGATGGATGTGATAGCTCTTTTGTTGAGCTCTCTTTCTTGAGCAGTTGGTGATTTCGAAATCTTTCTAATGGATGTGGATTTTGAATGGCTGCTCGCTGATGTGAATTAAACAGTGCCTAGTACTTGGGATGCTTTGACAATGATAATTAAGAATTTAAGTGAGGGTCGGTGATTGTCACCGAGTCATGAAGGGTCTGAATGGAATGGTCTGGATGCTTTCTTACATTAAAATAGTCTGAACTTTTTATAAGTATTTGGTTTTGTATTGTATTTGTTTATCAGTTCCTTTCTGTTTATTTCCTAAGGGGTCATTTTGTTAATACATATCACTGATGGAAATGCATAAAACAAAAACCCAATCTATAGTGTTACCAAATCTCTGTAGTTAATTAAAGGAGGGAATGAATGCAGGGCACAGAAGAAGGTGACTGGATGCCTCAGGCTCAGCCTGCTGCTGTTAGCACTGATTCTGAAAATAACATTGAATTTGTTAGTGAAGTACACAGAGCCTACCACCAGTGATAAGGTCAATGAACTTTGCTACTGTCAATCTATATAAGCTGAAAAAAAATCCCAATTTAAGAAGTACAGGTTCCCTGTTGATGCCCTCAGCAGGCTACACGTTTTGAGTAATATATCACTGGATCAACACCACTTGACTTTCAAGGTGCTGAAACTCAATTTGTTTGCAGTGCCACGAACTCAAGTACAGTGTAAAACTATGCAGCTCATAGTACATGGTACAAAAAACCGAAAAAAAACCAAACCAAAACTGTAAAAACAGACTTTGTGGAAGAAGTTAGGTGATAATGTGACATGTGCATGGCTGCTTCAGTCATGCCTAAATCAAAATGTCTTAACCAAATAAATTAATATCCTACTTCTTGGGCTTGCTTTTTGCCCTCCTCCTCAGGAGTTTCATACCTAAATGCTGTTTTGTCACCTGGTTTGGAAGAGTTAGAAAGAACTTTTAGAATATTTGGGGACCTGGCACACTCTGGCAGCCAGCATGCCGTTCTGCATGGCCCAGCCCCAGAGCTCCAGTGCTGTTGGTTGGGTTCCAGGTTTCTTGCTCTGGGAGTGTATCTCCCCTCAAAGGTGTGTTGAAGCTAAGTTAAAATGTGCAAGGTAGATGATATTCACTGATGGAAACTGTTAATAGCGTGAGAAATAGAGCAAAACCTGATGAGAAAGCCATGTTTTAAGGTGGTACTGTGAAATTTTAAAAGTCCTGAGTATCTAAAAAAAAAAGATACCTTTCTGAGTTGAGCTGGTGAACATTTACTAGTATTTTGGCAGGAAGGAAGGACCGAAATAACCCAGGCTTTTCTAACCACAATCATCTGCCATCCTATTATTTTTTCACCAATGACTCTGCAGACTGGTTGAGGTGAAATGAGATAAAAGTTCAGCCCTTTTGGACAGTGCTGGGAAAAAGTGACAGCTCAATATAAACCTGGTCAATCGTACTAGAAATGGCCCAAATGTGATACTTCAAGTGAAAACTTTCTGGAAAAATGTAAAGCCTTGGTTCCACATACCTCTAATTTTTGGATTTCAGCTAAACACCAAACTCTGTTCTGAGTTATTTGATGATAAAATCTCCTAGAAACTTCTCGCCCTTCAGGTTCTCAACTAAGATTATCTAGCTGGACATCTCTCATACTCTTAAGTCAGCATCATTCAAACTGTGAAAACCTGATTAGATGACCACTTTTGCCAGATCTATCACTATATTTTTCTAAAACCCAGCATTTGGAAGAAGAGGAATTTGGAAGGTGAGGAGGAGGTAGAGATGGCTGTACTGAACCCTGGAGTGCAAGGTTGAACTGGGGATGGCTGTTGTGGTCCATGGGAGTAGCGAAGACTTTGGATAATGAAGGAATGGGGAAACCCCTGTTCTCAAAATCACTCCCCTGTTTCCCTTCAACCTTATCCCTGTGCCCCACTAAACCACCTCACAACTCAGACGTGTTCTGCTGTTACTGCAAAATTACATTGCAGGTGCATTGCTAGGGAACTTGTGTAGTAGTATTGCTGTTTCAGTTTCTTCAGTGCTGTTTTATGACTAGATAGATCTAACAGTAGAAATAAAATAAATATATCCATGCACTATCTTACTGATGAAAGAATAGTTACCTGTCTTTCAGGCATTGTGCGACTGCTGTTCTGTGATCTTCCATCTCTCTTCTCATGAATCCTCGGTGGAAGGAAATCACAGTGTGAGTAGCAAACTGTCTTTAAATTGTTGACACAGGCTTAAAAGTAATGTCTGCAGGAGGATAACCTGGAACAGAAATAGGAAAATTGCTTTAGAGAGCATCTTTCTTTGGCATGTAGAAATTCTTTTTCGTTTGGGTTTTCTTCAGCTACAACTTCATGGGCACAAGAGTTTTTCAAACAAAACTCATTTGCTTAAATCATCAAGCTACTTTTCTGTAAAGATGAAATAATGGAAAGGATGACACATTTATTACCTGATTATCTTACATAAAATGTTTTTATATAATAATACTGCAGTTTAAAAATCCTGATTAAAGACACTCAATGAAATATCAAGTCTCTTATTATTGATAACAACTCTAAATTATGTCATAAAAAAGGACATTTGTTAGAACTGTCTTTCTAATTCGATTCTGAATTCATATACAGGATTCAGAAGTGCATCATTCTGAGGAGGAATGTTTGTGTTTGTAGTAATCTTTTTTTTGCCAGAGAGCCTTGTGCACTGTATAATGCATTTCTCTTGTAAAGCCAGGGTACATGAATGAGGGTGTTTTACTGCAGTGGAATAATGATATAGTGACAAAAAGTGGATGGGATGCTCCAAAAAGGTTCCCCACTGCTAAATGAGAGTAATGTCACTCAGCAAAGACAGCCCTTCCTGAATTTTGTTGTTTGTTTATATTGTAACATTTTAGACTCTGCAAATTGATAAGAAAAAGGCTTCATTGTGGTTTGTTTTTTTTGTGTCATATTGCTAAAATGACTGTGTAATCATGGGTTATTATGATAGAAGGGTTTTGTAAACTTCGTATTATTCTGTTAAGATGACTTGGAACAGGAGGAGAAAAATGCGCAAGGCAGGAGTACATTATGGTGACAAACAGTGCACCCAAGGAACATGACGAGTGGGGAAGATGAGTGTCCTTTTGCCTAATAACAGAGAATCAACTTTTTTTATTGTGTGTATTCAGAACACAATCATGACAGAAGTTATCTAGGGCTGACAAGGCCTATGCATCTAAAGTTATCGCAGAATGCCGGGAACAAGTATTCCAGTTTAAGTTGCAGTGGAATGATATATCAAGGGAAACTCTCTGTTGAAAACTGTCTAAGGAGAAAGAGGGAACAAGACTGACCTGGACAGACATTTAAGATGAGAAGGTCTAAACTTTCTGTAATGAGCTCCCCAAAAAGATCAGAAAGATTGTAAATGCAAAAAGATAAGTTTTAAATAAATAAAAATAATTGATTTGGGATGGGGATGGGAAGGTTGGTGCGGAGGGAGGTTGAATAAAAAGAAAACAAAGTTTCAAGGTAAAACATAAGTTATTTGAAGGACTTGTGCCCCACCTGGAGTATCCTTGCAACTGTACTCTTGCATCCCAGCTTGGTTCCAGGTTGGTGAAAACCAGAGTTTGCTGCATTCTGGATTGCAACAAATTCTGTCTCTCATCCCGCCACGTTCTTTCCATCAGGCGGCTTCTCCTGCCCCAGGTGGGGTTTGCTGCCCTTGAGGGAAGAAGCAGTCTCCTTCCTCCACGTCCCGTCCTCCCTAGGGAACCCTGACATCCAAACTGAGAATAGATAAACGGGGTGCTGACCTGTGTGCTCGGAGAGAGGGAGCTGGGGCTGGTCTGCAGTGGCTCCCCTGGCAGCAGAGGGGTGTTTTGGTCTTCTCTTACTGAAGGACATGCTGGCCAACAGGAGGAGCAACAAAGAGGTGCTCGGCTGGTTTTCTCTGGCCGCATGAGACCGTGGGGTTACCTGGGCCGTCTTGGCTGCAGAGGAAATGCTGCAGCCACTCAGAGGATCATGCAGTATGTGGTTGGAGTATGCTTTAATGCTTTAAAACATTATCAGCTGGCAAAAATACATACTTTTCTTCCCAATGGAGTAACTATGAGTTATTAACAACTTCCCTTTAACAAGGAAGCCTAATGACAGTTACAAGGAGTCCCATTGTCTCGAGTCCAAGAGGATGCGGGCAGGCTCCTGGGGTGCCTCTCACCAACCCAAATTTAGGAGGCTCTGGAGAGCTGGAACAAATACTTGTCAGATGATGGCCAGGCTGGGCCTGGCAGAGGCTGTCCCCAGCACCTGCAGATGGGTGGCTCCTCTGGCAGGTGACAGTACTCCTGCAGCGAGCCTGGCAGTTTCCCCAGTGACGTATTTTCATCGCAGCGACTGCATGTTGTGCGCTGCCCTTAAATGAGTGTACATGCCTGCTGTTGTCAGAGTGTGTCTTTGATTTCATAATCTCTAGTCTGCCAGGATGGGCTTGGGGAGTTGCTCTGATATGAAATGAGCTTTGTTTAACTAGCCATGCCTAATTGCAAATCAGTCACTGCAGGATTTCTTCAGGAGCAGACACCGTAAACCACTTTGAAAATATGAGAACAAGGTGTAAAGGTAGAAGTGCCCGAGATCTGTGTGGCTGCCCTGTCACACAGGGACATTTTGTGATGTCCCTTTGCCGTTGCCTCTCAGCTTTGGCACCACCTGCACGTCCCACTGGACTGATGCATGGTTTGGGATGGGGGAGGCACTGATGGACTTCCACAGAGGAGACACCCACAGCTGCTGATGGAGAAAGCCGAGGTTTTACTAATGACAGCTCTGTGAATTAAGGGAAGTGAAGCAAAGGCAGCTGCTCCCTTGGTGGACAGAGCCCTAAAGTATTTTAATGAATGAAGAGAAATGTCCTGAGAAAGCTTTAGAAGGGAAAAGGTTTCAAGTTGAGTCATAGAAACAGGGTCACCCAGGCCAAAGAACTGGAAGGGTTCAGTCCCTCCAGCACATAACGCAACAGTTAAATTGGTTGAACTAAGCTGGCATCTTCCTCTGGCGGAGGGATGTTGGAAACAAACCAATTAGGCAATGTGACAGTGTTGGACTGTTGATCAGGCTGCTATGCTTTTGGCCAGGTGAAATGATTTGAGGGATTTAGAGGAGGAAGAGGCTGAACTGAGACCTCACGTAGCTGTACCTGCTTGTCTATTTTTGTTTTTACAGCAAAATGACTCACTCAGTTTTCAATACAGCAATAGTCTATTGAGAATACACTTATCCATAAATCACAGCTTTCATTTTACATAGCTAGATTTAATTGACAAATCTAGTGAAACTGTTAGGCATCGTACATACGGTAGCTGATGTTTAGAGTAGGATTTGTAAAGGGAAAGGGAATGGGACCCATGAATACATGGCTGCTGTTTGGGAAGTGACTTCTGAGTCCTCGACTTAGAGCAATTGTCCAGGTGAAACAAGAAGGGGGCTGTGGAGGACCCCCGTGCTGTGACTGCGGCTGAAATGAGCTGTTCTTTGGCTGTACCCTGCTTCTGCTGGACTCGGGAGTCCTCTGCTTTGTCCCAGGGTCTTCTGCTTGGACTTTAAGGAAGGAGAAGGCCTTTGTACTCTTGAACCTCTGTTCTGCTTTGGCTGAAGTAACCGAGTGTCTCTCTTGCACAGAAATGCCGTGTACTAACAATACAAATATGATGTAGTGTTTGAAGGCTGTGGTGTTACTAAATTGAGCGCATGGAAAATGGCAATTTTACTACGTTATCTTCTGCTTTTGAGTCACTATTGAACTTCATAGCCTTTTACTTACTACTTAAATAACAATAAACTATAATAGCGGAGCAAGTGTAGCAATAATATTTGAAGGAGATGACTTAATAGACAATGAATTTGAATATGAATTCTTTTGCTATTATACTTTGGAGCTAGCCCTGGAGAGCTACTGATGGAAATTTGTAAGGTCATGACTGACTTGATGGTGTAGTTATAAATTCCTGCTGAACATTAAACACATTGCTATTCTTCTCATCTCTGTTTGGTCATTAAGGAAACTGAAGAACATCACGTGGTGTCAGAAGTGTGGAGTGAGAATGAATTTAGGAAGACTTCAGAAAAGGTCACAGAAAATGAAGGGAAGGGGAAGAAAAACAAAGAGTAATTGTAGCAGCTCAAAGCTTTCTTACGCAGGTTTTATAAATAGATGTCTTATGTTCACTTTTTAGAAGAGTTTATTGCATATTTTGTATACCAGGAAAGCAGGTGTATGCCCTTGACCCAGAGATTGTACTGGAATTTGGGATCATTTAAGAGACACATTAAATATATAAACGTATTGTCAATTAGTTATTGTTGACAGAAGAAGTGATAAGTGTCAGTTATGTGGGCTAAACAGAGTTGTAGCAAACAGTATGTTCTGGTAGGCAAATACTAGTACAAAGTCCCAGTTGTACTTGTTATGCTTCTCAAGTGCAAAATTTAGTCTCCTGTCCTGCCCTTCTTAGTTGTCTTTTCTGTCAGAGCTCTCCATTTCATAGATCCTCTACCCCTGTTTTTCTAGTTGTTCATGCTTTCTTCTGGTATCTAACTCCTCTTTCCCATCTCGACTCAGCTTCTTAACCCAGGCTTCTTGACAGGGTGGTTTCAGTGGTGTTGTCTAGTACTGACTTTTCATCTGTCCTGCCACCTTCTCCCTATCCTGCCAGTTCCCAGTCCTGGTTGCTTTGCAATTACTGTCCTTTGCCAACCACAGCATTCTTCCAGTTTCCCTTTTCCAGTTCCCATCAGTTTTCAGTCCCGGTCATGTCCCTCTTTCCACTTTGTGTCACAGATTATCTTGTCTCCTTCTAAAGTGTGTCAGAAGCGTTATTATCTCTACATTTACATTAGATGTCTTTTTAAGATGTGTTGACTTGGCACCAGCAGAGATTACCAGAAGATCAGGAAAACAGTTTCAGGATAGGGGTATGTGCATGTGGCTTGAGCCTCCTTCCACTGCGACAGCAAAGACACGGTAAGCCATTTCTGTTAAATGTTGGCTCCAGCATCCAAGTTTTTCAGATAAACAATGGCCAAAATGTAACTGAGGCAAAACAAAGTGTCTGACAATATTACAGGCAGACTCAGACACAAGCGAGATTAATTTTTCATTCCAGAGTCCTTCACATTCTCTCCTTACAGAGACAAGACGGTGTGACTCTCTGTCCTAGACTACAGGTTGTTTCTCTTCTGTAAATGTGCGAATGTTGCTTTGTTTTACTAGGAGTCATCTCTTCCACTTAACTGGTTAGTAAATAACTTCTTCACTGAGGTCAGAACCTTCCTTCCTTCCCTCAGTAAAGATTTCTTTTTTCCTATGAACCTTACCTTTTATATCAGTCTCTGCATTAAAAGCCTTTGTTATATGAGAGTCTAAACACTACAGCTGTATGTAGCTTATGGCTGAGTCTTGACTTGTCCGGGACATTTGGGTGGTAACAGGTTTGAGGTGACGCCCACCTTTTCCTTTATAGGCACCTTATAACCTGTTCCCAGACTTGTGAGGAATTTACGTGGCACTTTGTATTACTAAATCACACTCAACTCAAACTCGCCAGTTTTCAGGGTTACCTAGTGAAACTGGGTCTTACCTATTCTTCTGTGCTTTAAAATGTGACGAAGTTAAGTGATGGGATGATGATTTGTAAATTGACATTTTTACTAGATTAGCTATTATTGAAATTGAGTAAGGACATGGTTGGTTAATGGTCAGGAATAACTTACAGCTGTTCATTCCTGTATTGGTTTTCTTGTCACACATGATCTGCTTAATTAGTATCTTCACATTTTAAGAATTATGAATGGTGACACTGAAGGCAACTTGCTTCAAAAAAATAACACGTTAAAACTGTACTGTGTTGCCGTGTGGTTATAACTAGCATACAGGCTGCTTGCTTTAACGGCAGGTGTGAGGATTCATTTATTTATTTAATTTTTAATAGTGACCTTTTCCCACCAGGGCATGTGCTAAATGGCAGCCAGCTATGCGTAAGAAAACAATTACGCCTGGCAGTTCAACTGTTCACGTGTTCACGAGGTCTTTGAGGTCTTTAATTTTTCCTGGTATTTAATTTGAACTGTGCACTGGAAAGGAACCAGCTTTTTAGAAACAAGCATACAAATGTTTTTTTGGAATTCAGACCTGAAAATAATGATGAGTGACTGTTTTAAAATTATATGGTGTCTATAGAGATGGCTATATTATCATCGATCAAACATATTATTACATGTCTGAGAAATTATTGTTGTCATTTATTTTCAATTTTAGAATTGATTTAGTAGCAGTTGGTAAGTTATGTCGAGGAAACATTTTTTTTAAAAGGCATGTGTATAAAATAGGCACTAAACCTCCTTTAAAAGTGAACAGGAATTGGGCACTTATTTCTTTGCCTTTCCCCCTGCTCACAGCCGGTGATTGTACAAGAGATGCATGCTCAGAATTAGTCTTAATTATTATTTGCTTCTCTGTTGCTGTTGATCCACGGTCATCCCTCTAAAAAGATTAACTCCGCTTGGGGAGATGGAGAGATGAAACTACTTGTGACAAATTTAATTGCTGTTTACCATAAGCTGGAAAAGGACAGAGATACATTGGTGCTTATAGTGTTATAAAAACAGTCTAGGACACGATAATGCAATTGTAAGTGTTGTAGAGACACATCTGCATCCTTGTTCAGTACGCTGGCCCCGATGTTTTCTTAGAAGGTCTGTTGGTGGTTCCTAAGCATGTGCTTTTGTTAATTCTTGAATCAGGTCTTGAAATAATAATTTTCACACATTTGGCATTGGTTACATGCTGTACCACCCATATCTTAACTATTTTGTATAGAAAAATGAACGCACTGTCACATGCTGGTTGCTGTTGTACCGAGCGTGTGTTTTGTGTGTGTGTGTTGGGGGGGGTCTCTCCTTTGTGCTGAGCAGCTGCCAATTACCAAGTACTGAAACCTGTCTGTGACATTTCTTTCCAGAGAAAAGCTCACTGCATCTCAGAGTGGAGGTTTCCTTCAGAGATTCAGGAGGGCTTGGAAAGGAATTTGCTTCCTGATGATGAGTGAGGTTTTATGGAGGTTGTTTCTTTGTTTTTCAGGGAAGAAAAGGGGCAGGAGGTGATTTAGAAGAGCTTTTCTGGTTTTCTTCCAGGAGCTACAAAAACGCAATATATTTCTTTGTAAGGAGAAAAGACTACTGCGATTTTATTTGTGGTACCACTACATAGAATCGACTAATGGGTTTTAGTGTAATCCCAGAAATGTTTTGAGATGGATTCCTTACAGTTCCCGTTTATAAAAAAAGTCAAGGCTATATCTCAGCAGGACTTTCTAATTCTTTGCATGGCTGAGATCAGTTTTATTTGTTCTTCTCATTTACATTGGGATTTAGGCTTGTTGTTAATTTAGTAGGGTCAGAAATCCTGTTGTTGTGAAATCCTTGGCTTTACGGATGAGCAGCTCAAGTAATAAAAGGCTTTTTAAATTTGTCATGGATACGTTTTCTTTTCAGAAGTGCCCTGATTTTGCACGCACTAACTTTTAAACATTTAATTGTTCTAGTTTCATGACATTTGCGTTAAAAAGAAACAAACTGCTCATATACTTGCCTGTAAACACAGGCTTTAACTGTTCTGTTTGAATAGGGATATTCAGTACTTTGCCAATGGGAATGTTGCTGTGTAATAGCATAAATTTAACAGCTGTTAAAAGTAGTTCGGTGTGTTAGTTTTTTTTCCTTCGGGTCCTGTGATTTTTAAACAAACCATGTCATTTGTAGCTCCTGGCCAATATTTCTTTGTCAGTTAGAACACTACCGAAAAAAAAGTAGTCAGTATCAGACCTGATTGGGAACCCATTTTTAATTAATGTAGATAAAACAACCAATAAAAACTTGCTTTACAAAAAACCACCAAATACACACTTTTCAGTTTTCTGTGGTTGCTTTTTTTTTTTCCCCCAGTCATATCCCTTGCAGAGTAAATGCATGATTTCCCCGCTTAAGCTTAAGAAGTAGAAGCATTGTGAAAATGCAGCATCCACAAGTGCAAAAACAACTTCTGATAAAACATCTTAGCGATGCATTTTCATTTGGCTTTGTATCACAGCAGTTGTTTTTGCTGTTTTTTTTTTCTTTCAAGTGGAGCATTTCTATAATTAAAATAGTACCTTGCAATATATAGCTCTATCTGCAGTAGACTGAAGTATGCCTATGTCCTGTTGCATGGGGTTGATGTAATGGAGTACATAAAATGTACTACATTGGTGGATATGTTTAGTAAAATATTTTCAATTGTGAAGCATGAAGGAGCAATAGAGGATTAGGTTTTTTAATGTATTAGTCTGCACAAAGACTATAAAGGTTCTTGTCAATTGTTACCTATTGAAACTAGCCCCAAAAAGGCTTTCTCATGATTTTAAGAACAAATTGACCTCTCCTTTTTTTCCTTATTATATTTGTTTTTCCTCTTTTCTTTTCATTGTGTAAAAACTCAGAGTAATGCCTCAGTGTAGGAGACTGGATATTTTTCTGAAAAACATTCACAAGAAATTAATAGTAGATAATGAAATTGTAGAATTTATCCTCCTCCTTCCTCCTTGTGACCCCTCTGCAAATGCACAGTCTTGCAGAAGCATGTGCAGTATTGCAAATGTTCTTACTGCTGATGACTAAGAAACTGAGTGTAATGGCCTTCAGAGCACTTCTGTTTGCACAGAAATATTCAGTGATCAGAATTAGGTGGTATGCGATGGCGTACCGTACTGCTAGTTCTCAGGATATCCAACATATAGAACAGCCTCCGGTCCCTCTCTAGAAAAACTTCAGTAGATTTTGTACAGAGTTTTTGTACAGATTTTGTACAGTAGATTTTGTACAGATTCTGTTCCAGCCAGAGAGACTGAGTTCCTGAGCTTCCTTTTTTTGTTTCACCTTGTACAAATAGAAAACATTTGGAGTTATTTAATTAGAAAACTTGACTTCAGTCATTTAATCTAAATCTGTGTACTTGGGCTAGGTTTAGGTGCTTGCTTACCTCCCACTGTTTCTAGCTGTGCTAGAGCTGAGCACTTAAAAGAGAAAGATTTTGGATTTGAGTTGATGGTGCCAGATTTCAGGTAATGCCTGTATGCCTGCCCGATTCTGAAGGCTAAGTGTCCTTTACTAACTAACACTTTCATCAGTGAAATAAAACATGTTTTTTTCCAGTTCTCAGCTGCGCGCCACATAAACTGTGCTACTGTGATGAACAGTTTTCCATTGTAAACGAATTGTAGCAAGTGGCTGTTCTTATATTAGGATGGAGATGAGCTTCATGAGTGGCCACCCATTGATTATGTTGTGTTCTAGTTGCTGGGGAGAAATGATAAGCAGCAGCAAGACTGATCAAATACTTTTTTTTTTTTTCTCTAACAGAATTACTGGGAACTCTTTTATTTATATGTAGTTATATAGCTAAAAATATACATACATTTCTTCTTGCGTGTGTAGTTATGTATTTTATATTTCTAGTACACATAGCAGAATAACAGAATTTCAGTCTGAGATTTTTCCTCTGCAATTTCTCTTTTGTTTGTTTTATTATAAATACTCCATATATGTGAAGATTTCTTTCTTTCTGCATTTTGCAGTTTTCACCACAGTGGAGTATGAAGTGTACTTGGAGTAACTTTATTACAAACAAGCAACGTAATTTGGCATCTGAGCTATTTTATGTTGCATCCTGAGAAGTTGAGATGTCTTTTTCCTTACTGTCCTTGGATTATTGCTGCCTTTGCTTTCTGTCACTGAATGGATTGTGAAAAGTTGCTTTTCCTGCGATGGATGCAGCCTGTTGTGCTGTTTTTAACTGATTTTAGTTCCAGACCAGTGGGCTGGGTTTCCCAGTTAGGTACAGAAAAATGCCAGCTGACCACAAGAAGAGACTCTGCTCAGCAGAACAAATCATGTTCACTTGCAGTAGACAGTGAAACATATGGAAATGGCTTTGCAGTTGCCTCCGTGTAAACCCTAGCTGTGAACGGTTCTTAAAGATATTGCCCTCTCATGCTCCCCAAATCACGCAAGCCCATCAGCCAGCAGCTTCTTAGGAGTCCCCTGCTTCTCTGTGACCTGACATTTGCGTTCCTTTGGTGTAGAGGACCTGGCCTTTTTCCCAGCTTTTCCTGTATTATAAAATACAATACAACATTAAGTGGGAGAAGCAATGAAGCCCGTCATGTCACGGAAGGCTCAGCAGATGCGTGTGCCTGAGCCCTGTGAACGAACAGCATGGAAGGACTCTCCAACATACACCACAGTGGGTCAAATGTTTCCAGAACTTGCCTTGCTGTGGAAAACTTCCTTTAAAAGGAAGTTTGGGGGTAAATACCTGAGCAATTTCTTGTCTTGCAGAGACAGGTTGCTAGGGCTGGTGTAGTTCTCATAAAGCACTAATGGGCACCACATTGGCTACCCGCAGGAAAATGGAGCACTCCAACTTCTGTGCTCTTACATAACTTTAGTCAGAACCCAGCAAATTTAATAGTGACTTGATCAAAATGGATAACCCTTAGATCAAGCCTTAGTGTACGCCTGGTGTCCTGTGCTTTTAGCCAGTCAATATTTTTTTTTTTTTTTCCCTGTACATCTGTTGAATTCACAAGCTCACATTAGCAGCTCCTTTCAGAGAGTGTTGGCAATATGAACAAATACACCAAACTTTTTGGAGTTTGTGATAAGGGTGAGTTTGAAATTTCAGGTGTCTGGAGTACAGGGCTTCAACACAGTAAGACCTGGC
Organism: Falco naumanni; assembly: GCF_017639655.2. NCBI lineage: Eukaryota > Metazoa > Chordata > Aves > Falconiformes > Falconidae > Falco > Falco naumanni. The sequence continues at coordinate 116,778,035 of NC_054055.1, forward strand.
TTTACAACTGTAGAATTGTTCAGTATCCCCTAAATTGTGTCTTACTATCCAAGTTTGGGTTTTTTGGCTTGTTGAAAATGAGGTATTCAAACCCTGTATCAATACAATTCTGGTTGTCTTTGTCCTTAATACAATTTTAGGTCTATCAGGGTTGATATTTTATGGCAGAGATTGATAGTCTTTAATCTTTCCTAAGCCTTTGCTGGTTGAAGACCACTGTGATTTCACTTGCCAGTCTTACAGCCATCTAGATATAAATGGTTTATAAGCCCAATTTTTGTCTGTCTTTTTTTTTTTTTTTTTAAGCTTTTCTAATTAATCTAAATGTCATGGGGAGAGGTGGGGGGGGGGGGGGCATGTTGGCAAAGAAAATCTTGGAAGAAGATTATATCAAACACATTTCTATTCACCCTCGGCTAGCAGATAATGCTGCCTGCACTAATCCTCAGCCCTCTCCTTTAAGTTGTCTTTGCCTTTGATTCTAAGGCAGCTGACCCTGGCCCAGCCCTGCCAGCGGCAGTTCAGAGGGGCTCTCACAACAGCGGGGCCTCTGAGCTGACAGATCGATCGGCTGCGAGGGAGGATTTAACGTGGAAAAGATCTCCCTAACAGGGGCTAAAGCCCCTTCCCCGGCAGCTTGTGGCTGCGCTCTGGGGCGGGGGGGTTGAATATGCAGGGGGGCAACAAGGGGCTCCTCTTGCCTAATAAGCCCAGCGATGGCAACAACTATATTTAATTTAAAAGCTGTTAAGTGGAGGTCAATTGCCAATAATTGTCCTAATTAAAAACAAATACTGAAACAATATTACAAGTCCAGCCTGGACTCTATTGAAGTAAGATAATTAGAAGATAGAACCATCAATTAAAATCTACAGGGAAGAAGTTGATGCGGTTAGAGGGACGAGCTAGATTAAAAACAACAAAAAAAATCAACTAAAAATGTGGATGGTAATTTCCATAACTCCTTATTTAGCATGAAACCTTTATTTTAAAAGCAGATGCTGTCACTTGCAATAAGCTGGAATGTCATGTTAATTTAACAGCCATAAAGTAGGTAGGAAGCTAATTTGGAAATATATAGATTGATCTACGCCGAAGCTTGCTTTAATTAGAGTCGCTGAAGCAACATGTTAGCACAGACCGGGTTCGCGATGACAGAGCCATGTAGTCTTCCTCCTGAAAATATTTAAAGTACGATGGTGTAGGCAGCTGTATTCCTGTACGAACTTCAGCTCTTAAGTAATTAACCTTTTGGACTGTACTGCAAAGTAAATGCTTTTACTGTGTGGGATCGGGCTGCCTTGAATCTACTACTTCAGCAAAATAGGTAAAACACTGCTGTGCAAAGCAAAGGTTTAGAATTATAATTACCAGTGGAATGCCTGTCTGAACTATTCAAGTTGTACAGACAGTTTGCTGCCGAGGTTTTAGTTGCTGGCAACAATTTTAAGACAGCATGAATTTCTTTGCTAGAAGGTAGGAGAAGCTTAAAATAGTTTTCTGTATTTCTAAACAAACAAAAAAAAATTATCCCAGAAGTCAACTAGTCTAACTAAAAAGTGTGTGTAGCAGAGAGTAATACATTTCTGGCACCACCTATGGAGTGTAAATTCTCACCTAGCATGGCCAAATATATACTTTGGAGCTGTTTCTGTTTATGACTTTGTTAGAGAAGCTAGCAAAAAAGCATGCTTATTCTTCCCAAAGTGAATATATATAGAGAGTGAGTTTCTCGGTGATTCTTCTGAACAAAATAATCAAAAGCACACCTTAAATCACCTGTGTCTTATAATCACAAATATAAAGAATCTTATGGCATCCAGTTTTCTGTAAGCATCTTCTGAGCTAGCAGCTAATGAGAAAGGAGTGTGTCAGTCTCTGAAAAGTATGGAATATTCGTAAAATTCATTCAAGCAGTATTATATATTCAGATATATGCAGATATAAAAAGATAACCAATGGAAATGATAGACTAGTGATTTTTGCACATAATGGAATAAGGGAAATTATACTGTTTCCTGGCTCACAGTTTGTGGGCTGTGGTGTTTCAGTGCTGCCCGAGGAATTTCTGCAGCTGGGATTTGCCCTGTCTCGCTTTCCTGAGGATACAGTGATGTCTGATGGGAAGGGACACGTTTCAGCTTTCCCTGGCATCGGGGTGTGTCGAGTTGTTTTCTTTTCAGCAGGACATTTACATCTGCAATCAGCTGGTTAGTACGCATTCATTAGAACGAGTTTTATGAGTAGAAGAGGTGTTTCAAACTTCTACACTAAGACAATTATAAAACAGCAAAATAGTTACAATACTTTAGTTTTGTACTTGGCTGGATCAGAACATGCTGAAGACAGCAGGCATTGCTGGAACCAACAAGATTTCTATTAAGCCACAACCTCCACCCCCCCAGAAAAAAGGAATATCAACCTACCTACCTATGGAGCCAGTGGAAAGGCAGCAAAAGAAGTGTGAGTAAATACAGAGGGTAGAGAGTCTGCTGTTTCTTGTGCGACCACAATGAGTATGAAATTAAACAAAGGCAAAAAGGAGCTTTTGTTTTACCTTCAGAATTAATAGTAAAAAAAGTTCTCCACAAATAGTTTAGTTTTACATGATTTTTAAAAAATAAAGTAGGTAAAGCATAAGATAAACACAAGTGTTATCAGTAAAGCTGAAGTAGGAAAATGACTTGACAAATAGGAAACTGTGCCTGCTAATGGCATTAAGCCTCCTTCATCTCGCTGAAATTCATGAGCTTGTTAGAAAATGTAGCTGAAAGTAAGTTTTTAATAGTTCTAGAAATGTCTACCAAGTGTACTGTATCTCAAAAAGTAGGAAAAAAGAGGGGGAGGAGGACAGTAAGGCATTATTGCCTTGGGAAATATCTAGGGGTTATCTTTCATGTGACATCAAAACTCATGTAGTAATGAACTGCAGAGAAAAAAACAACCACAGAAAGTCCTGCTAAGTGCACTCTCTTTTCTGTAATTTTGGGATTTGATAATTTTGGAAGTCATGCTGTTCTGCCACTCAGGATAACTTTCCATATCTCAAGCAGTATCCTTTTCTCATCACGCTGCCGTGTCAACAGAGCTGCTGAGTTCCAAAGCTCCTTGGGAGATGAATCAAAATTTATGTTGCTGTATTTTAGCCTTTTTGAGAAGAATAGCTTCTGATACTGTACTCTAAGTAAAATTAAAACTGGGAGTTAAACCAAGGTATATCCACAACTTTCTAGACATCTAGATAGTTTTAAAGATATTCTTAAAACAAATGTAGCTGGCTCACATTCAGCCTAATCTTTTTTCCTAATTTCTGGTGGCTTACTTATGTTGAATTCTTTTGGTCATGCTGGGTTAGGTAAACAAGCCTTTCATCAATTCCTTTTTTTTCCCCCCAGTGCAGTGGAAACAAAGGATTTCTCATGTTAATTCCTTTTTGGAATATGTAATGCCAGTGTATTTGGCAGAAAGTTATGCAGAGTTACAGTAGAAATCTGTAGTGAAATGAAGCATAAGGAGGCAAAGAGCAGCCAGTTCTAACCTTGCAATGGTTGTAGCACACTCAAACTGAAATACTCAGACATGGAAAATATTTTATTGAACATAATCTAAATGTGTCAGGGCAATTTGAAGTGACAGCAGTATTTAGGGGTTTAAATAATCCCAGTGTTATTGTAACTGATTACCATCAGGATAAGAATTGAAGTGTAATTTGTTAGATACTCCCTTTGGCTTTCCTTTATATCTCTCTCTGCTTTGTAAATATATTGACTTTTATAACCATGCTAACTTTTATGGCTTAAAAGTTGTCTTTGTTTGCTTTGTAGTAATTACAGCAGCTCCTTAGCTGCTGACAAGATTTAGGCTTTGAGATAACTCTGCCACCTGAAGTTGTGGTTTTTAGGAACTGTTTTCTCCCTGCCACTCTCAGGCTTTTGCTCCAAGATGCAAAGGTGACTAGTATATTACTGCTCGTTTCCCGAATAAATGATTAGGCAATATATTCATCAAAGTTGACAGAACATAACTAATGGGTCCTGAGATTTTCCGAGTCATAAATGTTCTGTTTTTCACGGAGTCTCGCTAAAAACAAAAGTTTATTGTTTTAGCACTTTCTCTTACTGCAGTATTTGTTCTGTTCCCTGTAAAGATTCTGTATTTAAAAATTCTTTAGAAAAGAGGACACACAGCTTTGGGTTCTCTGTATTTACCATTAAAAAAATATCATTACAGATAGTCAAACAATTTTAATGGTTTCCCCTTGTGGTATTCTTCAGCTGGCTGTATTTTGTGTGTAACACTGAGCTGCAGAGTGACTTCCCTGTCCTATCCATCTTCACTGATTCATTTTGCAGAATTTTATATTCTCTCAGTTATAAGTTAAAATAATGCTTAGGCATTCATATTCCCCTAATAATGGAGTGCATGCTTATAACAGGGCTGTGACCATCGTTTTTACTGCATCCTGATGAGAGTGCAGCAGGTATGGGGACAGTCCTCATCCTTGCAGATAAAAGGCATTACTGCTCTCTCTGCTTTGGAGGAAGATGAGATAAGGGGGAGAAGATTTGCTTTTTGGTTTTGGGTTTTTTTTTCTCCCCCGTGTAACTCTTGCAGCAAAATAGGTAGGGTAGGTTATTATTAACATTTCCATTTTATAAGTAGCAAGACACTGTAATGCCTTGGGACATGCAGGTGTATTAAACTGTGTTCCTTAGGTGTGACATCTCCTGGGGAAGGAAAATTTTGCCTCTAAGGCTATGCTCCAAAACTCTCACCCCCATTGGCAATGGCATAAATATGAGATGCATTATACTATGTAGCTAACAGGAGATGAGAGCTGTTTTGTTTCCAGTCCCAAGGGGAGAACTGCTTGTGTGCTGCTTTCCATGTAGCCTTGGTTAGATGTGGTGAGCTTTCAGCAGAGTCCAGTGTTGCAGAAGCATGCCTTACAAAATCCCTTCAGTCAAAGATAAGGACCATGTGTCTAACAGCATTTTGAGATGCAACTGAACATACTCCTTGGATGTCTGGCAGGGCACTGATCACACCTTTATTTTGCATTTGAATTCAGGGGGATGGGTGCAGTATTTTTGTCTGAGGACTGTTGTGGTTTAAACCCAGCTGGCAGCTAAGCACCACATGGCTGCTTGCTCACTGCACTCATCACCCTTCCAGTGGGATGGTGGGGAGAATCGGATAAAAGTTAAAACTTATGGGCTGAGATAAAAAAATAATAATTGAAATAAAATATAATAATAATGATAATAATAACTATTGTAATGAGGAGAGAGGAATTAAAAACAACCCCAGCAACAAGTGATGCACAATACAATTACTCACCACCTGCTGACCGATGCCCAGCCAGCCCCCAAGCAGTGATCCCCAGGCCCTGGCCAAGCCCCCCAGTTTATACACTGAGCATGATGTTCTATGCTATGGAACATCCCCTTGGCCAGTTCGGGTCAGCTGTCCTGGCTCTGCTCCCTCCCAGCTTCTTGGCAGAGCCTGGGAACCTGAAAAGTCCAGGATTTAGAGTAAATATTATTTGGCAACAACTGAACCATCAGCGTGTTATCAACATTACTCTCATACTAAATCCAAACCACAGCACTGCACCAGCTACCAGCAAGCAAATTAACTCTGTCCCAGCCAAAACCGGGACAAGGAGAAATGCATAGTTAAGAACAAGTGACAGGTCTTCCCCTGGGTAGGAGTGCTACTGAGCACTCGGCAGAGTGCTCAAGACAGGAAATCCTCTCTGGAACAAGGAGGAATAGCAGAAAATGCAGCTTAAAAGACCATAATTTTGTAAACTTCAACATCTTTGTCTCAAAGGCAAAAGTTCAATATTCTACCTGAAGCAGTAACCTATGTGTTAGCATTTTTTGCTACCTTAAAGCTGTACTGCCTTTCTGATATTAAAAGACCCAACAAATTAAACCAGAATGCAGACCAGTAAGATAACACTTTTCACAGCCTCTATAGTTTTTAAAATATTTAACACAGAATAGGGAATAATAAATAAAACAAACTGTTTTGGGTGGAAGGCGTTTGTGCTTGACCTTTTTGGGAAAGCTCTACTATTGCAGTAGCATTGTATTGCTGTTGCATATTGTATTTTCCTGTGAAGCACAGGGAACACCGTGTGGTATCCATGGAAGTAAACACTTCAGCAATTGCCCTGTATTTCCAGTTGCTGCACTCTACTTGCGTGTGCTCCCTAGCTGGTACTAATGTTAAATCATTAATTTACATCCTTCTGTGTCAGGCACCCCCACAGCAACTAACGTGCACCAAACTGCCAATAGCTTGTCATAGTATCAGCGTTGGGAGCGGTCACCCCAGAGCTAAATGATCCTTGGGCGGTACTGACATCAGTAGGAGTAATCACCATTTCCATTATCAGCTTTCCATGACACATAAATCTCAGCATAAATCTCTTCCCTACTTCACCCCGTTGTGGTCATGAAGGACTGGCGTAAGCTGGCAGCCAAACTGCCGCTCGGTTAGGAGAGAAAGGAGGGGAAACTGCTAAAGGAAGAAGTTGCCATGCTTTTTTAAAATACAATTTAAATTATTATTTTTTTTTAACTAGTTGATGTTTGCCATGCTCTCTGTCATACAGTACTTTCCATACAGGATATACATACAGCCTATGGATTTAAGAAATCTCCCTCATACAAACAGTGAAAAAAAGAGCAACGAAAAAAGCCACCCAGTATAATTCCTCACATGCCATAAAGTAAATACTTTTGATAAACAAAAAAGGCTCTAGACTTTTACAGAGCTGTGGTTAACAATAGTGCAGCTGTGATACTCTTTGGCACGCAAATGGATACACTTTCAAATACACAGTATATTGTTGAGTACATGCCCTTTGGGACGGGGGGTGTAACTACTGCAGAACAGGATTAGAATATGAAATAAGAAAGACCATTTTATCCCTTGCAAAGTGAAGCAGAGGAACGCTGCCTACAGATTAGCTACAGATTGTCTGCTGCTCTTAATAGAAAATATACTATTAGGTTCTCATCCAAAGAATAACCACAGGGATCTGGGGTGACGTTACATATATGTGAAAACACATGCATATTATCTGCTGCGGATGCCAGTGTCTTCATGACCTTTAATAAAAAGTACTTTTTATTCTTCAAATGAAATCATCAGGTGCAGCTGTTGCATTGTGTCACAGTAGATGTGACATTACCTTACCTACGGCTAGCATGCCCATTGCCTGCAGCCAGGGGTATCTTGGAGTTGCTCATGTAGCAGCACGTTGCTGCCGGAGCTGGGAGATATTTGTCCTTTGCTTCAGGGTCGTTCCTGACTAAATCTGTGGAGCTGGCAGAGCTCCATGCGATCCGGTGGTGGGGGATGCGTATGGCCAAATGCTTACGCAGATGAGGCTGTTCATGCACTGTGTATGTATGAAGAAGCAGCATGTATGGTTAGAAGTTGAGCAGTTTTTAATTGTTTGATGTACTGTGCCTGAGGGATGATGAAAAATGCCATCTGGATGGCATGCTGTCAGTCGGGGTGCGCAGCTCTAGATCACCTCTTACAGGAACGGAAAAAAAAGCAAAGATTGTGATTGTTTTGCACTTTTTAAGGTTCTTATATTTATTTTTTTAATATCTTATTAAATATAGCCCTTCTTAAATGGAACCAAAATGTTTATCGAATTCACACAAGTTTAAAAGCTTCAATAGACTTTAAAAAACAGTTTTGGTACCTAACAGGACCATGATACGTTTTTTCAGACAGACAGTATCTGAGATCTGTAATTGAATATATATTGCCACTGCCTATGGCAGGGGGTTGGAACTAGGTGATCTTTAGGGTCCCTTGCAACGCAAACCATTCTATGAATCTGTGATATTTATTACATTTGTTCAGAAATGTGCACATCATCACGGAAATCTTAACCCAAGGGACCTAGGTGCTATCAGGGTCTTAACTCCACTGAGTGCATCAGTAAACTAGGGCAGAAATGGACTGATCCTGTGTGTTGGACAGACTGAGACAGAAAGGTACCAGGAAAAGGTAGGCAGATATAAGGAAGAAACCCAAATTCTTTTTACTAGCTCTTTGCTGTTGTCTCCTTTACCTAAACTTCTGTAACTAACAGGACAAAACTACTTTCCATAGTTAAGGAGCATCTTTCAGGGCAAAGCTGTCAGAAACCTGAGAACAAGCCATGAATGAATTTCCAGAGGAGGCACTGCTGCCATCTCATCTCCAGTACATGTTACACCCACAGCACAGCCACCAACAATCTTGGGAATTAAGCTACCCTATTATATGATCTGTTGACCCTTTATAATCTCATAACGAAACTTTGGACAGATTGTACAGGTTGTAGCAGCATATTTGGTTGTGTGGTTGTGGTTTGTTTTTTTTTTGTTGTTGTTTTTTTGGTTTTGGTTTGGTTGTTTTTTTTTTGTGGGCGTGGAGTTGGTTGTTGGTGCTGTCAAAATAGGTGGCAGTTGATGCCCACCACAACAGAGGAGGTGGTGACAGTAATGCCGCCTGTGTATGTATCCAACGTTACTTTTCCTTTTTCATCTTATCAAATGGAAACGGCCAGCATCAGTTCAAAGCTATTTTCTCAAGTATTAATTTGTGATAAAATAAATGTACTCCTTTCTCTTTTGTGCCCAGTATGATATAAATTAAGAATACTGATATCACTTATACTGAGGCTATACATTGCCTTTTCTGTTCTTAAGAATGGTATCGAAACACCAAGCAGTAATAGGGGAGTTACCCATTTTGGGAGAGTGAATGAACATCGTAACCAGATGTTCAAGACAAAAAATAATATAAAATAAAACAATAAAAAGCCTAAAGAAATGGGGTATAAACCTGCCTTGTGCAGGTGCTTTCCTAGGAGAAAACAATTTTGCTAACATCATGAATTACAGAAATAGTAACAGGTGAATCTAACACCCTGGGTTTATCTAGCAATAGCTTGGCAAGATTAAGAGAAGACATGAAATTCTTAGCTGATATACAGGGGTCAACTATTTGTTTGATACAGCTGTTCATCATCTCCCCTGAGAGCTGATCTCCTGTGGGGGCTCTGGTTTGGGGTTGGTGGGTGGTAGTTTTTTTGGCTGAGCGTGTTCAATAGCTTCTTAGTTGTTTTAGGCAAATATGTGGGTAAAGGTTTTAATTATGGTTAAAGTCTTAAAAGAACATCCAATTCCTTTGGGGATTTGGAGGGTGATTTGTTTGGGTTTGGTTTGTTTTGTTTTTAATAGAGGCAATTAAACTAACACGGAAGATGTTAATTGTCAATATAATATAATGATTAAATACACTAGCACATGCTTCTTGATAAAACTCTACAGTAGTGCAGCCGTAGTTACTTTTCGCTTACGTGACTGCCACTGTGATTGATTTGAAATGTATATGTTTGGGGTTCTCTCTCACACCTTCCAAGTGTTTCTGTAAGTGCTTTTTAAAGCTTGGTTTGGCAATGTACAGCAGAGCTGGGCTTCATCCTGTAAAGATGTCGGTGCATGAGTATCTAATACGTATGAGCAGTTCCACTGATGCAATGGCTTGTGCAGTGGATGAGACCTTTCCTCAGCGGCCTGGAGCGAATGGCTACTGAAAAAAATACAGCTTCTCTGTGGATTTAAGTGGGCCACAGATGGTGTCCTCTGTGCACCTTTTTTTCCCACATAGCTTCTCTCAGTAGCTGAAGACTCTAATGTTTTGCCATGTTAGATCTTGACAGGGTGCCCTTGCTCCCTTCTGGGTTTGCCTTCACGCAGGTTGTGGTACAGCCCTATTTGGATGAATTATTCAATGAATCTTAATGATTCTACTTTTGGAAGTCATATCTCACTTTTCAAGACCCTAGTTGGATAGAATTAGGTAGCAGCAGTCTATTTATTGCTGTTAAGAAATAGGAGAAATCAACAACAAAAAGTGTGTTTCAGATTATTTCAGTAGTCTCCCACTGAGGCGCATGCCTGCTTTAAGAAAAGAAAAAAGCGATGTGCTGCACCCATAATGTCACACAACAAAAAGGGCATGAATGTCAATTAAGTGAAATGACTGCGCTGAGAATATTCAGAGGGACATTTCTAGAAATGCCAGCTACTGAGTTGTGAAAGTTCCTGTTCAGCAGAGTTACCTTCGTCATAGGGACCAGGAGCCACAGAGCTTGGATGATTTTCAGCTGGGCAAGTTATCTCAGTTTTAGTCACTGACATCTATGGAGTGTTAGAGTTGGACAGAAATAAGCAATGGTGATTTTGCTATGATGGGGTTAAGGGAGAGGAAAAAGTAACCTTTGGCTTCTGCATGTTGAAAACACCAGTTCTCATTCATGAGAATGAATTTTCAGTCATGAGTTAAACAAGCAGTGATTCCACATGAGTAAGAGATTAGAATCAGGTACTAACAAGTGACGCTAATATGAACATTCATGAAGTTTGCGATAATTCACTGCCTGTACATGGTTGATATGTTGTTGGTGCGATTGATTTAAAGCTGATTCTACGACTCATTTAAAGTCACTGTGAATTACAGTGTTAGAGAGGTGAATAGTCAATATGACCTTTTGAATGATGATGAGAAGAAAAAAAAAGCCTGGTATAATCTTATTAGAAGAAGTCAAATGATTTGGAAAGTGACAGAAAGCTAATCAGCCCTGGGGATTACTGTAAGGCTTTGGTGATTAACATGGTGCTTTTTTTTTTTTCTTTAGGGTTTCCTTAGCCCATTCCATTGTTACAGCAGAAATAGAAAATGTGTACCATTTAACCTAGTCAGTCACTTGAGACCAGTCTTACTATTTGTAACTGGATTTGTATCATCCTATTAGAATATCTGTCAACAACATATAAATATGGTTCCTTTCAATTTACTTTCCTGTTAACTATGCTCTTAAGCCACAAAAAAGTCACACTGTAGTACAGAGTGAAAGAACCAATTGTTTATGGACTGGAATGGAAGATAGTGAAAAACTGTCTGTCAAGGGAGCAAATTACAAGAGGTTTCACTTTGTTCGTATGTGACTTCAGCTCCTTAGTCACTGGATAATAGTTTTAGGACAAAGTTTTGATTGTAGGAAATAAGAGGTTCAAATAGGAAAATGTGCATGATGATTCTCACTCAGATTCCACCCAGAAGACAGACTGTATGAGTTTTTAATCCTAAAGGGAGAAGGTACTTACTGCAGACTGGGGAGATGTGTAGTACTACCGTACAGGCTCATCCCAGCCCTTGAGGCTTAGCTTTGAGGCAGCTGGATTCAGGTGAACTCTCAGGGCAGGACTGAAACAGGAGCTCATTGTGCAGGTATTTAGGGCAACAGATCCCTGAGGCATACAGTCACATCAAAATGCTCTTTTTTCTAGTCCTGAAAATAAAAATTCCCTTCGTTGGAAACAAAACTTGAAGTTAGACTCTGACTCCAGTCACTGTAGTACCATCTGTTTAAGCCACAAAATAAGCTCACAGCCTCAGTGCAACAGTGAACTTGGCTCATGGAGGGGGGTGTGTGTGTGTCAAGACTGTCTGTGATTCAACTTGTGATGTGCTGATATCCCATCCTTCTGGTCTAGCTCATGTTGTAGTGGCAGCTGCAGTCAGAAGGCAGAAAAAGCAGCAGTCTCTTCCCAAACAGGAGCCAGGAATGGCATCAAAGTATATGGTGTTTGCTGAGTTGAGGGTAAGACCATTATCTTCTCTTGACCTGCAGTGACATGTTTTGTTGTCATCCTCAAGTATGGTAGGAAAGGGGTATTTCACCATGTAGCATATTTACAATGAGATTTTTGGGGAAACACAGAGCAACAGTTCATTTAATTGAAAACAAGAGGAAAAGCCTATATTAGAAGGATAGGGGGCCATGCTTTGATGTAGTCTAGCTGTGATGAATAACAAGAAATAATCTGTAATAAAACAGTCCAGAAGGTACTGAGTTTCACCACAGGTTTTTTGAGTTGTCTGTAGAGGCTGTGTGCAGTCCCATGTAGACATTTTTTATAACTTTTTTTTTTTTAAAAAAAAAAAAATCAGAGTACAGGCTGAAATTTTGAACCATAAGGTGCCATCATCAAGTATAAGGTAAGCGTGATTGATTTCTCACGGCTTATTTTAGACCACCTTTCCTCTAAAATGTGGTTTTATTCTGCACGTTTCAGTTTTTTGACCAGTAATGTGGCACAGCTACTGATGAGTTCTTGAACACTTCAAGCACTGAGTGTTTTAAAGAGATATAAACACTCTCAGCATCTTTGGACCTTAAGTCCTAAATGCCTATCTGTTTGTATTGCTTCTATAACTTGCTTTACCATAATATGGGATACTTCAAATTGTTAATGAATACATATTTATAAAATATATATATTTTATATATAAAGAACGTGAGAATGTGTGTGATAGAATAAATAACTGAGCCTGGATTTAGAAGGGTTTTACAGTAACGCCCGTACAATCCAGCTTCTCCATAAACTGAGCCACTCAGAATCTGTGAGTTTGTTTTACATGAACATCCATAATATATGTTAACATGGTGATATTTTAATATTAGCCTTTAAAATGCGCTAGGTGTGAAACGTGCAAAATCAGGGAGTCTCTGACAATCCGTAGACTGAAAAATCAGCCCCTGTGTGGCAGAAAATTCTTCATATTGTTTGATTACCAAAAAGAAGGATTACACCACCAGTGTCTTGTTGATGATGGGTATTGTACTACTGAGAATTCAGACCTGCCTGAGCACTCACTGTTAGGTGAAAAGGACTTTGCTGAATACTTCAGCTATCCCATCAGATCCAAGGAGGTTCTGATGGCCTCCATTTCACGATTCCTGACCTTTTTACCTTCACCCTCCTGTTTCTTTTCAGGGAGGCAATGTTTCTCATCCCTGTTATAGCTTATTTCTAGTTTTGTTCTGAAGCTTGTTCTTGATCTGTGGAAGACCTGCTTGGCTCTGCTACGCATTCAAATGATCAAGATGATTCAAGATGGAATTTACTCCGGCAGAGGCCACAGTAATTAGGCCTGCATTAGTGAATTATGGTTATACTGATTGGTCCTGAGTTTATTCTGGCTGCATTGTAGAAATCACCTGTATTGAATGGGTTTGGGTTAGGTTTGGTTGTTGTTTTTTTTTCCAGTTAAGTTGACTGATGGAAAAAGGCCTGGGGGTGATGGTCAGCAGCTGGCTGAATATGAGCCAGCAGTGTGCCCAGGTGGCCCAGAAGGCCAACAGCATCCTGGCTTGTATCAGAGGTTGTATGGCCAGCAGGACCAGGCAGGGATCACCCCCCTGTACTGGTGAGGCCGCTCCTCGGACATGTTCAGCTCTGGGCCCCCCCTACAAGACAGACATGGAGGTGCTGGAATGTGTCCAGAGATGGGCAACGGAGCTGGGGAAGGGTCTGGAGAGCCAGCCTGATGGGGGGTGGCTGAGGGAGCTGGGGGTGTTCAGCCTGGAAAGGAGAAGGCTCAGGGGAGACCTCATGGCTCCCTGCAACTGCCTGACAGGGGCTGTAGCCGGGGTGGTGGGGGGGTGGTGGTGGGGGTGTCGGTCTTTTCTCCCAGGTAACCAGCAATAGGCCGAGAGGAAACAGCCTCAGGTTGTGTAAGGGGAGGTTTAGACTGGATGTTAGGAAATAATTTCTTCACTGAAAATGTTACTGAATGTCTGAACAGGCTGCCCAGGGAGGTGGTTGCATCACCTACCCTGGAGGTATTTAAAAGATGTGTAGGGGTGGCACTTGGGGACATTGTTTAGTGGTGAGCGTGGCTGTGTTAGGTTTACAGTTGGACTCGATCTTAAAGGCCTTTTCTAACCTAAATGATTCTATTGAAATTCTCATTTACGAATGTTTTATGCATTGCTGAGGGAGGGAATCAGATGCTCTTTTTTTGTCCATGTAGCACCACTAATGTTAATGAGCTTCCAGTTGCTTTTAGAACCTGCTTTGTACAATACCTAGTGCTATCAGCGCCTGTTGCTAAGCTCCTTCTGCAGTTTTGCACTGCTGAATGCAGAAATTCCCTAACCCAATGGTGAGAGTATGTTGCTTGTATTCATTAGAGGTGTCCACCAGTGTGGTCTTTGGTAGGATGGAGCCCTTGTTTTGTTTTTCCCTCTTTTTTTTTTTTTTTTTTTCCTTTGGTCAATATGAGGAAAGAAAAAACGCAGCTGAGTACAGAGCATGAACCAGAACATACGGTCATAAAGAGCACTAGAGCGGTATCCTGAAGACAGCAGAGCGTTATGAGGTTGAGCTGAGACATAATCTGGATTCAAGCTCCCCAGCATTTATGTACTTGATCTTGTTAGCAGGAATCATAAATCACCATGAAAAACATGGAATTAAGGGAGGGCTGCCTGGAGATAAAAAAATGGATTTGTTGAAGAAGGTAAAAGTGAAAACCCAAGTCCCTGACTGGAATAAGGTTCAACTTTGCATGTACTATATTACTTCACGCATTTAAAGAAAAACCCAAACCCACAGTTTTTCTTTAAATTTAAATGGTATTTTTACTGAGCTGGAATTGGCATTCTTAATGAAACTCAAACTCATTAACCAACAAATGAAATCCCAACATTTTAAATCTACTCCATTGAATTCTGTCTCTTGAGAGAATACTTAGTGCTATTGTAAAGGGCCAGGAGTTTAGAATTTGAGGTCTTCGTATGAAGAGAGTGAGGTCAGGCTGAGATCAGGCTGGGATTCTGCTGGAGTTTGAGAGTGCTATCCATGACAAGCTTTCTTTAGGACCTTTGCTTCAAAACATCACAGAAAAATGGATCACAGTTGTATCACTTACCAATGCTGAAAGAATGGCTGAGTAAGAGACATGCTGTGTGCTCATCTCTGCAGCCTCAGTTGCCAGAAAGGATTCCTGTGGGGCCGTGTTCATTCTTTGTCATGTAAGACTTGAAAAATATAATATAGCTGACAAAAGTAATTTTTAGTACTTTATGGTTTAGAATTTATCAGACTATGCCACATTTTCCTTACAGGCTTGGTACACATGGTGATAAGAGAGGAGAACGAGAAAGCAACAAAGGAATTTTAACATTAAAAATACACAGCTCGTGCACTGGACTGTTTTTGAATGTGTTTGATGACTAAACATTCCTGTTCTGTCTTTTGGATGTTAATTGGGTTTGCTACAGGTTGTATGACATGCATTTATCCAGGGAACATCAGTTACAACACAAAAAGCAATAGTGAAAAATACAGAGTAATTATGCCTCTATGCCTTCTTTAACAAGCTGAATCTAAATTGAATTGCAAGTTCTGTAGCACTGAAGAAAATTCTCTAATCCTTTCTGGTAGGGAAAATGAAGTAATTGAGTATTGTTTATAAACATAAATACTTTAAACGGCAACAGAAACAGCCCTTTGTTGATTTTGATACTTAAACCAACATATCTTACTTTAACCTATGCTTATAGGTATTAATATGACACAGGTTTTTTTTTTTTGCTGGTATAACAGCATTGTATGACATCGACTCTGAAGGTTAAATTAAAATCTGACAGTTGTTTAGGGGACTAAGTTACTTAGCTCCTTGAAAAGAAATGTGCAAGCACTTTCACAGGTTTTTTTAATTTTTTTTTTATTTTATTATTATGTTAGGGAATTTCTTGCCAAAGATCTTTAAATTACTGTTTTCCCCATCTTCCCCTAGGTTTTTGTGTATCCCCCCACCCCCCGCCAATACACGTCTTCAGAAACTGCACATTAAAAACTTCACAAAGGCATTCATCTGAAGATAGAATAATTTTTAAATAAATCATTCAGAAGTTAAAGAGGTATTTGCCTTTCTCACGCACTTTTGTTGTTTGCCTCAAAGGCCAATAGAATTATTGATTTTTGTAGAGAAAAAGAAACCTCTTTGAAGATTTGGTCTGACCTTCTGCATAATGTAAGTCGTATAATTTAACTCTGTGAATTGAGCAATCATCCCTTCTATTGGACCCAGTTACTTGTGGTAAAGCTTTAACTTATCCTTTAGAAACACAATCTTTCATTGCTTTGTAAAACCAACCAGAAAAGTAGCCAGGTTCTACTTCCTTTAATAAACTGGTCTAATGAGTTAATTATGCATAATACTTGAGAAGTTGCATCAAACCCTACTGTGGAGCTTTCTGCAGTTAGCTGTGCACTTTTAGGGTCTTGCATTGGGGGGTCTCTTCTGGTTTGAACACCAGCGCTCTCTTTAGTACTTGCTAGGCAAAGCATGAAGAGACATTTGTTTAACCTGATTTTATCTATTCGCTGTACTGCCATTCTCAGAAAGGCTCTTGGTTTATCATAATCCGGACAGCCCGCAGATGGACCTGGAGGAAGCCTGCCAGCAGCACGAGCTCCTGTCATAAACTTCACTGATTTCCTTTTGGTCCTCTTTGTAAGCTTGACAAGACTGATGTGTCAGCGAGTGACTGCAGAGCTGCAGAGTCAGTCAGTAGCTCTGGACGAGCACGCTGTGTGGGCCACCTGAAACTGGAAAACTTTTCTGATGTTCTGAAATATCCAGCTATTGTTCTGAAATATTCCAATTTTTTTCTGAAATCAAAGGAAACTTTATTTTGGAATATATTTTTTTTTCATTGCCCTAGCTTATTATTTTGAAGTATAAAGTGTTCAGATGAGTGCCAAACCCAGAACCTAGGTTTATAGTCTCATAGTTATCCATGCTTCCGGCTTCTTCTGAAACCTTATGACAGCCCAAAGTTGGGGGACACCATCCTTCTAGGGTGAGCATGAGCTGCCCTTTCTGATGTGGATGGCGGATGGGATGTCTTTAAGCTATGCAAAAGCTGAAACTTGGGAAAGAATAATTAATTTATCAAAGAACAGGGAGCTGTGCTGAAGAAACAGACCCATCACTGTAACCCATTATAGGGCTGCTCTTGAGTTGTACTGGGAAACTTACAGAGATGAAGGATTCTGAGTAACAGCAGATATCAAGGAAGAGCCCAGACCAATCCAAACCCACAGCTCAAGGAATAGCCCGAACCCAGGGTGGCTGCAATCTGTCCTGTACAAGAGTTAAGAAATATAAAAAATTCTGACATCTAAAATATATAACCTTTGGCCTTTCCTTGAGTTGCGTGAGTATCCATGCTGTCTGCTGTGAACAAGGAGGCTGGTTGGGGGAAGCTCTGTTTCCAGGCTTGGGTCCAGCTACCTCCATAAAAAACTCCCAAACACCAAAGTCTTCTGTGAGGTGGAATTGTCTTTCTCTCCACACAACCCTAGTTTGTGCTTTTTAAATACTAAGGTTGCTGTAAGCCAGTTAAGGAAATGGCAGTCACAGATGCATGCTCTGACACAGCAGAGGTCAGGCCCTTGGATGTGAGAATGTGAGAAACGGGCTGGTTTATGTTGGAGTTAAAAATTACTTTGCTGTAGAATCAAGGAGGCTGAGGGCATGTTAACGATATATTAGGCTGTGTGTGAAATGCATCATTGGATATGGCTGGGAGTGGGTACTGACTTGTTCATCCCCCTGATTATTTTCATTTAATTTTTTGAGATTACATTGATAGTAAATATACTTGTTCACCGTAGGTTAAATAAAAATCAGTCTTACATAGTAAGAGGCAGAGGTAGTTTTCATTCTGGGTGAAATTGCTATGTAGAAATGTGCCCAAACTAAGAGAGGGTATAAAGTGAAGACAGACACAACTTTTGTATCATAAACCCCTGGATTTTTTTCTTTTATGTGAAAATTATAAATGTGCCTGTCTTTATTTCCAGTGTAAATTCAGGTTGATTGATCTCTTGGATTCAAAAGACTGTGTACTTCTCCACTTCTACATGTTGAGGACAACAGGACCTAGGGTTTTTTTCACACATTAGGCCACCGCTGCTGTCATTTTTACATTACTCCTAACTTTTCCAATGAATTTGGACAGGGATTGGATTCTAAAATGAGATTTCATTCTCTACTGCTTAATAGTTAAAATTTTTATTACAGTGTGTGAGCCTTCTATCTTGAAGGAAAATTTTCAATGTTAATGGCGTCTGTTTATCTGTAAATTCATCCCCCCAGTGCTTATGTTCTGTAACAACTCCATGTAGAAGAGGTCACTTCCTAATGGAAGCTCTGTGGGGGATCAATAACTGCATCAGTCTGAATCATTTTTAAATGATGGCAAAAATAGCTGGCAAAAAAATAATTTGTTACGAAGGACAGCTGTCACTAAAATGCAGTCATTGTAAATAAAGTAGGGCTGAAATGTATACTTCGTTTCTTTTACAAGTCGAAGCACTTGTTTGTTTAAAAATTTACATCTTCTTGAACCTGACTACGATCCAAACTATTCATAAGGGTTTAAGTTGTTATATTCTCCCTGGAAAATAGATTTGGAAAATATTTAAAAATTGTGTTAATCTTGTGTGTCCCAAGCGTGCATGCGGAGTCCTCAGGTGAGTTTTCCAGGGAAGCCAATCATGTCATCAGTGGGATTACTTCAGTTAAAAAGCAGATTACCTTGTAGTACTGGTCCTTAAACATCTTCATGTTGTGGTTAGTTACTTTGGAGAAATCCTTTACAGTAAGTAGCTGAAGGAGGCACTAACCATCTGAAGGACTGTGAGTTTTTGGAAAAGTCTTTTCAACGTGACAGGTGTGTCCTCGGTTACCCCATGATGGACCAACATGACAAGGGAATTATACTGACAGCTGAAACTGGCAGATAACAGAACAAGCCACGTGTGCAGAAAAACGTAAGACAAAGATGAAAATCAAGATTTTTCCAAAAGAAAAGGGTGAAATCACTTGCAGTGCAAAATGCAGATTACTGATCAAGGTAGATACAAGCAGCTCTGTTCATGTCAATATGAGTAAAGGACTGACAGCAAAGAACTGACCTCCAGTGAAGAGCTGGCCATAAGTGTCTAACATGACAAGATCGCAGAGATCTGTGCAGTCTTAAAATGGCATGTCCCATGTGCTGTGCTCCACATGTTGTTAAGCAGCTGCAGAAATGCATGTTAAGTTTTAAAAATAAATCATGGTTAGTAGTTCACTAAGTGGTATTTGCTTTGCCTTTAGTTTGGTTTTCAGGGAGTTTGGTATTGGTATGAGCACCACTTACACCACAGTTTTAGTTTTATGGCATTTCAGTTGTGTACTGATGGTGTGTCCTATTCAAAGCGTGAAATGCTCAGCAATGTGGATAAGCATCTCGTGCTTTGCTAAAAATCAAACTGGTTTTGAAATTAAAATAATAAACCAGTGGGAGAAAAAAGCTTTATTTTCTTAGCACTTATTTTTTCTCACTTCTTTGTTGTATATTTGCAAAATAGGATCAGTGGGACACCTTTCCCTCCTCTGTGTAGAAAGCTTTATACCAAATGCTGTTCTTGCAAGTTTTTGAGCTCACCTCTGCGGATCAGACAAGGTCAGGATAAGCACGCATGCTTTTAAGTACTTTTATCTGAATGGAAAATCTAGACCATATTAAGATTTCCCATTACTAGTTAAAAAAGGGTTTTAGCTTAGATGTGCAACTCCGCATTGCTGGGTTTAGGCACTGGCTTGGCAGTCAGAGCAGGAAATGCTTCTTCTGAGTTTATCTTTCGCAAAACAAAAGTGGAAAGTCCAGTTGGAGCACAAAGTGAGACAGGCCTTTCTGCATTTTTGTGCTGAATTTTGATATTGGATCTAAGCAGCTGAAAGTCTAATGACCATCCTGTTTGTAAGAATAGGACATCTTTGACAGAAGCCTGCACGTATTTAAAAACAGGATGGATGCTCCATAGCTGGAGAGGTTCAGAACTTAACTGTGCCAGATGGTGAGCAATGTGACCTGGCTTTGAAGATAGCCCTGCTTTGAGCAGGCTGTTGGGCTGGAAATCTCCAGACATCCCTCCTAACCAAAACATTTTTAGGTTTCTGTGTGGAGGAGGGAGGGTACAAAGGCAACATCAGTTATCAGCTGGATGGGTGTCCCATGCTTAATTGTGGTCACATGGGTATGCCAGGTGCAAGTTTAACTTCTCAATACATGCCATGATTTCCATAATGTTTGTTTCTTCCTTCATTGATGTCACTGATGCAAGATTAGGAAGTAAAAAGAAAAGCTGTAGGCAAGACCTCACTCCGTACCAGTGACCATCAGCAACCCATGAATTCTGTATGTAGGAAAAAGTCCATCTGGGCTAGGTAAGGAAAAAAATGGTGTACCAGAATGTTATATATGACGGTTGCCCCACTTAAGTCATACGGACTACATAAGGGACTGGAAGATTGTCCTAGGTCTCTCTGAAGAAGCAAGCCCCAATGTTTACCAGATTACCAGGGCCTCAAATGTGGTTAGGAAAAAATGCCGTTGAAGGAGTCTGTGGAGGGACACACTGCCTATGCCCCTTGGTGCCATAAAAAAAAAGAAGGCAGGTGATTCCCTTCTAATATATTATCACAACAAACAAATTGTTTTTGCAATTACTTGTGTTTTCATTCAGGCAAAATTATAGTGGAAATCCCCATGATAATGAGTATGACATGCACATTAATACAAAATGAATTCATCATGGTAAGTATTACCACAGCAGACTCCAAATGAATTAATAATGACAGGATAGTCAAAACAAAGTGGAATCACACTTAGTTAAAGGCATAACATGCTGTTAATGACACCATTAAACAGGGGCTAGAAAGCATTAGAAGTTTGTTGTGGGAGAATATTGTCGTCTTGGGTACATGGTGCTTGTTTCTGTGGTTGGATGTCAATTGACACGGTTGGAAAAAGTTATTTATTGGCCAAGAGAAAGTTTTTCGTTTTACACCAAACAAAACAATTCTATTTTGTTATGACCATTTAAAAATAATCTTTAGTGAAAACTTGGTAAATTGTTCAGCCTGAAAAAACAAGGCATTTCACTTGGACAGTTTTAAGTAATCTGGTTGTTTTGTTTTTGGTTTTGTTCTAGGCTTTTTTTTTTTTTTTTTTTTTTTTTTTTTTTGACAGAGGAAGAGGAATAGATGTGAATGTATAGATTTTATTTCTTTTTGATTCTGCATTTTTCACAGAAAATATTCAGGAAGATAAAAAAGTTAATTATGCAGCTTCACAGCTGCATAATGCCATAGAAAATTTTGCATTATCTGTCTTCAAGGTTACTTTCTTATTTTAATGATATACTTGATGTAATCATGGAAAAGCAGGTTTAATGAATGAGTTAGATAACTTGAATTTTAATAATCCTTAAAATACTTAACTTTCTTCTCACCAAGTAGTCTTCTGCACTGTCCTATGCAAAAGTTTTTCTTTACTATAAAGTTAATTCTAATTCTCGGGGGTGGGGGGGGTGGGGGGTGGAAAGAAAGAAATAACAATAGCACAACATGTATGAGCTGTGAATTCAGGTGTGCATAAACTAAAATAGCATCTAGCAGTATTAGTATGGTGTTTTCATTAATCTGATTACCAGACACAGCTAAAAAAGATTTAGGAAGTCTTCTTGTTTTCTTACCTAGAGCTACTGTTTTTATAACTAATCCAAAAAACTGTCTTACTCAAAATTCTTCTTTTGATCATAATTGTACATAGTACACAGGAATAGATGTTTCTAGCTAGAAGAAAAAACAGCAACTTTTTCCCCGTTAACTTACTTGCACCAAATTTTATATATTTAATGATGTAACAGTTTTTTATTTAGCAGAAGACACCAAGTAATGAGTTCTTTCATGAAAATGCTTCAGTTTCTTCTGAGTGAAACACTTAGATTTTGCTCAGAAACAAGTTCAGTTTTAAAATTATGCTTTCTTTTTTGCTAAATGAGAATGGAAGTGGAAGCCAGATTTTCAGTTTTTCTGAAGAATATTTCTTTTTTTCCTGAGCCATTACTTCAGAAGATTCAAGTTTTTCATTTTCGGTTTCAAATCTGACATTTCAAATTCCTTAATGGAATGAAATTTAATCTTCTCCTTTCTCCTACCTGTTGTTTAAGGGAGGGAAAAAGTAATCCTTTATCTGTTCAATTTGTTGTGTTTCAGTGCTATTGAGGGACCATTCTTCCTCTATTATGAGACATGACAAATAGGAGCATCTCCACTCCATTTGTCTTTTTTATAACATTCATTACTCTGTAAAATTCTAGTGTGTCCTCTCTTATTTGACTCATCTAGAAACATCTCAATCTTAGCATGCTCATTTCATATGGGGGAAGTCCTCTCATGCCTCTAATCATTTCTGTCATCCATCAGTGAACCCTTTGTACCCTAGAAGGAATGGAACAGACAGAAGGTGACCAAATTAAAAATTCCAAGAAATGTACAGCACAAGAGCATTTAATATGCCAGCATTAAAAACATTTTTTCTACCCTCTGGTACACTAACATCTAAGAGGATATTTATGGATTTATAAGCTTGCTTATAAAGCATAGTAAACCAACTCAAAGAATATACAAGCTCATTAGAAATATTGTTGGTTAATGATCACATTCACTACCTCTCCCAAAATAACACAGTTTTAGGAAAATGCTTTTCTTTTCTCACAGTTTTGATTATGAGCCCTTTCCTTTCAGAAAGTTTTATCAGTAGCTATATACAAACCCATACTATGGTAGCCGTCCTGCAGCACTCTGAAATTAGTGCAGTTAGTTTTACTGCATGGTTCAGGAAATCAGAATGAGAGGCTGAGCTGTACTGAGGGAAAACAATGCTCAAAAATACCTGTATTTTCTAGTACAGCTGAGGTTAATTTTTTTCCTTTATGATTTTTTAATGAGGTGAGAATACCTGCTTCCCACAGCCTTTGCTTCTCAACTGATGGCAAACTGTTATCACCCATGATAACAGATAATAGAATGATTGTCCTCTACTGAAGGTAAACTATTACAGTTGGGTAGCTATGATCATCAAATGTGCTAAAATTCTATTTTTCTTCTATATCCAGTTTTCACACTACCCTGTGTATGTTTTTAATTCTGAACACGGGATGAGTTGGTAATTCCTGTTGCTAAGGTGTGTTCTGGTCTTGAATTCCTGTTTGAAAGGTTCAACAAACTAAAAAAGTGAAGTTGACCAAGAAGACTGGAAATGATAAAGTAAATGGATGTAATTTGTGACCAAGTAATAGTAAGTAATCTGTGTATATGTATATGTGAAAACGAAAGCCTTCACATTCTACAGAATGGTTGAGGTTGGAAGGCTCCTCTGGAGACCATCTGGTCCAATTGCCCTGCTCAAGCAAGTTCACCTACAGCTGGTTGTTCAGGACTATGTCCAAATGGCTTTTGTGAGCATCTGCAAGGATGGAGACTCCACAGCCTCTCTGGGCAACCTGTGCCATGCGGGTATATTCTTCTTAGACCCCGATCACTAACTGTTGGAAGAAAGCCTCACATTTCTGCATGAGTGGATTTGGGCCAGTGTATGTTCTTGCTTTTCTTATCCTTATTGTTCTCCTATTTTTGTTGCAATTCTGAGTGTCTTACATCCCCAGTTAGACCTTAATTATGTGGGAACACAGCCCTTTGGAGTTTCTACCAAATTAAGGTTATGTAAAAATAGTTTTATAGGATTTCACAGTTGAGATATAGACTTTTCTATTTGAAGTGCTTGGTCTAATGTCTTCTCTAAAAAAATATATGATTGTGTAGATGTATTACTGATCATAATATATTTAAGGCAATTTGCAAAATAGTTCACAAAAAAAATGCCAAATAATTTATGTATGGTGTGCTGAAGTGTCCTTAACAGAACCAGGTGTAGGACTCTTCTAAAGTGTTACATACGTGTGCCTTTTTCTTGTCATGCCTTGTAAGATTCCAGCCCTCCAAACTTCACATTCCAAACTTCTTTAGAGCAGTAGTTGCCCTGAGGCAGAGATGTCTATCCTATGAGATCCATGGCAGGAGAGTGAGTCTGGTTTGAAGTATTTTTCAATGATCCTTGTGACAGAGAACAGGTTGAGGGTCAGAAGAATCATTTTGGTAGCAGCATCAGTTCAATCTCAGCAACTATCAGCAACAGGGAAGGTATCATGGGTAAAGATATTGACTGAGAATGAGCTCCTCTTACAAGAAAAATTAATCGTGCCCACAGTCAGCTTCCTGACTTTTTCCAGTGAAAAAATAAGTAAGGTAGCTTATGTTACTATTGGAGGTTATGATATTGAAGCTAAAAATGAAGAAAAAGTCAAACCCATGCTTTGGACTGTCATCCTACTGCTTGTTCTGTGTGGGAATGTCTCTGAGATGACAGGTGATGCTGAAACCAGAGGAGTGCTGAGTAGCTACTGTGATTCAGCTACAGAATTAGAGCCGAGATGCATGTGTTCTTTTCTTGGAAACAATTCATAATAGTGAATTGGTCAGTGTACAGGATCCAACTTCATATTCCTTAAAACTGCTTGGTTGGGGATTTTTTGTTGGCCTTTTTTTTGTTTTTAGGTGAGATCTTGTACCATAATCCTGAAGAGGCAGGTTTATGTATGTGTTTAAATTCAATATACAAATACTTCCAGTGAATGCATTTTTTTGTCAGTAAGAGGTGTATAAATCATTCTTAGGGAGGGTAGGAATCAGGAAACAGTTAGGGAATAGATGAGCTCTGCCTTTTTCTGCCTGGTTGTTGTAGATGGCAAGCGGGCTCACATGGAAGAGTTTGAGCACTCTCCTGTTTGGACAGAGGAGGCTTCACTGGAGCTAAAGGATACCTGGAAAACATGCTTGCAAAGGTGCAACCTATAACGCTGTCATAGGAAGCACCAATGTGTTAAATGGGATGGGCTAAGGCTTCCTTGAGATGTCTGGGGTGTCTCTGCTTGACGATGGAAATTTGCCTATTGATACAGCACTAGCTGGGCACCCAGCCAGGTGGCAGGGCTGAAGGCCAAGCTACTACCCAGAGGCAGAACTGGCATTGCTGTCCTGTACTTCAAGGATAGCACAACAGCCACACAGTCGTACTTGTGGCTCAGGTTTTTGCCAAATTTTGGCCAGCAGAATTGAGCTTCCTGTTCCATCATTCCCATCTCTCAGTGCTTCACAGCATCCATCAGTCTCCTTTACTTTCAGCTGCCCCTCAAAATAGTAAGCAAAAAGAAAGGCTGAGCAGCTGTGAACCCTCTCTCTCCAGATTTGTTTTCACAACTGCACTTCAAAAGAAGTGCAAATGTTCAGCTTTGTTGTTGCAAAATAGCAATTTGCAGTAAAGCTGCAGAATAATCACTTTTGAAATGGAAACCAGTGGGATCCAAATTGGTGGTTCTGACTGCAAAACTGCTTGTAGGAGAATTTTTCATTCTCTGCTGAGTTTGCATACTGGAGCTAATTAACATTTTAAAAAAGTAATTAAAGGTAATCTTCATGAATGCTAGTTACAGTAAACTCATCTTTTAACTCATGTAAGTAATTCTTGTTCAGGCAAATCATTTGTGTGACCTCCCTGATACTCACAGGCATAGGTTGTGTAATGAGGCCCTAAACGTGCATTAACAAGACCTTGTCTATATGCATACCTTAATGTTGCAGGGCAGTAAAACCAAATGATACTTTCTCTATTTCTGTGCGATATAAAATGTATCCCTGTAACTCTGGTGAGACTATCAGGAGAAAGTGAACTTTATGATTTCTTTAAGAGGTTATGGTAGGAATTTGATGAGTAATGGCTGTGTCCATGTTAACAATTAATTAAATGCTGTAGGGGAAGGTCAATAGATTAAGGGTTTTTTTTGCTGAAATCCGTGAAACCCCTTCACGCGCAATCCAGGGAGTTTAGTGTAAGTTTTGTCTGGTTCCCTGGGTCAGACATCCCCTGCCAGAGCTGTCAGAATTCTCCAGAATATGAAGACTTTGTTTAGACCATTACATCTCCTGGAGGGGGGAGTACATTTGGTGCTTATCAGTTAGCACGCTCTGGAGCTGCCTGATGAACTGAAGCAACATGTGGTTAGCAAAGGCAATCAAAGAATTGACTCAAAACCCACACGGCTGCTCCTAACCACATTACAAATCCAAATCCAGCCAGCAGAGTAGGCCTTGAGTAGGCAGAAAAGAAAAGCAGCTCTGGGAGTAGGGGATCAATGTCCTAGTGGATTAAGTCTGAAAGAAATATTGTCTGTTTGCCACACAGTAGAAGTAAAGCTATTAAGCTCTTTGTCACGCCTATAAACAGTGAAGGCCTGGTCCCCTGTGTAGCACTAATAAATGGACAGATTGAGGAATGATGATGCACTGATGTGACGGTTTGTCTGTAAATTCAGTTGAGATGACATCAGAGAATCTCTTTGTCTTGTTTTGTTGCATCCCAGATTGACAGCTTGCTTCAGATTCACTTGCTGGGAAGGTGGATAGCATACGTTGGGGCAGGGGGACTTTAAATAATTTGGGTTTGTAAATATTGTAAGTTTTTTCCATATTTGGATTTTCTAGAGGCAAATACGTCTTGGTTGTATACCACTGCATACCTCTGCAGTGTATGTAACTACTGTATAAACAAATGAAATAAAGGAACTTCAACAAAGTGGATAACCACTACTGTATTAATCATAACTGATTTCTCTGAAGCTGATGAAAGAATCAGTCCTTTAAAAAAGGAGCCTCATTATCTTGTGGATATGTTGCTGGTGTGAGCTGAACTGCCAGAACCAAGTTTAATTTCAGTTTACTACTTTTACTATCGGTAGCATTAGTTTATCTCTTTTCCACCAGTGTATTGTAGATGTAACTAAACCTGTATCCTGAGGTAGCCGGTCAATTTGCCTCTTGCTAAGGGAGTTCAATTTTGTTCCCCTGTAATGCGAGTCCTATTGAGGCAGACAAATATTAAGAAGAAATGTATTGATTTAAATAGAAAGACATATGTTTGAAGCCAGTTTAAGGCAATCTTTTAAAAAGAAAACCAAAACTAAACACAACAC
This sequence comes from Falco naumanni, assembly GCF_017639655.2. Taxonomy (NCBI): domain Eukaryota; kingdom Metazoa; phylum Chordata; class Aves; order Falconiformes; family Falconidae; genus Falco; species Falco naumanni. The sequence goes on from NC_054055.1 coordinate 116,804,902, forward strand.
AAGCTTCTTTTGTTCTGCACAACAAGGAAATTCATCCCTTTAAAAATAAATACTAAGTAGCAAGGAGGGCTGTTTCAAGAATCTCTTTTTCTTCAGGAAATGTCAGAGGAATCCTGGATCCCATTTATTCATGCAGTGAATTCATGTTGTGAAATAAAATCCTTAGTGATGCTGAAGCTCTATTTTAGGATACATTCCTTCCTTCCTGCCTTCCTTCCCTCTAAAAAGTTCTCCATTCATATTTTCCTTTCAAACACATGCCAATTTGAAAAGGAAAATCTAAGAAATCCTATATAATATAGTTGTATGTCTAAACAGATTAAAATTTAAGGTGAAAGAACATGAATGATGATCATGATTTTAAATATACTCCATTTTATTTTAGTGTTTTATAAACATTTGAGTTCATTGTTTATAGCTGATGTAAATATTGAAATGTAGCCATCAGGTTGTAATATAAAGCTTATTAAACACAGGATGTTCCAACCTGAGCTAAACTTATTTGTTCATTGATGTTTTTGTTGGTTATGTTATGTAGCTGTATGTATACAGTATGTTTGTGAAAACCTATACTTTCTTACACCAAATTCCAGTCAACTATTTTGGGACTTCTATGAAATGCTTTCCATGCTATTATCTTTTCTTTTTTCTTTTCTCTCTTTTTTTTTTTTTTTTGTGTTTTTTTTTTTTTTTTGTTTATTGGCTCATGATAGCAAACCAGTAATGCTCAAGAAGATTATCACTGCAGTGGCTTCTAACTAAATATCCTGCCATGTCAGAGAAGGGAGCAGTTTAAAAGACAGTAACCTCAAAGACAGCTTTCGTCCTGGCACTCATAACCTTAAAACAAGCTTGTCTAACGAAAGCATCCTATGGGAGGAAGAAAACATAAGCATTGCTGAAAACATTAATTTACTTTATTTCCAAAATAGGCTCAAGAAAAATCATAGAAATGTGGAGCTTGGGAATTCAATTCCTTTTGAACAAGCAAGCAAACAAAAATCTTGGAGGAGTTTGGGATATTTTATATTCAAAGTCTGCTATTCAGTCTTTCTGGAATCAAGCTTAGTTTTACTCTTGAATGTTTGTACTCTGACCAGATTAGGAATCATTGTGTACATAGCCTTGTGTTAAAGAAACTCATTATCTCAGAATGGATAATCTGAATTATTTGCCGTTATTATGTTGTATATGTCTGGAGGCTGTATTTATCGAGGAAATTGGACTTCAATTTAACAAAGTACTCAAGGAATCAGTAAATACAGTTTAGGAACGAGCTATGATTTTCAAGCGAATCAACAAGCTTCAGTCACTGGCCAGTGCCATGTGTAGTTTTGCTTTGCTTTCTAGTACTGGTATGGAAGATGTCAGAAGTGGTTGCTCTTACTGTTTGTTACTTTGTACGTGGTGGATGTAGAGTAGTGTGTAATCATTTGAGACTTGCTATGAAATGTTTATAATACAAACACAGATTATAAATTAATTATGAATTTTCCTTATAATAAACTTACCAAGTATAAACTTGCCTTACAGTCACCAAGATTCTTTCTAGCCAACAATCACACTGATCACGTAACTTCTAGTAAGCTAGTTGGCAGCGAGCACGGAGAAAGCACAGAGCAATTTTTATCTTTTCATTTTCTTTTTAATTGGTTTTCTGCTAAAAGCAGTTTGGGTGGTTGTTAGTTACATGTGTTGCTACATTATATTCTCTAGCCTCCTTGGAGAACATCAGACTAATTAGAAACCCTGAGCTCTCATTTGTAATTTATAATCTGGCAACAGAATCAAAGAAATTAAAAAAGTACTAGGAGCAGACCTCTATGACACAGGCCAAGGCAGTACTTCTTTACAGAAAGGTCAATATCATTGAGAGGCTGAGATATTATAGGTCTACCTAACTTGACACTCAAGCATCAGTAACGGTAATGAGTTTCTCAGTCTGCACTCAAGAGAGTCTAAAATTAACCCCATATCATCTTCAAACTTGACCTCAATCACAGCAATTAATTAACAGGCACTGAAAGAACTTTAACAAATGAGATGAGTGAAAGGACTCTGAAGGGAGAAAGAGACACTTTTATTTTACATTTTAGCACATTCTATCTTTTTCCTAGTACTGTTTGGAAACTGTATTTTTGGTGAAGTCCTGCAAGAACACATTATTAAGACTAAATCTTCGACCTAATATAGACTTGAGACCTGGATGTTAGTATGTAACTCAATTATGTCCTGTGCTAGTTTTCTTTTTTGTGGAAAATGATATATCTGTACTTATAAAGCGTAGGAGGCATCTGCTGGAACACATGCAAACACACACAGAGTTGAAGGCAATCAACAGTGGCATCAGCTTTACTGTTGCATTTTGCCAAACTACACCCATTTAACAACAAAATCCTTCCTGAATAAAACTGTTGCTTAACTACAAGGCTCATTTGCTTTCTGGTGTCTCTCCTGAGAAACTGCCAGCCAACTTGCCTGTTAATTCTGACCTGTGATGGTGGTATTTCTGACTGTCACCCTGCCAGAAATGCAGCTGAGACCTGCAAATTCATCACATGAGGACCAATGACAAGTCAGTGCAAAAAATCTCTAGGTTTTGCTTGGTACTTCTTGTTGGCCGAGGTACAGATGTCACAAAACAAAAGGGAAGTTTTTGACAAAATTGACAAAAACTCCACTTTCTGACAACAAACAACAACAATAAGAAAACCCCACCCCCCCAAAACACCCCTTTCCTGTTGGAATGCCTTTTGACAGATTTCCTAATACAAAAATTTTTTGTTTGGTTGGTTGGTTTTTTTTGTGGTGACATTTTCTAAATGAAATATAGTATTTTCTAGATTTTCTTCATTTCTTTTTCTCTGGCATAGGCTAAATAGGTTTATTTGGGTTGGGTTTTGTTTGTTTGTTAAAAAAAAAAAAGTTAACATTGTTTGTTGAGAAAAAAAAATATTCCAATGAATTGTAAATGCTTTTTTTGGCTTAGAGGTACTTTTATTTTCCAGCCTGGACTTCCCTTTGAAACTTAAAAGATTTTAACTAGATGGAAAAGTTTTTTTCCACACAGAAATACACAGACCCAAACATCCATTAAGCATGAGGCAATTCAGATCTGTTCTCAAGATGTATAAATGAGGCTTGTCACTAGAGGGAAGGAAATAACTTCTTTTTTCATCTTGCTTAAGCCATGCCAAATTCAAGAAAGGGTCGTAACTATCAGTTTTTCTGTAATGATGCTCTGGTTCAGTTATACCAACTGTGCAAACTCTCTTCCTAAATCAAAGCTCAAATGGGTAATTTTTGACAACAGTCAAACTTTTTTGTCCATTTGTAGATCTGCCAGGCAGTGGGAATCAGTACACAGTACTACTAGAACTTCAAAACCCATGATTTTCTCAAAACCGCTTTTCACAGTTTCTTTCTTCTTGTTTTCTTGGCCAAATTTCTAAGTGTAGTGGCATCACCAGTGAGTTTGTAACAATTGCTAAATATAAAGGCTTTATTTTTCAGTATAAAGATCTAGAGCACAATTCTGAAAGTGTTCTGTATTCAAGGCAAGTTTTCCTCACTTCAGCTATTGAAATAATTGGAAACATGCATTATTTATAGTTCAATGCATAGACAAATACCTTCAAGTTCAACATCTTGTGTATACTTTGTTTCTCCAAGATCATCTATAAATGATGATTGTTTTCACTAGTTTATGAATTTCAGACACTTTACCTGCTTCACAAATTCTTAAGAACTTGTGCTTAAGAAACCTTGTGTAATTACAGGATATTCTTGGACTATCTGGACAAACTAGAGAAGTGTATTAGTCCCCATTAATGTCACAGTTTTGTACAAAATTGATTTAGTTAAAAATATGCAATATTTTGTTTATATTTAGGGGGGTTTATTCCCTGTGTTTGTTAGTTACGCTTTTAAATTCATGTGTTTTAACAGTATTGGGAAGTCAATTAATAGAGAAGAAATAGGAGTGCTGTAGAAAATAGCTGGAAGGTAACACACATATATTTATTTGAATGATTAAAGAAAATATGCTCCCAGAAAAAAAAGGACACTGGAATTTTTTTTTGAGGAAATATAGTTTATCTTACAAATTCAAAATTCAGTGAAGCAATCTGCCTGTATTGGAAGTCCTCTGTTGATGAAATTGATGCTGTGCTTTATGAAGAATGTTGTCTACTTCTGTAAATATCTAGGACATACATTGAGCTTGGAGGTATGAAAACAAAGTAATTCAGATTCTTCAGTGCTAAGTCGTATGTATGCCTTAATGGTGCTTTCTAGACAATGACAGCCTCAAAGCAATGCAATCAAAGAGAAAGTATTTCATTCTTTTGCTGGGGTTAACATTTCATGAGTTATCTGGAATTGCTTACCAAAAAGAAAGAACCTTGATTACCAGAGGTAGACAATGCAGTATTTTTCAGCCAGTGTAAATCTAACAGAGCAGCCAGGGATGATGGATCAACACATTTGTATAAAAAAAACTATTAAAAAAACCTGAAGTGGAAGTGCTTCAGTTCCTAGGATTTTAGCTGGTAAATGGAAAACTCCTGACATTTTTGTATTGCATATTCTACAGTGTTAAAATTAATCAAAACCACATTTTCTGTTCCAAGTAAAATTACATTTTATATGTATTGCTACTCTTCTGGTTCATTCTTTATGATTTAGCGGTGGCTTTAAGCTATCCTCTTTTCATTGAGCCTTAGATATGACAGTGATCTTATTCACATAACATTGTAGCTGTGCTCCTTCATGCCCTCCCATTAAAAAAGTCATACTGAAGCCATTCGTGCTACGCAGGTGATCTCGCAGACAAGTCGCCTATTCTTGTGCTATTTCTGTTTGTGCAGTTGTGTGAGGGTGACTGAGAAGAGACACATTTCTGTCTGGGCTAATTAGCTACTGAGAAATTATAGCTTCTTATTAACAGAGAAGCCAACAATAGCCATTTACAGAAGTCACTATTCGCTCTTTAGTATGGCGCTTGAGCAGAGTGGACTGAAATGCTGTAAAGTCTCCCTACCCCAAGCCCTTAGCAGCATGGGACAGTGTACTGAAATGTTGTCTCAGAGGTTAAATAAGACACTGCTGGGGATTAACTTCAGAGACACTAAGGAGGAATGAAGCGAGGACGAAAGACTGATTGGATAATCTGCCTGAATTCTGGGTAAGAGAAAAAGAAATCAAACAAACAAAAAAAATGAAAATTGGACAGAGAGATTTAGACTGTTTCTTTAAAACATTGAAGATGTGACAGTCATAAAATAAACTAGTGGAAGAATTAACTATTTAAATTACACCCTGCTTGGGAAAACAATGCTATAAATATTTTTTCATAGGTTTGTGGTAGAGCTATTGCTTGTGCAGATTAATTGTTATGGCTTTGTTTAGGATTTCCACTTCTTTTAATGATCTGCGTTAGTGTTTTGTGTGGTTGACTACCCCAGAAAATTAGGAGTCCATTAGTGTATAGATTAAGTTATGTAGATTTGAAATGTTGGACATGCACGGGAAATTCATTCAGGGAATAGAATTTATTTTCAGAATACTGCTGAACGAAGTGTAGGAAGATAGGTTAAAAGCAAAGTTTATTTTCCTTTTCCAGGTAATTCAAATTTTGTGGTGACTGTGGTGAAGAGTATGGCTAGTTTTAGACCTTTTACTGACTGTTGCATTCAGTGTCATGTTAATTCATGAAACCTCTGGGGTATTTTCATAACAGCAGATATGCTTTTCATGTTAATATTTTAACCTAAGCACAACTTTGAAATAATAATAAGAAAAAAATATTTTTCTGTTTAGCTGATAATTCTATCAGCTATAAAGTTGGACAGATGTTCATCTGTCTTGATCGTGTCCAAGAACAGTGTAACATTTTGATGAGCTAAGCGGTATGTATTTTCAACAGGTTTGAGGTGAAAGGATAGTAAACGGTCCCATGACTGATTCGGTCTTTTATTTTGCTAACCACGCATCTTCTTTTTAAGTCAAAGTATGTGCAAGGAATGGAACAAAAATGCAGCTGAGGCCAAAGTACTTTCAATCTTTAGAAAATCCCCCATTTGTTCCAGTGGGCTTTGAAGAGTATCTTATTGCACATCAAATAAACCTTTTAAGACTCACTGTAATCTAAAGAAGAGTTACTGCTGTCTAGTCTAAGCCTGTTGTGTTTAGAACGTCTTCTATTTCACTGGAGAATTTCTCCAAAATACAGAGCACATCTACCTAATGAGATACACTGTCATTCTTGCAGAGGATGTACACTTCGCTGCAGCAGGACAAAGATGAATGCAGGAATTATTGCAATAGCTTTCTGAGCATATTACACTAAAAGAAACAGGATTGTTGTGAGGATACACTGGCAATCAAGTACTTGTCATTGTTGATTGCTTTAATACTTGGAGGAGTTATGGGGCCATCAGGGAATGAGCAACTCCGCTACTAGGTTTCTCTATGTGATACATATGGCTTTACCTTAAGATCCAGTTGTGTAGTTTGACAGAATGGAAGCTTGAAGCTTTGGATCCTGAAAGCCTCTGATCAGTTGTTGATGAACTCTTGTCAGTCTCAGTTCATTAGCAGTTCTGTTTGACATGAGAGTTTTCAAAATGGCTACATTTTTATGGCTGTAAGTGCTTCCATCTGACCAGCTCAATACCTAAATCCCACTTAAGCCAAATCAGGAATCTGACGTTATGTGCTGCTCTGCAGGGATCCTTGACAAGTCCTCATGAGCATCATACCTTTGGAGTGAGTTGAATGTGTGCAATCACTACTGTGCAGTTGTAGTTGTTCTGTATGAAGTTGCTGCAGCAGGCAGAGTGAGGAAGTTTGCCATGCTTTATCCTCAAATACAAACTAGAGAAAGTCTGGGGAACAGATTTTCCCCAGATTCCCAGAATTCTCTTTCTCACACATCTTCAGTTCTTTTCAGCAATGTGTCATAACTTCACTGAGAGGTGCATACAGGTAGCTCTTTCAACTTTGTGCATTGCCTGGTGGTAAATATTCTTGTAGGAAGCTTAGAGACATTGATTTAATCTCCTTCAGGCTGAGAAAGGCATTGGGTTGCAGTTTTCTAGTGCCTGGACAAATGTTTTTCATTATGAGGTATTATTTAAGTGGTGATTACTCTTTTTTTCAGGTTGCAATCAAAAAATGGCTTAATTTGGGCTTTGGGTACTGAGTGTGCAGTTGTATCTCCACTGAAGCCCTGTCTCTGTGTTTAGGCTGTAGATGAAGGCAGAATTTCAGGAGTACCCCTGTGCTTGCTTACTGTCTCCTTAGCTGTCAGGGAGTTGGAAAGGAATGCCTTTTTGGGTTGCATAATCCCGTCACATCCTGCAGTGGGAGTATCTGCTTATAACTAGCTCCAGGCTGCTTTATACCTAAACACTAGATGTTAGGGCACCAACGTTGCAGCTACCAGAAGTTCTTTACTGGGACAGATGATATCTGCATCATTAACTATGGAAATAGAAATAATGTGATACTTAGGTCTTTGAAGTACTTTCTGAGAGCTTACCTTTTTATATATCCAATAAGTGCTTTATTTTTGGCAAAGGGCAAAGAAATGTTGACATTCAAGTACATCACACAACCTGAGTACGAAGATGGTTATTAGCGGTAAATGATCAGGTTTTGCATTCTTGATACTGTCATTAGGCCACACATTAAATGCATGTTGGTATGAATAGGGAAGTCAACATCTATTTTAAAATGTGGTTTCTGTGCCTGCATCAAGAGACCTTGAGCAAACAGTAGTACTGATAAAATGACACCAAATTTTATCGTATGGTGGATTTTTTTTTCTTCATAACTCCAGTGGTGAAGAAATTTAATCTTTAAATAGAAATGCATCAATAATGCTTTAAATTTTAAATCACAAGAAATATTGATGTGTCATTTTTTTAGTGACCATTTTGTACATTAAATACAAACTTATGTATAGCTGAATGCCATAATATCCTCTCTATTGACTGAATGGTAATTAATTTGAATATTATCCTTACAATCTCTGTGCAATCAATGCAATCTGCATAGGGTATTTAGTGTTGATCCTCTGGCTCACAAAGCTTGTGGTGGTGCTGAAACAGAAAGAAGGTATGGCTAATAGGCTCGCTCGAGCTCCAGTCTTCACTGAGGCTGTATTTCTGCAGCTGAGCTGGAGGTGGTCTCTGAAGGTATTGTGGTGGGTTGACCTTGGCCAGCTGCTGGAGGCCCCCCCAGCTCTGCTCTCGCTTGTTTTTTTTCTGCAGGACAGGCTGAGAAAATAAAATGGAAAGGTTTGTGGATGGAGATAAGGGCAGGAGCATCACTGAGCAACTGCTGTCACAGGCAAAGCAGACTTGACTTGAGGAAAATTGATTTTATTTATTGCCAATTAAAATAGATTTAGAGGGTGAGAAACAGTGACAGAAACTAAGACATGTTCCCCCTCTTTCTCCCTTTTTCCCAGGCTCAACTTTACTCCTTTCTTCCCACCTCCCCATCTCCGGGCAGCACTGGGGGATGTTGAAGGCAGGTTAGGGTCAGGCCGTAACACTTCATCTCCTCCACTCCTTATTCCTCACGGTTTTCCCTCTGGGTCCTCCCCACGGGCTGCATTCCTTCCGAATAAACCTGCTCTGGCCTGTGTCCCCCACGGGCCGCAGGGGGATCCCTGCTCGGGGGCCCTAAGCGCCCCTGTCCCTCCTCCTGCCTTCCCCTTGCTGCCTGCAGGGATGTGTCACACAATCTTCCCCTCACGCCTCACTGGCAGGCAGCGTTTTGCCCTTCCTTACACAGGCTGTCCCAAGGGTGCTGCCATGGCGGCTGCGGGGCCCAGCCGTGCCCTGTGGCTGGAACCGGTTGGAACTGGCTGTGTCCGGCCAGGGGCAGCCGCGGCCTCTCCTCACTGAGCCTGCCCCGCCACACCTGCCTGCACCCAGGCACCTGTGCCCTGTACAGTTACATATATTTTAAATCTCACTAAAAGTAGCTAAGCTAGCTACAATTTTAAAGTTGTTTTTTGTGAAAATCCTAGTCAGTCGTTCCTGGTGGACTCTCCTGTTCACAGTGCCCAGGGCAGGTGGCGCAGGTGCAGCGGTGAGCAGTGCCGAGCACCGTCACCTCACCTCACAGCTCCTGGGTTTGCTTTATAGCGTTCAAACAGAGCACAATTTGAGACTGGAATTTTTAAAGGTTGAGCTGCTTGAGAGAAAGTCACTAGTTACGATGTGACCTGTTCCTGGAGATGTTTTGTGAGTGATATGCAAGAAATAATTTAGTTTTCTGCAGCTATTCAGAGGAAAAACTTGATGTCTGACCACAAGCACTAAAGATTGCCATGGCATGAGGTCAAGTACAAGGTGAATGCAAATTGTGACTAGAATTTTTTCATCTGCTTACCATTTTTTCTCAGTTCTTCCCTACAAAAAGTATTATTATTATTCCTTATTTTTGTTATTAACTGTTAGTATTAGTTATTATTATTATTTTTTATTATTATCATTATCATTATTATTATTATTATTATTATTCATTATTATTATCATCATAATAATCAAAAGATAGAATGGCTTGCTGCTGCCTTGTGATTGTGGCTGTCTGACACTGGCAGCAGTCTGAAGATAGTCTTTTGCTGTAGATAAGAGTATACACGTATGATGATTCATCACATAGATATTCCACTATTTGCAGCTAGGAGAAGTCTGGAGAAGGAGGCTGGAGTTGCTAATGTAGAGAAATATATTGAAAAGACAGAAAGTACTGTCATAATATCTGATTTGTCCTGCAGGAATTGTAGTTCATGCTGGAAGTAGATCATTTAGAAAAAAATGTGATGGTGGTTTAGCAACTGCCACAAACAGACAAACAAACGACAACCCCCAGAAAAATAAAAGAAGAGCACTGGACATATTACAGAAATAATGTGTGAAGCTAATGGAAGGATAATGTAATTAAATGCAGATCACTCTTGTGGATCACATATAACTTACGTGTGGAAATGTGGAAAGGGTATTAATGTCTGTGGAATCCTGACCCAAACAGACAGAAAGGGAAGGAAAGGGTGAAAAAAAAAAAAAAAAAAAAAAAAGGAAAAAAAGAGTAAAAAAATGAAGAGGGGTGAGAACATGAGAACATGCGACATGAAAAGTGAGACAGAACAGGGTAAGAAACCAAATGGCACACTAACTGTGCAGGGGACCATAGCAGACAGCAACATTGAAGGAAGAAAAGGAAGGAGGCAGATGGTGTCTGGAAGGGGGTAGACAGATAATCTTCCAACACTTTCCTCCACAGTTCTTAAAAATGGCCAAATTATTCTAAGCCTCTAGATTCCTGAGGTTGTTTTTCCAAACTTTATTTCCATAGAATAAATTATGTTCTGCCTTTTGTGACAGGTGTACAAAAAAGATAACAGCCTACTTCTGTTACAAGCTATTCAATTAGCAGAAGTGGTAGAGAACTGCTCTGGGATCTGAAATTGCCAGTTCAGCTAATGAACCATGTAGGTGTTCAGGTTGGTTCCATGTGACTTGTGTAGGAGAGGGCGTCTTTCTAGCTGTTGCATTTTTTAATTAGAAAATTTCACTAATGAGCATGTTAAAAGGGCATTTAAGTCAAGAATCAAGTTAAGAAATGCCAGCATCAGAATGTGCCACTGGCGTATTTGATGGAGTAGGTCACAGAGTCAGTCTCCACTTTAGCAGGTAGTTGACTCATTAATAGATTTTTCTTTGAAGAAAAGTGAGTTTTCAGTTAAAAAAAGTTTAATGTGGTCTTTTAGAATAAATACTATCAAAATTGCAGCAAAATTATTACCATTTTCTGGTTTTGTGACTGCCCTGATACTGACAGCCTTTCTTATTGCCCTTCTGTTTTCTGCAGAAGTTGCGGATCTCTGTGGCTTCCCACCACACCTCTGCTCTTTGCCGGGCTCTCCTTTTTGCTCACCACCACTCAGATAATATCCTGTATCTGCTTGAATCCTAAAAATTAAGATGAAGGTCTAATGAGAACTGAACAGGTTAAAGGAATCAAGAGACTCAGCACTGAAATTTTAGGATAGACAGTGTATGGGTTGGATTGAACTTTTTATTCTAAATGGGGCATGCTGTAACTCAAGGCATCAGTTTAGATAAGACTCAGAGAAGATGAGCAAAGACTTTTCTGAGTCATGTTTCCAGGCCAGTCTTATTTCATGGGATACTTTGCACATTTGCATCAGTTAATTTCATCAGCTTCATCAGGCATAAAAAACCCCCACCCCCAGTATGTAGGGCTCCTCCTTTTACTTCCATCTCTCATTTCGGTCACTCCAGGACAGAGCCAGCCTTAGTTCCTCTAAGCCTAAGCTTCCTCTTAGTTCCTACTGCTCTCCACAAAGTTGACTTTATTTTCTTCTATGTGTTATCTTACATTGCAGAACATCAAAAACTGAATCACAGTTTATCTTGGTCTATTTAGTAGTGGCTACCCTACTATAAAACTATTCTTTACAGCATTTTTCAAGCATCTTTTCTAGCACAGACTTAGACTTGGCTCAGATGCTCCTGAAGTAACTATAATCTCTTCTTGCTGTTGATCTGTCCTATACCCCAAAATGGTTATGGGTAAGCTGTTTCTTCTTCTGAAACAGATTGGATGAATTCAAATGCAATCAAAGTCTTGTCTTCCCATGAGTCAGAGTGTATTTTGTACATCAAGTATTAAGACTGGTTTATACTTAATACTTTATTTCAGTGCCCTGATTCAAACTTCAGTGTAATAAATTTTATCACAAAATCTGGATCCAGTTCTAGTAATGGTATATTGCCTGCTTTTTAAAGTTTATCACCCTGGGCTTCTTTTGTTTGTTTGTTTTTATTGAGCCATGTATTCTAAAGCCCTAAGCAGAAAATAGGTAAGCATATTTGGAAACAATTTAAAATGCAAGATGTAAAAAATGGCATTATCAGTGAACCATGGTAAAACAAAGAACAGTTTCCAAATTATACCCATATTAATATAGTGATTATTATTTCTTCTTTGATTGTAATCAGAAGAGTCTGTCATTTAGGAGGTTTCTTTCAGGGAGTAGCTATCTTTTAGTCATTGCAGTTAACTATTGTATTGTCAGTATCTGTATTGTGTGTGACAGACGGCTTCAGTGGACAAAAAGAACATAATCCACTTTTTCATTATTCAGACCAATAATGCAAGGCTGTTCATTAGAGACACCTTCATAAAACTTTAGTTTCAGACACAAACGGTATTAGAGGGGTGAGACAGACTTCTGAACTATAGCAGTCTGGTTATAAGAGTATACAACATGGCTCCAATACAAGATTATCTCTAGCATAATGAGAGGGAAGTGTGTATTTTACAAAAGCAAGAAAATGAGAAGTGAATTCTTAACTTCATTATCTCCTCAGTCAGAGATGTTGCCATTAGGTACATCTGAAGGCATGGATCTGCAAAAAATTTGGGTACTGTACCCTCTAGTCCCACGTGTAGTGTTGCATGTATCCCTGTTTGATGGAGGATTTGGGAGATGCTTCGTGTTGACCTCCGATTGAAAGTGTGCCTTACCTTCTTCCACTATTCTGCAGGCCAGGTAAGCAGGAATAATTGCAGCAAGATCCTGTGATTCTTTTATTTCACATAGCCCAGGGAACATCATGCACATGGTAACTGCTCCATTTCTGGCCTCTCCAGGAGCCCCATTCATTTTGCTGCCTGTTTCTGCTTGGGTGCAGCTCCAGTTTCCTCTGTCTCCAGTTCTCTGGGGTGCTCCTGCTCTCCAGGCTCTGACTCTTCCTGCCCTATCATTTGAGGAGTTTAATGATCTGGCAAAGCATAGAAATAATTCAAAATGCTTGTTCTGTAGAGTACCTAGGTGAGGGTATTAAGCTCTGCCTTGAAGGTCTCCCACCTTCTTCTCAAAGTACTGGGAGAACGGCTAGTGCATTCTTCTTAGTTTCAGCTGCCTTCTGCTCAGACCCAAAGCCTCCAAGGGTTGTTGTGAGGTGATACTTAGGCAGCTTTTGAAATCCTACACGTGCTTATGGAGCAGAAGCTGCAGCAGCATGGTGTGGGAAAGATGCCTGTGAGCACCTTGTCTTGCCTCAAGAGGTCCTGTGCACCACCACCACCACCAGAGCAGCTCAGGTGACAACTCTGCTGGTGCACATGGGAATGTGTATGTGAGTGCTTCTCCCTTTCCTTGCAATCTCCCCCAAATAGTTCCAGTACATCATAATTGCTGTGTGTCACACATTTTACACTTACAATCTGTCACCTAGGAATTCCGTGGCAGATCTTTTGTTAGGAGTTTCATCTTTTAACCAAGCTGTTTCTCTCTGCCTACAAAGCGGGTGCAAAAAGTAGTTGTGGCTTCTGTTTCCATGCATAGACATTTATATAAGCAGCTGATTGTCAAAGGGTAGCAATCTCTGTGCAGTTTTCTTTGGCTCCATGTATAGTCCTTCAGTGTTTCTCCCATCAGAAGCGAGAGATTTCCTTGTCATGTTGAGGGTCACCTTTGGAGGTCAGTCATTTTGATGAAAAAAGAATGTAACAATCAGAGATGCATGTAGCATTTGATTCACCATTCAAAACACTTCAACCCTAATTTAGTACTTAATGTATTGGACAATTTCACTTTCTCATGCAATAGTTTTATGTGACTTTTTTTTTTTTTTTTTTTACTGTTATTAAGGAGGTAGCAAATAGGTCCCTTCTATTTTTATCTATACAATTTAATTCCTAGACTTGCAAAGGTTTCAGGCTTTGAACGTTGCCATAGTCCAGAATTGAGCTGTAATGTTTAACGGCACATGCATGCCATTCTTTGCAGGGTCACAGCCAAGGCCCACTTTCATCACAACCTGATTGCAGGCAATTTCTTCCAGTCCCATATTGACTTTTTACAAGGGTGTACCCAGGAATTTATGAGAAAGCCATTTTAAACCATTTGGTCTAGGGAAACTGTATATGAAGTAGTTAGAGGAATAGTGACACAGGGATATACTTTTCTAGTTTATGAGTTTAACGTAAGTTGGATACTCTAGTGTTATATCCTGGTTTATGCCAGAATTCTCACCTGAGAGCAAGAAAGGAATCTTGGTATTGTGCTGGGTGCTGCATCTCGTGAAGGTATCCAATGCACAGGTGAAGACAATGTCCCTTGCATTTGGGCAAAGTATTGTATCTTTTTCGCCATAATTTAATTGTATCCAAGTGGATAGCGACACCAGTGGATTTACTGTTGCTCTCATTTGTTTGTTTGGAAAGATTTATGGAAAAGGCAGTTTTGGCTCAGTGTGGCAACAGCCATGTGGACCAGCTGTCTTGTACATAAGCACCCACTGATTTGGCTTGGAGAGAAAACTCTGGGACAAAGAAAGAGGTGAGGAAGTGCCAGTCATGGCACTGTGCACACAAGTTGTGGAGGGGGGTGGAAGTGGTGGGAAGGAAGTGTTGCTAGCGAGCACTGAAGTCAGTTTGTGAGTACATGACTGGAATGGTAGCTGGAGTTAGCTGGTAGTCCTACAAAGAGAACATTTTAATTTTACACTTGTGGACTGCCTTCGTGCTGTTTGCCGAATGTATGGCTCCTAAAGTACCGTCCAGCTGGCAGCTGTGTGCTGGAACCAAAAATGAAGCCATGATAAGGTGGCTGCATGCATTCCTGTGTGTTCCTTCGCTACGTCTGGTGCCAAGCCTTCCAAAGGAAGGAAAGTTTGGAAACCCTTTTCATCAGGCAAGGCCTGGACAGAAAACCAGAAAAAGAACAAGTAAGGGCCAAATGCAACAGCAAACAGATGGCTGTACCTGGAACCTGTTACCTGGCATCTGAAACTCAGTTTCCTCTGAGCAGGATAAATCTGTGCAGTACACTCGGGAAGCAGGCAGGCCCACTTGGTACGCTAGATCTTTGCACACTACATTTTGGGTGCTGGAAGGAGATTTAGCAGAGTGAAGCTTCCGTTCCCCAAATATATTCCATCATCTTCCTCTTTGTGGAGATAATAAGGTGGTTGTGCAAGTTTAAAGGGTCACATCTCTGAAAGTTTTGTACAGCATAAAAGCAGTAGGCTGAATTTGCTTCTTGTATTAGTATTGAAAGCGTGAGTGTAGATGATCTGTTTTCTCTAGCTTTTTTTTGTCAGAATATTTTCCTTTCAGCTGCAGAGTTAAAAAGCAAACAGTTTGTTGTTCAAAAACTGTAGTTTTATTTACCTCATGGCTAAAGTATTTACATTTTCACCAAAGGACAAATGTTTAAAACAGTAAAGACCCTTGTAAGATGTTTTCTCTTATATATGAAATACTGTAGGTCAATCTTGCACCAATACATAGGGAAAATTAACTAATGGTTAATCAACTAAAAAGTTTAATTAACCTATTAACTAATTAACATTCAACACTTAATTTTCATAAAGGATTTTTTGCAGTATCCATTATTATGATGAAGCTATTTAATGATACACTGAGGAGTACTACTTTCTTAGAAGAACTGATTCATAAGGTAGCCATAATACTGTGGATTTATAAGCCATACTTTATACCAGAAATATATTTATTTCTGCATATATTCCACGCAGCTAATTCATAATTCCCCCTTTTTCCACCTAAAGGTAGAACAATATCTTACAAAGATATTGTATTTTTGAAACAAAGAAGGCTGTTGTATGATTGACAATTTCTGGAAAAGTTACATATAAATGTTTCAAATATAGAAGCTGTTTTTTTCTTACCTAAGACAGACCTCTTTGGATGTTCAAAAACAAGATGCAAGCTACAGAAAGATATCAAATGCAATCTAAGAGAATTCACTGTACCATATTATTTTGTGTTTTAAAATGAGATGTTTATTTACGTGTGGAACAAAACAGAGGATCCTGTAATTTCCAAAGATGTTCTTTGTTTCTAAAAGCTATCTCCCACTACCTGATTAATCAGCATCTTTTTCCTTTTTCCATGAATTCTTAAAATCTATTCAGACCTTTCTGAGAAAAAACAGCTAACATATTTGAATAGGAAAAACACAAACATGAAGATTTAACACTGCACCCCTACAGCTTTCTGTAGAACTGCAGTCCTAGGAGTGCAATTCAGCTCTGGTTTATGTTCTGAATTTTAGACAGGAAATTCATTTACTAATATGAAAATAAAACATTTTACTCATAGCAAAGTGAAAATACAATCATGTATCTCAATCTGTGAAGTGTTGCTGGGGCTTTAATCAGAAAGTATTATGTAATAAGCTTAAGTGCATTTCTGCTTATCTTTTCCTCATCAGTGCCTCTGATTTAATTTCTGTATTTGATTAAGAACAACAATGATGTAGGGGCTGGTAATATTCTGCAAAAAAATAAAGGTTGAATATACTTATAATGAAAAACACCTTACTTTTAAAACTTTTACCTGCCCTAGTTATTTAAAATATCATTCTGCATTCTGTACTATCACTCTGTCTTCACCTATATTGTATGTAATTTCAGATCTCTATGATTACATTGAAGAAATAGGAAGCAGGTACAATTATTTTGGTTTAAGTAGTTGTTGGCTTAGTTTCTACATTACACTTGCTTGTGCAGCTAAAGATGTGCTTGTCTGAGGGAGGATTTCCAACATTCAACAGATAATTAAGGACTTGGTTCTCATTGCTTCAGTGCAAGCCAAATCAATTGAGTGCTTACTTATCCTAATAATCTAAATTTTGTGAATTGAGAATTAAGATTTTAGTGAGAAGCTTATGAAAAGTGTTTTGTACATGTCCACTTTCCATTATGTTACTTATGAAGGCAAGACTCCCTGGATAGCAGAGTACCCTAGATAAGATAGCCATTCCAGAAAATTTAAGGTGATTGTAAATATTGCCTACCAGTAAAAAAATCAATTATCATTCAACTGCCATCTCCTCTTGAGTCCAGACAGGTGTCATGTCTGCCCCATGCTCTCCCATGGTTCACAGCAGGAGCTGTTATACAGAAGGTGGTGCCAGACTGGTGGGCTTGACTTTGCATGGTGTTGCACTTGACTCCTCACCTTCCCGGCTGTGAGGTCCCTGGGATGGCAGGGCACCTACTCAGAAGGGTATTCCCGATTTTCAGGCTGTGGTGCAAAGATGCTTAGTCTGGCTGTGTTTTGGACTAGTTTGGCCTGGCAGAGCTGTAGCATCAGGTCTGTGAGATGATGTGATCATGCTCTTTCCTGAGTTGGGAGCAGCAGGCCACTGTGTTGTGTCACACAGCAGATGGAAACACTGGCGGACCTGAGTTCAGTCCGTATTTCAAAGGCAGAGTAATGCAGCCATGGCTAATTGAGAATTTTAATTTTAGCTGTCATTACAAACCTTAAATGTGATTGAGACTTGTGACTCTTTAAGAAAGGAAAGAAATTTTACTGCTTGACACCATAACCAAACACCCTTGGAGCTGTTGCTGTAGACAGGCTTAGAAGGCACTCTCCACAGAAGAGCTTTGTGAACTTTTCTTGCTACTCAGTGTGATTTTCAAATGCCTGATTTCGTTTGAATTACTGCCCTTCTATCTATTTAGCTAACTACTCTTCACAGGAAATAATTACTATGTCTTTTTTTCTTCCCCAAATTGCTATTACCTTATTGCTGAGTGATAGTCTGGTATTTCTGGTGGCATCTGATTCTAAGGAATACTGGGAAAAATGCATCCATGCATACAAACAAACTTTAAGTTTTTTGTATATAATTTTCTTGCTTGTAAATATAGTTATTTACCTGGCCATTTCACCAAGTGGATCAAAACTGATCAAATATCCACAGACTTTAGTATAAATAACTCCATGGGACTGAATGGATAAAAAGAATAAAATCCAGAGGGCAGTATGCTAGTATCAGCAGCACTTAATTATGATACAGACTTCAAAACCTGTTCTGCAATCAGAACTACTTCTCTGTCTTATGCTACTAGCATGTATTTCAGGAGAATCCAAGAGATTCAAAACAATACACGACCCTGTATTAAAGACGAAAAGGTGGTCAAACTGAAAACATGTAAAGAGTTATCCCTGACATGCAAGTTGCAGTGTGTGATATGGTCAAGTGGTGTGGTTTTGTTGGTTAAAGAGTGGTTCATAGTCAGTAGGGCAGGTGGTTTTTTAAATGTTCATATGTGTATTAAGGAAGAGAGTTCACAAAAAGGAAAAAATCCAGACTGGCTTTTGATGGCTACTTGGAAACACAAAATGAGACTCCTTCGCGGCATGGGGTGACAATTGAGATTGTGGGTTTGTCAGCAGGACATAGCAGTTACCAAAAAAGAATATGCTGGCACTCAAATATCATTATTGTATTGTGTTGCTGACAGGCACATCAGGAAACATTCCCAGCTTGATGTCATTTGTAAGTTTAATAAACTTACTTTCTACTCTGTCATCTATGCCACTGCTGAGAATATTGAATAGCACTAGACTGTGAAGGATCCCACTGACACCTTTCTTTGTACATCCTCCCATGTACACCATGTGCAAAGCATGACCGCTGCTAAGAGTTCCTTCAATGTTCCTTCTGCTATTAGTGTGCCCATGCAAAATCATCACATCAGTGGCTGAGTACTTCTCATCATAAATCTGACTAATTTTTGTTCATACTTTCAAAGACCCTTTAGAGATAACAGCCATTTTCATCTAACTGTGTTTAAAACTTAAAATGGACACTAGATGAGAGGAAAACGGTGGTCTCAAGTTGCATCTTTGTGCAATTTATGCTACCACTGTAAATGTACATAGGTGTTGGGAGTTCAGAGGTAATTCTGATATTAAGTTGGATGTAAAGCCTTAAAGGTCTTAACAAGATATATTTGAAGGAAATAATACATAGAAATGTATATATGTGTGTGTACTTTTCTTTAATAAGGCAAACCTCAGCTTAAACCTTTTTTGCCGTTTTCGTTAAACATCTATGATTTCGTGTTTTAAATAAAGAAGAAATGGCTATACTGGGGGGAACAATGGTTCGAAATGCTCTTTAATTTGGAGCTGTCATGAGGCAGAAATAGAAGCATCATCGTAAATGAAGTCTCTGATAATTGTCAGCAGGCTGGAATCTCAGCTGGCGTAATTCAGAATAAAACTCTAGATGGAATTTGTGTCAGTTTATGTTGTCAGAGACCTCCCTCAAATACTGGAAAAGACCTGAGAGTACTTGTTTTCTCAGCAGGGGAAAACTGTGTTGATTTTATGCTTCTGTAAAAGCATACAGATTTCTGTGTAAGTCAGAGTTTTACCATGAATGTATCTGGCTGGGTCAATCTAAGATACACATATTAGGTTTAATATTTGCCAGCATCCATAATGGCAGTATGATTTCATTGCACAGTGCAATAACTGAAATTTCTCAGATACACTAGTTTTTCTGGTGATTAAATGGTGATTTTTTAACACCAACTGTAATTTCAAAATTCACAGCTTTGTGGAAAATAGCTGCTAAATATACATTATGTACAGTAAGTTAAATAAATTTACAGTATTATGGTGAATATACACAGAGAATAGGGACTGCTACAGGAGGTGTATTTAAAAGCACATTATGATGAATAATACATAGTAGTATTGAACGTTTCAGAAACTCATATGCGGCTTGACTTAAGTGAACTCTTTCAAAACCTTCCTCTAAAGAATAAGTCTGTATTCTTTTCATTGATTTAATAGTTCATGGAACCTCCTAACGTTTTTATAAATAACACATCACCTCAATTTCGCTTTCCAATTTTTTCTCATCAGTATAATTTTCACAGCCTGCATGATCTTTGAGAGTAAATTGTTACATTTCAGTCCTTGAGCCAATGAACTATGCTTTTTCCTCCTACCATTATTTTTTTTGCCACGCTTATACATCTGTGGCAACTGAATATGTGCTGCCAGTTTTCATACGTTTTTGTAAGACACACATATGTATCTGTCTGTTTTCCTGAGGGTCTGCTGCATCTAACTTTTTTTATAAACTTTGTAATTTTATCTTCTATTTGTACTTAAAATCTCTAGTTGGGACTGGTACTACTATAGCAGTAACATTTCTGGCTCCCTTGCAAGCAGTTAAAAAAGGAAAAGTTCAGAGCTTATTTAGGGATATATTTCCAGTTAATGTGTGCCGACTTAAGAACTGAGACAATGCCAGAGTTGCTTTGTTTTACCTGAAACCAGCCAGCTCCTTCAGCTCTAGAGCTGCCTCCTTGACTTCAGACAGCTACACCGTCCCTTTCTTGTAGTTGCTTTTCCTTCCCACAGCTGCAGTGAAGCTTACACAGTGCAAAGACATTGCCATCTTCAAGCTGTCAGCTTTGGGTTTTTTTCAAGGCATAAATGGCAACAGTTAAAGCTAGAAGCCAAGAGAGAGCTCACATACTGGTGAACAAGACACACAAGGTTATCTGACAATTACAAAAAAAACAATCCAGAAACATCTGTCTGTTATGATAAAAGCAACATTTCTTAGAGCCATCTGTCTGCTTTCAGATTAGCTTTAGACTGTAGAAATAACCTGCCTTTGATTAAGGTGATTGGGTTATTTTTCCTTATTACGCCTGTGAATAAAATTATAGATGGATTTAATACATGTAATGGTTCTAAAAGGGAAATATTTTTGTCTTAGACGAGAAATAATGGAATAGATTCAAGGAGCATTTCAGTTGTGAATCTCTTCTAGGGTTTGGGGATTTTTTTTTCTTTGTTATTTAGCAACATTTTTACTGCCAGACTTGGGAAATAATCAAAACAAATACTATTTCATCAAAATCTCTTTGCTTAGTAGAAATTCAAAATGATCTGGCAGATATTTATTTCCTGCAGTGTTTTTTTGTTATGGTCATTTTGGAGGTTTTGTCCTTGTTGTAGTACTGGTGAATAGGCTGTTTTTTTGAGACACTATTTTGTCCTGTCTTTACCATTCTGAAGACGGCTAAATGCTTGCACATGTTAGGCAAGTGTCTCATTTTATTTACTCCACTGTTCATTGGAGCTGAAGCCATACTGGTCTGTCAAGAGGGTGTGGAGAAGACGTTTTCAAACAGAAGCAGCCAACAAGAATGAAAAGTGACAGCAAGTTGGGACTGTTGTCTCCCTGATGCAATGGGAACAGCAGGTGTATTTTGTTTCAATTCTAAAAGAATAATGACCCCACTGAGAAGAGTCACTGCTGCTAACTATGCTTGAGAGAAGCCCATAATTTACAAAGATGCTCTCAGCCCCGTCGAGGAGTGGTTCTCTCATACCTGCAGACAAGAGGAATGCAGCAGTGGTCAGCTCCTTTGTGAGTCCTCCCTGGCCTTTTGAAATGATGCTTCTTCAGTAATCGTTTTTGTTGTGTCCCACTGTTCTTAAATGGAGGGGAAGGGAAGAGGCCACAGCTGAGGTCAGGATTTCTCTTATGAGAATTTTGTATGAGTGTATTGTTCTCAGTAACAGACAGAGTATTATTAGAAATAATATTTTGATTTTCTGCTTATTGTCTTCAATTTCCTTTAAATTTCCAAAAGACCAAAATATAATTTCTGCTATGGCTATATTACTTTTTTTCCCCCAAGGTTCTAGATGACAGATGGAGTTACTGATAAGAATCTTACTTCTAATGAACTGATCTGCACCAGACATGTCCATTTAATACAAACCTTGTCTGCTGTTCTTTTTAAGCCAAAATTTTGCTATTCAGTTTTTTGATAAATTGCACTTAGAAGAATCTTCTACTGTTTAGCTGTAAAGCAAGCAAGGTGAGGATTCAATGTCAGCATCATGTAGCTGGTGAATATATATTTTTTTTACAAGCCTTCTAGCAAATAGGTTTTTATTCCTGTTATGGTGAAGCTGTTAGGACTGTAGTAAGTTCAGCTCAGTCTAGCAAGTAAATGTTGCTGTACTTTTCTTTTATTTTTTGTTTTAAAGGACTGTCTGCAAGACAAGAGAGATTAATTTGGCCTCAACTCAAGAACTGAAGATACAATTAGGAATTTTGTAGGATTTCCTTGCAAATGCCAGTTGTTAAATGGTCTATTGAATAATTTGAAGTTGAAACTCGTTCTTTGCAAATGTTTTTTTCAGTAATGTTTGAAACAGAGTAATGTCAAAATTTTCTGCATGGTTCTATTGTAGCTGATGGTAAGAGAGAATTCAGGTTGGTTTCTGTTTCTGATCCATATCCTGTGCGCTCATGCACATTATGCTCCTAACACAGTGTTTCATAATAGGTTCTAATTTTTATTTATTATTTATATAGTTTCTTTGGCATGATAGATATTGCTCCTCCACTTCCCGACAAAATTCATTGTTGTTTCACTTCTCAACAGTGTGAATTTCTTAAATAGCAACATAATGTCTGCAAAGTCCCATGTTGACACAAACAAGAAAGGGACAGTCTTCCACCTAAATCGAAGGATGGTGGGTAAATTATACGTGTAGCTGTGAGTGGGGAGAAAAAGTATTGTGCTTCTGAATAGAGGGGTTTTTTTCTTTTCTGTGTAGCCCTTTTATAGCCAAAGAGTGTGTCACTGAGCCAGACTGATCTCTAAGTAGGTGCCTTCCAGCACTGTTTATACTTTTCAGAGTCACAGTTCATTACTCTAACAGACACATCACATCATTTTGCATACCCCTTACTTACTATTTCCAAGTAAACATCTCCCACTTCCAGGCCCATCTGCACTTTGTTCCAGCCAAGAATAGTGCTTTTGCATGTTAAATTGTCCTGCCTGGATCCATTGACCAGAATGTAGCTCCCTTGCCTATCTTGCATCTGAAATCAAAACCCTGTGGTTGACATCCTTCTGTGCCTTTAAAAAGGAGAGGCTGTTCTCAGATTATATATTAAATTATTGCAAACAGTAAGTGAGCCACCAACCTGTGTATTTACTGTAGTTTTCTACTTAAAATAGTCTACTTCAATATGGATTGGTGATAAATGAACTAACTAAAAGGTGTACTTTTAAAGGATCCTCCTTTTTTACTTTTCTCCTGCCAGGCAACTTTTTAAGGAGATTTTTTTCTATTGCTGTATTGTGTTGTATTGGTATTGAGGTAATATGAGGTATTGTGTACAGGGCAGTGGATGGAATATCTACTCTATTGAGCTTTAAATGGAGAATTAGTAAGAGAGAGATTCTGTCCTCAAAAGCTTAACATGTATTAATAAACCAGAGGGTGAAAAGAAAAAGCTGAAGGGTTATTGTTTGCTCTTTAATTAACTTGCTGAAAATCATAAAAAGCCTGTAGTTGGCTAAAAATAATAATCTGGTTTCCCACTTCAGAATCAGTTCATAACCGTAATATTTTTAACCTCTGACCCAACATAGGTTTTAATTTATAATAATAGCTAATTACAAAAGGGAAAAAAATGTGCCTTTTCTTAAAGCTCAAGTAAAATTTGTGAAGGATGATAATAGCTAGATTCAGGAAATGAAACTACTTAATTGAAGATATTCTGAGATAGCATCATTGTCATTGGGTATTTAAGAGATTTTAAGACAGTACCAGTGCCATTCAAGTAGGTTAGCTTTGTTTCTTTAATAGATTTGGAGAATTAATGTAGGATTTTTTCCTTCTCCCTTTCTTGACAAAGAAATAAGTTTGCAGAAAGATTCTTTGAAGCCATCTGGCTTAATCAACTTTGAAGTCCTCCCATAAGGAAGATTTACATGGCTCTTCTTGTTTTAAAGGAATTCAATATGAAGAAAATAATATATGTCTTATTGGCTGGAAACTGTGTAGTAGATTCCCTAAGGTGACTGTCCAGCACAAGATGTCAGAAGTTTTGAGTTCTCCAGGCTGTGAAGGGCTCTGAAGACTGCTTGCAGACTGGGCTGCTTTTTTCACAAAAGAGTTCCAGAGTTGCTTTTGATGGCTTTAATGACATCTCTAGAAAAATAAAATAAAATAAAATAAAATAAACTTCCCTACATATATGAGGATCAGCTATTCCAACTCTGTCCCTCAGAAGTGATTTATTGCCTCATGTCAAGTTTCAGTCTTGAATGAGGAAAGAGCTGTGCACATTCATTCTGTTGAAATATTTGGACAATTCCCTGAAGAAATTTGATTTTCTGCTGTGACAGAAAAACAAATTCAGTGACTTTTCTTTTTTTTTGTGTGTGTGGAATAGTTATCTGCCAGTTATTGATTTGAAACAAATCAGCAGAAGTTCTTATGAGTGTCAGAACCAGAAACAAGAGTTAGCAGGATGGAGGTAGGGATGGGATGGGATGAGTGAGGAAGCAAGAAGCAGGAGCAAGGTGACAAACCAGAATTATAATCTTTGTGTGTCAAACTGGCCCACCAAAGTCTTAAGGTGGATGACAAAGGAGTTTTACTTGTAATTCAGATAAGGAATTGTTAATTATCAAATTATGTATAGAAAATAGCAACTTGATGGTTATAATTCCACAGCACTTTAGTTAAAGTTGTTTTAGGCCTGTATCTTTTAGACTTATGTAAGATGTAGGTTGGGAAGCAAGATGATTTTGCAGAGAAAGAATGAAGGATAAATTAATTCTATCTACATTACTCCCAGAAGGAGCTGAGTTATAAAAGTTCAGGTGTTCCCCTTGGGAATGGGCTCTTCCTGGTGAATGCAACCACAGAGTAAGGAAGGTGACCGAATGTGTTCTGAAATGTGTATTGAGAAAATACATAATATAAGCAAATTAGCTGAATATAGTGTGAGGGAGACCTTTTGGATTTAATAATAATGTAACACTTGTAATTTGAGTTGTCTGTTCTGGATGTTGCTGATACCTGCATTAGCAGTTTGCATGAATCTGGCTTTAAGGTAGGGATGGTTTTGAGGTAAACATTAGTAGCAAATAGTTCCTCACCCATTGATCATTTTGTGGGGAAAAAACCTGACCATACATAAACACACATACAATTCACCAGCTGCAGAGTTGACCTCATGCTTTTCTTTATAGACAGTTAATATTTGTCTCCTTTTGCAAAATGTGACAGCTTCAACAGAAATAACAGCGCAACTGACCAGTTTGTTAGTAATGCTCAGCCAGGATGTGAAAGAGCCAGTCAAGCTGCTGCTACAGTATATCCGAAGGTTAGAGGGATGGTGCATAGCAAGTCTTCTCTTGTGAGCCAGAGGATTAGAGAAGACAAGGATTCTCCCTGGCTCCTTTTTCCCATCGAAATATGACAAGTCTTGGAAATCTGGATAAAGGAAGACTCCTCTGTGGGGCAGACCCTCCCACTGCTGTCAGCACCAAATTTCCTAAGCGTTTCACAGAGCTGAGACAAACAGGGTCCTTTGTCAGGAGAGCAGAGCAGGTGCCTTGGGTTCCCTCAAGGATGTGCACTGGAAAGCAGTAGTCTTATGAAGGACGTGGCACTGCCTGGTTTCTGGCTAAGTAGACCTGGGAACTGAATCTTTATAGTGACTCTTCTGAAGGAACAGGAATCCTCTTTATAGAAACTTCAGGTCTGATTTTATTTTAACCTTATCTGGAGGAGGCATCCTGGATGCATTTAGTCAGAAACATGATTCTTCATACTTCGTCTGATTGTTTCTTTAGGAATGTGAAGAAGAAAATCAGTGTAATGGGTGTAGCATTGTATTTGCTGGGTGCTTGGAGTGTCCTCTGAATATTCCTTGAATATTCAACTGCTATGTGGCCCTGCCCTGCAAGAATCATAGAATCCTAGAATATCTTAAGTTGGAAGGGACCCATAAGGATCAAGTCCAACTCACTGCTCCCTGTAGGACTACCTAAAGCTGAAGCATATGACTAAGAACACCTTTCAGATGCTCCTTGAACTCTGACAGGCTTGACCACTGACTGACACTGTCTTATTGAAGAACATTTTCCTAATGGCCAAGGTGACTCTTACATCTTGAATAGAGCTATTTTACGTGCTGTAGGGGGGGTGGGATGATGTTCCTGCTTAACAACGACAGACTGTCTCTGAGTCACCTGCAAGAATGGTGTCTTCCATGGACTGGCAAACCAGAAGACACTGGGGAAACCTTGAATGTTTCTGAAGATAACCAGTTTTTGTCTTCTAGTGTTGTATTTTTGACCTGCTTATTTTAGGTTTTTATTGTCTAATCTCCCATTTCAAGTTTATTTCTTCCTTTTGGGGGGGGATTTTATTTTGCTTTGGTTGGAATTTAAATCTACAAAATGTTTGATTTCCTTTGGTGTCTCAGTTAAGTTTCTGCTCCCTAATTCCACACGCAGAACCTCTACTTAAACAACTCGGTGGCTTTGCATATATGCTGAAGTCAGGCTTTCTCACTTTCTTTTTGCTCAACTCCTCTGCCAAATGTAGGGACAGATGATCACAAAATCACAGCTTTTATGCTAGAGGAGAGGAATGAGGAAAAAGGGATGTAGCAAGGTTTTGTGGGAGAAGAAGGAAAAATAACGTGGAAGGCATTTCTGACAATATCTAATCCTTTATCCCATTGCTGGTGTCTTCTAATTATGTCTTTTTTTTTTTTTTTTTTTTTTTTTTTAATGGGGGGAAGAAAGATCACTTTGATTTTTCTTGAATTTGTTTCTGATTTTTTAAAAGCTGCTGAAGTTTTATGCCCTCCTTCCATTTGCAGGGAAGTGTCTATGATGAACCTCTCAAAATAAATGGAGCCAGTTTCAAACATGCCCTGCAGAATGAGCCCATAACGTTCATTGTTTAGGACTAGGGATGGGTCCTCCAGTTTGGTCCATTCTGCCAGGGGAACTTCCTCCAATTTCTTTCCTACTTCCTATTCTGTTATAGTGCTAAATAGCTTATCAAGGACAAGTGCAGTTTCTACTATCTAATTAATGTAGTCAGTAATCTGATGTCTGTTTCAGTCCTTGGGTTCCCAGTAAATTGAAATAACTACTATTCACGCACTGAAAAGATTACAGAATTCCTTACACACAAAATATGCTGTCACTACAACTTTGTTTTCTCCAAGAAAATGTTCCCATGTAATGCTAGCCAAGTAGAATGGTTTCTTGCTGACCTGCTCCTACATGCTTTAGTACATATGTGCTCTACTATCCTGCTTGTCTTAGTTTCTCCTAGAATAAATTTTGTGCTTTCTTCAGTATGGCCCTTATGGGTGCAAAGTTCCATATTGATGTTCACAGAGACAATTCATTGTCCTTGATTTAAACTATGTTCTTCCTAAATTTTCTTGTTATAGTTGTAATGAGCGGCTTAGTAAGCCCAGCTTTTTTTTCTTGTGACTAGTATTCTGTTTTTTAATACTGGACAAGCAAAAGTGGGTGTGTTCCCTTGCTTGAGCTTATGTGCTGGTTCCTTTGTACTAAAGTAGGAGGAGGCTGTGGAAGTGTTACACATAACCCAAGCAACCAGAAGACTTGGAAATAAGACTTAGCACTGGATTTCAGATGTCCTGTAAAGTCATACTCTGCAAGCGTTCTGTGATTTGCCCAGAGCAAGTCTGTAAGCTGCAATGTCAGAAACTGCCAAATTCTATTCTTTAGTTTAGAATCACTGCTATTTCGGCTTGTTTATTAGTGTGTACACACTAACACTTTTTGCTGGATATGTGCTTTTTTGGCTGTCTTTTTCATCATCTTTATACTGAGAGGGTGATAGGTATGAAACAGCTGTTGCTGTGGGGTGCAACTGGTAGATATCTATACCTTTTGTTTTAATGATTCTTGCACAGTGTATTATCACTTGCTTGATGACACCCTTCTGTACACAGTGTGCTCTAATTTTTGCAACCAGGTGGCAGTTTGGAAATTTTACTAATACTAATTTTTTTTTAAAAAAATGTTGGTATCAACCTGTGGCTTTATACCACCATGCAAAACGGGTGCCTAGTAAATCTTCTCACTTCAGTTTCACAAGCTGGTCAGGTTGTACTGTTCGTTTGTGAGACACAGCTGTTTTCTTAGAGGGGCAGAAGTCTCCTCATTTGCACGTGAGGGACACCAGATGCTTATAGCCAAAATAATTGTGAGTAGGTTGATATTGCATGTGTGATCCAGATCAGAACCCTGCAGAGTCTGCTAGCGTGGGAATTTCCTATGCAAAATGTGATGCAGTTCTGGATACGTGGCATTCAAATACTAGAGACATGGAGCAGGCTCGTTATAGGCAAAGTTACAAAGCAACTTCACGGCTACCTGATAGGCACTACTCATGATCTGTTAGAAAAAAATGGCATTGTTTACTACAGGGCATGTTTCTCTCAGTGCTTCAGCTGCCAAGCTGATGGCTGCATTCAGGAGGTCACTGATCATTCAGCCACACAAGGGAGAAGTGGCAGTGCAGAAGTGAATGGACAGCCAGTGCTTTAATGAAACTATTTTTAGAAAGAAAAAGAAAGAATTTAGATGACTAAAAAATTCAGGTGAAAGCAGACGGGTTTATGAGTGAAAATGATGTGAAATAATGCAATCAGTATTTTATTAATTTTGTTGTCTTTTGTAATATTGCCTGCTGGTAATAAATTATTTGAAAGTGTTGTGAACTGATAGCTCAACACTGACCAGTCTGAGAGCGCCTAATATCCTTTGAATTTTCCGAGTTCCTCTGCAACTACCTTAAACGTGATGGTCCCATAGAAATATTATTTTGAGTATGAAAGTTTTGACCATATTTGCATACTATACAAGTACATAAAAAGTGTGTCATGGTGCTATAGGGGCCAGTGGCTCCCTGAGGCTGCACTGGCTCTGGGCTAGCCCTGAGCCCCCACAACCAAACCCCCAACGGGAGGGAGGGATGCACTTGCAGCCCATACACCTAGTCCTTGCAAAGCTTAACCTCAAACAACTGCCTCTACAGCAAATCCTGTAAAAGCAGCGTTACACCACTGCAGCATTCTTTCTCAGGTGGTGAGGGCAGAGACAGCCTTCACCCTCCACCTTTAGAGAGATCATGTGGCTCTTGCTTATTCTGCACTATGTCGTAGCATTGCACTTGCTAGACCTGGTGGGACAGCCACATGCAGATGTGCTGGCTCCTTAGTCTGGTTGATTTCAAGGGGCAGGATTCTCTGAAATGGTGGGTTGAACATTTTTTTTTCCTTGAGAGAGAGGCTCAGAGGTATGAAGGGACTTGCTCGAGATCACATGGCAGATAGAAGGGAGGAGGAATCCCAGCCTCCAGTCTTCCTCCTGCCTTGCCTAATGGGCAGCCTATCTCACAGGCGTACCTGCCTCTTGCTAAAAGGAGAGTAAAAGGGTCATTCTGTTATTTAGCAGTGATGAAATAAATTCAATTTTCTATTTAGAAAATTATCAGGTATCTCCAAAGTACATCAGACTTACAATTACCTGGTTCTGTTTGCTTGATAAGATACAGTGATGTGTTTGCACAAATGGATACAGTGCTGCGAGCAACAGAACTGTTCATATGGAAAAAAATTACTCCCCCAAAACTTCTGTGGAGCTGTTAAGAACCTAGGAAATGCTCATTAAAATATGGTACCACTAGTGCCTTTTGAAGTCACCAAAAAAATGTGAATTTATTTTCCAGTGAGAAATGCAAGAGATATTTTGATAGAGAGTCGCTAGAAATGGTGTCACAAAAGGAGAGAATCAAAATAAAATGGTTAAGATGCAATTAATTGTTATTTTTCCTGTCCTCCATTCACCTTTGATCTAAAAGAATTTTTTCCTTAGAGAGGGAAGGAGGTGTGGAAAAGAGATTTACTGCACTGAGACCATACTTCTGCTGTTAGTTGCTCTGCAGCTTCATCCAGAGGAGCTTATTCCTGTTTTTCACCCCCTCAGGGCTGACTGCCTTGGGAAGCGTGTTAGATGGGAACCAAACCATGGTCCCTATCTGAATTACACCTCCTGATAAGTTTGCTCACAGATCAGCTGTGGCTCTCCAGAGCCTTAAAATATCCGTATACTTGGTTCAGGACATTGGACTCACTTTTAAAAGGCATCTTTTGTAATAGAAAGAAAGGTATTATAAGAAGCCAATATACTTTCTAAGGCTAAGATAGAGATCCATTTCAGTAATCAGAAGTTAGTATCATAGTTAAATTTGACTACTTGTGTGGAAAGTCTTTGATTACAAGATTTCTGCATTTTAAAACATTTGATGCCATTTAGCAAAATAAGATAGAATTGTCAAAGACATGTCCGTAAATTGGATAATTTCATGATGATCCGTAAAATAGTTTATTGGAAAATAAAATGTCAAAAATGTAATTCTTAATATCAAGGTAAAATTACTTTTCACAGTAGTGGCCATCT
The DNA here is from genome assembly GCF_017639655.2 of Falco naumanni. Taxonomy (NCBI): domain Eukaryota; kingdom Metazoa; phylum Chordata; class Aves; order Falconiformes; family Falconidae; genus Falco; species Falco naumanni. The sequence goes on from NC_054055.1 coordinate 116,835,090, forward strand.
ATGAAATGTTTCCATCTACATTTTGTGAGTATATTTTTCCTGTATGAGAGACTGGAGAACTCAAGATAATTTTTTTAAAAAAATCAAAAAGAATATTATTTAATCTCTTTCCATGTTGGGGTGCTAAGCTTTACTGTCACAGGCACAGACACCTTCTTAAACTATATCTAATCTAGTGTTTCCTTAAGTTTACAGCAGCATAGCCAGAAGCATAATTTAGTCCCCTACCAGCAACAAAAGTTTCTGGAGCTCTTGAAATATTTTTGTTCTGCAATTACATTTAGAGCGCCAGAGTTCTAATATATTCTCTCTCTCTTTTTTTTTTTTTTTTTTTTTTTCATTTTCCACATTGTCTGGAGACTCTGAAAAATGCTAATATTAGAATCAATAAATTTAACATAAATTACTTCTGCAAAATTGCATTTGTAAATTTACAAAAGAGTGAACTGTAAAGCACCTGCTAGCTGAGGCTAGAGTCTACATGCTGATAAAAAGGCATAAAAGTTGAGCTGATATTTGCCACTGACAAGACAAGAGATAAAATGTCCTTATTGGTGTCCTAATTTTTGTTCAATTATCAGTCCTGTTGTTTGCAAGCAAAGCATTGAAATCTAAAAATACTAATGATTAACTGTACATTTCAATACCCTTGATCCATGATCAACCTTAATTGATATAAGCTTGTATGTTATCAAAAGTTGAGTTGCTTGGCTTTAAAATTATAAACACTATTTTTGATTCTGCAGGAAATAGTTTAATAAGTTGTTCAAGACTGCTCAGTCAGAATTCTCTTTCCTTGGTGTAACACTTTACTGGCATGTCCAAACAAATGCAGCAGCACTTCTCTCTTCCTGTTGAGAAACTTCAAAAATATTTCACATCAACCCTCTGTTACTATGAAATGGAATCACAGCTGAATCTCTTAAAAATTTTGGAAGATACTTTTCCAAAACAACTGCTTCAAAACCATTCCTGTCCCTGACAGGTGCCATAAAAAATAAAAGATATGTGATTGGATGCAATGATAAATCTTATTCTGCTCTTAAACATTTCAGACATCCAGCAGAATAATTTAATCTCTTTTACATAAATAATATATTATAAAATTACATTGGGGTATACATAACAAAGTATGCTAAGCTTTTTAATATAATTGAAATACATTTGAACAGACTAAAAATATGCTTTTTATATCTTGAAATGTGTATTTCATTTTCTCCAAACGGAAAAGAATTTTTAGAACCCCATTCCTTACTTCTTCAGGCAATTCCTCCATATTGAAAAGCAGAATTTGAAGTCAAGATATTTCAGAGTTTGGACAGGTAGGAATTGTACTATATGGTGCAGTTTGGGGGTCTGGGGGGAACATCAATTCTGTCATGGAAGTATTCTCTGAAATGTGGGGCACGAGGAGAAAATGATTGATGCCAAACATTTTGTGCACAAAGCTTTCCAGGTGTTTGAATTTCTGAGTAGCAGCAGAAATTGAATAGTAGCAGACAGAGCATAAGCAACCAAATGATGCAGATCTCTTACTCAATATAGGGTGCTACTGGGTGGATTAGTGATTGTTGTCTTTTTGTTTTAAATGAGTGCATAGAAGACTCTTATTTAGAGGTCTGTGAAATCAAACAACTTCTGATCCATGTGCTTTGTGTTGTGGGTGAGAAGTAATGTTTAACTGCGTTGTAGGTTCCTTAATGTTTTCTTCCGGAGATGATATAAATTCCTTAAAAACAAACACTCTTAAAAGGCAATGCAATGAAAATAATCTATGAGAAACTCTTGGGCTATTTGCACAAACCGAGACTGACTTTGCAATATTTATAAAATACACAAGTGGAGCTAAGAAAAGATTGATTAGATTCTAGAAGCTTTTGCTGATCTGTAGTAGCACCTTTTATTTTTCTCAGGGACTGCAAGTGTGAATAGTTTTGAACCAGCCAGGTCTGTGCTGCATTTCTCATGCTGTATGCCACGGGGATGGGATCCAGTCTATCCCAAAGGGCACTCAGCACCCAGCACCTCCTGCTAGATCTTGTGCTGCTAAATGTCAAAACTCTGCCTGGAGGTCTGAGTACATACTCTTTGAAGGGATGATGGTATGGGGGCAAAGCAGAGAAAGTCCTTCTTGCACTTGGTACTAGAGTGAGGAGGTCTTTCTATTCTACCTCCACCTCCCCATTTACCCTGAAAAACAAACCTGTGTGTGGTCTCTGCTGTACCCTCACCACCCCTGCCCTGACTGGATCACTGATGGAAACCCTCCTTTTTTAAAGCAGAATATCAGCAACATCCTCTCCCCAGGTCTGATGACTTTTCTGAAAATACTAGGTTTTACCAATAAATGATCAGTGTGTCACCTTTACATTTAAGTCCTTTGAAGCACTCTTCTTCTCTCTCTTTTTTGAACTCAGCAAAACCCCTACCTGTACACATGTGAATTAAGATGCACCCGTGTGCAGCTTCTGCATCTGTGGAGCTGAGGAAGTAGAGGGAAAGGCAGAAACATGGTACAAATCTGATGTGCAGTGTCATGATTTTCTCTAGTTTCTCTTAAAACTGGCTATAATGATATCTTCATCAGCTATTGTTTGTTTGTTTGTTTTCCCTTGAACATCAGTGTCTGGCTATCATGAACAGAATGGAAGCACTACCTTGCTTCACATAGAGCACTGAAGATCTGGTGGGTGGCAGTGGCTTGTTTCACTTTTGACTGAACTTAAATCCTACCAGTGACCAAAACAGGAAAGCCTTTATATCTGGTAACCAGCTACTCCCGCCAAGTAAGCACTAATATATTTAATTTATTTTAAGGTGTGTTTCTTATGTCACTTCTTGGACAAGACTGATAATTAAAAAACAAGACAAACAAACAAAAAAGACTCCGTATGACCACAACTCAATCTGGAACTCAGAAAAATAAATTCCTGTCTAAAGTATTATTTACATCAGTATTATATCAGCAATCGCGATGTAATATATTTACATCAGTGTTACAATGTGATACTGATCTATTAAACAGTATTCTGTGACTATTAAAAATATATTTGTTTTAAACCATATGCCTGTCAATTACTTTAGGTTAATGTCTACAACTGATCATAGATAGGTAACTAGTTATGTCCCCAGATAACATCTCCTGACTGCTACTCAAGCAGGCTCATCTTTCTGTGTGCGTGCATAAGTGTGTGTTTTCATGTATATGAGAGAGAGAGATGGGGAAAAAATGTATTCATAAAGTTTTACAACGTACCCTAAAAGGTGACCGGCTCTGACTCTGTCAGGCTAAGGGAAGAAACCCATTTATTCACCTGTTTTTGTAAAGTCTGGATTGGTCTTTTATATGTGATAATACCTAATATCCTTTGTAACTGCTCTGTCCATATTGATGGTGCGTTTGGCTTTCTGCAGTGTGAAAAAGGGTTTTTTTTTCCTCAGCCTCTAAGTATAAAAATCACCTGTATTTTTCACATACTTACCTTTGTTAGCCTTATATATAACTTAGCAAGGCCAAGGCAGTTTCTAAATGAATACTACATACTATGACGGATTATGATCTTTCAATAAATAAGTCCTGCATGCTTTATACATTCATTTTTTTCTTACATCTTTTTTTTTCTTTCAAAAAATATGCTTTCCATCCAGCAACAGCATGCAGAGAAAACTCTGACTTCTGTGTACAGAATCACATTTGTGATTCATGTGCACTCTTTGTCTTGACTGGAAAATGCAGGTTTTGAGTTGAACTTGGGAGAAATGAGTAATTTCCTTTGCTTTATTAGTCCTGAATATAATTTTTTACTGGCTAGAGGAATATCTCCCTTAAATCTCAGTTTGTACATTACCCGATTTTGAAGGGCTTACTTGTGAGTAAGAATATGTCTTTTAATACCTTATTTGATCAATGGGGAAGTCTGTTTTGAAATAATAATTTTGAAAAGATGTTTCCAAAGCTTTTGAAATAATTTGGTATATATTTATTTGAGCAATAGTGTTTATCTGTATGGAAGACTCTGCAGGTGTAACAGAAACAGGCAAGTGTCATGGTGTAACCCCAGCCAGCAACCGAGTACTACACAGGCGCTGGCTCACGCCCCTGCCCCCCTGCAATGCTCAAGGCCATCTGTTCAATAGGGAAAAAAGGTGAGATGAGACAGCAGAAGACAATCGTTGTGGAGAGTACCTAGGTATGTTTAGTGTGGCCATTGCAGTACATACTTGTGGGGGAAAAGGTAAAACCTGTGAGGTAAGAAGAGTAACAATAACAATAATAATTGTAATGAAGAGGAGAGGGAGAGAGAGGAATAAAACCCAAGGGAAAAAAAAACATGTGAAGCACATCACAATCACTCACAAACCACTGCCTGGTGACCAGCCAGTCCCCGAGCAGAGATTGGTGGCCCCCGGCCAGCCCCCAACCCCCACCTCACACACACACACACCCCACCCTGGACCAGTTTATACACCGAGCATGATGTTCTATGCTATGGAACATCCCCTTGGCCAGTTCGGGCCAGCTGTCCTGGCTCTGCTCCCTCCCAGCTTCTTGTGCCCCTGCTCGCTGGCTGAGCCTGGGAACCTGAAAAGTCCTGGATTTAGAATAAGCCCCACTTAGCAACAACTAAACCATCAGCGTGTTATCAACATTGTTCTCATACTAAATCCAAAACACGGCACTGCAGCAGCTATAAGAACAAAATTAACTATGACAGCCAAAACCAGGACAGCAAGAAATGAGTGTGTAAGCCAGCCCCTCCCTTGCACAGGCACTCACAGTATGGTTTTCTCTGTTTACCATAGCATTAGACGCTGTGCCAGAAACCTCTGGATCCAGAATTATTACAGAGATACTGTTACAAACACTGTGTTGTTTACTTAGGCAAAAAGATCACAGTTTGGCATCATTTAGTAATGAAGTCTGACATGATTTAGGAGACATGGAGAAACAACTGAGGTCCCATGGAGTATTTGTGCCAGTACTGTCATTCAGGCTAGCCACCACGGCCCTCACAGATGTTAGCTGGCTTTCAGAAAGTCCTTACTCTCCTTTCCTATTTCAGTGCTGAGGTGAAAAGGGCCGTGGCTGGACAGCTGGTATTTCCTAGGTGTAGATGATCTTCAGAAATTCATGATTCTGAACAACTAATTGTAAATTATGAACCCTTGCATAGCATGGAGTAACAGCTAATTTTATCTGACCAGTATTCTGCAATATTTCGCTCCTTTGGCTGCTTCAATGTGACCTCTTTAGCTGTAATGAGTTACATTTATGTGTATAACAGACGACAAGGCAAACAGTTGAAGCATAATAGTCCTGTGAAGCTGCAGAGATTCACAATTGACAATCCCAGTGGAAGCATTAGAGTAATCTCATGGGCACCTGTGGAGGAAGGATTGCTTTAATGGCTGCAAATGCACTGGGAATATGTTAGTAAATTTTATGTGGAATTCTCTTCGAATTCTCTCCTCCATCCCTCTCTCACTCTACATTATAAGGTAGCAGCAAGTCCTTCAGTGTGGAAAATGTAGTATTTCATTCCACCAAAACAGTCTGCTTGTTTGTCTTCTCAGCAAGCATAATGGCCCGGTACATCTGAAGGATGCTATAGCGTTGCTTACCTATATATCTTGATTTATTTATCTTCACAACAAAACCCAGTCCCACTTCAAAACAGTGTTGGTGTCAAGACATAAAAATTAAGCACAACTAGCACTTCTTGCTTGTTTGTCCATGATAGTCTAGCATAGTCTGTACAAGTGCTACTGTCCATGCAGACAAGTAGTTTTGGGTGTAGTCTTTATTCATATTATGATGATGTCAGCTGCCTTTTGTTTTGGTTTCTCAAGTTATATTGGTAGTTTGACCAGGAAGTTGCAGAAGTTGCGAGAGAAATGGACAGAGCAGGTAGGTTGCTGTGTTTTGATAATGAGGATTTAGTGGAAAGGGAAGGCATAATAGGGTACGTACTCAAAAAGTACTTGTGTACCTTTCTTCTTTTCTATGGAAAATATGTACATTTTAGATATCTGCTTACTGTTTTCCCAAACCTTAGCTGCATACAGGCAGAGGAATGATCGACTGAATTGCTAAATGTGCAACTGTCGGTCTATGTGGCACTACCATGCCATCTCCGTTGGTTTTGGACAGACATCTGAGGCTGCCCTTGAATTTCTGAAGTGCTGGAAAGAACAGCTGTGTCCCAGCCACTGCCTCACTTGGGTGAAAGGGAAAAGCATCCTCTTGAGCTATGGTTACTCCCCTGAACTCTCTCATACCTATGGAATAGTTAGGTAAAATGTGGTCTTTAACAATCCTTCTAAGTGTAGCCAGTCTACAGGTCACTGTAACAGCAAAAGTAAATGCATGTGGTGAGAAAGCAGGTATCTGAGAATAAAGTAACTAAGAATTTGGAAGACTTTCTGTCTGTACTAGGTAAACATGCAAATTATTAAGGAAAAATAAAGCAAGTGGGATGAAGTGATTAGAAAAATTGACTGAATTATTACAGCATTTTCATTTGCTACGAAACAGAAATGTCATTCTAGCTCTAGGAGACATATTTTTAACTTGGTTTCTAAGATTAGTTGTGTGTGAATATGCTGTCTTTCTTTGTCCATCTGTCTGCTAGGCCTTTTATGTTCCCAATACATGCTGAACCTGTTGGCTGATTTCCACTTCAATAGAAAGCAGAGATTTAGAGGGTATGAAATTTCATAGATGTTCATGGCTGGGTAGAGGCCACTTAGCATTTGTACAGTTCAATACTTGTGGGGAACTTCTCAATACAATACGGGGCACACTGAGATACAGGAATTCAAAGGGACCAGAGAGTGCTGTGTTACAAGGGTCCTGGGAAGGAACTAAGGGAAAAATTGAGTGGAAAGCAAGAAACAGGTACACAAAATTCATAGTAAAAAACCCCTAACTACTCTCATTGTCCACGGAACATGTTTGATGAATACTGGAGTGTAAGCAAGTATCCACAAAGTGACCACACTTTGTATGGTCAAGAAAAACTAAACAGAAGCATTAGCAACCAAGTGCTGTCACAGCCAAGCAAATATGCAGCCATCTTTTTGTGTCAACAACTTTCTGGGTATATGATCTGAGTGCCATTGCCTTTTAAATTATTTTCAGCTGCCTTACTGATCTTGAGCAACTATCATCAGCCATCCTGTATAGGTCTTCTTTCCCTCAGTTGCAGCAGTAGGCTAAGGCTTCCCAGACAGTCAAAGCAATTTAATTCTCCAGAATTGCACCTTTATGCTAGGCAATGGTGTTGAAGTCCTGGTAAGATTGTTTAAAAAAAAAAAAAAAAAAAGAAAAAAGTTTAAAGAAACATGATGAGTTTCCTCCTTCTGGAATACTATCTGTGATCATCCTGGAAGCCAGCCTCAGTGGCCTTTTGGTAAGAAATGCCAACATTACCCTTTTCCTTCACCACCTCATAGCCTTCTCCAAGATTCTGTCTTCTGACAAAAGCAACCCTGTGCCCTTCAATATATGCAAGTTTTTTGAGCTCTTGATTTAGCTAATTGTCTGCCTGCACAAGATATGCCCATGTTTTCGTCTGATCTGAAAGAAACTATTTATCTGGGTCTCTGGTTAAAATGCAGTTAAGCAGTAGCAAAAATCTAAAGTTCATTGTGTAATTCAGAGAGTGAATCCAGAGAAATGAAAGGCTGGTAATGCATAATGTGTTCATATCCATAGCAAATACATATCCTATAAGAGGATGCCAGAAAGGAAAATGGAGCAACAAAAGTGAAAAATTGCCACTTGATTCAATGATTTGTCACCTGTTGACAGTTGTGCCTCTTGGCAGAAAAGTTCATTATGAATGATAAGGTGAGAGCTCAAAGTAGGACAGATAGAAGCCTTGAAGATTTGTCCTTGAAGGCTGGTGATGTACAGCATGGTTTCCTTCTTGCTGAAATGGAGGTTATTGTAGTTTAATATGACTGTTACTCTGTTTTAAAATATCTCTGATCAAAAGAATTACAGAATGAAGGATGTTCATCATTAAACCATATTGTGATGATACTGGGAAAGTACAATGCTCTGTAAATATTTTTGCAAGTAAGTGAAGCTTTAGGCACTGAGAACTAATGAAAATCAGAATACCTGATATTGTAAGCCTAATTTTCATAAGGTTTACTTAAGAACAAGAAGTTTATATCAGTTGAAATATTAATCATCATAAAGGTTCATAAGAAAAATGCAGAGCAGACCAGTGTTTATGGAAACATTCATCCAGTAAAGAATTTTACATCATGTGCTCAAGAATCAGGCATTTCTGTTGTCATGTCCCAAGCAGTGGTTTCTGTTGAATCCAACTCCTTTGTTTCCCTCATATATTTTCAGTAAAAACCTTGTATGTGTAAAGTAGAATAGACAACAGCAGGGCAAATGTCTCATTGATTACATGTTTTGTTCATGCTCCCCAGGGTGATAAAAGGTGAAGCAATAGCATTTCCCTCCTCCTCACTCCCTTTCAAACAGATAAAGTGTTTTGTATGTGGGACAAGCTATATTTTTTTCTACACCATTAAGTGTGAAAAAGTACTTGGCTTAAGGACTGCCAAGTAAACAACCATTTGACCCTTCCTAGGCCTTTCCTTCACAAGAAATGAAGCTTTAAAGAATGTGCTAACCTCGTGATAATCTTCTTTAAAAGGTATTTTAAATCCAAGAGAAACAAGGTAAATCTGTGTGGAAATTCTTGCTGCTTTATTTCACCTTTTTGTTTAGTTACCTTATCACCAGTATATATCACTTCAACTGTTTTCTTCCACTGTCCTTGTCCTGCTGCCTTCCTGGATTGGTTGACCTTGAGTAGCTGTCCATCTTCCCTCCTGAGTTTATAAGGACACATCTGTTAACATAGAATTGCTGAAATAGAAGAATAGACTCTGGTTTACATAGCTTGGTGCTGCTGGCTGCAGAAGCAGCTTAATGGGAAGTGCATACAGCATTGCCAAAGTCTGATGTTCTGGTTCTGGGGGCCATCTGATATTTCAGATGAGAGATGGCATCTTCAAAACTTACTGATCCTAATTTATTTCCTGTTGTTCAGCTGTGCTTCCTGTTGTGGGTGCTTCTACGCTGAAAAAGGCTACCCAGTAAAAGTATAATGTTGTCTTTATTATCAGCATTAGGCTCAGTCGTGTATGCCTAGTTATGAAATTTAGTGAAATTCTGTGACAATACCATATGCCTCCCGTTCTTCCTGAGTGTTGACAGGTTTCTCACGTGCACTTTATCTGAATGCTGTAGCTACACATAGATGGAGCAGATGGAGTTGCTCTGCTTTTAGTCAGGGAATGTATTTGCTTAGGGAAAACATGCATTTGTTGGGGTTTTTTGTTTGGTTTTTTTTTTTTTTTTTTTGAGGGGGGAGGATGTTTTGTATGTTATTTATGGGGTTATTTCTAAGCGGATGGAAGCAGAAATGGTCAAAGAATAATCATTCAGAGAGGTATTTTGATAAGAATATTTGATAGGAAGAAGTAATAAGGTGAAGGAGATCCTACAGGATTTTTCCATGTTGTAAGTTTGACCTTCAGGTACACAGGATATAAACAGGGAGAATGGGTCTGCCTCTCTTGTGTATGGCTGCCATGTGTGGATGCTTGAGTCAGGCCATGTGATTATAATCAAAGAATTTCAGTTTGGTTCTTTATCTAATCTCTAGATAACTGGTTCACTAATTGACTTACATTAAGAAATATAATCAGTTCTGGTAATGGCTTTTTTTGTCCTATGTGACTTCTCGTCTTCTTATTTTAGTAATACTTGCATAAATAGAGATATTCTTGAATATAAACCCTGATTTTTATTTTCTAAGTATCCATGAATACAGAGAAGACCAGTTATTTAAAGCATTTGATCTTCTGACCTTGTGACATCTCACCATGTCACAGGGACTAAAAGGTCGACAGTCGATGACAACAGCATTCTCTTTAAGCTGGAAAGCTTGTACTAATTGAGATCTTCCCTTACCTCTCTTACTATGATTATTTCTCTTCATTTATATATAGGCTCATGTAATTTTCATGCTGTCATTTGTATGGTTATTTTTGATGGAACATTCTGATAGTTAGATTGTTAAAATTTGTATCTATTTCCCAATTCTGATATGAAGTTGTATTTCATACAACACATTATGTACTGTAGCACAAGTCTGAAGTAAGTTGATTATGGAAAAGACACCAGAATATAAGAATGTATAATGAAAATATATGTTGACTAAATTGATTTGGGGAACAAACCTGAAAGTGATATATTTCAAAAACCAGTACGTATTGTTGGGGGTCCATTTCAGTGCTAATTTCAAGAAGATAGGATACGGTTTAACTGATAAGACTGAGAACAAAATATGTCCCCAAATGACCAGCATGAAGGTAGAACTGACTGGAACCACTCACTTGTCACTGCATCTTGTGAGCAGTCCTCTTGCTAACATGCTGCATAGGTATTTTCTAAGACAAAAAGGATTTGTCTTCTAATGGAAGCCAGCAGAATCTACTTCTGGTACCACAGATCCCTTGGGATTTGTAAGACAGCAAGGATCAGTTAAGTCGTTATACTTCCAGAGCTGTTTGTCCACCTTCCACTCAATTTGTAATAAAAGGAGTCTTCCAGTGCCAGAATAACACATTACTATTTCCAGGTTTCAGAGAAGTGATTTAGAACTGGAAGAGTTGTTGAAAATGTATTAGTTTCCTCCTTCACTCCCCATATTCATCAGTCTTTGTAGAGAAGCAAGTCCAAATCCCATTCCCAAATGATATCTTCGACCTGTCAGCTACTGTATTGTCTTTGCTGTAGCTAAATAGCAAAAGGCCTGGCCAGGGATAGGAGTAAGCAAGTGACATCTCCCAGGTTCTTTTAAGAACAGCAAGCACTGGGAGCAGACACCTCCTCCTCCCATGCTCTGCAGCTCTGCGCAGCAGATCGGTGGCAAAACCACTAATATTGGCTAATGGCAACTAATCTTTCTGCTGCAGCGAGCGAAGAGCCAGGAATGTATTAAACACACACAAAGGGAAGAGAAAAAGCCCAGCCCAGACATGACGGTACCTTTGGGCACTCTCCCTTCCTGCATCCTCCCTTCCAGCAGTGTCTTGAAAACTATTAAGGGGCTGACAGAAAGCAAATGCTATGCCTGCCACATAACGTTACGCCAAAACCAAAAAAATTAAGAGTCCCATTTTATATCACAAAGCTGAAATTGGACATCTTGAAATTTTGAGAGGCAGGCTTTCTAGTACATCATTAATGCTATCCATCTACATCAGGAAATTATACAGACCTTGCTTAGAGGAGCTCCCTGTAAGACTCATTTATTGTTCACAACCCGGAGAGCTGTCCCATTACAACGTTTTACCATAGATTTTAGCTTCCTGTCATCATGACAGCTGGCTTAAAAAAGTATCTGCTCTTCTCTCTTTCAGTATTTCATGTCACCTTAGGAACCTTATTCTCTCCCGTTTTACATTTCTAAAAATCTTAAAACTTCTGGAACTGGAATTCTCATTTAGCTGTAATAATTTTCTTTTTTTAATTGAAAATCTGTGAGCAATGAAACGGTGAACTTAGAGACACTTTCATGACAATCTCTTATCTTTTCTGAGGTAAAAGGGACTGTGAATGTCCTCATAATTACTTTTGTGGATATCTTTTTAATAGCCTTGGGGACATAAACAAACATTTAATTATTAGGAAAGAAGTTAATACAATGAAGAATATCATACTAATAATGAAGCTTATAAATACATAGAACTCATTAATTGATAATTATGTTGAGAGATAAGCACAACTCAATTGATTTTGCTTTAAGCAAGGAGTTTGTGCAGGTGTTCACTTAGGAAGAGATTGTGACGAATCCTGTTATATGATTCTGTGTCAGTAATTTGTTTCTCATCCTTGATTTTAAACCAGTGTTGATTTAGTAGGGATTTTTTTGCTACCCTTTTCTTCCCAAGTACGTCTTTTTCCTTTGCATCTTATTACAAAAAAAAAATAATAATATAGCACATGTAGTAGGAGAAAGCTTTAGAACTGACCTGCATAACATGAGAGCAAGTCAAGCAAAAACCAGACAGGCAGAAGAGCTCTCCATGGAGCCGTGTCCACGTGGCTCATTGCACTGTGACCTGCTCAGCCCAGAGGCTGCTCTTTCGCGGCAGCCCTAGCACACACCCACGAGTCACCTTAGCAGACCACAAACAAGGCTTTGCCCTGGCTTTTGTCAGCCTGTGGGGGTGTCTGACCATGGGGGTAAGAGAATCTGTCTGCCTTTGGGGCACCTGCCCCTCTGTCCCCAGATCCCTTTGTATCTGCCCCAAGCGTCTTGAAGGCTATTTCGCACAAGTAGCTCACAAACACCTCCGTGGTGACCCCATGCACAAAGTCCTTTATCTCCCTAGGAAGCAGCACGTAAAGAATGCATAGCTGTGCTTTCATATTGTATCAGTTTGTACTTCCATACCTCTTTTAGTAATAAAACCAATTGCTAAGCTATGCATTTAGAGTTAGTTGGCCATGAGCATGGGATACAGAAAACCAGTCAAGTGCTTTGCTCCACATAACGTTGGAGCAATACAGGTGGGGAAAACACATAGATTTATTTCATTCAGCTGCAGAATAAGACCTCTTTTCCCTAATTTTGAACAATTGTAGGGGTCAAGAAAGCTATTTTTTATCAAGCAATATTTATACTATGATCTCTAACTTAGTAATTCAATTTAAAGAAAACCGTCAAGTTTTATTTGGCCTCAAATATAAATCTGTAAAAACATACTTTTGTAAGCTTTTTGTGACTAACCCACAGATTTAACTTCCATGCTTTTAGGGATACTGTTTTATTTGTAAGATGTCAAATACCTTTTGGAAAATTCTTACTTAAAATGCGATGTTTTAAATGTTTGATTTTCCTCAAATTTCTTTGAAAATCACATTTCTTTTTTAAAAGTCAATTTTTCACAGTAGCATTTGCAAACCAAATAAAATGTTCTTAATATCACAGATGAGAAAATGCGTTCCTAAAAAGAGTAGATGTGTGGAAGAACTGCAAGACTTCAGGGGTGCTTTACCCAGTACACTCTGTTCTTCCCAAGCTGCCTCTTAAGCAAAAAAGAAATCTGGTGTTCCTGAGGAGAGAGAAATATCACAAAGATCCCATGAGTTCTGACTGCTATTTCTAAAATACGAGCTTGAAGATGACTAACTTATTTTCATATTTTCAGGTAAAAGGTATTAAGATCTTACAGAAGATGGACGAATGAAGAATTTGGGCTGCTCCAAACTAGGATGAATATGCTGCAAGATAGGAAAGAACTATCTTAAGGAAAAGGAGTCTGTCAAGCTGGTTTGGTAAGTCCCAAGATTATTCCACTTGTTTAGAAAAAAATAAAGAAATAAAGGTCAGATGTAAGGAAGGACTTGAAGCAAACAAACAAACAAAAGCCAGTAAAGGATAAAAAGGGAAAAGATTAAAGTAAGCTTAATGTGTTTGTGGCATTACACCAAAACCAAAATTAGGGAAGATTTTCAGTTGGAATGCTTTGTCAGCTGGAGTCACGCTATGTCTCAGCGATATAGGTGGTTTGACCTTCGGGTTCCTGGTACCAAGTGAGAGGTACTACAGCCACACAGCACAAAATCATACATCTGCAATGGGCACCCTCTGTCAGTTTGGTTTTGTTCTTAAAATGAATCAGGTGATGTCTGGCTTCCCACTACGAGCAGCAGGCTGGCTGATTCCCTATCAAGTGCAGGGGATATTTTGGTAGAAAGTGTGTCATGTTGCCTGTCGTCACTGATCTAGGTAAAAAATTTTGCTGCTGATGTCTGTTGTGTGCAAATCCAATACCAATGATGGGGGAATTACCACTTTTAAGTGCTCAGCAGCATTACAGACTGACATGTGCCTGTACTGTAGACACATAAATCAGTGTCATTAATTATCATGGATAACTTAAAAAAACTACCAGTCATTAGTTTATCAACAACAGAAATGCATGTACCAAGAAAATACTCTGAGATGGCATATTAAAAAAATAATAACAATAATAAAATCATTAGGCAAACTACCAGCTGTGAGCTCTTTCCAGTATCAATTCAACTTTGTCAATTACATGAATATGTACATTGACTAAAAGTTTTGCCAGCTGTGTGCAGCAGAGCACTCTTTCTTTTTTGGAAGACTAAAAATAAAGGATAATATGTGGTTTACAATAGCAAATTATGTAATGGGAATAGCAGTCTGGCTGTATACAGTTATTTTTGAAAAAGTGTGTATTAGGTAACAATTCTCTAAATATCATCTTGGTGGATGAATTACTTTATTGTGACAAATTTTATCCGGGGTATGAATTAAGTGTTTTGGAAGAAAGTAAGGTAAGTCTGGATGCCCAGTTTCCTTACGTTTCCTATAGATCCGTTCCTCAAACAAACAAACAAAAATCCCTAAATAATATGTCTGTGATTGCTGCTGATCCTGCAAGAAATGGATGCAACTATAAAATCTAAGTGTTACCTCCCTGTGAAATGCATGTAATATACCACTTCAGGTGGGACTGAGGGCTCTCACATGGTTACATTTTGTACTTTGTATCTACCTGGACTGTTTTTGTGTGCTTTTGTACTTACTTGCAAAGAATTGGTCAAACTGGAAGAAAATGCAGGTGTTAAGAAAGCTTCTGGTGAAATCCACCTCCCCCATGTCCCAGAATGCAGGCACAGCTTCAGTGGTTAGATGATCACTTTCAGAGCTGAATTTAGGACTCAAAGTTTTGTCGACATTTCAAATAGAGAGTTTGATTGCAGCTGCAACAGGGCCTACCATTGCTTTAGGAATTATATGTTCGTATTCACTGCGAGGCTTCCTTGTAAGTATGGGAATATTCTCCTAAATGTTCTGCAAAGTAGTACTAATCACGTATTTTTGTGTTGCAATGGCCACACTAAGTTTACTTAAGTAGTGTAGCAATAATTGTCTTGTGCTATTTCATCCTATCTCATTTTTTTTACTCCCTGTATATTGAACAGATGGTCTTGAGCTTTATGTAGGTGATTAATTTAACTGCACATAACAGGAGTATTTTTTTTGTGCATAAATTCCTCTTAACAAGATTTGAAATTCTTTTAGCAACCAATCTGCTTTGAAGGGGGGGCAGAATATTTTTATCTTTTCAGCTTTCCTTTTAAATACATGAAATATGCATCTTAAAATAAATGTGTCTATATGTTGTGCCAGTGGTTAGAAAAGGCTTCGGTTTCAATTCTGCTGGCTAGTAAAACTTAACAATGGTATCAGTAAACTGGAAAAGTTGAATTGTGCTGCTGAGAATTTAAGGAACTTCTGTAGATACACTATAACAAAAAGCAACATGCACGCAAGAAAGCAGGCATTGCAGCTGCACTCAGAACTATCTGCAGCATGGGTCAGAGAGTACTTGCACGGAAAGAAAAGGTGCCCTCATTGGGAGGTGTAACTGTGAGAACAAACTCTACAGAAAAATGGCAGCGGATGTTCTGCTATTACAGGGCTCACTGCATATACCTCTCTTGTTTCTCACGTAGGCCAAGAAGCATTTTTGCAGGTTTCTTATTCTGCAGTCGCTGCTGACCTCATGTTCATGTGGGTTTTAATTATAAGTGATAAAATTGAAAAGTGTTTTCATTTCTCTTCACCATGATTGGTTTTCATGGGCTTATTAGCAAGAGCCGGATGTGTATTATAAAGTGATTGAAGGTGATATAATAAACAGTTGCTCCAAATTCTAATTACATTTACTTCTCTTGTATTCATGCAGCTTTTATCAGCGAGTAGTCTACTGAATGAGTTTATTTGCAAGAGCATTCATGGGATAGGCTAACGTAAGGCAGTATTTTGAAAATTTTGTGAAGATATTTCATAAACACTTTCTTGAATAAAGGCATTCCTTTTCTGTCATCACTCAATAAAATATTTGAATTTGAATGCCTGCAGTTACAGTTAAGATGTGTGTCAGGGTCACCAAGTTCAGTAGTGATACTAACAATCTGCAGGTTCTGGGGAGGACTTCAGGTCTCCAGGCACCTGTGTTGTGTCTTGTCAAAGCAGGTTTGGTTTTCAATGTTGAATCTGTACAACAAACTAATTGTACATGACCTGCAAGTTTAACCAAGGTTCATTTGTAGAAATAACCAAGCAAATGATTTCTACTACAGAAAAAAATATAATAATTAAGAACCTTTGGTTCGTACAGAGTAGAAGGAATTAAATTTCAAATTCCATAACATCTTATTAAATTGGGTCTACTTACAATAAATCATTATTCTGCGAATGTACTCTGCTGGACAATCTCTTAGAAGCCTGGGATAATAATTAAAGATCCATAAAGTTATACAGTCAATGATTGCTACAGTAGTGTATCATCCCAGCCATAGCAGCCGAATCCAACGTATGCTGTGGAAATCCAGTATAAATGGTGTGTGTGCCTGTGTGTGTGTATAGCTATGCTAAAAGACTTCTTGCTGTGTGTTTCTTCTGTGTTTTTTAACAATGTGGGAAGGAGAGCTATTGGGAAGCTTATCTTCCTAGGAAAGGAAGGTTAATACAAAAAGAGGATTGATTCTGCAATCAGATAGGTGGCCAAGGATAACCACATATCTTGAAAAATCTGCTACTGTATTCTTTGGCTTTACTGTACATCTATTAATAGACAATCTGTGATACCTAACTACGAACATACACATACCTGAGAAGAATGAAATCTTGTGAGGTTAATCCACTGTAATCCCTTGGTTGACACCTTTGCCAGCTTCTTCTTATAAGTTTTAGATTCCTCAGGCAATCTTCACATGACCTGTTTCCTTCTCCACTGATAACACTTAGAAAAAAACAGATCTTTTCAGAAGGCAAAAATATTTGGGATTCAGTATACCCCAAAGTGTATGTATTTCAGTCTCTTTCTTCATATTTCAGATATATTTTGGGGATAATACCTAGGGGAGTTTTTCCTTTGTAGGATGACAGCCGCAAGGGGGCTTGGTGGGGTGGGATTGTGGAAAGGCATGAGCTGACACTGCACATTCAAGATGCATTTGATGTATACAGAGCCTCTTAAAAACTTGAACTCTGCATCACTTTAATGACAAGTTATCCAAATAAATGAGCAGCCTTGTTTCTCATCCTGCCCTTCACAGGCTGGCTGGTTCCTCGAGGAAACTTTCTCGCTTTCTTCTTTTCTCTATCCCTGCCTTGCTGCTATTGCCCACTCATATAGGGAAGTATAATCCTCACGGCAGGTGACCTGTCCTGCTGATCTCCAAACAGTACCTAGCTATACAAGTACATTGTGCAGAGTGATCTCTTGCTCTCTTGATCCCTTTGGCAGGAACATGAAACAGGATCAGAGCTGTGCCCGCTGATTATTTCTTAATCATATGAGATGCCCCACTGAACTGAATTGCTACCACTCACTGTGACTCTGTATATCATCACTCGTGTGTCCTAAATTAAAATGCTTATAAAAGGCTTGGCTTGATATGTCTCAGTATGGAACTTAGCACTCTGAAAAAGCTGTAAACATTTTTTTCTGTTCTAAGGAGAAAAATATTGCATGTGATTGCTTTTTTCCTTCTGCTTATTAGCTTTTAGTTTTGATGGCTTTTACTGATGTTTCTATGTAATAGCTGATTAGGCCAATTTTCCACTGGAAAATTAGCACTTCAGGTCTGTATCTTGGCACAAGGGGTGGCATACTTGAGATGAATTGTGCACAGTGTAAGAAGTTGGTGAATCAGCAGTGAAATAGTTAATGCCTCTTGGCCTAGATTACAGCGCAGCTGGCCCAAATCAGCTCAGAACATTTGTAGTACCAAAATTGCTACAGCTCAAACCAGCCAGACTTCGAAAGGGATCAGGGTGGCCTTTTTGTTAGATGGGTAGGTTAAGATGACCAGCTTTAACTGGATGCCTGATTTAAGTGGAACATTCGTGTTTGATACAAGCCTCCTTTTATCTTAATGGTATTGGCAGAGCAGCCCATTTGTCTCAATTTCCTTTAAGGAACAGTTCTTAAACTAAACCTTGAAAGCTGCAAGTTCTACTGTACCTCAGCAAAATCATATACCTTGGACTTATTCAGGTTTCTGCACAAGGTGACTAATTTTCTACCTTATCTATTCCTGATATTTGAGTAGAAGGGCATTAGTAGCATTGATATTTTCACACCTGGGAAACAGAAGAAAAAGCTTTCTGTTTTGCTTTTAAGTACAATAACAGGTTGTGGTATGAACTCTTGGAATGTAACATGATTTGCAAATTCCATGCGCTATCAACATGATTCTCTCTCATCCAGCCTAAATGACCAAACAGACATAATGTTTTAAACTGTATTAATATAGCATTTTTCACTGGTTAGGAACACAAAATGCAGTGAAACCCCTAACACTCTTCTCTTTTGATGTTGAGGAATTTTGAGCTGAATAATCAACATGTTTGCAACAACTTTTGGATGAGATGATCAACATAGGACTACTTGCTGTTGTTTTGAAAATATTTTTTTTATAGCAGAAATAATACTTCAGTAATATTCTAATGTGAAATGGTTTACTTCCAATGAAGTAATTTTTTCTGTTCTGTCCATTATGGTGCATTGTTTTGAGCCTGCAGAAGCTTTGCTGATAAAGGTCTCCCTTTTGACATTGTGCTGCCAACATAGATGTCAGAGGATAGAATCACAGAATCATTTAGGTTGGATGTTCTAGTTCATTCTTCTAGAAAATTAATTCAAGCAAATTCTAGAAATATGAATTAAATACTTGTTTTACTATTTTTTTGTAGTTGTTTCTAGAACTTAAGAACATGTACATACAGAGAACTAAGCAGTATCAATACGTTGCAGGAGAACTTAGTGTTCTGCACAGGAGGGTTCAGGGACATAAGAAAGAGAGAGAGAGGCAGGCAGTGCAGTTCCTTTCTGATCTCAATAAGGTAGGCCTGAAAAAAACCCTGGTTTATTAAAGCAGTTGTTTTAATAAGACTGAATTAGAAGAGAAATACAGAGAGCAAGTAAATCTTACATCCCTTCAGACTTTGGGACCCCACATCCACACAGCATTGTATGGCCCCTGGACTGATCTCACAGCCCACTGCTCAGATCTGTCTGTGGACAGATGCTCCCCTTTTTTGGTCATTCAAGCTATTAAGTGATTTTTTTTTTCAAGAAAACAACTCTATTTGTAAAGGATGCTTGCATGAGAACTGTTTGCTGGACTTTCAGACAAAAGCAAGGGGTGTCGTGGCCAGCAGTGCCACGGGGGAGCTGCGGGCCAGGTGTAACTGTGACAGTGAGGTGGCTGGGACTGTCCTGCAGCTGAGGGGTTTGTGCAGCACAGCACGAGCCTGGGCAAGCTCAGGTTCAAACTCTTCTGGAGCACAAACGCCTCAGTGTGCAACGCTCTCCAGTCAGGATCAACACATTCCAGGCCTTGATTCACCTGCAGTTTAGCTTTCCCAAAGATACCATAAATTACAGATTATATTAAAAACATACGTGCAGAAATGGTCTGTTGGAGATCACTGATGACTCAAATATGGAGCCTTCCGCAAGGCTCCCCAGGCACTTGCTCTGCTGTGGCACAGGTGAGATTTGCCATATGGAACTTGTATTCGGTTACAGTACGCAAAAGCATCCTGGGCCACTGAGTCATTTCATAAATCTGGAAGTCAGCTTTTCTCATACATAGCTCTGCATATCAAGGAAAATGCAAATTTCCATCAATACACAGGTCCCAGCATGATGAGAGTGATTCTGAAGAAGATGCTTTTGAGATTCAAAGAGTATTTCCTGACAGAGAAAGAGAATGTGAGTGTATATACTGTACAGAATATACAGTTCTGTATAGAATTTCCTTTTTCTGGTGAAGGCTTCCAAGAAATCAGACTCTTTCTTTGTTTGGTTTGTTTTTTTTTTTTTGGTGGTTTTTTTTTTTCCTTTTCCCCCTAGGGAATTAAACTGGGGCTAGAGCAATATGTATTGTCAGTATTTTCCTTCCCCTCCAGTTTCCAAAAGAAACACAACCCAAACCAATTTTTGGTCTTACAAGTTTTCAAAATTTTTTGCAGAAAACCTTACAATTCAGAAGCTGTGACTAAGCTATATAGCATCTGACTGATGGATATACCTTGATAGACAGAATTTTGAATACTTGTTACCTATCTGCAAATAAAATTACAGCCTATACCCAGTGAGTTCCTTAGGCTTGAAATGGGTTGAGTGGATGATATGCTTCTACTCGTCAGGTAAAGAAGGCTGAAGTATCAGTTAATAATGAATTATGTTCCTTTTTATAGATGCCTGCCTCTCTCTTTAGCTGGAAATAGCAGAATCCATAGATGCTCTGAATGTCTGCTTTAGTACTGCTGTTCAGAGGCATGAAAAATGCCATGGACAAACTCAGCCCTGCATATATCTGGACCCTAGGTCTATTGCAAATTTTTGCCAGGATTTGTTGCTATTCTTTGTATGGATCTATTTATAAAGCTTTCATTATCTTACTGATTTAGTGGAGCTGTACCTGTTTCTGTGAGAGCTGAATTTGGCTCTGTGACTTCAGATGGAGACAACTGAACAGAGTTCACCCAGGCTTGGCCAGGTGGTTCCCCTTTGACACTGCCACAAAGGTCCCACTTTGATTATGCAATGCATAGACTGCACACAAAATGAACTGAGTCATGCCAAGGTTTTATAAACTTTGCTCAATAATTAAGTCCGACATAGCTCTTCGCCAGCAGGTAGCAAAAACAGCTGTCTTGGAGAAGAGATCGGCTCAGATATCAACTTTACTTTTAAAAGGTATGTGAATATAAACTGAATAAATGAAATACTTTAGGTCAGTCGTGTGTTTTTTCATGGAAAGGGTAGGTTTGTCTTGTGTTGCTTTTTCCATAGTATTTTAAGAGATTTTAAGTAGTTTATCAAGGCAAATGTCTAATGGTTTGTTAGGTTGGTTCTTAAAATCTCATGAAACTGCTGATTTTATTGAACATTTAACAACTCATCACTTGGGTTAAAACACTGTAATACAGATGGGCACCCACTGATGGTATTAAAGCATGAAAACATTGCTGATATTTAGGGACACCATTTATTATCGTTTTACAGACAATATACTTCCAGGCAAACTAATTTCGACTGGCACTGATGTGTTCAGAAAAACTGACATTGTGTCAACCTATTATTGCAAAAGATGTTTCCAATTTTTGGCTAGCTATCTCACATTTTCCACATTTTACAGCTGTAAACAGCAGGCATATGGGTTAGACTTCTGAACAGCCTAAACGGAAGAGAAATGGTTTGACTCCTAGACAGCATTGATACAGAAGAAGGTGAAACACTTAGTTTGTCATCACAAGCTAGCATTGCTGAGAATTGAAGTTATATAAGGTTATGATGATGCTCACTTTGGCCTATGTCAATGATCAACTCTAAAAATTTCTCCTTTTCAACAGAACTCTGTCAATTCTTGAGTTTGGCTTAAAGAATAAAGATCTTATGGCATAACTGTTCCTCTCTAAAAGCAGATCTTCTCCTTCTTCCTCCACCTTCCCATATAAAAGTCATACCGGGGAGACTGACATGCGCCCAACTTGCCCACCCTCTTCCCTAAGGGAAGATCTGCACCAGTAGTTAAGACACTGAAATAAGGATTCTTGTATCTCTGTTGAAAATAGAAATGAAGGAAACTCTTCAAACTTGGAATCACAATCCCAAATCTGACTTAGATAGGGAGAAGAAACATATACTAGTGGTTCAGGAGTGCTTTTGTATGGTGAATTTTGTTTAAAAATGTAAAAAGCACTATTTCTGTGTTTAGCACTTAAAACAGAATTATACGTTTAATTTTAATTTTCAAGAACTAGTTATGGCCTTTTTAAAGGAACTAGTTGTGCAGTGTTTAGTTGCAGAACTGTTTTTGAGGGATGTCAATTATAGTCTTTTATGTTGAATTTTCCCATGCTCAAAGATGGATAAAATAAAAAAAGCCTTGAAATATACATTTATATTAAATCCAGTACAAACTCACTAGCAGGAGTAATGGTTTGGGAAGACCGAGTGAAGGAACTGACCCTGTGTAGCAGTAAGTGTCCCAAGTCTTCATTTCATGTCACTGTGGAATTTCAACAAATTATACCTGACTGCCCTCAAAGGGTCCCCCATGCTCATCTCTCTGGTTTTCTCAGTTTTTGTGCTTTTCCCCTTTTTTCTAGCCCGTGCATGATTTGGCTATTTTCTAATGTACTGGGAGAATGGAAATGTATTGTGAAGATTTTAGTGATGACCCTTACTACTTATTTGCAGTAAAAATTTCTCTGGCAGTCTGGAGGAAACTGAGAATCCCCTGTGACTCTGAAGGAGGAGGGCGCATTTGGAGTTGAGGACTGCTGATCTGTATTCCTGTTAGCATTTCTGTTAGGTTTCCCAGCTCTTCAGTTTGGTTGTAGCCCAGGAGCCACTGTTCTTCATCCCAGGGAGTCTTTCCATTACCTTCTATCAGTATTTGATAAGGTTTTTTTAGACTTAAGAATAACTGTGCCTCCTTTTGATGTCTATTACTAGTGTGATAATCCATAGGCACCAAAGTTCAGCTTTGGAAAGGTATCACTGCATGAATGAGCTTGCTTGAAATTTCAGAGGTTCCTGGGAGAAAATAATATGCTATCTCCATGCCATCTATTATATCTTTCAAAGAATGTTTAGGTAAAATTTTACTTCAAAAATCAGATATTTCACAGCTAACGTGAATTGAATGAAATTTTTATGGCTACCAACAGAGACCATCAAGTTCTGTTATTGTGTAATCTGTAAATGAAGGAACCCTATCAAGGGCATAATTATCTGTCTTCTTTAATTAAACGGCAGTATCGTGCACAAACACAACTGCTATAAAAATAACCCTGTAGAGAACCAGTACAGTTTGTATTAGTGTTCTGATGGCTTCATGTGAAACATTTTCCAATCTCATTAACATACTGAAAGAGAATAATAGTTAGTCCATTGAAGTTAGGAAGTTGCATGTTTTTTCTTGAAGAGATTAGGCTGTGCATACTATCCATACAGTGGTACTGCATAGCAGAGTTAATGAAGTTGTTAGCATGATCTGTCATGCCAGAAAAGATCCTGAAAATAATTAGAAAGTGACTGTGAATATTTAGATAGGGTACATATTAGATATGTCACAATCTTTTGTAGAAGGTACAAGTCTGCATTTAAAAATATTCAATGACCTCTAGCAACTGCTATATTTAAGTCAGAAATAGGGACTTCATGAAGTCTGTTACACTCCTAGTGTCATCCTGTTTTAGTAAAAAGCATGAGCTTCTGTGATACACTGCTTATCAGGTGCATACAGTATTCATTAGAAAAACCCCAAGCAAACACAAATTTTATATCATAATTGTTATAAGACAGCTGTCAGCATATTTTTCCAAATGGATTTGGTGGCTCTACGTCTATCAACTTAGGCATTTTTTATCACATATATAAATTAAATGCTATGGAAAAAAGACAAAAGCACGTTTTAGATGGGCAGTATGTGCATCAGCTAATGGGGATGTGTAGGTTAAACTGGAAAATGAAAAAAAAATAATAAGAAAGGAAATTAAAGTTGGTGCAAGAACAACAAAATCTAATAATGTGTGTTTGGAATTTTGGTTCTGTTAATGATGACAAATTGCATGGGGTGTTTTCATTATCTGCAAGTTCAGATCACCTTATCTCGATCTGATGGGAAAAAGGCAAATTGGTGAATATCATTACATCTTTTCATTGTTTTGTCTCTAACCACAGAGAGAAATTGTAGTTAACTTGCTACATGCATCTCAGAATTATTTACTTGAAGTTGCTTAGGGATACGTGAAGATTTCAAAAAGCTATTTAATGTGAGTACTTGGGAGTAAAGAATTAATTAGGCCATTTCCTATTTAGAAAGTAGACATTAAAAATACATTGTAGGATTAAGCTTTTACATATAGTAAAACAGAGTTCAAATTCACTGAAAGAAATGCTAACTTCCTTGAATTACATGAAATGCAAACCATAGTGAAATTCTTGAGGACTGTGAAACTCAGCACTATGGGAGTCAATATTTTATTAGTTTTAAATTATTTAAGGTAATTCATTTTTTTCTGCTGTAAAACAGCATGAAAAAAACTAATCTTGCAGGAGGCATTCCATTATCAAAATGTAATCCTCAAAGGATTATGATATGCATACTGGAGAACTTTCTAATGGTGTGGCGACATGATCGCTTGTGATTGTATTAACACCGTTTTTTCAGTTACCTATCCCTTCTCTAGCCTACAGCAGATGATCTCTGGTCTTCTGCAATGCCAGGGAAAAGATTACTTAGAGCAATGCCAAAGGCCCCACACAGTTGGGCAAAACTTGTTAAGGTAATTTTTGAAGATCATTACTGTGGTCATAAGCAAGTGTCTGCCCCACACATACCTGTCACAAAAAAATTAGCCTCTCAGTTTTGCAGTAGAAGTTGTGCAAAGGGTAACTGGAAAGAAAACAGGGTGCGTTTGTGCTTGCGGTCAGAATTCTGTTCCAACTCTGTTTCAGTACAAGTGCTTTTTCTGCCTTTAGCGTATCTGTGTTAGGTTCCTTTTGTTAAACAGATACAGAGACACTGCCCTAAAGCACAGCAGGACAGTCAGCCCGTCAGTTCTCCCTTATTCAGAAGTCTCAGTTTGTTTGTTTTGGAGTAAGTAGGTAAGAAACCCTAGAAGAGGGCAACGCCTGAATGCTAAATAACAACTACAAATAAAAAAACCCTAAACCCTGATATGTTAATATCCAAATCTTTTATACTCCTCTTGCTGTTCCAAAGAGTTTATTCATTGCAAACAGATAATTCCTGATCAGTGGATAAGTTATAGGATAAATATGTGGCACTAAACAAAATAAATTAAAAAGAAGCAGAGGTCATTTTGTGTAGCATCTTATGTGTACAGTGAAGATAAATATACAGGAAATTAAATTTGTGAGGTGAGTTTCATATATTACTCATCTATACCTGCAATATCTTTTTTTTTTTTTTTTTTTTTTTTTATGAAAACGAAAGGATACCTCAGTAGCCTGGTAAATGCAGTATTGCCTGTATTAGGAACAGAAGTTGCAAATCCTCCAAACCAGAGTTTATCAAGCTTACTTTGGCTGAACTGCTCTTGAACTGCCTGGAGTTTTGTTTTGCCTTGTTTACGTGTCACAGCAATTTTCCTAACAGTCAGGAGGCTACACCTAATTTGTTTCACTTTTCGCAAAATGACAGACTCATAAAGGTTGGAAGTGGTCCCTGGAGGTCATCTAGGCCAACCCCCTGCTCAAGCATAGTCAGCTGCAGCAGGTTGCTTAGGACAATGTCCAGTCAAGTTTTTAATATCTTCAAGCATGGGAACTCCACAGCCTCTCTGAGCAACCTGCTTCCTTACAGGAAAAATAAGTTATTTCTTATGTTTAAATGAAATTTCCTATATTTCATTTTCTTCCCGTTGCTTCTTATCTATCCACTGGATACCTCTGAGAAGGATCTGGCTCTGACTTTTTACTCCTCTTGGTAGATACTTATGTACACTGATAGGATCCCCCTCAACTTTCTCTTTGGTAGGCTGGACAGTCCCAGCTCTCTCAGCATCTACTTCTATGACAGGCACTTCAGTCCCTTCATCACCTTTTCGAGCCTGGACTCTCTCCAATATGCCCGTATCTCTCTTGTACTGGAGAGCTGGGAGATGGACACAGCACTCTAGATGTGAGCTTGCCAGTCCTAAGCAGAGGGGAGAGTTCAACTTCCCAACCTGCTGGCAATGCTCTTGCTAGTGCAGCCCAGGGGACTGTTGGCCACCTTTGCTGTAAGGTTGCATTGCTGGCTCATGGTCAGCTTGGTGTCCACCAGGACCCTCAGGTCCTTCTTTGCAAAGCTGTTGTCTGGCTAGTTAGCCCACAATGTGTACTGGTGCCTGGGGTATTTCCTTGGGCACTTTGAATTTCCTTTTGCTTTTCTTAGTGCACTTAGCTGCGATTTTTACATAGATAGTAGCAATAAGTAGTTACTCTGTGTAGACTGAAATATTGATGATTGTATCATAATGATGGTAGTGTGAAGGAATACAGTCCTGGTATTATAGCCAGCTCCTTTCAAGTGGGGATATAGGATGCAGTGTAGAGGAGTACTGGCATGGGATGGTAGGAAAAGGGGAACAGGCTGACACTGTAGTTAGAGTTAGCAATGGTCAGTTGAAGAAATACAGATATGGAATTGAGTACAGTCTGTTTTAGGATAACGAAGAAAGCAAAGACCACCATCCAACATATGTAAAGCATGCCTAATATAGTGCATTTGGATGGAATGTCTCCTTGCATACCAATTAAGAAAGATCGAGGTGTAAAAATGTGCTAACAAATATCCAAAAATGACCACAAGCACATTCTAGAGTTAGGAGAAAGAAGGAGAAATCATCGATATCATACTCCTTCCAGAGAAGGGGACTCAGGATGCTGAGAGGTCACTGGATACCCCCTGCCCCATACATCAAAGTGATTAAATTTTAATATCCAGAGGGGCAATGAAGGACACCAGAAAAAAAGCATAGATATTAGGCATATGCATATAACAATTTTAACTGTATTATTAAGACCTTTTTTCCCTATTCTCTCCTTTTCTGTTTCTGTAATAATTAGATGTGAACTAATAATAATCCATTTATTAAACTGTTAACATTTCACACATCGTAACAGCAGTTTCTTGGCTTTTTATATAAGGTATTGTTTTAACCCACCGCAAGATTTTGAGTCTAACACCTCTCTGTGATCCTTCTTTTTATATAAACTTCTCTGTTGACCCAAACCACTGTTCAGGAACCTGGAGGTGTGTTCAAACCTAGATCCCCTTTTGCTTCTACTTGAAAGTGAAAAAGCTGTGTTATGCTTTCACATGTCTCCTAACCCTAACTCAATATCCTCCCAGTTCTAGAACTCTGTCTGGTGCCACTAGTGTCTGAGCAAGAAGATACATGTCCTCTGAAGAAACTCCCTCTGCTACTCTCTCTGTAAGATTAATTCTGCCTTGGCATGTAGGAACTCAAATAGTTAGTCCTTTCTCTACTTACTCCGATTTGATGGACATTACATGGTGTTTACATGATGTTTCTACATTCCAACCCAGAGCAAAACTGTCTTTTTACACCCTTAAACCTTTTTACTCCCTCTCTGGCAAAGGATTGATTCATAGGTGATTCCTTTTCAGGGGACACCTTGAGATGAGAAGTTAGATGAGAAATCATGTAATATACTATACTGATTCATTCATACGTTCGAGATTCCATAAATATTGTCCCAGCGTAACCACGTGTTTAACCACAATCAGGGCCCAGGTAACTTAGCCACTTCTAAATCGTATCAGTTCAATTCATGTACTTTCACTGTTACTTAATGCCAAAGCGATTGCCATAGTAACTGCCACACATATGCTGCAGAAGGGAAGTATTAGTGAAAAGAGCATTTAAAGTCAGGTGCCTTTAACTTTGTCACTGAAAATAATCACAGAATTATCTTTGCTGCAAAAGCCTGGAGACTGGCAAAGGGAGACGTGGGTGGTGTTAGCTACAGGCATTTTGAGTCTTTGTGGAGGACCAGTCCAGCCTGAGAGCTGTACCTCATTTCTAGGCCTAAATGAGACCTTCAGTCACTAGTTAATTACCGTGTTCGGTGTCTCTGTAACGGTATGGTCTCTCCAGAAATGTGCCTTTGGCAGAATGCACTAAGCATTGCTTTGTGCTCATGAAAATGAACAAATGTAGCCAATTGTACTTAGGTTTTAAGAGAGGAGGGTTGTATATGCCATAAGGTTCTCAGTGAACTTGGGGAAAAGTGCTTTGAAGAGCTTTTATTAAATGTGTACTTCTTGTAAAATAAAACTACATTATATATCTTATAAAAACATTTAAAAGACTAAGTAAAAACAAAGGCTAATAATACCAAAGAATAAACATGGAGTTTAAAGCTCTTGTAAACTAATCTCCTATATTTAAATTAAAATTGGTGAGCGTGACAGGTATTGTAAATGGTGTAATTTCTACCACATTTTTCTTTTTTCCTCTGTTGAATTCTGATCTCAGCTAAATTCTGTCTCTGAGCCACCCGGAATAAGGTTGTCCCTGTTGTTTTGTATGCAAGAGTTGATTATGACAGACTTTGTGATTGAACAGCAGATATCACAGCAGATTTGAGAATATCATCCTGCACAATATAACTGATTAAAATAAAAATATCTAATGCCATTCTTGTACTCATACACCAGTCAAGTCTTTTCCCTTGATATTCTGCTTACTACAGAACATTTCACTGCATCTTGCTTTTTCAGAAACAAAGACACAGAAGTGAGATCCCTAAAGAAAAATGCTGTATAAATTGAAAAATCCTTAGTGCCACTTCCATCTAGATGAAGGGAAAATATGGTGGTGGCTTTATACTTCTGTATTCTCAGATATTAAGGAAATTTGCAGAGAGGAGTAAGAATGATACTACTTTCTTTGAAGGCATATGAGGCACAAATGTCTGTTACTTAAAATATTCATCACACTAGAATAAATTATAATGGAGAAACTGGGTAGGGGAACCATGAAAATTAAAATATGTCAACTCAAACTGAACAGTAAACATATGCTACATGTTGGAGGTAATAAAAAACATGATTCCTCTGTTGTCCTTAAAAACAGGAAAGAAAAGAAAAAAAGAAAATACACCAGTATATTAAAAAGGATAAAGACTCATATTTTTAGGGGTAAACACATGGTAAACACAGCAACTGAATTATATCAGAGGGTATCCATTCCATGCAGTGAAATATATTATGCAAAGGCTTTTGACCTTTAAGAAAATATGTTGATGATTTTCCTCTGCATACAGAAAAATGTCAGCATAGGTGTAAATAAATGTCATTAACTTTGTTTTTGTATTCAGAGTATATCCACAAGGACCAAGATATGCTGTTATTCAGACACCTGAATGGAGAGCATGTGAACCACTCATTAACCCTCCTAGTTCACTTGACTGCTCAGGCTGTCTCAGGGATGTCAGCCCATCACATCACCGACGAAATGGGTTCTTATCAGGTCTATGCAAAATGAGGGTGCATATGGTTTTACTACTAAAACTGCACACATCGCATGTATTCATACTATGTTTTGGAGAACTGCTTTCTTGGGGACCTGAAAAGGTCCACTTTCAATTTTCTGTTCTATCAATTGAAACATATAGATATGTGCTGTGGTTGAACCCCAGCTGGCAGCTAAGCACCACCCAGCCGTTCACTTACTCCCCCCACAGTGGGATGGGAGGGAGAATCTGAAGAATAAAAGTGAGAAAACCCTGGGTTGAGATAAAGACAGTTTAATAAGATAAAGAAAAAGCCTTGTGTGCAAGTAGAGCAAAGCAAGGAATCCATTCCCCCATTCCCATGGGCAGGCAGGTGCTCAGCCATCCCCAGGAGAGCAGGGCTCTGGCATGTGTGACAGTTGTGAGAAGACAAAACACCATCACTCCGAACATGTGTGTCCCCCTGCCCCTACCTCTTTCTTCCCCAGCTTTATATGCTGAGCATGATGCTGTGTGGGCTGGGATCCCCCTTGGGCCAGCTGGGGGCAGCTGTCCCAGCTGTGCCCCCTCCCAGCCCCTCGTGCCCCCCAGCCCGCTGGCTGCTGGGGTGGGGTGAGGGGCAGAGAAGCCCTTGGCTCTGTGCGAGCACCGCTCAGCAGTAATGAAAACAGCCCTGTGTTATCAACACTGTTCCCAGCACAAACCTACAGCCACAGCCCTGTACCAGCTACTGTGAAGAAAATAACTCTATCCAAGCCAAAACCAGCACAGTATGAAAATCACAAAATGTAGAAACATCACTGTTTACTTTCATATAGGAATATATGTCTTTAACCTTCACCCTTTTAATGCATTTTCAGGCCAAAACCTCATTTGAATGTTTCCTCTTTCAGAGGATGACCCTATTCTAAGCAACATATTACAGTCCAATTAAAAGAAAACAATGCCCCTCCATAAACATAAAATTTGGGGCATTTCCATGATTTCTATCTGTTCTCTAATTGTTTTCACCAAAGGGAGAAGGGAAATTTAGTGCGCTTAAGATGCTGGGGAGAGAAAGTGATGGTAGTTCTTAAGGAAGCTGAGCTGCAGTCCATCCTGCTGTTCCAAATATGTCTCTCTCTGTCTAAGCAGGGCAGTCCAAAAATACCTTATTTAAAGAATTTGCTAATGCTTCTATATTTTCATCATTTAAAATTCTGAAAATACAATCCATTTCATTACTCAGTGATGCACTAGAGTCAAATAACATAAAATATTCCTCCCTCCTCCCTCCTGAAGCAAATTTAACATTAGTATGCAACTTTGCGATAATTTAGAAGCATATTTTTGTTCCTTAGTTTTACAGGAGTGTTTCTGAAAGTAAATGCTATTGCTTTAATAATAACAATGAGCAGAAATAAATGCCTGCGGGCAACTTAGGTTTCATCAGTATTTTCATACAATTTAATGATGATTGATTGCATAAATTGTTGGGAATTGCAGGCACTCAGCATATTTAAAAATCAGGTCACTTGTATAGATGTAGGAGCCAAATTTAAGCATCCAAGCTGAAGAAAAAATCACAAGGGTGCTTAATTATATCTTGCATACTAGCTTGTCCTGGAAAGCTGGATGCTCAAAAAGTGGTCCTGTAGATGCCTACCTCTTGTTTGAATCTTTGATTTCAGCAGTAGTACAGAGGTCAGTAAGAAAAGTCATGAGTTAGGTGTCTGCAGGACTGATTCCATCACAGAAATCCCCTAAAGTACATCAGATTGTACCGGGGCTCAAAATTCTGCTTCTTTCTGATACGTCTCAGTAACTTTCAGCATGCTGCTTTGACATCCTTCACCATTACATTATGAAGCTGCTTAAATACTCCATGAGTTTGTTGGTAGAATTACTTTGGGATTTTTTTTCTTTAATAGCTCATTGACACGTTTTGTGCTGTGCTATTGAGAGATTAATAAGGGACTCAATGATGGAAGACTTTATAATAGCTACTTTGTAGCCATTTATAAACTGTTATATCTTTCAGTTTATGATTCAATATGAATTTCAGTTTTAAATGTGTTATGAAAAAATGTTTTCCTATACCGACCTAATTTTCAGACATTAATAACCAAAGCATGCACTCTACATCAAGAGCACCTTCTGCTGTGAACATGATGGCTCTGGAAATATTGCATTTTGCCTTTGCTTGCCACTTACATCATGAAGCCTATGCAGTTTTGGAGCACACAAAACCAATAGAAATATGCTGTCCAGGAATATTTTTCTTTCAGGGCTCTAAGAGTCAAAATCACTAGACATTGTGATATAGTAATAATAGATGTTGCTTGGAGGATAAAGAGGTAGAAGTGGAAAGAATGAGAAGCTGATTAAATCCTGCAGGACAATCTGTCACATGTACACATGTGCTTGTAAATGTGCGTGTGTGTTTGTGCATATGTACACACACAGGCAGCTGTGGGTGTAATGTATCAGTATATGTGCAAAACCACTCAAAAATACATCGATAATTTTCTGATTCTTCTGAAATGTCTGCATTTTAATAAATACCGTTATAACTAAGCTTAATTCTAAAGTGTACAGTGGTTAGTATGACTTGTAAAACAGGTTCAGTGATGTATCACTTTCTTCACTATGTTTTTATTCAAGGGCCATAAGACTTTCGTCTTTATTTGATTTGGTTGTCCTGAAGTAAATTATTTCTGTTGGCTTAAAAATCCAGTTCAGAAATACTGTTAACTGGTATTGTTTAGTGGCACTAACAATGGCTCTGCTAACCTGTACAGCAAACCTGGTTTTGAAAATAACTTAGGCTGGATTTTTTAGGATTTAAATTAGTGGTTGATAAGAAATCCTTAAGGTTTTTAGAGTTTGGATTTGGGTAAATGTTAGAAAGTCAAGCTTAGATGAATTCTTTGGTGTATAACCAAGCTACAAATTCCATGTTTAAAGAAAACTTTAGAGAATTTGCTTTAATGAATGTTGTGTAACTATTAGTGCAGAGCAGATTGGTTTGGTAAAGCTCAGTGCTGTGTCCCTCAGTATTTTGATTCAAAAAAATTGGAGTACCCAGAGGAAAAATTTTAAGAAGGGAGTAACCTTCAAGATTTATGAGAAAATTCCATTTTATTCTTCCTTTCAGTCTTCAGAGATCAAAGGTGCTGCCGCAGAACATGACAAATCAATCTGCAGGTTAGAAATAATCCCAAACTGTTCACTGGAGCTGAACCTCCAGGCAGGAGTGCTGGTGAGGAACATGTTCTACCATTCTCTGCCTGGTTACAGAACTGCTCTGTACCCATACAGGAGAGATGTTGGTTGTGATAACGTATATTTTTGAGCTGGTTCAGGTTTTTTTGTTATAAGATACTTCTCTGTTTAAAATAACCCAGTTCATAAAAATAAAAATCTTTCTCAAGAAAAGGTCATCTTTAACAAATGTTCTCCCTTTAGGAAAAAGTATCAAAAACTATAGAAACTGCTCTTGTCTCACTGTAGCAGCCTTAAAATAAATATAAAAGAATTACCTGCTCAGAATTTCATTTTGAAATTCAAGTCAATGTGTTATAAAATACGAACATTTGAGAATTAGCTTAGTGTTTTCCTGTTAGACCCAGAATTTTGTTTTATTCTTAGTTCTCAGAAGTGTCACATTCTCTGGTGTACAGGCTTTCCCTTTTTAAATCTCCTAAATATCTTTGTAATTTTTCAGTTACATTGCACTTGGAAAAATTCAAGTTTGGTAAAATACCAGGCACAGAAAATAGGATACCTACCCAGGGATGTGGCTTACTGGAGATATATCAAGCATACTTAATTCCCTTTTTGGTACCGGGTAAAATCTCTTCTCTACCAGGTCATAAATAGTAATCACTCTTGTTCAGTATCAGTATTGCATGTAATTACTGTTCCGTAGAGCATGTGTAACATCTGTGATGGATTTGTGCTCTTTTCCTGTCCTCTAAGATCCAGAAGAAAGGAAGAGATCTTTGATGTTTTCAGGAATAGTTCTGATTTTTCTTAATTTCAAAGTCTTTGGTATAGAAATCAGGGTTAGGAAAAGAGACCTGAGTTGGGAGTAAAAAATAAGGATGCTTTTTTCTCTGGTCCATGACAAAATTATTTTTACCTTAGACCCAATTGAAAAAAGTAAAAACTATCACTCTACGAGTTTAACTGTTTGAAGGAACTCCCTTGCACCAGAGGAGAACCATATGACAGCTTGAATCATAATCTTGAGCTTTAAATAGCTTTTCAGATCTCTTGAACCGGGCACATAAGGATCTTTGAAGATGAAGTGTGAAGCCTGGAACTTGATTCAAAGCAGAGGTGATGGCTGAGAAGTTGCCTGGTACTGTACTCTCCTGCAGCAGAAAGTGCAGAAGGCTTTATCCTAAGGAATGTATTATGGCTGTAGACTAAGGAAGAAATGATGAAAGCATGAATAATGATAAATAAAAGAGAAGGCTCATAGTACATAGCTCATTTTATCAAGACCAGACTTCAAGAAATTATTTCACAGAAACTCATGAGTAAGAGAGGGGGAATCAGGCTGACACAAGGCTCTCAAAGGGTTTGATGGATATTGGCTACAAGCTCAAACTACTGTTTTGAATGATCTTTCTGTTTTCATTTTCTCTTACACTTTGTAATTTAAAAAAAAGGAAGATAAAAGATGACAGAATGATCTGGGGTTTGTTTTGGGGGTTGGAACTTTATAACAAAAATAACATTAATTAAATATTTCTAAAGGAACCATTCAGATATCATCTGGTGTGCAGCTGAAACTCCAAGAAAAGGTTCTTGGAGACCTTTAGATTTGATTCTCTTTAACATATTTAGGACTTTTCTACATCTGTCTAAAAGTAAAGGGCTATAAGGATTGGAAGGAGCTGACAAGTACAGACAGGAATGTGTAATAGTGAAATTTGCTGATAAGAAAGTACTTTTTCACACTGAAAACAATATGATATTATGTACTTTCAAGATGTCAAAATAGAACTTCCTCCAGCTCAGTGCAAGATGCAATTTTGTAAGAATAGGCTCAAACGGAATGAAGTCTCCTTGTAAGTCATGCTTGTACAACTAGATAGATGCTCTTGATATCTTGATTTTTATTTATTTTGGATTAGAGAGGAAAAAGGACATTTAAGAAATTTTCATTTTTATTGTATGAGGTTTTTTTTCCTCAAAATCTTTTATTTGGCCACTGTACACATACTTACTCTAGCATAAATTTATGAACTAAAACAGTTTGGAAAATGACTTTAACATAAGATTAATACCGAAAGCATAAATTCACAGATTTAATAGAAGAACTTTTTCCTTTAAATACTAACTACTTAATAGGTTTGACTTAGTAAATACTATTTAATTACAAATTAATTACTTGTTCCCACACATTAGTTGTTAATTATGGTTAATATAGTAAACCCAAAAGTAATTACCTTCAACAAGAAGAGAGGTTGTAGAGGACAAAAATAATCATGTATTTACATGTAACAGGGTGCATTCTGTGTTGATCTTCCACTACCTACTACTTAACTTGTAAATAAATGATCAATGATTTCCATGCAAGAAAGGACTAACTCAATATTTTTCCCCTATAAAAGAAGCATTATAGATTTGTTTGGTTATAAATTCACTAAACACAAAAATTAAGATGGCAAATGATGCATAAAGCCAAATTAAAATGAACGGTGGGAAAATCATTAAAAATTAATGTGCCTTAAATTTAATTCTAAGTTATTTGCCACTCATGGTAGTTTTATTGCTAATTCAGGAAAACAAACAGATGAACAGGCTTTATTTTACCTTAAATGACACGGTAATATTAAAGAAGCAGCATACAAACATGCTGTTATTGGGAGTTAGTATCAAGGCATGATACAATATCAAGTTATTATGACAAATCCTCAGAATGCATGACAGGACAATTGCATGTGAATTACAATGTGGAGATGCAGTCACTTTGATTGACTTGTTTTGGGTTTATTTGCTGTACCTTAGAATTTTATTAGCAAACACAAGATTGAAGAAACAGATTTTGCTATTGAGTACAGCTGTATGGATGGGTCCTACCATCCAAGTCTGCTACACAGAAGCACTGCTCGCTTTGATGAAGGGTTTCAACATTTCAGTGGATAAATCCTTTGCATTAGATACTCAGTACTAACAAATCGAATCTTGACACTTGGAACATGTGAGTCTTCTTTCCAAACCTGGAGAGCAATAACTGTTGCTTGCCAGATAATGCATCTCAGCTAGGTTGCAGGAAAGGGAAGGGTAGAGGCAGTGCAGAGAGAATGATTATCAGTGTGGTGTAACAGGAATGGAAACCATTGCTAGTGTCCATAATTGGAATTAAGGAGGAAGTGCCAAGACATCATACATGCATTACCTTGAAATAAGTTGTCAGCGTTGTCATGGCATCCTTATTGCACTTATTTTATTTTTATTATTAATACTGATATATCAATAAGAAGGAAAATAGCATTCACCATTTAATCATGTCTAAGGTGAAGGTCTAAAATGGTCAGTTTACATGTGTCCTCAGAGAAGAAGGATGGGATTCTGGGCAGCTTCCTCAGGATTGAGGAGAATTCTTTGGTCATTTCAGCCCTGAGGGGAAGTGGGAATTTACTGAAGATGCCAGCCCCCCCGAGCTCATATGTTAACCTCTCTTCCCAGCACTGCTGTAGATTAGCCCCATTCCAGTCCACTCAGTCAAACATCCTTTGCACCTAAAGTTAAGATTAGGATCCCAAACTGGAACTTACTAAACAAAACTCTTAATCTCAGGGTCATGGGTTTGAGCCCTACATCGAGTGCCAAGAAGTAAAATTCATGGGTGGAGATAAAGACAGGTTAATTGGATATAAAAGGGAGATATCAAATAAATAATAACAATAACAACAACAACAATAATAATAATAATAATAGTAATAATTAATTATAATAATATACAAAGCAAGTGATGCACACCAATCGCCAATCACTGACCAATTCCCTTCCAGTTCCTGAGCAGCAGCAGCCCTGGCCAGCTTTCCACTCTGTTGGTATACTGAGCATGCCGTCATATGGTATGGAATATTCATTTGGCCAGTTTGGGTCAGCTGTCCTGACTGTGTCTTCTTCAGCTTCTTGTGCCCCTGCTCGCTGGTGCGGTGGTTTGAGAAGATGAAAAGTTCTTGACTTAGTGTAAATCCTGCTTAGCAACAACTAAAACATTGACGTATTATCAACATTATTTTAATCCTAAATTCAGAACACAGCACTGTACCAGGTACTACGAAGAAAATTAACTCTATCCTAGCCAAAAAACAGGACACCCTGAAATACAGGTTTTCAAAGACACTCAGGACCCTGCATCTCCTATCCACACACCTAAAAATATTGCTCAGTGAAGGCAAGAAGAAAGGAAGTACCAAGCAGTTGTCTTCAGCCCCCTTGATTTACACCTTCCAGAAATTTGCATCTTGCCAACAGATAAGTGAGGTAGATTTTCAGATTATGGATACTTGTTGAAAAAAATAGCTGAGTACAGTAAGCACAGGAAATATAGCTCACCCATTCACTGTGTGGCTGGAACATCTCATTGGTCCTGAAGTTTGCTTTGATTTCAGCATTATTTGAAATGAAGTTGATGGCTAAGGCAGAAACATTTACAAAAAATAATAGCTCTTTAAATTTAGCCTCCCTTCTGAATAAGAAGTAATTTCTAGATACTTCTGTCATTTCCTTAGAATGTGTTTTATTTATAACTTGATAATTTGGTTTCAAATTATTTAGGCTACTGGTCATGCCAGAAGTTTTACATCACATATGCTGTTGATGCACCTTGTACGTTTAAGGACATAACCTATATGTTGCTGCTTCTGATGTCTGAATAGATGCCTTAAACATTTTCAGTAGTTAGATCGTGCATACCTTATGCCAGCTTGTGAAGATATGATTGAATTTTCAAGTTCTGTACGAATACTAGCAGCAGGGCACACACTTTCAAATATTTATTAGAAAACTTAGAATTATAGCCACCAGCTTCAGTTATTTTTTGTTTCAAGCATATTTACAAATGATTTTTTAAAATGTATTCATCAAACTTCGGGGAAAATACTAAATTTTGGAAACACTGCAGGTACATGAGCCTGAAGGACCATGACAAAATGGCTGTGTCCTGCTCTACTTAGGTTTAAAATCAGTTCTAGTTTCAGCAATCTTACTTATGCAAATCCTTTTATGTATTTAACTTATTTGCAGCAGTAATATTTAAATGTTTCAAACTCTTTTTCTTAATTTCTCTACATAGACTTAACCCCAGTAATATTTTGTTTCTTCTTGATAAAGTCTGGATATTTAATAAGGTGCCAGGAGCTTGTTCTTTTAAAGAAAAGATTTTGGCTTTCAGACATTAAAGAGACAGTGTTGGAAGCTGGCACTGATTTTTAATACATTCATGCCTGGCAGGAAAATCATCCTGCCTGGAGTCATGGAAGCACCAGTACACTCAATACATTAAGTAACTCTGTCCAGTCAGTTTGAGAGTGCTGATGACTTTTTGCTCTTCTGCCTCAGAGGGCATTACTTTTCCCATTCCTCAGAGAATTTAGCTACTGCTGTGAAAGGATGTTGTGAAACAAGGTACACTAAAACTCCACAAGGACTTATGGCCTATCTGGATGCTTTGCCTTTACTCCCCACTCAAAGTCATCAGAAACCACATTTCATTCACAGTTGGCAAGGAGATGACGGTGCCCCCTGAGGCTGCCCTGCTCAATTCACTAGTTCCCTACTGAGTATTTAATCTAAACCAAGACTGCAGGCTTTATATACAATGTTTACAATAGGACCAATGGAGAAACTAATTTTTTGTATCTTCCTTCCTTGTAATTACTGACCACTTCTTTAGTAAAACTTATGGAGAAGAAGCAGAGATTTCTCAGCAAGTTGGCATCAGAAATCAGAATTTCCCTCCATAAGGAGAACAGAATCACTGTCAGCTTTTTTATTCTCTCACTAAACCATCAGTGCCTACTTCTTTCATCTGATAGTTTCGTAGAATCCTGTAGTGGTTTAGCTTGGAAAACCCCTCTGAAGGTTGTCTGGCCCAAAACCCCGCTCAAAGCCTGGACAAGTCTGAGGTTAAATCAGATTGTTTGACAAGTTAAAACCAGAAAATTGTCAAGAAGGAGATCTGATAATCTCTCTGGGAAATCTGTTCCAGTGTTTGTCTATCCTTATAGTGATATTTTTTTCTGATATTGTTGGACTTCAGAGTTAGAATTCCTGTATGTGGCCCACGGGTCTTCAGTATGAATGTCACATAAAACCCAGTCTGTTCATTTTGAATAAAGATTGTCTTGCTTCCTGGGGAAGTGAGTACATTTTAGTTAAAAACAAATTCTACAGTATTTTGTCCTGTAATAGTGATTTCAAATTCAAAGACAAGAGTGGAAAGAAAAGTACTACTGTGCCCTCATAGCTACTTCTGACAGATATCTGAACTTTCTTATAGCCTGCAAGTCTGTACGTGTCTTCACTGGTAGAAAACCAATGACTGTATCAAAATATAGACCAGCCAATATTTCTCTTCTAATTGCAGTACATTGAATCAGTCATATGTTAAGTTCTTGTAAACAAACCTTTTAGCAAGACATTTACCATGCTATGGGTAACGTTTATGGGATTTTTGTGATTTTATTGGTTTTATTCTTCATATACATATACTTAAAAAAGGGTATAACCTCCCAGTTCTTTCTTTATCAATTGTCTCACTGAAACATTCAAACTGACCTGTATTGATAATTCTGTAGTTGTGGCAGCATGAACTTTTTTATTTGTCCATCTATCCAGTTTTGTCTCTTTTACTCCTGCAGAATTACTGCATGACCTTTGAGTGTACTAGGAAAAATGACTACCCACTCTGGGTTGACGTGCATTGCTGGTACTGAAACACTGTGCTCTCAGCTGTAAAATACTATCACACCCATCAAGGTTTTTAGAATGTTAATGTGGTATACACAATGCTTGATACTTCTCGTAAAATTAGAAGATCATTAGTGAAATATTTAGACTTGGGTTCTTCTTTCCCTAGTCTGCAGAAGTTCGAGATACTCATTCAGTCGTACTGAATCCTCCAAGGAATGTCACTTTTTCCATACCAGAGAACTGGGAAAGTTGTCAGACCTGACTCTGTAATTACGGACTTTGATGCACTGCCATCAGATCAGATTCTTCTGATGCCTGTTTTCTTTCATTCATCAAATTAAATATATAGAAAACATACAATTTAGTGGAAATAGAAAATGGTATTTGTTCCTCTTCACTGATCAAAACAGTAGCAACTGTTGTCTTTTTAAAACACAAATGGGTTTACGCTTCAATTTTATCAGGGATTTTCCAGTTTTTGCTTCAAAGCTTCCCAGGCTACAGATCTCCTCAGCTACATTTTGGCTTTCTAACACAGGATGGCTGTTCTAACTTTTAGGAAAAATATTTCCTGTCACTATTTGCCACTATTAATGTCACATTTTACTGTCCTGTAGTTCTCTGTGCTAAATGTTTCATTTTGTCACTGCATTTCTTATTGAAGTCTGTGAAAACCTTTTTAATTTGAAGCCCAGCTGCACTTTTTTACCAAGATTGAGAAGTTGGAAAACATTATGTAACAAAGCACTTGCCTGTGCTTTGTGATGATGTATCACTACAGAATTGGTTTATTTTCGACCACAGATGGAAGTATGACATAAGTTTTGTCTGAAAATGTTTTCCATTGGAAGGATAGTATAGGTTGTAAATTGGAAAGTCCCTTGGATTTAGACCTGATCTATATTTGTAAATTTGACTTGGTGAGCACTGTGCATCTTTTTATGTTTCCATCTTGGTGTCCCCATCTAAACAGGAGAAATAACATTTTGACCCTGGTAGGAGATGTGTGGATAAAGAGTGTTATCTTGGTATATTCTGAGAGTAGTAACAATAACGTCACAGAACCATAGCAGAAAAGACAGAATTGTTCAAACTGAGCATTTATTCAT
The DNA here is from genome assembly GCF_017639655.2 of Falco naumanni. NCBI lineage: Eukaryota > Metazoa > Chordata > Aves > Falconiformes > Falconidae > Falco > Falco naumanni. Next base: position 116,875,280 of record NC_054055.1, read on the forward strand.
AATGATAATTGATTGCTAGATATATGTTTTGAATATTCATGTCAAAGTTTCATGCCATTTTTCATATTTAAACAAATTACATGACTTTATGAAGCTTTATGTAAGTGTGAAGAAATATAATGCGTAGAAGAACTATGTTTTATTTGGTATACTGCGTACTTAGTACTTGCCTAGTGAAAATAGTCAGAATATCATATGGGAATATTTTAAGAATATTTTAGGTAAATACTATTAAGTGTTATTTAAATAGCTACCCGTACCCACCTTTTGCACCTGCAGGAAAATAAATAAAATGTTAATGATTCTCTTTTAATTTTCAGAATAAAGCAGAAAATAAGATATTTATGAAGAATATGAATGTTAGGAATCCATTACATTTTCAGACCACACTTTCAGTGTCATAAGTGTTGCTTTTGCAACTGCAGTAAAATAGAATAGATAGCCAAATTTATTTTTTAACATTCCAAATTAAACTACACAGATGCTCACCAGTCAGGGATATTACAGGCAGAAATACACACGAACTATCAGGCTACTTAATCCAGAACACAATTGCTGTTCACTTTTCTAATAACTTAATGTTGATATCTCCCTTTTGAGTAGAAGCAGAGCATTAAATCACTTCCATTTTTATGAGGAACACATCAAAATACCAACAGTAGTATTCTGTCTGCCTCCAAGTCTTTTGACATCTGATTTTTCAAAAGCTCATTCAATTGTTTGTTTAGAAACCTATTACAACCAAGTTTTTAGAACCTTTTTATCTCTGGTTATATCATAGTTCTTCCTCAAAGATGTAAGTTATTCATTACTACTTGTAACATCTCATATCTTTTAGAAGATATTGTTTTTACATTGCTCCAACATAAAGCAACAATTGTTTTTCCACTTAGCCCTGTTCAATCCGTCAGGAAGACTTATCCACCTTAGGTACAGTAATTGGTCAGATTTTTTTTTACTGTGTTCTGGACTTTCTCAGGATTCCAAGAAAGTACATTATAAATCAAATCTTTGCATAGAGTTTTTGTCTGTTTGGCCTTTTTGATTATTATTATTTCCCCCCTCTATTTTTAGCCATTATTTAAGTTGCATCACTTTTTTTTTTTTAACATATCCTTACACATTTTTCTAAAATAAGCAAATAGACAACATATTCACAGGTGTTACGTATGTAATTTGCTGACCATCTAAGAAAATCGCTGCATCAGAACCACTTTCTGAAAAGCAGGTAAATCCTTTGTAGCAACGCCAGTCACACCACAAATAACAAATAGAGCCTGCATCACCTTGTGGAAGATTTGAGAATAGTAATTCTCTTCAGTTCTTGCTTTGTTTGTGAAAACTGTCAAATCGGTGAGACAGAATGAAGGATTGAACACGTGAGTATGTGTTTTTTCATTACAAGTCCACATATATACTAACAAATCACACTTGAGAGGTGCACGGGTTTTGTAGGACCTTTTGCTATCCCAGACTGGGTCTTAGAAAGGGATTCTAAAATACCTCTTGGAAACCATGGTAATTACACCTACATTTACTGATTTTGCAGTGATAATTACAGAGGTGTATTCATTGATTACAGTCCATGCATCTTCAGAGTTTCTTTAGTAGCTAAAAATATATAATTGTCAGGTTTGTGAATAGTTGCTGTTTCTCATTTATGATAGTCAGTTACCAATGGTGGTCATTTTGCACCAACCTGTGACTTGAGCAAATATTAATTTTCAAAAGGAAATAACTAATTTGCAAAAGGCTTTGAATAAGGTACTCTCATGCCCTGTGTGGGAGCTTGCCTAAAGGCTTTTTCTTACCACTCATATTTTAATCACATTTCTGCAGTAGTGTCTCTTAGTTTGTTTAGTTGTAGTGTTTAATTTTATATGACTGGCAGACTTTAAAAGTTTTCAAGTTTCTTTTCTAGGCACTTCATATTATGGTTGCATAAATCTTTAAATCTTAACTTACTTGCCACTATCATTCTTTCACATTTTTATCCTCAAAATTTTTATTGCTCTCTTCTCTTCTTGTGACCATCTTTTATAACCCATTTTGAGTTCAGACATTTTCCTGATGTCTTACATTATGTGGCCCCCTGCTGTCTTGTGATACTGCAAGATACGGAAGGTAATCACTACAAAATGTGCAGTAAGAGTTAATAGCAATCAAAAGAGAATCGATGTGTGTATTTTTGCTTTGAGATGTCTAGCTTGTTTTTCCTTTTGTCTGTTTTGTGAGGGCACTTATTAGAAACATATATACATTTATTGATTTAACTGCCAAGGCTAGGCATAAGATGAGGAATAATCAAGCCTGAATAAGGAAAATCACTTAAAGTGGCTAAAAGGAGAGTTAAGAAGGTCAAGCAGGCAGAAAACCTGTTGTAGAGATTTCATCCTAAGTGTAGGTGTCTCCTCTGCTTTTAATTAGAAACAGGATTTGGGGTTTCTGCTCTGCTATGTCTTGTGTAACGGCAACCCTCATCAGAGTAATTTGACTGATATTCTTACTGGCCTTTGCTGCCACGCTGTAATAAATGTTCACTTGTGTGAGACGCTGAGGTAAGTCATTTGCTCTTCTATGCCTGCATAGCAGTCTGTTAGCTAAGGATGATACTTAGCCAAACATTAGCAGCTTCATTACCTCCTTACAGGGATTAACTTTTTGCTACATTGCAAAGGTTTTACATTTTCCCATTGTATTTTACTCAATGGAAAAATCAGAAAACTATTAAACACAGTGATTCTCTCATTTTTTTTTCTATGTGTTAGAACATCATCACTGTTAACACATCAATGTCCTCCTTTTTTCCTGCTGAGGGAATAAATCTACCCTTTCAAGTACATATACCCTGCTTCAGCTTTACCATTCCTTCAGAATTAGATCACCATGTCAAGTAAAGCAGTTCAATAATAACCTTTTTTTAAATAGGTCAACTTTAGACTTATTTTTCTGCAGGCATGAAGAGAAAGTATAAATGACACTAGATTTTGAACACCGATTGCCTGTAGCTAATTAAAATTAATTGCGAGTTTAACAGATATTCTAAGCTATATGCATAAAATTGACAAAAGCAATAAAAAAAATGGAACGTTAAACTCATAGCTTAGTAGTAAATTGCATCTAGGGAGAGTAAAAAGCTATATCTATATAGATGCTTGTATTTAGAGCAGCGGGATACTAGGAAATTCAGGAGACAGAAAATGGATAGCCTGAGTAATTATAATCAAAAGTAATTTTTTTCTAAATTCAGAAACTCAAATGAAAACAAGCTATGTGGAGCTTACAGGAAGGGCTGAAGGTGATGAAGATTCAGAGTGTTCAGGCAGTATAGCCAGAAACAGTATTTGGTCAGGGCGGTATTTCTGACCACGTATCTCGAAAGTAGTGTGAAGCTTGGTAAATGAGAAGGGAGAAATAACAGTCCTTTACATCTGATTACAGCCCAGTTCCGCAGGTATGGCAATTCCTGCAGGATTCTGTGGCAAATGTTGTTGTTTAATCTGGAACTCCTTACAGAATCCCTGGTAGCGCTTGCAGTAGGGGTTTCGTTTTTGTGCTCCATTTTCTGTTATGCATTTATACTGGCTGTGGTCGATACACTTGTAGAAAGCCTCTTATACCTAACATACTACCTATCCAAAGAGATAAGAAACGTGGGAAAACTTCGTAGAAAAGTAGGTAGGATGTGCAGGTTCATATCATGATCTTAATTATTTTTTTTTCCTTAGAATTTAGGCATATTCATTGTGCCTGTTAATTTGGAATACAAAATATCTGGGACCTACAAGCAATTTCTAAATAGTTACTAGATCTTCAGTAAGCTGGTCACTGGAGATTAGAGTGGTAGCAAACAAGGTTCGGAATGCTGCTGCTTGTTGTTTTGGGATTGCAATGGCTAACTAACCTAATAAAAGTTGTCACTGAGGCACTGCTCCACAGGCAGGTGAAACTGAAGCGCCCACCCTCCCCTATACATTAAGGTTCAAAGTAAGATTGCTGCTATGTCATTTCCAGCAGTTGAAGTTTTGTGTATGCGTTAAATTTTAACCACAGAAGAGAGGAATTTCACTCACTGTTTAATAGCACTGCTCCCAACATCTGACTGCCCTTGAGTGCTCTAAGAATTCAGTTATTGAGAAATTTAGTTGCCCACTTTCTGTGGAAATTATCATAATTTCATTGCTAACAGTGCCATATAATTGTAACCAAATGCTGGAAAACAATCTATAGGGAAATAAGCATCCATTAAAAAAGACTACTAGCTTCTACGTGGTTGTGAATGAAATAATCCGTTATCTGAGATTCCTGCAATTAACTGCTGCTTAAAAAATGAACATTTAGATCTGCATCAGGGCACAGTAAGATTTTCTTTATAAAATTGCACTCTCGAGATAGTAGTTGAGAACACTGCTAGCCTTTTAGCGAATGAAGTGACACAAGAATGGCTTAAAATTTAGGAATTTGGAAATAAGTGCTAGTATTTTAAAGAATAAGTACAGTCTTTTTTTTTTTTTTTTTAACATTCTGCCACAGTTCAATACCTTTAGCATGTTACCTCTGTCACCTGTAAACAAACATTACTTTAAAACATGTTTGATACTTTAATGTTTTTCCTACCCTTTTCTGATTTCCATATCCCAATATCCACTAATAAGTCATCAGCTAGTAAGTTGCATCCATTGTTATGTGTTTCATATACTCCATATTCGTAAAATGTCTATCTTGTGTCAGGATTTAATCAGGAATTTTGCTTATTATATTTAGAATGTCCCAAACTGTGTTATCAACAAAATACCTGGAAAATAAAATTTTTCTTAGAGTACCCATAGAATATCCTGCTGGTATTGTTTTTGTAGTAGATAAAAAAAAATAGTTTGACTGTCAGCTGGATAAACATTTTTATTATTACTTTAATCAGTATTTCACACAAATCCAGCTTTTTTTTATTTTTTTTTTTTTTAACTTTTGACAATTGTTAGTGCAAAACCTCCTAGGTTCTGTGTACAGAACTTATCCAAACTTTGCCCTGTAAGTGGCTTCTACTTGGCTTATAAAGTTGGTTTTAATATCTGACTCTCATCTGTAATTATGTTATCCTTGTATTGTATTTTGTATTGTCCTTGACTTTACTCATTATTGACTGTACTCTTGGAGACAACATTATCTTGCAACTACATATAAATCAGTATCTAATTTGGTCCAATGTATATGGAAAGATGTGCTTAAGGATCATGTTAAACTGACCATGACAGTGGTTCTGGTTGAGCCTCTGTGGATTTTGCCACAAATATTTCTATGCTCAAAGTGAGAAGAAAATCCAGTACTTTTTCTGAGAAGTGGTTGATATGCATTCCGGTTTACCTGAGAGTAGTAAAAACACAGTGTTGAACATAGTGATAAATACAGAGACCTCATTACAGAAGTTGTTTTGCCTTTCATTGTGCAATTCAGAGGGTAAGAAGAGAAGTAGAACAAGGAGGTCTACTGAAAGAAGTGCTTAGATACAAGGGATAATAAATAAAACAGGTTTTCTGAGGATGCTATCAGAGAGATTATTGTCCTTTCCAGATGCATACTCCAGTGGATCCACATGGTTCTAACCATATATCTAGACAGACATGCTGAGTTGAGAGGGACCCTGATGAGTAGCTAAGTGCTGGTCTTCTCTGAAGGCCAAAACTGCTAGACCATATCTCCTTATCATTTCCTTCCTCTCCAGCATTCCTTGGATATATGAAGAACTCTGTGTGCTTCAACAACAGAACTGGTGGAGGAGACATTCCCCTTAACATACTTGAAATATGCAATCTTTAGATATTTCAATCTAGCTTCGAAAAGCCCACAGTACTTTTCTTGTCTGATGCTTCTGAAAGAGCTGAGAGGGCTACTCTGTTATGATGTCCCTAACAGTAGACAGAATTACTCCTGAATTTTGTAGGACTGGCATGGAGAAGTAACTTTCATGTCTGCAGCATCAGCTTCTGACATCTTCAGATCCAACTAGATGCTTTGAAATTCCAAAATGAGGAGGAAACATGGCTGTTCATAAGTGGCACACTGTGAATGTTACTGTGTTTCAGAAACCTGGTCTCATCAAACTGGATCTTTATCTTTAACATCTTTCTTCTGAGTTCCCATTCATGTGACATTGTCTTGTCCCTTGTAATTCATCCCCTCTCTTTAATTATTCACCCTTCGTTAATGCATATTTCTATGTCCGGTAAGAGGGAGACAAGAGAATTGATTGGCATGACACCCCTGAGGCATTTAAACCAGTCTGTTGCCTCCAGACTGGCAGCCTATCATAAGTTTAATGTTTCATGCATGGAGAACATAATAGGACTGTAAAAACAACACCGAAGTTCATCTGTTGGCAGAAGTGCAGCTTTGCTAAGGCTGCTGTAAAGATCAAGTGGAAAGCTCTTTGGGAAGGTAAAACTGACACAATAATATTAAATTTAAATTAAATCCGTTATTTGCCAGGAATAATGAGAAAGCAGAACATCACAAAAAAAACCAAACTTCTGGGGATGGAAGACTGCACAAGAAGAGTACAGAAAATACAAATATTTTCCCCAACCTTAAATTGGTAGACAAGGATTAGATAAAACAAGGTCTGTAACATATCATTCGGCTAGATGATACTAAGAGGTTCTACATCTAAATACCATAATTTAAGCACAGTGTGTACCTTGGGAATATAAAGATATTGATTTTTAGATGCATATTTGATCGTTGGCCAGAAAAGCAGCATGACCTAGTGAGATGAGCCTACAGGGGTCCGTGATTGTTTCTCAATAGATGATCAAGTGCAGCAGTTTCAATCAGGATGAAGTGTAGGTGAGGGTCTGAGCCTTACGTGGTTGCAATAGAGCAGTATGCTACACAGCATCGAGTTGACCTCTGGGACATGGCATTCCGTGGTCTACGCCTGTTACAGCACAGGACCATCACCAACACTTCACGCATCCAGAGGATAACCCTCAGAACAGGAAAAGGATACGTAACATGTTTGTAAATGACGTCACTCACAGTGTTTATAGTGCTGACAGACATGCTGAAGCCTGAAGGCCTAATTGGTGCCAACAGAAGAAACACTGGGGTAAGCCATCCTCAACATCTTTACAGTGACATAAAAGATGCCCTGGGAGTTTCTGTTTCTGTTCCTATATAAGAACAGTGGGGATAGCTGATTTACGGTCAGCTCCAGGTGGATTGCACCCACAACGATTTGAACACAACACAGTTCCCCACACTGTCAATCTAGGATCACAGGGTATACAGAATAAGTTTGATTAGAAACTCAGTAACAGCAAACTTCATACGGAATCCTGGACTGGTAAGTTTTTATGAGATTTGGAGACATTATCCAGATTTATCGTGATGCCATCCAAACATGCTAAGACCTTTACCGTCACTGCAGATCATCTAACTCCATTTTAAGTTTCTTTTACCAGTAATTCAGCAACTCACAGATTTCTGCTACACAGTGAAGGTACCAAGATGTTAGAATGTAAAGAGTTATCACTGATGTCCAGAGAAACCCGTACTGAGAATCAGATAAAATAAATGCATAAAAGGATACTGTGTTAAAGGCTACTTGGTGCCCATCAGCTCTCAAACCCATTTTTACTGTTTTTTTGGGGGTTTTTGGTTGTTTTTTTTGTTTTTTTTTTTTTTTAAGATTAGAAGCAAATCATGTGTCCTCAGTAACTATACCTGTTCTTGTATACATTCTTGATGTAGCATTTTCCCTGGTATGGGAAGTAATATGTGGGATGTATATTTCCCACCTTGTCTTTAAGAAGTTGCTGAGTTTGCAAGATAGTAGTTTTGCTCACTTGGCTTTGTTGGACACACATGTACCTAAAGCTGTCATAGCACTTGCTAGCTTTTTTTCCTTCACCTATGTAGGTTCCACTCAGATGTGCTGGTTTCATCATCAGCTCTGTGATACTCTGTCACTTCTTTCGTAGTCGCAGGGAAGAAATAGACACATAACTGAGGGCAGGAGTCAGCATCAACACAGCTTATTCACGGCAGCTGAAGCACAGTGCACAGAGGCGATTTTCACTTTTTGTATGTTTGACTAGCCCTGCAATCTTACTAGGAGTATCTTAAAAACTTAAAAACTCTTGGTATCTTTAAGACTTTCAAATGGGTTTATCCATATGGATAAAAATCCAATAGCTCTTACCATACCTGCACTGTCCAGCTAGAGTGAAGACAGTAACTGTTGCTGAAAGGTCTGTTTAAACCTGCAAATTCATTTGTGCCGTGTGCAGTAATGGATATTAAGTGCTCTTTGGAGCAAGCAACCAGTGATTTTTCTCTTGACATTAAAAATGGAAATCATTATTATTACAAATTATATTAAATGAGTAGATTTACAGTACATTAATGCAAGATGGTTTGGTGCATGGAAAAATAATACACATCTAAGAGGACTGTTTCATTAAGTGAGCTGATGAGTGGGCTTGACCATATATTTAAAGTACTGCTTAATTATTTTTTCTTAATTACACATTGAACAATACTATCACTAGAATACATTAGAATCTCACCAAATCTTGCAACCCAGCTGGACACTTACAGAGATTTATTGAATTTTTTTAATGTATAAATGAACAGGCATAATGAAAAGTCAGTTACTGCACCACAGTATTTCTTTGCTATTAAGTTTAGAATTTTAATATACCTTATTTTATTTATATAGTACCTTCTATAATAATATTTCATTCTATTGCTAATACATGTTGCTAATCTATTGTCAAAATAATGAAGTTTTACTAATGAAATCTCACTCTGGTATCTGCTACATCATCTATGAGGACAGAAGAGACTGGTCTATAGACTGATACTTCTGATAATGTTTTCATATTTTTATGATGTAAGTTAAGAGCTTTACTGCATACTAATTCAGATTTGTCCCTAGTTAACTTTCATGATTTCCTGTTATATATAGAATATATGTCCTTTTGTTTTTAAGGAACTGGATATAAAGGAAAAAGTTTGTAATACATAGGAAGCAAGGACGAATGTAACTTTGAGCTATGGTGTGCTCAAGTAGAAAAGTCAGGAAGCTTTCATTTAAAAACTGAAAGTAACAGCTTTCCACTAACCCAAAACCATGATATTAAGAGATGTTCAGGAACCAGCATACATTATTCATACCCTCAGGCCTATGTAAGGCTTAAAAAGGGTAAAGGTCTGTGCTCAGTCTCCAGTAAGGAATTGTTGTATCCCTACTTAGCACCAGGCAAAGACATAGTATAAATACCACTGAATATTTTAGTACTGTTAACTAAGCTGAAGCCACTGCTGACTAATATTGTGGGAGCTGCTGTTTATCAACTGGGGCAGCTAAGTCACTTAATACTTCTCCCATTAGAAAGGATTTGTGTGACCTTTTCTTTGAACAATATTAATCCATGCGATGTTTGGAAAAAGCCTTTGCTGTTAGACGGAAGGAAATCCATTTAGTTTGGGGAGGTGCCCATGTTTTCTGCCATTTTCAGGAAAGCAATGGAGGACACTCTATCTGCTGGAGTTAGAAGGCAGCAGAGGGAGAAAGTACCCACTCTCTCCTGCTTTGCGATTCACTGAAATTAGTCCAGTACCTGCAGCAGTAATATATCTGTGATAAAAGCTGAGGTACTTGGATGATACCTCATGAAAGGTACAGTAATAGAATCACTCTTCAAGGCTGCTTTGACGGAAAAAACCCACCCTGATGTGCAAAGAGCTGTGGTCAGAAACATTGTTTAGATTGGAGAGTGAAGCACTGGAATGCTAAGAAATAAGAATTTTATGGGATTTATTTATGCATTCATATGTTGATTTTCATATGATCACGCTGCCCCTCCTTTGGAGGCCTATCTTGCTTAATCCAGTATCCTTTAACTTTTTAATTCATGCTACTGAATACGGTTCTGGTGTTAGGCAAACCTTGAGCCTGATTTGAAGTCCCAAACCTACCCAAGCAAATAGACATATCAACACTATACCTAATGTATACTTCCAGTGATGTAGTTTATTTACCTTTCAGCCTATATTTTAAAAAGTAAAATATTGTATTTAATGACAATATCAAGAAGACCTCAAACATTTTTGCAAGAAAATAATTTAAAATAAATAACAATTATTAGAGCATTTGTGTGTAATATATTAATTTGTGTACTGTGTGATACAAAAAAATACATTATTAGTACCTGGAGAGCCAGTTCTCAAAATCTAGGGATCATTATGGAAGTCTTTTTGTTATTTCTTTCTCCAGATAGTGTTTGTATTTGCTTTATGAGAAGTTTTAGTAAGAATTTTTATAAAATGCTTTAAGTTTGTTAAGTTTTGCAGAAGTAATTGTCACTCATTTAAAACAAAAATAATCTCATTAAAATGCCAATGGCAGAAAATGAAAGACAGGGAGCATTCCCGCAAAACTGATCTGCACAGTTTTGAAAAAACTTTAAAATCTTAGAATCTAAAAATAAACATACTAGTATGAATTCTATGAACTTTGGATCTAGTTTTTGTTTGGTTTTTGTTTGGTTGGGTTTTTTTTACTTATAAGTAATAATGCAGGAGTAGCTTCAAAAACTTCAACTATTCCTGCCATTTAGATAGAAAACGTCTGAGCTAATTTGATGGTAGACCCCAGCAAAACACAGTTCATCAATGTCTGCACAAATTGTTGGGTCTTCACAGATCATGAGAGACTGTGTGAAAAGGAGACAAAAACTTATTTTCCAATTTCCTTAAAATTCTTCTGGATGGCAACTGTAGTCAGAAATAGGCACAGTATTTTAAAATTTATGAGGCTTAGCTGCATGTTTAGAGCTTACAATATACAATAAAGATGTCATATTATTGTGTTTTTAAACATTTCCTTCAGGTTTTGAATTTTTAACCCAAATTTGTGTGCTGATAATATTCTTTTACACGGATCCACAGAGCTGATTTACCAATGTTTTTGGAGCTCAAGTTACAGATATAAATATTCCTAAACCCTTATTTTTATATGCACACATGATACGCTTTTCACAGGAAATAACAGCATAAGGTTATGGAAAGTTACAGCTAACCAATAATGACAAAATATCAAATAGCCAAGAGGCAATCTCTGCGTCTTCAAGCGATAAATTGTAGAGCTTTTGGAGACACGAGGTTTTGGGTGATGTCAGCTTTCTTCTGATTACAAGCAGGGATAATTTGCAGCATTTCTCAAGGTGCACAGGGAAGTCTGTCTAAATTACGGCAGCATGCTGCTTTTGTGGTATAATTCCCAGAGCTTTTGTCACATACTTGCAACATTAGCAGTAACCTCCCACTCACTGCTGGGGTTTACATAGATTCAGAGAATATCTCAAGCCAGAACAGCTCTGTAAGGATCATCAAGTCCAGCTCCTTGCTCCTCGCAGGAATACCTAAATCTAAACTGTAGGACTAAGAGCATCGTCCAGATGCTCCTTGAACTCTGTCTGACAGGTTGGGTGCCCTGACTGCTTCCCTGGGGCAGCCTGTTACAGGGACCGACCACCCTCTCAGTGAAGAACCTTTTCCTAATGTCCAACCTGAAGCTCCCCGATGCACCTTCGCTCCATTTCCTCACATCTTGTCCCTGGTCACCAGAGGCAGGAGACCAGCACCTCCCCTCCGCTGCCCCCCTTGAGGAAGCTGTAGGCTGTGATGAGGCTGCTCCTCAGCCTTCGCTTCCCTCAGCTGAACAAGTCAAGTGACCTCAGTTGCTCCTTGTAAGTATTGCTTCCAAGGTCTTTCATCATCTTGGTTGTCCTCCTCTGGACACACTTTTATAGTTTGATGTCACATGCTGGATAGCCTGCAGTTGACTCTGCATCACATGGAAGGTTTAAATGTTCTCTTTTTGTTTTGATGATGACTATTATTATTATTATTACTATTATTATTACTATTATTATTATATTTTGAGCTATTTTTCTTGGAGGAAATAAGAACTGAAATGGAAGTGAGAATTTTGCCTTTAATACTCAGCCATTTTTTTTATAATAGGCTAAAGTTGTGGAAATTTTAATGAATCTAGAAGTCCGTACAATTTAAGAAATAGTAGTTGATGCTCCATAAAGCGTAAAAACCCCACAGGTGTCAGAGTCTGCTATCCTTGTAGTGTGATGTGTGGATGGTAATATGGGTGTACGGACCCAGCCAAATTCTGTAAGTATGGATTTGAAAGGGATGTGTTGCTGACCAAGCTGCGCTCACTGCAGCTGGGCAGAACTTGCACAGCCTATGCTTTTGCATGCAAAGATGTGAAGCTGCTGAAGCAAATGGAAAAAGCCGTGTATATTTTTAGCCTCCAGAATCAAGAAAAATATTTCAAAGACTGCATTCCGAAAAAGCCAGGCCACTTGAGAAAATATTTGATCACGGCTTCTCTCTGGCTTTTAATGTTGTTTCCCACCCTTCCCTCTTTAGAGGCAGCTCTATAACAACAGATTCTGCCTCAGCAGTTTGGCTGCTGTTTGAAAGGTGAGTGAACTCCCTAATTACAGGAACAGAATTTCTACTTGCTGCTCTTCAGCATGACTAGGGAAAGCAAAAAGTAAACAGAGTACAGGTGCCTGGTCACCCATGTGATCTATGATGTGAAGCGTTATAATGAGAAGAGAGCTGGATTGCAAGGGAGATGTTCTGGACCTTTTAATTATATCTCATGCATCAAGTTGTAGTTCTGTTGTCAGGGAAACTGCTTTGCCTCTCTCTGTTCTGAATCACTGCTGCTGTGAAGGCCTATGCATTGCAAGGAGAAAACCCAGAGAAAAACCCAAACAATGCATTATTAAACAGCTTTAAATTAATATTAATAGCATTGATTTGTCTGATTTGGCATTTACTTTTCTCCAGGTGAGGTAACCTAATGGTTTTCTCTGTGATGAAAAAGCCTAAGAACTTCATTTTTAAAACAAAAGTGTTGTTTTTCCAGCTCCCATAGTTTTCAGTCTGTCACTTCTGAGAGGTCTGAAGTTTGGATCATCTACTTATTATTAGAGATGGGCTACCAAGAAATCATTTGGCGTAACTAGAGTTAGGGCTTTTCTGTGACACTGTAGAAATCCTTTTGCTCACATTCCTAAAAATGTTGAATGCCTCAAATTGTACAGGTCTGCTTTGTATATCTATTGCGAGTGTTAGTAATAATAAGCCAGGTGTGTTCTGAAGGTAGTTAGCCCGTAAAAACAGGCTTTAGTCAGTCAGAAGTTCCTAAACAAAGCTACATTAGTTTACAGTCAGAATTAAGAAAGAATCTTAAGACTCAGGATCTGAAGACTTGACTGGTATTTGCATCAAGTGTGGAGACACCTCAGTGTCAGTGGCATCTTCCAAAAATTAAGGTTCTAATGTCTTCCTTTTTCTCAGGTTTAAGCATTTGTAATCGTCATTCAGGTTCACGGGACTTGTGAGTGTTCCAACATGTCTTTGTGTCTTTGAGTCTCCATAAAAAGCTAAAGAACTAAAAATGAATCAATGCATCTGAAAGTTTGAGACTCACTGCCTTTTTATCTCATGGCATGCATCTGTTATATAGAAAATGTGATATGTATATAATGTATTGCTTGTAATGCTGAAATAGTACCAACAGATAGCAAAGAAATACAGAATATCCAACTGTTAAAAATTATTGGTGTCTTTTCTACCCCATAAGAGATCTGTACATGTTTGAAGAGAGAAAAAATATGTATGTCGTAGTGTTCACATGCCTAGGTAGACCACAGGGCTCACACCAATATGAGTGTTGCTGAAATTTTGAACCACCACATCCTTAAGGGGAGGAGATCAAGTCTGGTATGAGATAACCAGCGTCATATTTTACTGGAATGTATATTTAGAAAAGCTTTGAAGTGGAATGTAATAGTACCTGAACCCAACTTAGATTTCCAGAAATTTTATACATACCACTAAATTTCTTGTCCATTATTGACATGTATATTTTATCTGCCTTGTTCTTCCCTCTAGAACACCTAACATGCAAAGACAGCCACACCAGATTCCCTCAAACGTATTATGTTAATAATGGGGTAAAATAGAACAGCTTTCCTAAATGCCAGAGGAAAGGATAAAGCTTTAGATTAATCTACAGAATACAGAAACAGGACTACCAAAACAGGAAAAAAAAAAAAAAAAAAACCCAAAAAAACCCCCAAAAACCTGTATCAGGCTTTAAAATTGAAGTAATGACCCAAACCCCATAAATATATGCTAACTGAAACAAACTGGAATTAAACCCAGGAATATTTCTAGACTTAATATAACTCTGAAGCTTGCTTGGATTTCTTTATTCTCTCGCAGTAAGGGTGCATTTACTTTCTCGATCACGAGTGCCTGGGCAGCCTTGGGATTTGTGCTGTACCTGGGACATAGTTGCTTTTAAGAAGTCAGAAATAAGTTAATGCTTATTGTTTGGCTGCATTCCAGCTGGTAAAAGATGGGAAAACAAGTACCCAACTGTCACAAGGTTTCAGAAATAGGCTGGAGTGACTGGAGGGATTCCTCCTCTCAGCTCAGCCTGAGTGCCACATAATCTTGCCGATTTGAAAGTATCATGGTTCAGCTGCCTATAAAGTCTTCATATCCTGGGAGGAAAAATAAATGGTATTTTTAAATTGAGGCAGTTTTTTTAGACAAGGCTAGAACTCAAAATTTAACAAAGATTATTCTCCAAAAAATCTTGTGATTTCAAAGAGTTTCCTCCAAATTCATTGCAATAAACACTCCTCACCATATATACTTCCCGGGACTTTATTTCAAGCTCTAACAGAATCTGTACATTTTGCATTAAAAAAAAGAGCCTTCTCAGTAGCGTGTTCCTAACCTAACAGTGTGCAGCTGAATCCGATTTCTTATTTTCCTTTCAAGCACATGCATGCAAATCCCTTCTGTCTGGTGAGGATCAGAGTTCTGCATCTACATGCTGACAAGCCATGCAACAGATATTGGGTAGGAAATGTGACATCCTTGGACTCTTCTTTTTAGTAGCGTGAAGGAACTACAAATAAGATCTTAAAGGGATTGAAAGGTCTTTTGAAGAGAGGGTAGGAAGTTGTTTGTTTCAAACAATTGCCTGGAGAACAGTATTTCTGCTAGTGGAAATGCAACTCCTCAAGCAGTTTGGTTGGCAGTACACAACCATAAAGAACAGACCAGAATAGTACAAGTTCATATTTCAGGACTGAAAGTGTTCAGAGGGGCTCTAAACCTTATAGAAGGATGTAAATAACTATTTTCATCGATAGCTAATTTAAAACAATTTAAATCATACACCAGTAAGTCCAAAATTATTATTGCCTGTTTATTTTTATCAAATTCAGAAGCTGTTAATCTTCATAGGTCCCATAAAACTGTTTTCCAGGAGAAATGGAACATTTAGTTTTCAAATTTATAATATTTTCAAATAAAGTTGAAAGAAATTTTGAAGAAGTGTTATGAATCACTTGTTAAAGTGACTATTTTACCAATTTGCTATATGATTTGGAGTAAATTATTTAACCTTACTGGACCTCAGCCCACCATTGGTAAATTTATATTAATGGACCTTCTCCACTTTAAGCGGACACTAGTATTCCTGAATTTTCCATCTCTGGCAAGTCTTAGGAGGATAATTGCATTACAAAATTAAATACAGTCAAGCTGAGAGAGCTGTTACCTCCTTGTACATTGCAGATATGTAGAGAAGTTCCCCAAATAAGCATTTGAAAACAGCTTAAATGACACACTTCTCCCTTTTCTTTGGGGTGTAAGAGACAGCTTAAGGGACTGCACTGTTTTCTTTATTTTTATTCTGATAAAGAAGTTTGCTATAAAGTGGTATAAAATAGCTGCATAAAAAGAGCAAGAAATTCAGTTAGAACCATAAAAAACCCCAACAAAACACTGAAGACGTGCATTGGATTGCTAGATCAGTAGCATCAGTTTTCTCCTATCTAGAATTTCTTCTTTAGATCCTGAAAGAGGTTTAATTAAAGTGAAGAAGCAATAAAAGACTGTTAAAGACTGCTTACAGAGATCAGTTTCAGATTCTGTCTAGTCTCCTTTGGTCCTGGCTGCCTGAAACAATTGGAATGCTTCTTTCTTACCTGTACCTTTCACACTAAAAATATATGAGAGATCAGTGTGAGTGTATCCTTTGCTGATGGTGTGGATGAGTAAGGACTCAAAGTGAAATAAAGCTATGCCTGTAAGGTCTTCACCAAGAGTTGTTTTTTCCCTTTTCTAAGATCATGCCTGAAATCCACAGTTCAGAGCTTTTTTTAGAAGGCTGACTTCAAATCTGTCCTCAGACACACGTTATCCTATCCCCACTGATACCTTTGAATTGGGTGTGAAGAAAGCAAGTTTTGGACTGTAGACTTATTCAATACACATTGAAGAAATGGAACTATATAAAGCTGTGCACTTCAGTGGCTCCCAGCCTCCTGCAGCTGCAAGCCTCCGTCTCTGCTCTGAGAACCTGTCCCCTTCCCATTGGAAGGCACTGCAGAGGCCACACAAGGAATGGGCAGCCTTTCAGCTGCTCCTCCATTGTTTGAACGTGCTGGAGCAGTCTCCAGTCTTCCCCACAATCCCGAGTGCTGGGGAGCGAAGCTGGGGAATGCAGTGTGGGGTTTCACCTATTTTCAGCTTAGCAAGTCTTCTCCCATTTCTGGAAGATCTCAGAGCAGCTTTCCACTGCTGCCTTTTCTTTAAGCACGTTCACTTTTACTGAGCCTTATAGCTGACGAGAAAGAAGGAGACTGTTGCTGCCTTTAGAGAGGACCTTTTTTTCTGAGTGACTTCTACCTAAGAAGCAGGCATAAAGTTCTTACTCCAGCTCTAGAGCAGGCTGGAATTGTCTGTGAAAGGAGTGTCCTGCGTGTTTTTCTGGCTGCCCAGTAATGTCATATAGCTTTCAATGCAAATTTTAGAATGTGTTATGTATAGTGTAAAATGTAAAAACAGTCACAGAGAAACATGTCACCACTAACTTCTGTGTTTTATAACAGAATTAATGACTTCAGATGTTAATTTGTTGTTTTCAAACATTACTCACCACAGAAGACTGAATAGTCTCATGGTCTCCTTTAACTAGTGAAACATAAGTTAATTCATTGCTCTATCTGAGCCAGTTACATACTCAAAAGCACACGAGAGGTGAAGGTGGGTTTTTTCTGTCAAGGGAGTATGACACATGTACTTTTATCTATATCCACTATCTTGCCAACATTTTTTGTTAAAAATCTTCGAGGGAAAAAAAGGTGAATATATAAATACTTATGGAGTTTTTAGTAAAATGCTGATGGTCATTGTAATAAATGATAGAATCATTTAAAACTTCTGTGCAGGGGAAAAAAAAACCACCAGTTATTCTTATTTAGTATCTTCTGCACTTCACAGTGCAAAAAATACTCAATACAGTGTGCTAATTTCATTTTTTTACCCCTTCAGTATTTCTAGCCTTTTTAGGAAGGAACAATGAGATTTTGTCTCTATGGATAGGTATCAGGGATGGACCAAAGATTCTTTACCAGTTTCTGGCTTTTCGAAAATCATATAATTTCCCTGTTTCTCAGCTTCTTAACTGAAAAGAAAAAAAAGGGGGGGGGGGGGGGGGCAGAGAGGGGGGATTGTCATACTATTTTGAAAGCTAGTAATGAAAAGTATACTGTTATGGCTAAGTAGGATTAATTCTTTCCCATCCAGAAGAATTTTACCCAATGCGCATTTTCAAAGATACTGACCGTATAGATTATGTGAAGAATGAGAGATGCAAGGAAAGTTTATGAACACTTCTTGGTGTGTTTGCCTCTCAGTTGCAGTCTGCTTCTGTTTCCTGCAGGCATGGTAACATGATGTTTTGTTGAAGGGCATTTGGCTGGGTTTGAGGATTTGGTCCTCCAGCAATGACAAGTGGCACATCTAAAATGCTAGGACTCCCTACAAAGAATTTGGCAATGCAGCTTCCTCCAGTGCATGACATAGTAGTTACCTGGCTTGCTCTGTAAATGCCTGCCATAGCCAAGACACTCATTCCTTTCTGTGACATGTGCATCTCTTGTCTGTATTACACATGTGGTCTAACATATATTCTAGCAGTCCATCCCTTTGTGTAGTGTCAGGTGCATTGAAACTCAAAGGTGGTGCTGCAGATGATGGTATTTAAAAAGGAAAAAAAGTAATAGGATATTATGCTAGCAGTGTTCAGTAAGAAATGTTTCTTTCATCAACCCTGAAACAACATTTCTAAGAGTTTCTGTCTGCAGGTGTCTTTTGGGGCACAAAAAGCCAACCGGTCCTGGCATCTAGTGACATTCACTAGCCTGATCTCACTTGAAATGCATCCATAGAGGCGTGTTCTGAAACGGATTAGTTGGTCTGGAGGGAGTTACTGGGAGATTATTTTCTGGGTTTGAGGTGTGCTGCTCTGGTATTGATGAGAAAACTTGCGTCTTATCTGCGGCACGTGATAGCTCAAGTAGCAGCCGTGCAGGTATGCCAGGCAGGCTCCTTCTGAAATACCTGGTTCAGCCCCAGGTTGAGCTGCCTTCACATCAGCAGAGTGCTGGGTGCTGGCAGGTAGGTCCTCAGCCACCTGGAGCCTCTGCTCTACACGCTGTAGTGCACTGTGCACGTACTGCGGATTGTTTTATCAGGGTGTTTGATGCACCTCTGCTTTATGGAAACCTACCGAGTACTCCTGTTGTTGTTACCCAGTGGTTCATGGAAAGTTTTGTGGGAGTAGTGTGGAAGGTAGATAACAAAGTAGGTGTATCAGGAGAGCAGCTGTTCCTTGGTTTAATGCCTCTTAACTCATGGAAGAATATTTCAGGCTTACTAACACAGTAAAAGTGCTGAAGAAAAAAAATAATTAATTAAGTGCTTGAATTCATTGTGTGCTTCAAAATGTAAAATTATATCGAGAAAGAGAAGCCTTGCTTTTGCTATTACTGAAAAGGGCTCATGGTAGCTAATATAGCTAACCTGTATGTGTCCTGCATCTGAAGTTAAACGTGACCTACTTGCCTGCCTCTAAACTCTACTGTTACAGTGATGTTTCATCTGAAGGAACATACCAAGTATTTATGCTCCCCTTATCACTGCTACATTAATCTATGCATACTGCATACATTTATTCTTGCTTTATACACCATTTGTTGGAAATTGCATATTTTCTCAGTCGCTTCCAAATAACTTTATGGTAATGCCAATTCAGAGATTAACATCTCTGTTCGGGTAGGACAGGGATTCATTCCCACCCAGTTTATTGTTTTCTGTACTAAAATTCTTGCAAAAGCAAAGCCAACCTGCTGCCAACACTTTAGATTATGGAACATGTATCTAGGGGAGCTTTCCTTGCTAGGTTTCTGTACACAGAAAATCATTCTTAAAAAATAGTTCTTAGTAAAAATCTGATTGAAATTGGTGTATACTCAAGAAGTATCTGAGGAGTCACCTTTTTCTTTTTTTTTTTGTTTTTTGTTTTTGTTTTCCAGAGTTATATATGACTAAGCATATTAAATATATCAAAGTTGCAGAAAATGGCATATTTTTCTTCTCGGTATCTTCATCTAAGCAGTACAACCATGCAGCTGTTCTCTTTTCCACCATGCTGTGTGCATGCTGTCCCTTAGCCCTGCAGTCTCCTTCAGCACCATTGCTATTGACGTTCTTCCTCTTTGCATGAATTTGAATGAATTGCTTTTTTCATTAAAAAGGATTCTTGTCACTTAACCTACTTTAGATAGTTGATAGTAAAGAAATGTTACTAGAAAGCACTACACTAGTTTTAATCTTGCAGAGATATTTAGTATTATGGAAAATCTTCTGGAGTAATGTTTATACATTGATTTTACTGAGACTTTCCATTTTATTGAAAGTGAACTTTCTATTACAGATAGTAAAAAAGAAGGGATGATGGTTGCTTTGTGTGTGGTAAGAGCACTTTGCTGAAGGAAAAAATGTAGAACTGCTTGCAGATATTGGGGGATTTCTCTATGAGCCTATTAAATATTACCCCATGCAAAAACTATTTGCAGTACTGCATTGCTGATATTCCAGAGGTTTTTACTTTTATTGGAATATATTCTCAGCTCTCTTGGCATTGTCCCAGACAAGACTAACATTTTGAACATTGCTGGAGGAACAAATTACTGCAAGGTACATTGGAGTGTAATTTATAACACACAGATACTCAGCAGTACTCTGTGTGCGTGCTTTTATCCCATGGTAAATGTAGGACAGTTCGATGAAATTAGGGTAGGCAAACGGTTCCACGCTGCAGAGAAAGAGCACACACAGTGACTGCTTTTAGCAGAGTAGCTGACATGCTGTAAAGTTACAGCCTGGCTTCTTCCTGATAACTCATGTAGCTATTTCATGTAGCTGTTCCCCTATTTGCTCTGTATCATAATAATTTTCTGTATAGGCTACAAGTCTTACTTATCAGGATTTATGGCCACTGATCTGGCTACACTTACATATTAAAGAGTGCAGTATGTGTAGAGTATGTAGGAAGGATAAATCAGGTCACAACAGCAGTGATAAAACACTGTAAGATTAATCTAAGGAGAATATTATTGAACATACAGGGCCATAGGACTGGTACAAAATCTAGAAGAAACAAGTAATTCGTAAGACACAACTTTCCAGTCAGGAATTAAGTGTTGCCTGTACTATATGGAGGGTTATGAGAGACAACTAATGCTAATTGTGGAAATAAATCAATAAAGTGTTTTGTTATGTTTTAGCTGCACTCCTATTCCATTAACCCAATAATATTTGTAGTCCTGCTCCTAACGTAGAAACCTGTGTGGCACCCAAGCATGGCCAGAGGGCCTTTTGGGGCCTCTGTGGAAGCCTGGAATGAGGATGATATCTACCTCTTCAGCGTGTCACCTGCAAGGGGTGAATGAGGCTTCTCTGCACACCTTCCGAGCCACACTGGGGCAAGGTAGTACAGGAAAGTTTAGGAGTCGGCACTAGGATTTACTGCTTGCCCCTGCTGGGCTGTGTTGTTCCAGTTCTGAAGCCTGTTACTCTTTGGGTACTGATGTTCAGGCAGCGTCACTGACTGAGGCACCAGTAGGATGAGAGTCAGGAAAGTCTGACGGGGCTGAGCCAGTTTGGGAGAAAATGGTGTTGAACAGGGTTTTCTGGAGGTGAGCAAGGAAGGAAGCGACCTGTTTGAAAACACTCAACTCCCCGTTGCAGGGGGGGTGGTAAATATCACAGCACTCTTAACAAGCCACATTACAGGTATTCTGATATTTATAAATGTCAAACTAAGCTACAGGAAGATAACTCAGAATTGAGAGGATAATAAATTTAAGGTTGCCTAGGGGTGCATCTTTACTATCAAATAACATCAGTCCCTGGTTTATTCCTGTTTCCCTGATTGTCTGCACTGCATGTGTATCATTAAATGCCTGAGGTCTCTTTTGGACTGATGTGTCTTGTCCCTCTCAGGTGGAATTTGGGGGAACATTAGCACAAGGAGGACAGTTTCTGACCCACCCTGTAGTGAGGGGACACCAGAGCAACACCCTCCACCCGCACAGCCCTCCAGGTCTCTCACACGGGGTCCTTGCACCCCTAGGCGAACCAATGGCTCCTGCACCATGCCCCATGTCAGGCTGAAAAAGAAGTCCTGTTCCAGCAGGCAGCGATGCAGCCCTCACGTTATTTCAGACACATTGAGATGAAGAAAAAATAATTGAAATAGTAATTGCTAGGGCCAGGAACTTGCCACAGAGGGCTCAGAGGACACCTGGGGAAAGTCCTAAGCTCTGTGGATGCAACCTGTGTGATCTAGATGCAGCTTTCCCAGAACAGCAAGGTGATGACCCTTCACCTCTCCTGCCCTGTTGGTACAATCTGTACAACCTGATTTGTCCACCTTATATGTATGGAATGGTATAGTCTTTAAATATTCTTTTCCCCTTTGCTAGCCTAGAGTACTCCTGCACTGTTGTGGGCTTATTACTTTCCAGGAATAGAAGCATATTGTTTTTTCAAGGGGGTGCTAGAAGTTGAGAAGGACAAAAGCATCTTAAATGGGAGCAGGTGGCATGGGGAGTGAAGAAGAGTAAAACAAGAGATGGCAAACTCTACGCTCCTTTTAGCGAAATGCATAACGAAACACCTCCTAAAGGAAATGAAATACTCATTATTTTAAAAGAAAGATTGGCTCATATGTCATTTTTCAGGCATCTCTTACAAGGTAACATGAAATCAGACAGCCTCTGAAAGTAAAACACAAATCTAGATTGGAGCTGTTGTATTTCAACTTTTTTCTAATACAGCTGGCATTATTCAGTACATGAAAGCACCTATCACTTATGACATCCCATACAAATATTCATTAAATATTTGATTTTAAGATTCATCCTCCTAGAGTAAAGCTTTTTATACCAAGTTGTTAAACTCTTACAGTGGGAACTGTTAGAATACTTTGTAGGCTTATTTACATGTAGGTTTAAATCTCGCATCCACAGTTCTGTGAGCTTGCCTCAGACTGTGTTCCTGTAAATTGAATTCAGGATGCATAGCTTAGCAGAGACCTATGACTTTGAGATTTTTTTTTTCTCATGATATAATGGGGCGGGGGCAGAAACATGTGTGCTTCAGGCAGAAACTTACGTATAAGAACTCCTACCTCCACATTACTTGTAATACATTTTTAAATGAACTGTTCTTGTTTTGTCCTCTGAACCAGCGCTTCGAAGGCAGCTGTGAGTTAACAAGGTATTTTAAATGGAAAATGTGTTGCCTGCTCCCTTGCAGCCCGTGATTTCCATCTTCCTTTCTATACCCCCTCTGCATAGGTGCTGGTGACTGTACAGGCAGACTAAACCTCTCTCAGTGGTTTCCTGCAGATCTGCTAGTATTTGTTATTCCTATTTTTACTGACTATCGCAGCACCTACTGAATTCTAGCTGTCTTCTTACTAAAGCGGAGACGTTTGGTTAATCTTTGCACAAAAAAGCGGGTGGAGCCAGTGGTTGACTGCAGCCATTAGCCTGCACCATTCCTACAAGCTCCAGGAGCTCATTTTCTGTTACACAAACCTGAGGCTTCCTAAATCTTTGCACTACAAAATTTGCTGGCTTGTAGAAATGAAAAAGAAGTGATTGTTTCAGAAAGTCCCTTTTCAGTGCTGTCTATATAGTCACAATTCTTAATACTGGAGAATTTCCAGTTGCAGAGCAGGTAGGATTTCTTTGGTAGAAGAAATGAGGCTACGAAAGCATTAACAGTTGCAAGACTGCAGAAATTACACATTTTCCTCCTTGCTGAGCAGCAGCAGAGATAGTCTATTGTGTCCCCCATGTCGAAAGGCAGCAGATGCTGGGGCTTTACAGTACATCAGGTTCTTAGCTGAAAAGAAATTAGTTGCACAGACTCTGAAATATTTTCTGTTGGTCTATTGCTATTCATAAGGTGTAAACAACCATGCTTACCTTTGACAGAGAGGATAAAAACAAGCAATATGGTATGCAGGCAATTTTACCAGAAGAAAATCCAGTTCAGATTTCATTGTATAAGAAAATGTTTCCTCTAAAAAGGTTCTATTTTCTGTTATTTTCTAGTCTTGTCTGCTCCCACACTATTCCCCATTCACAGCCACCACTGGTAAAGCTGCACACCTAGAACTGGGCAGCCAAAATAAAATGCAAACCAGTAAATAATTTAATAATAAAAAAATGGGTTTTTTTCAGAATTACCAGAATTGATCATCAGTTCAGGCTAAATTTACTGAAAAGTTTCAGATTTCAGGCGGAAAGAAAATGAAGCATTTTAGAATATGAACCATTTTGCAAATGCTGAAATTAACTGGAATCTTCCATAAAAAATGTTATCAGCATTTCTGAAATCTTATCTTGGGTTCATATAAATGAATGAGGAAAGGAAACAGAAACTACTACTTATGGGAGTACTTTTGCCTTTCAATTTTTACTCTCTATTAATGGTCAGAACTCTTAAGGGTTGTCCTCATTGATACCTAATGATACTTTCCTGTTCTGCATAGACTATATAGGTATGTACTGAGCCACTGTAACCTTGTTGTGTCCTTGTAAAGGGGGATCTGAATGAAAGTCTTCTATATATTCCTGAATTATGCCCTCATTCCTTGAGAAAATACTGGTTTTTTGGTTTGTACCAAAAGACTCCAAAATGTTTTCACTGAAGTAAGAGAATAGTTAATGGGTACCCAATATTAATAAACAAGGGGAAACCCCAGCATTTTCTGTTATTGTCAAAAGCAATGTTACTGTTCACAGGCACATTTTAGTCACAAAAGTCAACACTTTCTTACCTATCATACTGTTTAAAAGTAAAAAAATGCAAGCTTGCAGGTGAGTGCAACAAAGACTTCAAATGAGGACTACGCCTTTTAATAAAGTACAACTTGAAATTCTAAAATTGCTGTTCTAGTCTATGAAACTATATGATTTATGAAGGAACAAAGGTGAAATTGATTTAAATAAGTTGATTTTTCTCTCTCTTTAGGTAGAAGTTTATGAATGCACAAAGGAAATAGGATAAATCTGAATAGAATAGCCTTCTGAAGTTACTTTGCTCCGTTTTGGAGAAGGAACTCATACAAAGTGTCATCCTTGTCAACTCTACTTGCTTCCAAATGTGTTTTTCTAATATTAGCACTTTCAAATTGTTTTCACAGAGTTATTCTAGGTTGCCTATAAAATAAAATTTTAGCTTTTTTGTTGTACGAGGTTTTTTTGTCATAAAAGTTGCCATTATTCTCCTATAATATTTGAATAATGGTCTGTGTTATAGGAACCCACCTATTTTACAAAAGAAGATCTCCAGCCCAAGGACGGGACACAGTTGTCTCTACAGAATGCCTCTGGCTACTCAATGGATGGATCCTACTCCATTACTGCCAAAAAATGCAAAGTAGACATGTTCGTGTCCCATCTATATGGGAAGATAAGAGTTTTGCTGGGGATGAAAGTTGTAAGACTCTCCCTCAATACTATATACACTCTAGCTGAGCTTCAGCATTACTCCTGTGACTCAAACAGAAGCTCAGGTGGCAGAGAACATGTTTCAGAAAGAGAATTTTAAGCAGGTTCAATAACCTGGAATATAAAGCTTTTCCAGTTCTATTAAAATGCAGGGAAACGGAGCATGCATGTCGAAGTGCATTTCTTCCCTTCCACATCTGGGCCTGACCAGATTTCCCCGGGAAGTACAGGCTACCAAAACTGATGGAGGCTATTACCCAACAGCATATTAAAATTACATCTACTTGAGGTGAAGTTTCAGAATACAGGAGCAGCTGGACTTGACTGAGGCTGGAAGGTGCGGTAGGGAGGGGAAGAAGCAGGCAATTTTTGTGTCTTCTGTAGCAGCTCTGACAAATGAGTGAGGCTCCATCCTACAGGCCATTTTCACTTTATCTTTTCTCCTGTGCTACATATCTCCCTCCTGATATTATCATCATTTATCATACCTTTAAAATTCATCTCACTGGCACAAAGTTTTTTGGATCATGGACCTTACATCCATAATTGATTCCTCAACGGGCCATCTGTGACTTCTTTCTTGATAAGACAGCTAAAAAATTCAGGATTCAGTACCTTGACTTTCATTTTTATTCGTTCCGCTTTCTAAAAGGGTTTCTGACAATTTCTGCTCATTGATCTCTGTGCTGCCTATATTCATTTCACAGCTATATGATGTGATTTTACTAAATAATCAAGGCGAGCTTGATCTTTTCTTTTACCTTGCCTTGCACATCAGACTAGAAAATGATACACTGTTCCTACACTTGGTTATGACCTTTCACTTTAATATGTCAGATGAAACTTAGCACAGTATCAAAACCCAGTGTGCCTACTTTTGTGAATACTTGCTTATATTATTTTTTATTACGTAAGTACCTAGAAGGCGTGGCAGAGACCAGAATATCATGTTGCAGGCACTGAATGCACACATGTGAAAGCAATTGCTCCTCTTATTTCAGACTTTAGAGTTTTGGACTTTATCAGCAGTTAAGGGTGGGCAGTAGGTAATACAGGTTCCCTGAAACATGAGTTTTCTTCTGAGGAAAATGTGTTTCTTTACTTGAAAGTTTTTAAGGCCATGTTTTATTCCCTGAGGGACTCCCCTGGTGCCCAAGGGGCAAGCCTGGAAGGATCTGGCCATGGCACAGCACGTCAGGCATTGCCACCTCGCAGCCTGCAGCTGCTTCACCTGCCATTGCCGTTCCCCCCAGCAGCCACTGCTGTGACCCTCCTTAGCGTGAGATGGTGCAGAAGTGCAGTGCATGACCTTCTTTAGATGATGATTTTAACAGTATGAAACATTAGGATGTCTAATTTCTCTTGCTTTGTATTAATTAAGAAGTTCAGCATTTCAGGGAGTTGTCATTAATACCTAGAAATGTTCCATGAAGTTACTGAATAATATATCACGTGCAATTTCATACATAATGGTGGAATGGTTATTTCTTTCTTCCATCAAAAGAGGATCCTACTTGAATTTTTTTTGTTCTGTGGACAGTTTCTGTTGCATACATTACGTGTATGTTATTAGGAGTGATAATTAAGTGAACTATTACAAATACCATTTACCGTGGTGCCTTTTTTGTTTTTATTTTGGGGTGGGTGTTGGTTCTTATGGTTGTGGACCATAAGAAGAAAAGTTTATAGCAGGTGATATCAGTTTTCAAGAGACTAAACTGTACGTGCTCATCAATTTGTAATAGGAACACTCCATCTACCCAAAATCTGAAATAGAAAACTGGGAGAAGTGTCCAAACTGAGTAATTAGTAACATCTGCAAGCTCTCACTTCCTCTCTGACTCTACCCTATCTTCCTTCTCATACAGTGTTAGCAGCAAATCTGAGACAAGGGGAAAAAAAAAAAAGCTGTCTTGCAGGAGTTTCAGTGCACAGACATCTCAAGGACAGAGGTAGAATGGTTTAAACATTAACTCTCGCTCTGGGTTGTGCTTCAGGGTACAATCAAAACCATTAATTGCACTAGAAATATTTTCAGGTACTCTTTCTCTTCAAAGGAAGGTAAGAAACACGTCTTAGTTCCACATTACATGATCTCTCTCCCATTTACCACTGCAAGCGATGCTAGTAGACCTTACAAGTATCAGATGCTCTCACAGAACAGGAAAAACTCCCAAACACAGTGATGAATTTTACATCCAGATGTTCAGCCTATTCAAAAGGAATGTGATAAGCTGATACCAAGAGGCTTTAGAGGATAAATAAATTTCTCTCATAAAATGAAATTTAGAGTTAAGACATTTGAGTTAGCTCTATAGTGAGATCAAGAGACCCCATTCAATTAACCTCAATTTTTAAATATACAGTTTTGAAACTGAACTCTTGCTGATGTGTATGGATATGCTTCCTGGGAAGTGTGAAGTTCATTTGTATTGCATTTATGCTTAACTTTATATATTCTTATTGTCCCATACCTTATTTCTATGTTTAATTCATGGCCTGTTTTGCAGACAGCACACTTGCAAGACAAGATATTTTCTTTGGCCATGGAATGAAGCGGGTGCTCTCAGCTTCAGATCAGATAATCACTGGGGTTACTTTTTTCCCTCCCATCTTTGCTTTTTCAGGCTTTTTCAGAAGAGACCTGTCTTATGCCTTGTTAAGTTATGCTCAGAATACATAGTTATACCCAGTCTTTGTAAACTTAATTTGGACTAGCTGGAATAAGCATAGCCCATGTCAGAAGAAAACATAAAAAGATTTTATTAACCCAGTGTTTCACCGGATTCTGACAAAATACAAATCATTTACCCAGTTGAAGATAGAAGATAGCAGCTTTGCATTTATTGTTAATACTCTGCCTCCTTAAAGGATCATCAAACATATAGAACAAACGTGCAAAACTACTGGAAGAGCTGAATTTCAAAGAGATTAGGATTGTATCTTTACTGGTATGTAAAGACTGTTACTGCAAGACCAGTGCTGATGCTCAACAATGTCAGTGTATACAGAAGGGCCTCTTCCATCCTTACAGAGCATCTGTTAGTGGTCCAGGAATGGGGGTGCAGCTCACTGTTGCAAATGCCTTCTGCTCTACTCTTGTGAGCAAGGATGTCACAGTCCTGTGTTGGCATAGCCACCAGATCCACATCCAGCAGCTGCCTGATTTTAAAACACCTTTCAGTATGAAGAGGCTAAAAAATATTGATAATAGGCAGTGATAATTGGAGAAAACAAGCAAAATGAGCAAGGGGTGTAACTGGAAAGAATTTTCAATCTTGTTTGGACCCTGAGAACTGAAAAAAAAAACCCAAACCAAAAAAGGATTCTATTTAAAAGTTTTGGTAGTATACTCTTGAAAGGATAGAGTAAAACACATCTTCATTGGTTTCTGTCCCTGCTGCTGAATATAATTTCCACTTTATGACAGTGGAAAGCTGTTCATAAAATTGTCTTTCCACAAAACTAAATCTACAATAGGTTACTTTATGGAGAAAAGAAAGGACACACAAAGCTCAAGCTAATTTTATGAAATGTATTCCACTGAACATACTCCATCTCTTAAAAAAAAAATCCACACCAAAATGTAGCTAATCTACACTGTGCTAAAACAGATACTTCCTCACTCTCACACACAAGTGGCAGTTTCTTGGAGAGTGGTGTTGCGTAGTGCAGCATTATGGCAAAATATCCTGTTATGAAGACTTAATTATTATTTTTTTCCAGTGATAGTACCAGTGCCTCTACAAAATAATACCATAATTAGAAACTAAACTGGTGTCAACAGCATAAAAATGAATGAAGAACACACTGATACAGATACCTTTATTCTGTTTATTACCTTACTAATTTATAAACCCCTTAAAATTATTATAGCTGTCTTTCTTAGTATGTGAACTCACAAGATGATTTTGTACTAACAACAGTAAATAGGAATAAATATATAGAAAATTAATAACTAGTACAAAGAAAACAGATTTTAAAATCTGAGATGATTTATCTTCTCAATCTTAAATAAACAGTTAAAGAGAAAACCTGACTATTTTTACTTTTGCGTTTTATTTCCGTTAATTGTTGCACAAATTAAATTGAACATAGTGTAAGGAGAAATGGGTAATTACTCAAAGGCAATTAAAGATTCCGAAGGCTGTATGGTATGATTATTTTCTTTGGAAAATGAG
This sequence comes from Falco naumanni, assembly GCF_017639655.2. Lineage (NCBI taxonomy): Eukaryota > Metazoa > Chordata > Aves > Falconiformes > Falconidae > Falco > Falco naumanni. Next base: position 116,904,456 of record NC_054055.1, read on the forward strand.
AGTGCCATTTATCTCTAATGTATGCTATGTAATTAAGTCCATATGCAATTATCTTTCTCTTACCATCCACTTCCAATGGGAATTGTTTTTTAAGATGTCTGGCAAAAGAGAATGTAATTGTATGCAGTGGGACACTCCTGTACATAAAGAAATTCTTAGTTTTTTTGTTTAGCATGACTCCAGTATGTTTCCTAGTCTGTTTTTACTTGGCAATTTTTGACATAACCTACCTCATGCTAGACACATGGCACAGTCACTTCTCTGGCTCTTATGTCTGCCCCTCTGTTCCTCTCTGAATTCTCCATAACTTGCCATGTCCCTTAGCTTTTGTAGAGCTATCTTGTAGCTCAGGCTATGCATCTACTCACAGCTTCATAAAGCTGGGCTCCATGTAGTCTTGCTTGAGAAGAGTGTGAAAGATTGCTGTGCAACTCTCCAAGCCTTTGTTCCTGAGCTGCTTCTGTAGCCAGATAAGCGAAAGGGCAGGAGAAGCCATAGGGAATGAAGAAAATTGCCTTTCAAAATAGGGGTCGATGTTTCAGCTGATAAAGAACTTGACACTGCCTTCTGTGCAAGTTGCTTTTTCCCTTCTCTCCAAGTCTTTCCAGCCTAACCCTTTCCTAGCTTATGGAAGGAGATCTGTTGCATGCAAAATTATTTAGGTAGATCTTGACTTCTAAAGGAGGTCACTATGGGATGTGTGCCAAGGCCTATGGAGACCTGTCTTGGAAATGCAGTCATAGTATCAGCACGTTTTGGTTTGCACTGTACCATTTTATCACTCATTGAATCCTTTTATATGGTCAATGCACAGAGTGACCCAAGGCTGCACTGGCTCCTCTGGTGGCTCTCACACAGCCATGAATGGGAAGGCCCAGTGATAACCAGGTTCTTTCCTGGTGGCACGCCACTCAGCCGTTAGCAACAGTTGATCCTATACGAGGTGCCAGCAGGTACGTGTGCTACCCAGGAAGCTACATGGGGGCACTTTCCAGAAATGATGGAAGAAGCACAACAGGAAACCTAGCATCCAGCTGCCCTGCCCTGGAGGAAGCCAGCAGGGTAAATGGAAGGTTCTTCTCCAAGCGTGCTCTGAGGGCACACACACACACGTACATATACATATATAGGTGCAGTCAGCAGCCGCGGCTGGTGCAGCTCTGTGTGTCAGTGGGCCATGCAGCACAGAGCAGGGTTCACTTTCAGAAGCAGGTAATGACCTGGAACCAGTGGGTAGAGGCACACGATGGGCATTTCATGGCTTGTTGAGCTTTTATTTTCTAGACAACAAACACGAAACCGTATAGCACAGGAATAAAGATGACTGGACACAAGTTAAATTGAGGGTGCATTCCATGATTTATTTTAATGTTGGTTGTATTTTACATATTTATTACTCTTAATGTCTTAACTTCCTGAAGTGGGACTTTCTCCTTATGTACTTCCAGAATGTGAGACACAGCCAGATAGCAATGTGGCTAATAAAGTCCGTAGAATATTTTCTCTCTGTGAAAGATGTGTGATTTAATGTGAACGTTTAATGGCTAAAAATGAGAGATTTACCGTCTTGAGTGTCTGTGCCACTATTGAAATAAAATAAAAGGCTGTGCAGTATTTGTGCATCCTACACTAATGTCCTAAAGCAGTTATTAAACGGTTATATGCTGCTTTATTTGCATACCTGTTAGATAATGCTAAACCTCTTCAACAAAATTGCTTCTTAGTACTACTGGTGCCTGTACAGTTTAACTAGGTTTCTGGATTTTGTCACAATAATGTACTATGTAAACAGAATTTGACACATGTAAAATTGATTTGAAACCAAAATGAGCTTCCTAAGGCAGTTAAATATGAACGTAAAGAGTGTTAAGTTTATCCTTATTTGTTCAGGATCTTACAAGATTGTCCTCAAAATACATGCACCTACATTTAACTCATTGCCTGGTGTTTTACATCAAAATTAGGCATTTTAAAATTATTTATTGGTATGTATGCCAACACATTTCATTTAGACACCTACAGTTGAATAACTAAATCAATATTTAAGCTCCTAAACAAAAACAAAATCAGCCACACAGAGCTGCAGAGAATTAGCGGCTCCATTCAAAATATGCTGGTCTCAGCAGTTCTTGATAATCATGCTGTCCTTGTTTGGATGCTTGAAGTCAGTCACTTTATATACTGTTTCAGAAATATGAAACGAAGTTTTGCCACAATAAAATTCTCAGTGAGGTTGGATTAATCAAGGACTAAATAGATTACTGCTGTAAAAGAAAATTGCATTTTTTTCAAACATCTGAGGACGACATTTTAGCTTGCTTGCTCAAAGACTTTTCTTTAATCAGCTTGAATATTCTTATCAGCAAAACGTAAGAAAAAAATAATGAGTCTCTATTTTGATCTCTAGATTCAGGTCAGTCTTCTCTCAGCCGGTATCTTGTGAGAGAATATATCTGAGTTTGAATGGCATGCATTGTACCAATAACGGCATTTTAATAATGAGTTTAAATGGAATCTGAGAAGTAATCTATCACTCATAAATGAAGGTTGAGAAAGAATCAGAAATAATGTATATCTTGCCTTGAAACTATAATGGTGCCAATTTTTGTCATTTCATCCCCAGTTAATCCATTCCACGATCAACTCCATATTATGCATGAAAGGCAATGAAAGATGTATATCCTTGTGAACTCGCTATTTGGCACACTGGCACAAGAAAACAGATTTCACCATTGATTGTGTCGGTTAAGTATAGCCTATATTAATTGTACTACCTACCAGGGGGACCTAGTGGGGTTCTGCTGGGAAAGGGACAACCTCTCGATGTCTTAATTACTTCTGATTATATGCTTGCATTTCAGGATGGAGCACTGCAGCTTTGCATTGCAATGCCAATAAGTAATGAGGCAAGCTGAGAAAATATTCCTGATCTTAGAAGCCACATAGCATTCTTCACATACCCATGGGCTGTATATAGCACACAGAAGGCTGATCACAAAGAGACAAGAGCTCCTGGAAAACTTGCCATGCTCCTCAGGGATCCCCCAGTTCTAATGTGAAGCTGAGTTGGGCCAAAAAAGCAGCGAATGTAGCTCTAGGTGTTGTGGTGGCACACTTGCACATGTTACTGCTCTGACCCTTCTATCGGGGCTTGGTTAAGCTTTAAAGAGTTTAATACCCAAAACACTGATTCAAGTTACCAGTGGGAAACCAGGAAAAATGATATTAAACTTTGCTAGTACAATTTTCTGTACTTGGAATCTTGAGTCAAATGACTAACAAACAGAATTTTTATAAAGGGAGGAAAGAAAACTGTGCCAGGCAAGTAAGCAGTAACAACTGATATTTTGAAAGATAATTAAAACAGTTTTATGGTGTTTCCTTTTGTGAGACCAGTTCTTTTTTTGTCAGACTTCTGCAATAACTTACTTACAGTTCAAAGCTTTTTAAAACTTGCCAGGTACCAAGGTTTGACATAAACCAATCTGATCTGTTAGTATGGCTTGTTTCTGTCAACCTCACTTGAGTAACTGCTCCCACCACCTGCTTCTGTTTCTACTGGCCACACCGCGCAGGGGCCCTCTCTCTGCTAGACAAGTTTCCACCCTGTGCTTGCACTGTCATCCCTCCGTGTTCACCCCTTGCTGCGCTCGCCGTCTTCACTAGCCCTGCATCGTGCTGCTCCTCATGCCTTTGGCCATAGCAGCTGCCTAAGAGAGGTTTGCTGACAGTTCTCCCACCTCTGCTCTTGGAGAAGGGAGAGGTGAGTACAGTCTTTCTGCTGACAGGAGACTTTTGAGCAGCTCATTCTGTCTGACCCACAGGCGAGATGTGTGTGCAAAGCTTTATGTCATGCTACCCTGCTGGGTAGCTTTAATAATGGTGGAGTCTTACCTGTTCAAGGCTAAAGCATCCACTCACCTCGGGCATAGTCAATTGGTTGGGCTTTGTACACCAGTTCACGTACATACTTTTCTTCGTTCTGTGTGTAACTCCCTGCTTTCACAGACATGGTTTTCAGGGACATGTGAAACAAACTTTTAAGCCCTTTTAGTCCTTTAGTTAGTCCTTTCCATCTTTCTCCCCTTTGCTCTGTGAGGGAAACAACATTGTGGCCTTTTCCTTTGAGTTCCTTGCCCAAAGTGGATTAAAGAATGGGGAGGTTTTCCTTTAGTTTAGTCCTCAATCAACAGTTTTATATGAGGAATTGCAGGTGGATGGATTTGTGGGCATTCTGTGACCCCTCTTTTACTGACTCCCAGCCTTCCTCCCCCCAAAAATACACTTAGAAAAAATATTATTATTTGCTTATTTTCACCTTTTCCATGTAAATGAAAACCCCACTACTATTTTCTCTATGTAGGAGAAGGTGTCTCCCAGTCCTGTCCTGTTTAACATCAGAAACACGGAGCGCTGCATTAACGAGAGAGAGATGAAGTGTCGGAGGTCACCTGTTTGTGAGGCAGATTACACAGTTGATGATATTCCAGTATCTTTACACTTGAAAGACATAGTACAAACCCATCACATCTTCCTAGATTCAGTGTTGCATTATGGTTAATTGTGCTGAATCATAAAAACTTCTTCCTGAATTGTTGCATCGGGTACATTGGTCATTGCAGAACACGTACCTTTCTGTGTCTGTCACGAGTTTACTTTCCTGGGGTGTCTAACCCAGTGAAGTGGAGAATTTGTGGTCTGTCAGCTCCCAAGTTGTTGTTTTTGTGGTTTTTGGTTTTTTTTTTTTCAGATTTACCACTTAGAATCTAACTGTTCTTTTGGATAGGAGGAACTCAGTTATAAAACGAAGTTAATTTTGCTACTTTCCAGTGTTGGAATTTTTATTAAGTGTCATTTGACCTTTACATTCTGTACATCTGAGATTTGCTTTAGTTTGACCGCAGCCATATGTTAAAGACTTATCTCTTTAAGGTATTGATAGATACATAAAATCAAAGGCCAGATTTTTCTCCTGGGAATGCTGTCTTTAGTAGATCTCCTGTTAAAGTATTTATTTGGCATTTCATAGATTTTAAGGGCAGACAGGAGCATGCTGATTATTAAGTCTCACTTCCTGCATTAGCTACACTAAGTACCTCATCCAATTAATTTATGCTGCAAGACCACAGCTTGCATTTAAAGCTACAGAGACAAGTTTTTAAATTACACTAATCTTGACTTAGACGATTTAGGTAACAGAAAATCCACTGAGTAAGTAGGTTTGGTTTGTTGTTCCAATGAGCATTATTACACTTGGCATTAAAATGTGCAGGGTGTTATGAGTCTTGTGTCTTTGTTTGTTTTTCTTTCCTAGATGAAGAATCTGAATTCATTGGCACATTTAAACATACTTACTGGCTTCAAAGTTCAGCACTAGTTGGTTTGCAGTTTAAAAAATTCGTGGTAGCTGTTCTGGAGACCATTATCCTGCAGTCAGACACAAATTGAAGTAAACTGAGTTTTCCTCAAAAAAGCAAGCAAACTTTCACATTTCTCAGACCTACAAAAAAAAATAAAAAGAGCTTGTATGTCTATAGTGTATCTTTCTATTTTTTTTCCTTTCTTTTTTTTCCATGAATATTTCTACTTCCCCACTCATTCTTAATTGTTTGTTTGGTTTTTTTTCATATTTTCCCAGACTCGGAGGTAGGTATTAAAAAAAAATGTCAAAAGCTTTCTCTGTCAGTTTAACGAAAACTGGAAGAGAAAGAGTAAGAGCATCTGTAGAAATACTTGTATAAAATACTTGTCTTGGCCACATCTGGTTTTTGCATTGGAAAAATAGGGAAATTTCACATGCAAGTCCCTTTAACGGGTCTGATGCAGCTGCAGCCTGAGTGGGTGTCACAAGGGGTGATTTTCTGTTACAATATGTGTTCTCTTCTGCCTCTAAGCAATTATTTGTTCATCCCTTCTGGGCATTTTGGATATCTGCCTACAGGAGAAAAAAAAGCAGGAAAAACCCGCTACAAAAGCAGAAGTACTGATATAGTGGAATATTTAAAAAAACCCCAACATAATGCAAAAGCAAAACAGAACAGTGAGAAAATTAAAATTTGAAAATCATCAGGAATAATATCAGAGCTATGGATAGTGACACAGCTCTCCTGCCTCCTGATTTAAGACTCTTAAGTCACAAGATCAGTTCAGTCCCATTGAGAGAAAGTTGATCCTTAAGCCTAGGCTTTACTCAGGCAAAATTTCATCATTAGCTTTTTCTTTAAGTGTTTGACTCATTACTGGCATTCCTTTATTGTAGTAGGGTTTAAAATAGTATTTCAAATTCAGATAATGTTACAGGAGACAATATTCTTGCTGGAAGGCCTTCATCCCGCAATTTGTGCATTATTCTTAAAGAAATCATGGAGCAAAGCTATACAATCACAATTTCTTACTCATCAATGATGGTAGTATTCTTAGTTAATTTCATACTGGCATAATTAAGCAAATCAGTTCTTTCCCCCTATGTTAATGATCTGGATAATTTAGTGACATAAACATTAAATTGAGACAATCAGGATACTTTCCACAGTTCTATGTTTTTACTTTCTTGAAATCTGTCTGGATGTTAGCCATGACAGTAGTATTTATACCGAATTATGGTTACCTTTGTGGTATCACTACATGATGGTTAATGAGAAGTCAGTGTGGGCACTTACAACTACAGTGGGTCATGAACATATCAGTAGAAGTACTGCAAATGTTAAAGAACAATTTTAGAGAAGGAGAGAAGAATCCATCTGATTATCTTGGTGGTAAGACGGTGCAAGCTGCATCTTCCACAGATGCCACATTTCAGTCCAGGATTTAAAAAACTAGAAGCGGATGGTTCTGACAACACGTTTCTTTCTGACAGTTACTGGCAGGTCTCTTTTGGCTTGTAAATCCTATTTAGCAGCATTTCATTCCATTTGGTGGTGTCTTGCACACTGAATCAGCGGCAGCCTATTCTGTTCCAGTGCCGTAAGCATCATGCCGTAACATATGACTGATGCTACCAGTAAAGAAGTCTCAAACCCGCAGCAGAACTTCCTTTTGGAAACAAATATGTCAGCTGGGTTCTGGTACTCTGACGTTCCCTTGGGTATCTACATGTGCAGTTTCTGAGGTTCTATTCTCTCTTTTTTTTTTTTTTTAATACTCTGACTTTTAACACTATAGTAGCTTTATCTTACATTTTACTCACACTCACACATTTTCTTAGCATTTTTTCTACAGGTTAGCAATTTAAATTTTCCTTTATCAATTATATCTACTTTTATTTACTTTTCTTATATTCCATGTATGTTTCTTCTTCCTGACTTGGATCTGTTACCATGTAATCTCTCAGTAAGACCACATGTTTGACATCTCATGCCAAAAACTCTCACTCTGTTTCTTACAGTGGTATAAACCTTATTAAGTTTTCATCTCTTTGTGCTCAGAGTTTTATTTTGTGTTTGATGACTGCCTAGTGCAATGAGGGTGCTGTTTGTTACAAGGCAATAAATAACTAGGAGCAAAAGCCACTAAGTATCTGAGATTTCTGTTTCTGTGGTGAATGAGGAAAATACACGTATGCATGACACAGTATCCAAGATTGGCATAAAATCAGGTCAGCCATGTAATTGATGACTGAAGCAACAAGGATCTTTTAACTTGGTTGATCTAGCTTCTCTTCCATTGCACACAAGATTTTCATGTAATCTCAGCCTGAAAACCTTATTAAGGAAACTCTTTTGCTGTCCCTTTTGCTGGAAATTTGTCCCCATTTACAGGCTTCAGCACCTTAAATTGGCACCTTAAGTTCTTTTGGTGGACCTATTTTTGAAAAAATCTCCAAAGTGCAGGATTTAGTCTCTAGACCCAAGGCAAATATAAGATGACAATAACCTCTCATTTTTCCTTTTCCTGAGCTGTGTGTGCAGCTGTATTGTTTCTGAATAATCTGAGCCGAAGTGTTGTGCCTCCCCCTGCAAAACCAGGTACAGAAGTAACCTAAACCCACATATTGTTTTTTGTAAAATGTGTATTAGGAAAATTCACATTAGAGACTTAGTGAATGTAAAAGCTCATCCATGTTTACTTCTAATATGAATGTTGAGGGTTTAGTTTGCAAGTTTCACTGCAAAGTTGAGGTAATGGGTTAAAAGTTACAAAGCCATGTTGGTCTAGATATACAATTTCAAAAATTTCTCTCTGATCCAGTATGTGCTCAGCATTTCATGACCTGCAATGCCTTTTCATTTCAAATTATAACATCAATGGATAGTATTTTCCCTGCTGTATTTACACACTACACTGATATTTGCATGACAGAAAAAAAGGACCTGAATTGAAAAAATGTTTTGGATTGCTTGCTTTTTTTTACTTTTTTCTTTTTTTCCTTTTTTTTTAAATTTTTTTTTTTTTTTTTTTTTTTTTTTTTTTTTTTTTAAGTAAGGGGGAAAAAGCTAATTATCCCAAATACTTTTGTTTGGAAATGCTACTTGTGTGCTCTTTGGCAGTTATGATTCACATCTACTCTGTCTCACTCTCCTACAAAGGCAGGCAAGCAGATGAAACTATACTCCTCCGTGTCTCACCTTGCAAGTGGCAAAGGTGTTATAAAGGTGTTATAGCATCGAAATCCCTGACAGAGATGCTTTCTGGAAGTTGTTAACATCATGTGTCCAACCCACACAAGGCAGAACAGGAACGTGAGGAAATCAATGAAGTTTGGTGATAAATTACTTTAATTGAAACATTTATTTTACAGCTTATAATAAAACACCTTTATATTTTGGGCTCTTTGCCCAAAAGAGCAGGCGGCTACCCCTGTCCATTGAAGTTACTTTTCATAGGCACTTTCACCTAAAGTCAGGAAGCACCTCACTGAGTTTGAAAAGGCTGTTGTATTGAACCTGGTACAGAAAGGCACAGCAAGGGGGAGTGGGGTGGTTTTAAGAGAATTAGTTACAAGGAAAGATGAATAAAGTAAATGTGTGTTTCCCTTGGAATATGGCATTTTTCATTACCCAACAGCTAACATGTGTCTTGATGGGAAGTTTCCTAAAGGTTTAGAAATCAAGTACAGCAAAATCACTGGGGGGAGGGGGGGGGGGGGGGGAGAAGAAAATGATGGTCTTCAAAGGCCAAACTTGAACACCTTCCTAAATTATTTTCTCAAGGTGCTTTTCTGTCTCTGCAGGTTGCCTCTCTACTTTTTGGGGTATATGCACTGCTATGTCCCAAAGCAAATGACAGGAATGATTGCTGGATGTAGTGTGCAATACATAAAGACCAATGTATCTTTATGCAGGACAAATTCTTGAACTGAGACCTTTAAAGCAGTTCACCAGCCCTTGGAATTCAAGCGATAGACCGAGACAGAGAAGGAAAGACCTCACTTTCTCATTTTGCATTGAACTTGCAGGTTTGACCGCAGCTGCGGTATTTTGGTAAATGGCAAAACAACACAGTATCAACCTGATACTTGCAGACATATTAGCCAAAATATTCTGAGAACAGCACACATATGTACCCAAATCCATGAAGACATTTCTTATATCACAAAGAAACTTAGGTCTGCTTCATCTGAAACAATCTTTCCCTTAACGGCCTTCTTACTGAGAAAATCGAAGGCCCTGTGATTGTCCTTCATCCTCCTCTGCCTAAAAATTTTATCTTTACTGAACAGAAACTCACAGAAGAAAATCATGCAGGTGGATTAGGTGACCAGTCAAATAGTTCAGTGAATTTCAAATACTCAGCTTCAGTATATGGTTTGCAGATAATCATGAAGTGAAGCATTTCATACAATATAGTCAAAGGTCAGATCCAGAAGCACATTTGCTTACAAGGAGTGATTCTTCTTTCTCTAATGACACTTAATGCTAAATTAAATTGCAGTGATAACTGGTGAAAAACTAAAATAGCATGACTGTGGTTTGGTATCTGAAACAGCTAATAAGCATGTGATAGTTTTTAAATAATTACATTCTTTAAAAAAGCAATTAAATATAAACAAGAGTTCAGGACATTGTAGGTAATATCAATTGTAAATGTGTTTCAAAATCATTAACTTCTCTTTTTTCCCCATTAGTCATTTTCTGTGCGTGCCTGCTTACAGTATTCTCATGTAGCTCATTGCATGTGGTCAGAGCTTTAGCACCATGCATTTGTAGAAGTAGAACCATAGTTAGCAAGACTCTGTAGAGTTTAAGTATTCTCTTAGACTGCAAAACAGTGGGCTTCTTCCAGGGTCCATCAGACAGAAACGTTTCAAAAACATGAACTAACCAGGCTCCTGTTTTGAATGTTTTTATTCTTCCTTCCACAGATCTTCTGCTGCTTTTACCCAGCTGGTGATCTGGTTTTAAGAGTGACTTTTTTTTCTTCCCTGACAATAACAAGTCAGAAGATATGGAGCAGTTCCCAGAAAGTGGAGAGCTGGTGCAGTTAGCCCCTGTGCAATTTCCCTCAGCTCCTACAGTAGAGAGGGGAAGGGACAGACTCTGGGATGGACGCATCCAGCTCTGTTCCAGCATTGCTGAGCCACTGGGCTGTTGACTGGGGGGACTCCGTCTTTGTCCTGTGCCACTTTAAAGATTTTGGCAGCAGGTGAAGAAGCCCTCACAGGTTTCTGTGACTGCCTTTCCCTTTCTCATTTGCCGAATACAAAGTTAATCAAGCAAGCATCCTGGCCCACGGTGTGCTGCTTGGCAAGGACATAAGTAGCCGTAATTTGTGTAGCAGAGGTCAGGGAGCTGGATACCCAGTTGCCCGGTAGGAAGATGATTATATTATATACCCAGCATTGTGAATAAATACATGTTTTACCCAGTATACCGAAGCTGGGTCGTAACAAAACTTATACTGTCTCAAAGGCCTCCACGGCAATGCTTACAATCTGACTATTCGTTATTGTGTGCCCTTTCTTCGTTATCCACCCAACTTCATCTTTCCACTGGAGGTGGCAAGCGACCACCCAAGCTTAGCTACTGTGGCGCTTCTCTGCTGGAAAGATAGGGTCTTCATGCACTTCTAAAGCTTTTGCTTTGCCCAGCACATTCAATTCTTAGGTTTTACCTTCAATGGTAAGGCAAACACACAAGCTCACATATTTGTATAGGGGCAATTTGACTATTTTGGTCCAAAATTAACAAATTATAACAGTTTACAGCATCAGGGTCAGCCTCACAGAATTCTCATACCCAAAGCAAAAAAAAAAAAAAAATATATATGTTTTAAAGCCTATATTATTACTGCTGTTGTCAGCCTCTGAGTCAATGACATATACATACTTCTCAGTGTGGAGTATTTTTTCCAAGGGTAACTTTAATGGCTGAAATCATGAAACACTGAACAAATATCATTTATGATTCCTTTTAGAAAAAGAGCTTATAATGACTTCTCTGGTTGTTCTCCTTTTCTTCACTCCAAACATTATTCACTTTTCTGAACATTCATTCCACTGAATAAACACATAGCACGGTCATCGTGGTGCAGTGATATGTCTTGAACAAACATTTTTTAGTTAAAGAAAAATCTCAGTGCTTTCATTCCTGTTTGCGTTATGATGAAGTTAAAATTGATGGTACATCTCACTGACAGATGAAATACACTACACAAAGGCTTTAATCCCCCTTTCTCCTATTGAATCTTGGAAATTTAAAGGTTGCTTAATCAGAAATCAAAATGCATTACAGTCTTAGAGTGAACAGTTAAGACCACCAGTAGTCTGATATATTTACAACAGTACTTAGTTCGTAATGTGGTCCTTTTGAAATTTGGTAGCACAGTCACAGATGACAGGGACGAAAGGACATCAAGAGGACATCTAATCCCTTTCCTTGCCCAGTACCTGTCTAATTCCTGATAGATATCTATCTAATGTATTCTTAAAAAATCTCTAATGCTAGAGACTCCACTGCCTCCCTAGGCAATCTATTCCAGTGGGCTTCATTATCCCAACATTAGAAAATTTATCATCCTGTCTCACCTGAATCTCTTTTAATGCGGCTTAAACTCATTACTGTTTGTCCTATTGCCATGGACACAGAGAATTTTGCAGCAGCTTTTTACTACTTGAAAGCTTTTACATCTCAGCGCTGTCCTCTTTTTGTTAGACAAAACATCTTTGTCAAAGAACATTTCCTCTTCTTATTGCTCTCCCCAAGTGTCCAGTCGGCCCACATCTTTCATGCAGTGGGGTCTTAGCAATGCTGAGTGGAAAGAATTGTGCTGCATGTTTTGCAGGCTGTGTTTACACCTCCTGGTGCACTTTTTCATAATGGCTAGCACTGTTGATTCATGTGCAGTGTATGATCCTTTAAAACCCACAGACCCTTCCTGCAAAACTGTTACCTAGTCAGTGATTACTCATTTTGAATATATACAGCTTATTTTTTCTGCTTAAGTGTAGAACCTAATGTTTATTTATTTCCATATCTGGCAGAGCATTTTTCCAGTCTTTCAAGATCATCCCCTCATTTACTGAATGTAACGCATTTGTGGTCTCTACTCGCTAGTTTTTGTGATACTTTAATAAGCATACTCAGACCTGGGCCATTAAGAAAAATACCAATACTAGGTGAAGATGACTAGGCAACACATTCTTTCATTTTGACACTGAAGGACAATTTCTAATCATGTTTTCACTCTTGCTGTGGATTTTATCTGGTGTGCATTTAGATTGTGAGGATGTTGTGTGAGGAAATCCTTACTAAAGAGAAGACACATGAGAAAGAACTAATAGCTCTCTATTAACTCTTTCAGGGAAGGAAATTAAAGTGATTTCACACTGTTTATTCTTGACAAATCCATGTTAGCTGTTACTAATCTTATTTACTTCAAGGTGCTTATGAAACACTATTCACTATATTTGTGACATATTCCACTTTATTCCAATATTTCTGCAGGAACTGAAAGCTGCTTTGCCAGAAAGCAAACCTGGGAGGGTGGGGGTGGGGGTGGTTGGGTAGGGGGAAAGGAAGAAAAGAGAGAGGGAGAGAGAGAGAGAAAGCAAGCAAGCAAGCAAACCCTGCAACCCTCTTACCATATCACTGAGTTACATCAAACCTCAAGAAGGTCCAACAAATACCAGGGACAGCTGCCTGCAACTTTCTTCATAATCTTCCCCTCCTCCCCTGAGGCTTCAGCTGAACAGAAGAAAAGATTGTTGAGGGATTCAGGGATTCAGGAAGAAAACAGCAACATGAAGAGGTGTAAAATCTTATAGGAAAAAACCCCCAGGGTGTCGGTGTGGTTGGTGGTGTGGAGGTGGCAACTCAGCAGCGTTGTGGATTTTGCCCAGTGAGCATTACACATCAGCCTTTCTCCTCCTGACTGATGCCTGCCTTACTAGCCGTGACTATTCCCATGCTTTGTCAGGATGGGTAATTAATGCTTGTTATGTCCTAGAGATCTTTTGTGGGTTTGCCAATAAACCATTACTTTTACACTTCCAAGTTTTGTGCATCCTGCTTCCCACAGCTCCTCGTGCCCAGCCCAAGAAATACCTCAGGAGGGAGAGGGAGAGAGCAGCCGCAGAACTTCATGGCTGGGAGTAGTGGAGGGAGAGGGCTTGCAGGGCGTGCTGGAGAGAAAGATCCCCTGTTTCGCTGTCAGCAAGCCCTGAGACTGCAAACCTAACCTACATCCCTTGTAATCTGTTCTTTGCTCTTGCCTTTGTCACCTCCTCGACGCCTTCGCACAGCCACTGACAGCCCAATTACTTGCAAGGGCCACGGTGAAGTCAGGCAGGAAGCTCTTTGTCCTTCTGGCATCGTAAGCCAATGACTTTCTCCTTATAGTAACCGAGCAATGATTACTATTGGTAAATTTATAGCTGATTGTCATGTTTCGGTGTCCGTCAATTTCAAACTTAGCCTTTAATCAGTAAACTTAAAGTAAAACATGTTGTATGTTTCTAGTGATCTGAGAATATGTGGTAGTTTTCTTCCCCCCACTCCTTTTCGCTTTTATAAATACAGGTGTATTTAAAATGCTCTGTTTCTAATGCAGTTTTGGAGCAGAACAAAGGAATGACACTACTGATCTATTAAACAGTGTTTATATCTGCTTTATATCACAGACCTCTTCCTCTCTACCTCACTGCTTTCGTTCCTTGAGATTTGTCTTCTATCCTGCATTCCAATTTAGGAATAACTGTTAGCACCACATAATTATTACTTTTTTTTTTTTTTTTAATTTTGTGGAAGTACATGACTTATAAATAACCTAAAAGTATCCTTTTACACAGTTGCCGCATCATTTTTTCCCATGGAAGTAAAGTGCCCAGCTGTCTTTGCAATGCAAGACAAGGGAGTGGGGGGTGTGCGTGGGGTGGATTTTCCCATTTTTGCTACAGGGTGGAAAAGTGTACTCACACACATAAGCAGGGGCAAGTCTGAAAGACAGATCGTTGGCCATTTTCCACTACTATGGGAGAAGTTGAGTTTCATTCAGACTCTATCTGATATGTAATGCCTCATAAAGTTAATTCAATACTCATATGAGTAGAATTATGTTGTATTTTATATAGCAGAAGTTAAAAACTTGTCTACCATTGCAGTATACAGGTGAACAGTTGCTGACATTGCAAATCCACTACATTGTTACATTTGCCTTCTCCCAAACCCCCTACCCAGCCCTTTCTCAGTTCACGCTTTATTTATCTTGTTCTCAGAAGAATTATGGAAATCGGTGTTGTAGCTCATTTCAACGGGATTAGATTGGGCATACATTAGTTTAATTACCCTAAACCAGCTCTTCAATGAGCCCTGAATCAGGGCTAAAATTTTATGTACTTATATATGCATATTTATGTAATGTAAAAATTGAACACCATGCTAGTTTAAGCTAGTAATACTAATGAATATTATTTTCTATCTGCACCAAATCTTCAATTGTATTTGTTGACAACATTTAAAAGGTTGTTAGATTCTATAAATTACATAAACAACTTTCCCCATTAAAGACTGAGATACAAGAATTTGAGCCACTAAGGAAGTGAGGGGGAGAGAGAAGTTCATTTTCAATAAACTAGGATACAATTCCATTCATGCAATTTTAGTATAATATTGTTAGTGTAGCTGATAAATTTGAAAGGGTTTTGTATTAACAATAAATGATTGCAGTCTGCACTTTTTATTACCACATTACATGTATGTATAATGTAGGTATTTCTCGATTTATGATTGGAAGACAACAAGGAAAATTTCCTCATGAGAATGATCGCCAGGATGCACTGAAAGAACATTCCGTTAACCAAAACAGCTATAATGAAGCGTGAAAAGCAGCTTCCAGAGTATTAATAAATGTGACAATCATCCTCAAGACATGACAACCATTAGTAACTTTCAGAGTGGTTTCAAGTTATTCTTCAGTAAAGATAGCTTACAAATGGATCTTTCAGAAGGAAAACTTTTAAAAATATATTTTCATACTTCGATTATTTAATGTCTACTAAAGCAGTTAATGGTAGAAGACAGAATTTTAACTTTGAAGGGTTTATCTGTGAATGTTTTTACTATGAAATCTTTACACCTTAAACTCAATGCAATATCATAGCACTTAGTTGCTTTTGTTAGTTTTTGATGCCCAATTGCTTAAAAAATGCACAGAAAATGTGCTTCTAAATTGCAGTTTATAAAGATAATTAGTAAGTGAATATATGCAAATAAGTATACTTTGGACTGGAATCTACCAGTCTATCAGAATCAAAACATTTCATGGGATGATGTAGAATTTGATGATAACCACCAGATTGTCTGTTCAAATGGAGCTGAGGAATTTGCCTTCGGAGCAGATTTCTGATGGATCACCTCACCCACCCAGCTCCTTGGCACTGTGCCTGCTGGGTTGCTGCCAAGGGTAGACTTCCAGGCTCATGAGTTCTTACCTTTCTGATTTCCCAGAGCCTTCCAGCTCCTTTCTTGACATTCCCTCCAAGATTGTCCATAAAGGCTAGACAGAAAGGAATGACAAGAAATTTTAAATATGTGCAAATCTTAACAAAACTGATTTGTTGTTCTCTTCTGTCCCTGTCTTCACTACTTTTAATACTCAAGCAGTTATGAGGTCACCTATTGCAGTTTGAACATTTAGCATAGACAACATGAGAATCTAGCATCCAAGTTAGGAATGGCTGTGTCAGGTGGTAGCATAAGGGGTTTTAATTTATAGAATACATACAAAAGATGATGCTCTACACCAGCGAACTACACAGGCAGCACCAGACTTTCCTCTGCAGTATGCTAACCGTCTAACTCCACTGAAGAAAATTGCATAGAAATTCAGTGACCCAGAGGAGAATAAATGATCCTGGTTATAATTTCTTCAAAAGCTTTAAGTGATATACATTTTTGGTGTACTATCTCCTCAAAATTATTTTAAAAGTGATTGTTAATATCATGTAATAGTCTGATAAATACTCTTCTTTGTCAAAAATCATAGAAAAATACAACTCTCCACTAAGGATGGGATTTAATTCAAATAAGAAAGGATTATGCTAATCCTCTGTATGGTCTACTTCACCAAACCATTTTGTCAAAGGCCCTGTAAAACTTATTCTATAAAATCTCTACAAGAATTCTCACAAAAATTATTATTCTTTGAATAGCTGCAACAAAACTTCTGATATGTCAGGGATACACATTGAGTCCTGAGTTTAATTAATCCCAACCATTATGCACTTCTAACTGTCAGTTTTTAGTGCATTCATGTTATAACTTCAAATGTGCAGTAGCAGCCACTTTTGCATTGATCCATTTTAACGTGCATTTGTGTGTGTAGGCAGTCTCTGTTGAATGCATTGACAGTTCCTTCTCCAGTCGCTCAGGATGCTTCTCTAGACAAGCCAGGTCTGTAACTCACTTTACATCCATGCAGTCACATTCACACATCACTAAGTATTCTGACCATACATAATGGCCCTCCAGATACAGATATAGATAGTGTGTACATATATCTACACTAATTTGTCATCAGCTTGATCAAGTAAAGGAGACTTCTCTATTTGACTGTAGCCTCCACCTGATTGCCAGCGAATGACAATATTCCCTGTTAGCATATTTCCACCCAATGATAGTTGACATGGGTTTGTGAAAATGCGTCTTGTGAGATAAACATAATTTTATTTCTGATTAGATTATACATATCTCTGAGAAAAATAACTTCCTACAGTTTCTTTACTAAATTTGCTGTTGGGAATAAAAATAATTTCTAAAGAATGGCTAATTGGCTGATCTTAAAGTGCTTGACAAAGAAGCTTTATTGAAATGAGAGAGATGTGACAGAAGACTTACAGAGCTGTATAGCTTACTCGGTAAGATGGTTTCAGTTGTTTGAAATACTCTTAATATAGCCAGTTGCAAAGATGGACGCATTCAGGAAAAAATACTATGGGCTGCAGTGCAAAGGCAGTGTGCTGGGTACTAGAAAACAGCAGCTCAGTAATAATTATTTTAATATAATGGTGAATAAAATCATTGATACAACAGAAGAGCACTAATGTTTTGGAGATTTATGCAGAGGGGTGGGAGGATGACTCTTCTCTCCTCATGTGTGTCATTTTTAAGGTAAATGTTGGAACACCCTGTCTGGTTTCAGACCCTGTGAGGCCACCTGAGGGGAAGGATGCTGCCCTCACCCAAGAAGGTGGCACCTAGATGCTTCTGAGCGGAGGGAGTGTGGTGGCAGCCTGCTGCTGTTGCGGACACCTGGCTCCCCACTGTGCTAAAGGAGCTGAAGATGCCTCCTGCTGGGTGTGGTGTCCAGAAGGCTCTGGACACAGGGAGCAGCTCTTTGATTTGCATTAGCTATAGCCAGCCTCAAAGCTGAGAGCAAAATGAATGCAAAGGAAAACTTGTTTTTTGCCCCTGACTTCACTAACAGCATCTGGCCCTGGCTAGGAAGGAGCACAGCTAGATGTCAGCGTGACCAAGGTCACGGTTCTAGCATCAGCTATGGCTTCAGGAGAGACAGCATTGTGTGGGAGCCTTGGGGAGCACTGGAGTGGTGGGGCAGGATCTCCCTCCGCCCAAGAGTGGGCCATAAGGAGACATCCGTACAGCCCTGAGGGACTAACCATGCAAAACTCTCCACCGGGTCATGGCAAAATGCTGTTTGGAAGCACAAATGAAATTTGTGTATATATTTAGAAGTCTGTTGGACAGATGAAGACAGTACAGAGAAAAGTTGTAAAGGAGTCTTCTGGAAGGAATAAATGTCTTTATACTGAAAAGCAACACCACTGGATTTCTTCAGGGGTCAGTGCCTTTCTGGAAAATGCATTAGTCAGACACATATTGCATGCTCTTTGTAAACAGGAGATCAGATTGGATGATCAGGTGAACTTTCCTGCCCCTAAGATGTCTTAAAATGAAATTTTGATGAGTAAATAATATAAACAGCAGGGTTACATTTGATTACATTCTTTTTCTTTTTCTCTAAGCTGAAATAAAGAGTGTAAAAGCTTTGAGGAAAAACAAAGGAAGCCTCTCATATTTTATGTGTAAAACACAGGTATTTGCAGCATGGGTATCACATAAGACATTACACCTGATAGGGAGAAGCAGCGCAGTGTATTTCCCTTTCTAATACATCACTACTTTCAGTATATTTCTTTCCTCAGCTGTGTTAAGTATCACTTCATCTTCCTCGTTAGGTGTTTTCCATCTTGTTCTTAACTACAGTCTCAGTTCTTCTAATAGCTTAAAGTTGTTGACTTTTTGATGTCTGAGATATCATTAGCAAGATAGCTGATAAAGGTAGCAATAGATGAAAACGTGTCTGTTCTATTAGTAGACTCCTAAAGGGGAAACATAACTACTTGAAGGGAACCTATCTCAAGAGCATATCAATGTCTAGGCACGTGAAATGTCAGAATTTAGAAATATATAGGTGATAAGTAAAAAAAGTAACTATAATAGAGGGGTAGCAGAAAGAAAGAGACATTATTTCAATGCCTTGCTTGCATCTTTCCACTACTTTTCCATGACTGGGTTTAAAATTTGCAAAGGCAAGTCTGCAGTGGAATTTTTTTAATATATAACTTTAAGTATGAAGTAGGAATGATACATTTATGTCAGTAAAATCTCTTTTAAAAGTGTTAAAAAATATGTGTCTGGTTTTACTTTAAAAAATGATCCTGAGCTAAGGGAATTGTCACAGAGGGTCTGTACCTGTACCATGCTGCTATCATAACTAGTGAAATCTTTCCCTGCTGACAAAATTTAATGTCCAACTGGACCTTTTGGCATTACTGTCCTTTTATGTGTTCCTTAATATTTTCATGTTACAATAATCCTCACTGGCAGAAGATCAGTATCTCCAAAGGCTTATCATGTAATTAAAAAAGGCACAAGGTGTCAGGAAATCAGCTTTATTTGGTAAAAATTAAAATATACTGAATGGCTCACTCAGAGACATCCATGAGTTCTGCCAAAATCTGAGTATTTATCCCTGAATGCCTGTGCCTGCAACTGGGTAGCATTCTCCTTCCTCAGTTTTCTTAAGTATTAAAGAGTAATTTACTGGTGGCATAAAATCTGGCTGGTTTAGAAGAGCACTTTGTGGTGCTGTAACATTTTTCTGTTGTATCTGTAGGGATAGTAGGTCCTGCTTGCCTCCAGCTGTCAAAGTAATGGCATTAACAAAATTCAAGTCACAGAAGTATTAGGTATTCTCAGTAAAGATATTGTGTTGGTAGTGCCAAAATATTTTTTCCAGTGCTTTGGAAGTAAATGAGGACTAGTATAAATTATAAAAGTAGAATCCTAGAAGATTTCTGCCTATCAGGGTTCACTGAAATTTATAGAAGTAATGTAGGGGACAGACAAATCAGAATTAATTTTACTGATGCTCATAAATTGTGTGTATGAATTTCCTCCAACTCCACAACTGTATGTAAGAAAGTATTACTAGTAAAGTGGAAGATTACAAGAGATCGGAGGAACGAAGAAGTTTGCATTAGAGGAATACCCGAATCTGGCTTGTATAGCACGGCATAATGAAGGGGTGAACGCTTTCTCTACAGCTACACCAAAAACAGTGACTAGAAGGAAGAAAAGCTATTTAATTTGACAGGAAAATGTAAGCACAAGTTTAAAAATTAGTATGAACCAGTCATGAGTAAATCCAGCTAGGAAATCAGAAAAAAGTAAAGAAAACAGACTTGCTTCAGGCTGCTGGCCTGTTTAGGCAAGGAAGGAAAACCGGTGTGCTATGCATTTGGCAGGGGAGTTCAGTGCAGTGTTTGAGCAGTACCTCATTCCATGCTTTAAAAATTATTCATTCTTTAATAGCACAACATGTAAATGTTGATTTTCTGTATTTGTATTGACTTTGAATCTTTCTCTAAAATTATTTGCTTTCCTAATAGGAAGTCATCAGCTTTAAAAGGAACATCTCTGCTATCAGACGTAGTTTAGTTGCATAAAGCTCCAAATGGACCCAGCTCCTTTGTTCCTCAACACAGCTGAAAAAGGATGAAATAAAATACAAGATACTGCTTTAAAAAAGAACCTCCAAAAAATGCCTCTTGGTTTTCAGCTACTTAATGATTCTGGAGGGTTTGCTTTTTGAAAACATTTTAAATTGGCAGTACTTAAAGCAGCATAGAAGGCTGTTTTGCATGACCTCCTAGTTCACCTTTCTGAATACTGCATGTGGTTTAGGTTGTGTTTGCAAGGTGAAGTTAAGGAAGAGCTGAAATGTAACCAGATGATGGAGATACTAAATTATAAGAACAGTTTGTACATATCCTTTCCTTAGAGACCTTAATGAGTGAAATGCACTCCATATTCTGGGACTAAAATACTAGCGGCATGGTAAAAGGAGGAAGACAGTAGGAGAAGAGGGTCAGTGTTAGCAATTATCAAGGCCCTGAGGGCATCTGTCCATAGGCACTAGTTGCCCAGACCAGCCCCACCAGGGGCCCCAGCCTCACACCTTCCACCTGTGGGCCTGGGGGCTCCGTCTGGACTTGGGTCCTGGCTTGGGCTGGCTGTGGGTTCGCAGCAAGGGCAGGGAGCTCTGCGAAGGAAGAGGAGCCAAAGGTAGGAGACAGACCATGCCTGTGCCTACACCGGACCCAGGGCAGAAGAACAAAGCAGGTCTGCTGACAGCACCTGCCCTGTGATGTCCCTCCTGCCAAGGCACGGCTGAGGTCAAGCCAGACAGGTGTCAGTGGCAGCAGGGAGTCAAGGCTTGAGGTGGCCTTACCTGCAGCCCAGCTTGGTCAAGGAGTGCGGCAAGGACCCGTGCTGAAGCACAGCTGAAGCACAGCTTCCATGCTGGCTGTTTGTGAGTGTAGCCCTCAGGTGAAACTGGTCTGGCCAGGTAAGGGTTAGTGGTGCACTCAGGGCTCGGAGAAAAATTTACCATAGAGCTCCCAGATTGCAGCATGGAGGCCTTTCTGAATGGCTAATTAAAAGCTAATTGAGATTCCAGGAGTACCTACTACCTAGATCAGAGCCTACTGTGCTAATTAAACTAAAATCATGACTCCAAGGTGCTTGCAGTCTACATAGATGAGATAGGTGAACAATAAGTAAAAGGATGTTCAGTGTCCCAGTTTAGTTGAAAAGCGATACAGAGAAGACCCTTTCTTACCCCAGCACAGGTAAATGCCAGACACAGGACTGCACGCTGGGTTTTTGACCTCTTATTCATGAGGCTGTCCTGCCTCTGAAGTTTCCACTGAGTCTGACAGTCAGGTTTGCCCTCCACGAGACACGGAAGCACAGAGCAGCAGAAAGGTAGTTCTGGGGCAGCATCCTCAGACTCCCAAGTAACAAGCACAAATCCTTCCTGTGCCCCTACAATAGTTAAAGGATTTTTTCCTTTAATTGGAAAGTCCTGTTTGATTATTTTTTTTAATGTGTATTTTTATATATATATATATGTACTTCTTCATACTATAGACTTTATTTCTGTAAAAATAGAAGTAATTTTGTTGTTTGTTTTGAAAGACAGTGTTGTTGGGCGTGCTCAGCGCACCTGAACCCAGCTGTGACTTGACAGTGTTAAATTTTCTTATTATCTTCTGGGGAATAGGTGCAGACCTCCTTATCCCTAGCTGAGTGGTGACAAGAGTGAGCCAGGCTGGTACTGGAACAGTACAAGCTATCAGAAGCTACCTGCACTGCTTGGCACGCCTTGGGTTTGTTGCTTCAGTGCCTGGGATTCTGGGCAGTTTCCCAGTTGCAGGTTTTCAGGTAGCAGAAATGTGTGGTTACCTCAGCATTATTTTATCGTCATGGTTAATTACTGGTATGAATATATTGCTTGCACATCCGAACAGTGACTTCCTGAACACAAATTTAATTATGAAATAGGGCAGGTTTTTATTAAAAAAGTAACATTTCTGTTCAGCTGCAGTTCTATAAATGTCTTACAAATTCAACATGACTGACTTTTTGCACTCAACAAGCTGAGTTTTAAAATATTTCTAGTTTCAAATATTCCTTTTGTCTCAGTGTTTGAAAGAAATACTTTATCATTCAAATAATGGGAAAGTTTGGGGGTTTTTTTTGGAGAACAATGAGATGTCTGAAAAAAGGTGGTGCAAACCGTGGCAGATGAAGGAACACTCTGTTTTTCTACTGTTTAGGCCTTCTGTGTATTAGAGAGGAAGCTCAAGCTTAGGTCACATGAAAAGGCCATTTCTTTGTAGGTGACTTACTCTAAAGCTCTAGACACGAAGGGGTCACATCTTCTGGTGCAGCTTCAGTGAAGTCAATAGGCATCTGTTTTGTACCAGCTGCACACCAGAGCTGTAGAAGCTTAGTTAATTTTCATTGATTCTTCCCTTTTTCTTCCTTAGGGATAAGATGTATTTTTTATCATTTAAGTTATATATATCAGTGATGGTTACCTTAAAATGTAATTTATGTACAATTTATCATTCAGAAAAGAGTAGAGGCTACACAGATGACTTGGGTTTAGAAGTAACTTACCCATTGTATTTATGATGGCAAGAACAAATCTGTCACCATCTAATTGCTTCATCTATATATGCCAGGATTTTCCTAACTTTGTATCTCATAACACATCCCCGTTTCCATAAATAGAAATAATTTGCTTAAGTGCTTTCCTTCTGAATACTTTATTATTCAGCTCACTGTCTGTGTTAGTTTTCATGAAGTCTTAATCAGGTATATCAGTCTCTCTCCGGATTGCCTTTTTACTATTCCATATTTGTGCTTGTGTTACGTGGGGTAGTTTTTTTACCTCCCACAAGACTCCAGGGATCTTGTCTAGTTAAGGATTTTATTCTTTAACTTTCAGGCTTTGTCAAATGTTATTTCTCTGAAAAAGAAATACAAATTGCTATACCTTATTTACCAGGATGCAGCAACGATGAGCACAGCCATTGGCAGACTGTATCCCTGCTCCCAAAAGTAGGGTAAAAGATGAGGGCTGGGTTCACCTTTGGAGGACAGGGGTTATAATTCTGTCCTAACTTTTCATAGCCAATGTTAAGAAAAGCTCAGAACGGTGCTGAGTGTAGTATAAGAGGTGCATTCCAAAAGCACATCTCATTGCTAATCTGTCTTGTTCCTTTGGTAGCTATTGAAATTAATGTAAAGACAGGCAAAGTTAGAATTTCTGAGCTACCGTGTTGTGAAAGAAAATTCTTTCAAACAGTGTTAGGGGCTCAGGCTTGTGTTCTACACAAACAAACATCAACGAGAAACAGAGAATGAAAGAGGGGAGATAGAGAAGAAAAAAGAGGGGGGAGGGAACAGGGAAGAACCTAGAAGGAACAGAGGGAGGAAGGGAAGGAGGAGGTGGAACGGTGGTTTCCAGTCAAGCTGGTGACGTGCTGACAATCATTGCTTTCAACCAAAATTTTGTGGGAGATTTTAATTTCAGCTGTATCTTGTGGAATTCATCTTCCTCACATGAAAAAGTAACATAGTTATGCTAAGTGTCTATGGCAAAGATTCTTTATTTAGATGGTCTGCACATCTCTAGGTATTGACAGTGGAAGTTTAAGGTATTCATTCAAAAATATTCAGCCACTAAAAAGAATTGCCCTTTAATGTGGTTTTGTGCTGCAATTGATTAACAACAGCTTATTAGTTGTCCAGGGGGAATTGGGCACACATTCAGACTGTGGATACATCAACCACCAGCTGCTTGGTCAGACTGATCAATACTCTTTTTGTGCTTCTTTACACTTCTCTGCCTGTAGCGTGCTTTTATGTTTTCTCATCTCATTCACAGATTGTGTATGTTTTGGGGTGGGTTCTGGCTGATGAAGATCTAGTTTATGGCTGAGACTTCTACCTACCACAGTAATGGAATGAAAATGGCAATAGCAACCATAATAATATGCATAGATCTGGAGAGGGATCATAGCCGTTAAATCTGTGTGTGGTTGCCTCTTGGTTTCATGCTGTATGACTAGGTCCTTCTGTTCAAAATATAGCTATTGTATGGTGCTGTATTTTTTTAAACCAAGGACCAAGCTGACAACTTTCAAACTGCCGCTTCATAAGAAGGTGTCATATTATAATCCTCCAGCTATTTCACACCTCTAGCTATTCCCTTCAGGCAGATTCTAAAATGAAGTTAGTTGGAGGTGGGGTGTTTGTGGGGGGTGGGTCAGTAAAGATTATGCACAGTAGAGAAGCAATGAAAAATGTTTGAAAGATTGTTAACCAGCACTTTACACCTTTATTCCCAGAGGCAGTGGAGTGATCACATACAATATGCATTAATACCAAATCAACACAAATCATTCATAATTGCCTGAGCATCATGTTGAGAAGAATGGAAAATACATAACATACATAAAATTATAATAAACTATCATAATGTGCACAAAACTGAATCTATTAACCAAGACAGTCATTTTCACATACTCCAGTGAGCTGTTCCTCCACTCCTCACTCAGAGATAAATGTCAGAACATGAGAGAGCTGTCGTACGCAATAACCCACGTTATCTCCCATTGTCTCTCCCAGTACTAGCATGTACTTCTGGTGATGTACAACTCTGGATCCGCAGACTATGCCAGCTGGTCCTCTGTTATCAAAATGAGTGACATAATAGAATAAGCAAATCCATCTCTCAGGGCCGCCTTCATTAGAGAGTCCTGATTTCCATAGTGAACTCATTTAGGGCTTGTTATAAGGTGTTGCAAGGTTTTCTGTAATCCTACAAATAATGTCCAAACCAAAACGCATTGTTGTGTCATAGTGGAAGAGAACTGAGTTACTGGATGATTAGATTTTCTAGGACATGTAATGCGGCGGTCCCCTCTCTCCCTTCCTCCCTGCCCTTGGTGAATGCTATTCTAGTCACTAAATTACAGCAGCACCTGCAGAGATCTGATTTGTTTGCACAACCAGGAGGGAAAGCTACTCAACTTCTAGTGATATGTCATCCAGAAAGCTCCAAAGAGTTGCTGAATTTTGGCCAAGGAAATAGTTAGTTGATACACATGATAAATAGAGATTTGTTTGTCTGTAAATTTGAGAATTAACAAAGTTTTTCAACAGAAACAATTCCAGAAGACCACCATTGCCACCATGTTTTTTTACCTTGATATTTATTATTTCTATTAGTCTGCTAGACTTTTTTTTTTTTTTTTTTTTTTTTTTTTTTTTTTTGATACAGAGGAGATCAGAAATTTTGTCCCTTACCTAATCATCAAGCCATTTTCTGTTATGTATTCTGGAGGGAACTGAAATTTTCAAATTTCATCCAGAAATTGCATTCTGAATATTTAATGATCTTTTTTGTCAGAATTAAAATATGCTTAGAAAAGAAAAATGCAGTTTAACAAATGTGGCTATTTCTTAGAAAAAAAAAGACAAACACAAAAAAACAAAAAACCCAACTCCAAACATTCCTGACAAACTCTAACTTTCACACACTCAAAGCAACTGCAATGAACTTGTAGATCAGGGGAGTTCCTTTATTATTCCTTGAGAGCCATTGCAGTCCTGTAGTCGTAAAATTAAAGTTGTTGGTTTTTTAACTGATATTGTTTCATCAGTCTTGTAAATCTTATCAGGTGTTGCTGGAAGCCTAATTCATTAGTCAAAATAGCAAAGTGGATTTTGTTTATGTAACTATTTATTAGGCTCAGGTTCATTTATTTAGAAGACTTAAATGCACAGGGGGAAAACTGTCAAAATAGCATGTGAGGATTTGGCCTACTGACTCCCATTAACTTCAATAGGAGTCACGCAGCCAAAGCCACAAATCCCACTTTAAATGTGTAATGGAGAAAGATTAGGCTTAATCTGGGCAATGAACCTGAAACCATAAAAATGTCAAGTCTTTGAAAAGTTTTGAGGTAATATACATACTTACAAGAAATTAGACAAAGGTATAACGAGGCTGCAGACTATTTCCTTGTGACAAAAATCTCTTTTTTTAGTGTTACCTTTCCTGTATCATTTAAAGCTTCCATTCCATAAGGCTGGTGGCTAAATGGGGTTTTATAATCTCCTTTTCACAGCTGTCATGCGCAAATAGATACACAACTCTGTCTTGTGTTCATCCTGTTGACAAGCTGCAGCTAGACTGCAGATCACAGCAGGTATTACAAGCAAGCAGCATGTTCATAGCTGTATCTTACATCTTTAGAAAAAGGATTATGCAAGCCCTTAACTTCAATTATACTGCTTTTTTAGTACATCAGAGTTTTGGTAGAGTCAGCAAGCAAACTACAAGACTGGAAGTATTTATATGGCAGAAAGAAAAGAAAAAATGTGAGATTGTGTCCTTCTCATGACTCACTAGCCCACATGACCCATCCGTTCCACTCCTGTGCAAACACCAAAAATAAAATATGCTGTGTAATGGGAGAAAAAAAATAATCCAGGCAATTAGAATATTTAGATGAGCAACTTTCAGGAAAGAAATGACACATTTAGGGTATTTTTAAGGTTATTTGAATCTTTTCTCCTACAGTTTTTATTCTGGTATCTAAATTCTTTCAGGTCTCTGTCCAATGACCAAAGATATGCAGTAGCTACTTTCAGTGTACCTCCATTGGAGAGCCCTCAAAACAAAACTTGTTTATCTTTCTGCAGGTCAAAGTGTTCTAACAGAAGTGTTACAACCATCCTAAGATAATAGTTATAGCTCTTCAGTAGCTTGTGCTTTGATCAGATTCTGCGATGTTCCCCTCCAGGAATAGCAAGTCACTGTGGGTCTGTGTGGACATGTTTGGAGCCTGACCATATTCAGGCAAAGAGCAAAGAACTGAGACATTTAGATCAATTTAATGTGAACTGCTGGTTGCTGGACACATCTTAAACAAAGAAAGGGCCAAGTTAGCTTAAGAGCTGTGTTTGCAAATAGGTGAGAAGCTGAGTTAAGGTGGCCAGCTGCCACCCTCTAGCAGTAGAGCTGTTCTGTCTTCACCTTTAATGGAACCTCAACAAGGTTCCTCTTGGCATGCTTTGTCATAAGGAAAATTGAGAATATAAATTTAAAAAATGCTAGCTATAAAAAGCTGAAAACACCAAACAGTGGAAATCTGTACATTCACAAGCTGGTCCTTGTATTTCTAGATAAAGAGAACTCTTAAAGTTATAAACAAAACTCAGTTGTCTCTAAGGGTGTCATCAATGTCCTGTGTACTGGGAAGAGGTATGGAGCACTGTGGCACCCAGCACCAGCAGGAGAATCGGGCCATTTTCTGAACAAATCCCAGACCTCTCCGGTACAGTGTATCACTCTGCACGTGTATGTTCACTCTGGCAAACAAGCCCATCACCCTAACTGTACAAATATTGTCTGACATCACAAATGTTCTTAGTATACATCCAGACCTTGTAACACGCAGTTCTATCATCTTCCATTTACTAACACGTCAAACGCTTATGGTTGCTTCCTTATATAATTACCTTGGATGCCACTATATGAATAAATGGCATCTGGTAATAACAGTCGTGTATAGAAATCTGGCAGGAGAATCTTACTGACAGTTAATTCTGGAAGTTTAAATGCATTATACTCAGTGAAGAATGAAATACAAAGAAGAGACAGTGAAGCAATAGAATTTTTGATTGCTAATGAATAATGTGCTTAGGCTACGTTTGACTTTCAAATCTATACCCTAGACACGGTTTTAAGATTACATTCAAAAGTGCATTTGCATTCAAAGTGAAACCCATTTAGGTTATACTGACTAAGTTCTGAGCTGTAATATACATCTCTGTGTACTTAACAGGCTACAGTCCCTGAGATTTGGCTCTTGTCTGCTGCAGGGACTGGCATCCCTTTCATCCCTGCCAAGTGAAGCACTTGAGCAGCTCCCTCAGAACTACAGTTATTGTGAAGACTGTCCTTGTTTCAAGTCACTGGAAAGTGAGCATATAGTTTTTCCAGAAGCTGGAAGAATGGGCTTTATTTCAGAAACTGCAGAAGTCACTCATTCCTAGCCAATCTTCAGGAAACAATTTTAGCATTGAAACATTTTCAAACGCTTGTTGGAAGCGATAACACTTGCTGACTTTTGGGCTCCTTAGAAATGTTTGTTTCTCTTTCAAGCTTAACGCCAACTATTTCTGGACCCTAAAAGACAGTTTGTCTTTTGCTGTTAATAATGAAAACAGTAGATAAATACACTGTGCAATATGACAGAGCAGATGTCCTGAAACATTTATTAAAATTATAATCTAATTCTCTAACTAAGAAAAGCTAGTCTCTGTATTTTTTAGATGTCCTAATTTATCAGAAAAGGTTAGAGTGCAGGAGCGAGCACCTAATACTCGTAGTGGTGCTATTCTTCCACCAGAGCTGGACAGTGTGAAGGTAAGGGGCTGAGCTCCTCATGGTCACCCATGGGGTCCCCCTCATCTTGCCAGATGCGTTTCAAGCCATCAGACTATCAGGATCATAATTTTGTAGGGTTTTTTTCTTTGGCTTTTTTTTCATACTATATGGGGATTTCTTCAGAAATAGAAAATGTATCCTTAATTTTCTGAGCTGTAACATAGATTTAGGGTAAATTAGTTTAACAGGGGTTTAAAAATGAAAGTTTCCTACCCTTGGTATTTCTCTTACTCACCTGTTCTGCATAACAGCATCCCATAACAGCATTAAAGAGGAGAGTGTATAGGTTCCCAAACTACATACTTCGGGCTCCTTTTCTGTTTACTTTAGTTACTAGTATGTACTTCCGACCTTATTTTTTCGTAAGACTGTTCTTAAGTTTGGCACTGAATGGTCTGTTAGTTGCAATTGGCTTTTAAATCAGGACTATCAAGGGATTTCTTAAAAAGGGTGTCCCAGTTTGCTTTTGTTTTCTACTTCAAAGACTGTCTTCCGCATCCCCCAAACCTGACTTTGCATTAACCGTAAATTGAAAGCAGTAGCAGTCCCATTTCACCCCTCTAAACCTTTGCTTGCATGAAACTGAAACACAGCATTTCCCTACACACTTGACAGCTGGTTTTAGTGACTTAAAAGGAACACACAGCTCATAACACTTTGGGGTTTTTTGATGCTTTCCTAAATGCCAGCCCTAGGAGATCACAGTTTAGATTGTGTTTCTGATGCAGTTTTTGTTCCAAAACTTGAACTATAATTTAGTTGCTTTCTAAACCTTTGACCTATGAAAGCCATGAATTCTCTGACAGCTTCCAAGCATGATTTTCCCAGATCACATACTGCTTTTCCCCAATGTGTGGGCTCATGCCTGTCATCAAAACATGAATCTATGGTTTCAATGGCAGCCCTCTTTGCAAGCTGTGGGACTCTTATTTAGCAGAGGAGATAAAGGGTTTAGTGCAGCTTTAATACCCTTTCATCATTCCTCATTTAGTAAATATTCAGGAGACATTCTTTTTTTGATGGTTGAACAGCTCTAGAACAAACATCTGGTTCAAACAAATCTTTCAGTTTTCACTTTGTCATCAGTTTAAAAACAATTAGAGACAGGCTTTTACCCCTTTTAATCCCCAGTGTCCTTATTTGGTTTTTATTTCATTATCAAAGAGCAATTTTTCCTGTAAATTTTTTAGTTACTATATGAAGAGATCGAAATGAGCATTGATGTGATTAAGGATGTCAATAAGCTTTAACTGAATTTCTTCAGAAGCAGGAGGTGCATTGCTCCTGCATTATAATACACTCTAAAGAAGCATTGTATCTTATTTATACTTAGTTCTGTATAGAGCATTTTTATGCTAAGGGATTTTTCTTTCCTGTAAAGACAAGAGTTATCTCAAGTTTGAAAAAGAAACCTGCCTTCAGATAGGTTCAGATAGATTTCCCTTTTCACTTGGTCTTTTTTTTCCATAATATCCTATGCTTTAGATTCCTTTCCTGCATACGAGGTTTTTAGTTTAGCTACCATTGTTTTTGGAGTGGGTGCAGCCTTCCTGAGCATGAAGCCTACTCCCTTCAGTACCAAAGATCTTTGCCTGGCATTTTTGCTAGTGCTGAGCTCTCCCCTGCAGTTCAGTGATATGTGAAGCCAGCTTGTGGAGTCTCCCAAATTCTGCGGCTCCAACTTCCTTCAGGATCATTCCTTAAGAAATTTGGTCAGGTGCCACAGAAAATAATGAAGCCAACCCTAGGAGTTTTTGTTGTCATCATGAGCATATGGCCACATAAAACACAGGCACATGTATGTTAGCAACAGCAAAACCCAAGTGCCTTCAGCAAAAAGGAAAGGGAAATTATCATGCAAAGGAGAGGAATAAGAATACAGTCTGGGATTAATTAGTGGACATCAAATGGACGAGAATCTGCCAAAAGCAGAGGTCTGTACCTCAGCTTCAGTGAACAACCGTTCACATGAAAATCAGAGGGATTCAGGTTTTTGTCTAGATGTGTATTTGCTTTGCAGCTAGGTTTTCCATGTAAAAATAGGGATTAAAAATTCATGGCAAAGACAAAAGAAATCTTCAATTGTGCCCACATTTTTGTTTTCCAAAAATGATAATATACCCAGCTGTAGATGTGTAAGTGAAAGGTAATAAGGAAAGAAGTCATCACAGTGATTTTAGTTTTATTAATAATCTGTCACTCATTTAAAATGGTGCAAAAGCAGCATGAATTCAGATGCTAGTGAACATACATTTCTCATTAGTCCCCTTACATTTTCAAAACTTCTGTTTTCTGAGGGCAGAATGTCTCTGATTTCTTATCAGCATTTAAAGGTGCTGTGCTAAAATCCTTTAACCTTAAGACTCAGATAGGATCAACAAACAGCCATAATGGTCAAGAATATTGAGTATAGGTTACTATAACAAGGTAGGGTAACCTGAATACATCAGTAAATTTCTTTAGTATTTTTTAATTTAAGAAATAACACTACCTGGAAGAGGCCTTAGTGTGTTTTAAAGCATGCATGTATAGTCAATGAGATACAATTAAGTCAAGGTTAAAAAGGGTAAAGATATTTTTACTCTTCTGTTTAATGTGAAGCAGTTTTGGCAGTCTGGTGAGATTTTATTTTATACTTTAGGCAGAATAAAATTAATTAATATAAAATCCCCTTCTCTCTAGGCAGGTAGACAACATCAAAAGCATAAATAAGATCATATATTGGTATGAATTTGCTCATTCACCTTCAGATAAACTGGCAGTGGTCAGATTCAATACATATACACATAGGCGTACACACACATGCACAGATACACAAAGTAAAATAACACTGATGTGTGCTGATTTTGCTGCTGTCCCTGTCAGGCAGACAGCATCTAATGAATACAATAAAGCAAGAGCAAGACTGCATTTTAAAGCAAATATTTATTTGATCATTTCAATAAATATTTGCTGTGGTCCATTCAAATGTGGATGTATGAATATATTGAAAAACTTCTGAATAATGCAAATGAGGCTTAAAACTTTGAAAATGTTACCATTTCCATAGCAGCTGGACATGAAAGTCAGCCATCATTATTTGCATTTGCACCAACAAGGAGATGGGCAATTGGGAAGTTGTGATTAAAAACCTAGTTTCTTTAGGACCCTAAATGTGGTGGAAGTTCAGGGCTAGCACGTTCTGTCTCCATTTAAATGTTAAGAAGGAAAAGATTTTCGTCCCTAGAGTCTGACCCAAAACACGCTGAGTTTGGGGTTGGATTTTTTTCATTTCTGTCTGTCAGCTTTGTAGTTGCTCCTCTATGAGATATTAGAACACCTTAATACCCTGGAGTACATGGCATAAATTCTTGGCACTGCCAGGCTTTCATAGACATTCCTATGACTTCTTACTGATGACTGTGAGAAGGTGACCTGGATACCTGGGGGGCTATTACTTGGGGCTTTTGCCACCATTCAGGAATCAAGACCTTGCTCTCCTGACGTTTGTCTGCTTGCTATGGTCTATGGTGTCCTGCTGAATAGTCGATTGCATGGTTTTCAATGCTGTTGTGGTGAAGAAAAGCAAGATACACTGTTCTGGCATTAAAATACTACGTGCTACAGCACTCAAAAGATAAAAAGACTTAGTGTTTAATGTTTTCTTTGCTTGCTTTTCTCCTCCTTTTTCCTGGTGAGTCACGGTATTTTTTACAACTGTTTATGGCAGTGCACTGCCTTGGGGTGTACTGCTGAGAAGCCCGGGATTTGAAACTGCCCTGCCCCAGGAGAGGTCGCGTGCCGTGGAATCATTCCTTCCACACATTTTACCATGTTTTCATGTTGTGCTAGCTAAGTGACCAGCTCTGCTCGTAACAGATCAAGGAGGATCTCCTGTTCACAGCTCCAGTTGTTACCTTTTCTAACAACCTAATTCACCTTGTGCAGAAGGTGGGGATCGGGAGCAGACCTCAGTCTGAAGAGCACAGTCCTGAGCCAGCACAGGAGCTGCAGTTTTAGGAGGTACATAATGACTAGTCTGACCAGACATCATAGTCTGACGTTGGTATAGTAGTAATTTGCTAAAGGTTTGGTGTATCAAGCCATTCTGAATGCATTTTAAAAACAAGGCAAGACCTTTGGTCATCTTAAACTCCATAGCTACAATGAAATGTACTTCAGGGCACAATAATGTTAAAGCTTCATCAATGTTATCTGACAAGCACTATCATTATGGGAACAAAGTGCCCTGTGTTTCAGAGTAATGTCTTATATGGACAGTGGTTGAGTCCTATCTCATTTCTCCACTCCTTTGACAGTGGCTATTATAAATGGATTGTAGCCATCTTAAATTCATCATTATTACAGTGCCCTAATGCAAATAAAACCTTGTCAGAACCGTGAGTGTCTGATAGGTGCCCTTCTACTCTTTTTTTTTCCCCTGGCTCTGCTAATGTGTTGAAAATACTAAGAAAACCATCTTTGGAACTTGGTTTCTGGATGCCACCTTTTCTTGATACAAAATAAACCCAATCAAATCTGAATGATTCTGTGCTGTAACTACACATCACCAGCACTACCATCTTACAGATGGACCTGAAGATACATCTCAAGCAAAGTTGAATCAGGCTAGAATCACAAAACACAGCAAGTGGTCCTTACAAATGTGGTGTATTACATTTTTCTGTGTACAAAAAAGGGCTTGAACTTGGAGGAGTTCAAGAGAATCTCGGGCTCAGATTTTGGAAGAAGCAAAAAAAAATCATATCCTCTACTAGGTTGACTTTTTGCCATAAAATGCCACTTGTTTGAAGCTGCTTACAAGCTGTAGCCTGAGAGTAAGTCCTGAGGGCATGAATTAATAAGCAGATGGTATAAGTAGCTCTCAGAAAATGGAGGGATAAATTCCAATGTCCCAGTTTAATTAATTTGATTTTGTCATTAACTTTATTAAGAGCAGGACTTCGTTCTGGCTGTCATTATTCCAGGAAAAGTCTACCTAGACCATTAAGATTCTATTTTTGGCTAATGTGTTTTAATCTTTTGCAGACAATTTATTTATTTATTTATTTATTTGTTTGTTTATTTATTTATAAGCAGCAACTTGATAAGCATTTAACAAGGCAGAACTTGTCTTTGTTTAATGTAAAGTTAATTTTGACTGTTGCCTATTTGCCATGGCTATGTCAAGCCTGCAGATAACAGTAATCCTGCTGTAAACTCACAGGCAGAGCACATCAGTACATAATGATCCATCATCTGCACACATCTTCCTTTACTAATTCCTCACTCTTTATGAAGCATTCCTGGCTGTATCTACAGCTAGTCATGCAGTTTCTGAAGACCATGTACAGAGCAGAGGATGTGAAAAATGCAAACAAATCCTGTTTAGATACAACAACTTGCTGCCACCCACAAAACCTTATACAATGATATTAGCTATCAACCTATTTTGACTTCTCCACTGTTTGACCAGCTAGATTTAATCATAGTAGTGTACCTAGATGCACACATCCATTCTACTTTTTGTGTTATTGCACTGAGAAAGATCCTTCACACCTTGATTCTTTTGCAGAGTTCCAGGTGTTAGGAACTGCTTATATTTCAGTCTTGACTGAAACCTCAAAACCAAATTATTGAGATTGATTTCTATTTCATTTGGTAGTAGCCAGTGAATAATAGATCTTTCCATGTATTTAAGTATCTAGTATGTGCATATGATCATTCAAATACTTTAAAGACCACAGAGGATTGGTGAGATCAACAGAAGTAAGAAATTTTAAAATTAAAATTTTGATGCATATTTGTGCATATCACTGAATTATTCAAGAGAAAAAAGTACGTAAAAGTGTCAGAAAACCACCTGAAATAATTTATTTATTTAATTAAAAGAAATACACCGGGAGGGGGAGTTGAGATATTATTGCAGCCATGATTAATATCTGACTATACCTATTTACTATTTGTAGTGCCACATTCCTCTCCGCACTGTCTGCTGTTATTTTGAAATGACCTCTGATACAAAATGTGTCCGTCTTGTCTCCAGAAGTCCAGAAATGGTATTTCTGTATGTCAGAGTCCTGAACCTGTAACTCCCCACTGCATGCAAAGTCACAGTTCCGTCCACAAGGGCCTTTTCCCCACCTTCAGCAAAGAGATATTAAGAATTATTTCTGTTTGCAGCATTTTCATCTTCATAGCAATCAGTCAGAACCTGCTTCCTCTTGGCAGGTGTTTGTTGTTTTTTTTTTTTTTTTTTTTTCTAAATAGCAGGTATTTTAGATTATGTCAGGCCAATTTGCTAAACTGATAACAGCATTTACGCTATCAGAGTGTTGCACATAATCTATACTTTCAACAGATAGATACATATGCATACACATATATATATTAGCTGTACATTCTGCATACTTATTCTCTGTCTCTGGGAAACGTGCTCTGTTATGCTGCTCTGTGTATGAAAAACAATTCTTTCTAACATCACAGCCCAAAGTATAAGACAGTGTTCCTTCCATTGTGCAGGAGGATATGGCTTCCAGTAAAGCAACAGCATCCACCCTATGTGGATCCTAATGTTTTTCCACATCTCTGCTGCAGGAAAGGGGAGGGTAATCACATCAAAGTTTAGGCAATGGGTATCTGGACCTCATTTGAAATGCAGAGAACTGTAGAAATACATTGGAATATTTATCAGTGTATTTCGTCAGCTTCTTGATTTTAGAACTGGCTAGCTTCTAATGTATGCAAATTAATTCTTTGTTAAAAAGAAAATTTCAAATCCAATAATAATAACTTCAGTGGAAATGAAGGAGTGGTTTGCCCCCCTCGAACCTCTGGGGGAATTTGACCAAATTAATTTTCTTAAGCAACATCATAAATCCAGAGAAAGAAAACCACATTTAGATAAATGAAAGTCTGTCAGAGGCCACAGTGCTAGTGGTGTTGAGTTGGACAATTAATTATGTATTTTGTGCACATCATAAATAGTGAGGAGCTTAAAGGATGATGACTCAATAATATAGCAAGAAAGAAATCCGGCAGAATGAATCTGTTACCAATACTTTTCCCGTGACCCGTGTTTCACCCAATGCTGTTGTAATGATGTGATGAAAGGATCAGAGTGCCAAGATACCCAAACACACTGCCTGTTCTGACAGCCGTAGCTTTCTACCATCAGGAAGATTAAATAAGCAGATACAGTCAGATAGAGAAATGCAGGGGTAGCTCTTTAAGCTTATTAAGTCTCATTATGCACAAAACTTCATGCACAAGCTAGCTGTCCCCTAATATCAATATGACAAAGCAATGTGTCGGCGTGAATGCTTTGATCTCCTGATATCAAAGAAAAAAAAGATTCATGCTGTCCTTGTCCAGAGTATTTATGTATGTGAGGCTGAGAATCCACATGGTAAACAGAACCTTACTCATGTATGTGTCTGCCAGAAAGGGTCCGACTTTCTCCTTTTCCCTTTACCCAGTCTAAGACTTCATTTAGGTGTTATCGTCCAAGAGGGTGTATGTTCTGTCCTTAGAATACAGCCTGCACACGTCCATTTCACTATCTAACCGAGCTAGTCTGAAACAGGACAGCGCAGGCGCTGATGGTGTGGTGATGACAGCCCTGCTGCGCTCAGCGCAGGCTGCTCTGAGGAGCTGTGTGAGTGGGAAGGTGTCCCAGCCGCACTGAGCTTTCCACTGCACGGGCTAATCTAAAATTAGCCTGGATACATGGTTTTGGTTGCAGTTTTGGTTGTAGAACAGACAATAACTTAAGAGCTGCAGTGTCTTAGGTATTAATTGCACTTAATTGACTGAGCCAGTGCATCTTCAGATCCTCCCTTTGGGAGCTGTAGCCGTGGGTTTAGACAGCCTTCCTCCTTAGACTAAAATTTTGTTCATTTTAATGGTAGGAACACAGTATATGGTTGAGAAGTCTTAAGACAGGTGTAAACAAAGTTTGCTGTTCCTGGACGGCAAGTCAAGCAAGCCGGAGTTCAATAACATCCTCTATACATGCCTATCTCATAGTCTGGATTTCCCTAAAAAATCACTCCTGATAGCATGATCATATTTTAATTGCCCCTTTTCTTTTGCATTCTGTTACATTACTTTTTTTCTGGACAAAATTTGGTGTAGTATTTCTTCAGGAAATAAAACATTCAGAGCTGAAGTTTGAGCATTGTTTCTTGATAAGAGCAAGGCTTTGCTGAGTTTCAGCTGTCTTTGGCTTGGTGCTTGGTTTTATCTTATAACGCTGCAAACCAAAAATGCACAGGGCAGGCATCCCAATAGTTGCATCCTTCAGTACATTCATAAATGAGTGTAAGAAAGTTTCCACCCTCCAGCATGAGCTCAGCTGAAAACAGCAAAACTGAAATGAATGTTGGCATTGAGATTGAACAAAAGAAGGTGGAAATAAAACTGCTAAACTGCCCTTACCCTGTGCAGCATTGCATTATCCTAAAAACTATCTATCAAAGGGCAGCAAGGGGAGGTAAATTTCAGCTCACATGGTAAAACTTGTATTTAGCAGCAATTTAAATTATTATTATTATTATCATTGTTATTATTATTATTATTATTACCCTTTAAGAGATTATGGGATTAAAATGTTTTTGGTTTTGCTGTGGTTTTGCTCTTTCCTTGTTTTGTTGCCTAAAAGCTGTGGAGCCATGCTACCTTCTGCACTTGCCATAGTCATTGGTGTGATAACAAAACAGAGTGAAACTGCTGTCATTAGAGGTTTGATGGAGCATCTGAGGTGATCGTATGATCTGATGGCAACTGTGGAGCCATTGTGGTGGGGACATCTCCCACCATCAGGAAAAGCCCTTTGAGATCATTCACTTCAGCCCCAAGGGAAGTCACCCACCTGCAGCCAGAACTCTTTGTAGCCATTTTTTTCTTTAGGCTGCACACGCACACACACACACCCCCCCCCCCCCCCAATAAAAGTGCCAACATACTTCTGATTTTGTCTTACTGAATAGTTGCAGGGTAACAGGTAATTATGGGACTCTCCACTTACAACAGGAGTTGAGCTGAGGCAATCTCAGCAGCTGATTAGCAACAGAGTACAGCTCAGAACACATCAGAATAAAATTTATTATTAGAATTTTATAAAGCATCATTAGATGTTCCTCAGTAGAAACCGGGGCAGGTTTGTTTTCACAAGCTGGGCTGATATTCCATGTCTGAATTTGTGTGGTTGTTGCAACAGCTGGTTGACTGAGGAGCAGGAATGCACTATGTCTGTCCTTGAGATGCTCTCCAGGGGCCTGACTGTACCACATCACAGTGTCTTTCACGACACCAGATGTCCAGGTTTCCATCCTGAGTCATCATCACTCATGCTCCACGATGGAGCCAGGAAGCAGCCAGAGTCAGACCTGTAAGACGAAAGCACTCTCATTCCCTAGCTTGAATGCAGCTAATATTATCCATGAAAGTGGCAGCCTGGCAGAAGGGGTGAGTCACAGATGGTTTTCCTTCTGGCAGAAACCACGTTGCTACGTTAGCCAGGCATTGGTGGTGTGTCAGATGTCATTCTGCTTTATTTAATGTTTGTGGTGGGTTTCTCTAGGTGTTGTGACAGTTACTTAAGGGAGCTGTCACAAGGCAGCTCAAGACAGGGTGGAGCAAAGGCTGTTAACCAGAACAGCAGAAAGTCTGTTTTGATGGTGTCATGGTGGGTATGAAGGCAAATGGGAAAATGGGGGATGGCAGAAAGCAATGACAGCTGCATCAGACTTCCACAATGTGAAAGGTTAAATTCAGTGAATTGTGGAGATTATGGAATATTTTGGGGAGTTATGGATGATATCTTATCTTCTTGGAACTCTTTCCTACCCTCCCCAGCAGCCCATCTCCCACCTCAGGGGACAGCTTTTGTCCAGTTGTCCTCCACAAAAGCCACCCCTTCTTTCAGCCCTCCTTTCCTGTCTTTCCAGAGAGTGTTATTTACCTGTTCTGTCAACCAGCACAAGAGGAGGGTTGTTGCTATAGACAACGTCAAAAGCTTTTTAGGAAAGGTAGGTTCATCAGCCAGAGACTGACCACTGAGACGTGGCCAGAGCAGGCCATCTACCAGCAGGTTGTGAAGGATGACGTTGCCAAACTATATTGTTGAGTCTCTGCTTGCAATTTCAATCTGTTGTTTGCAGAAGATTGCCATGGTTAGCGCATAACACAACTTGGACATGGATGAGGTTAGATTTTTCTGGGAGACAGGGAGAAGGTAAATATTTGAGTACCTTGCAGGTTATTACAAGACCTCTAAGATTTCGTGTAGGGCCTGTTCTTGAAGATTTTAAAAGCTTATGCCTGGTGCAGCTTTGGACATGTTAACATCTC
This sequence comes from Falco naumanni, assembly GCF_017639655.2. Lineage (NCBI taxonomy): Eukaryota > Metazoa > Chordata > Aves > Falconiformes > Falconidae > Falco > Falco naumanni. Next base: position 116,943,561 of record NC_054055.1, read on the forward strand.
TACTTAGAAATGGAGAAAGCTAGGGCACTTGCCTGAGCAGTGCCCTGTCGTTGCCCGTTTTGTTTAATTATTGACCCTTACCAGGCATAACTGAGCAGTTTCTCAAAAAAATCCCCAAAACTAGGTCTAAGGATAGTACAGACCAATTATTTTCCCGGTGGATAATGCAGACACCACATTTTGGGAAGAAGAGAGGTTAGACATGTAGGCATCATCTGTACGATGCCAATTGTAGAGAGACAGAGGGTGGACTAGTGACAGTGGCAGTCATTGTAACAAGCAGTAAAGAAAGGACTAAACAAGTTTCCTTCCCTTCCAGGCAGAAAAGAGATTTTATTATTATTCTATTTAACGTATTGTAATTTATGGATCATCTTTGCTCTTACCTGTCTTCAATTCAAGGCTAATAACACAGTAAAGTTTACTAAATTCCTCACTCATTGCAAAATGCATATGAATTTTGTTCTAAATTCTGCTCCCAGCCACATTCGCCATGCAAACTCAGTTTTATAAGACTTAAATGCCTGTTGCCCATGCAGCTGTTAAGATCCTTTATTTTTAAACACACTCAGTTGACTGCCTTTGAAACAATAATTGTAAACACTCATCAGTGGGGTTTTTGCCACATTGTGTGCTTGCAGGGCACAGAAATAGAAACAAGAATTCAAATAAATAGATTTGCTTCAAACCTAAACAGAAGCCATTGGTGCTGTGGAAGGTACACTGAAATGCATTTTCTAAGGAGTTTTCCCATGACAACAAGGGATAATTTTCTTGATGTGAACATGGGAATGGGGGTAACCACTTGTTTGTGCCCACTTGTGCTAAAAAAATTGCCTGCCTTTGTCTGATTACTTACCCTCAAATTCCTAATTATGTGAAAATGACTGCTTGGAGCTTGGCCATGTATTGAGTCATCAGCATTCACTGCCACTGCTGAGAAAGACTGTTGATAAAATCAGGTAATCAAAAAAGAAGTAATTTGTTTCCTAATTCCAGTGCAAACTCTTTCCTAAATAGGCACTGACCAAAAATGTACATTAGAGAAAAAAAATACCTGTTGTCTACTGCCAAAAAATAATTTATGCTTCCCAGAAAGTCATTCTTGTTTGTATTACCCAGCTGAAGACCAGGAAAATAGTATATATCATACTCTACCAGGCCATTGGCTTTGGTCACTGGCTTGATTTGCGTGCTTAAATGCAAGGTATAGCTATAGAACAGGTGTCATACTGGCATTTTCTGGCCACCTCTTTCAAAAGCGTTTCTTCCCTGAAGCCTAAGGGTTTTAACAATTCATTACAGACCCAGTGCAGAAAGAAACTGTGAGTCAATTGAATAGAAATCTTTAACCAGCTTTTTTTTTTTTTTTTTTTTTTTTCTTTTCAGTGTGAGTGATATAAGGCAGCTAACATGCCAGATGTATTTCTTAATCATATTTTTTCTCTTTAAATTTAAAGCGACTGGGGAAAAAAAGAGGTATTTCAATTTTTTTTCCATATTGCAGATTTTGAAAAGGGCAACATTTTTTTTTCACAGAGGTTCAATGTGCTTTAAAAAGTCTTCTTTTATCTTCCCATCAACATCATCACCATCATTGTCAATACTATCTCCATGTACCCAAAGCCAGTCACATCCAAGTCAATACCATTATCAATCCATGGTCAATGCCATTTCACTCAATTTCAGGTAATACTAGTTTCACTTTTCTTGAAGTCTCAGAAGGTCTTTACCTGAAGTAAGGTAAGAAAAAAGGAACAGGGAAAGGAAAGGGAAAGGGAAGGGAAAGGTCTTTATCTGGTTTCCATTTTACCTAACAATGAACACAAAAATGGGAGGAGGGAGAGAAAAATAAGATACTCTATGGCTTAATGTCCTTTTGTTTTCAGAAATCAAAATGAAACAAATATCTTCAGTTTCAGAATTCTATAATAAATAGAATAATCAATGACATTAATGAAAATAACCTGGTTTTGCTGAAGTTCATTTCTAGTTGGAAAAATAAAAATGGACATTGTAGTTGGCTAGCAGCTCCCCACACCACCGCTCCTTTCCCAAGTTTTTGGTAAATCATTTTTCCAACACAAAAGCAGCAGTTTGATTTCTGTTTGCTATTCCATTACTGTTACTATAAAGCAACATGGTTACTTCGGAAATCTAAATATATTAAAAAAAAGGAAATAATATGGAGAAAGTCATAATTAGCATCTATCTTGGTAGAGCAATAAAAAAAATCCTCAGATCTGATAACGAAGTATCATTCCAAAGAGCATATTTATCTTCAGAGGCCTTATATGAGTGTAGTAATGACCTTACACTGGAAAAAAAGTCTACCACGAATTGCACCATCTCTTTTCCAGGGAAACTTTTTCTCTGTAGGTACTCTGAAACAGAAAAGAACGATATTCTGCCAAAACTTTTTTCCTTTTTAACAAATCTACTAATATCTCCTTTGTCTTGCCTCTAATCTCACAGGAGGTCATAAAATATTTTGTCAGTGATTCATGAGAAATACATATTGTAAGTCGTCTCATTTCCGATTGTTAATTTTCTTGTCCGTGTGTGGAAGGAAGACATTATTCCATGCACTGAAATCAGAAGCGTCTTCCTGTCATTTAGTATGTCCATTACAAACTGTCGTAGTGAAAGCAATAATGGATGAATATTGAAAAGTGCAGAAGTTTGGTATGGTTAATTACAGAAGATGAGGTGATAATTCACAATTCATCCATGCCACCCAGAGAAAGTAGACTGGCTGGAGGAAGTCTCTTGAAAATGTTGTATGAAGCCAGCTCTGTCTAACAGAGCAGCCCACGCCTGGTACATGGATCCAGGTTTTGTAATCCTCCCATGAGTTCATCTTCCTTCTTCTCCACTCTCCAAACTGATGTCCCTGTCTCCACAAACATCCTATTCATGGTGACAAGACCAAGCACTGGAAAAATTAGCCTCAGCATGTTGCTACTGTTATGGGAAACAGGAGGAGCAGGTCAAGCTGGGGTTTGGGATTATCCAGCAGAAGGGTGGTGACACCTGAAGGTTTTTTTGTTTGTTTTTTTTCTTCTGGTATATGAAGTTGAAGGCTGGAGGTATTTTTCTGGAAAAGGCTATCCCATCCCCATTCCTTCCAATGGCCTCGTCATCTTCATTCTCTCAATGGTACCAGCAGCCTGAGCTTCCACACTGAGCTGCACACACAGATGATGTTTTTGAGCTGAATTTGTGGCTGGAAAAAACGTTCTGAATTCTTCCTGAACAAGATGGTGTTGGTTTAGCCACTAGACCATCTGTCTGACTGTGCTGAATGCTCCGAGCTGACAACAGAAAGGGTCACAGAAATAGGGAAGGACACTTTCATAAAACCTGGCAGATTTCTCATTGGAAGCGTAGCAGAGAGGAGAACTGAAACTACATTTCTGATGTCTAAAACCGTTGCCCCCCCACCCCACTTCAGCACACTGTCTAATCTTCTGGGCTGTGTTGAGTCAGTTCCTGCTTTGTGTGTAGGCCTGGCATTAGGTAAAAATAGGAAAAAATGACAAGCTTATCAAAGTATTTGTTAACTTACTGTCAGGTATCTCATACTATTTTCCTTATTAGTTTTCTTCAAGTCTATCCAACTCCTGCAAACACACCTATTAATAAAATACTGGTTTCTCCTTCCTTTTGACTGTTGCTGCATATCTATGCTCAGCTTTTTTCTTTAATCCGGTAGTTTCCTCTTATAAAACCAGGCAAACCTTCCCTTGATATATCCCTCACCATGTAACTCAAGGTTTCATTTTCCACAGATTTCTTGAGCCTCCTCAGTTCTGTTCAGCTAAAATGCTTTAGGCTCTAATTGTTCCCTCTACTCTTGCAATTAGACCCTTTAATAAACCAGGTCTTCTCCTTGAGCTCATGTTAACTTGTTGAAAAAGTATGAGGCAGAATAAATCCATAGACTTGAACCTTGCCAACTGCTGAGTTGACCCATCTTCTTCAGAAATGACCTTGCCGGCTCTCTGACACGGAAGGGCTCTGTTCACCCCAGCAGGTCTCTGGGTGTCCCTGGTGATCCTGAGGCCAGAGTGAGTAGCACTGCCATCAATGTGCACAAGCTCGGGCTCCCTCATCAAACAGTATGTTTAGGTATGGCATGGAAAATTAATGTAAGCAAATATTAACTTAATGGATGAGATGTGCCAGAAACAAAGGAAGGTCAGGGTGGGATTTGACCTATTTATGTATTGTAATAGACTTGTACAGGGGCTTCTGTAGCTTTACTCCTACCTTTGTAATTCCCTTGGCATGAGCACTGGGAAGGTTTACTCTCAATCACACTTCAGGCTGATATGTAGCGGGTTGGCTCACATACTAGTAATGACTAGAGTCAATCTAGATGAAGTCTGGAGGGAGATTATTTTGGTCCCTAATTTAGTTGAAAGTGTGCATTTCATGTTACCTCATCTTAGGTTCCCAGAATTTCCTGCTTATCTATATGGACTTCTAAATTTATCCACCTCTTATAGGAGGTGATTACTTGCTCAATCCTCACAACAGGTATGTTTTTTCACCTTTTGCTGTCTTTTGACCTCTTTCCATATTCTGTCTACTTCCAGAAGTTCAGTCACCAGGCTCAAAACATTTTTCTGAAATGTGTATAACCTTGTTTTACCTGTGAAGCTAAGGTCCCTTTTCCATATCAGATTATGCGTCATTAGCACTCTATTAACCCCTTCTGGTTCTGCAGTCCATTACACTTTCCTGTACGTTCCAGCTGAAGATATTCATTGTACCCTTGAATAAGGTGTGTGAGGGATTAGTTTTCCCCTTGGAAACATCATTTCTTTAGGCTTTTTCTTTCTTTTTGTGTATTGTTTTATTCCAGAAAGTTGTCCCTGATTTAAAAGTGAGTATTACAGAAGAACATCCTGTTACCCTGGGACATGTGAAAAGCCACTGTCAACCAAAAAGTGAGCTTACCTTCCTTCATGACTTTTCTCACTAGGGCAAATAAGTAAGATTATATAAATAATAAATTCATATATTTATAAATAATAAACATATAAATGTATACAAGCAATATCAATTATTATATAACAACGAGGGTTTTATATATATATATAAATATAGTGAATGCCTACCCACTCTTCTACCTTCAGGTCAGGTAGCACAGTGGCTTGTGTTCACATTGCTCACAACTAGTCCTTCCCAGGGAACTGCAGATGCATTTCTCCAGCAGGGTGCCTGGCCCAAGCTTTTCTGGGACTTCAGCATGGCCCTTGTATCTTAAAATACTTTGTTTTGTGGCTTTTCAATGTATAACAACTGAAATAACATGAAGGCTGTACCAGACTCTTGCAGAGCAATTCTTTTTCTTAACAGCCTGGTAGGGAGAGGCATTGCATGCCCAGTGACGTGGCACAAGGCCACGTGTGGGGTTGTTGCTGGCATCTGAAGACTATCTAGAATTTGCTTTTATTTTTCTTCCCCATTAGAAACTGTGCTGCTCATTTAGCCTCTTAACTATTTCCAGAAAACAAACAAACAAACAAACAAAAAACCCCAAACAAACTCAAAAGAACAAAACCAAACCCAAATGTAATTTTAGAGGGATCTGTTTGTTTAGCACCAAAAGACACACTCAGAGTGAACCTATAGACTGCATATATAGGTCAAGGGGACAGGACACAGCAGTGAAGGGGGCAGCTGGGTTGTTTTGCCAGTGCAGATGAACAGTGAAGCTGAGCTGGGCTTTCCTCAAGCTCTGGAGATGGTTGAGGTGAACCTGCCCAAGTCAAGTCTGACCCAAACCCAAATGCAGTTGCTAACTGTTAATATTTGGGGCTGGATTAATCATATTCTAAAAGAAATTGGTGACAGAATTGTAATTTAGTCATCGCAAAGAGTCAGTAAATAAAATGGGATTAAGGAAATCTACAAGAGACTATTTTATTGAGAGAAGTAAATCAAAAGAAGTAAATCTTCAACTGCTATAAACTGATTTAGGTCCTGCCATTTTATGATTAAGTGAAAGGACACAGTGAAAGAAGGTTTAAAACTTTCACTGACCAATTAATAAAATAGTGTGGATTTCTTTTTTAGTTTACTTTCCTCCTAAGCTACTGTCAATCAAGAAAGATAAGATTCCTATTTTAACTCGGTGATATATAAAAGGCTGTCAAAATATTAATGACTTCTGAGTCACAAAGAGCTGACATTTGCTTTTGTGCAATATTCTCTCACAACCAGGGTGATGAAGAATACAGTTTTCATCGAGGCATGTTAATTACAGAGGGTGAATTTCCTTGCATCCATTAATGAATAACAGCTTCCTGGAGTTTATGCGACCTCAGTAGTGCAGCATTTAAATCTTGGCTGCCTTGGACTAGAATGTATTGTAAGCTTTGCATCTCAATTAAAAGAGCCTGTGTGGTTTTTAGCTGTCAGAATGTAACTGGAGTGAGGTAAGCACATCCAAAGATGAGTCCTAAATAATGTGGAGTTTATTTAGCACAGAGCTTCACAGTAATACAGAAAGAAGTCCATTATTACAGACCTTTGCAAACTCTGAACAAACGTCTTCTCCATAGTCTTGACTCAGGTAAAAGAAAGGAAAATCTGTACATTTCTTCTGCCAGGGGTCTCCGACTCACATCTAATGAGGGACATAGATATCACGTAGGCAGAAGGGGAGAAGGCTTGGCCAGGTTGCATTTGAACTTCCCAAGCCGTGGCACATCTGCAGAGTGCCTGCACACCGACCTGTTGCAGTGTGGCTAGGGAGGGTCCCAGGGCACAAAATGCGTGTGGTGCCTGGCATTTCCATGGGCTGCAGGGCACTGAAGGGGCATCAGGTGTGACAGAGAGGCCACCTGCGGGTACAGTGGGGGCTGGCTAGGGCGGTGTGGATGGGATGAGAAGGAGGTCTCCCTTCTCCCTCTTGCATGTCTTTCAACACAGATGTGCTGCAGTTTTGTCCCTTAGTGTTGCTTTTGCATGCTGTTATCACAGACCTGCTTTAGCAATAGAACGTAATTCTGAAAGGTGGCTCCACTGCAGTCACAAACTGATTAAGGACTCTTGACGCTGTGTAACGCTGCAGAAACCATTACCTGCTTCTCCAGATGATGATTGCAAAGGGATTCACATGGGAGATTACTTAGTTCTAGTCTCCGGATGGTCCCCCTTTGTCCAACAATAACTGCAAATTTAAAGTCTTTAGGAACATTGGTGTCAATCTTTTCAGAAAAACACCTTCTTTAACCATGCTGTGTCTTATAACATCCTGCTTATCCTGTGGGTGACCTTCAGAGGATAAGTAATATCACTTTAGCAGTCATCAGCACCAGTTTCTAGTGCCCTGGGGGATTTTTGCCATTTTCAGTGCAATAACTATGAGGGAAAAAAAGGAAAATAAACCCAAAAAACAAACCAAAACAAAACCCAAATCAACCCCCAAACTGCAGTACTACAGTAATACTTTCTAGTTTTTAGAGATCAAACACTAGTATCAAGTGCTCTACAATCGCATGCAGAGGGCTGGTCCAACAGGATAATATAATTTATACAGAAAAGATGATCAGAAATTGGGAAACAACGCAAAGAGACCGGTACTGGAAAGACCTTTACAGGAGCACACAGCACCTCAGCACTGGATCTTAAGAGAAGGAAAATCTCCCAAATCTCACCATGCCCACTGAGTATATCACTCCTTATGTTATTCAGTTGGTATTGCCTATAAGAAGCAGCTCTTACTCGACCAGTTACTATGTTCTTTTATTTAGTTCAGAAGTTTCTACAATATCTGAATACATTTTCTGTAAAATATTCACCCACATGTATTTTAGCTGTTATTATGAGAAGTATTAAAGGTGTATCTGTCATGCTGCAGTTTGAAATTACCAAGATACTGGGCAAAATTAACATTATACATGTGCAGCAAAGACTGAGGGAATGAAAGACAAAAAGAGCATGCATATGTACGCTGTTATATTTCATGTTTTTTTTCTTTAGCAGAAACTGCCTTCTGAGTAATCCTTTGTTGCAACCACAAGATTGCAGCAATATGAAATAAACCTGCTTTTTATCTCATTTATGTTTTTTTTATAGCCCTTATGAATTCTGTTCTAAAAAAGATGGAAGGGTAGAGATTAAGTTCTATATTAAAAAGCAAGATGTCACTATTTAACACCCTCTTCCAAGGTGTAATTTCAACCTTATTTTTTGGCCTTGAGTCTGTTTTTAATAATGAAAATCAGGAACATCACGCAGGTCAGTGAAATTCTAGCAGGGTAATGGCAAGGCAAGCCCTCAGCTCCCTAGTGCATAGTCACCAATCCCCAGCTCACATTATATAATTTGATGATTAAATAGAATATGCTTGTATTTAAAATCAGTATGGAGAGAGCTGTGAATTTATCTATTAATTATTTATTACTTCTCTAAATTTACATAGCTCAAACTAATTTCAGGGAGCTAGAGCTCAGTTAGCTTGGACTTCAAGAGCCTAAATTTTATCTGTGATGTTCTCTTGCTGTTCTCATGCATTTATCTTATGCATGCATTTATGTTCACTTTAACTAAATCCAAATTGGGCAAGAGTCTGAATGATGTCAGTGTGCTCATTTGAAATATAATTGCCAGAAAAGACAAAACCTCAGTTCTTTAGGAAAGTGTGGACAGACAACACCCCCCACCCCAGGTAGGATAGACCATGGCTGTGCTGGGGTATGTAGGCTCTCATGGGGCTGCTATAAGGTTGTGACATACCGTGCCCTGCAGTTCAGGTGGAGGTTGGGAACTCCAAAACCCAAAGTGACTGGTGCAGGAAGGATTGAACCGTTCCTGGAACTCTGCAGGATGCTTTGTTTTCAGCTTGCCTAAAAAAGCTATTTCAAAGTATTGGTTTCTGAGGAAGAGCCAAGATGTTCCTTGGATTCACTAGATTTCATTGCCCTAGCTAAGGAGCTGAGGAGCAGACAGTGGCTGTGCCACCCCTAAGAAGTGATCCAAGATCCACTGGGCAACCATGAGGGGCCAGAGGAGGGCTACAAAGATGATTATGGGGAATCGGAGCACATCTCTTATGAGAGGCTGAAAGAGCTGGGTTTAGCCTGGAGAAGGCTGAGAAAGGATCTTATCAATGCATATAAATACCTTAAGGGTGGGTGTCAAGAGGATGGGGGCTGGGCTTTATTCAGCAGTGCCCAAGGACAAGACAAAGGGCAATGGGCACAAACTGCAACACAAGAAGTTCCACCTGAATATGAGGATAAAATTCTTTACCTTGAGGGTGACGGAGCCCTGGACCAGGCTGCCCAGGGAGGCTGTGGGGTCTCCTTCTCTGGAGACATTCAACCCACCTGGACATGAATCTGTGCAGCCTGCTCCAGGTGCCCCTGCTTTGGCAGGGCTTGGGCTGGACTATCTCCAGGGGTCCCTTCCCACCCCAAACATCCTGGGATTCTGTGATTCTGTGTAATGGCAATTAGGACATCTCTCCTAAGACCAACTGGGGCATGGGAAGGAGAGGTACTTTAAATACAAGTGGAGTTCTGCATATGAAGAGGAACCCGCTGGAATTTCCTTTTGGGATAAGAGGAGACCAAAGGTTAGATTTTACCTCAACTTTTAAATACAGACTGGCTAGTACAGTGGATTTTGACCCATGACTAGTTGTAGTGTAAATAAATACTGAAAATAATCTTATGAAGTGGGGAAACTGGGATGTTGTCTATCCACTTACTCATGTTTTTATATTTATTATTTCTGACAACTATAATAAAATGGTACTAATTTTTCAATTAATATTAGCATGAATATTGACTTATGCTATTATGTATATCAAGACACAAAGAAGAAAAGCTTTTCTGCTGCTTTACATAATTGAATAATGCTACTTTAACATTTGCAGAACCTTTAGGGAAGTATAATGAATTCTGAAAATACTCAGATTTACATACTGGAAACTGAAACAACTGGAAAGTTTTAAAATGCATCTGTTGTATTTCATGCAAAGTAATGCTGGTTTTCTAAGAAAAAAAAAATCCTACAAGACTGTAAAGTAAACTTTGCTACAGAGCTGACAATGACATGCTTGCATTTGAACATTAGGAAAAGATTGAGATTTATACACAGAATGAAAGTCTGTCATTTCTGAGTCTGACAAAATATGCAATCAGTGCAAAGCACAATTCTGAGAGCACCCTGGAATGGCTTAGCAAGGAAGAAATCATTGGCAGCCAGAAGTCATCAAAAACTCCAGGGCATCAAGTGAAAACTAGGATAAGTAACTTTGGTTTGAGTGCACTGTATGGTTGTGGATTAAACAAAGCCTGCCTTCACTGGCTGGCCAGGCGTAGCCATGGTCTTTGCTGCAAGAGCCCAGTGCTGCCCCAGCCTCCAGGTGTGAAGGGTGAGTGTTCAGCACCCAGTGCCACCCTGCAATTACCCTCCCTGAACAGAATCCGAATCTGCATTCCTTTCCATAAGAAAAAGAGAGGAGTCCAGGTTATATTAAATAGCCTAAGCTATTTTACAAACCACTATTTTTCCTTGAAAGCTGTAACTCTTGTTTTCTAGCTGTGTGTTCTTTGGTAAGCAAGAAGTAAGAGGAATTAAGGTCTACAAATATTTAGCTAAAACCTGGCAAAATGAACTGTAATGATGCCCTCTCACTGTAATATGTCTAGAACTGCATGAATAAATGCAGGTCAACATGCATATTTTCTACTGCCAGATGTTGATGTCAGTGTACTGGATTGCATTCAAAAACAGAGCTGGGAAGACACAGTCCGAGATAAAGATGCAACTGCACCTCCATTTTCTAGTTGGAAAGTTAATACATTTTTTGAAATCTAGGTTTTGAACCCTCTGCTTTCCCTTACCTTTCCCTCACCGCTTGAAGTCTTTCAGTAATTCTTGGGAATGGGTAGCTGCAAATAATTTTATGTTAGTGGAAAAAAAAAATATTTTTTTTTATTTGAATGGAGATAACTATATTTCAAAGAATTTGACAGAAATATGCTGGTGCTACATTGCTCCAATTATGACTTGTTTGCCTTTCTGAGATCCAGCACCTTATTCATGAGATTCTCACTGTTACTTCCTTAAATCGCCTTTCACAAATTCAACTAGTCAAGATCATCTCAGGGCTGGGTTTCCTCTTTCTCCCTGCTGAGGTTCAGACAAATGCCTGCTAGCAGATTCTATTCAAAGCTGCCACTGCTGATTTTGTCCTGCAACCTCTGCTTTGTGGAGCGTTTGGCATTTCTGAGCAAAACAGGACCCCTGCAAGGAGCCCATCAGATGATCTGCTTATTGGCTTTGATTTCCCTACCTAAGAGTTTGCTCAGGGCAACCACTTTCCCTAGGCTATGTCTTCCCCAATCATTTCCCCCTTCTGCACACTCACAAGCATCACGTGGTACTCCTAGGCTTAGAATACAGATTCTTACTACAGCAAAATGCTGAGTGAAAAAATACACAGGTGCTGAATTTAATTTATGCAAATGAAGCCTTCCCGTGCTACCTTTTTCCTCCTTCTAGAAGAGGAGCGCAGGGCTTTTCTTCTTAAGACTTCTGCCTTATTGCATGAATAATTCATACCCGCTGTGCTTTATGTAGGCAGTGGCTCACCCAAAGCACACTGACAGAAAGCTGTTTTCCAACCAGTGTTCATCAGAGCGGATTTTCTTAACAGCGTACAGCACAAATTCTTCATTTCTCTGGTGAAAAACTTCTAGTTCCATGAACAGTTTTAAATTGATTCTTGACATGGTCATTCTCTACAGAGCTGGAGATGCACACACAGCAAGGAGGGAGGGGTTCCTTGCAACAGATTCTGCAGAGTTACTATAGGTAGCAGGGCTGCACCAGTAGGAAGCCACGGCATGGTGAGGCAAGGCTTCATTAAACATTTCACTATAACTTAATCATAAGGAGTTAGCAATATGCCTTTAATCTATCACTAACAGTAATGAATTGTCTGGGAAGACCAGGACCAATTTGACAAGGAATTCCTTTAAGTCTGTATCAAAACCAGCGACTTTTTACATTTTCAAATGGTAAAAAGTTAACAAACGCTTTAGTTCCCTTTACTAGGTAATAAATTTCTAATAAGAAATTACTGGAGTTACGTTGTAGGGAAAAAAAAAAGATGGATAGGCTGAAAGTAAATTTGAAGTTCATATTTTCAAGGCAACCTTGAGAAATGTGTTATGTAGATGAATGATCTGATATAAGCATATGGAGCAGGGCAAGACTGATCAAGTAATTTTATAAGGTAAAAAGTAACATGAACAAAGATTTCAGAACACTGGAAATGCTTGGTTACAAAAAGATCATTTAGCTTCATTGGATAACTTTGTAAAGAAATGTTTTGAAAACAAGACAGAACCCAACAGAAGAAAGCAGGTTTTCCTAGGTTAAGACAGTAAGTAAATCTGGATTACAGGGTTAGCTGTGCTTAAATTTTTACTATGTTATTGATATTAAGGAAAATGTGAGGAGGCATCTTTAAGGGCCAAACTGTATCATAGAGATGAGGAGTCCTGGGAATGACTTCTGCCTAGATTCTGGCCATGTTTGTCGCAGAATGGCAAAATCTCTAGAGTGGCTGAGCCTTCACCCGCCGACATCCCGCACAGGGGCCCAGCGACGGGCAGCCCACATAGAGATGAGCCCAACAGCAAAGAGGTCTTGAAGCAAACAAGCAGAGTCCAAATACCAGGAAAAGCTAAAAATGAGGGGCAGAGAAGAGGAGGAGGGAAGAAATATTATCTTTGAGACTTTGACAGAACATAACCCTTCTGTCAAGTTAATTTTTGTGTCAGGCAGACTCTGTACTCAGACACCTTGTCCTCAAGAAGTCCTCAAGAAACTGAAAATGTCAATTATCTGGACAGTTGCTTCTGTAGTAGTAGTCATGCAGTAGCTAGTATCTGTTTGCTAAAGACACAGTCCTACTTTAGCTAAAAAACCAGAAATTAGCCAATTAATCTACTTAGCCTGTGCACATTTCCAACCCCAGCCATCACAGAATTCTCAACTCTGAAAGCAAAATAAGCAGTACAGCTAGAGCACTGATACTAACGGTCTCACAAGCACTTGAAAAAGTTCTAATAGGACTCCTACTTAAGCTCTGCATCCCCTGGGTTCTGTTTGTTGTCAGAAAGTGATGAGGCGGTAGAGGCTGCCTCTTACTCACTTATAGCAGGGGTGCCGTTGTTTTTCTCACTTGGCATCACAAAACTAAGTGGCAAACTATACTCCATCAGGTTTGTCTCAAAATGTTTTCTTTCAGTTATAGCTTTCCTAAAGAAGTTTTATAATGCTCTGGCATCATCCAAATCCCATTTGAAAGCTGTAATAAAAGGAAAAAAAATTATTAAGTTTTAAATCCCAGCCAACTCTGGCATGTTGCTGGAGAGAACATAGATTCAAAAATAATTTTCAGCCACATTCTGACAACAAGAAACTGTTTTTCACAAAAATTAAAATACTGTACCATCTAATAAATTTACAGGAGATTATCTACAAGCCACAGTAAGATAAATACTAGGGATTTTTCCTGGATGTTAGTGTTACATTAAATTGAAGGCTGCAAGTGAAATAGTGCGATGTAATTCACACCCACATGTAACATGTCAAGAATGAAGACAAGTCCAGGTTACATATTGGGTTAGGATCAGAAGCAATTTACATTATAATGTTGTGTGGTCTGTAATTTTTGTAATTACAGGTAAATGTTCTGATTCTACGTGTGTTATACTGATTTGGGAGTTAGGGGGGAAAAATCACATTTTGTTAATTTACTTATATAAAATAGTGCTATTTTAAATGTAAAATTAAGCCTGAACTTTTTATGCAGAAGCATATGAGAAATATTAAGAAAGGAAACACACTACCGGCAGGTTTTTCCCATTTCTTATAACTTTCAGGCTAAAAATCTGGAGGCTGCACAAAGTGACAGTGGAGTGACACTCCAACATAGGGACAAACCAAGAGAAAATGGAGCTCTGTTTTTTACAAAGAACTGTTGAAGACACAAAGAAATGTGGATGTCTGGCCCTGTGGAAACGGAATATAGATGACTCTTAGTTAGGTCACTGTATCATCTGTTGTCTTTGCAATAATACAGGTAGCTGCAAAAGACCAGAAAACGGTTTGACGTAGAACTGTGCCCTGCAGCACTTCATGGTCTCCCAGAAGGAAGAATGAGGATGGAAGGGATGGAAGTGCTCAGGCAGCTTGTTATTTCTCCCCATCTCCATTTATATACCTAATTATCTACTGTAACTGAGAAGAACAGGACAAGTGTAAATTCTCTTCTTGCCTAGTTCAAGCTCTTTCCTGCCTCTTGTCCCTGCTTTCTTTCTTACAGAAGCCCTGATCTCTAACTCTAGCAAGAATAAGCATCTATTCAAGGAATTACTGCATGGGATGAAAGAAAGGTGGCCACCTACCTATCATGGGGTGAAAGAAAGGGTTGTAGCTGTGCATCTTCCTGCATATAGCATGGTCTGGGTTGCAGCTTGTGTTCCAGGATGGTGCCCATGGTAGAGTGGCAACAAGGGCTTGCTTGACTCTGTTAGGAAATCCTACCTCGGTGATAGTCAATAATATCAGATAGTTGTAAGTATTGATCAATAGATCAATAGATATCAGGGTAGTTACTTTCTATGATTTCATTTACAGCTGTGATCACAGGTACTTGGAAGGGGGATATACATACTATGAACAAAAACTTAGTAGAGGTGGTTGTCAGTCTTAAACATAGCAATGTTTTTGGGCTGAAGAGTTTCTTTTTATCAAATATTTAAACCCTTTGATTACAGAGATTAAAGATGAATTAGCAATTGAAAAGAAACAGCAGTCTTTTACTTTAAAATGTATGATTGATATAGCTGTGGGATAGTTTTTGATAAAAATGAATAAAAAAGAATAGGCCCATTTTGTGAACCTTGAGAACATGGATGTGCACAGACAAACTCTTAAAGTCTGGTCTAGCTCCTTCTTGTTCTTTAGTTTGTGTCGTTTCCTTTAAAGTTCTTAAGATCATTTCAGTGCAGGTGTGTTTTAAATAAATACTGATAGGGAAATGTGGTAGCAAAATAACAGGGATTTGTTTTAGAAGCTCATTGTGAATTTAATTTCTTTTATAATTTAACTAAAATAATAACAGTCTGCTGAAGCTTGCCTGGTTTTCAGCTGTTGGGAGGAAGTGCTGTTCTTACTGGCACAAATTGCAAAACCCCATTTGTTTTCAGCTTAGCCCTGGGGGCTAAGTTAGCAACATTACCATCCCATATGTATTGCATTAAACACTTCAAGTCACTTTAATAATGCTTGCAAGTTTGAAATTAGATTCAGGACTGGAATGATTTAAAGTCTTTAAAATGAATGAACCATGAAATTATTTTAATTGTTTTAAGTATAATCTTCTATATTTAAAAATATTATTCCTAAAAATTTAAATTTTGGCATCCAAAAAGATATTAATTTTGCAGGCTCTTTTTATACTAGGTGTAATGAAATCACTGAAATTCAGATGTTCAAAGTGACCAATGATTTGTAGCTGCCTAATTTGAGGCATACTGGAATGCCATTATCATAAATCTTGCTAAATATCAAATATCATATCATTTGGGCCCCACAGAATTGTTGGTTTCCTGAGATACCGTACCACAGTTGCGATGTAAAATCAGTTTCTGAGTCACTTGGTAAACTGTTATGCAAGTGGATCATTTAATGCTTACCTAACTTTTGCAAAGCCTGTTGAGGACTTTAATGAAGCACTTAGGCAACAACCGTGTCATGGACTTCAAGCCTGTTAGATGACCAGGCTATAATGCTTAATTAACATAGTGCTATCATGTGTAGGAAGCTCTATGCTGCCACCGATCCAAGCCTTCACGTTTACAACAGACGAAATTATCTGGCAAAAAGTCAGCTTTAAAGTATTGTGTAGAAACTCCCGAAGTAAAACCCCAAAAGGTTTGAAATAGTGGATTAAGACAGAAGGGAATGAGAGTAGTGTCCACATACGGGTAAGCAGCTGGGTTGGATTGCTGTGTGCAGGGTAAAGTCTTTTAGCACAACAATTTGAATGCTAACCGTGGATTTCTTACTCTGGTGAGGAGGATGGAAGGCAGGGAAAAAGCCAACTCTTTTCCCCAAAACTTAGCCTTAAATTTGGTTTCTGTTCTGCACTGAGGGATTGGGAAGGAGAGGTGCAGAGTTCTTTGCACATCGCAATAAGAAAGACCTGAGAATAAATAGCATAATAGCTGGTTTAATAAGACAGGATAAAAAGAGAAATACAGATAATGAGTAAACCTTACATCCCTTCAGATGTGGAGAACCCTGCATTCACGCAGCATGAGACAGACCCCAATAAATACAATGGCAAAAAATGCAGAATTAACAGAAGGGTCCTCGTGATGCTATTGTGATATACAGAAAGGACTGTCACACCTCTATTTGTGCATGCGCATGGGTGGGCATGTGGTCAAGGGCAGGTGTGCTGTGCATCTGAAATGCACTTTCACTGCAAGAGGGCATAGAGCAAAGTTCTGACACAGCCTATACATTTCAGTCCTCATATTTCTCCCTGGACATCACCCAAACCCATGACAAATTACATGTCGACAAATTACATGTCAACAAATTGCAGAACTCAAAGATGTATGGTTGAAACAAGCCAGGTTCTCTTAAATATAAACAGATCTCATTAAGGCGTTCTGTAAATTTTATGTCTAGCCAAAAAAGAGTAAGTGTTGTGTAGCCTCAAGATAAGCATAAAAATGTGAATAGAAAGGTCACATTTTTCGTACTGACAATAGCAAAAATGGAACACGAGGTAATTTTAGAGCAGAAAAATTTAGTGCTGGAAAGTCCTTTTGAAATAGGCAGTAGAGCCTCCACAGTTCCACAGGACCAGAGGAGATCTATACTACATAATTTTCCTTATCAGAAAGAAAAAAATAAACAAAACAACCCCCCCCCCAAAAAAAAAAAACCCAAAAAACCCAGAAAACCCTGTCCAATTAGTCTGGCTTTTCCCCAGCCGTGACAAAGCTCTTCAATGAAGACTACAGCCATTCCTAACCAGAAAATTATTTGACTTTCATAATGAAGCTAGAAGCAAATTTTGCCAGTGTTTGGGAGAAAATGAAGTCTAGCCCATGCCGCAAGAAATTTCAAACAGCTACAAAAATTTCCAAATATTTTTCTTGCTAAACCACAGTTTGATGGTTTCAATATTTTAGAATATTCACAAAATATTTCAAATATAGTATATTGAAATAAAGCAATCTTTTTTTGTAGAGCATATTTAAGTAATGTTTAACTCTTAAGCTTTTCAAAAGCTGGGAATGGGGAGGAGCTTTCTTAAAGGTTTGTTGGTTAACAGGGAGTTTTTGGAAAATTAATGAGATGTGACTGTCTCTAAGGCAGTGAAGTTTCAGATGAGAGGAGGTATGTACTGTCAGTTGCAAAAAATACCCAAGAGCCAGTGCTGCTTCTTGTTTTGTATACAGAGTGTCTGTGTGTCTGGGGGCATCACTTCCAATGCACAGATCAGATTTACTCTACTGAACTATTAACTGGAGCGTTGCCGGTAAAGGTATAACATGTTGAGAAAATGCAGCCTCTTCTTACTGTTCATGCTATTTGAAACTAATGGTAACTAAGGACTCAGTGGAAGATGTATCATCAGGCAAACACTACCATAGCTTGGAAAGCCAGTTCTTGCACAGTGCTTGCCCTTTTTTATTTTTTTTTTCCCCTAGACAAGTACATAATGTAGTCCATCTGTTGTTTGTCTAAACCAAATGAATTTTCCACTTTTACCTCTCATTTTTTACTTGATAACTGATAGTCATTAAGTCATAGTGGGGATAAATTAAAGAGGCAGGATTCTACTTCTGAAATACAATATAGGAAAAGCTGTGTAAAAATGAAATAAAAGCCATGTAACAATACAAATACATATAAAACCTTGACATCAGGAAGGTATTATAAGAAGAAATTAACACATTTTACTGGTTATAAAGTGGATGCATTCCTTTTTCTAAAATGAGTAATTTTCAGATCTTTGTCAAATCACACTGAGGTATTTTAAAAAAAGTTGATTTTTGTTCTAAAGACCCAAACTAGGCAACTTAGTTAATTTCTTCTTTTAAAATCTCTGTAGAAAATCTCACTTAAATTTAAGCATCTATGATTTCACTGGCATTATAATGTACAAAGCTGACAGTCCTCTGTTATGCATTCATATCTGCTAAGCATAAATGAGAAAAAAAGGAGGAAGCACAACTGTGGGAAGTGGTTTGCAATGTGGTAGATATCACAGTAGCCAAGCAACATCATCTCTACTGGTGCAGAAAGGGAATACCAGCAACCTGTTTCCTGCCACTAGTCTTCCATTAAAAATATTGCATGGGTGTATCAAGCCTGACTGTATTTAATTTACCAGTGAATTAAAATGCATTGCAGCAGAATAAAGTAGCTAAACTTTCCTAAAAAATAATCAGTGTGAAAAGAAAGTGGTAATAGCAACAAAGTTTGTTTAGTGTCATCACAAGATGTAAACAATTTACAAATAGTAACGCATAGACACACACACACATCAGTACGGCACATACAAAAAGCCATCTTGGGAAAATGTCTAGCCAGCATGCCTGTAAAAAAGATCTGTTCTACTGAGAGTACAAAAAGCTTAGACTTGTCCTATGTCAGAATTACCATCAGATTTTACAAAGATCTAACATCTAAAAATTCACACCGAGCAAGGGATGAAATGTACCACAGAAGAGTACAAAGCTATCTACCCATATTACATAGGATTTGAGAGAGAAAAGCTCTAACGGATTCAATCTCACGGCAAAGAACATTTTCATTACCCAGTTGTTAGTTGAAGGCAGCCTAGGCAAACAGCTACAGGCTTATTCCAGTGACTTCTATGCCACACGTGTATGTGGGTTTATGTTAGATGATTCCATTGACTTCTGAAGAGTTACCTTGGATTACTCTGATGCCACTAAAGTGAGGTAAGCAACCTCCAAAAAACCACCCCAACAGTGCCACCACTAAGGTTAAAAAAAAAGCTCATGACTTCAAGAAACTGATGTTATGTTCACAGGTTTATTGTAGAAGCCTGGTTGCAGACCCTTGTCCAAATAAGTACTAGAAATCTCTCCTTCTTGGACTTTTTCAACAAGAAAAAAGTCTGAATACAGAGCTCAAAATATGTGCCACTGATTGAGGAACAGGTTCCAGCCAGGAAGCAGGAAAAGCATCTCCCACTGAATGGGGCTGGTGATAGGGAGAGGTAAGGTTGCATAGCACAGATTCATTTAATTGTCAATAATAGATAAAGTAACAAGGCAGGAGCCACCCGTAAGGAGCCTGTGGATCCAGATTTGGGCTGAAAAGAAAGCATAAAACAAAAATAAAGCTGCCAAAAGCTCTCTGAGTGTGAAGTCGTACAAAGCAGTTGTAGATCACATGAGCGTTTTCTGGCAGAAACCAATTTTGCAATGTTTTAAAGAACTGCCTATTTTCCCATTATTGTCTGTTTTATAGACCAGATGCTTTTTTTTGCTGGACCCTATGGCTCAAAAAAAACCCAACCAAACAAACAAAAAAAACCCCCAAAAAGTAAACTAGTTTTGTTTTCTGTTGTAGCTAAGGCATGCTGTAAAGGAGTCTGTTGAAACCTAACTGTGATAATAAGTAGGAATTGCACTCTAGGAGATCTTAACTTCAGCAGTTCCAGTATAAAATGGGGTTTCCTGGGTGATGCAATATTGACAAAAGTGTCACCAGCCAGAAGGATGCCCATGCTTACATAGAAGCAACAAGAGGTTTTAGTATCTCAGAAACATACACAGCAGCTTACATCCCCACAAAATTGTCATTTGTGAACCTGGTACAGCAAAAGAGCTACTACCATAAAGCCCAACAAACCTGTGGGGGAAAAATTGCTCAGGTACTGATCTCTATGGTCTATAAGCAGTTGTTAGCTTGTCCAAGATCAGCCTTCTTTCTCTACAGCCAGAATACATACATTTTCTATCTAACTTTTACAAATATGAAGTTTCAGACTTTCTTTTTGATGCCCATTTGTCACACCTGAGGCCCCAATGCTCATGAGTGAGGTGCAGGCGTCCATGCTCTCCTAGAGTCAACGTAATGTGTCATGAATCACTTGGTGTGAGAGGTGTGAACCCCATAATACATCCAGCGATGGAGGCAGTGCAGTTTCTTACTGTCAGGCTCTTCTGGCTGTTCCCTCAGCGTCCTCTGCTGCTCTACCTGCTAGTTTGTTAGTGCCTGTCGTAGGCCTTGGGCTTCTTGGTTCTCAGAAGCAATAACTTCAGTTGCTAAGGCTGCCAGGTAGGAGAGCGGTACCATTCGACCAGACCAGAATGAGAGGAATAATTATGCACAGTGACAGCTTTTTGTAGCCCTCTACGTTAAGAAGGCAGGAGCCCAGTCCCTCACTCCATTACCCTGCGGGCTAGAGGTCACCTCACGGGTTACTTACTACTGGATTGGAAAGCTGCGTGGTATTTAGAAAGGAAAGTTCAAAGCTGCGTGAGTCAGAGCGAGTTCCTCTTTTATTCTTTCCCCGTGTCAGATACCATAGATTAGCAATTTCCCTAACTGATATTTAACGCTAATTACCTCAGGGTCAATGAGCTGTAACCAAAAAATCTTTAATAAGGCTCTTCTCATATAAGGTTTATAATGAGTATTCCTTCAGAGCCATTTCGACTCTTCGTGTGTATCCGTCCATACCCAGCCCACACTGCCCTGTATGCTGATGCCCATTCTCAGACCTCTCTTTTTCCTCTCACGCTCATGAGACGTGCCTCCTAGGGATGCAGAGCGGATTGACAGGAGGCCGGGTAAGGCAGCTCTCCCGCACACGGCAGCCCTCTCCCTGCGCAGTGTGCTGCTCTCAGTGCTCTCCCTTCGTGCTGTTGGCTTACAGATTCCAAAACATCGCCACAGACCTGCCACTTGAGCTCACCAGTCCAGATCCATGGAAAGCAAACCCATATTTTCTAATTGCATTCACTTGCATTTCAAACTGCATGTATTGCGGATGAGCTTGTGTCACCCCATCATCCCCTGCCTGTCTTGACAAATGGAGTTTGATTTTTTTTTTTTTTTTTTTTATAAACACCAAAAGAAATGCAGGCTTTTTTCTTTCTATGTAGAACTCAGGAATTTGGAACTTTTAAAATTGGAATGAAACACGAGAGCTCCTGAGTAGAATTGTACAGCTCTTTCCTTGCAAAAGCTAGACCAGACACTGTCTTCGTTTCTTTTGTCCTTCAAGTCATCTCAGTAGTACCAGTCTTCAAATATGAGTCAGACCCATGGGAGAAGATAAAAGTAATAATTTTGAGTGACTTTTTATTTATCTTTTGAGATCTTGAGGTTTAAGCTCTTAGTCTTGTCTCTGGTATCCTGAGGCTAGAAATTAACTTTTTGAAGAAAAGCTGAAATTCTCATATAATCATACGGCAAAAGGGCTCTCTGAGCTTTGGAAATGTTTGACCTAGTGGAAAAAAACCTCACCATTTGGCAAACATGAGTTTGTGATGGCAGTATTATTTAAATGCCAGGAGAAGGAACAGTCCTTAATTATTTCCCTAGAATATAAAGAGATTCATTTACAAGATCAAGTGTTGTTATCAAGTGTGATTAGAAATACACTGCTAGCAGTAAAAGCAGTTCGTTTACATTTACAGAATTCACTCAGAGGTGCTGTAATACTTACCCAGAACAGAAGTGGATGATTTAAAAATAATTGTTGATAATCTATTTACTAAAATATACAGTGCTGTCTTTCTGGTTGACCAAAAATCTACCAAAATATTTTGTTCATAAAAAGAAGAGAATTAAACTAGACTTCTAAAACTCTGATATTTTTTACCTTAATCAATAGCTTAGGCAAATGTATGGCTGTAAGTTTCTGGAAAACTAGATTTCGTTTTCTGCACAACTTCTAAACAGTTAAGGGCTGCCATTTGCTAGGGAAAACACTCTCTGTCGTGCAATTGCTCCTGCTGATGTTCTCCCACTCTGAGCAGAATGTTTCACAGTGCCATTAAACAATGGAGGTTGAAAGTGAGAATGGTTTTGTAACCTAATACTTAACGGTACATCTCCTGACGAAACACCTGAGCTTCAGCCTCTGCTCTGGTGCATATTTAATTGTTCTGTGCAGAGAGGACAAGCGCCAGCAGAAGAGATTTGGGAAGTGCCATTGCAGGCAGCCCTGCTCAGCACGCTGCTGCTCAGACAGCACCCAGGCAGAGGCGTGATGTGGGTACAGATCTCCTATGCAGAGAGGGAGTTTGAGCAGGGACTACTGAGAAAAGTTGAAGCTACCTCATTTTTAACATTTTATGGAGTCTCCCTATTTCGTTCTATTTACTTTTCAGTTTGCCTTTAAAATACACAAAATTGTTTCATTTTTCAAAGAGGTTTAGAAACACTTAAATTTTCAAAACTGATTAATTAACTACTGGCAATCCATAGTAATAGCAAATAAAATCAGGTAAGAATATTACCACAGTCTTTACAGTTTATACCAAATTTTACTATGAAATTTGAAAATTAATTTATGCTATTCTGTGTATTAAATCAACAGGAAATCTTGCATCAAGTACATTTATTGTGTCCTTGAAAGAGCATATTTAAAATTGTCATTATTTTATGATACCAGTTTTCTGCTCATGCTTTTGAATTATGGCTATGCGAGCATTGCATTCATGCTGAAAACTTTCCCATCTACAGTTGAAAAAACCCCAACCACAACATAACAAGCACTTTCTGTAACGCTAAATGAGAAAGGAACAAGACACAGTTACTACCTTTGTTGACTTCTCACTTCCATGAATAGTCTAGTTCATCAACATATGTTATACTGAAAAGGTTTAAAAGTTTCTGAAGGAAAACTTCATCTATCTCTAAACTTCTGCAAAATCCTACCTATAAATACACTGAATCCTACAATGCCACCACCAGAAAAAAAAGAATGTTGAACAAACTGCTATATATATCTGGTTCAATTCGGTTTAAAATCCAAACAGCATGTGTTCAACTTTTTTTTTTTTTTCTCAACATGGAAAAATGGAAGATAAATAAATGGGACATTCAGTCCAGAGGATGATCTCTTCTGCTCTCTTTTGAGGAGATAGAGTAAGGTGTTGGATTTTATATGCAGCTATTTTCTTCAGAGTTGTTTCTTTCAAGAAAAGCAAAGCTTCATTAACGGGAAAATCCATCTTGTCATCAGGCTATGAATCCCAAAGGGGAGAATAAAAGCTTGTGTAGACAGCCTTTGCTTTGGCAGTGAGAAGTCCAACATGCAAGGTCTTCTTGCAAGGTACAGTTCTATATCTTCTTAGCTGCAGAAAAGTAGCCAGGAAAGAGATGAGGGAGTAGTCTTCAGCTGAGAAAATCTGTGAATAATTCTCAGCTTACTCTGGAAACTTTCACAGTTGGCAAAGGCATAATGAAATGAGGAAAAGTCTATTAACCCTAAATAACTGCAGGCTTCATCAGAAATCAGGTCTCTTAAGCAGAGTAAATGAATCAGCCATCCTCACAACAGTTGAAGAGCGTGACCTATCATTACAATTGTCTTTTGCAAACTGCACTGACTTGATTTTATTCCCTACTATCAAAATGAGCAGCCAACTGATACACAATACATTTAAATTATTATTATTACTTATTTTTTCTATGAATTATAGTTTTATACTTAGTGAGCAGATTAAAAATACCTCTGTTCTATAATTCTCTTCTAAATCACATTATTTTCTTGTTTGAGTTTGAACTGTTCCATTAAAATAATGAACACTGACATTACACATGGACTTAGCTTCCCCTTGTTATGTAAAATCAGTTAAAATTTGTTTTAAAAGAGTGCATGTACATCCTCTGACTCAAGTAAGCTCCTGCCAGAGTGGTAGTATTAACTCTGAAATAGTTATTAAACCTGTTTATAAATATATATATATGTGTGTGAGTCTATATATATGTCTATACACACATATGTGTATGTACATACATCTTTATTTTATGTATGTATACATGTATATATGCCCACATCAGTGCATATAGCTCAAGATCTTATCCTTTGAATTATTGGATCTGAAAAAAATCAGATAACTTCCACACAGTTACAAAGTTTTTGTTCATTATACAAGTCAGTTTCAGCTTTACAGGTCAGACGAGCATCTGGTATAGATCCCCACTTCTTGGTGTGGTGTTTCCACATCCTTAACAGAGTACATACAGGTGAGGGGAAATTTCCTTTTCTTCCTGTTGCTGTTTCTAAAGGAAGCACCAAGGTATTCTGTATCCCTCTTGTATTCCTGTGAAGAGATATGAAAGAAATATTTGACTCTTACCTCTCTGGGTTTTTTTCTTACTCTGGAAATGCTGAATAAGGATGCAAAGTAATTTTAAACTTACGTGATGGAGGCTCAGCCATTACATTTTAGGATTTATTTGGTTGTTGGGGGTTTATAATTCTTTATTTTAATGACAAAACCTCTCTCTTTGTAAGTCCCTTGTTGCAGGCAGGAGGCTACCTGATCATGACTGCCATAGAAAGCTCTACACTTGCACAGATTTTGTCCTGCCAAGTCTGACATTCACATGCCCTTGATAAACCAACCATCATCAAATCCTTTTCTATCTTGAGACAAGTCATATCAGGGGCTAAATGAGGAAATCCTCTTATCTTCCATTGTAGAGGTAGCTGCTTCTAAATAGGAAAATATATTCGTTTCTAAGTATTTGAAACTGCAAGTGGTGCTATATGGGAAAGCATTCCATAAATGAAGAAGGCAGAACAATAAATGCTTGGTAAAATTGACTAAAAGGCAGGTGAGACAGCAGCACAGTGCTTTGAAAGGGGACCTGTCAAGGCTGAAGGAAGGTTACAATTTGAGTTCCTGAAGATCAAACTTGAAATTTATCTTTATTTATTTTCTTTAGAAATCTCCATTAAAAATATTACAGGTTATTTTAGTTGATAAAACAAAGTTCAAAGGCACTGTTAATGCAGAGGAGGATCGAAGTATCACAGAGAAAGAATCTGAGTGAAAAAATGGTATGAAATACAATAGTACAAAGAACAAGGTCTTGCACTTAGGAAATGAAAGAGGGAAAAGAAGTTGAATATATCATTGAGCCACAGGATAACAATAAGCCTGCAATGTGGGACAGTTGTGGCAAAGCCAAACGCATCCTTTGTAACAGGTGATCGTTTCTTTTCTAGTACATGTAAAGCAACATGCAATCTGTTTCAATTAGCACTACAGAAACAAATGATTGCATCCAGAGCCTACGGCTAGCAGTTCTTTTCATTTTTTGGCCCAAACAGAATTTCTTATCAAATGTCTGATGAATTTTCTCTCCCACTCCCATGTCCTGACAGCCCTCCCTGACCCAGCACCAGTGAGTGGGACCCCTTCTCACCCAGGACACTTGGCTGCCTGGGTTTCACAGCCAAGGGCTGCTTGCTCAACATAGTCTAAGTCCAGACTAGAAAAAAAAAAGTTGCTAAACAGACATACTTCTTCTGAAAGTGAACCGTTTTCTATCTATAGATAGACATGGATGGTTTGGGACGGGTAAGGACTCAGAGTTCTTCTGCCACTGCTAGACAACACAAGATCGCTCTGCATTTTTGGCTTCGTCTTCCTGAAAGTCAAGGGCCACTTTACCACCATAAACATAATATCCTTCAGTTCTTTCAGGAATTTCCCAAAAATTGCCAGGCAAGAATGTGAAATGATCGGAAGGAAAAACCTTTTTATTTGCTTTGAGAGTGGTCAAACTATGAAACAGGTTGCACAAAGAGACAGTGGGGTGTCCACTCCTGAAGATACTCAAAACCCAACTGGACATAGCTAGAGCTACTAGAGCAACCTGCTCTAGCTGACCTTGAATTCATTGTTTGATGAAGGTCTGTGGAACCAGTATTCATATAGGAAGATAAATGGTCTGTAGTTTTCTGAAATCAGAAAGCAATCAGAAAGAGAAACATTGACTTTCCTTAATCTTTTGATGGTAAAGTTGAAACAGATTCTTTATCGGTTTTAGCTAACTGTTGAGAAATCAGCCCTTCACAGAATATATTTGAAAGTTAACAGACTTTGCTTTATACATTCATTAAATCGGAGCTTTCATTTTAATATAATCCTGTGTATTTTAGAAGATATTTTTTGTAACAGAGGAAGAACCAATTATATAATGTAGTACACTCTCCTTAATGACACAAGTTTATTGAAATTTAAGTTAATCACCATAATTGTATGGTGTGCACTTTATTAATATTACATTACGCTCCATTAAACTCCTATAATTTTATTAGACAGTTCAGTTCACGTTCCCTCTATCAGAAATGCAGATATAGGTCATAAGATTAAAAAGATGTTCGAAAAGTAAAGACTGCTTTTGAACTATCTCTACTTTTATAAAAAAACAGGAGTCTTTCCCTTACACATGTAAGTGAATGACTGCTACGTCTTTACACTATTTCAGAGGTTTTGCCATTAGAAAGTTAGAAATTAAATGTGTGGCATTCAGCCACTGTTCACGAAAGATGAACTGCACCAAATGCACATTCACAAGGAATACGTTCCCCTTTCTTCCAGGGAAAATCATAACCCAAGGGTATGAACAGCATGTGAACAGGGCTCAGCCTTTCACCTGTCTCTCTTTAGAGGTATATTCTCTCCGTGCATAGTCTTCAGAATATCTGCACAAGATTTTATATGCCACTTGTCTATAGAAAGAGACAAAAGCTGCAGAGAACCTCTCCCCTGAGAGACTGACATCATGAGGCATCATACTGGCTTTTAAACACTTCATATAACCCTCACCGGTGTCTCCTGACTCACCTATGTTATCAGTGTACTTCAGTCTAATTAATTAAATAATTACATGGCTACACATAAAGTATACCTTTATTTAGCAGTGACTTAGCAGTGATATGAATTCTCTAGAGGGAATAGGAATACCTGTAAAGTCATGGAAATAATAATTTTACCTAAGAAATAAATGCCACTGTTACCCATTGTCTGTTCAAGATCGTTAGTACTGATTGTAGAAAAGTGTCCCCTTGCTTTCTGTGTTGTTTCTTATTTTTTTGTAAGGAATAAAAACCTGAACAGTGACTAATTTCACCAATGGAAAAACACTAGTGAAAAGCTCTTGCATTAGTGAAGTAACAAATACACCCTTTGTTCTTTTCATTATTCCTATATAACTGTTTAACATTTTAAAAATGCAGTTTAGCTAAGGGCTGCTCAGAGATGTTTCAAAGTAAGTGTATTGTTAATCCTCACTTTTTCTATAGAATACCTATAGAAAAGACAAAACATAAGAATAAGAGTTTTTTTACTTCACATTATTACGTTGTTAAATAATTCTGTAAGTCAAAAGTAACATCTCAGTGTCCAGTATTTAAGATGACAACTGCACCTGAGTATATGCTTTCTCCAAAGGTCATCTATCAAAATTCAACGCTATAGGAAAACAGTTTAGAGTGTATAAAAATAGACCTGCAATGGAAGAAAGAATTTAGAATGTAAAAATGGCATGTATAATTGGGTGCTTGAAAATAAATGTCTGAATAAAATCTTACACTTTTATAAATGTAGAAGAAATAAAAAAACAATCATAATCTTGCTATAAAAAATGAAGATATACTTCCATGGACAACGAAAACATACCTTGGGATTCTTCCTGAGTTTAAAAAGCAGTGATAACAAAAGAATAACTTTATATGCAGTGCTTTCAGCTGCCAGAGACCAAGATGGGAGCACTAAAATTGACAGAGCTCACAGATACTATTTTATAAAAGAAACACGGTTATTTTTCTTTTCAACTTCTGAGTCATTCATTGCAAGCTAGAACAATGAAATTCAGCCTTCTTAAAAACATGTTCCAGAAAATGTTGACACTTGCGTTGTTGTTTCCCATCAAGCTTCAGATTTATTATGTCAAAATCATATTTATATTCTATTACTTGAAATAAACCACATTATTAAAATACGTTTGAAGGTGCAAACCCTGTCACTAATAGAGTTAAGGAAGATGAATCTGATGACTGAATTTCTGTGACATTCTTGCTAGTGTTTTACTTCTATATGTAGTTATTTGCTCCAAGCATGTTGGAAAGAGTACAGCATCCCATGCTGACAAGGGCTGAGGCGTCATTTCTTCTCCTGCTCTTCCATGGCAATCAAGAACTTTGTAAGAAAAGATTCATTTGACCAAACCCCCAGCATCTGCTCCCCTGATTTGAGTGAAAATGTCAGTCATAAGGCACAGTGTTGTGTTTGAGAGGGACCCTACCTTGGCATGAGGTGCCTGGGGCTCTGCTGCAAACCTCTATTTGGCCTGAAGTTACTCAGGTTCTCTATTGGAAATTTACATTTATTTATTTTCTTTAAACTACATAGTGAAAATGTTTGGGTTTTTTCCCATGCTGCATATTGAAAATGAAGTTTCTCAAAACCCCCTGAGATGGGATCCAGACAGTGTGACCTGTCAACTCAAGAAGGAACTTTTTTTTTAGGTTTCTGAATTTAAGGGGCACTTTTCAAATAACAACTCTCCAGTTTGTTTTGGGGTTCTTAGTACGTTACTGTCTATGCTGAATAATTTAGTCCACTCCTTTCCCACCAAATCACCTCCAAAGTCTGAAATTAAAGCAGAACCAGCACATTTTTTCATCCACCAGCTGAGGAGATGAATTTAGAACAGTATTAATTAGTAAGCGAAGTCCACTCTGTTATTCATATATCATAGATGTGGTCCAGGTCCTTTCTGATCCAATGGACATCGAGTCCATCTCGTGAACCAAAATAGATCCATTGCTTCTAAAACTGAATCTCTTTTTGTAAGCTGGTATCATTACAACATCTGGCTGTGCCAGATAATTTCTCTTAAGAAGAACTACAGGAAAGTTTAATCTTTCACTGTGACAGGATGTTACAAATGCCATATGTTTTCTGGAAAAAATTTGGCAAAGTGCATACTATGTTTCCTGTAAGGTTGCACCTTCCCTGATTTTACTAAAAATTTGCGTGGGACCCCTGAGGGTAGAAGCTTCTCTTTGGTTGTACTTTCTGTTTGTTTGTTTTTATTGAACAGTACGTAGCATACACAGCATCCTGCTACCTAAATTAAAAGTGTGGTGAAGGACAAGACGCTTTATTATTATTAGTGAAAAGAGAAACCAGGCTGGTTCATCTACTTACAGCAGATGTCGTACCTACCTGGACTCATTTATCTTGCTGCAAAACTCAACAAGGGTCTTGTATAATTTTTATCTCAGTATGGGCTGAGCTGATGGTACTATTCTGAGGACACTGAAATTAAAGCATAAAG
This sequence comes from Falco naumanni, assembly GCF_017639655.2. Taxonomy (NCBI): domain Eukaryota; kingdom Metazoa; phylum Chordata; class Aves; order Falconiformes; family Falconidae; genus Falco; species Falco naumanni. The sequence continues at coordinate 116,972,985 of NC_054055.1, forward strand.
AATGATAGTCTCAAATAGGAAAAGCTTTCACTATCTTAAAGCTTGTGGGTTTTGTCAAATTCTGAGAAGTAAAATAATTTTCAATGTTAAATAATCAGTACAACATTTAATGTGTTCAAACATTTTTTTCTCGAAGTCTTTAAAATGGCTGCCATAAAAGTTGAACATAAAACCTTCAACAAGAAGGTTGCACGTTAGTAAATGAATGTAAGCATTATTTTTATAGTCTATGATACCCTCAAAAAATTACAACTTTTACTGGAAAAGAAAATAATATTGATTTTGAATATAACGTTGCTGATTTATTGAGGCATTGTGCTGTTTCTATTTTATACTGCAATGTCAATTGAATTGTATTCAATATCAACAAATTTATTTTCCAGCACGTTCTGAACTTAGGAAGTAAATTCCAACTGTTCATCAAAGACTAAGGATATTCTGTAATTTTTTGCAGTAGGACCCTGCATGTCAGACTGACCTGCCTGATACTAATTAATATTTATCTTCTATGGTATGGCAATAACCTGGCAAAATTAATTTGATTGGCATTTTAGCAAAATTGTTAAATTTACTTCATGGTCTTTCATGTGTGTTTTGATACAAGAGACAACCTAGTCCTTTGGAGAGGCATTTCCAATCCATCTTGAACTAAAAATAGCTGAACAGCATCTTCAACACTTAATGTCCCTTCTCACAATTGCAGCTAGATTAGAAGAATTAAGAAAGTATCAGTCAAAAGCCCACATTTTATGAAGCACTAGAAACTCAGAATACAATGCTGCCTGTTTTGTTTCACCCATAAATCTGGAAATTTCTGTGGGAAAGAAATCCTAAGTATGAGCAAAATAAATTACAGATTCTCAATACACGAACATTTTCTCCTGGGGAGACTACAAGCAATAGAAGTGGGATGTTTACTACCATGGTTATGGTCTTCTAAGGGCAGACAATGTTCAAGCAAACACAGGGAAGGGATTTTTTGACAGATTAAGACCATTTCTTAAAAATAAATAAATAGTGTTAGTGATAGTAATGGTAACAGTAATAGTAATAGTAACAGTAACAACAACAATAACCAAAACAATCAAAAAAAGCAAATCACTCCTCGACAACCCTGCACTCCAGTTTTGTAGTAGAAGAGGATGTAGGAATCCTGATCTGGTAGTTCTGGGGGTTTCCTTTTGGATTTTAATCTTAAGTGTGTGTTCTCTTTTCAATGTTGCTTTTTATTTGGCCAGTAAAAAGGAATGGCTTTTCAAACAGGCGTAAATATTTTTTATATGCACTTTTTAATTCTGTAAGAAGCACACTTTTATTTTTTTCTTTGAATAAATGTAATCAACAGGATGTCAGTATTTGGATTAAAAATATCCCATGAACTCTAGCCTGATATGTAGAGATAATCAAGATTGGGGACCTTGGCCTTCATTCCATAAGCTAATTAGAGTGGAATTAATATGTTTTGTGAGGGCTCTAGTTTTTGACAAAGTAGATTCACAAAACAAACTGGGTGCCTATGTGTCAAGTTCTACCATTCTAAATTCCTGCTTTGCTACCACCTACCCCTTGACTCTGCGCTACAGTCTTCAGGGTTTAATGTTACAGTTTCTAAGACACTAGAATATTCACTTCTGGCCAGATATGCTAAAAGTAGTGACAGAAAAGAAAGTTTATGCTCCCACAGATCCCGAGGAGGCTGGGAAGCTCAATACCAAGCTAATCTCTGAATCCATCAAGATCCATAAACTTTATGCCCTTTTTTCTGCTTTATCGGAGAAGCTGATCAGATAGGAATCCTCAGAACTGCCCACTGGACTAGTCTTCGCACAAAAATCTGGTCTGCTGGTCCAAGTCCTCTGCTGGTATCTGCGATGTGTTGGTAGCCCCTTAGGCAGAGCCACCAACGGCGCACAACTGGGCTGCACCCGGGACGGGAGCTCCCGTCACTAATGGCTGCATTCAGTTTGCTGACAGATCTTTTGGGGGGTGGGCTGGTAGGATTTCAACAGCAGTTCCTCAGATGAGTGTCAGTCTGGGTCTTTTGACTTTTGAAGTATAAATGCTGCCTTTAAATTGTAACACATCTCTCTGCATAAATTTACCTTTTATAACTGAATGACAGATGCCGACTGATCGGGTTACATCACATGTGCAGCTGAATTAGGCTAAAAATAGCTGCTGAAGGAGAAAACGGTATAAGGAGGGGAAGAAAGATGAGAATTAGCTTCTTAAATAGAAATTGTACTTTTAAATTAGATGCATGATAGAGGATGACAGGAAAGTGATAGGAGCTGCAATCCTTCCACACATTCCTATGGACTTCAAAGGGAATTTTCCCCATGCGAGAACTGCAGGATCAGACATCCTATCTGTACTTGTTTCTTTCAGCATCTGGCTCTTACATGTGTTGTCAGGAGAGCTTTTCTCACCATATGGGACTTGTGAAACATATTTAAAGCCCTTGGTAATGTTCAGTCCATTGCCTACTTCTCTGGGCATTCCTTACACCTTTCTGAAAAGTGCCACTGCAGAGCAAAGTTTAATTTGCACTTTAATGTGGGAAAAGAAGTATTCCTTTTATAGAACAGTTTTTTACAGCATTTGCCTCTTACTGCAGCTTTTTAAAAAGTAAAAACGAAGAAACTGGCATGCCCCATGCTGCTTCAAGAGAACTGGAGCATGTCCTTTGCACTTTCTGCTGTCAGACTGGGGCTCTTCCTTTTCCAAAGCTCGCTCAGCAGCTTTAAGCTAAAATCATCTGCTTTCAAGAGCCTGCAAAACTTTGTCCCTTTCAGGTCATGGAAGGCAGAATGACTTTTGGATTGCTCTTTCAAACTGGAGAAAAGAGAAAATATTCTCTCTTTAGGTGTAGGTGTCTGGGGAAAGATGAATCAGGCAGCTGACATTATTAAATATTTATATGGAAGACATAAATGTTGCTGTATAAAAATGTGTCTTACGTCGCTCCATGGTGAGGACCTGATTTCATGTGTGTCCTCCAGTTACCATAAATGCCTGTTTAGATTCTGTGCTGATGCACAACCTGACTCAGAGACCTTTGTTGTATGTTTTTCACTGTTGCATTAACAGTGAAGAAGAGGACTGGTGAGTCCCAGAGAAGGTTAATGTGAATGTGATCTCTAAAGCACTTAGACCACATGTCCATCACCGATTTTCCTCTACAGAGCTTAAATTCTGTGTAGTACTAAGAACACTCCATGTCAGGCTGGCGCATGTGGTAAGACCAACATTCACAAACTCATCTCTCTGTCCTACATACAACGTGGTACATGTTCTCACTGCAGTTGACAAGGTCTGGTGCATAATTTATGTGTCTGGGTTGGTAATCGGTCAAATCAGATTTGATACCTCATTTTGGACTCAAGGTCTTGGCTAACATTCTTGTCTCGCTGAAGCTCTTTTCACAGTTTATGAATTGTGTACAAACTGTGCAGGATAACATTGAATATCACAAACTCCAGAGCAGGAGGAGTAGTGACTCCCTGAACCTCTTTGAAAACAACGTATTCTAACCACTGACATTAGTTTTAGATCTATATATTATTATATACGTATGGTGATAAAGTGAATATATGGTTTTCTGTACTAAGCAAAACATGTAGAATCACCCATTAATCCACCCTTCTCCCTTCTGCATCTTGTAACTCTGGGAAGCAGGTAGAAGATGAAAAGTTTGTTTGTTCTTCCATTCTTCTCGAACAGTCACTGCCTGCATGTTAACAGGTTATCTACAGGTGGCATGTTGCTAGCTCGGGTTCAGCTTAATGGGATATTTATCAGGGAGGAGTCATTAAATTTGTGAGGAACAGCTGTGGTAAAAAATATTCTGATAGCTGTAGGCTATTCTGAACAAGCAGGAAAGTATTCTCATGTAATAATAAATACTTTGATTCTGTTGCTGGTGGTAGTTTAGGGGGTAGGGATAATTACAGCAGATAGGGCAAATATTGAAACACTCTGCATTTATTCCCTTGATGTAAGGCATGCTTGCCTTTAAAAGATAACATTGGACATTGTCTGATGCATGTGTTTTATGAATATCTGTAAATAGAGTTATATTTATATAGCTACACTTTTTTATCACCAGACTCTTCTTGCAGACTACAGCACTTAAGTTTCTTCAGTAACCTTTTCTTTCCGTTTATCCTCTGGCAGTTTACTGATCTAGTTTACATATTTCCTCTGCCTCAAGTAATTTGAGATACTGGGGTGGAAATCATGACAGAAGACTCAAAAGAAATCATTTGGTTAAACCTCCAGGTGGCCATCAAAAAACTTGTTTCAAATGCCTTTCTGCTGTGCAAAAATGAACAGAACTTCATTGTGACATTCAGCTTTGATCAAATATCATATCTGGGATTCCTTCTGCACAGCAGTGTTTTTATATTAAGAGCTATCATAATACTGCAGCTAATGCTTTAAACTGGCATTAAATAAAAGTCTGTGAGCTGGATGCATTTCACAACGGATAGTGTATCTTGCCATCCTCTGGAAGAGGGACGTTTTAAGCTAAGGGTACCTTCCTAGTGTTTTGGCACCATCTAGACATTTTGTGCATCCTGACACACTTCCTCTGTGGTCTTGCCTGAGTCACGTAAGCTCCCTTGATCTTTCTCTAGATTTGTTTACCTTTAAAATAAAGGTAATGATATTTTTTTTTTTCCCCCTGAAAGAGAACAGAGTTCAAATAAATCAGGATTATTTCTGTAAAACTTCAGAATCCGTGACTTTGACAACATGCTAAAAACTTATTTGTGTTCCTGGACTTCAGTTAACTGAAAGGATGGTATATTTTACTTCTCCTCTCTTGTGTCTTTTTTTCTTTAAATTATATAGTCTTTTTCATATTAATCATTCTTGCCCTGCTTCAAAGATAACAGAGGGAATCTGGGTTGTTTTTTTTTTACAAGCAACCTCAGCATTCATGTCATATATACAATTTATAAAAAAATACTTACATATGATTTGTTACACGTACACAAACGCACACCTAGTCAAAAATATAAAGCATGACATGTAAAGTTTTATCCTTGCAAAGTAACTATAGAATCAAGGAAACAGGCAAAAGAGGAAAACTGTACGTGTAGCAGAGCTAAGGGGACATTTCAGCTGCCCGTTTGGATGACGATTTGAATGGTTCAGCCTCATGAGTCAGCTATGTTAATGCTCCGCAGCCTTCAGCCTTCCTCCTTCCTCAGCTAGCTTCCTTCTGCGGTAAATCGATAAGCCCTCCACCTGCTGCTGCTTTCTCCAGGATGACAGGCCCAGTTATTTGTTTGACATCAAATAACATCATATTAACAGATGTAACTACTGAAAAAAAGATAAGTATGACTTGGAATTCTACTGTCTACTTAGGCGCTTGTTTAAATCATGCAAGTAGTCTCATCACATTCTTCATCAGGACTATAAAAGTCAACCAAAGGAATATCTTGCTGACTAAATCAGTATGGATGCCTTTCCCATCTGATCTTTTATTTATTTTGATGCCAAAGGCATTGCTCTCCTCAACTATTTAAATCTCCAGTTTTAAGTAATTAAGTGTATGCTTTTGCTCAGATGTCAAAAAATGTAGATGTGATGAAAGCAAAGTCAGTTAAACAGAGGGAGAAGGGAGGGGAGGGGAAAGGAAGAAAAGCAAGGAGGCAGGGAAGGGAAGAAAGAGGGAGACTACTCTAAATTTAGGACTCGGGTTAGAAATGTAAATAGAAAAGCTTTACTGTTCAATATCAGCTCTGCTCTTCTCTTGATCTGTAGTCACCTTCATCTTGTATGTATCAAATTCAGAACCAGATACGAAGACCTGTATTCCTCTCAGTTGCCAACCCTGCAAAAGCAGGGGGAGGTTCAACTACCTTATGTGGTGCATGTGTGTATCCTGATGGGACTAATTATCGGCATAAGCATTGACACCTGTAGCAGAAATTGCAGGATTAGGAATTCATTCTTTTTCTTTAAGGTCCATAATAAATTAGAGAAGTAACCTGCAAAGAAGTCTCTAAATTGTGAGTTAGTTTTGTTAAGACTCAGGACAACACATCGTTCTGTTTCAAGAAGTAAAATGGAAAAGTATTGTCCTATTTCTATTGAATAGCAACACTTCAAACAGAAAGTGAATACGCTCAAGGTGGGCTTACCACTCTTCTAGCTCCCTGTGGCCAAAAGCACCACATCTGTGTTTCAGGGTTCACGTATTTCCCTTTCAATAAGCCAGCAGCGGAGGAGAAGGGAGGGAACTGGTCTGAATATGCTAGTTTCCTAGTTTCAGCTGATGGACTTTAGGAGTTAAACACAGATGAGGCTTATTGACAAACTTTACTTTTGGGTTTGTCATGGGAAAAGCCATTTGCTGAGAACAAATGTAGTAGGAAAATGTTGGGTTTAGGGTGAAGGAGATGTTAGGGCCTAGAGGCCAGCAGGTTTCATGATGCGGTGGCACTTATGTCGGAGACCATAAAAACATAGATTCTAGGGATACTTTCGAGGTCAGAAGGAATGCTTAAGTTTTAACTCTTTTCCTTATATCTTTTGCTTATTTTCCTTACATCACAGTCAATTATCCATGTCTGCCACTTGGTGACCATGCTGCTTAAGTTCAAATGAGGAAAAAAGGAAAACTGTCAAGGTAACTGTGTGAAACATATAATCCCAGTAGCTGAGCACAGCATATGGAGTGAGGGAAATGTGTTAAATGTGTAGCAAGGAATGAGCAGTATGTCATCAGGAGGGGTTGAAGAGCATGATTGCACCTGAGTTTGCTTCACCAGAGAGGTTTAAGGCTTCTTTGAAGGAAGATATACCTCCTGGTTTCCTGGGTTCCATAAGCCCACATGTCCCTATCCTCTTTCCAAAACTTCTTGTATTTCTTTCACGTTGCCGTTTAGCCAGCTAAGTACTTTGTTTCCCTTCTTTCCCCTTTCTCCACTTACTTCCCACTCACTTTGTTAAATCATCTGGTTACTATGAATCTTTATAAAACCCATCGAGATGCCATTATGTTCATATCTGATTTATTTTTCATGAAATAGGCTTTTCCCTTCCCTGGTGCTACTCAATCTATATAAACCGGCTATTTTAGTCAATGAAAGTTTTTATGACTCCAGCAAATCAGTCTAAAGAAGCAAGCAACATACCAGTGAGGTGAGCCATGCAACATTATGAGATGCTTCCCCTAGGCTCCCAAAGACGAAGCAGTCAGGGAGAGCTATCATATTTGATTGATACAGTGAAATCCAAAGATAAGCAAATTGATGGGGCATCACATTAAAGGCTTTTCTTATGTAGGCTGAGCAAGATTTCTGTCAAAAAGCTGAATTTGCCTTTCACTGGAAGGCTTTTTAAATCTGTGGCCATGCAAAGCTGATTTCACAACTAATAAATATCATATCTGCATGCATATGCAGCTGCCTATAATTCCAGCAAAATCTTTAGAAGTCCTGTTTCCTGACAGTAAAGGCAGTGGGAAGGTCCATGGCACGTTTCTGATGGCAATAGCAATAAAGCACCACTGCTTCACAATGCATGTCTTGAATACTTGACATAGTATATTTAGCTAAAGGAACTGCAATATGCAAACCGGCGTGGGAAAACTGTATGAAGTTTCTGAATGGCCCAGCATGTCATAAAACCCAACAACAACTTTCAGATATGTTTCAGATATTCGAAATCAGAAGAGCTGAACACATGTATGGATATCACCTCCTAGGAGTGTGTAACCAAGCATTAAAAATATTTAATTTTATCAGTATTTACATAGGGCAGTTTCTTGACTAATTTTGACAAAATAGGTGTTTGATTTTATTTCTTGATCAAGGGCTGGAGGCAGGCCATGAGAGGAGCTCTGTGATGCAGACTTCCACACCACATCAGGCACTGCTACAATTTGTGCCTCTTCTCACACTCTTGAATTCCCCTTTGCTTAAGAAGCTCCTCAATTTTAAAGCAGATTGTTAAAACAGGGCCCAGAATAGCCAGATTGCTCAGATTTACGAATTATGCAGTAGTATATCTGATATGTTGTAAAAATAAATATTCATAAAGGATCAATATTCATAAAGCATCAAATATTGCACAGTTATAACAGATTATTTACTTTATAAAATTGTTTTTTCCTTTTTCTGAAAAAGTGCAATATATATTTAGTTCTAATAATAATAAAGAAGTTGTTAAACAAATGTATAATGCTTCCCGTTTTGTTTCCTATGGGGTTAATCATGCATTTGGCATGCAAAGACTAATTTAAATGTTTTATTGCATCTCATTAAACCAACGTATATTATTTCAGGAAAGAGTGATTGCAGCTTGTGGTATTACCAGTTCTTCCAAAGAGATTTGGAAATAGCCAAGATCTTCATGTATATTAAACCTACTGCTAGCAACCCTCCAGATCAGCCTATAAGGAACAGTATCTCCTGATGATCTGAAAATGTAAACGTGGTTCAAATTTTTTCAAATTTGGGCCATTTGCAATTCATATTCTCTTAGATTTTCTGGAGTCATCCATTTATTTGCTACTTTCAGTTCTTCATAACGCACTTGGGGAAGGGGGGAGGGCAAGAGGGGAAATGTTTTTATATTTGAGAAACTAAGAAGTAAATGTGCTTAAAATTGTCCTGTCCTGGGAGGAGTGGGGTCATGGCCTGGCTAATTGGGCTGCTGTAGGGTTGCGTGTCCCATATGTCCAAGGAGCTTCTCACTGAGATGGGCATGGGTCTTGGTGGGGTAACTGCTGCCCCACGTAACTGACTGGTGGCTGTGAAACAAGGTCTTGCCTTCACAGCTTTGAATCTAGTAAAAACCATCTCAGGTGTAGAAGCCTTAGAGCCTATGATGCTTAATCTTGCTTTTGAAACACCATTTTATGGTATGTTTGAAACGAAAGGAGACACAGACACCCCGTAAGAATGGCTGTCTAGGGTCAGATTAAAGGTCTACCTCTAACGCTTGCAGAAGCCTGTGGAAGTGCCAGAACAAGGTCAGTGTACTCTTTCTCAGAAACCTAGAAATATTTTCTGAAGCCTCAATAATTAGTAATTCAGGCACTTCTGAAAGCACTGGAGTATCATTTTATGTTCAGCAGCCTTCAATAGACTCTCTTTCCCTCCATCAACTTGCTCAGTTGCGTTTTGACCTCTAGAAACATTTAACACTCTGAACAACTCCTGACAAGGAATTCAATAGCTTAATTGTATGTATGAAAGAGTATGAAAAAGAGACTGGTTTTGTTTGCCTTGAACCTCTCACCTCCCAGTGTCTCTTGACATTCCTTGTTTCTTTTATTTTAAAAGGTAGTGAATAATTGTTCTCTAGTCATCAGAATCTCAAGTGCATGGATTTCAAGTAATAATTTGAAATTGCAAGTCATCTGTGTGATGGTTGTGATTGAACTTGACCATGAACTCTTTTCAATGCATGTATTCATTCATACCCTAAACCTATACGTCAGCTGTAGATACTCTGAAAATAGTAGGTTTCCATGTATGATTAAATATTTTCAGATAAAAATTAGATTAGTTGATAATGTTATCCTAAATCTGGGCTTTTGCACACTGGTTAAGGTCTAAATTGTAGCTTTACTGTTCATCCATTTTTTCTAGTCTTTTCTTGTTAGATTACCAAAACATTCTCTTAAAGGTGCAGAGTAAATCAGATGAGTACATCTCTGGAAAAAATGAAGAAAAGGGAGGTATAAAAAGTTAGCGAGTTGTGGAGATGTCATTTTGAAATTTAAAGTAGAACTGGTCCACCAGAATATAATAAGTTCACTGAGGAATGATTGCATAAATAATGGGGAGAAAGAAATTGACTATTACAAATGTCACAATTCCATCAGTATTTATGGTCACGCCGTCAGAGTTGTATCCATTGTGTTGTTTTTCTCTTACCTTTATTCCTTGGGCAGTATCTTGTTTCCCATTTGTATTGAGTCTGGCTGAGATGGAGATGGGTTAGTCTTCCCCACAGCTGCCCTCATAGTGCTGTGCTTTGTGTGGGTGGCTAGAAAGGTGTTGCTAGCGCACCAGTGGTTTGGCTACTGCGGAGCACTACTGGCACAGCATCACTGCTGTCTCTCCAACATTCCCCCTCACCGGTAGCCTGAGGGTGGGCAAGATCTTGGGAGGGGGCATAGCTGGGACAGCTGACCCAAAGTGACCAAAGGGATATTCCATGCCATATGACATCTGCTCAGCAATAAAAGCTAAGAGAAACGTGGAGGAATGCGGGACATTCATTATTTATGATATTTACCTTCCAAAGCAACCACCACATGAACTGAAGACCTGCTTCCTGGGAAGCAGAGAATAACGTCTTTTGTTTTCCTTTTCTTCCACATCTGACCTTTGCTATTCCTTTATTAGACTCCCTTTATCTTCACCCACAAGGATAGATGTCTGTTGAGGGTTTTTTTCCATCTTATTTTCTCCCCCGCTGTCCTGCTGAGGGTGGGGAGTGATAGAGCAGCCTGGTGGACACCTGGCACCCAGCCAGGGCCAAACAATCAATTCAAGCCTACTAGAGTCAAAAGCGCTCATCAGATGTCCATAGAATCCAACATACATAGTATCAGCAGTGGAAGCATAGACTGATAACCTGTCAAACATGCAAATGCTTATTTTAAGAAACAGTTTAAATTAGGTATGACAAAGTTGTATTTAGAAGAACTTCTCAATTACTTTGTAAAACTTGAAGTCTCTCATAACTCTGGCTGTCATGTGTAGGAAGCAGATGCTCTTAAAAACTGTGGTATTATACCCTTTAAAAAATACTCCTTAAAAAAAAAAAAAAAAGACTCTTTCATAACTATAATACACAATTAAGCAAATACATAATGCAAATCAGTTGACATTCTCCCCTGTATCTAGCATTACCCCAAACTTTATTGCATTCTTTCTTTCCTGTGTAGTAACCTGCTGGAATATAGATGACTTAATAGCATGCCCCAAAGGTCTGTAAACCAGAGTGCTGATCTGGACTGTCAGTATCCATGTCTACACTGTCGGACTTCAGAGGGGTTGAAATTTTAATTTTGTACTTGTTCCACAGCAACTCTTTAAATCCCTATGTCAGCTAGCAAAGCTTATTATGAACTAATGAAGTCAATTAGAATCAAAGCCTAAAAATGGCTGAACTTTTAAGAGATGCATTCCTACCTTCTGCTTTGGGCGATTAACAATACTACTGTGCCCAAGTAGCTGAATGCCCAATGAACGACCATGAAGTCTTTCATGTCTCTTTTTGATATAAACATGATGGGGTTTATGTTGTTATTTTAAACACACTTTTCCAGTAATGAAGATTTCTTTACAAAAGATGCATGATTCTAGTTAGCAATCCTAAGTGAAAAAAAGTGCTCTACCACATCCATCACACATGATCAATCCAGATGGTTAGAACATATGGCAACAGTGAGGTTGTCACTGCAGCACCTTTGAGTACCCAAGTCACGTGCCCAAACGAAGATGTTGCCATCTTTACTGAACTGACCTTTGAGGAAACAAGCAGAATTTCCCTCCGGGTGTCATCTGCTAATTTGGCTCACTATATGCCACCAACAAACTGGCTTCAAAGCCAAGATAGGGCTTCCCCAAGGGGCTTTATTAGATAAATTATTTTAAATGCTTCTGGCCAGGAAAAGTCTGATGAAGACAGATGGCAAAATGGAGGGTTTTTTTTCCAAAGGAAAGGATTTTTTTTTTCTAGCTTTCTGGGAACGCCACTCTCTTTCTGGGAAAGATTTAAGGACTCTATCTGCACCGGAAAAAAAAGTTCATAAATGTTGGTAAACTATCCCAAATCCTTGTAACAGCACAGTGTTTTTCCATAAGTATTATGTTTCTAAGAATGCTTTTATTGAGGTGTGTTTCTAGCTGGAGATATTAACCATATGGGGCTGCATTAATGTGGGAGTTGGGAATATGGCCTCCCTCATGCCTAAGAAGGAAAGCAGAGATTAGGCTTCTTGTATAACAACTTCAGCATATGAGCCATATGGTGAGATACCAGAAGGAAAACTAATGAACACCAAGTAATTTAATCCTAATGTTACTGAAAATGGGCAGTCAAAAGAAACACAAGAGGTAAGGGAAATTGTAAAGCTTCTTTCTAAAGCCGATTCAGTGGCAGAACCACCACTGATTTTGCCACATGGCTGAGCAGCACTGTGCAGGCTTATTGCGTTTACTGAGTGTGTTTGTGTTACCGCAGCTACACCATTCCAGTGTGATATCCCTGGCTGTAAAATGTTTGCATTATCAATGATAAAACACAAAGAGTTTCTGGGTAGGGTGGCTGACTCTTTGACCAGCGTCTGAGCCTGATGCCGTGCGTCACTCATAAATGAAGCGGTGAGCAGTAGCTGAAGCAACCCAAAGGTCTGCCTGGGGAAGGAGCAGATGAACAAGTTACGTGAGTTGTTACGTGGGTTTTAAGGATCAGTCGGGACTCGCACTACTGAAAGATAACGGGAGGGAGCTACCAGTCATAGATTTTTTTCAGCTCTTGGTATGTTTCCGAGAGTATGAAAGGCTTCAGACTGGATATCGCAGGACAGAGTTGTTCAGAAAACAGAAAAAAAGATTTATGCTTTGGTTGTTTCTTGAAAAGGGAGAGCAGAGAAAGGCTAACTTCATGCTTCGGCGTGTGTTTCTGGTACCGTCTCACCTTCTTCCCGTGGGCCTGCAGAGGAAAACCTTAAGCATGGAATTGTTCCAGAAAATTTGTGTTCCACAAATAAGTTTTCTTAGAATAAAATATTTGCCATGAGAACAAATTCTACTGCATGCCATCCTATTTGGAGGAGACTCTATTGTTGGCTGCTGATCAAATGCTTTCTTTCTTTACAATTTCTATAGTGGGTTCACAATCAAGAATTGCTCAAAGCCATAAAGACTGCTACAGATTATTGTGGGTCTCCCAAACCTCATCGTCTCATGCAAAGTGCACTTATTAATTTTTATATTGAAATAGTATTGTAAAGAACATTGCACAAAAAAGTATACTTGGGAAAAATATTCAAAGTCTATTACAGGAGTAACACTGAGATTTCATAAATCTTTATGTTATCATCACCACTTTATTTATAGTATTTTTTTTTTCTGGTTGTTGATAATTGATGTAGTTAGTAGTACCAGAGTATGGTGATCTATAATTTAGAAATCAAAAATTATTTAATTATCTTTTAAAATATTCCAGCTATTTCTTTCTGAAAGATTTTTAGCTGACATTGAAAGCAGCATTAAAGTTAGGGGTTTTTTTTTTTTCTGGTTTTCTATTGAAACAGCATTTTAGAGCTGTATGCCTCAGGATTCTTGCTTGTAACCTTTGGGACACAAGAAAAAAATCATATCTGCACTTTTTTTTTGTTGCAAACATGTAATTTCCCTGTCCTGAATTTTGTAGTCTCTTTTAATTGCATGAAAATTATTAGGCTGCCTTTTTTATTTGTTGCCTGGGTATTGCAAAGTAACAATACCAGTCTGCCTGGTTGTGCTGTAACAGAGAATTTTGGAGCTGTGTGAGGCGAATCCAAATTAAAATAAAAGGCTGTCAGCTCCATAATTATGCTCTAATAATTTCAGAGGTTTCTTAAGCCTTGTGCGTGCCAAGGAGCCTATATCTCAGGCAATAATATTAGGCCTGCATTTACATTTACAGTATTTCAAAGCAGTCTGGTTAAGCTCAGGGACCTCAAGAAAGCCGTCAGATTTCCCTGGAGCCCCTTTTTTTATGGTGTGCCGGCCTTGTGAGCGCATGGTAAGTGGCACTGGCATCAGCCCCGACTGCACTGGGTGGTCTGGCTGTGCCAGATGCACCCTGCCCCCCCGCAGTGACTCGGAGCACGGGCTCAGTCCCTGCAGGGGACATCAGCCTGTGCTTTATACGCACCTAGAAGCACTGCTTGGGATCGGGGCCACAAATCTTGAACAGGAGAAGAAACATTCCTCTCTGCGGCCACAGAGCTTTCTGCCAAATCACCCTGTCAGCCTGTGCTGAAGTATCTTTACTGTCACCGGGTGGAAATTGACTTCCTAATATTAGTGTCAAAACAGTTGAAATAGGGTCACAGTATTTTATTATTTGCTTTGTTTGGGATTCTTTTATTCCATAACTCAAAAGCTTGGAAAGTAACTATTTTTTAATACAAAATTCAATAGCTCAGGCACCTACATTCCTCCATCTTGGCTGGTTTTATGAATATAATTATTACTTAACAATTATAGTTGCTGCTATTACAGTGCATTATATTGAGAAAAGAAGAGCTATTCATAAACAAAATATTATTTCTAATTAAAGTAGACAATTGTCAGATTTTAAGCTTGTTGAATTCTGGTAAAAGTCAAGCTGATGATAGAAATTTGTTAATCAGCAGGATTAAAACCCCTTATTAATATATATGTGGTAATACCAGGGTGTATAACTAAAGATTACACCATGTCTCTGCCTCTAGTCAAACTCTCTGCAACTAACTGCAGCTACTTTAGCTTTTCATTCAAGTTACTGTTCTTGGTCTTACATAAAAATAGTTTAGTTCATTTAACTTGCCGTTTAATGCTTATCACAAACTACAGTTTTAGTTCCTTTTAATTTTCCCACATCTTAGCACTTAGCACTCCCACATCTGCTGTGCAGAGCCTCTGCTTAAGGTGCAGTTGTTTGAGGGAATTCCAAATAAAGTGCATTCAATGAAGCTCTATATGTATGTATAACAAGGGCAAAAATGTTCTCTAAATAAGATCTACCATATATATATTAGCATCTTTTAAAATGATTTAAAAAACCCACCAAAAAAACCCAAACAAACAAACAAAAAAACCCAAACAAACAAACAAAACAAACAAACAAAACAAACAAAACAAAAACAAAAACAAAAAACCCCAACCAACCCTACTCTGCTGAAAACATCTGATGCTTTAGTATTTATTTAGGGCCCTTCTAGCACTGGAAGGGTACCTATTGCCGTGCCATGCAAATTTGTCTGTGATGAATGTCCCTGAGAAATAGCTTCAGCAGCAGTTTGCAGGTTTGGAACCTGAATTACCTGGAGTTTTGGCTTTATTTAGCATGTTTCATTCCCTGGTTTGTGTGCTCCTGGGCTCTGCCCAGGCACCATCACCTCAGCAGGGCTAAATTTCCAGCTGCCCATCATGAAAATGTCTATAGGGAAACAATGCTACATCATTCAGTATTTGCACCATGATGCAGACCATCAGGGACTCATACCCAATCTTAACTATGACACATCCTAATTTCCAAATCCTTACATTTTTAACAATAATTTTCTAGGGGTTTATAACACAATATTAATTCTAGCTACTTTACTTGGGGCTTAAACCTGGAAAGGTACCAACCCCAAAATTTAACTGCAGTCAGAAGAATTTGAGATTATTTGAGCAGCTCCAACAAGGTTTTTACTGGACATGGCATGGTTCATGTCACAGATTTTGTATAATACAAAGGTTAGGAGAAAAGGTCTGCTGCATCGTTAATACCAGATAAAACTAATAAAAATGAATTATTTACCTTCCTGGGTAAAGAGACTAGACAAACTACTCTAAAACATTTATTGCCTTAACCTTCAGGTATTTAGCAGTTGCTAAGCAGCAACAAGTTCATGTTTCTTTGTCATCTGGGTATTTTTTTCTCCAAACTAATAAAGTACATATAAAAATATTGATTTTATTATTTTTAATTGAATAAATGTTATATGGACAAAAGTTCTGTCTCAGAGGCACATATAGGTATTTATTTCCGTTTTGACCAGTTGATAATAAAGTATAAGAATAAGTTAGTCCTGCAGAGGAAAAGCTCAAATATGCTGTCAATGAAAAACAAGGAAGCTTAACTCTGTGCTGGTTAGAGTGATGCTGTTTGCACTGCAAGAGCTCCAGAGAGTGCCTGCCTGGCACAGGGACTTGGTTATGCCAGGTGCCGTACAAAGGTTTTGCCCAGTGCCACTGGCAACCTCTATAGCAAGGAGTAACAAAAGGGTCAAAATAAAGCAGCTGTATTCCCACTTTCAGAGAAGAGAATGAACCACAGGAATCTGGATTTCTCAAGAACCCTTCAGGAGTTGAATGAACTCTACACTGAGCCTGGCAGATGCATCAGGAAGAAGGAATATGCTTATTTTATCACAGAGTGCTTTTGCCGAGGAGATTCAGGCACAAAATGCATTTATCAGCTACGTAACATTTTTCTCAGTGGAGCCTTCACCTCTGAAGACAGGTCTCCACAAAGGCTGAAGCATGCTCAGTCTGAGCCTGAATGAGCTGCAAAAGGAAGTGCACCAAAATGCGAAGCCGGATCTGGTCTGAGATTTAGGACAAAATGAATGTACCCCAAGTTCCCCACACTAGTTCCCAGTTTCCTTATTATTTTTTTTTAATGTTTTGTTTGCAAAGGAAGCGAGAGTCCCCACATTCTCCATTATCTTTGAATAACGAGCATCAATTAGGAAGCGTTTCAAGGTGGATATAAATTTATGGTTCATGCTGTGATATCGTTGCCTCTCCACCAGCTTCACCAGTTTTCATTTTGCAGGGTGGTGTCTTAAAACGTGAACGTTACAACACATCCCAGCATATAGAAAAGCAGCTTGTGCGCCGGGGTTAGGTGTTAGTGCTCCACTGTTTAACAGCGCCTGCTTCACTGCTCCGTGCCTCCAGCTATGTCTGACATATGAAAGTGTACAATCAGATCTATCTGTTTCAGCAAAGAGCCATTAGGAAGCACTGAGTAAATGCCTATTAGAAGCATTATGTATGCAGATGTGTCTAACAGTCTTTCTAGTAATGAACCATGGATAAATGCCTACTGATGAACAGACTGCAGAATCGTAATGGGTTGAGATAGACTGAATGCTTCCAGTTCTGCTTCCAGTATTGGTGTAAGTCAGAGTAAAAATCTGATTTTTGCAAAGAAAGTTGGCAGTACCCAAGTGATAAAGACCTTGCCAGCTGGGACTGGTTTTGAGCATATTCTACCTGCCTCAAAACGTTGGTATTAAACCAGGGAAAAAGAAAGATCAGGATTAATTTGTCTTGTCCAGATAGGGAAATGAGGAGCCAAAAAACTAAGTGCTCTTGGTTAAGGTCACCCTGGAAACCAGTAGCAGAGCTGAAAATTTAATTGAGATGTCCAGTGTTTGACACAGATAGCTCTGGCTTATCTCCAGAAGAAACCAGTCCCTCCATCCAAAAGGAGGTGTCACCAGAGGTACATTCTGGTGCTGTTGTATGATCACCAGAAGAAAAGGCAGGTGCTGAGGGGGCTTTTGGTACAGCCAGATATATTGCAAATGATCCTAAATATGGAGAGGAAAACGAGCTAAAGCAAGCGCAAGACAATGAAGTTGTCTTTATAGAGTGGAAGTAATTCTGCTGATATGCAGCAGCTCTCAGGAATTCAGGTTTTATAATGGAAACCTTGTGGTGCTAAGAGTAAGGCAGTGTGGGATTGTAATGTAGTGTAAGGGACCTAAGGTAAGCTCTGGTCTAATTTTATACGTGCCCCACAGGACGAGAAGTGCTTTGGAGACATATTTGGGTCTTTGATGTCTGCAGCAAGCACAGTCACCCGATGATAATTCAAATGGACAGTTGCACCTTATGAAAAAATCATTCCCAGCAATCTACTCCAAATAAAAAATCCAGTACTTTGCATCACAGAAGACACCATTTCCACTAAATATTTCATAGGATGGAAGGAACTGCCACAGATGAAATATTTTTTTACAATAGCAGTTTCTATGCCAAGGTGAATATGGGTGTTGCATTCTGAGGGTGGGGAGAAGCAAAACAAAACAAACCAAACCAAAAGGACAGAAAGGCAAAAATGGCAGGTCTTAGCGGTCAGCTAAGTCTGTTTATTGAAAGAGAAAAGAGATTTCTTACACCACCATTCCCAGGAGCACCACCATGGCTTAAAAGCATTTTCCTGTTTGCTGGAAGTTTGTGTGCCTGTTTGATTGAGTGGAAGGAGTGCAGGGGAAAAATGAGAACACAAATATATGTTTTGGCTGCCATACAGTCAATACAGTAATAGGTCGGCAGAAACATCAAAACACAATCAAGAGCTGTCTTCAGGGCTGTGAGTGAGCAAAATTTGTTGGGCAATCAGCCAAGGGAAAGGAGAAGAGGTCTTCTGTTGTTCTTACAGCTCATCAAGAGGCGCTAAAGAAGCAAATTGAAATCTCTTTATGCTGAAGCTGGAATCTCTGTTGCAATCTGCATGTGCAGTTTCATTACGTGTAGCGTAACATAGCTGCCATGGTCTTTCCCCTGAGGTGACTAAACCTGGGGGATGAGGAAGTTAGTAGTGTGTATGTAAGTAGTGTACATAACAAGTAGTGCACATACAACTTGTAGCATGGCACAGGAATTTTTGTATAGGGAGTTTCAGGTCGATGCAATGCTCAGCAGCATCAAAGCCAAGAGTCATTGCAAGCCAGTGGCTGTAACTGGTCATGTGTCTGCAACATTACAACTTTTGCAAATGCTGTTTCGCTCTAAAAAAACCCAACAAACCAACCAGGAGCACCTGAGAGTTTCAAGCCATTTTTTAGAGCTTTCCTTTCTGAAACACAAGGAGATGGCCACCAGTGTTCAGCTCTCAGGAGGAACTGTAAAAGCAGTTGTATAAACAGCTTAAAACATTATATCCACATGTGAAAGAGATACATGTATGATGTTCTGTACATCTGCACCTTCCAAAACTGGAAACAAGGACCTATTTTACAAAAGGAGTCTGTGCTAGCCCTTTAGTGTTGGATCCAAGATCATATTTCTTATTCTGGTATCTGTCTTTACACTCATTATCAGTACTGAGAAAACTTTAAAATGACAACACCCTGATAAAATTTTAGACAAACTTGCACCAAAGAGCAAATAACTTTCTCAAGCAGTATAAGTTTTAAGGCACAAGTAATTTCTTGCTTTTCCTGTCACACTTCTGGCTGGCTTTTGGGATGGAATATTTTGGCTGAAGAAGTAAAACCTGTAGATTTGAAGAGAAGTGTTACCATTTCTGTGGCAGATCGATTTACATGAAAATGATAGATTGCTGGAAGCCTCATGAAGATTTGATCTCATACGGAAAGCAAATCATTAAAAAGACATTATCAAGTCATTGTGTGGCTCTACAACTATGTTGTATATTCCTTTAGATGTTTGCACATGTCACAGAAGCAGAGGGCTCAAAAGCATCTCTTGGCCTTGTGAAACCTGCCCCTTTGGTATGATATCAGATGATTTTTCTGATGCCCTTCATTAACTCAGTGGGCCCCATTACCAAGACAGTTAGGGAGTTCTGCTTCACCTAACCAGCTGGCGAAGTGAATAGCCTTCCTTTTGTGATAATGATTACCTTCAATTTCCAAAATAACTTTATTCACAGGTGGTTCATAGGCTGGTATTTTTATGGCAAGGAGTGATTTTCAGCTTTACTGAATCTCCGCCCTGGCCTCAACATCCAGCCAGCTTTGGTATGGGAGCTCCTCTGCTGGCCTGAAGACCTTTCCTCTTGCTCTTTTGCTCCGTGTGTGACTTGAACTCATGGAGCAGGAAAAAGCATGATGATATGGAAAGCATTTAAAGACTCTTTGTGGATGCCTGAGGAAAAAATCCGATTAAAGTAAGACTTCTAGAGACATGTAATATCACTGAATCATGGAGTGGTTGAGGTGGGAAGGGACCTCTGCAGGTCATCTAGTCCAACTCCCCTGCACAAGCAGGGGCACCTGCAGCTGGTTGCCCAGGACCAAGGACAGGGTCTCCACAACCTCTCGGGGCAACCTGTGCCAGTGTTTGACTATCTTCCCAGTAATAAAAAAAAAACCCAAAAAAACAACCAACCCACAAACTTTTGCTTTATGTTTAAATGGAATGTTCGGAATGTTCTGTATTTTGTTTTGTGCCCATTGCCTCTTGTCTGTTCACTTGGTACCACTGAGGAGAGCCTGGCTCCCCCTTCTTCATTCGCTCCCCGCAGCTGTTCATGCACATTGATAAGATCCTCCCAAGCCTTCTCTTCTCCAGGCTGGACAGTCCCAGCTCTCTCAGCCTCTCCTCATCCGACAGATGCTCCAGTCCTTTGATCATCTTGGTGGGCCTGGACTCACTCCAGTGTGCCCATGTCTCACCTGTACTGGATAGTCCAGCTCTGGACCCAGCACACAGGGATGAGCAGAGGGGAAGGATCGCCTTCTCAGACCTGCTGGCAATGCTCTCCCTGGTGCAGCCCAGGAGGCTGTTGTCCTTCTTTGTTGCTGACTGGTGCACTACTGACTCATG
Organism: Falco naumanni; assembly: GCF_017639655.2. NCBI lineage: Eukaryota > Metazoa > Chordata > Aves > Falconiformes > Falconidae > Falco > Falco naumanni. Next base: position 116,993,294 of record NC_054055.1, read on the forward strand.
GTCAACTTGGTGTGTACCAGGACCCCAAGTCTTTTTCTGCAGAGCTGATTTCCAGCCTCTACTTGTGCCGGGGGTTATCCGCCCCTAGATGCAGGATGTGTAGGGTGTAGGTGGCAAGGTGTTGGCAACAGGGCTGCAGGGTTGGCTGTGAGGCAGACTTGTCCATGGGTCTGGTAGGCAAAGAGGAGCCTACAGCAAGGAAGCTTGCACAGCTGCAAGGCCCTCAGGAGGTCCTCAGGGCATGGTGCTGGGGATGGTGCCCCATGCCTCACAGTGGCAGAATGCCTCTGCTAGCTGAGAAGTGTTGTCCCTACAGTCTTTGTGCCTTTTGTCATGGAAGTCAGTACAGGAAATATCATTGAAAAATAAGCCACCACCTATCTTCTGTAAAAACTCTGCATGAATAATTTTCTCTACGTCCACCTGTCAGTGTTGTTTTCATTCAAACCGTGGTTCTGCTAATACCTGAGGGAAGAGCATTTAATTAATTCTGGTGCACTGTAGGATGTTATAGCCCAGCCCAACAAAGGTATTTGTGCACATGTGAAAAGAGATGATATTCAAAGCCATGAGTGGGATTCCAGCTGCAAAACACCTGCCCAAAAGCCAGGGATGAAGCACTTAGGAAAACACTTTGAAAATATATCCCCAACACACATGAAGTGCCTTCACAGTGAAATATACCACAGGAGTGAAATGATATTATAAATTAATTACTAAGCAGTCTAAATGTTTGTAGACTTCATAGTAATGACCCTTTGGGATGTTTGTATCTCAGTAACAGAGATAATCTAGCTACAAGTACTCGTCAGGCATGATGGGGCAGGATAAACCTGACTGCAAAGCTCATAAGGTACTGTAATGAAAAGGCTTTCACCTTCATGTCTGTAAGTTTTAAACATAGATTACATGTCAGAAAAACTGATGCAGAGGCAACACAGCCAAGCACTGGGGTTATTCTTTTTCATTCTTATCACAGTCTTCTCACTGGGGGGCAGTGAGGAAGAATGCAAAATTCCTTGGCTTGTAGTACAACCAAAAAATGGGTTTCATTTCCTCTCTTTTTGCATATGCAATGTAAGCTGCATTGAAAATGGTAACACAATAATTTGCTTTTATTCCTTTCACATGAATAAAGGCAAATGTACATCTGTTAATACCTTCATTATTTATGACCCTGCCATGACATACACTGTAACAGACAGGGCCAGACCTTCAAATGCAGCCCCTGCTATGAAGCTTGCTGGGTGCAGAGGCTGTGTGGACTGGAATCTATAAGTTAACTTGTACACCGGAGTTAAGTAATTTCATCTTCCTGAGCAAACGAGGCTATTCTGCAGCTCAAACTACCCACCCAAGGCTTTAAAGTACATGAGCATGAGTTGTATTAATCAATCAGCACAACTGATCTATGCCAGGTGTTTTCTTCATATCAGTTCTAACAATCTGCACTCAAAACCAGGCTGTTCTCTGCAGAAAAAATGACTGAAAAGCCTCCAAGACATTAGGATTCATTCTCCAGGGTTGCCACAGACCTGGGGGAGGGGGTTTGACCACAATATTAGTATGATATCTGAGGGGGTCTAATTTAGTGCCACTATGAAAAATGATCAGCAGTCTCACTATACTAAAAGAATGACCCACCTAGATTCATCAACCCTCGCATGAAGCAGTGTATAACAGCCTGAGAAGACCCATATTAGCCCCAGTTTCCTTCTACTGATATGTCCCATATCAGTTTGTAGAGTACAGGCTACCAGGAATAACTGAGGAACACTAGATAAACCTATTTTGATATTCTTCTCCTATTGTGCTGCTGCTCAAATTCAACAAAGTTTGAAAAAACATAATTTCTCCAATATTTCCATACAAGTATCTTCTGCAGTTGCTATATTTTAAGCATACTCTGAAAACATTTTCTGACACATGATCTTTTTGCTGTTAATTTTTTCCCTTTTTTTTTTTCCTTTTTTTTTTTTTTTTTACTTTCTAAGTAATGGCTCTTTAATGAGTTGTGACACATACTTTACTTTTGCTCATTATTAGCCTGACATGTGGCCTTTCTTTTCTCTAGCAACCTGTGAATGGTCATGCACTCACCTGTGAGCTTTCTATGAGCTAAGCTACCAGACATGCAAGACTGGTTTTATTAAAAACAAAATGACTACCCCAGAATTGCTTTCATATAACTGAAAAAACTTCTGTTTCTCTAAAGCCAGCCATGCAGTGCACTGAAGCCAAGAAAATGTCTCTCATTGACATCTCTGGGCTTTGGCTTGGGCCCCTTGCCAATGTTTTATTTAAATGGGCTCTTAACAGTTTCATATATTCAACTCCTACCAATTCTCAAGTTCAAAAAGAGTAAACACGTCCTGGATTTGAATTGTAATGTATCCTCTTCAAATCTATGCTGCTAGTAAAAATATTCATTTGATTACAGTGGCCGGCTGCCACCGTAGTTTATTTTGAAAGTACAAGCTGGTGCTGTGCTCTTCTGAAAGCCGAAACTGGAAATTAGGCACAAGTGTCATATGTACAAAAGAAACACTATCAAAGGTCTGAGACCTCTGGAGTGATGGGGAGGGGGAAGAGGAAAAGAAAGAAAAAGCATCTGTAGAAAGCCCTAGAAAAGGAGAAACAAGCAGGTGCTGTGCCCCACACATGCTGGAAGAAGCAAAAGGGGAGAAAACTTTGAGAGATGATGCTGCCAGGCTGAGGGTCCGCTGATTCCCTGCTCTCCCCTTCAAAGACTTTAATGCCATCTCAGGGCTGTCACCAAGGGCTCCCCTCAGCACCTCTCTGGTATCTCCTGGGCGCTGAGGCTGCCCCCAGGACCATGCCAAGGGTTGCTGTGTTTTGGCAGGACAGCACAGCCCCGAGGGGACCGGGGACCCCAAGGCAATGTGGGGGATGCTGAAAGGAGTTGCCTTTCCCTGCCAATTGTGTTTCCTCACCTTTTATTTTTGCCTAATACAGCAGTTCTGTAGTAAGGCACGTTTGATCTCCTAGCATGGTATACTTAAAGCAAAGGTAAATCTGATTATCTCAGTTCAGTCCGATAATTTCAAGGTCCAGAAAAAAAAGTGGGTTTTATTACTGTTATGTGTGTAATGCACTCATGTTGGCAAATTGTCTCTTTCCTTTCTAAAAATTGTGTTCTGCTATAAAGTCTGCTGAAAATGGAGAATTGCGTTCTATATAAAGAAATTCAGAAAGGTTTAAATTCATACTATATTCATTAAAAAAAAAAGTAATTTGAGGATGTTGAGATATTTAGGGAATTTCTTATTCATTATTATTTTATGTGTAGCTTGCTGTTACGTGAAATGCTGAAATAGTCTGTGGGGAATGAAGTCGAGGGTGTAAAGGTGCTCGAGGAAGACACACAGTTGGCTCATAAGCTGGGATGTTTCATTTGTTATTTGGAGATATTGTTATATGGGGGAGGCAGGCTCACAGCCACGCACACTGCACAGCCACCAAAGGACAGTGCTGGCCCTGCTGTTCCCAGGCATGGCAGGGGTTAACGCTGAGTTTTGTTCTTCAAAGCTGGCCAATGCAGGCCAACAGCCTTCTTCCACCTTTCAATGTTATAATGGGATTATTTGTCTTAAAAATAGTTTTTAATGTTAGCCAGTGTTATGCACCATGTCTAGTTTGCAGTTAAAAAGAAAAACCCTAAAGACTTTCTTCACCTCTAGCTTAACCTGTTTTGAAGTGAGACTGCAAGAGTGAATCAAGTCTTGCTGGCTTCCAAATGAAGTGCCATAACCCCAGCAGCATGGTGGCACCTACGTGGAGTTCACAAGCTGGACAGAAATCGAGCGGCACAGCTCAATCCTGCTAGGAGGTTTGAAAGCATAGAGGTGAAATGGGAAGGAGTGCTGCTGGAGAAAAAAACAACACCAAAACAAATTATCTAGGAATAACTGCTTGACATGACGGTCATTTTCATCAATGATAATAATTTTCATTAACATTATTGAACAAGAATTGTAGATCTTATTTTCAAACTTCTATTTCCTTTTAGGCAACTCATTTTATTTCAAATACATTATTAATTCTAACTTGCATCCCATCTCATTCTGGTTTATCTCTTTTGAATGCCTAGTTACTTTTAAATAAATATTAATAACCATCTTTTAATCAATCCTGTAATTTGGAAACGAGTGCTGCAGTTGTTCTTGACTTTCCAAGGGACAGTATTTCCATGTGGTGATGGAGGAATCCAAATGGCAACGCGTCCATCTCAACGAGTATCTGGCCTGGGCTGACAGCCCACCAAATGTCCTGCCACTCATCCTGTGGAGGTAGAAGATAATTTGTGGAGCTGTGTGGAAATGTCAAAACAGATAAAAGGCTACCCTCCATGTTTCGGACATCCAGGAGGGATGTTCTTGTGGGAACTGGCATCTGTGAGGCAGAAAGCTCATCTGATTAGACACAACAAATGCATTTCGGTTTTGGAGATGGGTGTCCCTTTCTGGTGTTTTTCTCTGTGCCAGGGTGTGAGCATCAGGCGTTCAGGCCACAGGCAATCTCTGCCCGGTGTTGTCTGAAAATCGGGAATCTCTGTGGCATGTTGAGCGGAGTGTTCAAAATCCCTTTTGTCGTAGGGCTTTGGTGCTCTGGCAGTGTTACCAGAAGCACTGTGTGCAGATGAGCCACTCTTCACTGAGGACACCCTCTCCACTCAAACAACAGGAGGGTTGCTGCTGCGTCTCGAGATTTTTGGGGTGGGGGTTGGGGCTTTTCCTGGCCTCCCATCATGGATTCACTTATTAGGCAAGAAGAGAGTAAATGTGCTCCCCGGCTCAGTGGTAAAAGAAACATTTCACACTGAGTTTCCCTCTCGGTGCTGTTTTTGAGCTTAGACCATAGCTACTGAGAACACCCTCAAGCAGTGATGTATGTGTGCAGTCAAGGATATTGTCACCTTATTGATAGAATGAGGAGGGACATTAAACATGATAAGATGTCATTCTGAATCAAATTTAAAATCTTTTGTTCCAGGACAAGTTGTAAAGTGATTATTCATTTGAGATAGAAGCTGGTGCAGATTTATTCATGTCTTCTTTTTTTCTAAAAACAATTAATAAGATGTTTTTAAGCTGCTTGAGGAATTAAGAATCTTTATCCTTAGGCTGAGGTTGATACTTCTACCCAAGCCTGAGGAGTTTATTAATGTGTGCATTGTACTAAATGACCTCACTCTGCTTTGCAAACTAAAAGCAAGAAAACCAATCCCCTCCATGATCTGGGACTAATACATTTCTTCTCCCCCCCCCCCCCCCCCCCCCCCCCCATTAAAAAATGCTTGATGCAAATGGAAGCTTTGTGCTTGTAACTTGAGAATGTGATGTTGTACCATGACCATGTAGATCAACGCTTTCTCTTCAAAAGTAAACGTGATTCGGCCATCTGCCACTCAGAGTTGTCTTTAAGAAAATGGCAGGCAACACTTAGAAGATAAGGAAAGATCCTTTTTTATTACATACATACCCAGACAGACATGCCTTTTAGTTCTGCACATAGGTTCCCAGCGCTGTGCATTAACAAATTAACCACCTGTTTCAGTAAGATTTAAAAGACTTCACTGAGTTTTATTTAAATGAATCCTGCCTTTGTGAAATTTATCTATTTTTATTTTATCTACCACTGTTCTGAAGGTGCTAGAAGGACAAGAAGAAGTCAGAATGTATAAGAACTCAAGGAGGACAGCTGGGGAACTGAAAGATTGTAATTACTGATGGAATAGAGGATTGATCATTTGATTTCAGGGTAATTGGTTCAAATTGAATCTAAGGTGCTCAATTGCAGAAACATACCTCTCTGTGTGTAGATATATATATGTGTGTGTGTGTATATATATATATACACACACACAAATCTTTATTCAGCTGAGTAACCCTGGTGTCTGTAAGCATTTCTGTGCACAGAACTACTCCAGTAAGTATGTATCGGGGAATTAAGAGCCTAAATCTGATTTTGTGGAAATTGTGTTATTTAACTTATAATGCAGCGTACTTATAGCAAATGGCTATAAGGATACAGGTATACAGGTACTTATAGCAAATGGCAGAGCTAAAATATTGGGGCCAGTAAGGCAGCTGTTAACACAGCTGGAATTAAACAAGGGTTTCCCCCCTTTTCCCAATCAAATAAGGAAAGCAAAGTCTTATCAGCTTGTGTTCATTGGAAAGCTTGCAGGCTGTTGACTACTGTCCCTTGTGCTTCCGAATCCTGGTTTGTTACCTCTTCTCTCAGCTGTAGCTGCCTCTTGTCCCTCTGCCTGTCTGTACCCTGTAATTTCTTTAGGGAAGACATTGTCCTGCTCTTACACCCTTGTGCATGATCCTGAAAGGCATGTTAAGTAACATTCCATATCAGGAGAGATCTAGGACACAGACTAACACTTTCTATGCTATTGATAATCCTATAATTAAATGGGTCACAGATTTAATGTAGTTCGCGTTATTTTTATATTTGTCATGATTTTACTAATATTAGTGCTAATATAATTGTGGATATAAGGAACTTTCAAGTATAGCCATCAAAACTGTTTACAGTTCAATATCTGTTGAAATGGCTGATTTATTTCTTCTTTTTAGTTTACTTCAAGGTGGCTTAGGAGCTATCTGATATTAGAGAGTGAAAGAATTCAAGAAAAAAAGCAGGAAAAGCAGAAACTGAAACTATTTAAAGAAAGAGGCTTTTTTTTCAGAGAAAAACCCTCCAGTTTCTGGGGTAATCAAACTTTTGAGTGATTTTTTTACCTGAGTCTCTGAACTACTGCTAATAAGAAAGTGGGGTCAAGCATTTTTCACCCTCAGCCAGGACAAACAGACCTGAGATTTCTACTTAAATTAGGTAAACTCTGGCTTATTAAGCACCATGGACTCACACATTTTGAGAAAGCATTTAAAAAAATTACCTGTTCACTACTTCTGAGTGATTTATAAAGAACTAGTACATCAATTGCCGCTATTCCCCACCCCACACCTTTCTCACTTGCTTGCTACAGTAGACTGAAATAAAAATGTACTTGCAGCTAAAATAGATGTACGTACAGACCATTTTGCTTTTTGGTAGCAAGACAGTGGCCTGATGGTTTCTTCATTGCAGAGGCATTATTTTTAAAAGATTGGAGTTTTGATGCATTCTTTTAATCTCAAGCTTGAAGAGATTTTAACAAAAAAAAAAAAAAAATGGTAATAGTAAGTTATCTAAACAGGAATAAACATCAACATTTCATCACTGCATCATTGCAAATATTGTCTGTCTGGATAATGACACCCAGCATTGTCATAATAGTTATGGGCTGTGGAAAATGGGGCAAATACTGGGTTGGCAACAGTTGAGAATCACATAAAAGAGAAGACTGAGTAGGATTTCCAAAAAATCCCACAAAAAGCAGGTGATTGGGTGATAAAATATCCAATATATGAGATCTCTCTCTCTATATATATATCATATTCTAATGGTACAGTAGATCTTGTGATACAGAGTGCAGTTGTACAGAGTGCAGTTGTGGTCACGTCTCTTTAGAATGGATAGGCGGGTTTTAGATTACAGGAACAATTAGGTTTCTATACAAAATGTGACTAAAAGGATATATAATCAAGCCCCCAAACAAAACAAAGGGGAAAAAAGGGGGGAAAAAAAGCACAAAGAAATTACAGACAGCCAATGCCATTTTGCTTCTGTTTTATAATAATACTAGATAAGCATATATAATTAAATTGAAAAAAATTAATTTAGAGTTAGCAAAAGGAATTATTCTTTTACATAACAAACAATTAGCTTGTAAATCTCTTTGTCAGAAGTTATGACTGCAGTTGAGAGCATAAGCCAGCCTCTGTGGATTAAGTTTTTTAACATTTCACATGTGAATTAGGTGGGTATTTGCACTGTGGGAATGAGGACAGAAGAATCTCCAAAGATGAAAAAAATGCTTGAAATAGTGTTTCTTGTATCTGCCCTGGAAGATATGTTCCAGGCTATTGGAACACAACATGGTTCTAGACTGAGTCAGTCACCACATCAGTTCTTATATGGCTTTAGGAAAAGGTCCTTATTCACTGGAGATTAAAGTATAAATACCAATCTTATGCAAAAATACCGATCGTATGTAGAGTCATGGGCGAGAAGATGGAATATTTGAGATGCTCTTTCATCCATTTGAGTATCCACCTAAATTCTGAGACAATTTTGACCCATTTGGTAAATCAGTTTTTGAGAAGGGTTATTTTTATAATGCTTTGGGAGGCCTAATAATCTTTAAACAGGCAAATACCATGACAGGCCTTTGGTCTTAACCAATTACCTTAAGCTAAAATGCTAATGAAGTCTGGTTTGCCTATCCAAATAGCGCTTGGGAATATTGTCAAAGCAATGTTTGAACAACTGAAGAAACACACTGCTTTCCACAGCTAAGGAGGAAGGGAACCTGAAAGATGACAGGTAAAAACAAATCCACCTGCTGAGAAAACCAGGGAGGCAAAATTATTTGCAGATTCTACCTTACAACATAGACTTGTCATGACACCAAAGAAGATGACTCATCTGCTCGAAGCCCGCCGTTACTGCAGGTGCCATTCATCTCGCGAGTCTCTGCTTGTCTTCCGAGGGCAATGGGGCTGACAGGACTGCCTGGCCGGGTACAGGAGGCAGCAGAGCAGAGTCCCCCTCGCACAAACAGCAACTTCTGCAGCTCCTCTCACTTCAAAGCAGTGTTTCATCTCTTTCGAACTTGTAATCCATAGGGTAAAGGAAATATCACGCTGAGATTGTCAGCAACATTCCTCACTGCTCAAGTGGCTTCCTTTGAACAGCTGGCAAGATCCCATTTTAGCATCGCATTTGCTCTGAAAGGGTGGCTAATAATGAGTGTAAGCTGGAAAAAGCCATTTGATTTCCTTATTTATATTGCACTTCTTGTTGGCCAGCAGCAGCGTCCATTTGTTTTTAACTGGCACGTGGATCCTGCGACCTACTGTGTGAGATGAAACACGGCGAGGGAGTAACCTCTCCTCTCTCTTACCTTAGGGCAAGTGGCTGGTGCTGCTGCAGACTGAGTCTCGGGGGGGGAAATGAACCAAACAGCACATTTTTCTGTGCGTGTGAGGGTAAAATACAATGGAAACTAAGAGCACAATGCAAATCCCCTATGAATATTCCTGGAAAAGTCTCGTATCCCTTCTAGCATCACTTCCCAGGGCAGGGAAGTGCCATGGCAGACCGACTGCAGTAGCCCTTCTTCCATTGTCTCATCCTAAGGTAGGGAGCAGGAGGGCCTCAAGGGATGGATGCAGGGAATGGCCATAGCTTTTCAGCTCGGTGGGGAGAAAAAAGCGCAAAGGCTCATCAGGCTTGTATGACTGCTCTGGCTGCTGTTGGTGACACGGCAGAAACCTTCCCCACCCTCCTAAAACCAGCAACAGGATGTAATGCAGACAGAAAAGTCACTTTTACAGCACTATTACAGCAAAAATGCAAAGGGAGAGAAGTGTTTTGTGAATTATTTGATGTGTATGAAGCATCTTGAAGAGCAGTAGGAGTTTACGAAAGATGTTAGGTAGCAGTAAGCCTGACAATTTCATTGCTAATAACTCTACAAAAAAATTAATGTTGTCTTTTGTTCTCACTTTTTCTGGAGTTGAACAAAATGTTACAACTACTTCCTTTTGCATATCCTAAGGGCACAACAGGGCAGTGCTTGTTGTTTGTAGAATAATGGTCAAATCTGCTTTTCATAACCAGTTACGGTTAAAAATAATTAGCAATATTTATATCAGCTACTTATGTGGAACATTTTTGGCTCCTACATGGTTTGCAGGAAAATTGGCTGAATTTCAAGACAAGCTTTTAAAGCTGATTTGAACCAACATAACATCAACTGAAGCTAAAGAAGAGCTTTGTATGAGTGAAAAATGAAAGAAGTACTCTGGATTCTTATATAGCCCATCGCGCTCTTTTGCTTTTTCCTTAAAATATGTGTAAAAAGATAATTCAAAAAAATTCAACCAGATAAATAATTTCTCTTGAATCACAGAATTTCTCACAATTTCAGCGGTGTGTGAAATATGATAACAGAAAAGCAACAAGTCTATATTTTTGTTTAGTGTTAAGGTTTGTGATAGATTTAATTCTCATTATTTTTGCAGGATAGTGTTTTTTTCCTAGTTCACCTATCGTATTAGAATTGAGATTATCACATGTTAATTTTGAGTAATAACAACTCAATAATAATTAAACGAATCACTGTGGGGTAACCTAGGTAGATACCGATACCATGCTCCAGACTGAATCCGGCCCCAATTCTGCCACTATCATCCCAATGGAGCTGCGTGAAATAAAGTGGGATTATCTGTATGCTGATCCTGTGAAATCAAGATGGAAAAACATGTGCCTTAAACGTCAGTATAGATGTATAGGTCATAAAAGGTAAGCAATGTCTAGTTTGGTAGGTTACTTCCACAGTTGCATGGATTATTACTTCAAGTAGAGCTGTAGCAGTGCACTTTGCTGACACTTGGAAAATACAGTAAATATTTTGCAGAAGGCGTCAACCCTCCCAGCTTTGTGCGTAACACTGAACTTTTATGAAGTGTGTTATTATTAAGGATTAACTACAACATTACCTTTTAATAGGATCATAAATCTTTAATTACAGTTCAATAAAGTACCAACTAAAATTGCTTTTGGAATGAAATATTTTTATTAAATTATATGAATAAGAAATTTCTTTCAGAGGTAAAGAAATCGCAACTTCTCAGGGAGAAGTTAAGGCGTGCAAAACTCCCACTGACTTCAAAGGATGCCAGTGTCTGCCCACTGATTAACACGGAATTTACCCGGTCTGCCACTACTATTTCTGCTACTTTTAATGCCCATTAAAAATTCAAGTCCCTCTGTGATTGTTATATTTGTTCTTTAAATTCACAATGGTGTCAGCTCTAATTATGTGAGATCTCATCCCGGGGAAGTGGCTCGACATGCCATCTTTTTCTGCTGTCAAAGATCAAGGCAGCAGCAAAACAGCAGGTTGGTGGTTCCTGAAGAAACAAGAGCACTCATTGAAACTATATTAAGAGTACAACTGGCATTTCTTGCCGGCTGAAACATGAATGGCCGTTGTTGTCGTGGCAGCTACAGTTTTGGCTCCAGCTCCACTTCCCTGCAATGACCTTCCCAGTCCTGTTCCTCCTGGGGCTGCCTGTGGCAGTGGGGCTGCCCAAAGGGAGGCGGCTGTCTGCCTCCTTGATGGGGCTCCAATCCGTAGGGGTGGGAAAGTTTTTAAAATAAGCAAAACTACTTATTATTGCTGGGAGGCATATTTCAGGCATTTCCCCAAGGGATAATTCCTAGGACCAAAGCTTTAATTCCCGCTATGCTCAGTTCAGAGGGCAGGAGATGTGGGGCAGATGGCACTCCTGAAAGCACATGATGCACTTCAACATTTTATTTTGCCTTGTTTTTCAAACAGCAGGTGACTTTTATATGGGAATGTTTTTTGGACCGTACCCTTGGATTACACCCATGAGTGGAAAGGCAATATATTCTACCCACTCCTAAACTTCCATGCAAGGCAAAGAGGAACTGTGTGCCAAAGAGAGCGAGCTGTGCTCGGAAAATGTTCTTTGCAGCTGTGTCTTCAATGGATGTGTAAAGAGGTAACGCTTCAATTGCAAGGCAAGGGAAAAAGGGGACACTTTTCACAGCAAATATTTTCCAGCCCACTGATGTAAACCCCAGTGTTTTTTTATGAGAGTATACGATGTAGGGAATTCTTTCACGCTTGCAGATACACTGGGCAAAGTGAGTGTTTGCGTGCATTCTGTGAAGCCGTGTCGCCACAGCTGCTGGTTTAAGCAGTCCTTTCCACTCTTTGCAAGTATGAAAGATCATTGGCAAGCAAGGTTATTACTGGTCCCAGGGCTGGTCCACAGGTTGTCAATTAAAAGATAAAATTAAGGTGATTTTACAGTGAAACCCAATTTGCATTCTTTGTATGCAAATTTGCCTAACTGCCATGTTCTTGCTGCAAAGATTAAGGCATGGAGAAAGCTACCTGTGTATCATTCCCCTTGTCCCCCTCTTGACCAGCATTACTGTCCTTGTGCCTTTTAAAAAAAAAAAAAAAAAAAAAATGGTCCCTGCTTTCCTCTCAGATCTGGGGGTACCAAAGTAGTCTTTCAAAGGTAAGACTGCAGCCCAGCCCATTAGCTCTTGAAAACCCACAGAAAGTGAAGCGGCAGTAGCATGGGCATCAGCCTGGCTGGACTGCGTACCCGAGAGCTCTGGCAGCTGGAGACAGTTTGTGTTTACATTCCTGATGCTACATCCGTGCTAGCATGGCTATTGAAGTTGATTAGTTTCAAGATAACAGTGATCCTGACCTCCTACTCTTCAGCCCTCCCAACAGATGTAGATACAACTTATCCCTGACTACGGGACTTGCTTCTGTCCTTCAGAAATGGCTCTTGTCCCATGCTCTAGAAGTAGTTGCAGCTCTGGTGTTGGTTAGCTGGCTAACCTGCAAGTCAGAATGGTTTTGCTGTAATAATTCAAGAGGAGTTTTGCTTCCTGCAGTTACTCTCACAGCTCACGGTGAATATTTCCAAAACGGGCACAACAGCGTGGACCAAGAGGAATGCGCCTGTAGAGTGAAATGGTAGTGAGGATGCCACATTCCAGGCTTTTTCTGTTTTATTAATTCAGACTGCCTTGCACGTGCCGAGCAACCGTTTGTAACGGGGCTGCCTTATGTGTGCTCCTGGTGTGTGTCTTCTGGGTTAGTTCTACTCAAAAAGAATGGAGCTAGTGCAAGAGCTGGGGTTTGGCTAGTGCCACAATGCAAACAGCCATGTCACAGGGCTGGGGGGGAGGAGGAACCAAAGGGTGCCTTAAGGTTGCCTAAAATGTCTTAATCTAAACCAGCAAACAGTACTACACATTAATTAAAGCATTACGGTTTATTGCAAATAAAAGGAATGGAATTGGATGACTGAATAGTGCTTTCCCAAGAACAGGAAATTCAGATATTGTCTTTTTAATAAGGTTTTTTAAAATTTTTCAGTTTTACCCGAGGTTTTCAGTGCTTAGCTCTGCTTAACTGCAGAATTTTCTTCAGTTACCAGTATACTCTAATTTTTAACATCATCGTATGTTGGGCATCTATGCAAAAGGTTACAAACTACCTTTTTAAAAAAAAAGAGGTTTTGCAATTTATTTTCACAGCCCATTCCCTTAGGCAATCCAACTGATGATTTTGTTTTTTAATATACTGCATGGAAAAGTATAGGTAGCTTAAAGTGACAAAAAATAACATTCAGGAATGTTTTCATTTTTCTTTTCCTAATAATGTTGCTAGTTTATTAGATTATGTTCATGAGCAAATGCCACAAATATTTTGCCTAAATTTTTGGAATGTTTATATAACAAATTTCAGATTAGCTTTTTTTGGTATACCCAACCTTCATGCCAGAATGAGCAATTAATCAAATATTTCCTTAGCTTACACTATCTTGCTGACAGATGTTTTCCAAACAAATAATTATTTCGGAAAAAAAAAACCCAAACCCACAACAGTGGATGTTTTTTACTTTCTTTTTGTGTGTCTGTGTGTGTGTGTGTAGGGGCTTTTTTCTGGTGCATAGACTCCCTTCTGAATGTACTTTATAATGTCAAAGAGACTGAGAGGGCATTTCTCACTCCATTTCCTCCGGCTATAATTTACCACAGGATTGTAAATGTATGTGAACTATAACACAGGGAGAAAAAAAAAAAATCTTATGGTATTGATATTACTGGGTATACTGAATATAAGACTGCTAACTTAAATGCCAAGCCTGGTAGAACACAGACCATTTATGTTTTAATTAAAGAATTTGAAAGGGTTATACTTCTGAATTTATTTCCTGGTTGTTCTTTTTTTATTATTATTTATGAGGATTAATTGCACAGGGCAAATAAGATAAACTGTCTTGTGTAGAAGTGAAAAAAAAAGTGGTCTGTGTACAATATACATTTGCAAAGTCAGCAGCTGGGTTACAGTAATAATTTCATGCTGGCAGCTAGCATCTCGCATGCTGACCTCATGGACTGACAGCAAATCTGCAGGTAAAACATACATTCAACTTATTCCAGGGAAAAAGCCGGAAAAATTTGTGCTTACCACACAAAACTGTCCTGTGTGCACATGTCAGCGGGATGACATTTACCTGGAGACAGCCGGGAGAGCAGGTCTTGGGAAGGCAGGATGCCTTCGGAGACTGGGAGTTCCCCTGGCCTCCCTGCTTCCCTCTGCCCCTCACTGATGGATGCGGGGCCGAGCTCTCCCCCCGTCAGGGAGGGAGATATTTGGCTCTGTGGCCTTTAAGCCTTTTTTTATTCTGTTTTTTTCTTCCATGTGCCAGCCCACGCAGCTCCCTCCTCCTGTGCTCCAATATGTTTTGTGCAAACATCTGAGGCAGAGAGCTGATACCCTGTGTTTTCCCAGAGAAGTCCACCTGTACTTTCTCTGAGATGAAATTTAGGCAGACAAAAGTCAAAATTTAAGCTCTAGGCAATGGCTTCTACAGAAAAGTGCTTGTGGCTATGATATAACTGTATTTTCTGCGGGATGGGTACTATTATAAAGCAACCTGTCTATAGCCTGGGAGCCCATAGCATCCCCTTCACTCTGCTGGATCCCTTGTCTTTCATCCAGTTAGAGCCCTCCTTACCACAGCCACAGTTTATCCCCTTTTTTAGCAATTTGTGGTCATGTTATCACTAGGAACGTTCACATGTCCTTCATGGAAAATTAGCTGAGGTTTTGTATCAGTGTTTTGGGCTTTATGTCTTTTTTTATTTTAGATGTTTTTGCTGCACAATATTGTACCAGGAGGATATACTACTACTATTTCAGGTCCAGGGCAGGGGAAATCCCTTTTTCTTTCAAAGCAGCCCCTTTTCAAGATCCTCAGCCATAGGAACTGTAGCAGCTATACCTAGCCCTGATGTGAACACTCACGCCCTAAAGGAAAAGCAGGCTTTATCCCTGCTCCTCCTGCAAGTGGGTACTCAGAGCCTTGAAAGGGAGCTCAGCATCTCAGCAGAGCCATCCTAGTGAGAAAGGACTAACAGGTTTCCACTTCAGGTGAAACTGCTGTTTTTCACCTGCTTATTTGGAGAGGAAAACCCATTTGCTCCCCCTCCCTTAAAAACTGAGAAAAATCACTGCATGGCATAACTACTAGGGTAGGAAATAGGTTTCTATGCTCCCAACAGAGAGTAGAAAAGGGGGTTGGGGAGGTACAGAGGGAACAACAACACGTGTCAGTGTCATTAGGAAAAGATGCATTTGGGGAAAATATTTCAAGATTGTTTGTCCAAGGTGTGGTTTCAAGATTTCTTACGTTTCTAATTAGGAAGCGACAACTATCCACAGCTCAGGAGCTGACACAACAGTATAATGAAAACATAGCCAACTTTATAAAGAGATATTATTTCATTCTTTCAACCACGAATGTAGCTGTGTTGGCACTGGTGGGCGCAGACTGAATGAGCCAAGACCATATGAAACCAACATAAAACCTGCTGTCACATCTTCTGGAGTTAGGATCTCCTCAGGATTTCCAAGCTGAGTCAGCCTTTACCTTGTTAGTAGCTTGATAGGAAAGCTGATAAGGGAAACCCATCACATTCGTAGGAAAAGGTATTTATGGATAAGTAATTGGTGCTGTCATTCCCTCCCCTTCCACAGCCCAAGTGCTGCACCTCACCCCCGCTATTCTGCTGGCGCGTTTTGGGCTGCCAGAGAGTGACGCAGCAACCAGATCCTGGCCCCTAACCCGATTAACTTTCCCACAGCAGATTTCACCAAAGAACCCTATTAATCACAGGTGCCCTGCTCAGGTTCTAAACTGGATAATTGAATTTTCCCTGCCTACATTACCTTTGTAGTTTCAATTACGTTACAGCTTTTTTTTTTTTTTTTTTTCTTTCCTTCTTTGTCTGTTAATACACATGATTTCTTGAAATCGTGTACAGTATTTCTTTGCTCTCATACATATGTCTGCTCCAGTTACATCTGCATTTGAACCACATCGTCATGGTTTAATCCCAGACAGAAAGTAAGCACCACACAGCTGCTCACTCATTCCCCCCACCCCCTACCCCTGGTGGGATGGGGAGGAGAATCAAAAAAAGGTAAAACTTTTGATATAAGATATAAGGTGATATAAGAACAGTTGAATAATTGAAATAAAGTAAAAATAATAGTAATAATAATAAAATACTAATTGTAGTGAAAAGGAAAGGGAAAGAGGAGTAAAACCCAAGGGGGGAAAACCAAGTGATGCACAACACAGTCGCTCAGCACCTGCCGACTGATGCCCATCCCATCCCTGAGCAGCAACCAGCCCCTCCTGGCCAAACCCCCCAGTTTAAATGCTAAGCATGATGTTCCATGGTGGGAACATCCCTTTGGCTGGTTCGGGCCAGCTGTCCTGGCTGTGTCCCCTCCCAGCTTCTTGTGCCCCTGCTCACTGGCCGAGCCTGGGAAATGTGAAAAGTCCTTGATTTAAAGTAAGCACTGCTTAGCAATGACTAAACCATCAGCGTGTTATCAACATTATTCTCATACTAAATCCAAACCACAACACTGCACCAGCTACTAAGGATAAAATGAATTCTATCCTAGCTGAAACCAGGACACACAGTGATTCTGCCCCAGACAACAGTTGCATAGTCCTTGCAGACATCCTAGGAACTGATGAATACATTTGTTTCCTTGGTGATATAGCAGCAATTCCTGATACATCATCCTTCACCATACTTCAAAATAAATATGCATGCATTTTTAATGCACTTGTAAATGCATAAGACCCACATCATTTATGGGGCCATTGCCCTCAGCATAGAAGAAGAGACCTGCAGAACATCCTTCAGTTCAGAGTTTTTCCATGTCACCACCTAAATCAGTATGTGGAGGGCAAAAAGCTGCTTCTCTGGTAAGAGACGATGCACGCTGTGAATATTTTGTTTGTTCTGGGGCACAACATATCTTTTAGTTGCCACAGCTCTCAGCTGGTTCTTTGCTATTATTACTCCAAAAATAAGTTGAACCTGTAGATTAGGTCACCAGAACTATCCAGAAACCTGGACATAAAACTCTGCACATCGAATAAGAACACAGAGCAGAAAGATTTGGTTCAAAGCATGCTGGTCCAGGCTGCTGCACTGATGTAATTTCCATCCCTCAGGAAGGTTAAAAAGAAGAAATAAAAAATGTTGTAACTAAGCCTATCGCTGAGATCTGTACCTGGGGAATATTGATTCGGTGCTACTAACCCAGAGGAAAGGCAGGGTTTCTTGCATTAACTATAGCAGTAATAAGGTAAAGTTGTACTTCTCAGTGATGTTCTACTCCAAACACAAACACTGAATCAATATTCAAGGCTGCTGTTTCCTACTGGAAAGGTCCACAGCAGGAGAAGCTGAGGAATGAATTCCTCTGCCCATGTAGATTTTAACACATACACAATGGGAATGTGTTAGTTCTGTGCTTTTTACCCAGGCAGTGAGAGACCCTGATGTGCTTAGGTTTTGCTCACAGATGCTGCTGTGAGATTACCACTGCTGGGAATCTGAAGGTAATCGGGCTACTGAGTTTAATGTAGCCGTACCGCCAGACCTCTTTAGTGTAACATCCCACCACCACCACCACCAGAGCATCAGGTCTGCCAGCACAGGAGGGCAGCTGGGACAGGTCTGCAGCAGCCTGACAATAGTACAGGAGGACCAGAGACCTTCCCTTATCTCCTTAAATTCCATCACTTGGTAAGGGTAAGGAAGAGAGAGGCCAGAGAAAGGAAAAGGAAGAGATGACATATGGAAGGGGAGGGAAAAAGAACAGACATCGGAATAAGAGCAAATACTGCGTTTGCCTTGGGACCTGAAACAGCTTTCGCTGCCTTGTAAAGCAATATATAAAATTAATTACATTCATAATTAGAATAATAGGATGCTAAAGCTTGTCCAACAAAATGCATTTTCATATCTGGAATAGCATTCAAATCCAAATCTGTTTTTGATAGAGATGCAACAAAAAATTTGGGTCCAATGTGAGTCCTGGCGTACCTATGTATTGAGGCCAGATGAAGTGACTCAGGTTAACTTTGTGTTTGAGGTATGTAATGCTGACTTCTTTCTTTGCCCCATCCCCCTCTCTTGGCAGACTTACATAGGGAAGGACTTTGAACAAAAGTGTCAATACCCTCTTAACATCAGCATTTATCTAGCCCTGCTCACAACAACAGCTGGCTGTTGGCATAATGTTTACACAGACAGTGAGATGGGCTAGAGAGCAGAACAAAACCATTGGCCTTGCTCCTGCTCAGAGCCAAATTAAGCTCTATCCCTGAGCGGGGGAACTATTCAGAAACGGGAGTGACTAATTTTCCAGCTGCCTTGCACAGTTAGCAGGCACTTATGCTTGGGGATGTTATAGGTAAAGGATTATTTTTTTTTTTAATGTGCTTTATATCCCGGTGGTGCTGTTAGGGACCGACTGTGGGACTGCAGTCGTAACCTTTCTTTTCCACCTGTTACATCTCTCAGTATCATTTCTTCAGAGCCAATACCCACGTGCTGAGGACAGCTCTTCCAGGCACTCTGAGGGCTTGGCAGTGCAAGGGTTAGTACACGGCAACCTAAGAATTTGTGGTTTAGGGAATAAATGCATAATGTACAAGCTACTCCATGGTCCTCATTCATGTGGACATTAATCATGAGGTGTGGACACAGAAATGCTGAGTGTTTCTGTGCACAGGGTTTTGCTCCACTGAAAGAGCTCGCTGCAGCCATCACCCCAGCCATAAGTGCAAAATGGCTGGTCACTACAAGTGCTCCTATAGCCACTTTTCATACTTGCTTTTCCCACTACACAAAATCTAATTTTCCTTAATGTCACTCTGCTAGTACATTATCATTCACTTCTGTGCCCTTTCATGCTGCTGGAATGGTGAGAGAAATGTACAGGAGCAGGGAATTGAGTGTCTCAGAGTGTTTTGTGAGTTGAGGGATAGTGTCTTAATCATTACGGTAATCTACTTTCCTGCTTTCCAGCAATAAATGGGTCCCAGTAAATGGACATTGTTGCTTTTTCCTTGATTCTGGAACATTTTCTATTTTCTAACACCGTAGGCTTTAGTCTAAAATTTATTAATGTCACTACTACAGAAAGGCTCCATTGAATCCTGGTTTCTCTTTCTTTTCTATTGCAGATTAGACATCCCAGAAAGCCACAGGAATGGCACCCAGGATTTTTCCAAGTGGTATGCCCACAGCTCTGAGGCTGGCAAGGCTTCACCTGCTGAAATAGTTGTTTGGCTCAGCAGCTCCAGGCACCTCCTGGTTTAGTTGCATTTCTTGAACTCTTGGTGAGACGTCACCTGCATGGATCAGCAAAACACCTGAGGATCCAGACCCGTGAGGTAGCACAGACCTTGCCATCCTTTACCAGTGAACACAGCATCCCCTGTCACTTCATGACTCAGCACTCTGGTACTGCCACAGTAATTGCACTTTAACGTTGGGATGAGTGTAACATCTTACAAGTTTTTAAAAGCATTTTAAAGGTCTGCATTTGTAAGTAACTTCCCTACTATACTATACGAGCGAGCCTTTACTCAGACTTCATAAGGGACCTCTCAGACATCAGAACAAGTTTTATTCAAAAGTTTAAACAGAGCAAATGGGGCAGAAGATATTTCCTCAAATTCCTGCTGGAAACAGATATTAAGGGAAGCATGGCACGGGAGAGAAAAAAACTTCCCTTTCAGCTTATGTTACTGTATTGAAATACAACATATGCTAATTACTGACTGTGATTTATAGTTATTCTGGATATTTTTATTGGCTGCAGTACAGTTTCTCATGCATGATAGCTGGCCCTCCTGTGCTATCAGCAATTAGAAAAGAAAAAAAAGATCTTTGGGTCTTCATGTATTTACGCACAAATCACAAATTTTTAATACAGAGGAAAGCATCAAAGTGTTTGTCTTACTCCTCATCTATTAAAATACTTGGTTTGATGACAACCTCTTTGGTGTCTGGCAAATGTATATCTTCCAGACAAGTGTCCAGTCTTGCCATGAAGAAGTAAAAGTAGGCTCATGGCAGACTCCCAGCAGTCTCGCCATGTGCATATTTATCATCAGTGTATGATCGGCCTGTCTTCGCTTCAAGCCATTGGTTATTTTTGGACAATTATCAGTTACAGAACTCTTAATAAATAAAAAAAAAAGAAAAAGACCCACTGTTTCTTGGGAATCCAAATAAGCCAAAACCTCTCAGCTCTCCTTCAGTCTGGATTTTCCTAAACTACAAATGGCACCCACCACAATGCTCCTCCTCTGGCCTCCCCTGCTGCTCCCCTTCCACGTGGTGTGTTACAAACACCGACAGCAGAGCCAGAGCCACATCCCCGCTTTGCTTGGTCAAAGGCATTGTACAAACCTGCCGTGGTTTTCAAAACCATTTGCACCCATTCTGAATAAGGGCAGAAACTTGCCTCCTTGATTTTGCAAGTAGGCTACAAAATTCATGTATTGTTTTTGCCGGATACCAAGCAGTGGGAAACCTAACTTTAAAAATGCAGGAGGTTCCTGCAACTCCAGGAGAGAGAAGGGTAAGACACGTATGTATATAGGCCTGCCACAGATGTGAGGCCTATATATATTAACTGGCTTCAGTGCCAGTTAAAGCTGGTTGTCAAAGTGTTCATAGCAAAGGTAGTCTTAAGCTACAAAAATTCAAATCAAGTTCTGTAGTCACCCTAAGGAGAGTTTAGAGTGGTTTATGTAGGAATTTTTAGCTATTCTTCAAAGCTCTGGAATTTACAGAGATCCTAAAATTGAGATCTAGGCTTTTGGTTTAGGTTTAACTCTAATTTGCACAAAGCTGTGAATATAATGTATTGCCACAGCCTCCTCCCAACCTTCTCCACATTTTCCTTTCCTTAGACAAGCCACACAAAATCACTTCCAAGACGATAATTGGTTCACTTAAAAATACCACCTGTGGGAACAGAACACCTCTTTATTTCTCTAACATGACATTACAGTATAGATATGAAATTAATATTGTTAGTGATATTAAAGCACAAAACAAGAAAAAAATGGGCTTTGATTTTGGGTCTTGCTTGCACTAGACCCAAAAGCTAGTTAGTTTCACATGAAGAACATGCTGTTAGGTTGACCAAGCCTATAAAGGCAAAAATCAATACCAAACAATCCTTAGGTAGATGTTATTTACACCACATTTTGTTTACTTTGCCTATTTTCAGTTTCCAAGCACTTCCTAAATAATTTCAGTTTTATTCTTCATTCTGCAGTGCACTCCCTTGATTTTGTAAGTTAACCTTGTGTAGAGGAATTAGAGAGGAATGAAGGCAGGTTAATTAACATTGATAATATACCGCTGTGGGCTGGCTTCAGGGGCGGTGGGCTGGCTGATGTGGGTAAGGTGCAGCTGTGGCTGGTTCCTGCAAAGTAGTTAAATAGCTCTAAGGGGGGGGGGAAGAGGAGTCCTGGATGAGGAGAGACCTGGAAGAAGCAGAGGGAGGAGAGAGAGAAAGAGTGCCCTGGAGGTGGGAGAGGCCCTTTTGAGAAGCAGGAGGCCTGGATGAGGAGGAGCTGGCTGGAAAAGGAGCCCAGATGAAGAGAGAATCCAGATGCAGCAAAGGCAAGGAGCAGGGTGGACTGGCTGGCAGAGGATGAAGAAACAGCACAGACAGTAGATGAACTTTTGAAACCTCATGGGGGATCGGTGGCTGTGCTGGGGCAAGGTGTGGGAACTACTTATTGAACTTAACCTGGGATGGGGTGGTAAAAGCCTTGTTGCAGCCGGCTAGTTTTGATAGTGCTGCAACAACCTTGTTTAAATCAGTAATAGTTCAACTTTGGGAGGAGATCCTCCCAATAACGTTGTGGTCACATAGCT
The DNA here is from genome assembly GCF_017639655.2 of Falco naumanni. Taxonomy (NCBI): domain Eukaryota; kingdom Metazoa; phylum Chordata; class Aves; order Falconiformes; family Falconidae; genus Falco; species Falco naumanni. The sequence continues at coordinate 117,015,287 of NC_054055.1, forward strand.
TATTACAACCAACATTACATCAAGTCCCAGAAAAATATGACAAACCACCCAGACAATTCCTGGGAAACTATCTAACATACTTTAGTTTTTTTGAAGTTACCTGAAGACCCAAATACTGGAGCAGATGGAACATGGGGAGGGTCTGATGTGGCAACTGCCCCATTGCTTTGGGGGTGGTGGTAGGTTATTCTCTCTCTGGTTGTGGGTAGCTGAGATGGAAATCACTGTAAATATAAAACAAACATTATAACTCTGTAAATGTGGTTGTCTCCAGAATACTTTATAATATGCTATATTAATATCTAGGCAAATGCCTACCTGGCAGCAAAATAAACACCCTTTGACATAGTGTAGGTAACTGATAAGAAAATTATTAAAATCTTCAGAGAAAAGAAAGTTGATCCTGTGGAGAACAATGTGGTCCAACCCTAAAGAAATGCTGACCATCTACAATAAATAAATAAAACAACACTGCAGGGAAATGCTGACTTTCACTTTGGGATTTTTACTTTATGAAGCTGTGCACGTTTCCCTGATGCGCTGGCTCTGCCGCTCACCTCCCTGGGCTGCTGGCATGGTGGCAGCAGCCAGCAGAAGGCGGGGGTTGATAGCTGAACCCAGGAGCCTGTGCCACCCATAATGGTTGGCTGGTAGTGACATGCTGGGCAGGAGCGTGCTGGGGTAGGTGGCGTGTGGAAACACATCTTTGTCTGACTGCTACCTCCAGCGGGGGGCTAGGTGTGGCTGGGCAGTGCTCCTTGCTCTGTAAAACTCTTCTGGTTAGTCTGACCATAAATTAACCACAAATGGTTTTTAAATGTTGAGATGAAATAAATTTATATTGACTTTTAATTATATTTTTCTGTAGGACTATGTTGGCATGGAATTTTCTTTTTAGCAAAATCCACGTATTCTTTCCTTAACAATTCTCCTTCTAACTGCTAATTAATTTTGCACATTCTCTGAGATGTACTTTCACCTTCCAGAAAAGCAGTTTCCTCTGATTTGTATCAATCATTCATTTGCAGTTCCTTCTTGAGATTTCTCACTCCAGATTCATGAACCCATTACAAGGCTTTCCTTTGGAAAGTCACCCCCACTGCTGTGTCAATTATTTTCCGGTGTTGGTGCTGGCAAGTAGAACTTGTGACTCTCCTGAGCAATTAACCTGGCAGTTATCAATAGCAAACACCGTGCACTGTAACAAAATGCCACCGTGCTGGGAGCCGTAAGGCGACGGATTGTACAATACAGCTAATGGAAAATGTAATTGTAAAATGGTTAGCCCATCTGACTTCTTTGAACCCTTGGCAGACTACATGCTTAAGTAATGGGTTTAGAAAGCTCAATCTCCCTCCTCTCTTGTGTTCTGGGCGCTGCGGAAAAGCAGTAATGCCTCTATATGTATAGATGAGTGTGTATTTAAACAGGGAGTGGCAAGTGGTCTGTAACACCATTCTCTGTGACCGGGTTTCTTTAAATAATGTGGACCAGCGGATGCAAATAGGGGCCTTTCAAATCGAAATAAAACTCAGACAATAAATCCCAGTTACGTCACAGAAATCGTTACAAGGACAGAGTGATCTTCGTGCTCAAACCCGCCCTGCCCGGAGCCCAGTGCTCTGTTTCATGTCAGAAAGCTGGTTTTACAGGGAGCCCTCACGGCTGTGCCCAGCCTGCGCTGTTCTGGGTGAGCGCGCCCTCAACGCGGTGTGCTCGGGCTGCTCCAGGCACTGGGCAGGCAGCACTGCATGCTGCATGTACTCACCGTCCCGTGGGCCCTACGGGCCTTCAGTGCCACAGTGCAACATCTGCCTGCATTGCACTACTGCACCTTATTCTATAATAGCCTCCTATTGCGTTTTTTGAAACTATTGTCTCTTGCTTCCCCCTTCCTCCCACCCCGCTGTCACTGCTCTGGAATCAGCCAGCTTACGGTGGCTCACAAAGCCCTGTGCCTGGGCTAGGCAGGGTGTGCGCTGCATGGACAGAGGCAACCAGACCCAAAACCAGTGAACTCGGTAGCAAAGCATACAGAGACTTTACATCTGAGCTGCTGTTTGCCTGTGCCACGTGGCTCTCTGTGGTAGATCACATTGTTTTGCATCTTTTAATTGATGGAAAACTCTTTTGGTGTGTAATAAAAAGTTACTTTGTAATCGAATGCAAATACTTGGTACCCTTGGCAATTATTTTCTACTACCTATCGCACTGAAGATCAATTATCTGAATTAACACTGGTTCCTTATGGTGGCAGCTGACAGGGGCACGTACTGGATATCTGTGACTGGTCTAAGATTCTGAAATTGTCCGTCATCTCAAAACGTGATCTGACTTGGTTGCTAAAGAACAGCTGAAGGTTACTATAACTTGTATAAGGTACAGGCACGCCTGCGTTTAGTACTGTACTATACACTTTGTGAAGTGTAGCAGCACTAAAGTTATAGATTACCTCTACAAAACTGAAGTGTTCTTGCATATTACATTAATACCAGTTAATAGGGAATTAGTGCCACCTAATGTAAAAATGTAACCCAAGTGCCTCTGATAGTATAAGGGAAAGCTTTCTCATTCTCTCTCTTCCATTTGCAATAAACATTAGTGAAATAAAAATAACTGTGGATTATGGAGCTGTTAAATATTATATATTCCTATGCTATTAAATAACATCTATTCCCATTACATAAACTTTACCTTTGATTAGCAACAAATACTCTGCTTTATTCTGAGAAATTGGCCATTTCGTAATGCTTTAAAGGATTAATTGCAGTAATGAAATACTTCCCTGTCACAGTCTTGTGTAAACTATAATTATTTTGGCCCCAGTTCTGCAAATGTGTATGCAAGTTCTTAATTGCACTCAGGTGAAAAGAATTAAGTGCATGTTAATGTGAGCAAAAGCAAGGTCCTGTGTGTAGCCTTTTTTACCTTTTACTAAAGGTAGAAGTCTGAATTCCAAAGATGATTCAGTCTTTCTGGCTATTTGATAGAAGAAAAATAATCCTGTAATAAAGATTAGTGAGAGCAAAGATAAATATAGTGGAGCGCTCTGGTTCTCCAATAATTACCTATCAGGTATCTTCCGTCTGAATCAAAATTTGCCAAAAGAAAGAGCAAAGAGAAAGGAATGATTAATTAAAGGAAGAAAAAAAAAGTTGCAGCTTCACCCAGAACCCTTTTTTTTTCTCACGTGCCAGCCTTCCAGCACGCTGGCTGCAGGCACCCTCTATCTTTCAGTCGCTCGGGGGACTCGGGGTGCCTGAACCCTGAACGCTTCACCCAGCCTGTGGGCTCGCTTCTGCCAGCCCCGCTCAGGACGGTGCTCCCAGGGACTGTGGAGAGGGCACAGCTCTGCTCAGCACCTCGATTAAAATGTCTATACTAGGAAGATACAATGCATAGAGCTCTATAGCTTTTGTGTATAACAAAAATACAATTGACGTGAGGATGAGCTTGCTTGCTGAGATATAGTCAAATGAGTCACCCCTGCCTAAAGGTGCTTTGATATTATCACAGCGACTTTTACAAAGATACAGACAAATACTGCCGTGTCTAGAGTGATGTAAGAGCAGTGAGCAGTCTAGGGGCCGAGTCATGATGCTCCTGTTATGGGCCTAGCTAAAGATTTTGCTGAGAAAGTTTTATTTTATCTTTCCAACTAATCTGAATGCCAACATGTGCCGAAGCACTATATATTACATTTGATATTTTAGAATCATCGCGTTTGCACAGCGGTTGCTTTGGACGTTGTCGCTGTTCATCACAACAGCCCTTCACGTGCTTAGACTTGATGCAATGGGGTGTTGATGAAGGAGGGGTGGCTGCTGGCAAATACTTTTATGTTGTAGGTTATATAGGAAAAGTATATCGGTGCATGACACCTTGAAAAGAGTCAGAGTGAACTATCAGCAAATGATATTACTGGAGCTTTTGAAAATATTTAGGTCATAATGCTATAACCACTTCCACGTGGGCAGAAAAGCAACTATGTTGGTTATGTTGCATGATAGAAAGTGTGCCATAAATGAGATGAGGAAAAAGTGCCCGATTTCAGATTTTCTGCTTTATTCAGTAATTATGGTGAATGTCTGAACTCTGATCTCTCTTCTCTGTAGATATCTCCGTCTCTAGAGAACCCCAGCATCTCTATTTCCAAAGTGGCTTTGGTGAGAACCACCATTTGGTGACACTAACATTTACAGGATGAGACCTCATTTTTCTTAAACTGAAATCTGAGATTTAAAAAAAAATGACAGAATCAACTACATCTTGAAACAACAACTGGTGACTTGGCTCAATGAACTTGAGTTTCTGAACCATTAGAAGGACTGCTGCTACTCTGAGGCATAAACAGTGAATATTGGGAAGGCTTTTACAATAATATTCAGCACACTCCAAATGTTTTAACCAAAATACAATACTTTGGGGGGAATGCAGCTAGATGAGATGTTTTGACTCTGACAATATGGAATGACTAGTGTTCAGAAAGGTTTTAATAAATAAGCTGCATACATTTCCTTCCCCACCAAAGTAATTTAAAAAATGCACTATCTTTAAGTGATAGCATGTAATAGAAAATGCAAAATCTAATTGTAAAAGTAACAATTCGTGTCACGCACTCATTTATTTTTATTACATCTCCAATTTAGGTCGTATTTTTGTTACCACAATGTAAATGATAAACATGTTTGTAGCTGCCTTTATATCCAGTTTTGTATTTAAAGAATAAATTGTCACTATTAGGATTACTGCTCATGCTGATGCACAGAAGATGCATTCTAGAACAAATTACACAAGCAGCACTGGATTTTGAGATAGTTTCATGAGTCTTAATTGTAAAAGCTTTGCCTGTTTTAGAGAGCCTTTGATAGACACAAATGGAAAGCTGAGGTGCTTCTGCTGAGCTAAGCTCGATTGCAACATGGAAACAATCTTCCAGGTGTTAAATGCTGATGTGTTTCTCCCTAAAATTTGTCATTTTCTCTTACTGGAACACACCACCTCAGGTGGGGGGAGCTGCAACACCCACCCTGCAACCCATGGGTCCAGCATGATTCCCCCCCAAGCAGTCTGGCTCCCTGCTTTTATTGCCCTGGCTCCTCTAGCTTTAATTACAGATGATGCTGTGTCTCCTTCCCCCCCAGCATGCAAGGCTGAACCCATCCTGCTAGGCTGAGGGAAGGGGAGGGCAATTCTCGTTAGGGTTAATTCAAAAGCTTTGGTGTGGTACCTCCATGTGAGAGGCCCTTGACATGCAACTCCCTGTGGTGGGTTCTGTGCAAAGTATTTGCAGATACGGGCACCCCATCCTTACAACCAGCTGAGCAGCATCGAGGAGTCCCTGCAGGCATTAAAAGAGCAGCCTGGCATCAAAGAGCACACCAAGTGAGTGAATGCTATAGATCTTATTTTCGTATGTGCAGAGGGTTGAATAGATCTGTATATGAGGTATTGGATAATGTATATGACTAATGTTGAACTCTTAATTTTTAAAATCCATCTCATTGTGGCCGTAGCCTCCCCCTTCCCTGACCTCATGCACAAATGACCCTCCTCACAATGTTCTCTTCAACTCTGGCAAAGTTTCACGGGTGTTACAAAGCATTTCAGTCAGCTTTCCAAAACCACAGCCTGTTTCAAAGCAAAACCCCACCATATCATCATTTGTCACATCAAACCATTTATACAGGGATGCCCACATGGTCCTCCTCTTGGTCAGGTGTCCTGGATAGCAGCAGCGGGTAGGATGCTCGATCGTTCAGAGAGTTCTGGAGGACAGGGATCCAAGGGTGAATGTCAGGGACTTGCACTACCCCTCCTGTTGGTGGGATGGCCTGGATGACAGGGCAGCAAAGTATAAAAGTGAGCATAAACCCACTCACTTAACCCCCAAAGGCTGCCGGAGAGGGTGTCTGCCCAAAACTGTTGGAGCAATGGGGAAAGATGACCGTCAGCTAGATTAACCAGCAGCTGGGAATTATAAAAAGACTTTGGAAAAAAGAGGAGCCAGCTTGAAAAGGAGTGATAAAGTGAAGTGAAATGTCTTTGGGGCTAGGCGCCTGGGGGGGGCAGGGGGCTACCTGCAGCCCTTGGGGCAGAGGGGGGCTTCTGTGCCTGTGGGTGCCGTGCCTTGGAGGTGGCATGGGGTGGTGCGAGGTGTCTGTAAACGCATATTAACATTTTGTGAGTGTCTAATCTTGTGATTAATCTTTTCTATTGCTGGTATTGATCCTGAACATATAGGTCACAGATTGCCAGTTATTTATGTGCTGTTCATAAATCAATAAACCATTTGATCTTGATTTGATTTAAACCACCTGAACTGAGGAGATTTTCCCTCTGACAATTGCATGTTTTAGTGGGATGTTCTGGGCTTTGCTGACTTCTGCTCCCATGTACAAGAGATTTTTTTTTTCCTGTAGCTTTCCCCCCTTCCCCTACCCCAAATTTCTGCATTTGTTAAAGATGTCAGAAAATTAGTTTCTAGACTCTAGTAAAGCCAGGAGTTGGGTGGCTTTTTTTCCCATTTTTCCCATTTTGTGACTTAATTAAATACATAGAGAAGGAACAGCCAAATAGCCTTATTACTAAGATCATTTATAGGATTACATATATAATTTGTATTCACCAGAGCCTATAAAAAGGAAGGAAGACTTGACAACATGCTGAGTACTGGAATGTGGAAAATAAGCAAGCAAAAAAAAAAAATCTCCCCCTGAAAACCCAAGAGTGTTGATTTCTATGAGATCCTCTACCCTTCTCTGAGTACATTTAAATTCAATTAGCACACTGAGACATATTCCAGGGCCTTTAGTTCAGCTGTGACTTCTAAGGTGAAAGGAAAAAAAAAAAAATTAAATTCCCCTAGAAAAGCATTTTGTTCTTTAAGTCTCAGGTTCTCTACTGCATTTTAGAGATCAGTGAGAGGGTGCAGAAAGTCACTGCAGTTTTGCTTGCCTGTGATATCTTGCTGCAGCAAGGACAAAGAATGCCTTTTCCCAAGCAGCCTGGTTTGTCTGTTTTCTAAACCATTTCTTTGAACTGCCTTCTGTTAAAAAGAAAGGAGCATTTTGCTGTATCAGATTTGCTGGAAGATTTACACAGAATAGCTCTTCTCCATGCTCCCGTGACCAAACTGTGTACAGCAAGTGAAGCTGGTGCCTGCACCCGGCAGCAGTGCCAGGCTTATTGCATCTCTCAAGTCCCAGCTATGCTTTCAGAAGAGTGCATTGGCATCGTGGAGGCCAGTTTGCCCACAGGTACATTGCATTCAGTGCGATCCGCCTCTCCTACATGGTGAGCTTCGTCTAAGGTTTCTAAGCTTGCCTTTTCCTGCCAGCCAAATCTTTACAATTTTCTTCTTGAGATTTTGCTGGGATCTTTGTCTCTGAAGAAATACCTGCGTAACATGCTACAAGATGCTGAGTAATCCACATCAATCCTGTTTCGTAATCAGATTGCTGCATTTCTGGCACTTTCAAAATTCATATTTCTGGAAAGACATAAGTGTCGTATGTTGAAGGGAGGGATGATTTCCATGCTGTTTATGCATGCTCTGATATTAAGGGGTGTCACCTTTGCAGGAAAAAAAAAAACCTTCTTCCTCTATACTCAGCAGTGATAGAAGTAGCTGGTATCTTTAGAGTTAATAGATGTCAATACTTGGAAGCTCAAGAAAAGAAATATATTTTGAATTGTCCAGCACGTTTAGAGCATTGTGCAAATCAACCTGCTTTGCAGCACTGTGACTGAGCGATCCTGACCCACCCTACCTACTCTTGCTTGATGGGTGCTGGTGAAAATTGACCAGCTGAGCAGCCTTCAAGAGGTATAGGGGGAAATGTACTTGCTCCCCTTTCAGTTGATAAAGACAAGGCTGTAGTGGTAAAAGGAAAGGTAAGAGGAGCTAATTCTAGTCCTTTTCACTGGTTTTCCTGCACAGCTAGATGCTGTGAGATAAATCAGTCACCATGAATGAGCGCAACCTGCCATGGCCACAGCCTCAGGGGACAGGGTGGCAGGAAAGCCTGGGGCACTCCTGCCCAAACCAGCCTACTGGTGGCCCACAAACACACTGTGTGATGCCCTTGGCTGGGCCACCACAGTACTTCTGGGGACCACTTTATGAACCGCAACCAGGGGGATTCTCTGTCTTAAGAAAAAATGGGGATTTCTGAATCTGTATTTGCACACACCTGATCAAGGTGTATCATATAACTGAAAGGACCCCACTTATTTTGGACATGTTAGAGTGATACATATATATTCTTCTCAAATGTCCCCTTGTATTAATCCTGAAGCAGCATCCTGTGTCTCCAATCCTGAACAGTATTTTTGTATGTATTCAATTGTTGGATTTATATAGTTGCATGGCACAGCAACAGCTAATATTAATTCAATTAATTTTCTCAATGTAAAAATCATGTTTATTTATTCTGAAGTGCTTACACCAAACCGATGTAAAAAAAACCCACAAAATTGTACCTGAGTCAGAATTGTCACTGGTTTGGACTTTCCTTCTGCTAAAACAGGGCCTCAGCTTTTTCATGTAACTTTCTGACCATTTATGATTCAGTAAAAAGCAGGCATATAGGGCATGAGCTGCCACTACAAGCAATTTTACTGCCAGATTTACATCCCATGTTTCCCGTGAGGAAACATGGGCCATTTCTTCAATTCATTGCAAGATACAGTAGACGTCTTCTTTTTTTTTTTTTTTTTTTTTTTTCCTACTGTTGATTTTTGTTTCAGAAGACTCTGTGGGAAGTTGTATTATATGTTTTCTGACAGCTGTAAAATTGAGTCAAATACTTGATTCCAATATGGATTTCCCACTGTATATTAAGAATTAAGTAGAGAGCTGATTATAGCAGATTTATTTGTCAGAGCGAGATTTTTGAAGACATACCTCACAGTGTGCTTTATTTCTATTAAATTAGTTATTCGTCCTCCACAGTGTAATCTTCCCAGGGAGACCTAACATAGTTTGAATGCAAATTCAACCCTAGGGGAACAAAACACCAAGGTAGCCATATGCCATTTCCATTAGTTCTTTTATCTGTTAACCTCAAATTTGTTTCAGTCCATATCAGATACAAATGCTGTCATTCTTACACTTTATTATGTCATTCAGTATGTTTCTTCTCTGGAACTGACTTTTGTTTGTTGCTGGAAAACAGCATAAATTGGAAAAAAAAAATTTGTAGTAACTATCTGTATTTATATTTTGTGGCCATTTCATGCCAGAGCCAGCTTAAGTTCCTGTGTTCTTGAGAACAAAGCAGCTATTGAGAACATCATCGTGATTTATAGGTTAAGCTTAAATGGTTTTCAGGCAATGTCCTAAAGTTATGAGAGCTGCTGTTCATACTACATGACAAAACAAAGGGGGTTTGAGGATGAAGCCAGGAGAAAGATACTGCTGCTCTAGGCATTACCGTAGTTGCTAAAGTCCCAAATCGAGAAAACACTGAAGACCACTCTCTATCAATCCCACCACATAAGTAACAAACCAAAGTGCTTGGGTGAATCCAAGGCTCAAAGCATCCTTCCTGGATCTGGTCAGGTACTCTCATAGATACCATAAGTCGTCGGAGTAAAAAAGAAACATGACTAAAGAAATGATGGTGCACTGTAAGCAGCACACCTGATTTAGGTGTCCTGGTGCAGAGCGACACTGCCCTAAGCAGAGAGGTTTGGTCCATGCACATCCCATGCTTCTTCCTCATTGATTTCAGCCGTGCTTAACTGGAAAGCTGTATCTTTCTAAAAAGCCATTCTTATACAAATACATACATTCATATGTGTGCATCTTAGGGAAAAGGTACCCTGAGGTGCTAAATTAAAATTTTTGATGTTAGGACCATATAGCACAGGAAGAGGCTTACCAGAGGAGCTTTGTTCTTTGAGGAAGCTCATTCTTTTATTGCTGTAGGCATTGAAGAGTAAACTATCTGCATTGAACAACAGCAAGAGGGCTCAAAAATTGCTAGATATAGAAAAGAATATTGTGTTCTCATTTTGTGGAAAATCTGGCTTCTAACCTGCAGAATGCAGTGAGGACCTAGGAGTGCACAGTACTGCAAAAGTGAGTTACAATCTAATTGCGCTTCTATTACAAGCTAAGAGTTTCGACCTCATGACTTAAAGTGATTTGGAGAAGACATGTGATTAAAACTTGGAGCCCTCCAGTTAAAATTGACCTTGGCATCTTGATAATTGCAAATCAGATATTCTTTGGCCAGGGTCGTCTTTTTTTTTTTTTTTTTTTTTTTAATTTTTTAGAAGACCTGTAGCTTGAGTAACCACAAAATACATGTTTCGTTTTCAAAGCAGTGTTGGCCTTTGCAAATCTTGCACCCACATACTACAAGAAAAGGGGTGAAATGTGTATGAGCTGTAGTCTGCCTGTCAGAGCCCCTCTGAGCAGATCCTGCAATACAAGAAAAATGTCTTCTATGTAATAGAGAAATTAAAAAACAAACAAAAAAAAACCTGCCTGAAATGTCAAAATCCCTAAAGAGATAGCAATTGCATCTTCTTCGCTCTCTTCAAAGCACTTGTAGACACCTTATTACAAAAGCAGGGAAGAGGGAGCAAAGAAGGGAAATTGGTGTAAAAGACACCTTTTGCAAATTTTGCTCTGTAAGCTCTGTACAACCAGGTGCTGCTCTTGGATGACACTGGCCTGTGAAAGAGCCAGAGCTGAGTACCCATACCACTGTGACCTACAGCCATTAACACAAGATATAGCTGAAAGAATTACTCTCACGACACTAGTAAATAGTTCTGGGATTACTGTACTAGATATCCAGCTGTGATTTTATAATATGCAGTTATATAGTGTTAGGTGAGGTTATGGTTTCCAGGAAATAGTAACATTGATGGAGCCTCTATATTCTGGGAGCTTCACTTTGGCTATAAAGGTGGCAACCCTGGAATCAGACCTCTGACAACAAAAATTGCTGGGCAGACAAGGGAGCCAAATGTGGAAAAGCAATGCATTGCAGATATAAGTGATGGTGTCAGGACCTGCTTACTGCCAGGCTGGAGGTACCCGCCTCAGCCTGAGCAAGAGATGCATCTCTGCACCCAGCCTCTGGCTCCTCCTGGACTCCCAGGAAATGTGAAAGCTCCTTCCAAAAAGATGTTGCCAGAGACAATCCCTGCCCTTGATCCTTTCCATCCTCCTCCTTAAACACAGGTAATAAGATGAGCCCTACTATGGTCCTCATTCCTCAATGCAGGCATACAACATTAGACCCATCCACTGAATAAAGGAAACAGGTATTTTATCTTGAATCTGACAAACTGTGGTGGCATGCAGCTGAGGAGCTCCACTTTCATTCTTCCAGGTCCTTACATCATTCCGGACCTACACTTGTACATTTTGGCCCCATCAGCAGAACAGTTTGCAGCGAGCATGTTGTTCCCAGGTCAGAACAAAGGGCTGGACCAGCCTTTTTGGCAGATTTGCCAGTGTTTCGGTGATGATCAGAGCTTCCATGCAACTTTTTTCCCTCCTGCTATGAACTCTTCCTGAGTCTGTTGGAGTAGCCTCCTTGCAGTCTTGGCCTGCAAAATAGTCTTTCATCCATGTGTGCAAACTTAGCAGATAAATTGCAGCCCACAAATTAGGAGTTAATTTGGTATTCCTTTATCTTCTTTAAACACATTAATCTACTTTCTGAGAACACAAACAACCATCAGTTCAGCGTGACAAACCATTAGAAGCCCTAAGAAGAGTATGTATTATTTGACTTAGTCTGTTTTTTAATTATTTTTTTTCCTGGTACTCATGCACCTGCTAACAAATAATAGCCAATTATGTTTTATTTCATTATATCATCCTGTTTTGTATAGTGAAGAACAGGCAGCTGAGTGGAACTCTGCCAGTGAAGACATGTATTATGTAGACTATTTCAGTCTCAAAACTTCTTTTCCTTGACCATTGTTTAAGGTTGCACTGTTGTAGAGTAATAACTACTTGCTGTGGCAGTTTTCCATGAATTTATATGAAGTCATTGATGGGACAATTGAGCAGTATTAATCCACTTTTATTTCACATGTAATTGTTGCAGGCAGGCATCCTTCCCTTCCGTCTCCTGAATTTTAATATGTGTTATACCATATGTAATTAAATACATGCAAAGGAAACTCTCTTTTAGTGTTTTGAACCTTGTTTACTTTTTTTTTTTTTTTATGGTGGAATAAAAATTTACAATACTCCAGCCTAAAACATGTAAGCTGTTGTAAAATATCTCTCTAATTGAATTTGCAGCTCTCAATGACTTTCAGGGTATTACATGGCACTGTGAGAATGGCCCTGATGATAATAACATGCATCCAGGGTGAATGTGACAGAGATATCAACCCTTATGTCACTTCTTGTAGTGGCCACTCATCTATTTGTGATGTATTTTACTATTGGCATATCCCACTCAACCACTTTTGTCCTTGATATCGCCAGTAAAATACTGTAGATATTTTATTGTCTTCCCCTAGCTTCTCCTGAGATACCCTTGGGAGCGTGAATTTGCATTCAGGCCTGACATGATGCAAAAATAAGATAAAAATAAAACCTCTCACCTACTCAATGTGTTAGTCATTTTTGATTTAAATAGAGTTCAAAGCAGGCAGGAGCTGAGCTGATGCTTGGCAGATGTGCGAGCACTCAGAGCACACAGAAGGGGCCCACCTTACCTAAAACAATCATTTGCCTCAAAGTGTTGGGATGAACAAGCCCATGAGGAATTGTGTCTGTATTGAAAGAAAAAAGTTTATGGGGCAGCAGCAACTGCGAGAGCGTTTAATGCTCGCTAATTATTTTTCCATTAACCTGGACTGATTCCTTTCCTGGACCTTGCTGTTTGATGTCGAGTAAAGGAGAATAAGAAAGTAAGGGGTGGTGGGGGTGGTGTTTGCATTTGAAACCTCAAAAATTCATCAGGGAACTGATTTGTGCTACTTCAACATTGTCCTGCTTTCAGGACTGTACACAACTGCACCACCCCAGAGGCAGCACAAAGATGTTTCTCCATAACGGGAAGCTTGGCTTTGCAGGGGAGCCACACTCCGTCCTTTAACGGTGCAGCAGCAGCTAACTCTTGCTCGGGTGGCCAGCCCTGTACCACATCTCTTTTAAATCAGCTGTAGTCTTCTAATTAGCTAAGCAGATTAGGTCAGGATATTCTCCCTCCCATCAGAGGCACATCAGATCTAGGACTCTGCTTCATCTTGGTCCCCGCTCTACTGTTCACCCCTATTCCCTGTTCTTGAGGAGTTGAGTGCAGGATGAGGCCCTGCGTGAGCACCTGGGGAATCAGAAAGGGCTGCAATACTTGCTCTCCTGATTCCAGCCACCAGGTGATAGCAGGTCTTCAGTTTCTCTTCTGTACTTCAAAGAATTTGGTACTAAAAGGATCCATCTTGCCTGGCCTGATTCAGCAAGGCCAACTGTGAACTGTGTTCTTGCTGTTCCTCCTCAGAAGGAAACTGCTGAGCACGTGCTCAATGCTAGACTGAAGCTCAGTGACATGAACCACGAATCACGCACCCTCAGATAATCCTCCAGCAAGAGACAAGACATTCTTTCAACAATTTTATGTTTGATTTTATCTCTGTCATGTTTTGTTTTGGCTTCAGACACACCAATCTACTTCTCTACCTCTCCATTCTACCCATTGAGTATCTTCCCACGGGTGAACTTGAGTACGACCTACAGGCAGGCACTGCTACAAACATTTGCGGGCTGGGGGAGCAGGTGATGGAGGGAGGCACCGCGGCTCGGCTGCCACAGCCTCAGAGCTCTGATCCACTGGCCTCTGGCACAGTCACAACCAGGACGCTAGTTCTGATGGGCCCTGGGGCAGACCTGTAGTATGGCCAGTCTCAGGTTTTTGTTATACTACCAGCATAGATTTCATGAAGGCTTTGGCACCTTTCCTGTAGAGAATGAAGCTGGGTTAATTAATATTGATAATATACAGCTGTGGGCTGGCTTCAGGGGTGTTGGATTGGCCGATGTAGATAAGGTGCAGCTGTGGCTGGTTAAGTGAAGTCGTTGAGAGTCAATGAAGAGAGGGCAGCTGAGGAAGAAGAGAGAGAAGAAGTAAGAGGGGAGAGCAGGCCCTGGGTGAGGTGAGACTAGGAGAAGGCAGCAGAGGGACTGGCATGAAGTGTGTGCTGGTATGAGATGGTAAAAGACCTTGTTACAGCTTGATAGTTTGGAGAGTGCTGTGACACTTTCCGTTTCCTTAGGTTGCTTCCTTAGGGGTTTCAGAGGTCTGTGGGGAATTTCAGAAGTATTTCTCTAAGCTTCCTAGGCTAAATGTGTTTCAGGATGCTTTTAGGGACCGGGCTGGGAAAGGCTGTCTGTTGGTGAGACAGGCATTAAGGGATGCCTTGAAACCTTCACTGCCTTTGTTCAGCAGGTTCATACCACTACAGAAGAGTGTTTCAGATGAACTTTTCTAATGTTAAAGTCCAAAACTAGAGTTTTAATGAGACTATCCCAAAAAGTGGCTTGAGGTGAACAGCAAAAGTGCTTTCTGACTCCAATGAGAAGCACAGATTTGGTTTGGAGAAGTTTGGGTCTTCCTGCACTTCTGCAGAATCAGGACATTCATTTTGGGTTTTTATTGGTAAGAGGTGCTATTAAAAAAGGAGATTAAAAAGCCTTCTCTGTAATTATAGGAGACAGAACAAAAGTAAATGGTGGCAAGTGAGATCCAAGCTATCGGAATAAGGAAAAAAAAATATGCTAAGAATAGGGGGAAAAGGAGAGCAGGTTCCCTATGGAGGTTGTGGAGTCTCCATCCTTAGAGATATTTAAGAACAACACAACTTCAGGTCTCTCAAGGGTGACCTAAATTTTCTTAATCTTGCTATGAAGAAAAAAATGTCCAGAGAGATGTCCACAACCCCTCGGAATGTTGTATGTTTGATTCAGGTGCTAAACATAGCTCTGTGTTTGTGTGTACTGAAACGAAATATAAGCCACAAAACTTCTACACAAATTACTAAATTTTTTACCATCATCCCAATGTTGATCTGACCAGCTTAGACTACCAAGTTTGCAAGACTGGTAAGATGGTGGTTTTCTTCATAAACTGTTCTATGGGTGTTTGGTTTGGTTGGTTTGGGGTTTTTTTGGTTGTTATGGGGGGGTTTTTGGTGTTATTTTTGGGTTTTAAGGTAAACAGGGAAACAAGCATTTTAAACCTTTTCTAAATTAGATCACCGGAATGTTATTTCTATATGTGTATAATATACCTTCAAGTATGAAAAATGAAAAACTTTCAGACATAACGAGCACACTAAAGCTCTGAATTTAAAAGTTATAGCTTTCTGCATCATTTGATGGTTTGGGATAAATTTAAAAAAAAAATGAAATCCTGTAATGAAGGGAGTTTTTTTTTTATATGCTAAATAGCAAATTCCCAGGCCAAATGACTGCCATTTTCATAGGAGAATGAAACCAGTGGCCTGATAGCTCTGTAAATTATTTGCAACTCAGAGAAGCATGAAATTTAGTCATGCACTGTGCTTGGTCACCAACATATTACTGTGCTGACATTTGAACATGACTGCATTTCTTTCCTCTCTCCATTGCATATTAGAAGTCTGGAAATAAAAATACAGAATTACTGTGAGGCAGGTCCGGCGGTAGAGCAGTGTCACTGCTCTTACTGATGCTGCCTGTGTCTGTAGTAGCCTCTTGCAGTGCTGCCTGTCAGTGTCCCTGGGACCAAACTTCATCCTTCTGAATTATCCAGCCTTCGGACTGCTCCAAGGATGCCTCAGTCATTATGCTAGGATTGAGACTCTGGGAGCACCCTGTCTTCACAGCGTTCTTTAGACTGTCTTCAGAGCACACATAGAAGATCCATATTACACAGCGTTCCCAGAAGTTATCAGCTCACATCACTTTACATGGCCTATAAGCTTGTTGGGTCAGATGATCCCATTCCGTAGGTCTGCTCCATGGAAATTTAGCATGGTCCAGGTGAACAGTAAGGGGGCTTTGCCAGGAGGTTTTGCCAGACCTCATGAGGTAAGACATACCACCTCGTGTGCAGAATGGATGCAGTCTGGCACTTCTGGCATCCCAACGCACAACCTGGGTGCAGCCAAGGATGTCCTTACTGGGGTGGGTCTTCAGACGCAACCTAAAAGAGCAGCCACAGTGTGACAACTGAAAAGCCTCTTTATCACCCAGAACAAGAATAAATACTTTGGGTTGTATATAGCAAACAGCAAACCAGATTTGATGCTACTAGAAATGTGGATCCGTGGCCCAAGCACCTTACCCAAAGCTACTTCCAATGTACACGTATTGAGCAATTGCATCGGTATGTATAGGGCTTGTAACAGCGCAAGAGCTGAACAACGCCGACAGCTGTGTTGCCCCCCCAGTACGGATCCCTACAGGCATTGTGCCCCAATGGGGCTTGCGGGAACCTGATGGAAGTATCCAAAATACCTTCACCCTGTCCTGATAACTCTTATGACTTCACCTCGAGTTTTACAGCACTCCTCACCTATTGCCGCAAACAGTATAATCCCTGTAAGAACTTAGTTTTCCTCCTTGCTTAAATTTCTGATAACAGCACCAGGAGGTGAGGCATGCCTTAGCACACAGATACGGCAGGGACCACGTTAGAAGGGGCAAACCTTCTGCTTGGGAAATGAATGCAGAACCAGACCTGCTATTTTGTATGCGTATTTAGGTGTTTAATTCACGTGGCTTGATTTTCCTCTTAGGAAGCAGCCTTATTTAAGGGCAAGAGTAGATGGTGATGGCAATGGGAGCCATGTCTTTCAGGGAAGCACCTCCAAAGAGGTCCTTGAGAGAGGGGCAGGACAATTACTTAGAGCATCTCTTTAACCATGACATACACCATGCTGGTGGTCCTGGCCCATTACCTTTGCTTTTTCCTTCCTACCCTTTCTTGCCTTTAGTGGGTGAGGTTGTTGTGCAATAAGCACCCAAAGCTGAGTCTTTTCCATAGTAAACTGAAAAAAACCCAAATCAGCTACCCTGAAAGCTTAGATGTTTTAACTGAATGCTTAGAACGTGGTCATCCTAAAAAAAATCCAAACAAACCCCTGCAATATTTCTGACATGCGGTAATTAGCACAGCAGATTGCCAAGATGATGTAAAGTAGTATACAAAAGGAATAACTTTTTATAATTATATATTTAAACTACGTTTAAAACGTAAACTAATTTAAATTGCAGAAAGACTATTAAAATAATTTATTTTACATGCAGTACTGATATCCTCTGTAGTGAAAAGATGGAAATGCACAGTGAACGATATCTACTGCTACTGGTGTGATGCAATTTTGCCATTGCTATAATCTTTATTAACATACAGCATGTGGCAAAATCTTTGTCAAGATAAAAATTGGGCTTTTTTTCTTGGCTTCTTGCCTAATGTAAGGCACATTTTAGATTAAAATGAAATGGCAGTATTGAAACCTAAAGTAAAAGTTTCTACTTGTAGAACTGTCTCTTCTTTTTGTGAGCACGTTTTCATCTTTGATATACTGGGAAATAAGTGAACCTCTTTATTAAAAAATCCCAAACCAATATAAAAAAGAAAATACCTTCTCCTCTCTCTTTCTTCCCGTATCAAGTTTTCATGGCTCATAGGATGCAATGATCTTGTTTGAGATGGATTTTGGAGAACTTAGATAGAGAGCTATTATTGGCAATACAAAAAAAAAAAAAAAAAAAGAGATGAATTATTTGCCAGAGTGGATGGAAAACATCAGTTTTAAAAACTGACCGTAGAATTATGTATGTCTTTGGGGAACACCCTGAAGTGTCACAATTTAGGTTTTAGAAATAAAATTTCGATACATCAAGTTCCTAATGCATGAACAAGTTTTCTCTTTAGTAGGACTTGTTAAAGTATTTTTATGTGTCTTCTTAAGGCTTCAGCACTTACTTTCTTTTGAATAACGTTCTTATTGTTGGTTATATTTTTTAAGATTTATTTGGATTTCATGCTAAATTGAATGCTTTTAGAGATAAGTAGTCTAATGTATTTTATAAAGTGACAGAAGAGTTTCTTTCCAGAAAGTTTCTGTTCAAACTAAAATATTCTCCACCATGAGTTGAAGGGTGACTTGAAAACAGAGATGGCATTAGATGCTACAGTCAATTCAAAGCTTCATCACAGGCTTCAATGATAACTGGGTGGGTGTATTTGGGAGTAGTGTACCAGAAAACTTATGTTCCTCACAGTTCAAGCATGGCTTCGTGTGCAGGCTCTGCTACAATGAGCATGTCTTATGGGCTACGAAAGATCTTGAGCAGGACTGAAAGTGATATTTCACGTTTGATGTTGGCCCTTCCCCTGGGTGCAAGTGTCACCCTGAAAAAACAGAAATTCAAATCACAACTCAAATGTTTAAAACTTGTCCCAGCTTGCCTGTAATTATGCAATGCAAAGCTTGCTAGTACTAGAAATGCACATATTGAAGGTAGGGTTTCTGCTTATGGGTGGGATATTACTGGCACAGGCACTGGAGAAAAGTGGAACAGTCCCATATATGATTGTCAAAGGTCTAACAGGAAAATAAAGTTGTTCAAACTTTGAAAGCCCTAAGCAGCTGGCGGTCCATCACAAACTGCAGCAAAAGTACTAGGAGGAAAAAATAAATAAATCTCCCAATGAAGAATATCAACCATAACTAAAGTAGCTACAATAACTTCAGCAACCTGGTTTGACAAATAACTGTGAAGCTCTGTGTGAGCTTGTACTTAGGTCCTTGGATGTTCTGCATTTTTGTTTTGTTTGCTAATGATGTAGCGGGGAGTCTAAAAGGCTGCATTTGAAAGACATTTCAGAAATGACAAAGGTGGATGTCTTATGACAGTTTCCACCAAAGCCTGAATAATTCAATTTTTCTGCATATGCCAAGCCAGTGTTGTTACGTTTTTGTTCTTAATGTGGAAATGAGTAATTTCACATTGCTTAGGCAATGTGGAATACCTTGAAAATAAGAAAGCAGAGACAACAGCCTCAAACTTTGAGGTATCAAAATAGTATGAAGAAAGCTAAATACATTTTAACCTAAATTAAATAATTGTTTCTCATTCTGAGTACTTGCAATCTACTCTGTCATGTATTTCTATTAAGTGGCTCAACAGCAGGCATAAAGGGCAAGCTTCAAAAATATGATGGTGGGCCCCAAAGTCCTTTTCCAACTATGCCAATAATCCGATTTTAAAAAAGTATCTTCTTTCTGCTAGCGGTTTCTCTTGCACCCCAGCCATCCCTGAAAGCTTTGCAATTATTTGTGAGACTTTTGCAATTATATTGTGAGGGTTTTTTTGGCATAAAATACTTGGAACAAATATTTATGGAGGAAATAAAATTTTGACCCATGTTAAATCAGCTTTCTGTAGGTAAGGAACATACAGATCATACCTATATTAATTATTGAAGACTATCCTAACAGTAATATCACTATTATTTAAAACAAAAAAATCCTATGTATTTACATGTGATTTATATATGAATGTTGTTTGTACATATTCACATGCATTTACCTGTATGTACAGACATAATATTTACACACGGCTTGCATACGCTTTCCTTGCTATTCCTGCAAACCTTTTATGCACATACTTAAATATGCATCTAAGCAAAGGTTGAGCTCATGTATGCATCATTAAGCACATCTAAGGGCCTAACCTTATCAAACAACTTTTTTTATGGGATTAAAATAGTTACTGTGAGACAATATGAACATGACGTGATGACAATGCCATTGGAAGTTATTTGTCTTTACGTAAGTATTAATGGAATGGCCAAGGATGCTGCAAAGGGAACTCGGGAACTCTATAAATTGGATGCTGCCCATGTCATCCTTGCAACCTTGCGCATAATTTGCTGCTAGCGAGAAAAACATGAGGGTCCAAATCTTGTTCATTACTAAAGTGGTGTGTAAGTATCAAAGTGGCTTTAATACAAATGAGAACCAGATTTTTAGATCTAGTATCACTTATGACACTTTCTGAAAGGAGGACACCCTAATAAAATCCCAAATATAAAAGAAAAAGGAAAAAAAAACAGTCTAGAGGCGGCATGTAGCCTTGGGTTGTATGAACTACTCCTCTGGGGAGGTTTCCAAGCAAAATACAATTATTGTGGGAAAATAGTAACACTCAGTCAGCCTAGCAGTGCCAGATCTAATTCCCTATTCATTTTCCCTGATAAAAAGGAAAAAAAAAACCCAACCATCAACAAAAAACAAATTGTTAAAAACAACTCCTTGCCACTCTATTCTCAGTGTTTGAGCTATTGATTTCTACATCCTCCAATATCTCCCTTTTGCCCTTGTGGATCCTATCCTTATTATATATGAGCCTACTAAAAATCAGCGAGGCAGAGAAATTCTTATTCCTCTGCCATGAGAGGCCCTCGCATTCTGTCCCTCAAGATCAGTATACCTTTTGTGTCATCCCCTACACATGGTCCGCAAGGAAAACTAGAGCCCATTCTGTGGTTTCATTTTGAATAAGCAAAAAAAAAAAAAAAAAAGAGGAATAGGAGAACAGCCGACTGTCCAAATTGTCAGCTGTCTGAAATATTTTAGTACTGATCAGGTAATCTTCTTGTAAGAAAGCTTTAAAAAGAGAGAAAGTGAAAGATTCTGAGAGGCAGCAGGAGGAAGGCAGGAAAAATGCCTGCTTGACAAGTCGCAAACAAAAATTGGCATATTCGCTGTGCATAGTGCAACGAAAAATAAGACTCAGTAGCAGCTCCAGCTCTGCTTTTATATTATATGGGAGAGAAGAATTACGAAGCCTTTTTTACCTGTGTTTATAGAGAGAAAAGGCTTTGCAAACTTGAAACCTGAGAGAGTTTACCAATTAAGAATGAAAAGCATGGCCAGGGAACTGCGCGGCAGCCTGTGTCGGCAGCGGCATCGCACAGCAGTGGCGCAGGCCAGGACAATTTGAAGCGTTCCTAGTGATCTCCAGGAGCGGTGACATGCCCACAGACGTATTCCTGAAGGCGATGCAGATCTTGCTCTCAGGTGTCACGTCACGGCTTTCACTCAGTCTCAGGAACACCACGCGGGTCTGTAGCCCAGATCCCCACCTGGCATAGCTCCACCCAGCTGTGTCCCAGTCATATTTTTATCCCATTCTCCTTTCACTCACTGTTTGCGTTGCTGGTGTTGTTTGTTGGTTTGTTTTTATTAGGGTTTTGGTTGGTTGGTTGGGTTTTGGTTTGTTTTTTTAATTTATGACTGTATGTTTTTATTTGGCTGGTTTTTTCCCCAGTGTGTGGAGTCTGCGGACTATATGTGAGCTGGCTGCTGCAAACCTGGAGTGCAGCTGGGAGGAGGTATGTAATTCCCTGTTTTTTTGACTCTTTCCAGCAGCATCTCAGATAAAATGGGAATGAAACTGGAAACATCAAATGCCACAGTGTGGTTCAGATGATGTTATCTGTTAAGTGTGAAACTCCTGCTTCTGCATGGGGTCGTAATCCGAAAGGAGCTGGGGATCATACCCGTATTATTAATACAACCATGGCTTTAGGTAGTATCGTTAGTGTGGGAGGCCATAGTAATAGGGTTAAATTTCATGTTAACAGCGTGACAAGCACAGATTCTTAGACATAAAAACAAGTCAGAAAATAGCACTGCAAGTCTTTCATAATTACAAACATTAATACTAGTCCCTGTTGTTATGCAACAGTCTCTTAGTAGTAGACTTGACAGCATAAGGTGGAACTAAAGCCTATACAAAATGCAGCTAGCTGAGGCTGGACTCCTACTCGCATTGCTTTGAAAGTAACAGTCTAGAATGAAAGCTCTTGAAAAAAAAAAAAAAAAACCAACAACAAAAAACACCCCCAAAAACAAACCCCTAAATCAATGTTTTTCCACTCACTGGGAGATGCTTAAAATGCATGTTTTAGTTCTGGTCTAAAAGATTTAGAGAGCTGCTTCTGATGGGGAAAAATAGCCTACAGAGAAAACGAAATGCCTTAATTCTTCAATTTAGACAATTGCCAAGGTTCAGGCATGAGAGTAAGTTTTATTATTTTGATCTTCACTTCAATTAGGACAGAAATGCCATTCAGCTTGCATCTGAATTGCTAAATTTTGGTTTGATTTCTGAGTCATCCCTAAATCCAGTCCAAATTGCCTTCTGGATTTTATAACTCTCACTGGACAAATAATTTAGAAGACTACTGTTGATGGCCTTCCAACACTCTCGTATTCAAGGCATCTGACATGAACGTGTTCCAAGACAGGAATGGCATAGGACCTGACCTTGAGAGGTTTCAAAGGCATGCGTTTCTTTTTTTGTGAAAGAGATGTTACTGCGGCCAGTATTTCTGAGGTTGCATTCAGAAGCAGTCTATGTTTATAGTCCAGACAAAAACCCTAAGTAGTTCCACTGTTTTCAAGACATTCACTGTTGCCCTATAAACTTTTTGGCTGTATTACGTATTTTATACATAACAAGGAGTACATATTTTTTATGTCACCAGCTTATGCCCTCTGTAAGGAAAAAACTTGCATGCATTCAAAGATTCTGTTTCTACAAGGGTCAGTAGCCTTTCTGCTGTTTTAAACCCTCAGTAAATGAGACGTGTAATAAGGTAAGATTTCCACGCTTTGTTTCTGTACATGTTGGCAGACTTGTATCACGAGCTCTGCAAGAGATCTGCTCCCACGATCAGTAATGAAGTGATTTCTCAAGGATTAAATAATTCACTAGGAAATGTTTAGAACTGGCCCTCTCGTCCTTTTAGACTTTTTATCACATGAGCTTTTCCTATTCTGTATTTGGCTGATCATTTCTGACTGCTTTCATTTGTGATACATGTCAACAAACATAGTAGGAAAATTATTTTCAGCTAATAAATTGTCTTCAATTTTATGATCCCAGTTGTATAAAGCATATACATAACATATATGCATAAATATATATATGTGCAGCATATATATAAAGCATATTTCATGTGCAGAATTATACTGTACACTGACTTGCATGTTGTAATTGTAAGTAAAATACTTCTGAGGACCATAGCAGTTCTGTATGTTTTGCTATAGCATGTTTAAGACTGAGGATGAACATGCAAATTCTTTGATTACCTGAGAAAGAAAAAAAATCCACATTCCCACAAGACTAACAAGAGCTGAAATGAAGGGGGATGTATTCAAAAAACATTGTAGAAAATTACATGTATGTGTGGGAGTGTATATGCCTCTCTGTTTACATCTGTATAGATTCCTACGGTTTTACACAAACTATTCCTTGTCCTATTGAGCATTTTCATTCAGAAAGATTACTGCAGTAGTGTCTCAGCGTTAATGAATGCTGCCAAATATCCCCTTCTAGGAGCAAGAAACAAAGTCACTCTCTTGCTTTGTTATAACATCCATCGGTAATATCTCTGCAGTAGTATTTTATTAGGTGGCAGTATTTCCTACCATTGGCAATACTAAGCCTGCTCCATCCTTCATCCCACCTTAACTGCTAATTATATTCTGCTTGCTGGACGAGTTAACACACTTTGCCCATTCCTATTATTTTTATTTTTACCTGCTGTTCAAGCCTTTGCTGTTTTGAAGACTGTTATCTTCCTCCTCTCTTAAGCTACGGCTGCACCAGTGATTCACGAAGCGCTGCGCCCATGGCTGGCTGGTTCCACTGCAGGGTTTGGTGAGCTGGAATACCACGTACCGGTCACCCAGGCAGCCCTAAGACTGAGGATATTTGAAGAACAGATTTTCATTATACATTATTTTCCTTTCACCCCGTCGGATTATCATTTTATCTGGTGTTTTGAAGAATGTAACATTTTTTAGAAATAATTTAATGATAGGACGAACTGTGTCAGACAGATGGCTTCGAATTACAGTTATTAGAAATCCAGCCTAACAATCTGCATTTCAATAATTAATCATTCAACAGACCTTGTTTTAAGCTTCTCTTAGAAATGCCATTTCTCTGATGTGCATGCAACTTGGGACAGGACTAACAAATTCAGCAATTTTTAGCCAATGCTTTCCCCTCTTACTGAGGCACAGGATTATCTGTCTGTCCAATTTCTTGCAGCTGCAGAAGTCTTTGAGACTCCTGAAATAGCCGAATTAGGATAATTCAGACAGTTTCCTAAGAACTGCAGATATTACCCACGACATGCATACGCATGCACCCACACACCTCTTTCCTACGAGGCACTTTGTGAAACTGTTCAATTTGTATGATAAGCACAAGGTTTTGTCTTTAGCCGGTATAAAATTCACTGAGAACAGTGTAAAGTCAACAGGTATAACTTACACCTGCCAAGGACCTGACTTCGTGTTGGGCATCTTCTCGGCTGAGTTTGAAAAAACATATGTTTTCTAGACAGACTAATTGCCAATGGAAAGGCTTCAGCAGTGGGAAGCTACCAGAGCCCAGGGACACTCAGCCTGTCCCTCCGCATCCACACAGCGGTGACACACGGGTGGCAGAGCCCAGCCTGTGACTGCACCCTGCGAAGGCTGCGGTGGGGCTGCTGCCACTGCAGGTGCTGCTTTGCCGCAGCTTCAGCACCACAGGTCTGCTCTGCAGCCTGCTGATGGTCCTCCGATTCTTTGTAATATGCGTACATGTAGAGGAATTAGAGAGGAATGAAGGCAGGTTAATTAACACTGATAATATACTGCTGTGGGCTGGCTTCAGGGGCGGTGGGCTGGCTGATGTGGGTAAGGTGCAGCTGTGGCTGGTTCCTGCGAAGTAGTTAAATAGCTCTAAGGGGGAAGAGAAGAGGAGTCCTGGGTGAGGCAACACCTGGAAGAAGCAGAGGGAGGAGAGAGAGAGTGTGCCCTGGAGGTGGGAGAGACAAGGAGAAGAATGCAGCAGAGGTAAGAAGCAGCGTGGACTGGCTGGCAGAGGATGGAGAAACAGCACAAAGAGTAGATGAACTATTGAAACCCTGTGGGGGATCAGTGGCTGTGCCGGGGCAAGGCGTGGGAACTACTTATTGAACTTAACCTGGGATGGGGTGGTAAAAGCCTTGTTGCAGCCGGCCAGTTTTGATAGTGCTGCGACACATATATACCCCCCCCCACTAATATACAGTGAGTGTATACATGCATATAGACACATACTGGTAGTGCAGACCTAATGGCAAAGTCTGAAGCTTTTGGGGATGTTCAGACTTCATGGTAAATGGGCTTTTATTTGAATCCTGATCACGTTTTAAATCATTCTGTATCCACTCTAACATTGAAATGTGACCTGCAAAAAGCTACATGATTTCAGCAGCTATTATAACACTTGGGTGTGAAAACTGTATGCTTCTTTTTGCCTTTGCTCCTGCCCTGGATGTGTGCTTTCCATGGGCACTCTCCTGTAGGAACATTTAGATACTTGCCTTCCAGCTTGGCCTTTAAGTGGGCAGAAGCAGTGGAAATTAATGGGGTTCAGTTTAATTAACACAGTCACTAGTAATCACACAGGCTTTAGAAAGTGCTTGAAAATGAACTCCTGGTTCACAAGTGCCACTTATTGAATTCTTTTTAGCCATTTGTCTTCTTCTTTCTTACTAAATCTGTGCTCTTCCTCTGTTGTTTGGGGTTTTTTTTTCCCCAAAACCGTTCTCACAAAGTAATTCTGTTTTTGAAAAGAACAGGTGCAATCAATCTCAGGGAAATGATCAAGATACCAAGAAAGCTGGGGGTGCCTGGGATGCTCAGCTGCGGCTCCTCTGCCATCCTCAATAACCCCGACTTGAAGGAGGAAGCCCAGGAACTCTTTTCCAACTACAGTAAGTTGAAAGGCGGACTCTTGTCCTGTGCTTTGAAGGTCAGGGACCCCCAAAGGGGGCTGCAACCCAGAATCTAACGCAGGAGAAGGCGGAAATCCAAAATGGTTTGGTTACCCTTTATTTTTCATATTTACAAATCTGCAAGCCAAACTTTAGCATTCTTAGGTATACACTTTCCATGGAGCTCTCTCCGCACTTTTATGCGTGTTTACTTTTAAGATGCATTTTCCTGGTTTTCTAAAATGCAGAATTAGGTTCTAAAAAAGGAAATCGAACCCCATTTGTTTGTCGAGGCAGCTAGAACAAGCTCCCAGAGTCATTCTTGAGTAAATAAATACAGAAGCTCAGTGCAATTAGGAAGGGGAAATGACTGAATATTTATCTTCTCGCCTGAGAGACTGATAATTGTCAAACTTTTTATGCTTTCTTGCACAGCTCTGCAGGCGTAGGTTTGTACAGAAGAACAATACTATAGCTCCCTTACAGCTACTTTAATCTGTAATACCAATAATATATGTCAGGGTGTTTCCATGCCTTGGAAAGCCTGCTAGCAGGGTAAATTTAACTGCAAGACTCCCCTATTGTTATTTTCTTGAATTAGCCAAATGTCTTCACATCAGATGAATCAAGTTAACGACACAGAAAGTGAAAGTGATCTGGAGATCTCACAAGGATCCAGTGGGATGAATGTTCCTAGTATCCCTGCTGTTTACATGCTTGAGTCGTCTAGAGTAACCTATGGCATCTCGCCTTTCTCCTTCAGATGCTTTATGTTCTAGGTAAATATTTGCTTATACATTTGACACTGTTTACAGTCTTTTTTTTTTTTTTAACTGGGATTAGCCTGATCAAATGTGTCACGATACATGCCCATAGCTCAGTCTACTTGTGAACTCTTTGTGCTGGTCTCCATTTGCAAAGAAATAGTCAGTGGGTAGGGAGATGGTCTAAGAGAGACCAGCTGATGACCCCCTACCTTGAGATGAGATGATCATACTCCACAAATACCTATTTCTTTGCACTGACTATAAAAAACAAGAAAAGTAACTCAGTTTACGATATTTAAACTGCAGGCATTTTTACACATCTAGAGCTGCAATTGAGTCATCAAACTAAACTCGGCATATTTATATCTGTTCAGATGATTTTGACCCTTGCAGCCTACTGGTGTCCTGTGGAACAGGAATGCAGAAATAATGAGAAGCAGATGGCAGTATGCATAGGATCTCACACCTCTCAGACCTCGTTTGTCTGCACCTTACCTCTTTATCAGCTCAATGACAATCTGAATAAAAGAAAGGCACGTATGACCACGGGTTAATATCTAACGTGCTTTGCAGTGAACCAGAGCACAAAAACTTTTGGCTAATCCATTCCGTATCATGTCAACATGATGGAGTGCCCAAGCAATTCCCAGATAGGTACTATTACATCATGGAGAAACCTACAGTTTTTGTCATGTCAAACATATTTCTGGCCATGTGGTTAGGGAATGTCTACATCAGTGTGTGAAAGAACAAATAATCCAGGGCAATCTGTTTCTTGCTGATCACAAAGGGGCTTATAGGCCACATAAGAAAAGGGAAGCAAGATTAATTTTGTGGGTTTAACTTAGTCTGTGGGTCATGGGTTCTCCATCCTTTTTACAGAAATCACCTTCAGGGAACCACTCACAAAAATAAAGTTCAATCCTAGTATGAAGCCTTTTCTTTTACTTCCAATTTACAAAATAGAGCAATTGCTAATTGTTATGCTTCTGTTTTTAAATAAGAAAAAATATATTTAAAAAAAAACCCAAAACTCGGCACCATAGAATATCTCAAGGCAGAAGATATCTATAAGGACCATCAAGACTAACTCCCTGCTCCTCACAGGACTACCTAAATCTAAACCATAGGCCTAAAAGCATCGTCCAGATGTTCCTTGAACTCTGTCTGACAGGTTGGGTGCCTTGACTGCTTCCCTGGGGCAGCCTGTTACAGGGACCGACCACCCTCTCAGTGAAGAACCTTTTCCTAATGTCCAACCTGAAGCTCCCCGATGCACCTTCGCTCCATTTCCTCACGTCTTGTCCCTGGTCACCAGAGGCAGGAGACCAGCACCTCCCCTCCGCTGCCCCCCTTGAGGAAGCTGTAGGCTGTGATGAGGCTGCTCCTCAGCCTTCGCTTCCCTCAGCTGAACAAGTCAAGTGACCTCAGTTGCTCCTTGTAAGTATTGCTTCCAAGGTCTTTCATCGTCTCAGTTGTCCTCCTCTGGACACCCTAATAATTTGATGTCCTTCTTATATTGAGGCACCCAAAACCTCACAGGGTACTCAAGGTGGGATGCAGCAGTGCAGTGTAGAGTGGAACAACCACTTCCCTCAGCTGGCTGGTTGTGCTATCATGATGCACCCCAGGACATGCTTGTCTGTGCTATCCTGATACATTTCATGACAGGGTTGGCCATTTTGGGGGCCAAGCTTTTCATACTTCCTTTTTCTTGCTTTGATATTTTGTCCTTTTTGATGGTAAAAGGTAGGCAGAAATGGGGAGAAAAAAATCAAATCTTTTGAGCTATCCTTATAAAAATTACCTGTCACTATTCTTTTTCTAAGGCTTCCAAATCACCATTTACTCCCTCCCCGCCGCCCCTCCCCCCCAATTTATTTCACACTATCACAGAATCACAAAAGATCTGAGGTAGGAAAGGACCTCTGAAGATCATCTCTAGGTGACAGGGTCACCTAGAGTAGGTTGCCCAGGACCATACCTGGTCAGATTTTGATGTACAAGTGTGGAAATTCCACAAACCCTCTGGACAATCTGTCCTGCTGCATGATCACACTCACTGTAAAAAAGTTTTTTCCTTATTTTTAAAGGAAATCTCTTGTATTTCAATTTGTATGCATTGCCCACTGTCAACCCTCTGCATACTATGAGGAAGACCCTGGCTGCATCTTCTTTACTGGCCCCATCAGGCACAGGTAAGATCCCCCTGAGCCTTGTCTTCTCCAGGCTGGACAGTCCCCCTTCTCTCAACCTCTCCTCATATGAGGGATGCTCTAATCCCTTGACTGTGGCCCACCTTTTGCTGGGAGGTAAAGGATGAGCTTTGACCATCAGTGGCTCTCCTCACTCACCTGAAAGATAAACTCTTATCAGTGTTGGAGACGTGGTGCCAGACAGCTCTGTACGTCATCACCCCTTTGGAGACACCTAGAGCACAGCCACAACCACAGTGGCTGATTTGAGTGTTGTTCAAGCACCAGCTGATTTCAGAAAGGTTACTTGCATAATAACTTCTTTAAATGAAGTGATATGCTTTAATGCTGCCACTTTAGTCACTTTTCTTTGTCTCAGAAGCTGCTGTGAGGCTGAAAGGAGGGCAAATACCCCTCCATTATACGCTACTTTTCCTCCTTGATTAGAAGCTCTAAGGAACCACGATAAAACCCAGGCTTTTTCCTCACAAAGTAGAGCTAGTCTCTGCATTGGCTCACAGTCATCTGTCTCCAAGCAGGAGATAAAAGAAGCCGAGCAGGAATTGAGCACTGTGGTTCCTTTCTTTAATACAATCCCAAGCTTCCCTATAAATTAGTGCCATAAACTGACTGAGCTTCTGCCCCACAGCAGGATCTCTCCCTAGGGTTGATATCAGAGCTGAGGTTCAGGTTAGTGCAGTGAGCAAAGAAAGCACGGCCACATCGGTGCATTGGCCAGACCCCAGCTGAAGAGCCGGGGCCACCGTCCCACTAGCCCCCAAAGCTGGGGATGGGTAAGCAGGATTTCAGGGCGAGCTCTTGTGATCTTGTCGCACAAACAAAGCTATCAAGACTGCAGCAGAACTCAGGTCTCTGTCAGTTTAGGAAAAAAATTCATATTTTCAGTTGCATAGATTACAGTTAATGAGGTACTGTAGTGAAAACATTGTAACTGACAATAAGATTATTGCAGATCCAGGCTTTTCCTAAAGTAGTTGCATTAAAGTCAAGAGGTAGCAATTGTTTGCAATGTAATTTGCTGAGAAAGAGCAATGCAGTTTCTAGTGGTTTCTAGTACTTTTCCTTTTCTCTGAATTCCAACCCATAGTCCCCAAAAAGCTCAACTTGAAATACTTTCTAACCCTACATTGATTTACTCAAGGCATTGACTGTGTGGTCAATCAAGTAACCCTGAAGTGATTAATTAGAATGTGTCTAGTTCATTGGTTTGTTATTATATGATATGCCAGCTTCTGAAGCTAATGAAGAAAACTGGCCCAGTAACCCTCTTTGCAAAAAAAAAAAAAAAAAAAAAAAAAAATTGTGGAAAGGAGACTTTCATGTCAAAGGGGTTTCTTTCTGATCAAGCCGTACAGGAAAAGTAGGCTTTTTTCTTTTTTTTTCAGTACTTCCAAACCTAAGCACACAAACCTAACACATCAAGCTCTTAATCTTCAAACTTCCTGACACTTTAAAATAGTAATTATATTGGGTAATTTTTTAATATCTAAGCCTTTAGGATACCCTTGGGTTTAACTTTGAATTTTGATAATGATTAAAAAAAAAAAAAAAGTTAATTTTCAAATAAAAGCTGGGTTCATCATATTAGCATGTAATTCTGGGTATTAGGTAGATTCCTGTATCATTGAGGAAGATCTTCCCTTGGGAAGAGGACTATGGTTTGTGGAGACCCTATGCCTGTTTGATAGTGTGGTTTGACGAGAAGGTTGAAGCATGTAATTCAACTGGCATGAAATGACACTGAGGCACAAGTCACTGAACACTGAGATAAGGTCAGCTGGTGAGAAAAGTCAGGTGTGTGCCCAGACAGCAGCTGGAGAGGGAACACAAAGACTTGCAAGGAAAGGAAAGATGCTGAAGCAGAGCCTGGTGCCACCTGAAGAGGCAGTAATGGTTGTGTCCTGCGTAGCTCCTGACTTGCCATTGGCATGGGATTCTGTCTGAGAGGAAAAAAAAAAAAAACAAAACAACAACAAACCACCACCTTTCTTCTGGGCTTCTAACTCTAAGTCCAATATAAGTACTTTCATTCTAGAACACATACACCACAGCAGCATAATCGGACAAATCACCACCTGAAACTGCTGCTGAACCACTTTCCTGTGGTATGAGATACTAAAATAGAAACAGCTTCCCCCCCCCCCCCAAACAACAACCAAAAAAAGTATCTATGGTTAAAAGGGACACGCAGATCTGAGCAGAAGAAACCACCCAGATGGAAATGCAGCTCCTATGGTGGAGGCTGGCGTCCTGTCAATCTACTGCAGGTATGCTTGCTCAATCAGACCAGAAAAGTGAAAGAGGTCACAGGATTTTCTACCAGCCATCAGTCCCCCTGGTTTAGTCAGCAGTATCAGACGTGCCAGAGGACAGCACAAAGGTTTTAGCTGCGAGCAATTTGAAGAATAGCATCAGCACGAACTCTAGCCTTAACAGGGGTAGGAACAGGCTTACATGCTAAACACTTGCCGTACTCTTTTCACAACGTTGATGTGAACGTGGGTGCCTTTTAGCTGTATAAATGCCGGTTTCTTTTGTAATTTCAGTTGTCTGCAGTACTGATGCTAACTAAAACTGGAGAATGCATTGCGGTGTAAACTTTTTAAAATCTTTTTGTCAGCTGTAATTGTACTTTTTGAGTAAGGCTGGCTGGTTTTCAGCCTTTTGGAATGTGCCCGTGCTCTCCTACTCTGGAAATTATTTACAACAGAATAAGGGAAGTTGCCTAAAATGCACTTATTAATTCTTATCTTCTGTTACTTATCTTTAAATGCAAATATTTAAGGGGAAAATATTTGTAATATCGGCTAAAGTAATTGTCCTATAACTTTTTTAAGCTTGCAAAAGGTTAAATATTAAAGCAGGAGACTTGTGTACCCACAAACTTGTTCACTGTCCTAATTCTATTGTTGGCATTAAGTAGAGGTATTGCTACTCCTTCAAACTGCAAATTTCAGATGCAAATTTATAGGTAAAGTCAGGCCACATCCTCAGGTATGTGACATCTCCCGTGCAGACAGGCTGGGGGAGCTGGGGTGGCTCAGCCTGGAGAGGAGAAGGCTGCGGGGAGACCTGAGAGCCCCTGCCAGTGCCTGACGGGGCCCTGCAGGAATGCGGGAGAGGGGCTTGTTACAAGGGCGTGGAGTGTAGGACAGGGCGGTGGCTTTAAACTGAAAGAGGGTGGGTTTAGTTTAGATAGAAGGAAGAAATTCTTTTCTGTGAGGGTGGTGAGGCACTGGCACAGGTTGCCCAGAGCAGCTGTGGCTGCCCCATCCCTGGCAGTGCTCAGGGTCAGGCTGGACGGGGCTTGGAGAGACCTGGTCTGGTGGGAGGTGTCCCTGCCCATGGCAGGGGGTTGGAATGAGATGGTCTTTAAGGTCCTTTCCAACCCAAACCATTCTGTGATTCTATGATCTCTCCAACAACAAAAAAATCCTCGGTATGATGGCTGTGTGTTGACGCAGAGAATTAAATAAAATCTTGACAGTACATCACTTAAACGATTACTGATCCTCAAGTATTTTCAGTAATCTTTTCTGGCCCTACTGAGAATAATATTTTGCTTGCTTTTCTCATCACTGTGCGTGTCAACAGATTCTTTCACTGTGCTATCCACAGTGATCCAGAGATCTTTTTCCAGAGTGGCAGCAGCCAGAATACTGAAGTATAGGGGAGAAGACAGTGTAAACTGCTACTTTAAGATGATAGCATCAGCCGAAAGGAATGAGTGGTCTGCGGTTTGTTGAGCACAGTATTAGCTTCCATGCAAAGAGCACAATAAAATTATACAGTACCTCAAAGTATGCAATATAGCATGGGTAGTTTTAATTTGTAGATACTGTTAATTATTCCCATTCCATTAATAATAACGGGAACTTTTTTTGTAGGAAATTAGAAATCGATTTGAAAAGTAATTACTTCATTAAATTTAGTAATGGTGTGCTATAGCCATCTCAATCTTCTTTAAAATGAATGACAAGATGCTTTAGTCAGTCATTGTTCTGCCTAAACATGAATTTTAAAAGTACAACACTCCTATTTAATCTTAAAACAATGAGGAAGAGCTACAGCAGACATTTCTGAGACAAACGGCTGAAGGACTTCAGAAATTAGAGACGTATGTCCCTCCTGTAAGCCACAGAAAACAAGACTGAGCTATATAATTGCTGACTTCAATGAAACATGGACAGGAGGTCCTTCATCTTTAGGATATCCTCCAGATAATATGACATAGCACCTTCCTAAGGCTTCCACTTCCCACCTCTACATGTGAGAAAAGGAAAAGGGATAATTCCTTGCAAGTATTCTTCTACTTTAAATTTTAAGGAGGCAAAAGGGTTTTTTAATTCAGTGCTTAGTTTGTTAACCTGATTGATTGCAAGATATAATTTTTCAGGTCAAAGTAACAGGAAAATGGCAGGGAAAGAACTTACGTCTGCTGAAACCCATTTCAAAACCTTAACCAACTTTTGTTTGTGCAAAATAATTGCAGATTATTTGCAGGTAATTGCTCATGCATGTTATTTTAGTGCTGTTTTTAATAGTATTTAGATATGCAGTCCCACATTGTGATGCATGAGACTTCTTAAGTGTCATCTTGCAATGGTTGCGTGACAAGGAGTACATCTGGCATCAGTTAACATGACTGGGAGGCTTCAGCTGAGCAGGCTTGGGGGGCCTTATCTGAACGTAACATTTCTGTCACCTGTGGTCCCACACATCAGGCAAGGACAGCTGGAGCACTGTTGGTCAGGCTGATTCCTGTAGCACCAGCAGTTTTCTAAGCAGTTGTCTGACTCGCTGCAGTGATGTGAAAGCGTCGCAGGTCCAAAGAGGCCATGAGGTTGGGAGGGGGTTCTGGGTCCTGTGCAGAAGGAAAAAGGCCAGGGAAGGGTGTAAGAGACTGTATGTCATTCTTTTTCAGGAGTGGAGGTGATACAGGAAGGCAGATTCCACATCACTTCTTGGAGTGGTAGAAACCACCCAAAGCAGTGTCTGGAAGGGCGCCAGCGTCAAACTCGAGAGCTGTTCTAACAGCACTTTCCTTAGTCTGTTAAAAACCCAAACAATTATGTGCTCAGAATGCTGGACTGAAAATAGGCTTTAAAAAATATGTAGGTGTTTTCACAAAATAAGGTTAGCTAGCTAAAGGCCTCACTAAAAGTCTCCCTTTCAGTTAACCAGCCACAATCCTCCCACGTATTCTTCACTGTGTTCAGAGAGCTTTGGCTGTTTTCACTCTAGCTTGCATGTTAGCAGCAAGGAGTCAAACATGCTTATTTGCATACTTTTCTTACTCTTTCGTTCTGAGTTTCTGTGGGCTTTTAATACATGCTGACTGACATTTCCCCCCCACGCTTCCTCTTGTCTCTCTTATAGCTTGATGGATGAAAGGGTGGGAGATAAGGAAAGTTGTCAGAACATCAGCAAATTTGGCTCTGTAATAGTGAGGTGGTGAAATATTCAACATAAACAGTCGCTGTGGCACCTGAAAAGCCTGACAAACAGCAGCAGAAGTCAGTTGTTTCACCATTCCGTGAGATTGCTATATCAGAAGTGTGCAAAATGTCAAAAATCTCTGGTTTAGTTAGCGTGCAGGGCACTTCTGGTCACCTGTTAACACGTGGGGCCAAACGTGCTTCTGTTTCCCTGGTGTGGTGAAGCTTTGACTGGGCTCTCATCAGAGTCCTGAGCACAGTTTCTGTATTCGTGGGCCAATTTTTTGCCTGTTGCTGCAGCAGAAGGGAACAAAGACATAGCTTAACAACATGGAGCGAGCACAGGGTGAGAACTGGGACATGGAGAGGTAGGAGGACAGGATGAGGATGGACATGTTTTTAGCTATTCCACCTCATCTACCAGCAGACACTGAACCAAGCAGAGATTTGACACATTTGAGCTCTCAACCAACAGCAGGTAGGAGACCTGGGGAAGAAATTGATCCTCGGGAGCTGATTCCTACTGCTGCACTCTCTTGGCAAAACCATTGTCAGGTCTTCATCTTTATTTTTGCAGCAAGGTACATCCCTGTTTCTTGTTGCACCCACCAGGCACACAAAACACAGTGTCTGTAACAATTTTTCATACACTTGAGGAGTATCAATTTCTACTTTTTCCTCTTTCCCTTTCCCTGGCCTTCTTTCCTTTAATCTGTATTTAGCCTTCATTTAGTCTTTCTTTGTAGTTCTTGGTTTTCAAGCCCTTAATCTTTCTCGCTCATCTGTAGACTCTCTTGAATCAGTCCACACCTTCCTTGAAGTGTAATGTCAAAAAAAAAATGGATGCAGTCTTCCACTTGGTATCTTGCCAGTGAACAGCAGAGGAATTATTTGGCATGCCTTATTTATATTCCATTCAAGTATCACTGGCTGAAATAATGTTATCTAACTTTATGCTGTAGCTCTCTACACCTGACCTGAGTGTCCTTAAAGTCCTTTAAAGCGAATGTCCTGGGTTTAGGGTGTGACTCATCTGAGTAGTTTAACCTATATCCTTCCGATGAGTTGAACTGCACCTCAGAAGTGCCTGTTTATATTGGTTCATCGTAGAGATCATGGGCTGATCAGCTAAAATGTAGGCACTCACCTACAGTGTGCATGACTGCTTTCGGCCAGATAAATACCATCCTTCATCTACCAGCTATTTTGTACTTCTGGATGCTGGAGAACATAGGATTGGAAACAATTACTTGGATCATTGAGTCCTGTCCCCTGCAGTCATGGACAACCAGGCTATATCTATCTAATTCAGAAGCAACTCCACACACTGTGGTACACTGCAAGTCACACAACACTTCCAAATACTCACACAATGCGCAGTAAAAGACCAAAGTCAATTGTCATGTGCGTCAGGAGAAGAGGAAGGATGATGCACCCTGTGTTCCTGAGAAAGCACATCAAGCAAAATACCCTGAACATCCCCAAGAAGCAGACCAAGGCCACCTACTACATAGGAGGGTCAATGTTTGTTACCAGGCTGACAAGGAGTTGAAATTCCCTGCCAACCCCACATCTGGTCATTGTTTTAATCTTGAATGGGTGAACACAGCATGAATGCATCAGGGTAAGGTAATCCCTGCACCCTGAGACTACAAACCGTACATCAGCAGGTTAAAAACATATCCTTCCTGGTCTGTTACGACATTTGTCCCCTCCTGAAACCCTGCCCCACACACGCACACCCATCGCCAGTCCAGCCCTACTGTGTGGTTGTACTTCTTGTCGTTATCACAAGGAAGCGAGTATAAGGCCTGAAAACTGCAGATGACTTGGAGTAGCTCAGTCAGCAAGGAGATTCAGTCCTGTGTTTATTCAGCTATAGACTTAGGCCTCGATTTTCTGGACATGTTAAAGAGCATAGTATAGCTTTTTTGCAGTAACAAAAATACTTTTTTACCTGCAATGAGTAGCAGTGAATACTAAATACAAAATGCTAACAAAGAAGCAATGTATTAGCATTTTGGGACGAAAATATGACATTTTATATACCCTTAAGCAAAAATATTGTTTGCTCCCTGAAGCTACCCTGACCAATTTAATTTCCCACATCAGTACACATCATGAAGTCAAACCTTCCCACTCTGTCTTTCAATCTACACATAACAGAGTATCAGATTTGGTTTTCTTCTTGTATGCGTTTTCAGTACATTTCTTGCTTTAGAACATCTTTTTTCACAGTTATTCACATAGTTGTGATTACTGGTCTCATTTAATTTGGTTTCTGCATTGCATCAAAAGAGAACTATGCACCCAGTTCTGCAGTGGTAGGAGAAGGTGCACAAAAGTGGCCAGTAGGTGCAACATTTTGGTAATCCAACTACAGGAAAAGTTCAATGGATTCCCATTCTTTAGGACTCTAGAGCCAGCAAACCCCTATAGCAGGTAGAGTTTCAGGTTGAATTAAAAATTAAAAATTTCAAACCATCACTAACCTGAGGGCATTCAAGCCGTGCTGCTTGCAGCCAAAGGGGGAACCAAACTTAAAGCTGTGAAAACCAAACACTGACTGCAGAAATGTGACTTTCCCACCTTGCAGTGAAAATCAGATCACTCGTTTTAGGATGGCAGGTCCCAAGGTTTGAGACTTTGTACATGTCACCCATAAGAATGATGAAAGGCTCAGCTGAACCTACAAAGAGTTGGCTTTGTATATCTGGGGATGTCAAGGTGCCTGGCCTGAGACTCCCTCAACACTGTTTCTTAAACAGTACGGAATGTGGTTTTCATCCACATTCATGAACTCTCAGACAGCATCTATTCTTCTTTTAACATGTCTGTGATGGCCATAAAAAATACAAATTTACATCAGATTTATCTGATCTTTCTGTTGAGCATAATTATTGGAAAACAGAAATTTCACACGGGACAAAAAAAAAAATTGTCTTAGTCAGAAATGCTGAATGGTTCATCATCAAAAAGCATTTCTCAAATTGCTACGCAATTGACGTTAAGTTCATATTGTTGCTACAATGACTACCTGAGAAAAGCTGGAAATTATGTGCTCCGAGTCCTTACATCACAAGCCAGGCTTTAAACCTAATTTGGCCCAAGCACATTTTTCATGAACGCTTACATGTGTGCTCTTTTGAAGAGAAAATGTGGCTTGACTTTCTAGATTAACATATTTTATTCTTAACCCATACCTTGCTCAATAATTTCTGTCACTACAAGGCATTAAAATCTCCATTCTAGAAAATACATAGGAGATATTTAAAATGGTGACATGTTTCCACTTGAAGTATAGAAAGAAAAACAGGGGGTGGGAAATGGGGTATGGGGGTTGGGGAGAGCATCAGAGCAAAGAAGTCTTTGAGAAATGAGGCGTATGTAACTGGCTAGCTGCCTAGCTTCCCAAGGTTCTTTGTTAGGTTCTTGCTGAGACTTACTTGAATTTCAACTTGTTTCCTAAGCTGGTGAATAGCAGGCGCTTGCTAACCAGCTCATAAGGAGCGCAAAGGTCCAGCTCCATGGAGTCGTTTCTCCCTGCTTTTGGCTGCCTTTTGTACTTGCGGAGACAAAGCAGTGGACCTGGAAATTGGAAATTTTAATTGAAAGCACACATACACAAGGCAATTTTGTAGCCCTCTGAACACAGAGGGCTATAAAAGAAAGCAGGATGGTTTTAATTTTGTATGCTGTGGAACATATTGTGATATATTTTGGGATATGTTTATCACATCTGAAATCAGACTATATGTAAAAAATGTTAAAATCAAACCTGCCCCAGTATTTTTACTTACCTATACAGGTTCTTCTTACATGCACTTCATTGGCACCGTAAATGGAAATACTAAAGGCAGAAAGCTGAGAGGTAACACTCCAGGCCCTTGCTTCTCTCCAACTTCTTCCTAAGGTTTAATCAGAGGACATTAGAAATTAAAGGGGCTCTTCGTTATATGACACTTTTTTTTTTTCCTTGCCTTTCCCAAACTGTGTCTTAAATTCATGGTTTTAGCATGTGTTTAAGGACTTTGTGAAATTACATTTTTGCCTGTACTAGCAGCTCTGAACAGTGAGCAATGCAGAAAACGTGCAGCCTGCTGCAAAACTGCCACACACTTCTCAAAAGTGACAACACTAACAATGCAACAAGTCAAGTGACACTGAGTAGTACAGCTGGTGGAGGAGAAAGGTTGGATACAGCATAAAGGCTGTGCTTAAGCTGTAAAACCTTCCAATAGTCCCAGCTCCCCAGATGAAATCAGCATCCTGACCCTGTAGAAGACTTGCCTGTTCTCCTCCACCATGGTTTCCACGGGAAGGAAATCCAGCACGTATGCTGGAAACAGCCCACAGCTGACTGGGTCCCCTGTCTGGGAGATCAGAGGACCAACAGGTCAGTTTAGCAGAGCCACGATTGACCTGTCCACCACTAGCCAAATACGAGAGAGAAACTGAATAATGCCAACCACTTCAGTAAAGACTTTGTCATGTTGTGCTCTGAAAATAGAAAAAGAGATGTAACATTTTGCAATTTTAAATAAACATATTTTATACAAAGAAACTTTTGTTTAGGAAAAAAAAACCAACCAACCATATTTAAGTAAACTTACAGTGGATGTAACGATAGCAACAACGCTCATGAAAAGGAACCTTTAGTTCCAAAAAGCTGCAGACTGACTCTCATCTGGCGCAATTCAGTGTCATTCTGTCAACTCAAGGAGGCTGTGCTGATTTACTGCAGCCAAGGATCTCATCCAACATTAACAAATTCCACTTTAAATGAATTGTCATTGAGACTGCAGTATCTCAAATGTTTTTTTGCAGGGGGTGAACCGAATGCATACGCTACTGAGGAGCGGATTTATGTGTTCTCATTGCTAAGGAGTTACTGCAATATTTTATCAATGCATTTGTGTTGGATGAACCATAATTACCAGTGGCTAAAAAGACTGAAAAACTACCATGAAAAGGTTGATGAAAATATTGAGGAAAAAGCCATTCCCTTCAGGCAGATGAGGAGATAACCTCTTTTGATACAACTCCTCGTGAGTCTGGAAAAATTTGATATTGCATTGGAGGCACAAAGAAGATAGAGTAAGAAGAGGTCTGTCTTTGTTCTTCCAGGTGCAGAAATGTCATTAGCACAGGAAAGAATCACTTCTTACTGGTGGCAAAATATGTTTTGTTACCTATGGAGGAACTTTCATTTGGAAATTCTGGCACTTTGCGTCCTGTTTGTGCTCCCTTCTCAAAAGAGAGCACTGGTATTTAAATGGGATAAATAGGCATCCCCTGCCTGCAGAACAGAGTGGTGAAAACAGAAGTGTTTTGACCATGATCTCCAGTTTTAGAGTCTGTCTCAACTGTTGCATTTGGAGTGAAAAGCAAAACAGCTCCCCGAATCTCAAAAAGTTTCTTCATTCTTACATAGCAAGACCTATTTACTTGGGCTTTTGAGCAAAGGCTGTGATTAAACCTATGTATTGGGGAAAAAAAGTATGATTTTATTTTGCTTTACTTAGTAATATATCTGGCAGTCCCTCAAAGGATAGGCATATTATGTTGTAAAGACCAGTATAGATTGAAATACACCCGTTTTCCTTGCTACATATGCATCACCTATGCAGTCCACTGTCTCCTTGTTGCAAATACTGCCAGTTATTTACATGTGCCATGGGAGACCATGTTTTGAAGGGGGAACTGGATGAAGAGAGGAAGAATGACCTTGAGAATGATTTCTAGATCATTCCGTGCCCTCAGGCCATTGGGAAAAAAATACAAAAGGACAGTTGACTGTCAGCCAGAATGACTATATCTTTTCTTGAGCTTCTGGATACATCAATTTTGTAAGTATGTCAGCTGTCTGCAACTGTATCATCTAGCTGTCCATCACCAGCGGCTGACTTTTCTCCAGTTTCATTATCCCTTAAACCACTCTTCATCAGTCAACCATCCTTTCCTATTAAAACTCAGGAAGGGAAACATTGCCTGCATTCCCCTACCTTTTAAAACATAGTTAAACTATTTCCTGTAGGGAAAATGATTGAAAAGATGTGTTTTGCATCTTGGTGGTGGAAGTTTTTTTGGGGTTTTGTTGTGGTTTTTTTCCCTTCTGGGCATGAGACAACACAGATTCAGTAAGTAGATCTAACCATGTGTACTGAGGATGATTTCAGTGTTTTAGGTTCATTAGACTCACAGCGTGAACTTTAATAAAAAAGAATTTGACTAGATTAGATGCAATTACAGCAACTGGAGTTAAAATTGTGTACACGTACTTATTTATAAAAAAAGGGGATTATTTTAAAAGAATGCTTGGGTAAACGACAGAGAATAATGTGCATGGCTGTGACCAATTCTTTGTTTACAGAAAAGGAACTCTTAACCAGTGGTCACCTCACTCTCTAATTGGAAGAAAGTTTTGATAGTCCACCTTTATAAGCCATGATCCAAGCAAGGTTTATACTATATGTGTAGGCACAACGGTAGCACCGTCATCTGAGAGGAGAGTATTCGACCATGCGTAATGCATGGACATGGTATACAGATTGCTGAATCGGTGCCAAAAGTGTGGTATAGTTGAGTAGATCTGTCTTCTTTACACGTTATGGCTAGCGGTGATGTAATGGTCTCAACAGCACTAGGCACCTTGGCTTGGGCTGGGCAATGTGCCGTGCTGCGTATTTAATCGAAAGGGAGGAAGGATCTACACACCACAGGGAAACCAGATTAATTTACCCTGTCAGGTTTGCATAACGGGGATCCCATTTACCCGCAGGTCTTTTCAGCCACACTGACTCCTTGACTAAAATATGCCTTTTACCGTTTTTTCCCTGTTTTTTTCCCACTCGACTTCCTTACAGTAACGGAAGGAATGCATCGGCCCTGACACTCCTGCAGAGTGGAAGGTCTCACAGCTGGGCACAGAGTCCCACGTTCTTTGCCAGCTTTTATTTGCACTGAAGTGCGGCGCTGTGTAGTCCCTGCAAAAGGTCACGTGTGACATTGTGGGATCAAATCTGATCGTGAATCCTGATTACCAACAGAACTGCTGGCTACTGTTCCTTAAGGAACTTCTCTAAACCACCATGCAGCCTGTTCTCAGCTTCACTGCCAGCTAGTCTTCTCCCTTCTTCTTTCCCCACTCGGTTACGTTAGTGTGGAATTATAAAAGGTATTTCACTGTTAAAGCCAAGATTTTTTTTAAAGTAGATTTTGCTTACCTGCTGTCTGCATCTCCCAGTCACTGATGTTACAAGGAAAGTTTCTCAATGCTGTGGACCCAAATTTCCCATATACTCTACACGTGAACGTCATTCTGGTTGGCAAGATGGCCTTTTGCTGCTTTGTAGCTTCTCTGTCTGCCTCTGTCTCTCTCTGCTGCTTAAAGCCACTATCTTAAAAAGATATTACATTTCTGCTAACAGCTAAATTCAACTCATAAAGCATGCCCGACTGGTGCCTTCTGTGGGGACTCGATAGCGCTGTTGATCAAGGCCCTGATGGCAAGTAAAAGTGGAACTGTTCTCTCTTAGTTGCTCCTAAAAGATAGGGAAAAGTAAACAACACCCGTAAATATTGAAAAGATAATCAACTCGGAGGAACTGATCACTTCAAAGTGTAAAATATTGGAAAAACCTTTTGTTTGGAAAAAAAAAAAGTCATTTTTTTCACTTCAACATGTCATCAAACACAGCTGATTGAGTAATGTTCAGTGGAACAGAAAGATATGGGGGCTACCATATCCCTATCAAGCAGAAGACTTGTATGGAAACTGTTCTATGACTGTGATTTGGTACGAGTGTTACACAGACTGCTCGGTTCACATCTCACTTGAGAAAGGTCATGTCTTGGAACTTGAAATTTTGAGAATTACAGAGCTGAGATAGTTTAAACATGTCTAATTGCAAATATACACCATCACGGCATTTCAGTGTGAAGGCGGTATAACTGTCTAAGAACCAAAATATTGGTTTGCTTTTAAGAAGCTCCCTTCCTGTGATAAAGCCACTTCTTTCACCAAGCAGAACAGACTAAACCAAAAAAAAATAAAGTACCACATACTTTAAGTTACACATGTTTGAGACATAAAAGACAAAGCAGGATTAGATTTAGACTTCGTGAATGACCTGGAGTACACGATAAAAGTAATTTAGATGATAAATAGTGCAGTTACTCAACACTCGATATCACCAGTAATCATTTTAAAAATCACTCTGCTTCTCTGCACGGTTTTCCAAGTAGCAGTGTTTGCTTCTTCCCATAATTCAAATTCCTCTGGGAGATGCTGTCTTTACAGAAGGCAGTGATTAGCAACACTGTTAAAACAGGCCTGAAGTTCTGGAGGAGGGAGTAGTTAAGAAAAATGAGACTGTGTGAAATGGGAATTATGCACAGAGCCAACCGGGGCCTACAACAAGTGTCTGTTAAATGTGGGCAAATATGCAATATGTCTTTGTGTGCTGAGGCTTGTCAATATGTAAGCTGAAAAAACAGAATATTCACGTGTAAACATCCGTCACTCTTTGCAGAAAATATTTAGCACCCTATTCATTTCAAAAGGAAAACTTCTTAACCCTGTGTTGATTGTGAGTGGAAGTCACCAAAATATAACTGTTAAAGACGGTGAAATTTTCCCTAATTTACGATTGAAGGTAAACCGTGATTATTTGCTTCAACTTGCTATTCCAAAGTGGGTCCTTCAGCTGTAGGCAGATCATATAACCTGGTGCTGCCCTGCACATGGTACAGGCTGCCCAGTCCTGCTACACTGCAGGTCAATTTGCCTGCTGGAAGCTCCCAGTTAACAGAACTGGGAGCCTGGCTTGTGGGGCTGCCACTCCTCTGGGCATACAGAAACTCAGCTCAGAGCATTCAGCCAAGCAGAGGAGTGGGGCCGGTGCCTTGCACACAGCATGGGAGAGAGAAGGTGGAAGCAGACTTGGCCCTTAGCTCGGCATAACAGCTTCCCAGGTTTCTGCTCTAATTTAGTAAAACTGCCCTCTGTTCCTTTTCCTTCTTCATCGTTTTGCCTAAACCCTCCCTTCTTTCCAAACAGTGGTTTTCCTCAGCTTCCAAAAGCTGCTTGCCTCCTAACTCACTAGCGTTAGCTAACAAGCAGGGAGTTTTGTAACTTATTATTGGGAGAAGGAAGAACTTGCTTAGCTGTAGGCACAGCTGGCAGCTTGTACAGCCATCCATGGGGGGCTGTAGATGGCAAAGCTATAGGATAACTGAGTGTTATTGCAGATCATACCCATAAATCACCTAATTCTTTCAGTTGTCTTTTCCTCGGGTGGAGGAAAACTACTTTCAGAAGCTTTGTTTGCATCATGTTCATACAAGGCTTTACTAGGATGCTATAATCTGTACTAGTATGTAGGTGATGAAGCTCTGAACTGCCAATAGGTGGTTGGATGGGTTTGGCTTAGTAGATAAAAGATTGCACGTAAAAGTGCTGAGCAACACCACATCCATATGACGATCCAGAGCCTTTGATTCCTAACATATTATTTGAAAGCATACACTTTATTTCTTCTTTTTCAACTTACAGGTCACTGCTATCTCAGTTAAACCTTGCTTTGGATTTTTTATTATTTTTTTTTTCTCCCACCTCCCTTCAGCTCCTGGCTGTTTTGCTAGCTCAGTGATTCTGCAATTTATTTTCTAGTGAGAAAGCATGGATTCATAAATATGGGCCAGAAATGAATTAGACAGAAATAATATGACAGCTTTTGATACGCTTTTCACTTGGAGAAACCTTTAAAAGGAAAGATATAGACAGAAAGAAAATAAGCAGAAGACACCCATGCTTCCCCTGGAAGGCTATACAGGAATGCTGTTTTACAGAACAAGCTGGTGAAACTCTCCAGCAAGACTAAAGGAAAAAACAGCCCCAGTCAAACACGAGCAAAGCAATAACTTCCCAGTGTCCTCTGGCAACTACAAGCTCCTTCCCAAAGCTTTGCTCACCTTATTTCAGTCTTTCCCAGTTCAGGCCCTTGGCAAACTGGAGCTCTTCCATACAGCTAATGTGAAGTCACTCTGATCCTCAGATGGATTTGGGTCAGCTGTTGGCACCCGTGGAACGTTACCCTTATTCTGCCATGGGAGAACAGTTACAAATATGCTTACATTTTATTTTAATATTATTAAATAGTAGAAGCTCTTTACTTAATGACCTGTGTTTGAGGAAGAAAGGGGTGCTCTGCATGTGTATGCATGCAACACCGCAAGGTATTAATTTGTCAAGGGCTAAAACACAGAGATGAGTATTGAGGTGTGTGGGATTTATGAGAGCAGCAGGCTATGCAGCACCTTGGCCTTGTTGGT
This sequence comes from Falco naumanni, assembly GCF_017639655.2. NCBI lineage: Eukaryota > Metazoa > Chordata > Aves > Falconiformes > Falconidae > Falco > Falco naumanni. The sequence goes on from NC_054055.1 coordinate 117,059,848, forward strand.
TTTGGCCTGTGGTAGTCATCTGCTGTATGGGACTAGACACAATAAAATCCCCGTGCCTACCGTAGCCGTGTATAATGAACAGAAGATAAACAAAAGTGACTTCTTGTTAGCTTTTGGTAAGACTGCTCTTGCTGTCCATTCTCTGGAGCAACAATAATTCCTTTTCTATTTGGTGATGAAATTTAATCTTTGCAATTTAACAGTTGCCGTCTGCTCATGATTCCTTAGTTGCAGAAGCAGAATTATCTCACTATGGGACCCTTCTGTCTTTTTTCAGGAATAATGAATCACATTAATTCCAGGTGTATCTCTGTTTGCTGGTGGGCTTGCACCGAGGAAAAAATTTCGCCAACTGGAAACATCTATCTTATTGCATACAGAAGGCCTGCCACTGCACAGAAAGAAGAAAAACAATTGAAAACTATAGATTGTCAATGCCTTTCAGGCTTAAGTGGCAGAAACGAGTGTCGTTTCCTACATGTATTTTGTTAGGGTGTCTTTTCTGGTTTCTCCTAGGGACTGGATGAAAAATTAACATAGATCTTTTCTTTCAAATGATTGACAGGAATGTGAGGTCAGACAAGTCTATTTAGAGACAGCCATAACCTCAGCATAAGGGATCTTGGAAAATGTACTGACTTTGTAGTGATACGTACCTCCCTCTCCCCTGACTACCGTCCTATTCCAGTCTGTGCTGTCAGAATAAAGAACTATCAAAATATCAAGGTTCAAAATAAAACTCTGAAAATTCTTATGAAGCATGAAAGCATTGTACTTCAAAATTCTGGACCGAGGAGAGTACAATATGTGCACAGTGAAATGTCTGGAGGAAAAAATATAAAGCAAACCCTAGTATTAAAACAAAGCAAGCTGTAAGGAACACTGTGTACCGTTATCTGTAATCTAATAACCACAGTGAACTGATTTACAACGCCATGTACAAACCTAAATGTTAAGCAGGAAAGATATGGGAGGAGGGAGAGGGCCATGACTGAAGACAACTACAAATTACATCATCACTCACAGTGATGAAGGTGACAGGGAACAGTCAAAACCTCGAAAGAGTAAGAACAGCAAGGCACGCTTCGTACTTGCTATCCCAGTATTTCTGCTAGGGCAGTATTTGGCAGTCTCAGGGACCACAAAGTGGAGAGAAAAGAAATGGTGTGCAGAAAGATCTTACGTAAATGGATGAATTCACCCGAGGCCAACCTTTTGCTTGAAAGCAATGGGAAGAGCAGAACACTTAGAATGGATCCAGCTCAGTCAGAGGCATGTAAAATGTAATGAAACTTTTCCACAATAAATATTTAATTAGTTTTAAGGGAATATAAACCTTGTGCTTGTAACTGTCACTGACCTATGCATCACTTGCTACAAACAGAAACCAGCATCTCAGCATGGAAACGCTTCCTCTTCATTGATTTCACTCTGAGCCAAAAGCATTTGGTACCAATGACTCTAAGCTTAGCCAGACTGCTGAACCACCACTTAGGTGATTTCTGGTCTGTCCGTGGAGATTAGCTGATACCCAATAGCAGGAGCTTTTTTCGCAAATTCGTTGTCAGCTTCTAGAATTTTGCGGCTCAAAGTAATCTACCGTATCTGCAGTTTGTGTATGTACTAATGTATACATTCGGGAACACAGTATTTCTTTGGCTCAGTCCTTTAATGTGATACTGTGTTGGTCTACTATGATATTTTAGTTGGAAAAATGGTAATTCTACTTATTCCTCAAACACTATTCAATTACTGAAGAGATCTGCATAATATATCCTTACATTTCCTGATATATACTAAACCAAATTTATGTTTTGTTAAATATTGACTCTTAAATGATATGAACATACATAGCATAGGGTTTTTCCTTTCCCCTTTTTTTTTTTTTTTTTTTTTTTTTTAATAATTGATTTAGCTGGAGTAGAAATCCAGAATACATATGACAATTTTTAGTATCTAGTAAGACCAGATGACATATTAGTAAATACTTAACAATATTCTATCAATCAGTGAAAATATTTCATATGTAGCATTGGAAATTGTATACATTCTGAATTCTCATATTTATGCCTTGGATGAAAATGGAGGAAAACAGTGGACAAAGGAATTAGTTGTACCCAATGCCCCACTGGAACTGAAACTGCATGAAATCTGAAAAATATCTGCCTTTTACTACATTATAAAGGGAAATTATCAAGCCAAATAAATAAATAAATGAAGAATGTCTGTTACAAGGCTGTGTTCAGTTTCATATCCTACATTTGTCTAGTTCATCAGTACCTGTTCGGCCATCTAGGTTCTTCATCACCGTACTCATCACTGTAATGACTGTCCAATAGCGAACTGTCATAATCTTTGGATAAAATCGACAAGTTTGGTGGTGGCTTTTTTCAAACAAAAAGGGCAAGAATTGTGTTATCAAGGGATTAAAAAGCCCAGATGACAGATATTTGACTCATTAGCTGCTGAGAAATTTTACCGAATGTTGAGAATTTATGAGAAGGATAAGCAAAGCTTCTGAAAATTGTTGAAAAGCATCTGAGATCCTCAAAAAAACATAGTGTTTAGATACCTGGAGGAACGATAAGGCAGAGAATACTTATTATGTATTGACCTGTAATCTATTTAATTCTTCATTACTGTAAAGAACAAAGGAAATCTATTGCTATATAAAACCTAATTCATATTACCAGGAAGTAGAGAAGAAAACAGAGAAGTGACTGATCATTCTCAAATTCCATTTTTGCATTGGGATTATTAATGAATGAACTTTTTTCCAATGTAGCATATTGTTCAAGTAGCTTGAAATCTTTATAGTTTTTGACCTGTCTTGTTTTCTGTCAAATAAAAATAAATAACATTAAATAATTCATATAGCGCCAAGTGTATATAACCAAGTCGCAATAAGTGACTGTATTTCTAAAGTTTAAAAATATGACGATTAAAGAAACAACAGGAGCATGGCATAGCAGGTTTGCACAAAAATGTCTTTAGAAATAAACACTGCTCCAGACAATGCTTATTTTCTAATATAAATCACATTATTTTGGTAATCAGCAGATAAAATCGTTGAGGCTGCTCAAAATAAAGATGGTGTTCATTTAAATATATGAATAAAGGCACTTCAGCATAAAATTTAGCTCTTCAGCTTCACGTGTTCACTATGGAAGTAAATTGATCTGAATGTCTGGAATACCCTATTGTCCTGTGTCTTTTATTTAATGACTTTTTAAAATGGGAACTAAGACATAAGTGTTGAGTTCCTTTTTTTTGTAGCTTTTCATTTTACACAGGTTCTCAGATTTTCACAGAACAAAGAATACTGAAGGACTTAGTCCATAGATTCTTGGTCTGTGTACTTATTAAATAGAATGCACTCAACGGTAAGTAATTAGATATCAGTTAGCAACAAATTTCTGTCTCCATTTTCAACTGTATCAAGATACATTCTACTGTATTACTCCTGCATGAAAATCTGAACTCGGTTAAATCCCTTATTGCAGTACAGCTCCGACAGGCGCATATGCACATACGCATATAGGCTGCCCTATATCCTGTCTTAGGATACCATAATCTTGTCCCATGTAATGAGTCTGTCTGCTGACACAAGTTAATTTTCTTAAACATAAAGCAGCCAGACTGGCTGTGGTGCTGGTAATCTAGGCATATGTTAGTTTTACAGAAGTCTGTTAATAACAGAAATCGTTGAGCGTACTCTATTCATAGACTTTTATGCAATCGCTATCTTAATTGGATCAAATTAACGAGTAGCTTTTCTATAAACTTGTGACAAGAGAGATCTTACTTAGCAATCAGGACCTGTCATAACAGTCACGATATCAGAACCCTACATGAGAAAATGTATTTAAACACATTCCGGTGGATCAATAAGTTAATTCCACTCAGTAGTTGCCCTTCCCAAACTACTTTCAAATGACTGCGTTGTTTAAGTTCAATTTCAGTAACTACTGCCTCGTTAAATAGCACTTCTTCAGTGACATGCATGAACTGAACTCCACAGTACTACCATCTGCAATGGCTTCCCATGGATTCTTTTGTTGCACGGTCTTAGAAGGTTTCCATAAAAAGAGGTTTCTTGATTTCTGCATGAAAATCTGACATCCAGAGTATGAGGCTATAATGAGATGTAAATAGAATGGGCCAAATAACATCAATGCTGTTTATGTACCCTCCTGTTTATTAGAAGCATGATTATGTAAGCAGCGATGCTAACACATAATTTCTACTTATCCAGTAGTCCATCATCTTGGACACAACTTTGGATTTGGGAGTGGTAGTCTTCAAAGGCTTAGAAACATTCAGAGAAATTGGCCACTTAGTGCGTTAACGTTTCTGTTACACGATTATTAAAAGCAATAAAACCAATCCCTATCAACTTCACTTCCATAAAAGGTGGTACATTAGGAGAGTGTGCAATGAGGAAACCAGTTTCAGGCACCCTAACACTAAAACAGCTTGGTCTTGTTCACACTTTTTATTCCAGTAGGTAACTTTTATCATTTGATTACAATATGGGCTTCTTGACAGGCTATGAATATGCCTGTGTTTATAGAGCTCCAATGGGTATCAGTCATTATTGACACCATCTGTTTACTGCGGTGCTAACATTTCCAATCTGTTCTGGTTAAAGGTAAATGCTGAAGAGGCATTCAAGCAGCTCTGCTGGATGAAAGAAATTTTGCCCAGATAGATTATTTTTTTTTTCGTTTTGCTTCCTTTCATATATTTTCTGCAAACATGCAAGGTTGCTGTGCACTTGAAGGTGAAATAACTTCTCGATGAAATGGAACAGGAGGGTCTATTAATTTTTGCCACAAAGACTTTATGTTTGACTTCCTATAATCAAAGGTGTCATACTTGCTGGAATAAAAATATATATTGCAGTGTCCCACTGTGTCGACAGTTATATTTTCTTCATGAGAAATAAGAAATGAAATTTCATGGGAAATGAAACTTGAATGCAAAATGTGATCCTTATTTCTATAGTGTGTTAATTATTAGCTGATAGAGTTTATGAGGAAGTACATGTGAATAGCTTATTGAAAGGAGAAAGAGGAAAGGGAAGAGTACAAGGGATTAGCCAATTATGATACATGATAATATTCAAACTAATGTTGTGTGTTACTGTTCTATGATACATGAGCAATAATCACCTGAACTGCTTTGAATCATTTACCAGCTCTCTCTAATTTATAGCTCAAGCTTTATGAAACTTCCAAAGTTAGAAAAAAGCAGGCTGAAACTGTAAGCACAGCAGACTTTTCCAATGGTTCCTTTGTTACACTATGTAATAATGAAAAAATGCATATGAGCACGTAGTAATGTGTTTGCCAAAATAAGATGGAGATCTTAATTTCCTCTGCGTTCCTGGATTTTATTTTGTTTTTCACATAACTCTAAATGGCAGAAATTCCATTTGTTAGCTGACAATTGGTTAATGAGTGCACATACTTTATTTCCTTTTTTCTTTATAGTAGTGTCACTGAAATGCCTCAGAAAAAGGACTGGAGCTTGCAGAGTTCTGGATGATAAACATACCCTGTTTGGATGAGTCAGAAGGATGATCTATCTTTTCAATTGCAGTGTAGAATAAAGATGTGCAAGATTGGGTAAGCATTGAAAGCCTTTTGGACATGGTAGCACACAGCTTTACACAAGATAATTTTGTTTGTAACAAAGTACGTACGATTTAGGATACCAGAGATCAGCTCTAAGCTTGATCAATTGCTTGATCAACTGCTTTGCACGCTAAAATCATTCATGGACACTCTGATGAGCAAGTTTCAAAGAGTCACGAAGTGTTCAATGCTCACTAAGCATTCTAAAAAAAACTTTTCAGAGTCATATTTCAAAGAAGTAATATTTCTATTGCTACTTCCAGTATAATTAGTGTAGCATGCTATTTATTTTTTAATGTAGCTTTAGATGATAGTTCTAAATTTTACTTTGACACACTTTCACTCATTTTTATTAACATCATTTGCTACGCTATTCCTATTTTCTGGCTTTGTAGTCCTTTTGCAAACAAAACTTACTCCCTTTACTCAAAGCCAAAAGGCAGAGCTGTTCTTCGGCACATTTGTGTAGCAAAATCAACATGGCTTCAGGTTTTTTTCACTGCCGAAGTTATTTAGGAGAATTAGACTGAAATGCATTCAATTGAGCTCCATCTAGAACATCCCGAATGCACCAGAACACAAATATAACCTGTGAATTGCCAAGACAATAGTGTTTATAAAGGTAATGTCATTATTTTTATTCCCTGTTTTTGACGACTCAGATATTTAATGGCATGCTGTTGTTCAAATTCATGTTCTGAAAGAAAATGAATTACCGTACTTTGCATGGACCCGAAAAAGACCACACAAAAATTGACACACTCATTTGAGTCTCCCATACACAGTACATTTCATCTTTGTTTTAGTTTTCTTTCTCAAAAAGCTATAAGGATAAATAGAAAAAAGTTTTTTTGGAAAATGTTTCCTGTCATCAAAATCAGTGCCCATTATTAAATACTAAAATGTATAATGCTTACTGCAAGAACAATAGAAATTCAGTATCTATAGCACTTTAAAAATATTTTGTCATCCTATCAAAAATGAAGCAATGTTAAGCAACTAGCAGTGCCCAAAGTTGTAATATTAAATAAAAGTAAAAATAAATGGGTTTCCAGATTAATTTCAGAAATTTTACTAGCATTTGGTAATTATGGAAAATATGGTCAGAAGTATATTAAACAGAAGGTAATATAAATGGAGCAAAGCTGGAAATATTGCAAGTGGATGTAAGCCAACTGTTTCAGCTGCTAGAATAAAATAAAGTTAGTAGTTCAAAATAATTACTGCTCTTTGTTTCTCAAAAGTGTCCAGGAGAAACCACAATTTACAGGAGTTTAGGGAAATTTAGAGTCACCAAAAAATAATGCTACAAAGAGTTGAAACGCCTATTTTCCTACTCTAACTCTGTCCCTGACACAGGGTATGGTTTTAGTCAAGTCATTTACATTTTCTTGGGCTCGTCACTAGTTTTATTTGATGCAAAAGGAAATTACATCTGTTTACTCTGTAGAAGTTCCCCAGTGAAGGCATATGCGCTCTCAGCAAAACTGAAAAATGCTGTGACAAACAGTTAAGATCTTGAGCTGTGATTCTGGGCATTTGATTTTTAGATCTATCTTTACCTGTATCTCTTAACGCCAGTTTGGTTATTTCACCTCTTTTAGCTTTATTTTCTCCTACCATTTGGCTCTGGAATTGGTTTTTGCCATCCTCAAAAGCTTTGCGGTTACTACTATAAGAACCAGCGCAGAAGGGAAGAATATAGGGAAACCTAGTGATGACTGCTGCATGCAGGCAGTGCTTCAATCTTGCCACATAGAACACACGAGAATATCTGCATTTACAGCGGGGCTCCAGGAGCACCCCTTGCTGGGGATCGGTACACCTGACTGTGGAGGTACCGTTCTGGAAAAACTGGTTTTCCTTCCTGCCTTTCTTCCTCTTCCCTTCTAGGCTGATGAATGAAATTAGCCGATATTAGCAAAACTTTCTCCTTCAACCGTTTAAACTAATGCAGCTCGTGTTCATTGAAATGTGCTGGAGAATGCTCACATAACCTCCTGGATCTGCTGCGGCGGTGACCGCACGGAAAGGAACGACGGGCAAGATCCTCGCTGAGAAAGGGCTGACTGTCAGCAAACAGCTGTGGCTGGGGGAAGATGTGTGTCCGTGACCTCAGCTAAATGGAACCGGGCAAAAAGCCTGCACTGTGTCTTAAAACTGTTCAGCAGCTCGCTCTAGGGCACCTTCATTTTGCTGGGCAGCCTGTTAGAAGCAGATTTAAGAGTCCAAAGCTGTAGTTCATTTTATATTTTTCTACTGTCTCTTATTAAAGTCACCTTGCCTCTGATTGACATACTGATGAAATTAAATGTGTGTGTCCAGAACAGGATATGCCACTTACCTAATTAAGGTAAATTAAGGAAAAGATTGTCTTAAAAAGACCATCTTTGAGAGGCTGAGAGTTGTCAAATGTAGCACCTGCAGTAAATACAAAGAGATGTCATTTTTTTCTGTCGATACAGTCTCAGTTTATCTCTTTCTCTTACAGTTTTATTACCATTCTTTCTTCATGCTAAGGTATTTTATGTCACTGAGACAAAATTTGGCACCTTCCTCCAAACAACTGCTCAAATTGGATGCCTTTCTATCGTTCCAAGCATTGTAAAAAATATTAGATGGTTTGCCATATTGAAATCTCTTTGGCACAAAGCCCAAAGATATGCAAACAGGTCATCTCTTTAGATACTCTTCTATCTTGGAAAGCTGTTGAAGTTATTTGTGGAACAGCACATTTTTGCAGAATAGATACACACCTTATTTAATTGAGCAGAGCTGTAAGTACATGCAGCCAGGCTGGCTTTCCCTGCAGATGCCTGTACTGTGTACAGTATTGCACTCTGTGGACATGCAAATTTTTTTCACAGCTGCTCAAACATTGCCTTGAAGCATCAAAATGATCTGGGAAATTAAGTTATAATAAAAAATAACTTATATTCATTAAAGGTCTGTATCCTTTAATATTTTGAATTCTCATATCTAAGGCTAAATTTGATAGGAGTGCAAAGCTGAAAATCCAAATTTTAAAATACAGACTTTTTAAAAAAAATTCAAAGCGCATTGCAACCATTATCTTGATTAAAAAAAATGGAGGAATGAAATAGAAGTTTACTGAGGGAAAGAGCAGCAAACCTGGTAATCTGAGGAAAGCTTACTTTCTTATTTTTCATGTTACTTCCTGCATTATTTATCCGCATCACTTTTTTAAACACAAGCATCAATAAGCAAATTAGATAGCACAGTAGGAATCTATGACCTGCAATTTAGATGAGCTACGCTCAGACACTGCTATTAGGTCTAAGTGGTGTGACTAAGCCTGATAGTGATCACTGTAATACCATATTCTGAAGCTTCTTAATGCAAGCATTCCAAGTTTTTTCTAGCAACGAGTCCTGGAAACTCACCACCACTTTAAACCACGAGTTTGGTGGCCACTAAACTCACTTTAGCAGCAGACCAAGAACAGGCTGACCAAGACTTCCATAAAAAATGTGCGGCAAATGACTAGAAACCAGGTCTTAGCTCAAACTAGCGATATATTCTGATTTTTCTGTTTGGTTGTTTGGTTTTGGGGTTTTTTTTCTTTTCTGTGGAAATAGTAAAATGCAGCTGCTCTGTCAGTGCTCATAAAGAACAAAATTGCTGTATATGCAATGAAATAGGTAATCTAGAATTTTAAAGATATCACCAAATCTATAGGACTAAACCTTGTCTTTCTCAAGGAAAATATCAGTATCTTTTTTTCCACTAAATAAAGTCTACTCTTATTTGATAGAAAATCTGTCAACATTTAGTATTCTGTGTTGCTTTTTTTTGTTGAAATGACCTATTATCAGTTTGCTGAAGTATTTATAAGCATCAAAACTGTCCCACCCTCTACTAGTTATCCCAACTGAGAAGCCACATACTGAGCAGACACGAAGAACGTGGCCACCAGTTGTCATCTTTCCCGATGCAAAGCCCTATTGATTGAGTAGTCTCAGAGTCAGAAAGGCTTGTGATCCCATTGCTTCAGATTATTTTGAGGTTTTGCACAGAACTAAGGGAAAAAAAAAAAAAAAAAAAGGAAGCTGAGGGGGAGGCGAAGAAAGAGCTTCTACTGATGGCAGTCTTCCAGTTGTAATCTGAAGGAGACAGCTTGTGCCTGTCTTCATTACCCAGGTGGAAAACAGTGCTGTCTTCACTGGCCCAAGTCGAAGCTCGCTGAAGAGGAGAGCTGAACAGAAACTCAAGATTTCAAAAAGATGTCAGTAAAACAACAAATGACCATTATGTTCCCCTTTAAGTTCTCCACTGGAAATTAAAAGAGGGACTGAACAGAGCCATTGCACATTAGATTACAGTACTACAGTTGCCATAGTAATAAACTTGCTCAACTACTACACATTAATTTATATATATTAGGAACACTATACAGTAGCTTATTCTGTCTTAAAATCACAGTTGTTTAGACACTTGCCTCATTTTCCTTCCTGGAAATTTGTGGTCAGCAATTGATGTGCTATTTATGATATCCACATTGTAACTGTAATTTCTCTCCAAGGAGTGATACCAGAACCTAGTGACAACAGATAGCATAACTGCGAGGTTTTATGTTCTCCAGTACAAACCTACTGTGCAAGAGACATTTTGCTACTTTTTAACTTTGAGCATTTTCCCCTTTTTATTATTGTTATTATAATTTTTTTTATGTGACAATTTTACATCACAGTGAATTCCTCCTCCATCTTACACTGTCTGCAGTGTAGTCTATGGTGAGGCACAGACACGCGTCTATTGATTTCACTTTGCACAATAGCTACCACATCATAACAGTTCAGCTGAAACTAATGGAACTGATTAAGCTACAGGGACCTCCATGTCAGAGACTCACAGATTTTCAGTTGTAAAGATCTATCAGCCCATCTGTTTTATCTTCCCGTCAGAGCAAGACTTTCCCATGCAGTATATCTTTTGTTTGCTTCAAAAAATTGCTTCAAATTGTGCTAAAAGATTGGGGGGTTCACAATTTGCCCCAGCAAACCGCTCCACAGCATAATAAATCTCATTGACGTGGATCTTTACCTGCATTCAGCAATATTGGACTTTTTTAAGGACATGCCATTTTTCCATTTACAACCTCTTGTTCTGCCTGAAGAAAGCCCTCCTCTTCGCCACTGAGCTTTCAACATTAGCAGACAGCCTTGTCTTGCTGCACATCTCCCATCAAGTCAAGAAGCAGCTCTGTTTTGGTCGGCCTCCACAGAAGGTCTTTTCAAACTGAAATTAGACAGTTTTACACGTAAGAGGCAATTAGCCCAGCCACTACAGACATGTTTTAATGGAAACTGAGTGGACTTCCACAGTGTTTCATCAAGACATCGCACGGCCGCCAGTTTTCCTTGCACTTCCAGTCCCTTAGGAACCATTGCATGGAGCATTGCATTTGATGCTTTTGGAGATATACCAACCAGTATCTCATCGTTAGAAAATCTAGATGCTAAAGAGCCGTAACCCTATGCCTGTTGTAACATTTGATCAAAACTCAAGGATGGGAAGGAAGAGAGATGGCTTGTGGAGAGCAGAAACATTTGAATGGGCATTCCTAGTGATAGAGAAGTCCCCAGAACCAGAAATGAAGCTTGCTGCTTCAGAAGAGACCTGCAGCAAGGAAGGAGCCTGCAAGCCATAACATTTCTTCAGAGATGAAAGGAGGTGATGGAGTGCTCAGCTGCAGCTCTGCTGAATTCTGCCCAGCAGATTGTAAATTTTCTTTGCTTTTGAATTTGTAACTGAACATGAACAGAGCTGGTTGACCCTGTTTTCCAGTTTAGGCATAAAAGTTGTGTGCATTTCTGATTCTACTGCAGAACAAGTGCAGCTGTGATGAGTGACCTGAAATAAGACGAGTGACAATAACCAACTAGAAAAGAAGTTACTGCATTATAGGCTTTAGTAACAACAAAAGAAAGGACATTGCAGATTTAAGTCAGTCCCTTAGTCTGAATTTATTAGCTATATAAACTGCAGTACACTTCTCAGAAGAAAAGACTGATTTTTGAAGAAAAACAGCTTAAGAGACATTTACGCTACTCCCGTTTCTATGGCTTATTTCTGATCTCCGGATTTTTATAATTTGGCTAATGTAACTCTGACATTAATTTCTGAGAAAGACATCTTGAATGATTGTGTCAGCAAACATGGACCGCTTCCTTGTGAGATATGGCCAAAAAGATGTTTCCAACATCTGCTTATGAAAACTGAACCGCTCTGGTTATTGGTGTTGAAAGAGGCCATTCTCTGTATGGGATTTTATTATACTTTTGGTGCATTCTATTATAATTCATAACTTCAGCACTAACAAAGTTGAAGTATCTGTCCTGATGATTTATAGGAGACTCCAAACCACATCTTTTGATTCTCAACAGCCTACTACCTTTTTCCGTGGGTTTTACTACTTGATTTACCACACTCTAGCTCCAAGAAATGTGGGTTCTGCGTGAGTATACTGCCCAACCTGCTTTAGCTTTGAAAATAAATTGTTCTATTTGGACTGCTTTAAACCAAAATTTTTGGTAGTTTTAAAACTCACAGTTTCGTAAGAAAAATAAAAAGTGCTCCATTTCTGATACACTCGAGATCAAGACTAACAAAATATAACAAAAGCCTGATAAAAATGTACCCAATATCCATTATAGAAGTAATGGTTTTGATCAATAATGAGATTGTTCTTTTCCCTGGTTCATTCTAAATGTTGTTCCCGGTCTGTGGGATTTTTTTGCAAGGATATATAATTCTCTACATAATGCCTGTTTGCTGCTGGAGCTAGGGAAACCTAACGGATGGGGGAGAAACAGGAATTTGTGCTAAGCACCTTTAGTACCGCGGATGTTGTTACCATGCCCTTCTGAGCTCAGCTGGCTCAGTCTTCTGCTTCAAAACTTCTCAGTAAAAGTAGCTTCTTTCTTGCAAAGTCCTTCCCAAGGCGGAACAGCAACTAGCCAAGGGACTGGGCCCCAGCATCCCGCTATCCCAAGGCACGGCTGCTCCTGCTTTGGTTTCACCTCACATACACACATGTGCATCTTAAATGGGAAAAGGCAAACATAATTCAGCATAAGGTTCATTTGACCTGATGTTTACAACTTAAAAGGAAAAATAAAAGCAAGGCAAATCCTTCGGTGTTTGAGGTTATTGTAGGGGATACCTAGAAGTCACTCCAGGAATAATGTGGCAAAGTCTCACAGTTAGATTATTCTGTATCTGCTGGAATTTATTGCATCTCACATGCTTGTTAGGATCTCTGCTGACATGATTTAATAAAAAAATATAATATTTCCAGGTCAATGAACTGAGAACATTTTGGAACCACATTGCCGTGAAAAAAAAATACAGGGATCTATGCATTTAGCGAGGAATAAAAAAAATAACTGACTACATTAGAAAAAAAAAATATTATTTTGCATTATGCAGACAGCATAGGGGGAGAAAGACAAGTCATGATCTTTGAGTATTTAAGGTTGAGGGTACCGGATTTTTCCATTTATTTTGAGCTTACTCGTTGTCCTGTGTCCTGCAGGTCTTGGGACAATGAGGCTAAAGTGCCAAAAGGGATGCCACTAGATAAAAGCTGCAGAATTTATGCAAGTGAGTTTTCTTAGCACATCTGCGACCCCTTTTGACTTTACCTTAGTTACAAAAGGAGCTGCAACATTAAGCTTTCAGAAGAGCTCAGAAAGGTCCTACACTGTTCCTATGAACTGCAGAAGTTGTGCACTCAGTAGTGGCAAAGTTTGTTCTTTTTTTGTAAACTTTGCTTCTCTGACTGTCATTTTCATTTTAAATATTTTTCTCCTTCAAGGAAGTCCTCCAGGATTTTTTATTCTTCTCTGTCTCACTGCAGCGACTCAAGTGAGAAAAGAATGTAGCCTGCGGTTTAGCTGGTATGTTTTTATCAGGAGGCTTTTCTAGAAAGAAAAGAAGATATAAAGTGAAATTGCTTGGTTTAGCATAGATTAGGGCCTTCCGGTACTTCATATGTATACAGAAGAATTATTAACCTTGGGGGAAAGGTAGCAGTGTGTTCATACTAACTACTTTTCAGAGTGCTTTGAGTTTTTTCCTGGTGCACATTGCCCATTGGGGAGCCATTACACTGATCAGAGTGAAGAGCTCGCTGGCTCCTACCACTTCTTGCTTTATTGTCATAACCTGCCCAGCGTGCCGATGGACATCCTGAGTAACCACAGCAATCATTCACTACAGAGGCTATCGCACTGCTGCACTGCAAAATGCTGATCCTTCATTATACAATGCTAATCCATTTATTCTATTATCATAATCATTATTATTATTATTATTATGATTATTGCTGCTGTGTTAATGTGCCTCTGAATTCAGAATAAAAGCTTCACCACATCTCAGATGGTGTTTGTGTACCTTAATCTCCATGTAGACTAGATTTAAACAGTTGTAGGCTTCTGGTTGTTTAGGTGTTTCTTTTAAATCAGCTGATTTCTTCTCGGGGGGAAGCTGTTTATCCAAATTCTTCAAAAGGTGATGCCTCTGGGCTGAAAATAACAAAGCTTCTGGGAGGTTGTGCCCATATAAAGGCACAATATTGGTACATGAGATAAAATGTAAAATCTGTTTTATAAAGAAAGCTTTGTTAAGGAAATTTTAGTTTTAATATAAAAATGCTTATTTAACACTTCAATTGATTTTAAACAAAATTATTTCATTTACTTCAGATAAATGTATTAGCATAATTTGAAAACCAATAAATTCTTTGCTACCTTAATTATTGCTCATTATATTTTCTAAAATTTAAATAAAGTAATTCAGGTAGTATCTGTTGACCTGTAAAGATTTTTTAACCAGTAAAGTACGAGAAACTGTGGTTTTTAATAGGAGCAGTTAGTTTAAACAGAGAGTTAAACCAGTATTTTACAGCCATAGCTTCTTTGTAGACACACTTGCTTTCAAAATAGATTTTTCCCCCATGACATTGAAGTATTGTAGTTCAGAGAGTAATTTAAAGTAGAGAATTGTCTGAGGAACTGAAAAATTAGGAAAACTGTATTCCTCATATGCTATGGCTGTAAATAAGGAGTGAGATCTAGTAGTCTCATAATCCAGCATAATTTGGAGCCTGGAATGATAACTCATTAATTAAAAATAACACTTTCCTTTTTTAGAATAAGCTGGTTGGTTTTTGTTGGGTGTTTTGTTTTGTTTTGGGTTTTTTCCCAGCAATATGATGCCTACGTAAAGGTCAGACTCTTGTTAAATTGTAGCCTTGAATTGCAAATTTAAATTTGTATCTTCAGGCTTTCCTGATTAAAGTCAACATTTCAGATAAAGTTTGATATGAATCAGAAGCAGAAAGGAATAAATCTACTAAGTAAATGTAAGTTAACATTTACTAATATGTAACTATGAATAAATACACACATACTCTATCACATATGCTATAGGACAGTTACTTTTCAAGCAAACCAAAAATACTCTTTTTTCTCTTTGTTTTCTGGTCTTTTGCACAGTTTCATCTTGTTTCAAGTCAGTTTAAGGGTAAGATTTGCATCCAAAGTGTTTCCATTTTTTGACAGCCTTGTAAGCGAAACCAAATTGTAGCTTGCTAGTCATTCAGAAAAAAAGAAAATCTGTAATAGGCTTATGTACACTAAAGAGTATTTTCAGGGGAGAAAAAATAAAGGTAGCACAGATCCTCCAAGGTGACTCTACCTCTGAATAGGTGGCAAGCTGTTATTTCCTCCATGTCACGGCTGGTCTGCCTGCTGAGGGACGGCACGCCTGGTGATGGAGAGGGGCTTTCTGGCAGGAGCCTGATGCACCATTCAATTGAAAAAGGTGCTGGGAAAAAGATTATCAAAGCATAATGCCTTTATGAAGTATGGCATTTTAAAGCACAGCACAGAAACCCCTTCCCTCATGTCCTTTTAAAAGGAAAACATACCTCAAGGGAAGAAGAGGGAATGTCACAGTATCTTGCCTGGCAGGTAATGGAGCACAGATGAATCTTTCACGAGGTGTATTCAAGGGGATAAAGAGAGAGATTTTACCGGATTCTAAACACAGAGCTGTCAGCCCCTCCATTAGCCGGAATATCAGGATGTGTTTATACCCACATGGGGGGGAAACATCAGCCAGTGACTGAATCTGAAAATCTTTGAACAATTTAAGCTACCGAGTGCGGCTCGATTACACTCCACCTTGACCCAGGTGTTGTCCCAGCACAGACAGCACCCTGTGTGCAGATGGTCATCCATCCACTGAAACATCACATGCCTTGGCAGAACCCACTCGTTCAGAGGGTCTTTTTCTATCCTGGACTATGGCATGTGTCACTGCAAATGTGTAGTTCATACCACACGGAGCACACAGACTCTCTTGTTCCACATCAGTAGCCTGATTTGCCCCTTCAGCTAGCAAGTGGCAGTGAGGGTCTGGGTTTTGAAACAGAACTGGCCTATAATGATTTACAGAGATGTAAACTGAGCAGTAAATTGGGAAGGACAAAAGTCCCAGTTAGTGGATTTCCTTTAAAAGACTGAGAGAAAATTGCATTTTGTTTCTTTTCCTCTTTTGGCATTGTGTCTTAAATAAACTTTCATTAAAGCTTACTCTGTTTGCAGTCCAGCTACAGTGGTTTAGAAAAATACCTCAAGAGCAGTGCAGCAACGCTATGCACAGAAGTGGTATCAGATCACAGCAGCAGAATGAACTAAAATGTAAAATTTTTAAGCCTTTTCAAAGCCCTCAGGTTATCAGCTGGAAAAAAAAAAAAAAAAAAAAATCTGATGCCAGATGTAATGCTGACATTTTTCAGTCAAAACCAGGCTACTTGACATTAGCATGATCCAATTCCTGGCACTGCTGTGCATCATCAGTTATAGTTTAAGTGCCCCATATACAAGCTTTCCCCAGGCAGCTGGGATCTCCAGCCAGATTTCATCTCCCATAAGCTACCAGAGTGTGTCAAGGCATTATGCCTCTTTGGGCAGATTCATGAGGATACAACTTGTAACTCACTTCCCATTGTGGAAAAAAAAAAAGTTTGGAAAATACCAGTTAATTCTGCAAAACTACATTCAGGGTTAGAACCATATTTTTTTCTTTTCTATAAAAATAATTATTTAAGTTTCCTGACTCACACTAAAGAAGGTGCTGTTAATCGTTTAGAATAGATTTACACTAAAAGCCCAACATAACATAAAGATACCTAACTAGTAAGCAAATTTAGAGCAGTTAATACATAGCAACAGGGAATAGGATTAGTTTGCCCTTTCAAGTTTTAACCTGACTAGAAGATTCATCTATGCTGCTATATGTGAAAAACAGTTTATAGAACAGTAAAGTGATCTGAGGCTTTCCCTTACCGGAGCACTGAAAAACAAGGAGCCCCAACACCTTCATAAACATTAGTGAAGGATCCATGATTTAATCATTACCTGGGGTGTAGTTCTGGGTCATGGAAAGCTTTAGTCTTTCCAGCCTTCCATTCTTCCAATGTTGTATCCTAATTTTAACCCCTAAAAGTTTGGGACACCATTTGAAATAGTGTTTAATGAGAACAATCCATCATCTGCTTGTCAACTTCAGCTGTAATGCTGTTGAGACCCACCTAGCAATAACAGATTTTTGAGATGATCAATAGCTCAGATACATACATTTCGGGTTGCAAGGGTAAGGTATCTGAGGCAGGGGTAGGACAGCTAAACAAATTGGTGTGGGGTAGGAATGATTCCACTGAAAAAGGGAGGATTTTGATAATGTTATGAAGTAATAATCCAATTAAAGTTTTTACAGCACACAAGTCAACATTTCCCAAATATAAGCAAATATCGGTCTCAGTGTAAAATACACACTTTTCTTTCTAACCGATTAAAGGACAGATGTTGTAGTGTGGAATTGCAATTCAATACTACATCCTGGAGAATAAAGACTTCCATTTACAAGAGAAATAGCTAGCTTCTCTGAAACAGAACACTTTTAAATGCCTGCAATACACTGACCTTCAGGTGCTTTCCATCAGATTTCCTCCTCTAGTGCAAGGAAATCACCAGCTGAATCAAAGTTTACACTGACCAAAGAAACCTGTAGGAGATCTTAGGAAGCCGGAAGACTAGATACAGAAGTCTCTAGCTTCTATTTGGCCCATTCAAAGCAAGCCCTGCATTGGCAGATTTTCTGAACTTGTAGGGAAAACGATGCCAAGGACAATTCCCAAGGCTGCAGCAGCCGACCATCCTCACTGCTGGACCCCTAGTGTGCTCCTCAGCACGGATTGGCTGTGCCAGTCAGCGCTTGCTCAGACAACACACTGGTCTGGTCCGAGGAGCAGCGCACGCTAGGGAGAGCTCCAGTTGTAGGGATAAGTCTGTGCCAAGTTAGCTCTGCTCACCATGTGCAGCTTCAACAGTCTCCCAACACACTCTGTACCCTCACCTCTGTAAGCTTCAGCCAGTGGCTCAGGGTCTGTGATCCGGGAACTGCTGCCATCCAAGGGAGCTGCACCATCCTGCCTCTCTTTTACTGAGAAACTGTTATTAAGATGTGAGAAAGTACATATGGAAGGCTATGCAAGATAAAACACATGAAAACACCAAGAAGCAGTCTAGTTTTTGAGACAAGAGCCATGAACAGCTCAAGAGTTCAAGAGCAAAAATACTCACATGAAGATGTATAGGACTATAAGAAAAACCAGAAGACTCAGACGATGTTAATTCTGCAACACAAAAGGATCAGCCCGTTCTAAGAAGCAAAGGAGACTGACACATCACCATTTGATTGACAACCCATCAGCTGGTAAAGCCCCATCAGGCATTTCATCAGGTGGTGATGAGCATATTAATGTTTAGCCTAATAGCTCATTATTCATCGTTAGCTACTACGTGCATTAGTAAATTTGAAAAGAGCTTTGCAGCCCTCATTTGTGCCTAGACTGCCTACAGAAACTGTTTTATACCATTAGGTTCCCAGGTGGAGCAGGGAGGGAAGGCAGCTCCCTACGCGTGCACAGCGTGGCTCAGAGCCGTGCAATGCCCACCCTGCTTCGTGCTATGAAAACATCACCCCGAACCGAAAAGAAATGAGCGCGCACACACACACACACACACACACATATATGTATATACAAATGCTGCCATCGGGACGTAACACACTGCATGGGGGCCAGAGTGGTCAGGAGATCTGCAGTTACTTCGATAGGATCAACCCAGCCTTTGGACCTGCTTTATGCCGCAGTATAGTGCACTTATACTGACCATCTGCTGCTTGCCTGGCTAAGAATTTCATTTCCATTCTTAAAGTAAGGTTGAATGAGCATCAGGAATGAATTTTCTCGGATCTACTGAATGTTCAGTTTGGTTGAGTTTGTGACCTCAGGATAGGGTAAAAGGAAATCTGCTCAGGAGTTGTGCAGATGGCATGCTTTCAGATATATAATGTACTGTTTAATAAATAGGGAGAGGTTACAGGATGGTTCTTGGGGTAAACAACTTTTTGGGCAATAAAAAAGAAGCTTAACTTCAAGCCCCTCTACAATCCCTCTCTTGGTCAATCTTACACCCTCCTTTACTCCTCCAATACTCTGTTTTTACCTTGGTTACTTAAGGATACAGGCTATGTCAGGGCTTTTTTTTTTTTTTTTTCTCAGCAGCTATTATATCTGAAAGTGTAGCAAGATGATCTGAAATCACTAACAAATTTAGAATAAGAAACTATAGTGATGCCTTACACAACAAAATCCTTACACATTCTAATAAATACTAAATGAAAAATGAGACCTCTACACCAGCTAAGTCAGTGGTCCAAATTAATTTAACTCTATAATCCCAAATAAATGTACACATATCTTGGTTGGTTCTATTTGTGGTGTGTGCATGCCAGCACAAATATGTGTATCCAAGGAGCTTCAGGCACTATAGCTCTGAGTTTCACCACAAAATATCACGGAGAACTTTTACAGATGGAATTAACATCAAATAATTCTTGACTAGAAGTATGTGCTGGTAGCAAATATTATGATAGTACTTCAAGATCCGTGGATGTGATTACATTTGCAGTAGGAATAAGATCATATAAAGAGAAGAGGAATTCTCATAAGCACAACTAATTAATATTTACGTAATAATAATGTGCACATGTTGCCATATTACTGAATGCTAGTATACTATCAACTCTTATTGTTTGCTTATAAGCTAGCTGCAAATACCTGTCTTCTAAAAGCGTGGTTGTGGGTATGGTCCAACACCTACAGTGGCCAGCCACAGGCATTGTGCAAGCTGCCAAAGGCAGAGTTTATTACATAGAGCACTAAAAGGAATACAGAGTTCAATATCAAGCACTCAAAACTTTGCATGCCAAGATGAAGATGACTTCTGTAGTCTCTACTCAGCCCTGCTGTCAGGAAGGCAGGCTGCACTGAGCTAAGTTTCCTGGAGTATGACACCCTTTTATACTGCTCCCTCCTGAATACGTTGCCTCTATAAGTCACAGAGAGGTTTCCTAGATTTTTCATATTTGCTAATATATAAAAATCTAGGTAAAGCTAAAGTGAATATTAAGTTCAAGGCCCTAAGGAGAAGCTCCTTGCTGGGGAAAAGCGCCATCTATAAAACAATAAAATAACATTATCTTTAAGGCATGTGATCTCTGCAGTTTTAACGGTATAGGATGTGACCAAGACCAAGTATAGCCAACGGTACCAAGGCTATGGGACACGAGTGGAAAGGCTGTTGCCTAACGTTAACAGCACCCTGCAGTGATAATTAGAGACAAACTGTGAACTTAAATCCTGGCTTTCTTGGAGTCTGGTCAGTCCATTTTCTGTCAGTCATAAATTTCAGACCAACATCCATAAATCAGCCAACTAATTTGAATGGTCCTTCACAATATCATTTAGCAACTGTTACCTGTGTGCATCAATTCTTAAGGTAAGAAGCTTTTGCTAGAGTTGTAGTAAAAGCTATTTTTCAGTTTTGAAAGCAAGTCACTGCCAAGGCTACCTAACACTAACAATCTTCCTGTTTAACCTTTTATGCCAAAAACCTTGATCTAAAGAGTTGGTCACCTTTTAGGACACAAGAAACAACACTTAGACTGCTTGTAATGACAACCAGCCTGAATATTGAGCGCTGAATAGTTGTGAACTACTGGTCTCAGGCCAGATGGTATAAAGCAAGACTCATTTGTACTCTAAGTACTTAGAAAACCTCCAGATCTGACCTCCCTGTTTTGCAAGTATTTATTTAAATGAATAACAATGAACATATTTATTCAAGCATATTTCAATATGCTGCAGTCAGATTGTAAACAGACATAAAACCAAACAACTTTAGCCTTGTGTTTGTAATCCTGGGAAGGTATTAGAAAAGACAACCTTATACCTTAACTTCCAAAACAGAAATTCAAGTACCAGCACATAACTGAATACCCTCTTGGTTTCTACTCATCATTTTTTAATTCTACAATTTTTTGAAAGGCTTCTTTAAATAAACAGCCAGCCCCAAAACTGCATAGAAGGAAAACTGCAGCTTCCTCAATCTCTATGTGGATTAGCAGGCAGAAAAGAAAATGAATGCAGTTTTCGTATGGGATCTGTAAATTATAGGACCTGATGGAATCAGATTAACTAACAGAAAATTAAAGGTAGATCATTTTGGCATTCCTGCTTAACAGATAATTTTATGGCAAGCAAGTTAGGTGTTAGGCAAGCTGCAAAGGAGAGAGGAGAGAGCTGAATGCAGGTCAAAGAATATGCTGATCTGCAGAAGACAACTGGGCTGTGGGGGGAAGATTAGCACATACATGTACTGTGGGCCTGATGCTGCTTTCACTCTTTCACAGTTCCTCTGACATTAGATCAAGGCTGTTTATAGATATGAACAAAATAGAACTGTGTAATAGCATGTTTCCTTCTTATACAGAAAAAAAAAAATAATGTTGCCCACATTGTATGGTTCAAGGAAGCAGCATTAAAAGAATCAAACCCAACCAAAAAAAAAAACCAAAACTCAAATCTCTGTTGACTGTTCTCTTAGTGAATCAAGGGGATTCTACCTGTACCTTCCTTCAGCTTGCTTTATCAGATGATTCCATATGGAAATGGAGCAAAGTAAATCCAGAATGTTAGATTCACATTTAAACACCAATATAATGCTGTGACAGATGCATAACCATTTTTTTTCCAAAAAACAGTAAGCATTTTGATAAGGGCAGGCTATCAGCCTTTGAGACGGCAGTCTATGAGCCTCCGTGAAAGACACTGAGTTCAACCATCTTGACTAGAGCTATGACAGTGAGGGCCAATGACACTTAAGAACATGTGTTTTTATTCTGGAATAAGATCGTTCTTACTTTTCCAGTTTAAGCTGTGGGAAAAAAAATAATTTGGTAAAATCTTAAATTTGCAGTAACTTTAAGAAGAGGGGAAAAAAAAATATCTTAATCCCAGATCAGCTGTTTGCAAACCCAATGAAACTAGCTGAGGAACTTCTGTTTTGACACAACGCTTTTGCCTTCAAATCCATAAAAACATCTTTCGTGTTCTATACTTACAAAAAATATTATACTTCACTTCTGCTATATTTTGATGAGATCAAGAGCATCATTTGCAACCTTGTGAATGAGAGAAGAGCATCTAGTATCCCGTACTAGCTCAAATGTTGCTTTTCTAGTTTCACACAAATGTGAATTTGTAATGTTATGGAAACAAAAGCTTCAGTTGTGTTCATATGAGCCCTTGTTAAACTGATTGTGCTCTTGAAGTTATCTCATTGTCCAAGAAAATCCATCACCTCTGGAAAATACTATCATTTAACATCATCTCTTCTGGAACACAGATACATCCAAAAAGTTTTGCCACACACTTCTATTTTATGCCCACTGACTGACAATTTGCTTACAATCTGCTCTTGCCACCTGAATCTTGTTACGTTCAAAGAGTTTTGGTCAGTGAAAGATGGTTTTACTTTCCTGAGCCCAACACAGGACAAATAATCTGTCAAGTAGCTATTCTTAAAAACCACGAGAGTCACTATGAAGGTTAAACAGAACACTCCACATAATGGGTGGTTTTTCTTTTTGCATCACATTCAGTTCCTAAAATACAATGCAAGCTGGATCAAATTCTTTATTTCAATTAACATGCTCCACTTCCTATTAGATGCTGTTCTATCAAACCAAAATTGTTCTTGTCAATTTTTCTTTATTAAAGAGATCCTAGTATAAAATCTGTCTCCTAGGTTCCATATCTCACATGTAGAGACTGCAGACCACACCTCTGTGTGCAGCCTTGTCAAAAGCCTGACAGATGAATTGGGTATCAAAGAGTAAAATAACGACTGTCTACTTTTCAGCTGAAAATTTCAGAGCGGACATGTTGGGCTTTATTCTCCAGATTTACAGAATTGATTCTGACAGTTACTAATCATTTATACAGTTCAAAGGGAAGGACCAAGTTGTACACTGCTTGTCCAGGGTGAGCAGCAGTATGTGACAAAGAAGCATCCTTGCACCCATGGGATGAAGTATATTATGATACATACCTGTTACAAACCCCACCCACACTATGGGTAAAACTCTTGGTTTTCCTTGTGAACAACTCTTTCAGAAACATGGTAGATTCATAGACTGATGAAGCAAGTTTCTTAATATACTTCTAGTCAGTCTTTTTAATGATCTCATTTTTCTCCAACTTTTTAGATAGTTAACTGTGGAAAAAAAAAAAAAACTAATTCAGTAACAACTTTGTCATGAATTAGATGTCTGAATTGAGCTGGGGTTAAATGGCAAACTGATTTTCAGCTAACTGCTTCTCGTGTGGTTCACACTTCCGAGTGCACGGCTACAAATCTGCTTTCTCATACTGCTGTTTCCTAGGCTGGAGTGACTATTAAATTTTGCAATTAGTGGAATGTAATTATTTCCCGTAATGGGCTGTAAATTCACATTATGTCATAAATCATTCTTATGTACACTTAAGGATTCATTACTCTTCTTAGCAACCGACTTGCATATTTACTAAGCACAGAATTCAACTGGAGTACCCTGCAGGTTACTGGGAAAACATTAGTTGTTCCCAAATGAAATCTCTTTGGTGGGGGGAAGTGGTTAGCAGTAGGAAAAGTGTGGTTCTACCAATGTGGTTATAAAGAAGACTTGAGAATCTGATTCAGCAAGGTACTTAAAAAAATGCTTTGGTATTAGTTCCATTGCGGTCATATTGTCCTCATTAAGGCACTTAAATGCTTTCTCAAAGCATCTTGTGAAATAAGAGTCAAGAGGGGAGAACTGCTTATGGCTGAAGATCTGTCAGCAAGGATAGCGGCTTTCTCCACAGCGACAGAACACCCAAATCCATGAATCTGTTAAACCCAAGCCAGAACAACTCCAAGCACAGGCAGACCTTTGCAGGCCTGCACACCAAACACAAACATCTTCTACACACCCTTCCATGCTGCTTTTGCAGCCTCATGGCCTCCCTGCTGCTGCCCAATGACTCCGGCAAGAGGCAGGTACCTGGCCACCACACAGTCATGTAGCAGCAGGGATGCCCAGGCTGGTGTTCGGGCAAACCTCCTTATGGATCCTGTGCCATACAGATAGCTCACCTCCTGGGAGCTCCAAAGACAAGCCTTGCATATGCCTTACCACCTACAATTTTGTACTTGGGGATGGTAAAAAAAAATAATGAAAAGACAAGAAATTATACTGTTACACCGAGCTGAAGACTCTACACTAATGTGGTCATTAAATTAGGTCTTCCCTGGAGATACCCTATTTGTCACGTCTCAGTGAGTTAGAGGGAGCAGAAGCTCAACGTACCTTACAAACACTGCTGTTAGGAAAGGAGGGTGCAGGGAAAGGGAATCGATCCAATAGGAAAGAAAAAAAAATAAAGATCCAGCACAAAGTTTGTATTCTGTGTTGTCAAAAAATTCAGATTCTTTCATATACTGACCTAATATTCTTACAGCACGCATCTGCACCATCTTAACATGTGCTCATGAAAGGTAAAACAGACCTGAGATACCTGACTCCTCAGCAGAACAGATTCAAATACTACGTACAGCCACTAAGCAGACAAGCATCACCCTTCACAAGATTGAGGATTTCAGTAAAAAGCCTTTCTTGCATTTTTCCCGTACTGCTCTTTTTGCAGTCTCTCCTCTCTCCTAAATTAGGTCTTATCCTTCCTATCTCCACTTCTTATTCATAATCAATGATGAAAGTGAAAGCTTAGGCAATGGTGAAACAAGATCAGCCCCTAATATCTTTCGCAGACAACTCTGCAATCTGCTCTGGGAAGACTGCCTGCCAGACCCATGGAGAGACCACCCAACACTCAGAAAAGGGTCAGAACCTATTTCCCTTGTTGCTGGTTGGCAGGTTAGATACTCCTCAGCATTAAACCCTCCTTTACTGTGGTCCTGATGAAGTGGTACTGGCACAGATAGGAAGCCTTCTTGTAATGTTTACAAGAGGCGTAAGATACGTGACCCTAATTAAAAATGGAAAAATCTAAAACAGGAAAAAGAAATCCCCATCTGCACCCAGACCATTTGCATTTAGCACTGTCCAGATGTCCGGAATGTGCAGGCTGCAAAAATATCCTAATGCCCTTCACACCCAACACAGAGTGTTAATGATCGCTTTAATTGGAAAAAAAATAATGGATAATCCAACTGATAGTAGCAATGAACTAAATGCCAATAAAGGGAATCTGAGAATAAGCTTAACAGATTTGCTGGAGAAGCAGCTGCGGTGCAGCCCTTGAAGGCATTAGTTTGTGGCCAACAAAGATCAGTTATCTGCTTGTCTGACTCCAATCCTTTGCATGTGATTAACAAAGGTGAAGGGAAGCATCTCCAGGGACCTGTCGCAGTCAAAGACGGATAGACGATGTAAGACAGAGTCTTTGTTTATGCTGTGACTAAACTTCAGATTCTACTTCTGTCTGTGAATTTTCCCTGTCCCCACTGGGCGCTGTCAGATCCCATCAGCCTTGTTCCCTTACCTTGCGGAAAATTCTGTCCAAACACACACAAGCTTTTTTGCTCCCCTGAGGCTTCGTTGGTGCAACTGGAAAACCTGAAAAAAAAAAAAAAAAAAAAGCTTATTTTAGCTAAACATGTGGTAAGCATGTCTGCATTAGACCTTGAGAAACCCCAGCCCCGTTAAACAGCCCCTGTTCATAATGCTTTTCTAGTGTGCGGTACCTGGGACCCAAACCACACACCTTGCTGTGCTTCAGAGAAAGCCACCTTCAAGCGCTGAACTCTTGAGTAGAAGTCAGGCATTGAAAGACCATTTGTTGTTTTTTTCAAAGGTTTGTCCTTCAGCAGCGGCCGGGCAACTGTGCATGGTTATTGAATACAGAACCAGAGAGTTTCATGCTTTTCAAGTACAGAGTTTTGCATGGGCAGGATTCTGAGGGATTCCCATTAAAAGACATACAAAGCGTTGCTCTGGCAAGACAGTTCCAGAATGGCCTCAGCATGGTTTTAAGGACAAGCTGCTGTGAGGAGTTTTCCTACTCTGCTTTCAGTCTGTTTTCACACTGCACTACCTCTTCCAGCCATGGCTGTAGCTGTATCAACAGGCTCCCCCTCAGTCCTGTTAGGGTGCAAGAACTCACCGAGAAGGCTGCGACCTTCACAGTCTGGTTTTTAAGCAGTTGCAGGGAAGCTGCTAATTGTCTGCATGAAGTGAAGGTGGAATCTGGAACAGAGCCAGAAAGCTGTAAATAAATAACTTTTCATTTTCTTATATTTGCTGGCTTTCAAAAGGGGCAAAGACCTTAAATATAACAAAAATGAAAACTGCTTTTCAGAAACAGAATGGGTAGAATTTCCAACTAAATATGAAAAGCAGTTTTACATATCACTTCCTCTGTCCACTTTATAATTCTGTAAAATACCATTAAATTATACAGTACTTTTGAGATTCCTGTACTCAATAATAGGGTCAATAAGAAGCTGTTATGGTACCAGACTGTTTCCCTCAATTGCATATCTGCTTGTCATCAAAGCTTTCTCAAGGACTTCTGTTCTATAAAATGTTCCATAGGTATAAAGGTATAGAATATGAATAATTATATCTAATTTTTAGACGAATGAGACAATATTTCTCCTTTTCATTTTGTTTGTTTTGCTTTACTTTTGCAGATTATTGTATGGCTTTAATAACTTTGAGAAACTTTAGTCAGTTCCACCGATTCTTTGTCAGATGTAGAAGCTTTTGAACCATCAAAGGCTGGGAGAAGGAGGGAACACGAGCAACCATGTGTCTGTATCCTGGTTTCAGACCCTGTTGTGATCTGTGCTACTTGCTACTAAAGAGGATTTTTACCTGAAGTAGAACTGTGGAAAGGTGTTCAGAGTCCCTAAGGAAAGATTTCTTTCCAGGGTTGTGGCATTGCTTATGATGATCCTAATAAAAAAGCCCTTTCAATTTCAATACCTTTCAGTTACACTATTTTTTTCTCCCACAAAATCTTTAAAAGATATATAATTTCTTTACTTTTAATATTTCCTCTTATGTTCTGTCCTCTCACTTTCTCCTTCCCTTCATATCCTTCTCTCACTGTTTTTTACATTTCATTGCTCATCTTTTTCTTGGCAATCCTTTCTTACCTCCACCCCCACCATGCAGCTGATTACTTAAGTCCACAAGCCAAACTGTAAAACAACTTAAGTCAACACCTGAGCAACAATCCTTTCCTGAGACAAGATAAGGGCGTCTCAAGAACTTTTTTTTTAGTAGTATTATTATTAGTTTCACTAATGCCAAACCCTACATTGCTTCAAAACAATTGCTCCAAGACCTTACTGAATTGAATGGATTGAAGCCAATATGAACCTAGCTAGCTCTGGGCTGGTATATCTTACAGTTTATCACTCTAGTCACTATATGACTAGACATAGCATCTTATTATTATCTAAGTAACAGGCCCCATAATGAGCCTATCCAAATAAGTAATCAAAAAATACATCATGCAATAAATTTACTTAAGACTGCTAAAGACAGAGGTTAACTCAACGGAACATACTCTTGAAAGAATTTGAGTTTAGAAAGATAATTCTGCCTCTACAGCCAACCATAAGGATAGAAAGAGTATTTTAATTCACAGCCTAGAGATTCAGGTTTCTTTTTAACGGAACTAATCACCTACCTCCTTTTGACTATGTTTGCATTCTGATATAATAATGAGGGCTACAGAAAACATTATTTTTTTATTCATTATTTTTTAGTAATTGGTTTTCCCAGTTATGTAGGAAAAGACTCTTTCAAACAGTCTGAATACATTTGGACATTAAAGATATTTACACACACACACACTTATTCACAGATTTTAGGGTGAATTTGTTCTCACAATCCTTCTGAGAAATGTTGGGTGTTTGCGCAGCTGAGCAAAATTGGCAAATGGTGCACTCAGCAAGCACGTGGCTTATTAAGTGTCTTTATATTTCTTCAGATTTAGGAATTCCCTGTAAGTTTGTCCAGTATGTCTATTATGATGAAGACTTTTATTTGCACACACAGATATTAGATCTATTCCTTAGTGTCATTAGCTGGCAGAGCGGACAGGCAGGTTTGGTCTGTAGGCTGTGCATTCCACAATGAATGAAAGGGAACTGAGGAGGAGAAAACTTCATGTAGCAAAAGATGACAAATTAATACCGCTCTATCTCAAATTCACAGTTATTACAAGATAAAATGAATAGGCTCAAAGGCAAGTCATAAATCAAACTTACAAATTCAGAGAATTCATATACAAATGGAATCTCTTGACAGCAAAGACAGCATTGATTGTTTCCTGACATTAAAATAAAGAAGAATAAATCAGAAACAAACAAAAATTACCTGTAGGAGAAAATACCTAAAGAAGCAGTGAGTGGGAACACAGTCTCGGACTTCACACTGAAGCAACCTTGTCTGCATTGAATACAGAGAGAATATTTAGCAAAAGTGTGACTTTGCACAGCACAGCATCTTTAGAAATCTCACAAAGCTCCTAATGCAGCCCAATTATTTGAAACATTTATGTTTGGTTAGATTGTGACTAACGCACTGACAAGCTTTGTGGTATCCTTAATTAGCCAAATACCAATTAAGGTAGTAACTCCTCTCTATAACAGATCTATTATGTACTTTAAACATTTTTATGAAAACAGATCAGAAGGAATGTACTCATGACTTTCTCTTGGAATGGGGGAAACCAATCTGTTGCAAATGCTGAGTATATCACTGGTTTAAGCCATTAGAAGTTCAAATAAACTTGATAAATTTATGCTGTATTTTACCTTCTCCAAAAGCATAATGAATCCCACAATGCTCTAGTCAGTCCTCTTTGGGCTCTCGAATGGAGCAAAGAGTTGCTGGGAGCACAGACATTTTCCTCCCTCGAGTATCCTGCAAATCCATCTTGAAGTCAGACACGTCCAGCCTGGTTTACCCCCAGTAAAGTCTAAGGAGAGACTTTAACCAATTCCATTCACATAACAGGTAGCATCTTTAAATAAACCAAAAGGAAGATCGGAGATATTTAACCTAATTTTGAATTCTGCTGCTCTTCATTGAACTGTTAAAAAGAAGGTAAAGTTCCGTGCATTTTAGAGAGGGGTGCAAAAGTTTTTGTTTATTAAGTATAAATATCTATGGGAAAAAATATTTCTGGTCACTACAGTAAATACATATGGATCTTCCCCCCTATTTCTACTTGAGTTCAATGTTTCCAATTCCAATAAACTGAAAAACGTCTAAAGAAAAAGTGAAATATGAGCAGAAGAGACAATTTACGGGAAGGATTTCCGCACTGACTTCAACAGAGGACTCTGGCCCCTTGGAGTCCTATTAGAACACAATGAATTTTTCTTATGAAGAGTAAGGATTTTCAGTATTTGATTACTGTAGACTAGAACAAATTTACAGGTTTTCTCCTTGAACATGTTTTCTTTAGAGCTGTACAACAACCTGTCAGCTGCTATCAAAAAGTAGCAAAAATGAGCTAGCGAAAAAAAAAAAAAACCTGCTTGGGAGAAAGTAACTTAGAGAGAACGTAGTGCCTGGTATTACCAAGTTTAATAGCTAAAACATATCAAAAAACTATTGGTGGACTGATCAAGGTAGACTGGCTAAGAGGCCTTTATTCATATTCACATGATCTGACTATTTTAAAACAACTATTCTAACTGTGGGAAGTTCTGGCTGAGATTAGAGGAAAAATAACTGGTCAGAAAACAACTCTTACAGCTGAGCTGTTGGCCCATGGAAACAGAAGACCATAGCTGGTAACGTGGATGTCTCGAGACAAAGACTATTATCTCTAGAATTACAAATCTGGCATCACGTTTCCTTTAATGAGACTGGAACACATTTATAGATGGATGTGAAGGATCACTTTGAGAGAAGAGATTTTTTTCCAGTATGGCTTTTCTAAAGAAAAGAGGAAAAATGCTTAAGTAATAAAACCAGATAAATTACATAGCCTTTCTGAAGTGATTTTGAACAAGAAGAA
Source organism: Falco naumanni (assembly GCF_017639655.2). NCBI lineage: Eukaryota > Metazoa > Chordata > Aves > Falconiformes > Falconidae > Falco > Falco naumanni. Next base: position 117,090,010 of record NC_054055.1, read on the forward strand.
ATCAAACCTTTTTACTGAGATGGAGAAAAAGTAATGTATCACTGGCGAGCAACTGGTGACAAGTCATTGATTTCAATAACATAACAGTGATCAATTGAAAATGTGGCTGAAACACTCCTGAATTTTTGAAAATTAACCGAGAAAGTGAACCTTGCCAGAACTTGTCCACCCAAGTTAATGCAAGGATCTTTTATCATTGAACTCAGCCAAAGCATTCATTCTCATATCATCGGTGCCTTTATAATCAAGAGCAAGCACAGCATCTCAAAACCATGGCTATTTCTGTTAAAGTTGTCCTTTGTATTGTGGAAGAGCCACATTTCTTCCAGACACATCTGTCTAATATTTTTTTTACCATCTTCAAAGTTCTCCTAGAGTTATCCTTGTTTAATTTATCTGCTAGTAATGATCAGTTTGTTGTTTAAGAGAAGATAATCATTCAGATATATTTTCAACAATCAATAGTAATCAATCAAATGAGCTTTTATTTAGTACTTCTAACCAGCTTGTATTTGCTGCTTTTCTCAAGCTATGCAGGGTCAGATATATCAGTTCAAATAATTTTTCTGATGGGCTTAGCATCTTCAGAGGGAGACAGATTTTCAGGAGAGTGTCATCACATTCAGACTATAAAATAAGTGACTTTACACTCAAATTGAGCTCATAATCATGCTAAAAGATTTGCAAACCTGGAAACACTTGTGGATACTATAAATTTGCATTCATGGCTATAGGACTACAATTTTTTCAGGTTTTGCTGCATGAGCGAATAGAAGTCTATTTAGCGTTACGTGGTCAAAATGAAGACATCTGCAATTGAGTATGCCATCTGTACTTTTGTAATATGGAGAAGATATATACCACTTCTAGGGGAGAAATCAGCATTTATAATGCGTGAATCATCTCATCTTGAAGCAGAAAGTAGATCAGAAGAATCACGTCCTAAAAGTGCTTGCTTCTGTTCGTTCATTACAGAAGCAGCCTAGGGGAAAAGTCCGTATTTATATAAAATAATATATATATATATATTTACAAAATATGTATATACACACACATGCACTGTAGCTGGACTCACCTTAGGTAGTTTAATAAAAACATTATTTCTTCCTTATATTTAACAACTCATTTTAAAGTGATTGTGTTACATGTGCTGTTTAAAGGCAGATTTAGTCTGTAAACACTATTCTTTTCTATACATTTCAGCAACAGTGCTTAGAATGGGGGCTTAGGGTTGGTTCATTTTTATCTTGTAAAGAAAACAAAAAACAACCCAGAATGGTAGTCACCCTGTACCTCTAATGACAAGAAACAGGAAATTTTATTTCTAAGAGTTCATGGCGTTTTACGATTTTCTGAAAAAAAATTTTGTTCCTAGATTGTGGAACGTTTTTAGAATGACCGTAATTGTAGCCATACAAGTAAACACACAGCAGTCACAAAACTGCAAGGCAAAGAGTTAAAATTAAGAATGAGCACTATAATGAGTTGTAGGAAGTAGCATAGGTGATTCAGTAAATAAGTAGTATTTTCTAGTTTGAATGTAAATTAAAGAAAACCCCCATTTTCATAAGAGTGTGTTTTCAGAAGGATCTTCCTTCATATCAAATCAAAGTCAACGCATACTTTTGGTTTCTAGAGCACTCGGTGTATGTGGAAGTCACACATGGAACATCCTGATGACAAGTTTTCTCATTCTGCTTGTCTAAACACTCCTTAAAGCTTCAGCTGAATACCTGATTCTGGAGAGAGGAAAAGAGTGCTGCTCTGTGCTGGTAAAATCAACAGCACGTTTATTTTCATGTCTGGTGGTACTTCAGGCTTCTCACTATTTCAGAGTGACTAAAAGATACAGTCTGAGTTTGGGGAAGCCTGTGCATCCTGAGACATAGATATAAAAGTTATCCGTCAGGAGGAAATAAATCAGATCCAGGAGTTTGGGATAAGAGCTATTTATCTCATGGTCCTGCAGGAGAAGCTGTAGCAGAAAGACAGCTTCACTGCATCAGGGAGACAGTTGCAGTCTGTGATCAGCTGCAAAGGAAAAAGACTTACATAGACCTTCTAAGCTGAGAGACAGGCAGGCGGGTTGGGAGACTAAATCGGATCTTGTTGAAAATCTACTCGATAAGGGCAAGAGTTTGAGGGGCTAGTACTTCCACAGCCCCTTACTGCTTGGCCGTATTCTAATGCCTGGGACTAATAAAAAGCCCTTTGGGTAGACAATGCTTCTGTCAGAAGTATATTGATATTTTTGGCTCGGTTTGTGTCTGCCAGTTGCTGAAATATTGGTTTTGCACAGACAATACAGTAGTGCCTCATTAGACATGTTTCATATGTTTACAGGTGTATGTGGTACAACAAAACGCTAGGGACTGAAGCACAGCAGTGCTTTTCAGGGTGTCCTCGAGCTCCATGCTGGCATCCCTCTGAAACGCATTTTCCTCTGTGTTTTGTTCACTGTTTCTTCTCTTGAGAATAAAAGGAACGCCATAAGGTTTTATAGGCAGGTAAGCGATTATCAGCTCTCACAATGCCTGATTTGTAAAACATAAAAATAGAACAGCCTTTTTACCCACAGCTAGCTCAGATGAATCTTTGGTGTTTTTAAATGCCTATAATGTGCTGCTTACTGGCAAAGCATGGTCCTCATCCGCCTTTCCCCGCACAAGCCAGCTTTGAAAAGTGATAGGTACCTAGAGACAACACTCAGTATAGCAATATGCTCATGGGGAAAAACTGAGATTGATTTTTTTCATCTGTATTAGGGTTTTAGCATTTACACTGTTTTGCTAGTATTGCAACCCTATATTTGCACAGGATGTTTATGGTTATTATATCGGACATTTCTCATCTATACTTGCAGAACATGCTGATGGCTTTTTTTTTTCTTGAGAGTCAGCTGCTATTTTTCCTCTCCTAGGGAATGACAATGATGCTATTTTAAGTAAGAGCTGATACTTGTAGTCAAAAGACTCATTTCACTGAGACCCACAATACATTTCTGCTTACAGCACGCTGCCTTGCTAACTCCAGACTTTAGAAAGGCACAGCATTTCTTGCAAAGAATTCAGGGCAAGGTTGATGTGAAAACTCTGCCAGCAAGAGAAAACCTTATCCTATCATCCTCTCTCTCCTTGAGAAATACCTCTTCCCAAAATTGAAAGCCTGTTAAGACCAGAATTTTAGGGTAGCATTGCTCCCAACTCCTTTAGGTCTAACTACCTGGCAAACTCCAAATGTTTTCCAAATATTTGTATTTACTCTTCCAGACAATACCTGTAAAGCCACAAGTGTGCTTTGCAGCTGCATAAATAAAATGCTGCTACTAAAGTCTGGGGCAGCTGTATATACTTTGTATGCTTTCTGGAATAGGAAGCCATATTTTATTTTTTCAGCAGGTACCACAGGGGTGAAGACATCAATTTCAGTCCTCCTTATTGAACCTTTAAGGAAAACTTGTGCTCTATCCATCAGCCAGGAGGCTGGTCTGCTCGTAAGCACTGAAGGTGCTGATCTCAGCTAGATACTATTTTCAATCCATTGCTTGCTGTAAATAGAATTCTGCTAAAAGTAAAGCAAAACTGTGAAGCATAGAAGAACTACGGCGCTGTGTTTTTGCATGACTTCATTTTGAAAGAGAAAACCAATTGATCATACTACATGGCACAATGTAACTCTCAATCTCTCCCACTGAACTGGCTCTCAGATTCACAAGTGCTACAAGAAAGCTTCCCTTTTTCTTCGTGTGCATGGAGGCACTCAAATGTATTGTGAGTACATGTGCCCTGGACCACAAATACAAATCTCAATGCCCCAGAACCTGTTTTGGGTAGGACAAGAGAGGCGACGTCTTTAAGAGATGACAATGTCTGTAAACAGAAGCCCCAGTTTCTTGTTGCCACTGCTAGTGACATGTCCACATAAGAGAGTAAATCTGTAATGTGTTTAACAAGTTGTATGTTTTCCCACAGCTCCTGGGCACAGACTACAATTCTATGAGAGAAATCACTCTGCTGAAGATCCTTCTACCTCCCAAGACACGTTTAAATCAATTGGTTTTTGTGGAAAAATAGCAGGATGATGTATGGCTGAAGACGATAATATCTGGGGAAAAGATATAAAATAGTAACCTGTTTCATCTTCTGTCACAGAAGTAGTGGCCTTGATTGAAGGCTCTTTTTTTTTTTTTTTTTTCCTTTCCCATCTAACATAATAATTTGAACAACACAGCTCAGTTATGGCCATCTAGAGCGTGGTGGGTTGACCTTGGCTGGATGCCAGGTGCCCACCGAGCTGCTCTGTCATTCTGCCTCCTCAGCTGGGCAGGGGAGGGAACATGACGAAAGGCTGCAGGTGGGGGCGGGGCAGGGAGGTCACTCAACAATTACCCGCACAGGCAAACAGACTCGACCTGGGGAAACAAATTTGATTTACTACCAATCAAATCAGAGTAAGATAATGAGAAATAAAAACAGAAGTTAAAAGCACCTTCCTCCCACCCTCCCATCTCCCCAGGCCCACCCTCCCCCCCGGTGTCTCTCCACCTCCCCCCAGCAGTGCCAGGCCGGGCCGGGGCTGGGGTCAGTCCCTCACAGCTGTCCCTGCCGCCCCTGCCCCCCACGGGGGGGCTCCTCGCCCCCTGCCCCTGCCCCAGCCCGGGGCCCTCCCAGGGAGCAGCCCCCCAGGCCCAGCCGGCCCCAGGGGGGTCCCCGCGGGGTCCCCAGCCCGGGCTCCTCTCCCCACGGGGCCACGGGCCCTGCCAGGAGCTGCCCCAGCGCCGCTGCCCGCGGGTCACAGCATTTATATATATTATAATTATAATATAATATGAATAAAATTCAAATTTCTTTGGTGATATTCTGTCAGCACTTTCAGACTGACTCATCTACATCTTCCCTGCAATGTGGTACCCATGGAGCTACAGAGAAAGTTTCTATTGTACCCTTCAGACTACTCTACCCCCAGTGAACAATTACATGCTCATTAGTGCTAGTGAGACAGACTAGACAGCTAGAGAACTCAAGATGTGTTGGGAAAATGCCTGGTCTAAACCAAAATAAAGCAGGAATTTGAACATGAAATTTCTATACTCTTTCACCTTTGGAGGTGTTAGAGGTGGACTGAGACGCTTTCAGCTTCCGAAATCCGTTGAAGTTGTTCCACATTTTTGTAGAAACGACCTAATATTAACAATTGCTGCACCAAAACCACATAGACCACCTTATGAATCTTGTGATAGAGTCACACCATAAATATACATGCTTTAGTATTTTTGGGGAATAGGTTGCTTTATTTTCATCTTCTTTTTCCAGTATGCATAGTAAAAAAAAAAAAAGGGGGGGGGGGGGGGGGGAGGGTAACAGTCAGATGAGAGCATTGGTAGATTCTCTCATGTTTAACAATGGCATCAAACTCAGAGCTTACCATCACCTTCTATCTCCTTCCTTGCCATCTTCGTTTGATTTTTTTTTTTTTTTAAAGAACATGATAGAGGCTTTGAGATCTCTAATCCTTTGTCAAATGTAGTTTAAAATTGCTTGAAAAGTCAAAAGTTTATTGGAGCAGTAGATGAACAGACAATGTGATCACATAAATCTTATCTTCAAAGGACAGCAGGAAAAAAATATGCCATTTAAAATTTAAAGCCAATTTTTATCTGTTCTTAAGTAGACTTTAATCCACCTTGCAGGAAAAAAAAAACAAACCTGCCTTGATCTATTAATTATGTATTGTTTTTCCTTACTGATGATGGTTCTTCTAATCTTTGATTTTCAAAGTATTTAAAAAATATTTGAATTATTCTAAGAGTAGTAATTAGACAATTTATTTAATTAATATTTAGTCCATTCCACTTTGAAATTCTGTTTTGAAATATTTTTTATTGTCTCTGAGTAATGGGAAACTGCAGTGTTACCATTATTTTCTAAATAATCATCAAACCACCATTTACTACTAGTTCACTATTATTTCTTTTAAATATCTGAAAATTTGTGTTACCCAGATTAAACCTTTGTTTAATGCCCTCAGTAGCGACTGGTATGTAAGTACCTGAAGGAGGCTTTCACGCATCCTTCCTGGTCAAGAACTTTCCTAAACAAAAGGAGAAGGCATGCAGGGTGTGATCTGACTGCAATCAGTCACACACTCCTGCATTCAGAGTTTCTTATACAGTGCCATATGTAGATTTTGCCTGGGTTTCCTTTTTTTTTTTTTTTTTAAATTAGAAGTATTTTCAGCTGTCCTTCACTTTCTAACTGGCTGGGGTGAAACCAGCAACACATATTCAGTGCCAATATTCTAAATCAAATCTTGTTATCCTACACTATTTTTGGTTTTCTTTATACAGATGATTTCCCTCTTATTTATTTATTTCTGGCTGACATATACCAGCATTCATCTGAACATGCTGATCAACGTAAGCTGCTCTCTGTAATTAGACTTTTTTAATTAAAACAGATTAAAATGAGTGATTTACATGAAATCAGCTTTGCTACTAAGAAACCTTTATTGGTATTTACATGATTGCCTTCTGCACATTTGCTTTTATAATTATACACGTTAGCTCTTAATGGAATGAAAAGGGCACTAGGACCCAATGTTCTTAATCTGCTATCATTTAACATCTCAAAGCTGCCAAATAGGTGCTTGGCTAAGAGAGTTTTTCAGTGGAATAGTGAGCATGAGTTTTGTTCATCTAATCTTGAAGTTACACTTGTACTCCTATCTATTATCAATTGTAGTAAATGGAAAAAAAAATAAAATAAACACCAAAAAAACCCTAAAGCAACTTAATAGTAACTAAGCCTCTTTTGCAAAGACAATGCTTATAAACAATGGCAAATAAAAACACCTGCAGTTCATCACAGATCCCTTTGAAGTTAGTGTTGTCTGACAAATCAGTGGGTTTGCCGTTGAATAAAAGTGTTTTCAGAGGTGGCAATTATACTCATAGGCTAGCTCAAACCTTTTTTTCCCCCAGAAAAAACACTCTAGAAGGGGTCTGCACTGCAAAACTAGAATCTCTGAATAAGAATGATTGCGTTGGCTTTACATGTTGAAGAAATATAGGAAGTAATTGGGAAAAAAAAAGGCCAGGTTTGTTATACTTCAGCTGAGATGAGAGTGTGATGTTGACATCCAAGTACTGCATTAGTTGTACCCACTCTGCCACCTGAAATACATCTCTTTAGTTACCCTGAGGAGAGTGAATTCAGCATTGCTTCCCTCTCTATTGAAATACATTAATACACGTAGGAAGAGTCACTTGAACAGTAGGACAACACGCTTTATTTACATGAGGCGCATAACTACAATGCCTGGAGGCACTCTCACTAAAGCTTAAAGAAATAGGTCGACCTCAGGAAACAATCTGTATTCAAAATCAAATAGTTCTAACACTGGACTAGCTTCAAAAAAACCTGAAAAATCAACAAACACCCTCCTATCTCCCCTTCAAAAAAAGCCTTCCGCCCATTAGAAAGGGCTGAGAGATTTGCAACAGTGATTCCATCACGCTTCTTGCATTTCAGTGTATCTGGTTACACAGCCTCAGAAAGCCCACTTGGTAATTTAAGGCATTTTCAAAGTAACCAAGGATCCTGGAGGACTTTAGATGGACTTGGTTCTCAGTTTTCAACAAGAACATATATGTCTCTCTTCGGAAATGAAAAAGAACAGAGAGAAAGAGAGGTGGAGCAGGGGGTTGTCCATGTCTTTTGCTCAACAGCAGATCAAAATGCCCTATTACTCCCTCTTCCATCTATACTCGTCAAAATTGATCCTAATGTAGAAAAAAAAATGATTTTTTTAACCTTACTTTTTAAAAGAAAAAATAAATGGAAATTTCAAGTATTTCCAACCAGCTTCCATTCTGAGAAGCCACTGAGTAGTTTCTATGACCAGCCCTGATGATCACATTTTCAGATAAAGAGCCTGTGAAATATCTATAAAAATAAATTAACTTCCATCCTGTGATTTAAAAACAATGTAAATTACTGGAAAAGTTAACCTGCATCTGACCCTTTGTGGAATTTCAATATCCTTAGTGCTTTTGGGGACTGAACTTTACCATCCTCTATGGTATGGACAAAGTCTTTAGAGTTTTTCTGGGACTCCCTTTAGACAGGTCATGTCTATAGCAGTCAACCAAAATTTGGTAGCTGTGTAGACTTCTAAAGAAAACCAAAGAAAACAATAATCATATGACAAAATGTGGCAACGGGGCCTGAAAACTTGCACCATTGGATACTTCTCTTAGGAGTACCACCTTTGAAAACTGAGGCTGCTGGTATGTTCACCTGCAACTCAGAGGTTGTTGAAGAGCAGCCACAGATCTGATTGATCATTAGAAACCACTTTTGAGACCACACTGCAAAGATACGAAGTACCACAAAGAAGCCATCCGTTCTTGCCAAGTCTCAAATCTTCTAAACCTCCCTGCTCAACTTTTCAAGGCCATCAATCAATAACATCATAAAACTCACGATTACGTTTCATATATGCATAAAATATGGGTTGTTTGCAACATCCTGCTTGTCAAGCAATTAAAAATCTGCAGGCATTCATAAAACTTAAGGTAGAAGAAACTGTGCAGATCTGAAACCTTCCATAAACATCCATCTGTCTTTCACAGAATAGAGACGAGGAGAATGCCAGAAAACAGACCGTGATAAGGAAGGATGAGGCAGGATTGATGGTCCAGGTTACCTGGGACTCAGAATTGTCCCACGCACCAGCACCGTGAGTGAGAGCAGATGTCACACGTACATGGACAGAACCTCACTGGCACTTACCTGTCTGGTTAATATCACAAAAACAATCACTCCTCTTCCAGAAACCTCTTTCAGAAGGACAAGGAGATGCTCATAGGAAACAGCAGTGAGTAGTAGCTATGGTGGTAAAGCAGAGGAAATATTAAATCTATAAGAAGGCCCCGCAGAGAACAACTGAACAGTTTTACCATGGACCCACTGGGTCTCTGCAAGAGACAAGTGCTATTTTATAGACTGCGTAAAGATCTCTCAGTTTTATGCTAGCCTGGGAATTAACTTACCTTCATGAAAAGGCCTGTTTGCTAATTAATCAACAGAATAAACAGATTTGATTGCCAGGGTCTTGGGGGGTGTGTGTGTGTGTTTGTGTGTGTAAATCAACCCCCCACAATCTTGATTCAAAAATTCTTTTCAGGGATTTCAATTGTTGATTACAATCTGAAGTGCATTATTATTATTTTACACAGTATAAGATTTTCTAACACTTCTGATTTGTATGAATGTGACATGGCAGAGAATAAATTTAGGCAATAATGGAGGAAAACTCAGAATGGCAGCTTTTTGAAGAAAGATCAGTTTCCAAAATATTGCCCTGTCTTTCTTTTTTAATAACCTGCATAAAAAGAAGGTAGCCTGGAGACTGTATGCTAACCATAAAAGAGGTAAAAGCATTATACATTATTAAACTCTGAAAACATGGGGGTTAATGGTATTACAAAATAACACTGGTTTAGGTGCTGGCTGCCCAGAAAAACAGGGTAAACTACTACGAGAGCACCCCACCATCTTTAGTGTGTTATCCTATTGAAAGAGAAAGCAATGCAGGAAAGAACAAAACAAAGGGCCAACCGAAAGAACAGGGCTTGCTGTGGGCAATGATATAAAACCCACTCGCTATTTACAGGTAGCAGACAAGTGCTCAGCACACAGTTTGCAAGGCTTAAATCACGACACCCTGCGATTCACCGTGTCTCAGAACAAGACACATTTGATTACACAATGCTGAGATGCAATATGGATTGTTACTAACTCTCCAGAGGTCTTTGAGGATGAGCTTACTGTGTGCACATAAAGGAGAAAAGCTCTTAAAAGATTGCCAGCTCCTTCAGTAAGAGGAGTCTTCCATGGCTGGGGAGAAGACATCTTTGAGTGACATTCGTATTTTTTTTTTTTAATACTCAAAAATTAAATAAGATGTGATCAAGCCAACTACAATCCTATGTTTGCACTTCAGTACTTGCTACTTAGTAATACACTGACTTTGCAGTTACAGTGTCAGGGAAGCTTGAAAGTTCACAAATTTGGATGCTCTGCTATTTCAAAGCCCTCCTCCTCCAGCTAAAAAGTGTCATCTCATCAACTTTGGCTTAAATGTAATCATACGCTGCAGCACTATGCTGCCAGGTTTGTCAGCCACTGAAAGAACTGCGGCTTCTAGGCAGGGACACCTGAGACTTTTGATGAAATATGCGGATAAACAATTTAATGAATAAATAATTAACGTGTAATTAAATCATTATTAAAACAGACTTGCATTAGCTATGTGCAGACTATGGTGCTCTCAGCTCTTTTCTGAGACCTAATAGGCCTGACTTGCTAACTTCTTGCATTTTGCACGCAGATCTTTGTCATCAAAAAGTGAACTGCTACCAGTTAGAGTGAGTAGTGCCTTTTGAACTATTCAAAATTAACACACAAATAAACTGTAATCAAGACCCAAACCCATTCTTTTTCAAACTATCATAAAATATTACCATAGGTAACCATATTTCTTCCCATTTGCAAAAAATCTCCTTTCCTACAGAAAAATAATTTGATTCAGCACTTATCCATCTATAAAGTGCAAATATCGATTTGCAAAGAACTAACTAAACCTGGTGCAGCAGATTAGGTTCCACAAGACCTAAACTGCTGATTCTGCATCTGTGCAAGTAATTAAAAATGGTATGCAGAGGCCATGAGAACCTCCCATAGATAGTGTGGACATCAGAAATGGGGAGAGGCAGATTTGATGAAGTGTGGGAGTTTTCATGCTCTTCTTTCACCATGAAATTATGCACAGAAGGCGTGTGCAGATATATATTACACTTTTTACATCCTGTGGCAACGCAAAAACACAGAAGAGAGTGAAGAGGTGTTGAAAACCTCCTCCACATGAATCAGTGTGCACAAGACTGCTCCTAATCCCCTCACCCAGGAACTGTAAGGACTGAGGCTGTATTTAGCCATACACAGAGGCTGTAAAGGAACCCCCCTGCAGTGTCAAAACAGCCGCCACCTCCCTGAAGATTTCTATATCAATACATATTTCCCTGTTCAGCCTGATTTTCTAATAAAGCCAGTTGGTTGCTACATTTATTCCTGAAACTTCATGACTTGGTAAGTAGACCCCAGAGTTTTACCGGTGCCAACAGTGGATGAACTTATACATTTAAAGTGCAGAGAAAAGTTTTCCAAACTAGTCGTAACTGCTTGGTCTACAAAATACAGCTTTGTGAATAAATGTCGCTGTAAAAATATTACACTTTGAAGAGCTGAAAACTGTATAGCAAACCTCATAAATTAACTTGCCTCCCAACAACAGGAGTTATAAAAAGGAATTGTCTGAGCATGCATCCATAACACACACTCTCCAGTTCAAGCCTGTTACACATTAGGGCTAAAGAAAATACTGTGCAATTCTCTCTGCTTGCCAGAAGAGGAATGCTGTATGCTAAATACTGTCATGCTGCTTGTGGTATCGCATTTGTCATGTAATCAGATGAAATACTAATTTCAAAGGGGTAAGAATTCTTTGTGGTTGCCCAGAAAGTTCCAAAATAAGGTATAATTTATTCTCAACCTACAGCTTTTTTGCTTGTTTGGTTGGTTAGGTTTTTTTGTTCTTCCAGTAGCAGAACCCATACATTTGCCAACATGGAAAGAATGGTCCTCAACAGAGTACCTGGAGAGAAGGAAATAGTAGGCACCTTGTGATGGATGTGGCATATAATCTTGGTAGCAGAAAAGTTAAGGCATGGTAAAATCTGTTTAAGTTAGTAAAAAAAGCTTAGAATAGCTTATCTAGGGCCTGAGACCGAACTGTTTTTATTTTCTTCAGAAGTGAAAGACCCGGAACTGACACGTTTTTCCAATGAAAGGGAATGAAGCATTGATTTGGATTACTATTCTAAGGTATGCTCCCACAATTTTCCACATAGAATGAGACCTTACGCAGTACTGACTTAGAAGCCACCTACAACCTCTTGCTTCCCTGACCAGGCGTCTTTTGTGAAGTGAAGATAAAAATCTATACCTTCTTTGCAGCTTCAATAAAGGTTCATGAAAGCTAGTTCTCTGAACACAACTTTTGTAACTTTTCTGAATGTAACTTTAGAACATAAAGGGAAACAATACAGTCATTCTGAAAAGTACAAGGAAACTATAAAAAAATACAGGTGCTGTAGAAAAGAGTTAAAATGTTTTATAAGATCCCCTCCTCTCGTATCCTTGTATTTTAGAAAATAAATCATCACAAGCATCTTGGAAAAAACATTACAAATATTTCACAAGATTGATGGCAAAGTTTTTTGCTAGAGCTGGTTGCAAATCCTTGACAAAACAAAGATCTGACAGAAAATGCTGGATCACTGAATCTGAAGAGTTTCATTCAAATCAGTTGCAGGAGGGATTCCCAAGGGATTTGCTCCAGAGCACCAAATCCTGAAAACTGCCAAGCCCATGACTCAAGGATAGACGTACCCTTGCAGATAACCCTGCAGCTACAAAACCCCGCTTTTGGTCACTGCAGCTGACAGCCGTAGTCTCACAGCTGCTAGCAGCAATGACTTTGACAAGCACAATAATTTCATTGAGCAGCTGCAGTATCCAAGGCTCTTTTGGGTCACCAGACAAATAAAACAAAACAAAACAAAACCACCAAACTTTATCGTTTCATCATTTGGATTCATTCATTTGGACTCATATTACATCAAGAGGAAAAAAAAAGTGGGGAGTGGTGGTGGTGGTATTTCTCCTGGCACCCAGAGGAACCTGGTTTCCAGCCAGCTCCCAAACCCATCTGTCAGCAGAAAAGCCCTGTGTAATAAGTGCTGATGCTCAAATGCAGCATTTGGCAATGTTATTTTAGTAAATGAGCCCTCAAGACACAAAATTCTGGATCTGCCATATCTGCATGCATTTGTAACTTCAAATCTATGTCTAGATATATCTGTTTTATTTAACACCCCTTTGTCCTCTTCAGAAATACACAAGTGTCATATCAAATGAAGCACTCTGAGCAAAAATCAGCCCTCTGCTTCTCTCTTCTGGACTTTCCAAACCACTTTAATTCCCTTAGTCAATACCAAGGTGTATGTATCTCCCCTTCTCCTGCCATCCCAGGATCCCAGTTTAACCCTTAAGAGAGAAGCAGGAATGTGCTATGTTACACTAATTTTCTATCAGATAGGGAAAAGAGTGTATGGGGTCTAGTAGGCGCCACTGCTAATTTCTGGAATTAAAAGTACAGCAGAAGGAAATGAAAAAGTACAACCAAACCTTTTAAAATCTGCATCCTTTTTAACACTTGTTGGGGATCACGACGACTTTTGCTACAGGCCATGCTGTAGGAAACTATAATTAAAATGGGGTGGGGGGAAATAGAATAACAGATGTAACTCCTTGTTAAAGAAAGGAGGGGAAAACCCAAGGAAGGCACACAGCAGAGCAAGAACCAAGCAAGCAAACAACAGTTCCTTCAGCTACTCAGAGATGCAGTTTTCTGAAGCAAGACAATCCAAGTGCAGAGTGTCTCATAAGACAAGTTTAGTGCTCTGTTTTAATGCTGGTTAATACAAAAAAAATCACAAATGTTCAAATATGAGTAATTTTAACAAGAGAAGTTATTTCAGTTGCTTAAAAGATGCCACAAAAGGAATTGCCTTATGAGGGAAATCAATGTATACTAAGAACCTCACATTCAATTTTAATTTGCTATACTTCTCCATTTGCAAGATTACAATTTGGGTTTGCCTTTAGGAATCTATCCCTGAAATTACCTTGGATTTTAGCAGGAGATACACATAAAATCTATGCAGTAGCATCACTGGAAAAGTGTAGGGTACATTCTTGCTAGTGCTTTGACAAGCATCCTTTCACCACTAGGCAGCAATGTCCCAGCGATGGCAGCAGCTGCAGAAGCAGGGTCATGCTGGTGGAAGAGCTGTTGGTGCTGTATGAGAGCTTTTATTTTTTTTTATCTTCTTGCATTTCGGCTCTCTGAAGGAAGCCAAAGGTGATGAGATCAAATCCCCTAGAGGAATGCCTCTAAAATTGAGGGACAGGAGCAGAAAATGGTGGTTCTTTTGTTCACAAAGATTTATGTCCTCCTATCAGAACTTCACTGGCAGTGCGGGATGGCTTTCTCCTTTCCCATAAATCTGTGCTTACCTACAGGTTTCATTAGCAGATTGAGGAACAGAGTGTTATAAATGTTAATTTTACTACAATATCCTATACCATTTATCTGATGTGACATTAGAAATATTTGAATATTCATGATTTCTTTGCTTTATGATATTTTTTACTTCTAATTGTGTGCAAAGCTTCAAGAGTTTGTAGTCTTAAGAACTATTAGTTGAAAGCAGACACCTCCTGGCAGCACTTTTTCAGAAAGCAATTAACTCCCTGTCTCCTACAAAGAAACACATCATTAACATGTACTTTTAAAATTTTGAAAGATATAAGCATTGTAGTGCACCTGGTTTGTCAAACATCTCCTTTAAGGTCACCCTTCCTCCTGCTTCCCTCACTGCTTCTTTGCCCACAAAAAACCCCCTGGATTTTAAATTCACATATAGAATTACAAGTGTTTGTATTGCAGCTGCTTCCCTTTTTATAAAACCACTGAAATCCAAACACAATCCATAAACATGTATTTAGATTTCAGCAAGCTTGTTGACAAAGTCCCTCATCAGAGGCTCTTACAGAAACCAGTCTGCCTTGGGATAATAAGGAAAACCTGCCGGTACTTTAATAACTGCTCAGGTCATAGGAAATGAAAGCTACGTGTGATATAATCCCTCAAGTGTAGCTTTGTCATTACTTTATTACTACAGCCTATACTGGAAGGTAAATGAAATCAGCTCCTTATTGGAAAGAGCTCGAGAAGATCTGAGATCTCTTTGAACATAATTGACTACAGGGTTTCCTTTTCAATGTGTGAAAAGGAGCACAAAGAAGGGTTTCTTTGAGGTAAGAGTATGTGTGTGGTGTTTGGGGTTTTGAGGGTGGTTTTTTACATCATTTTGTGTGCTGCTTGATTTGTTATTTTTTCTATGAAATTTCTGAGGTAACAAATAAAAGTTCCTCAGGTTGATATTAAAACCCTCTGTAACCAAATTTTTTTCTTGTATGGCTTTGAAACAGGATCCCTTTTACCTTGGAACCTATGAAAGTGTTACTGTCAAAAAACAAAACTCAGTTCCTCTATTTATTTGTCCAGCGTGGCAAAGCTCACTGCTTTGATTTTCCAGACACCAAGCTTATCAATGCAATCTTAACCCAATTCTGATAATTAATCACTAACCATTGATTTTCTTTGATTATATTCAGTTCCCTTGACCACTATGTCTAGAAAAAAGTGCCAGGATTATTTTGTTCAATTTGTAATGAGCACAAGATAGCATGCATCTAAATAACATGTAACTAATAACAACTAGATGACCTCTGTTCCTTCATGCCCTAAACTTTATGGCATTTTGGAACAACGACTCTCTAAATCAAATCTTTCCTCCTAAGAAAATTTTAGTAGCATGAACACAGGTCAAGAAATGCAATAAGCTGTGATATGTAGATGTGCTACTGTGATGCAGTGGCCACAGCAGGTCACATTGAGGTCACTCTAACACAACACATCTGTCAACTGTTGATTTGCAAGAATATTCCAGTCCTCAGACACATGAGCAATTGATGGTCTCCATCTCCTTAGCTGGGGTTGAACTAACCTGTAAATTCAATTAACACCAAGGGTAACACAATGATTTCTTCTCTGACTGGTCACTGGACAGTAGCTGTCATCAGTTGCCATCCTTGGGAGGATCAGAGCCAAAATAATACTCCAGATATTGATATAAAAAAAAACCAAAACACCAAAAAAACACCAAAACAAAACAAACCTCTAACAAACCAAAAAAAAAAAAAAAAAAAACCCAACAAAAAACAACCCAGCACAGAATCCTCTGATGTATATTTTTTTAAGGTGTTAGGATCTCAAGATTTTTTTTCCCCAAAAGAAGTTTTAATATACATCACTGCTCCTCTGTTATAGATACAGCTATTTTCACCCTCTCAATTGTATTTCTGCCTCTGTCCCACACATTACATTAAATAAATCTACATCTTGCTAGGAAATGTGTTGCAGAGTGACATACCATATTTCAAATAAAGCTTTGGGAAGACATATCTTATTTTGTCAATCTATTGTAGTTTGTCAGCATGAGGATTTTTAATAGGTTGCTTGGTTTTTGTTTTTTTTTTGTAAGATCTGAAGGTGAGTTACCTAGTTATTAAAAGCATTTTTATATCCTAAAATCCTTCAGTGCCCTTAAACCCACACAACCCTGGGGCAAACTCTATCAAATTCACAAACTTCTGATGCCCAGCAACAGCTTTATAAATCTGCAAGGCTCCAGCACCTCATGGTATCTCTTTAAAGTTCATATAGCCCTAAGGCAGCCCTTTGCATCACAGCAGGGCCAGAAGGCAAAAAGGCAAGTAGGAGCAGGTGGTACAATGGACAGAGGAAAACTTCACTGAATCGGTAGGGGAAGGCTTGGCACTGGAGATGGGAGCAAAGAGTGGGTGCACCTGCCCCTATGGGGTTTGCAGATGCTCTAGGTATCCCTGGCCTGGTGAGCAGAGGTACAGCCTGTGATACATACACAAAAGAGTCTGATTCTTATTTGGATGTAAGCTTCATGCCTCTCACTACGTATCTGCAAGACGGAAGGAGTTCACTCACACTTCTCATTATAACCAGGATAATGACCGCAACAAGAAAGGGTGCAATTCAATTCAGAATATCACAACAATTGGGAAAATGGATACAAACTTAAAATTTGCGGCCATTGTGGTTAGTTAGACACACAGAACTCATGAGGCAATACACACAGAACAAGAAAAAACCCAAATGCCACGCGTGATTATTAACACCATCACGGTACAGAAAGCGAAGGATTTCTCCTCCCTCTTCCCAGTGTCAGTAAGCTGCTTCACATAACACCAGGGCTTTCAAGAGTTTATGCTTTAAGGATCTTGCAAGAGATGAGCACCGAGAACAAAAGATGCTAAAATAAAGTGATCATCGTTAGCTGACAAATTCAGCCTCCTTTAACTACTTCAGCATTGCAAGGAGTTCTGGGCACAGAGACAGGGGGGACCACAAACAAGCCCGCAAGCCTCAAAGTCTGCCAAAAATCAGTATTTCTGATTACAGCTGAATTAGTGTAAACCATTCTCCAAAGTTTTTGTGATTTTCTGTCAAATTAAAACCAAAGCTGGAAAATCGATCACATGAGAACAGAAAATTAGTTTTTCTGCCTATGGATTTATCTTCAGGATTCGATTACAGCTTTTACTGGAAACAACAGTAGAGAATAATAGCACATTTATAGAGATGAGAAAAGAGAAAGACATGGAGTTTAAATAAAAAAATGCTGGCTTTTTCTTCACAAGGTAGAACAAACTTGATCACTGAAATCATGGCATCACTACACTGATGCCAAACCAACACGAAGATTTACAGTATATCCACATTAAGAAATGGATAAAATCACTGGATTTATTTTGCAACATTAAGAGCTTCCAGTTACTACTGTTGTAGGGACGTTTTCAGTAACATATACAAATAAGCCATAAGATTTAGATTACTTTCAATGATGGAAAGTAGGAAAGGAAACTCCGTTATCATGTTAGAGAAGTAATCTGCTTTCATTCTTGCATAGGTAGTCTATTTGCATTCAGCCTTAGTGCTATACTTGGACTAGCCATCATTAAGTTCCATAAATAACTAACTTTCTCTTTCTCTCTTGTAGGACAAGGCCTCAAGGACAAGAGTCCAAGTACTGATAGCCTGATGAATAGAGACTTGTTAGAACTTGCAGGGCACAAGCCCTGGGAACCAAGGAACAAGCTAACTGCAGACCCCTGAGCCGTTACAGCTGAGGAGGCAGCCAGACGGACAGAGAAACAAGTAGCCAGATAAGGGAACGGATGGCGCCGATATGTAACTTTGAAGAAAGCGGCGTAGAAAGAAACTCCCTAACTTTGGAATAGAAATTATTGCTATGTCAAGATAAACTAATAAGTTCCTATTGTTCTAACGGTGTGCCTTAAATATCAACCAATCAGTGTTTTTTACGCTTAAGATTTAACCAATCAGTGTGTAATATGTAGAAGGTAGAAACGTATATAATTGTAAGAAAATCACTAATAAATGGACAACTTGCTTGCATCAAGCTGCATCCCGTCTCTTCATTCGCCGCACTCTCTGTTGTTATTTGTGACAGAAAAAGAGCCTATGCACAGTGTAAAATTCTCTATCTCAAGAGATTATTTTTTTTCTCATCACCAGTAGGAGTAAAGCCAGCTTGAAAAGGAAGTACCACAAATTTCACCAGACTTTCAGACAGCAGCAATAAAAAAGTAAATGTAGTGAACATAAAATATTCTACCAACAATTCAAACATGGGAATACAAATGTCTTGACACAGATGACCAGCGTGTTTCCATACACACAGATGACCAGCATGTTTCTATACGTATACAAAATTATATTGTGCTGTGTACTTGACCAATAAGCAAACTTGGGAAAACAAATAGAGCTATTGGTATTTCTGCAAGAGCAGATGTAAAAGGGGGCGGGTAGAGGAGCAAACAGGTGGTTCAGGAGGGAAAGCCAGGACTAGAAGGAGAAAAGGGCAGGTCAGACCTAACCTTTGGTGTCTTTTCAGAATACAAAATAAAGCATCAGTCCACGTTACTTCAGAGGAAGTAAATATCACAATATAACATCACAGACACATTGATGGGTCGACACAAAAAAAATTAATCCATCAACAGATAAGGTTTGTCTGACATTGAATCTGGGGAGCTGTGTCTGATGGTTCTGGCCTAACCAGCTGATGGAAATTTTATGAACTCAGACAGCAGAGGTTTCAACTTTGTGGGTGAAACTGTGCAACAGAAACAGTTTCATTTGATTCAATTCATTGGAGTATTGATTTTCAGGGTTGATGATTTATTAACGTAACATTCGGTACAGTTGGATCTCCCAGTAATGATGATGCTGTTACTGACACTGGAAATAAATCACTGCAAAACTTTAAGAGAACAGGAGTGCTTAGAGGTAAAAAAATTGGATGTCCTGGATTTGCAGAAGCCTGGGAAATCCCACAAAGTGATATAGCCACTTTTTTTTTTTGTGAAAGTGTTCTCCCTTTTGACAATGCTGGATGGAGGACAAGTTCATTTAAACGTACCAGGGAGTTTGTAGCCTCATTTTTTACCTAAATAGCTAATTGAACATCCGAAATGTGCATTATACATCTAATTTAACTTCTTCACTACAAAAGCAATCCTATATGAAAATCAGGCAGTGAGTTAGAAAAATGAACAACTAACCATTGGTAAAAATGCTTACCTGTCTTGTGTGGAATGCTCACAATTTTACCATAAATAACATAAGCAAGTCAACAGGGATGGACAAGCAAATCTAAACTGAACCACATTTTAAAAATACTGTATTTTGATCTCTGTGCTTCTTGGTGACGTTGGCTAAAAATAGACATGTCTTCTACCAAATACCTCAGTATGCTAGATGGTAGATTCTGGCATTTCCTCTGCAGAGGTAAAAAATCATTTGCAATACACAAAACCAGAAGGAAATGTCATCAAAACAGATATCCTCTTTGTAGAATTTACTTCCAGGCTCAACAGCAATGACAGAAAGAAACTTGCAAGAATCAAACCAGCCCTACATTAACCATGACTGTAAGTTAAGTGGCCAATAAACAACCATCTCTTCCCATACAAATGGAGCCCTTCAGATTTAATGCAGTTCCCACTGAACAAAACACATATTTAGAACAGCGACACATTTATGTAGCGGCATAAAGTATAAAAAGGACTAAATTTAAGGACTTGATGAGATGTGGAAATGAATTTGTCTCTTGGTCCAGTCGCCTGCTGTACTGTACCTTCCAATCAGTTCAAATCAAAACCGAGCACTGCTGCAGTGGCTGCATTAAGATGCCTCATCTCAGTGTGGTGTTGAGACTTGGCTTCTGCTGCATCTCTTATACAACCTTATTCTCCCTGATGGACTTTATTTCTATAGGCCGGGTTAGAAAGACACAAGAAAGGCATGGGTCCCTGTGCTCCCTAACCATCTCTTTGGTGTCTACCTGGCAGATGCCTCACAGATCACCTACCACTGAAGCGCAGTCAACATCACAGTCATGGAAGATTTTGCTTTGCTAGCACTTTTTCACTTTTTCATCTGCTGACAATAATTTCCCACATGTACCTTTTTAATTAAGGCTGTACCTGGAGGTAGGCAGGTCTTTGTTTTCTTTGCATGGGGAAATAAGTGCAACCAAGATCATCAGGACTCTGCCTACCATGGAAGTAATAACGTTTCTCATCAGCCTGCTGCCGTATTACTGCTCCATAATCACTTTTAGACTGCCTGAGATGCGATCTCAAACAAAACATAGAGCATCCTCTGTGGTAAACAAAGATACACTAAATGCTCAGCAGCACTACGCATTACGAAAATGCATTTATACAAGCTAAATTACAAGAAGCTAATAACTTCACAAGGGGATCATGGCTTCTTTTTCACTAAGGCCAACCGGTTTATTTTGCTTCCCAATATTTTTTTTTCCAACCATGGGGTTTTTTTTAGTGGGAGAAAATAACCTTGGTAAGCATAATACACTACAAGCAATTCTGACTATTTAAACTGTAGCCCAGGTACTAGTAAATAAAAAATCCTCAAAAATTCTGTCTCCAATTAGGGAAAACTGCAAAACCGAGAACTAATTTGTCACATTTAGCCACAGCTTGACAAGAGGTGTTAAAGAATCATCTCCCTGAAGGACCCAAATTTCCCTGCTACATTGCTCTGTAGCTGTACTCAAGGGGTGATCAATTAGCTAAAGCTTAGTAAGAGATTCACCAAACTCTTACTACACCAGGGTCAGACCAGCCATTGCAATACAGAGGAGCAGATCGGCAGCCAAGTAGTGCTTTCCATACTCTTTCTCCAATGACTCAGGGACTGATGTTGCAAGATGTTAGGAATACAGGTAAGGTCTGACTTCTTGAAAAACATAGGCAACTCAAAATGAAACAGATGTCAAAAATAGCAAGTGGCAACAGATTTCCATGTTTCTTTCTGTGTTTATTCAGGGTGGGTCCACTCTTGCAGATTGGCACTCACACAATCCCCCTTGCTTGCTTAGTAAATAGGAAGCAAAATGAAGACAACTCATACACCTACAGAAAAGCCGTTGTGCCAGAAATTATTTGCTGTTTGAGAATTTGAAGGTTTTGCTGATTATGCAGGACTACATCTCTTTTTAATGCTTCTTTTTAACTTCTGTATGGTGTAGAGGTCTTGGGGCTAAAAACCTGTGCTTGGCTGAATATAACATATGCTCCAAATAATCTACAATGAAAATATCAATTTTGCTTAAAAGAAAGAGAGAGAGAGAGAGAGGAAGACCTAGCAGAGATATCAAACATGTAAATGAAGCTCATTTAGATGTAAAAAAACTGGCTGTGAATAATGTTTGTCTTAAACCCTGGCAGCTCCGCCGTGAGCTTTGTAGCAGAGTAGCATGGATCTTCACTGCTCAACGTTGGGAGCAGCAGCAACCACCTCCTCCTGCTGCTGAGGGAAATGTGGAGCAAGAACTGGAGAGGTGGATTATGCAGGTGTTGCCTCAGCAGCAGGGGGGTAAGGGAAGGGGAGCAAATTTGAATGATTAATACGTCCCCAGGTGCTCTAAGACTGCAATCCAGTTCTGAGAATCTTATTTCATGGCCTCTGCAAATGAGCGCACAGAACGCGCATTATGCTGAGCCCGTGTACTGGTGATGCCTAAAGATTAAGAACTAATCGATGGTGGGACTTGCAGAGTTCTTGAGCAGAAAAACAGATAAAGAGGAAGTAATCTCAGTTATTCTCACCATTTGTCATTATCTTTTCTGCCACTGATTTCTAGTTATAACCAGATTGGATACCTTCAGCTGCTTCTAAAAAGTTTTTTAAGCCAAAGATTCAGTATGTGAGCATTCGTCCAGAGGAAAAAAAGTGCCATAATTGAAAACCTGACTTGGTTTAATTTTAGCTGTTCAAGTTGAGTAGCACTTACTCAGATGTGTAGACACAGTAAATTCAGGGGATTGCAATTTACTTCTGTTTGATCCTAGATATGGCAACTCTGTCATATATAATTAATCTCCTTCACATCCATCTACCCTGATGGACTTGACTCTCTGAGCTCCTTTGTCACCGGTACATTAATGTCAGGGAGCCACTTTCTGCTGACAGTGACAAAGTTGTAAATCTGAGGTAAGTCTGTTTATCAGAGATGAGTTCAAAGACACGTAAGATTTGTCCCAGTCAATCTGCTTCAAGCCCTGTGCATATGAGAGGCTGCAGAAAGATCCTCTGCGAAAGGCTTGAGTCGGGCTCCCTGTGAGTGATGCTCTGAGAAGCAGTAATGCAAGGCACAGACCCCAGAGCTGGATTCGTAATTTGCATCATGTACCTTGGAAGCTGAGTTAGTGGGGTCGCAGTTACTTTACTTAGGCTCGCTTCATGAGCAGAGTGCCTAACTTAGGTGGTCTCGGACATTCTCTGGATACCTTCCTTTCCATTTGTGAAACAGGGAACATAGGGAGTTGTGTTAAACTAGCCAACTTACTTGGGTCCTTCAACCTGCATGGTGTAAATAGCCTGTCCACTTACCCCTACAGATTTATCGCCTCCACATGCAATGCACCTCTTGATCGCAAACTGTAACCTCCACTGATGTTTCCATTGAGGTCATTCACTTGAAGTTAGGAAAGTTCTCCTGCATCTGACTGACTGTACATAAGCATTTATGACCCTACATCTGATGCCCTTCTTGCATAAAATGGATTTGTCTTGGTAGGTGCTTGATTGAAACTCCTGTTAGGCTAAACAGCCATCTATAATTATGAAGGAGTCCTCCTAAGAACTGGGAAAGATCAATTCCTCCCTTACACAGGCATCATTGCAATCAGCAGGAATTACAGTGGAAGAACAAGAGCCAGGCAGAAAAGCATAAACAGATTAAAAGCAGAAGTGATTATTTTAGTAATTAA